>NC_045614.1:64491335-65772586 GCF_009829155.1 Mustela erminea | reverse complement strand
TTGAGCTTCCTATTTATATCAATAGAAATGCAGGGAAGACATGTGAGAATGGATGCTAGGTGTGGGACAATGGTGGAAGGAACATAAAATTGGATCAGGCCAAATTTATTGACATGGACTCATTGAGCAGAGATTCTGCATTTGACATTGCAGCCCAGGTTGTTAGAAAGGCTTCTAACAGTTTGAATATTGGCTGATACATGGATTGAAGTTGGCCCACAGTGAATTAATTTGAAGTGCCAAACATGCCGTGTTTTAATGCAGAGGAAGTGTTCAAAAGCTCAAGGACTTTGGAATGTTAAACTGAGGCTGCCATTTAGTGCCCATTCACCCTCTTGGTTGGGTCCATAAGACATAACTTTCACTTACCCTGTGAGAAATAAATTTTTGAGGGGAGCCCTGCATCCTTGAAGAACTTTGTGATGACCCTTCCTGTAAGCCAAACCTCAGCATGAGAACCGCTGTCACTGCACTGGAAAACCTAAATGCAATGGGAGTAATAGATCCCAGGGCATCAGGGGTCAAACTTCCCCATTCAATCACCAGATGTGAGGTGGGCCCTGTGACCTTAACAGATAACAAAATCAATGCAGCTATATGGTGTGTGCAGACATGTGACATTGGCCAGTGTTCCTAGGCATGAAATAGGAAGTTTTTATTTGATCTGTAAACTCTGAACTGGTTATGAACTGACTTGGAAAATATCACTGTGGTCCACAAGTCAGAGCAGGTGTTTCAGGAGGTCAGGTGATCAGTGGAATTTAACTCATGTCCGGGTCACAGTGGATCCAGTGGATCCCCAAGACTTTCCTGTGGTTATTTCCCAAACTACAGAATGTATAATAAGAATATAGAATAATAAGAATAGACATACTTAGCAGCCAGCAGAATTTCCATGTTGGTTCCCTGATCTGTGGAGAGTAAGTCACTCTGGTGGAAAAAGCCAGGTAGAAGCCTTTAAAACTGCCTCTACCCAGAAAAATAGTGAACAAAACAATACTGCACTCTGGGATGGATTACAGGAGTAAAGCCACCATCAAGTACTTGAAAGATGCAAAAGTTGTCATTTCCATGACATCCCCACTCAACTAACCAATTTGGCCCGTGCAGAAGATGGATGGATCTCAGAGAATCACAGTGGATGATCATAAGCTTAACCAGGTAGTCATTCCAACTGCATATGCTGTACTGGATATAGTTTCATTGCTTGAGAAAATTAACATTCTCCCTTGTACCTAATTTTCACCTATAAATCTGGCAGATGCCTTTTTCTTCATTCCTGTTCATAAAGTCCAGCAGGAACAGTTTTCTTTTAGCCAGAAAAACCTTCATTGTCCTACCTCAGGGATATTTACTCTCTAGCCCTGTGTCATAATTTAGTTTGCAGGGTTTTGATTGCTTTTTCTTCCATAATTTATCATACTTGTCCATCATATTGTTAACATTATGCTGGTTGGACCTAGTGACCAAGAAGTAGTAACTATTATACACATGTTGTCAAGATGTTTGTGTGATAGAAGGTAGCAGATAATAATAATAGAAAGCCTTCTACTTCAGAGGAATGTTAGAGGACCAGTAGTGTGGGGCATTTTAAGATATCCCTTTTAAGGTAAGTTGTATATGGCCTCTTCTACAATCAGAAAAGAGGCATAATGCCTTGGGGACCTCTTTGGATTTGGGAGGCAATATATTCCTCATTTGGATGCATCACTCACCCATTTACTGAGTGATCCCTAAGTTAGTTTTCAGTGGGACATGGAACAAAGAAAGACTCTTCAATAGGTCCAGGCTGCTGTGCTAGCTGTTCCACTCCTTGAGCAGATGTTCCACTCCATGGTGCTTGAAGTTCATCAGTAGATAGGCATACTGTTTGCAGCTTTTCATAGGCCCCTATATGTGAACGACAGTGCAGATTCTTACAATTTTGGGGCAAAACACCACAATCCTCACAGGCAACTACTTTGCTTTTGAGAAACAGTTCTTTGCCTGCTACTCAGCATTAGTGGAGATTGAACAGTTGACCACAATCCACCAAGTTACCATGGGATCTGAACTGTCCATCATGAACTGGGTGTTATCTGACCAACCAAGTCATAAAGTCAGGCATGCACCATTAGCAGATGGAAGTGGTATATATAGGAACAGGCCTAAGCAGACCCCGAAGGCACAAGTAGTTACATGAAAAAGTGGACCAAACGCTCATGGCCTCCACTCCCACTATATTGCCTTCTCTCTCCCAGTCTGCACCTGTGACCTCATGGGGAGTCCTCACTATCAGTCTACAGAGATAGAAAAGACTTGGATATGACTTATAGGTGGTTTTGCATGTAAACAAGCACTACCAGAAAATGGACAACTGCAGCACCACAGTCCCCCTGGGCCATCCCTAAAGGACACTGGTAAGGAAAATCATCCCAGTGGGCAGAACTTTAAGCACTGTACCTGGTTGTGCACTTTGCTTGGAAGGAGAAATGACTTGGCTAGACTTGCAACTATATACTGATTCAGAGAATAATGAACTAAGGAAACAAAGGGAAGTAACCTCTGTTAGAGCCACATTGCATCACATTCCTATTCCTAATTTGTAGACATGAATTGTAAAATTTCTCTAATCATAAATGTCTTCAGATCTACAGTCAAATTTCCCTTGCTACATGGACAGATATAAAGTCCTTTACTTGCCAGTCCCGCAGCTTCCTGAAAATCTTTAAATGCTGCTGACAAACCTTCTGCAACTGAGTTAAGGGTGGGGGCAGAGGGGAAAGAAACCAAGTATTTGAGATGCCTTTTGGGCCAATTCCCATGACAGGGGTGAGCTTTAAGCTTCTCAAAATCCATCTGCATGAGGAACACCTCTATCCTTCCCTCCCCTTCTGTTCACTGTGCAGTAACACTGAACAGAACAGGGTTCCTCATGAGCTCACACTGGTAGGCTCAGAAACTCAACACATTTGAAGTCTGTTACCTAATAAAACATTTTTATGTGGGAATGATTGCATTGAGAGGGTGTCAGTGTGCCTGTTTGCCAAAATATGGTGGAAATTTATAATATTATATTTTATTTGTTTGTTCAAGTAAAATGTCATCCTTTTATGAAATGCCTTAGGGTTATATGCAATAACATTGCATTAATTGGAATATGTAAAGCATCTGAAACAAGTGACAGCTACACAGCTACACAGAACCACATGAAGGCAGAAGGAAAAAAAAATAGTACTGCTTTATTGCAATTCCAAGGGAAAGCTGAATTTTAAAATTTGTATATCCTCCTGGAAAAGATTCACCTCCCGCACCACATAAAATGCAGGTGGTGTTTCTGAGAGTGAAAGAATGCAGGGGAGTACTGAAGTCCAAAGCTACAGAACTACAGTTATGTTTATGGTGCATTTATCCCACGAATTCTGAACTGAGTCCTGAGGATTTCCTGAGCCAATAGAAACCACAGAACCACAGAGACAAGACATTAATTCAGTAGATCTGAGTGGGTTGAAGGTAGGCCCAAGGTTGGTTGGTATTTATTATTATGTGATATTCATATATGTATTAAAAGTTTATAAAATATTTTTGATAATTCACATGTGAAAACATTAACTATAATTTGAACTCTTATTTTTCAGAGATGGTGGATTCCTATGGTGTCAACATGAGTTTTCTTGGGTTATATGGCATTGAGTTATTTTGACAGTCTATGAGAAATGCTTATCTTCCATGTTCCTAAAATAAGAGTGTTACTTTTCCAGAAATTGCATGTGTGTGCACATGTGTCTGTGTGTGTGCCTGTGTGTCTCTCTCTATGTGTGTATGTGTCTGTATGTCTATGTGAATGATGTACTTTGAAAAATACTATAAGGTTAAGTGTTTCCAGCAGGGGTTATTTAATATATATAATTGGTTACCTATTTTAGAAAGCTGAAGGAAAAACAAAACACCAAAATAATGTTAATAACTGGTTGGGGAACAGAAGGAGATGAGCTTCTAAGAAAAATATAGAAGATCAGAGAAGGGACCCTGTGGGACTGAGGCTCACATTATCAGGGAAGGCCTTACCTGACCTCTGATGGTAAAATAGGGCCCTGAAGGGGGCTCCATAGCTCATACTCATATCTCTAAGGGGGGGCACATTGGCTGATTGCCACTAGTATCTCTAAGAGATTGTGATGAGGCTGGATCTGAGTGTTCCAAAAAGAGATTGGGTCTTGAGCTAGCCACTCCTTCTGGGACCAACCACTGTAGCTGAGTCAGGCTGATAGCACCACCCAGGCAAGAATGGAGTTTCTTTTCCCTCCTTGCACCCATAGACCTTACATCATTAGTGATGAGTTTTTGGGGCTTCTGTCCTTCTGGCATCAAGCTTCATCTAAACTAGTAATTCCTTCTAAAAATACCTGAGTTACTCTAGACTCTAGCCAGACTGTCTCAAGGAGATGACTGCACAATTAACCAACAACCACCTTTTTAAAAAATTTTCACTTATTTGATTTATTTTTTCAAAGTTAAAAAAAAAAGTTTTCATTTATTTATTTTGACAGAGAGAGAGAACAAGCAGGAGTGGGAGAGGGAGAAGCAGGCTCCCCACCGAACAGGGAGCCCCATAGAATGGGGCCAGGGAGCCAGGACCATGGAATCATTACCCAAGATGAGCACAGACACTAACTGAGTGAGCCACCCAGGTGTCCCATTTTAAAATTTATATTTAAAAAAAATTAAATTTTTATTTAAAAAATGTTAAAATTTTTATTAAAATTTTTATTTAAAAATTATTTAAATTTAAATTTTTATTTAAATTCCACTCAGTTAGCATACAATGTAATACTAGTTTCAAGTGTACAATACTATGACTCTATACTTCCAGCAACACCCGGTGCTCATCACAAGTGCACTCCTCAATCCCCATCACCTGTTTTACCCATCCCTCTACTTACCTCTCCTCTGGTAACTATCGGTTTGTTCTCTTTAAAGTCTCTTTCTTGGTTTACCTCATGCTCTCTCTCTCTCATTTTCTTTTTTTTTTCCCCCTTTTTCTTTTTTTTGCTCATTTGTTTTGTTTCTTAAACTCCACATATGCGTGAAATCATATGATATTTGTCTTTCTCTCACCAACTTATTTCGCTTAGCGTAATATTCTCTACCTCCATCCATGTAATTGCAAATGACAGGTTTCAACCTTTTATATGGCGGAGCAATATTTGAGTGTGTGTGGGGTGTATATGTTTGTGTATGTACACCACATCTTCTTTATCCATCCATCAGGGATTGGACACTTAGGCTGTTTCTGTAATTTGGCTATTGTAGATAATATTGCTTTAAACATTGGGATACATGTATCCCTTTGAATTATTATTTTTGGGTGAATTCATAGTAATACAATTGCTGGATAGTATTGTAGTTCTACTTTTAACTTTCTGAGGAATCTTCATACTCTTTTCCAGAGTAGCTGCACCAGTTTGCACCCCTTGATAATAAATTTGATGGATTAGTCAGAATGCACCTTAAAAACATTCAACATTGTATGTGTGCAGAAAAGTACATATCTATGGTTTACTCATCTTGTATCTATCATGTGGTCCTTCTGTCCACACAAAATACTGTGAATATCTAGTAAAAACTACCACTATAATTCTGTCCATTGTAACTTTAATATTTCTATCATTTTTTCATAAATGTGTATGCTTGAAAATAGTGATTAAGGCAATTTTGTTTGAATTAGGAATTCTACACAGTAAAATAATTTTATAGAAAAATAGAAGTGTTTTTAGTCATAAAACTGAAAAAAATAATGCAGCAGAAACACTTTCATTTTTGTTGCCAATGTATATTTTTGCTTTCAAACCTAAAGAACTACTTGGGTCCATTGTGTTATATATTTTTTCCACAAAAATTAGCATATTGGTATATTTTTTCATCTTATAAATTATATTTATACTTATAATTGTGGAAATTAACAGTGCCTAAAAATATCAGGCAGGAAATCATCTCCAGAAGTTTTATTTTTTATGTAATCAGCATTAATATTTTCATGACTATCCTCTCATATATCTTTTTAGAAAACAAAGCTTATATATTATTTATGAACATAAGCTTTTATTTTAATTTTTTTGTGGGAATGGCAAACCTTCCCTCTTCACCTATAATGTTCCTTTTTTCACACCTAATGGTAAAAACTTGGTATATATTTCTACACAAATTTTTGAATGTTTATATCATATTTTAACATGTGCAGGGACTTTCACATTGTTTATTTAGAATCATGTTTTTTTTTTCACTTTTTATAAAAACCTCAGTATAGTTAACAAACATTGTTATATTAGTTTCAGGTGTACACCTATATTCAATAATTCTATACAATTCTCAGTAGTCATCGTGATAAGTACTCTTAACCCACTTCACCAATTTCACCCATCACTCCACCCAAGTTCCCTCTGGTCACCATCAATTTATTTCTATATTAAGAGTATGTTTTTAGGAAAGAGTTAAGAGGACAGAGGAGTAGGAAACTTTAAGTTTGTCTCATCCCTGAAATACAGCTAAATAGTTATTAAATCATTCTAAACACCTATGAAATCAATTGAAGATCTGGTAAAAGAAATGCTGCAATTCTACAAATAGAAAAGTGACCACTGTTTGGAAGGTAGGAGGTGAGGAGACTTGAATCAAGTGTGATATAGCTAATGATAAGGCAGAGCGGATAAAACCTACTTAAGGAGGCTACTGCAAAGTATTATAAGTAGTGGAGCACAAAATCAGAACTTTCAGAAGTCTGCCACTGTGAAGTATGTTCCTGGCTTAAAGGTGCTCTGGTGGTGAAATTGGACTTCATCCCAGGTAGAGCAGTACTGTCTCAGGATCTCAGGAGTCATAAGAAGAACAGGGGTGTGAGTGCAGCAGAGTTCCCAGCATAGGAGTGGGGAAGCCAGCTGAAAACAGTGAGTCCAGGAGCTGACTTTCTGATTAGTGTTGCCATAAACTGTGAACTGATGCATAGTCATGTGACTGCTTGATTGACAGGGGTCCAGTAAAAGGCAGAATCCTGGTGAGATCTCCCTCCCTCCCCTGGGAGGACCAGTCATCCTCCATGTCACAAGAGTCTGTAATATTTGGACTTTTGAAACTCAGTTGCATGCATGAGATAAAAATGCTCAGTCACAGGCTGGTTGAATACAGAGTTTGGACAGAAAGTGGGTAGACAAGTGTGATTGACTATTTTTCTGTGAGGGTTCACTGAAGAGTGGAGGGTGCAAACTTCCAGTTCTGGGACTACAGAGCAGAGGGCCACCATTTTTATCCCATCCATCAGTGCTGAAAATTTCAGAGAGCAAAACAGCACCACATAGTGGAATCTGGAGGTTCTTACACTGAGCCTGGTCCCCTAGCAAGGGAGGTGCATTTCTACTATGGCAAGGACACCTTAGAATCAGTGTAACAGGCCCCTTTCCTAAAAGACCAGTAGGAGGTTACTGATCATAGAGGGCCGCAAAGCTTCAAGTCTTGGGGAAAACAGTATATAGCACTCATGTTTGTTTTTACTATTATTCTTTAGTCTTTCAGTATTGTTTTATCAGTTATTTTCTTATTTTTTCAATTATTTTTATTCCTTTTTTATTTTTATATATTTGTTATATATATTATTTTTGCACATGCACACACACACACACATATAAATATATATATATATATAATGTTTTTCTTTCTTTCTTATTTTGGGATCTAGTTTCTTTTAACAGGAACCTCAAACACTCCCAGGGTCTATATTTTTGTTTTGTTTTCTTTTGTTTCTTATTTTTTTCTTGTGTTTTTATTCTTTTTTTCTTTTTTTTTTCTTTTATATATTTATTTGTCAGAGAGAGAGAACATAAGCAAGGGGTGCTACAGAGGGAGACGGAGGACCAGGCTCCCCACTGAGCAAGAAGCCCTATATGAAACTCAATCCCAGGACTGAGCCACCCCAGGCATCCTTTTATTTATTTATTTTTGTTTGTTTGTTTGTTTTCTGATTTCATTGTTGTTATTGTTTTTCTCCTTCTTTCTTTCATTCTTTTCTGGGCAACATGATAAGATAGAGAAATTCACCTCAAAAGAAAAAAACAAGAGGTAGTACTCACTGCCAGGGATTTATTGAATAGAACTTTAAATAAGATGTCTGAACTAGGATTCAAAACAATTATAAATATACTAGCTGGGCTTGAAAAAGGATAGATGACACTAGAGAAACCCTTCCTACAGAAAGAAAAGGACTAAAATCTAGCAAGCTGAATTAAAAATGCTCTTACCAGGAGCTGTGCCAACTGCAGGCTATAAAAATGAGGATGAACAAGGTCGAAGAGAGACTCAGTGATATAGAAGATTAAAGGATAGAAAATAAGGAAGCTGAAAAGAAGAGAGAAAGAAAACTACTGGATCACAAAGGGAGGCTTAGAGAAATCAGTGATTCCATAGAGTGAAATAATATTCAGATAATAAGAGTGCCAGAAGATGAAAAGCAGGAGAGAAGGGTAGGAAGTTTACTTGAACAAATTATAGCTGAGAATTTCCCTAATCTTGGGCAAGGAAATAGGTATTTCAGTTCAGGAGGCACAGAGGACTACCCTTAAAGTCAATAAAAATTAGTCAATACCTTGACATATAATAGTAAAGCTTTAAAATTTCAAAGATAAAGAGAAAACCCTTAAAGCAACTCAGGAAAAGAGATCCTTAACCCTCAAGGCTAGGAACATAAGGCTGGCAGCAGAGTCTGTGCAGAGACCTGGCAGACCAGAAAGGACTGGCATGATATATTCAATGTGCTAAATGGGAAAAAAAAAAAAAAAATATATATATATATATATATATATATATATATATATATATATATATATATTTTCAGCCAAAAATACTTTATCCAGTAAGGCTGTGGTATATATACACAGTGGAATATTATGCAGCCATCAAAAGAAATGAAATCTTGCCATTTGCAACGACGTGGATGGAACTAGAGGGTATCATATTTCACGAAATTGGAGAAATCTTGGAGAAAGACAACTATCATATGATCTCCCTGATATGAGGAAGTGGAGATGCAACATGGTGGGGTTAAGGGGGTAGGAGAAGAATAAATGAAACAAGATGGGATTGGGAAGGAGACAAACCATAAGTGACTCTTAATCTCACAAAACAAACTGAGGGTTGCTGGGGGGAGGGGGATTGGGAGAGGGGTTGTGGTTATGGACACTGGGGAGGGTATGTGCTATGGTGAGTGCTGTGAAGTGTGTAAACCTGGTGATTCACAGACCTGTACCACTGGGGATAAAAATACATTATATGTATTTTTAATACTTTTTTAACTATTAAAATACAATAAAAATACATTATATGTATTTTTAATACTTTTTAAAAAGTATTCCACTTTATTAAAAGATAAAAAAATAAAAAATATCTAAAAAGGAAAAAAAAAAGAGAGAGAGATAAATAGCTTCCAGGACAAACAAAAACTAAAGGAATCTGTGAACAGTAAACCAGCCCTGCAAGAAATATTAAAGGGGTTCCTTTGAGCAAAGAGAGAGCCCCAACATAAGAAAGACAAGAAAGGAACAGAAACAATCTACAGAAACAGCTACTTTCCAGACAATATAATGACACTAACTTCACATATTTCAATAATTATTTTTAATATAAATAGACTAAATGCTCCAATCAAAAGACACAGGGTATCAGAATGGATTAAAAAACAAATAAAGGGAGAGACCCATCAATATGCTGTTTACAATAGATGCATTTTGTACCCAAAAATGCCTCCAGATTGAAAATAAGGGTGTGGAGAACCACTTATCATGCCAGTGGACATCAAAAGAAATCTGGAGTAGCAATCCTTATATCAGATAAACAGTGTTTTAAACCAAAGACTGTAATATGAGATGAAGAAGGAAAGTATATCATAATAAAAGTGCCTATCCAACAAGAAAATCTAGGAATTGTAAATATTTATGTCCCTAACTTGGGAGCAGCCAAATATATAAATTACTTAATACTAAAATTAAAGAAACTCATTAATACAATAATAGTATGGGACATTCACAACCCACTCACAGCAATGGACAGATCATCTAAGCAGAAGATCAACAAGGAAACAAGGGCTTTGAATGACACAATGGACAAAATGGACCTAACAGATATATTCAGAGGATTTCATCCTAAAGGAGCAGAATACCCATTCTTCTCCAGTGCACATGGAACATTCTCAAGAATAGATAACATACTGTGTCACAAATCAGGTCTCAACTGGTATAAAAAGACTGAGATTATACCATGTATATTTTTCAGAACACAGTGCTTTAAAACTTGAAATCAACCACAAGAAAAAAATTGGAAGGACCACAAATACATGGAGGTTAAAGAGCATCCTACTATAGAATGAATGGGTTAACCAGGGAATTTAAAAAAAAAAGGGGGGGGGAATTAAAAAAAATACATGAAAATGAAAACAAAACAGCCCCAAACCTTTGGGATGCAGCAAAGGCAGTCCTAACAGGAAGTATATAGTAATACAGGCCTTTCTCAAGGAGCAAGAAAAGTCTCATCTACACAGTCTAACCTTATACCTAAGGAAGCTAGAAAAAGAAGAGCAAATAAAACCTAATAATATAGGAAAATAATAAAGATTAAAGCAGAAATCAATGATATGGAAATAAAAAAACAAACAATAGTACAGATCAACAAAACAAGGAGCTGCTGGTTCTTTGAAAGAATTAACAAAATTGATAAACCCCTAGTCAGATTTATCAAAGAGAGAGAGAGAAAGAGAGAGCAAGAGAGAAAGGACTCAAATAAATAAAATCATGAATGAAAGAGGTGAAACCACAACCAACACTCCAGAAATGCAACAATATAATTGTTTTTTTCTTTTATAAAAGAATACTATGAACAAATGTATGCCAACAAATTAGGCAATCTGGAAGAAACAGATACATTCCTAGAAAAATATAAACTACCAAAACTGAAACAGGAAGAAATAGAAAACCAGAACAGACCCATAAACAGCAAAGAAATTGAATCAGGAATCAAAAATATCCCGACAAGCAAGAGTCTAGGGATGGCCTCCCAGCAAAATTTTACCAAACCTTTAAAGACAAATTAATATCCATTCTTGTGAAACTGTTTCAAAAAATAGAAATGGAAAGAAGTTTTCCAAACTCCTCCTGTAAGGCCAGCATTACCTTGATTCCAAAACCAGACAAAGACACCATTAAAAAGGAGAATTACAGACCAATATCCCTGATGAACATAAATGCAAATATTCTCACCAATATACTAGCTAATAGGATCCAACAGTGCATTAAAAGTTTTATCCACCACAGCCCAGTTGGATTTAATCCTGGGCTGCAAGGGTATTTTGACATCTGCAACTTAATCAATGCAATATATGACATAAAGAAAAGAAAAAACGAGAACATGTGATTTTCTCAATAGATACAGAAAAAGATTTGACAAAACACAGCATCCTTGCTTGATAAAAAACAAAAAGCTCTCTGCCAAGTAAGGAACATACTTCAATATCATAAAAACCATATACAAAAAATCAGTGAATATCATCCTCAGCTTTCCCCTAAGGTCAGGAACATCAAAGGGTATCCACTCACCACTGTTCAAAATAGTACTGGAAGTCCTTGCCTCAGCAATCAGACAGCAAAGAATAAAAATAAAAATAAAAACAAAAATAAAAATGAAAATGAAAATAAATAAATAAATGGAATTGAAATTAGCAAAGAAGAAATCAAGCTTTCACTCTTTGCAGACAACATCATTGTCTTTTTAGAAAACCCAAAATGTTCCACCAAAAATTTGCTAGAACTGATACAGGAATTCAGCAAAGTTTCAGGATATAAAATCAATGCACAGAAATCAGTTGCATTTCTATACACTAATAATGAGGCAGAAGAAAGAAAAATCAAGGAATAAATCCCATTTGCAATTGCACCAAAAACCATAATATCCCAAGGAATAAACCTAACCAAAGAGGCAAAGGATCTGTACTCAGAAAACTATTGAACACACATGAAGGAAGTTGAGGAAGATAGAAAGAAATAGAAAAACATTCCATGCTCATGGGTTGAAAGAACAAATATTAAAATATCTATGCTACTCAAAGCACTCAAAGCAATCTTCATATTCAACTCAATTCCTGTCAAAATTCCATCAAGATTTTTCACAGAGCTGTAACAATCAATCCTAAAATATGTATGGAACCAGAAAAGATCCCAATAGCCAAAGTAATGTTGAAAAAGAAAACCAAAGCTGGTGGCATCACAATTCTGGATATCAAGTTGTATTACAAAGCTGTAATCATCAGGAGGATCCTGGCACAGAAACAGACACATAGATCAATGGAACAGAATAGAGAACCCAGAAATGGACCCCCTACTCTATGGTCAACCAATCTTTGACAAAGCAGGAAAGAATGTCCAATGGAAAAAAGACAGTCTCTTCAACAAATGGTGTTGGGAAAATTGGACAGCCACATGCAGAAGAATGACACTGGATTACTTTCTTACACCATACACAAAAATAAACTCAAAATAGATGAAGGACCTAAATATGAGACAGGAATTCATCAAAATCCTAGAGGAGTACACAGGCAGCAACCTCTTTGACCTTGGCCACAGCAACTTCCTGTTAGACATGTCTTCAAAGGCAAGGGAAATGAAAGCAAAAATGAGCTAGTGGGACATCATCAAGATTAAAAGCTTTTGCACAGCAAAGGTCAACAGTCAACAAAACTAAAAGGCAACCTACAGAATAAAAGATCTTTGCAAATGTCTTATCAGAGTATCCAAAATCTCTAAAGAAACTATCAAACGAAAAAATCCAATAAAGAAATGGGCAGAAGATATGAATAGACATTTCTCCAAAGAAGACATACAAATGACCAACAGACACATGATAAAATGCTTAAAATTACTCAGCCTCAGAGAAATACAAATCAAAATCATAATGAGATACTACCTCACACCTGTCAGAATTGTTAAAATTAACAACTCAGGAAAAAAACAAAACAAAACAGGTTTTGTTAATTCAGAAAACAACAGGATGCAGAGAAAGGGGAACACTTTTACACTATTGATGGGAATGGAAACTGGTGAAGCTACTCTGGAAATCAGTATGGAGGTTCCTCTCAGGTCAAAAATAGAAGTACCTTATGACTTAGCAATTGCACTACTAGGGATTTACCCCAAAGATAAAAATGTAGTGATCTGAAGGGGCACCTGAACTCCAATGTTTATAACAGTAATGTCTGCAATAGCCAAAATATGGAAAGAGTTCAGATGTCCATAGACAGATGAATGGATAAAGAGGCTATGGTATATATTTACAGTGGAACATTACTTGGCCAGCAAAAAGAATGAAGTCTTGTCATTTGCAATGACATAGATGGAACTACAGTGTATGATGCTAAGGAAAATAAATCAGTAAGAGAAAGACAAGTACAATATGATTTTACTCATACGTGGAATTTAAGAAACCAAACAGATTAACATAGGGGAAGGGAAGAAAAATAAAATAAGATGAAAACAGAGAGGGAGACAAACCATAAAATGTGCCGAACTCAAAGAAACAAACTGAGGGTTTCTGGAAAGGCAGTGAGTGGGGAGAAAGAATAATTGGGTGATGGGCATTAAGGAGGGAACTTGATGTAAGGAGCACTGGATGTTAAGTGCATCTGATGAATCACTAAATTCTACCCCTGAAACTAATAATACAGTATATGTTATCTGAATTGAAGTTAAAGAATTTTATAAAAAAAGAAGTGTTTTTATTAATTAATATTTCTCTAAATCTACAGTTTAAAACCAAACTGCAATTTATTCTATCACTTCTCTAGCAACAGAAACCCCATTATATGTATTTTTATCACTTTACATGTAATACACATATTTTGTATGCATTTTTTCTCATGTACACTTTAATTTTTGAAAGGTAGATTTTCATAAATGAGATTTCTAGGTTTGAAGTTTGTACATTCTTAATTTTAATATTTACTGCCAAACAGAATTCTCAAATGTCTTTATCAATTGGTTTTTCCCAACAGCATATTACAGAACCCATTTTCTGAATTATATTCAATAGTAAAAGTTTTCTCTCCTCATCTTTGTGGTCAGATGGGTTTCAGTGATATCTCATTATTGCTTTAATTTTCATCTTTTCTACTACTAAGATTGAACATTTTTGTAAATGTTTACTGGCCATTTTTTAAAAATTAGATATTCATATCTTCTGTTTATTATATTTTATAATTTTAACATAAAATTGGAATATTTTTTGTTATAGATATTAATTTCATCTTGTTTCAAGTTCTTTTATTAATTTAATGCTTGTCTGTTGAATTTGTCTGTGTTGCCTATCTACCTTCCTATCTTACTAGATATCTTCATATAGTTATGATTACATATAAAGTATAAATTTAAATAATATATTTGTACATATATTTACATTATTTACTTATTAATTATTAATTAATTACTGTTTAAATCCATGCTTTGTTTTGAGAGTAGCTTTTGGTTTACAGTAAAATTGTGCAGAAAGTACAGAGTTCCTTTGGGGTGCCTGGAGGGCTCAGTCCATTAAACATCCAACACTTGATTTTGGCTCAGGTCATGACCTCAGGATCATGATATTAGTGTTTTGTGAAATCAAGCCCTGTGTCAGGTTCCACACTCAGTGGGGAGTCTTCTTGAGATTCTCTCTCTCCTTTTCTCTCTCTCTCAAATAAGTAAATATTAAAAAGAAAAAAAAAAGTACAGAGTTCCCATGTATTCCCTGTCCCCTCTTTTAGGTTACCTGTTATTAACATCATTTATTGATAGGATATCTTTTTTTTTTACAGTTAGTGATCCAGTACTGATAATACATTAACTAAAGTCCATAGCTTATCTTAGGGTTCACCCTTGTTATAAATGTATAATGTAATGTATCTGGCACTATACTAGTATACAGACTAGTTTCATCCACCTAAAAATCCCCTTTCCCCACATATTTATTCCTTACCCATCCCCACTGTGACTCTTGGTCACCACTAATCTTTTTACTGTCTCATAGTTTTGCCTTTCTCAGAAAATCATAAAATTGGGATCATGCAGTATGTAGGTTTTTCAGACTGGCTTTTTTACTCTTTGGTACATTCACTCAGTCAAACGTATTCACTTACTTAACAATATGCATTTAAGTCTACTCCATTTCTTTTCATGGCCTGATAGCTCATTTCTTATTATTGCCAAGTAATATCCCATTATATGGATGTATCACAGTTTATCAGTTTGCTTATTGAGAGACCTCTTGGTTACTTCCAATTTGGAGCAATTGTGAATAAAACTTGTCAGAAAATTCATGTACAGGTTTTTTAATCAAAATATAAAATAACCCTGGAAGGAGAAGTTCAGAAACAGCCATGCCATAACTTCTCTTCCTATCTCTACCTTATATTGCCTCAACTTTATATTCTAGTAAATGGCCAAAAGGATTCTTCAAAATTCTGAAAAGCTCTTGTTTCCATGACGAACCCACCATACTTATAATATAATATTAAGACCTTCAAGATTCTACTTGATATAAAAATCCCAACATCTTCTCCCCATTGTCTATGCTAAAGCAAAAACAATTATCTGCAGCATATACTACTAAGTTAAACACCAAATATATAAAGGATTTTTACAAATCAGTAACAGAAAAACAAAAATCCAATAGAAAATGTAGCTAGGAGATTTTAATAGACTCTTCAATAAAAACTTTATCCAAATTGTCAATAAACATAAAAAATGCACATTATAAAAGGAATAGTTTAAATAAAAAACAAGAAGCTATTTATTACATGCCTTCCCAAAAGACTAAAATTAAAAATACTGACAACATCAAGATTTTGTGAAGACATGGAATATTACTTTTGTGAGGACATGGAATATTACTATTAGCAAGATTATAAACATGTACAACTACTTTATTAGTTTGTTTTTCCTTGCTGTATTAATCAACATTCAATCACATATCCCTAAGAAATTTTATGTGTGTAGGTGTATGTGCACCTACATCTAGGAGAGAGCATTTATTAACAGCAAAACAGCATAGAGTAAATAAATACATTGTAGCATCTTCATTCTGCAGACTATACAGCAATGACAATGAAAGAACTAAAGTTAGATACAGCAATATAGACTGATATCTTCAATGCAATGCCAAGCAAATGAAACCATAAACAAAAGAACACATGTAGCCTATTACCATTATTGAAGTTCAAAAACAGGCAAAGCTTAATTATGAGATAGTGATGAGGGTAGACAAGAAGGAGGAGGTAAGAATTGCAAGGGACATGAAGGAGGCTTTGGAACGACTATGTTCTGTTCTTTTTTTTTTTTTTTAAGGTTTTATTTATTTATTTGACAGAGAGAGAGAGAGAGAGAGAGAGGGAGCACAAGCAGGGGGAGCGGCATACAGAGGGAGAGGAGCAGGCTTTCTGTTGGGCAAGGAGCCCTATGTGGGGCTTGATCCCAGAACCCTGGGATCATGACCTGAGCCAAAGGCAGATTCCTAACTGACTGAGCCACCCAGGTGCTCCCAGAATGTTCTAATGTTCTGTTTCTTGGTTTTGGTGATGGGTTGCTGGATGTTCATTTTGTATTAATTCACCAACTTCAACAATTATAATTTCATACATTTTTCTGTGTATAGATAGTAAGAAGTAAAAAAAAAATAAAAAGAAACAATAAATTAGAAGAAAATCAATGTAATCAAGCAGTATATCAAACAATATTTTATAGATAGTAATTTTAAACACATGACTCCTAAATAACTTGTATATATATAAATATATATCTTCATTTTCCCTTTCAATACTTGCTAATTTGTATATAATTGTGTATTATTTTTATAATTTGTAAATAACTTACTAAGAAGAGACATACACATTATTGCTTCTTTTGAATACTAAAAGAAGGATTCATTAGTGAATATTCATCCTCTAAGGCTTCAGTGAAATCTGTTGGAGAGATATCATCCTAAAATTAAGGTATTTATAAGAACCAGATATTTGTATTTCTTTCAAAACCAATAGTTTCAGTCAAGTTTTTTATTTAATCTCTGTAGTTCTTTGTTTTCATTATTTCTGATTATAATTTTTTTAACCAAATGGTTGGAAGGGTTAAGAAAGGAAGCATTTTGAAGTGCCTGACATAACACTCAAGAGAATGTAAATACCATTCCCTATTTACCCATCCCTTTCCTTGACAGGAAAGATAGTTGCTAGCTCTGAAAAACCACATGGCCAGAGCATTGTGTTATATTTTAATTTTAATAAAAATTCAATAGACTACCTCTTGGTTTATTTCATACAACCATATACACCTGCATAGGATTTCTGAGTTTGAAATGGAAAGAATGTGGGCTTACAGAAGAACATTTATAAGGAACTCATAAGGAACATCATAAGGAGCTCAAGGCACAAGCTGGCTGAAAATAACCATTCTCCAGAATCAAGACTCAATGCAGCAAATCAACATGCAATTTCAAGGCTTCTCTAAAAGGAAAATTGTTAGAGTTCAGAAATTCCAAATTTATGGCAACATCAACAATAACAGTTGGTCACTAAATCTTAAACAACAAATGGTTAGATGGATACTTATTTCAAAGAGACACATTTTGAACTCCAGAATGTATTTAAAGCCACTGGGAAAACTCTTCTATCAAGTTTGTTTAGTAGAAGGTTTATTTCTACTCTCTCTTAGGCTTTGGGAATCAGGTCTCATTTCAAAATTCAAGCTGGCAACCCAGTAAAAGGCAATATGTCAGCACTTCTGGATATACCTGAAGAAGACTGAAGCAAGTGGAGGAAATTCAAGATTTCACTTTTCAGTTTGCCATAGATAATCCTTGAAAAGGTCAGATGCTTACTAGAGACTTATCTGAGGGACCTGCAGGGACTCCAAAATTTCTCTGGAAACTGTTTTCTGCAAGATGCTGCTTAATATTTTCTTTTTCTCATCAAAAATAACACCAAAACCCTCAGATTGTTTTTCAGAGTCCATAGTCTCTCATGGTTCACCTCCCCTTCCAATTTCCCCCAACTCCCTTCTCCACTCTAAGTCCCCATGTCCTCCATGCTATTTGTTATGCTCCACAAATAAGTGAAACCATATGATAATTGACTCTCTCTGCTTGACTTATTTCACTCAGCATAATCTCTTCCAGTCCCGTCCATGTTGCTACAAACGTTGGGTATTCATCCTTCCTGAGATAGAGATTGTTCGGAGTCTATTGAAATATCACCTTGTTAACCTTCTTATTTCCCTCTACTCACATTTCTGTCAGGTCCATCCCTATTTCACAGAGATAGATAATAAAATAAAATTCAGAATGTGTAAAAAAAAAAAAAACACCAAAACATTTTTTGAAAATTTTTTCTTCTCAAACAAGTTTAAAAAAAAAAAAAAGATTTTATTTATTTATTTGACAGACAAATCACAAGTAAGCAGAGAGGCAGGCAGAGAGAGGGTGGAGGCAGACTCCCTGCCAAGCAGAGAGCCAGATGCAGGGCTCGATCCCAGTACTCTGGGATCATGACCTGAGCTGAAGGCAGAGGCTTTAACTCACTGAGCCACCCAGGGGCCCCATCTCAAACAAGTTTTATTGCACTTTTCTATACAGATAGATTCTGGAAGGGTGAGAAAACATTTGAACAGTGAAAATTGGAACAGTGTGTGGATTTTTAAATAATTTAATTAATGTGTTTTGTAAATAAGCTATGGGTTAGAAAGAGAATGTTTATAATTGCATTCTGAAGACAACATTCTTATTTATAACTTTGGAGACTTTTACTAGAGTTATGGTATCAGCTAGGCATGAAAAATGGAAGCAAGCAATATTCTAGATCATGTCATGAAAAACATTTTATTCTTAGAATTTTTAATATAGTCTTTATTATTTGTTTTCATATATGAGCACATTTTAGGAGGACATTAGGACCCAATGAAGAGATAATTGAGTACAAAAGATGACATATTTCCTGGAATAAAAATCACTAAAATGTTTTGGTGTATTTCATCCCTATCAGCTGCACAATCTAGAATAAACTTATTTAGGATTAGAAATATAAAATGTTGTGATTTTATATTCTTTATTTTTTTCAAAGATTTTTAAAATTTATTTGACAGAGAGAGATCACAAGTAGGCAGGGGCGTGGGGTGGGAAACAGGCTTCCTGCTGAGCAGAGAGCAATGCTGGACTCCATCCTAGGACCTTGAGATCATGACCTGAGCTGAAGGCAGACGCTTAACCCACTGAGCCACCCAGGCACCCCAATGATTTTATATTCTATATGATCCAAGATTAACATAATTTATCATCCTGTCTATTCTATGTAGCTTCACACAATACCGTAAAAATGGTGTCCTAAAACAGCCTTTTTATTTGCTCACAAGTTGTTTTTGTTGGGTGGCTTATTCTTTTGGTCCAAGCCACTTGGCTGATTTCTGTTGTCCTATGTTAGGTGAGTGGGCTCATGACAGAATGATTTAGGTGGCTTTAGTCATATGTCTGGTGATTGAGAGGCTATTAGCCAGAGTGATTTGGTTCTCCTCCTTATGGTCTTTTTTATTCTAACAGGTTAGCTCAAGTTTATTTACAAAGTGTTCTCAGAGAATATCAATTTAAAAAGTCCAAAATGAAAAAGGACTTTCAAGTATCTACAAATCACATGGGCAAGCGCAGGATGTGTGAGGGGATTACAGAAGCTGGTGCTTACAGGGCAGTGTAAATGAATTGAGAGGCATTACTGAAACGTCAACCACATAGTTCTCTTGCTTCATGTCATAGATAATAAACTAATATCTAAAATCCTTACACAATTTAGAAGACACAGTCCCATGATATCTTTGTCTGACTACTTCTTCCCACCTCTGTCCTGATCTAAGTTGCCCAGTCCCTGTACAACTCCAAAACCCTTGTATTTCTTTTACAGTAATTGTTCACATGTTTATCTTCCTTATAAGACTCTAAGTTCTTTGAGGAAAAGTTCCTTAGAGGAAAAGGATTTAGTTTGGCATTCAATAAGTATAATGTCAAGTGAATGAGTAAGTGTATGAGCAAAGGAAGAATTAGTTGATAAAATTCTCAAAGGGATTTCTGTGTGTAGAAATGACATGCATATGTTATCATTTAATTTTTAGAGCTACTGTGCAGTGAAGACTTAAACTTACCCAAAAGTTCTGACATTTGTCTTCAGCTCTTGGGAGGTGATGCTAGTGAGAGTATATTTACCAGCAGTCTTTGGGCCACGCTGCATAGTCAACAACTTATTATGGGTCCTTTAGGACACGAAGTTTCTGCTCTACCTCTGGAAGAACTGGAAACTCAGCCACATGGAAAATTGACCCAGCTTGTTATGTGATCAAGCCCCAGTCAAACTTCTAGACACCAAGTCTCAGATGAGCTTCCCTGGTCAGCAATACTTGATGTGTGCTGCTACACATCATTGCTGGGAGGAGCTGATGCTGTGTATAACATCATAGACAAAAGACATTTGGAAATTCCACCTTTGGAATTCTCCTGAACTCTGCCCCACATTCATTCCTCCTTGATTCATTTTAATCTGTGTCCTTTTACTGAAACAAAACATAACTGTAAGTATAATAGCTTTCAGTGATTTCTGAGAGTATTCTTTGGCAAATTACTCAATCTTGGAGATCTTTGAACTCAGCAGTCATTGCCAGAAGAGAGGGTGGTCTTGTGCACTGCTCCCTAACTTCACAGCCGCACATCAGAAGTTAGAGCACCGATTTCCCATCAAGTATAGCCAACATTTCCTAAATTATATTCTAAATAACTAGTGTCCCATAATCTGCCAACAGATGTTTTTTGAAAATAAGAGACTATGTCCAAATTAAGCCTTAAAAGCATAGCATTGAAAGACAGATAAGGTTCCTTGCTCTCACAAGGATTATATTATAGTGAGATTGACAGGAATTAAATAATTTCAGAGTTATAATTGGTATAAGTTAAATAAAACAGGGTAATATGAAAAAAAATCAATTGCTACAGGTTAAGATAGGAGAAAAAAATTAAAATCAGTGGTCAGGAGATGTGAATCTGAAGATGTGATACTTGTCCTTCAATCTAAAGACAGAAATCAGCCATGTCTATGTGTATGACAAGAGATTTCAGAAGAAAAGTATGTTTGAAAGAAGCTGTGCAGCTGGATCCTAGTCACAGAGGGGCAGAGTTTGGGGAACCAGATCAGAGACATAAAGAGGGACCAAACCATATGAAAAAAAGTGTTTCTGAAAATATGGTTCCTGTGCCAGCATCAACAACATCCCTAGGAAGCTTATGAGAGATGTAAATTCTGAGGCTGATCTAGATTCACAGAGTAAGAAATTTTGGTGATACAGCCCAGCACTCTGTCTTAACAAGACCTTCAATGAATTCTGATGCATGTTTCAAATTTGAGTATCATTGTTTTTGTGCCTCAGTCTATCCATAGTAATACTATGTGCTATAAATATCTAGAGGTACTCATCTAGGCCCCAGTGAGCTTCCTGCAGACATCTCCCCTTTCCTAACCAATGTTACCACTTGATCAACCTTTGTGGTTCTTATGATTGTAAAATACCCTTCAGAAACAAGCATCAGGAAACTTAGAAAAAAATAAAGATTTATCACATATAAGACCTGGAAATTACATAACACACAGGGGACCTCACAGCAAGGTAAAGATAGAAACAGAGAGAAAAGCATGGTCCTCGGGCCCTAATTTTATTGGGGTTGAAGGTGGGGGCCTAGGGTTTTGTGAGCTCTCTCTGCGTAGATGAATCTAAAAGATGAAAGTGGGAATTTAAAGTATGGGAAAAGACAAGTGGCCCAAATGTCACTTACCTAATCTAACCAAGATCTCTGAGAAAAAGGAGCTTCAGTAGGAGGAAGTGGCCTGGGTCTTCATCTAGTTGTGGCTAGTAAGGGGTAATTCCAAATAGCTATCTTTGAAGTGGATATCTGGGTAATCAAACCTTAAGTCAAGCATTTGTGTTTCAAAAAAGAAAAAAGAAAAAAAATATCAGGACTTCGTTATAACCACTGATGAAGTTTCTTGAAGACCTAGTGAAGATACAGTTTTAGCTGAAATACAATGAAAAGTGCTTGAATTATTAAATGGTCTTAAGTAAGGAAATTATGAGCTCTGACTTATATTTTAAAATGGTACATCAGTAGTTGTGTAGTGGATAGTAGGAGACCTGAACAGAAGTAGAGATCAATGCTAGTGATGCTGTCACCATACATGTGTGAGAGATACAGATAAAAGTGCTGTTAAGGACTAGTGGAGGGAGGGATATGAGATATACTCTGGATTCAAATAAAATCATTTGGTTTTACATGAAGGACATGTCCAAGCTTCTTTAACCTTCAAGTGCATTATGAATCTCAAAAAGAACAATATAATATGGAAGTGTTCTTTGATTTGATTATGGGATCTTTTTTCTTTTATGCCCCTATAAATTTAAGAAAATCTCCCAGAATTTTAATTTCCAATGAAAAGAAACATAATTTGGAAAACATTGCATTATAGCTAAAAGTGAAGAAAAATACTTTCTAATTTCTGATTAATTAAGTTGTAGCTATATAACTTACTTTAAAATGAAATGCAGTTTTCAAGAATATTAAGCAGCTACATCATGGCTAGCCAAGTGGTTTTCTAATAAAATCCCACTTCGGTAAATAGATAAGAGCAATTTGCCATTTTACGAAATTCTCCAGGAGGTTTGTCCTCTTTGTGAATCGTGATTATGGCTATTCTCTGCCTAAGTGGTCATTTTAAAACATGCAAGAACATTGAGTTAGGAAGAATTGTCTTTACTTATATATTTATTTTAATAATTTATTTCACAAATCCCTCACAAAACGTAGAAGAGGTGTTTGACCTAGTATCTAATTTTTAGTTTAGTAAAGCATAGCTTTTAAACCTTTTATTATTTTATTATTTATTATATGAATATTCAGGAATTGTTACATTTGCTAGCAAGATCCAGGTTAACACAATGTTTTCCTTTTAGAATCGACATAACACTCAGAATGTTTCTTTTAATACTAAAGAACCCAACAACAAAATACATTAGATTTCTTCATTCTAGAAGCACAAGAAGTTTAGAATTCATCATTTTGCTTATTTTTTTTTTAATTTAATGTATATATACCCTGTGGTCCAAAATTCTCCAGAGGAGACTAGTAAAATAAAACTGAGACCAATGTCCTAGTTTTTAGTACACAAGTACTTGCCTGTGCCTCTCTATTTACAAGGTGAAGGTTTGGGCATTTATATGATAGTGTCAATTTTTTTTAGGAATATGCATATTTCTCAAAAGTCTAGGATTCCTTGCAAATGGGACCAAGGAAAATTTAATGCAGCAAAGAAAACTGACTTTGAAAATCCTCCATTCACTATTTTAATCTTCCCCATTTCCATTTACTTCCTCTAGGTTTAGATAATCAAATGTTCTCTTAAAAGTCATATGTACCCATGCAATCAAAATGCTCACATATTATCCTGATACTGTCCGCCTGGCCCACTCTACCACCCAGAGCCTGTATAAGTCTTAGGTTCCCTGTGTCCAATCAACTGATGGGAATTTTATGTAATACCTAAGTAGTCTAGAGTTCAGCAAGCACTTCTGAGATTAATGTATTCACGGTGACTCTTTCAGAATCACTGGCGATACCTATGTGTTTTAAATGGAGTCCCAAAACTCTTGAAAGAAGATGAGCAATTTCCAATAAACACCAAACAACTGTTTGCCTTGTAGGATCTGGCTCTTCATATTTAAGAGGATAATATACCATAGCTATCCCAGAATTCCAGAAGACTTTCAGCTTTATTTTCATCTATGAAATGTAAAATATGCAATTGAATATTTTTGGGGAAGATAAAATCATATAACATTCACAAATACCAGGTGTCATGCCTGGCCTATTTGGCAAAGACTTAGTTGATAATAGTATAAATGAATAGATAATCATTGGATCCATCCATCATTCAAAAAGAACTAAATTTATATTTTATTTTATATAATATAAATTGTATTTTATATTTTAATTTAAGTGACTTGAAATATGAAAGTCACTTAAGTCATGTTAAGTCATGCCCAGTATAAAACAAGGACTGACCACTCTGAATTCATAAAGCAGGGGCTTTATGAGACCTTCCTATGGAATGTGGAACCTATCAGATTTGGCCTGCCAGTAAGAGACTTTGAGTCTGTAAAAAGAGTCCTAGATTATATCTAGACCTGCCTGCAACATGCCACACAGGCCATGAAATTTTTCTTTCTTGAGTCAATGAATTTGACTCCCTATGCTACCTCCCATCAAGAGGGGAAAAAAAAAAAAAAAAAAAAAAAATCTCCAGAAAGGCCAGAGCACTTCTGCTTACAAAGTTATCTGAGGATGTCAGCAAAAGATACGAATCATCATTTTCTTCATTTTCAGATATAGAAACAGCATCCTGAGATTTTAAGTGATTAAGTCACACATTTAGTGGCAAATCTGGGATTCCCTGCAATATATTTCCTTCCCAACTCTGTATAATTCCCTGCCATACACTACTTTCCCAGTCAACTAGAGAATTCCAAAATCCTCAAGTATAAAATTGGTTAATAACACCTTTCACCTAGTATCATTGTGAAGATCAAATAAGATAATAAACATGAAAATGCTTTGTGAGTAATAAAATACACACAATGTGAACCGTTACTCTCTGGACATTGTTTCTAAACAGTTGCTGCTCTCTCCTCAGTTCATGTCTGTTCCTTGTGTGGTGTCTCCAATAGTGAAGTCTGATTTTTGAAATTGGTGAGGTCTAATGTATGCCATTTTCTCTATTATATCCTTCTTTGTCTTTTTTCCCAGTAGTTATTCTATGTTACAGTTTTTAGTCCTAAATCTCTATGAAGTACTCTTCGCCAAACCCTCATCATTCCCTGTGCCACTATGTTACCATTCATCATGATG
Source organism: Mustela erminea (assembly GCF_009829155.1). NCBI lineage: Eukaryota > Metazoa > Chordata > Mammalia > Carnivora > Mustelidae > Mustela > Mustela erminea. The sequence goes on along the minus strand of NC_045614.1, from coordinate 65,747,581 downwards.
AGTAATTAACTTCTAACTCTTAAAGTAAAGGTCGGGAGTTTATCAGAAAGATACATTCGAAAGAGTTGACAAGTGAAACCATGCTTTGGGTTTGTTTTGTGTTCACATCGATGTAGGTGGACAAAAAATATCCTTATAAAGGGTACCCATGGAATATAAGACTCCTTTGATCCAGTTATGCTTCCAAGAATATTTTTGAGAAGCAAGAATGTTAGGTTGCCATTTTGTGACTTTTCAATGCCCCATGGCTTCACCTGTTGTGTAGAAGCTACTGATCACAGATCTGATAACAGCTGGCATTTTGGATTTTTAATCTGGTAGAATGCCTGAAGATTCTAATGAATGGCACTTGCAAAGCAATACTGCATATGCTCCAAAATTGGCTGAAATTTACCCTCTTTTAAATGACACTGAATATAATTTAGAAGTGTCAGACTCATAAAGTTCATGTTCTCATGAAAGTTCACTAAGAAAAATATATATGTCCACTCAGGATTTCTTTGGCAGATTGTCTGAGACATCATTGTTTTGCTTAACTTTTAACGGTATTTTTTTAAAAAATCTGTTAACAACTTCAATATTGTGGTCTTTTCTGATACTTTTATATTGTCAACAATTTCATCTTTCCTCCATTCAGCACAAAATTTTTTTTTTCTCTTTGTGAATTTTCCTTTGAAAATGCTGAGCTATTATTAAGGTACAGTAAACAGAACTCTTGTATAAGAATGCCTGTTTCAAGTAGGCCCTCAGGCCTTCAGACAGGACAATGGAACAGAATCCATTAATTATCATTTTCCAGAATGAATAGGGTGAACTTTGACAAAGCACACTGTGGAGAAGCTATCAGCACCAAGCACTCCTCTCCCTGGTTAGGGTATTTAACCCCAGGGAATGACACAAACATGGAAGGGATTTTTTATTTTTCTTCTTTTGCTTACATTTGGACAGAAATTTAAAAACAGATTACAGAAGGATTTAATGCTCCGGAGTGGTTTGCTTTCTAGCAGAGCTCTTATAAGCACTCCAGATTGTTAGCAATTATAATTGTACCTTCACTCCTGGATACCGGAAATAATAGCACTGCTACTGCAATGATATCCTTTTAGTTCAGACTGACACTTGCACCAAAACATGCAAGGTTAAACTGCTTTAAAATGGGTACTGAAGACTGTTGAGTTGAAATTGACAGACAATATTGAACATTTGTAAAGTAAGAACCTGTTGTTTCCATGCAGAAAAATTTAAGAATCAATTGTAAACAGGGCTAGGTACTCATGGGTAATGATCTAATGATGCAGTTAACAGTACAGGAAACTAAGCTTTTAGGTAAATGTTTAGATAATTCAAACATAAATAGAGCTTTCTGTTACTTGACCGAGATACATGTTTCACTTTCTCTTCACCAAATTTTTGTGTTCTTAATATTTACACATTAAAAGAAAAAATCATAAATATTTAGGTTACCTTAGATCAAAATCTATACTTATCTTGGTGTGTAAATAACTTGGGACTTAAAAAAATAAGTTTGTAATTAGCCTGTTCCTTGGATCATGATGCAACTTAGAAGTGGTTGTAATGGGTGTCTGTTATTTGATCTCAATGACTCTCATTCCTCTCATCCTACACACACACACACACACACACACACACACGCACACTTGTTCACACACAGACTCATACTCACAGACATATATGCTCCTTTTGGATTTACTCATCCCTGAGCCCAATCATTGCGCCTACATTACTGACCTGTTCTAATATATAGGTGGCTACAACAACAGTGGGAGTCAGAAATTTTCCCCAGGATTTCCCAGACTGGAACTAGGATTATAGACATAATTCTTCTCTAGTGATAAAATCTGAAGCATGGCCTTAATAACTCTTTTTTTTTAATGTCCATTATTATCTGTAAGAAAGTATTCCCATATTTAAATGGACCCAGGTTAAGTTGGTTTTCTGTTTATTCCAACCCAAAGAGTCCTCACTAATCCAGTAAGAAAGGATGCTTATTTATGAATGGAGGAAAGGTCTATTTTCTGATGGATCTGGATTTAAATTCCAGGTTAATAGTTTGATTGGCCATGTGTCCTTAGTAAGTTACTTATCCCTCTGAATGTCAGATTTATCTTAAATTAAAGGGAAATAGGTATAACAGTACCCTGTTTACTATAAAAACTAATATCTTACAATGCATGAAAATTTGAAATGATTGTCTCCTTTCCTTTCTTATCCAGAATTTCTATTACGTCTATTTTTATTGATTTTAATAATTGGACATTTTTCTTATACCTTGACAAACAGCTATTAGTATGCTCCCAATGGTAACAATATTGTTTACTCAAAATTAAATGTCATTGGATGCAAGTTCCAATGAAAGTCTGAAAATATCATATGTAGGGACTCCTGGGTAGCCAGTTGGTTCTGGGTATAAGTCTTGGTTTCCACTCAGGTTGTGATCAGAGTTGTGAGGTCAAGCGCTGCATCAGGCTCCAGGCTCAGCATGGCGTCTGCTTGAGATTCTCTCTCCCTCTCCCTCTGTGCCCCTGCTTCTGCTTATGTTCTCTCACTCTCTAAAGTAAATAAATAAATAAATATTTTTTAAAAAAGGAAATCATATTTACATATTTATAATATATGCTATGTATATTATATATTATATATTTATTACATATAAAATATCAAATAAATAATATAGAAATATATATAAATATGCAAAATAAAATATTATATATAGTAAAAATATATCTTTATGTATATTTACATAACAGAAGTCAGTGCATTGACTTGCTAAGTGAAACAGCAATAAGTAATGAAAGAAAATCCCAGGAGAAATTAAGACCCATAAAATTTTAGAAAAGGAAAATTCCATAGTCAAAGTGAATGTATGATTACATGTGAAAACTTTGTTTCACATTGCTTTCCAACTTTCTGGTCGGTGAGGGAGTTTCTCAGATTAGTGTTTTCTGCTAATTATGACTTGTAGAGGGACCTTGTATATTTCACTTACTCTCTCTTTTATCTTCCTGGGCTTTATCCCCAGAACAGAAATAGAAAACTGGATGAGTGAGCTGGTATGGCACCTTCTTTGTCAGACAAGGCTGTGTGAAAGGTCGGGGAAGCTCCAACAAGTACTTGGCTTGAAAGACAAAAGGATTGATTATGATGGGGAATGTCATGTTACAGCCTTTGTTTGAAGAAAGAAAAGCCTTTTTTTTTTTTTTTAAGATATGGGACTGAAGATGGCGGAGAAGCAGCACGCTGAGACTGCTTCAGCTAGCCGGAGATCAGCTAGATAGCTTATCTAAAGATTGCAAACACCTGAAAATCCATCGGCAGATCGAAGAGAAGAAGAACAGCAATTCTGGAAACAGAAAAACAACCACTTTCTGAAAGGTAGGACCGGGGGAGAAGTGAATCCAAAGCGACGGGAAGATAGACCCTGGGGGGAGGGGCCGGCTCCCGGCAAGCGGCGGAGCAACGGCACACAAAATCAGGACTTTTAAAAGTCTGTTCCGCTGAGGGACATCGCTCCAGAGGCTAAACCGGGGCGAAGCCCATGCGGGGTCAGCGTGGCCTCAGGTCCCGCAGGGTCACAGAAGGATCAGGGGTGTCTGAGTGTTGCAGACCTTGCGGGTATTGGAACGGGAAAGCCGGCTACAGAGACAGAGCCGACAGTAAGCTCACAGCTCGGTGTTACCTTGAACTGGTCGCAGGCTCGGTGAGCTCGGAGCGCGGCCGGAGGTAGGGCAGACGGGAGTAACTGGGCGCTGTTCTCTGAGGGCGCACTGAGGAGTGCGGCCCTGGGCTCTCGGCTCCTCCGGGCCGGAGACCAGGAGGCCGCCATTTGTATTCCCGTCCTCTGGAACTCTAGGGAAAGCGCTCAGGGAACAAAAGCTCCTGAAAGCAAACCCGAGCGGATTACTCACTCCGGCCCCGGGTAAGGGCGGTGTCATTCCGCCTGGGGCAGAGACACTTGAGAATCACTACAACAGGCCCCTCCCCCAGAAGATCAACAAGAAATCCAGCCGAGACCAAGTTCACCTACCAAGGAGTGCGGTTTCAATACCAAGGAGAGCAGCAGAATTCCAGAGGAGGAGAAAGCCAAGCAAGGAACTCATGGCTTTTTCCCTGTGATTTTTTTTTTAGTCTTGCAGTTAATTTAATTTTTTTCTTTTTCATTTTTTGTTTTTTTTTTTCCTCGCCTTCGGGCAAAATTTTTTTTTTTTTTTAACTGTTACCTTTTTCTTTTTTAACGATTTTTTACTAGTTTATCTAATATATATATTTTTTCTTTTTTACATTTTTCTTAGGTGTTTTCCTTTTTTTTTAAATTCTTTTCTTTTCTTTTTTTCTTTTTTCTTTTTTTTCTTTCTTCCTTTTTGAACCTCTTTTTACCCCCTTTCTCCCCCCTCACGATTTTGGATCTCTTCTAATTTGGTTAAAGCATTTTTTCCTGGGGTTGTTGCCACCCTTTTAGTATTTTACTTGCCCCTTCATATACTCTTATCTGGACAAAATGACAAGACGGAAAAATTCAACACAAAAAAAAGAACAAGAGGCAGTACCGAAGGCTAGGGACCTAATCAATACAGACATTGGTAATATGTCAGATCTAGAGTTCAGAATGACAATTCTCAAGGTTCTAGCCGGGCTCGAAAAGGCATGGAAGATATTAGAGAAACCCTCTCGGGAGATATAAAAGCCCTTTCTGGAGAAATAAAAGAACTAAAATCTAACCAAGTTGAAATCAAAAAAGCTATTAATGAGGTGCAATCAAAAATGGAGGCTCTCACTGCTAGGATAAATGAGGCAGAAGAAAGAATTAGTGATATAGAAGACCAAATGACAGAGAATAAAGAAGCTGAGCAAAAGAGGGACAAACAGCTACTGGACCACGAGGGGAGAATTCGAGAGATAAGTGACACCATAAGACGAAACAACATTAGAATAATTGGGATTCCAGAAGAAGAAGAAAGAGAGAGGGGAGAAGAAGGTATACTGGAGAGAATTATTGGGGAGAATTTCCCCAATATGGCAAAGGGAACGAGCATCAAAATTCAGGAGGTTCAGAGAACGCCCCTCAAAATAAATAAGAATAGGCCCACACCCCGTCACCTAATAGTAAAATTTACAAGTCTCAGTGACAAAGAGAAAATCCTGAAAGCAGCCCGGGAAAAGAAGTCTGTAACATACAATGGTAAAAATATTAGATTGGCAGCAGACTTATCCACAGAGACCTGGCAGGCCAGAAAGAGCTGGCATGATATTTTCAGAGCACTAAACGAGAAAAACATGCAGCCAAGAATATTATATCCAGCTAGGCTATCATTGAAAATAGAAGGAGAGATTAAAAGCTTCCAGGACAAACAAAAACTGAAAGAATTTGCAAATACCAAACCAGCTCTACAGGAAATATTGAAAGGGGTCCTCTAAGCAAAGAGAGAGCCTACAAGTGGTAGATCAGAAAGGAACAGAGACCATATACAGTAACAGTCACCTTACAGGCAATACAATGGCACTAAATTCATATCTCTCAATAGTTACCCTGAATGTTAATGGGCTAAATGCCCCTGTCAAAAGACACAGGGTATCAGAATGGATAAAAAAACAAAACCCATCTATATGTTGCCTCCAAGAAACTCATTTTAAGCCTGAAGACACCTCCAGATTTAAAGTGAGGGGGTGGAAAAGAATTTACCATGCTAATGGACATCAGAAGAAAGCAGGAGTGGCAATCCTTATATCAGATCAATTAGATTTTAAGCCAAAGACTATAATAAGAGATGAGGAAGGACACTAAATCATACTCAAAGGGTCTGTCCAACAAGAAGATTTAACAATTTTAAATATCTATGCCCCCAACGTGGGAGCAGCCAACTATATAACCAATTAATAACAAAATCAAAGAAACACATCAACAATAATACAATAATAGTAGGGGACTTTAACACTCCCCTCACTGAAATGGACAGATCATCCAAGCAAAAGATCAGCAAGGAAATAAAGGCCTTAAACGACACACTGGACCAGATGGACATCACAGATATATTCAGAACATTTCATCCCAAAGCAACAGAATACACATTCTTCTCTAGTGCACATGGAACATTCTCCAGAATAGATCACATCCTCGGTCCTAAATCAGGACTCAACCGGTATCAAAAGATTGGGATCATTCCCTGCATATTTTCAGACCACAATGCTCTAAAGCTAGAACTCAACCACAAAAGGAAGTTTGGAAAGAACCCAAATACATGGAGACTAAACAGCATCCTTCTAAAGAATGAATGGGTCAACCAGGAAATTAAAGAAGAATTGAAAAAAATCATGGAAACAAATGATAATGAAAATACAACGGTTCAAAATCTGTGGGACACAACAAAGGCAGTCCTGAGAGGAAAATATATAGCGGTACAAGCCTTTCTCAAGAAACAAGAAAGGTCTCAGGTACACAACCTAACCCTACACCTAAAGGAGCTGGAGAAAGAACAAGAAAGAAACCCTAAGCCCAGCAGGAGGAGAGAAATCATAAAGATCAGAGCAGAAATCAATGAAATAGAAACCAAAAAATCAATAGAACAAATCAACGAAACTAGGAGCTGGTTCTTTGAAAGAATTAATAAAATTGATAAACCCCTTGCCCGACTTATCAAAAAGAAAAGAGAAAGGCCCAAATAAATAAAATCAGGAATGAAAGAGGAGAGATCACAACTAACACCAAAGAAATACAAACTATTATAAGAACATACTATGAGCAACTCTACGCCAATAAATTTGACAATCTGGAAGAAATGGATGCATTCCTAGAAACATATAAACTACCACAACTGAACCAGGAAGAAATAGAAAGCCTGAACAGACCCATAACCAGTAAGGAGATTGAAACAGTCATTAAAAATCTCCAAACAAACAAAAGCCCAGGGCCAGACGGCTTCCCGGGGGAATTCTACCAAACATTTAAAGAAGAACTAATTCCTATTCTCCTGAAACTGTTCCAAAAAATAGAAATGGAAGGAAAACTTCCAAACTCATTTTATGAGGCCAGCATCACCTTGATCCCAAAACCAGACAAGGATCCCACCAAAAAAGAGAGCTATAGACCGATATCCTTGATGAACACAGATGCGAAAATACTCAACAAAATACTAGCCAATAGGATTCAACAGTACATTAAAAACATTATTCACCACAACCAAGTGGGATTTATTCCAGGGCTGCAAGGTTGGTTCAACATCCGCAAATCAGTCAATGTGATACAACACATCAATAAAAGAAAGAACAAGAACCATATGATACTCTCAATAGATGCTGAAAAAGCATTTGACAAAGTACAGCATCCCTTCCTGATCAAAACTCTTCAAAGTGTAGGGATAGAGGGCACATACCTCAATATCATCAAAGCCATCTATGAAAAACCCACCGCAAATATCATTCTCAATGGAGAAAAACTGAAAGCTTTTCCGCTAAGGTCAGGAACACGGCAGGGATGTCCATTATCACCACTGCTATTCAACATAGTACTAGAGGTCCTAGCCTCAGCAATCAGACAACAAAAGGAAATTAAAGGCATCCAAATCGGCAAAGAAGAAGTCAAATTATCACTCTTCGCAGATGATATGATACTATATGTGGAAAACCCAAAAGACTCCACTCCAAAACTGCTAGAACTTATACAGGAATTCAGTAAAGTGTCAGGATATAAAATCAATGCACAGAAATCAGTTGCATTTCTCTACACCAACAGCAAGACAGAAGAAAGAGAAATTAAGGAGTCAATCCCATTTACGATTGCACCCAAAACCATAAGATACCTAGGAATAAACCTAACCAAAGAGACACAGAATCTATACTCAGAAAACTATAAAGTACTCATGAAAGAAATTGAGGAAGACACAAAGAAATGGAAAAATGTTCCATGCTCCTGGATTGGAAGAATAAATATTGTGAAAATGTCTATGCTACCTAAAGCAATCTACACGTTTAATGCAATTCCTATCAAAGTACCATCCATCTTTTTTAAAGAAATGGAACAAATAATGCTAAAATTTATATGGAACCAGAAAAGACCTCGAATAGCCAAAGGGATATTGAAAAAGAAAGCCAACGTTGGTGGCATCACAATTCCGGACTTCAAGCTCTATTACAAAGCTGTCGTCATCAAGACAGCATGGTACTGGCACAAAAACAGACACATAGATCAATGGAACAGAATAGAGAGCCCAGAAATAGACCCTCAACTCTATGGTCAACTAATCTTCGACAAAGCAGGAAAGAATGTCCAATGGCAAAAAGACAGCCTCTTCAATAAATGGTGCTGGGAAAATTGGACAGCCACATGCAGAAAAATGAAATTGGACCATTTCCTTACACCACACACAAAAATAGACTCAAAATGGATGAAGGACCTCAATGTGCGAAAGGAATCCATCAAAATCCTTGAGGAGAACACAGGCAGCAACCTCTTTGACCTCAACCGCAGCAACATCTTCCTAGGAACAACGCAAAAGGCAAGGGAAGCAAGGGCAAAAATGAACTATTGGGATTTCATCAAGATCAAAAGCTTTTGCACAGCAAAGGAAACAGTTAACAAAATCAAAAGACAACTGACAGAATGGGAGAAGATATTTGCAAATGACATATCAGATAAAGGACTAGTGTCCAGAATCTATAAAGAACTTAGCAGACTCAACACCCAAAGAACAAATAATCCAATCAAGAAATGGGCAGAGGACATGAACAGACATTTCTGCAAAGAAGACATCCAGATGGCCAACAAACACATGAAAAAGTGCTCCATATCACTCGGCATCAGGGAAATACAAATCAAAACCACAATGAGATATCACCTCACACCAGTCAGAATGGCTAAAATCAACAAGTCAGGAAATGACAGATGCTGGCGAGGATGCGGAGAAAGGGGAACCCTCCTACACTGTTGGTGGGAATGCAAGCTGGTGCAGCCACTCTGGAAAACAGCATGGAGGTTCCTCAAAATGTTGAAAATAGAACTGCCCTATGACCCAGCAATTGCACTATTGGGTATTTACCCTAAGGATACAAACGTAGTGATCCAAAGGGGCACATGCACCCGAATGTTTATAGCAGCAATGTCCACAATAGCCAAACTATGGAAAGAACCTAGATGTCCATCAACAGATGAATGGATCAAGAAGATGTGGTATATATACACAATGGAATACTATGCAGCCATCAAAAGAAATGAAATCTTGCCATTTGCGACAACATGGATGGAACTAGAGCGTATCATGCTTAGCGAAATAAGTCAAGCAGAGAAAGACAACTATCATATGATCTCCCTGATATGAGGAAGTGGTGATGCAACATGGGGGCTTAAGTGGGTAGGAGAAGAATAAATGAAACAAGATGGGATTGGGAGGGAGACAAACCATAAGTGACTTTTAATCTCACAAAACAAACTGAGGGTTGCTGGGGGGAGGGGGTTTGGGAGAAGGGGGTGGGGTTATGGACATTGGGGAGGGTATGTGCTTTGGTGAGTGCTGTGAAGTGTGTAAACCTGGTGATTCACAGACCTGTACCCCTGGGGATAGAGTATTATGCCTCCATCAGAAAGGATGAATACCCAACTTTTGTGCAACATGGACGGGACTGGAAGAGATTATGCTGAGTGAAATAAGTCAAGCAGAGAGAGTCAATTACCATATGGTTTCACTTATTTGTGGAGCATAACAAATAGCATGGAGGACATGGGGACTTAGAGTGGAGAAGGGAGTTGGGGGAAATTGGAAGGGGAGGTGAACCATGAGAGACTATGGACTCTGAAAAACAATCTGAGGGTTTTGAAGGGACGGGGGGTGGGAGGTTGGGGTACCAGGTGGTGGGTATTATAGAGGGCACGGATTGCATGGAGCACGGGGTGTGGTGCAAAAATAATGAATACTGTTATGCTGGAAATAAAAAAAAATAAAATTTAAAAAAAAAAAAAAAGATATGGGACTTTTATCTGTGGGCATCATAGAGAGCAGGGACCTTAAACTGATAGCTACTGTAGAGTGTGATATAATGTCAATTATATTGTGTATTAACTTACCTTAGCACTTCACTTTACATTATGTAAAATCCTTTCTCTTTCATGAGCTCCCCTCACCTCCAGAAACCTGGGGTAATAAATCAGTCAGGAATTAAAGCCTCAATAATCTTATATGATTTGCTCAAAGAGATAGCCAGTGAGTACTGAAACAGATGTCAATGCCAGGCCCACCAGATTCAGCAAAATTTGGTATCACTCCCCACTCTGTGCATGTACTCATTCACCTGTGAATTAGGCCACCCCAACAAACCTTAAGATGGAGTAATTATAGTATTCTTTCTCTGGCATGGTGGTTTTGTTTTGGTTTTTTTTTCCTCTCTCTTTTAATTTCCTTTTTCCTTTCTTTCCAATCCTCATTTAATTCACATTCCTTCTCTCGCTTACTTCCAGACTTTGCTGAATTCTTCTCTATTTTGATGATCATTTTCAAAGTATTCTAACAAACACAACACCACTGGCTTTCGCAACAATCCTTAATGGAAAAATGCAGTTTTCAGACTCCTTTACCTGTGAAGGAAGCTGATGTGCAGAGGTGTTCCATGGTCATGCATGGCATGACGACAATCTCAGGATCAGGTTCCCAGATGCATGAGGGCAAGAAAACCTTAGTGCCTTTCACTGTTCTAAAGCCTTGATAAAAAACTAGTTCCACAGCCAGAAAGCAGGTTAAGAATGTTGTCAAAATCATCTGTCTACCCATCTATCAACCTGCATATCTATTCAACAAAGTGTATTATTCTTGACTCTGATGACAAAGGTAAAAAGAGACTATCACTGCTATTAAAGGACTCACAACATGTTATGCAAAAAACTCTTTGGTGGATAGGATACAAGGCAGAAATAATGACTGAGCCCCTATTCTAAAGAACTGTAACCCCCTAAGGAAAAGATATATAGATACACTTATACATGGGGAGGATATTCAAGTTGAAAAACTAGGTGAAGGGCTTAGACTCAGCAATTATCTGGCTGTGTGATTTTAGACAAGTTATTCTCTCCTAATATTTTAGGCAGAGGAAGAAACATTGGGCAAGGGGAGGGGTTTTGGGTCAAAAACCAAATTAAAGATTATAAGAGTTCTAGATCTTTGATTCTTCTCCAAATGAAGTTAGACAAATTCTTTAACATAGTTTTTACCACAACCCCAACAGAATATGGAAATCGACATATTTTTATATTAAGTTTACATGAATAAGCATTGCAAGAAAACCTGTTAAGATCACTGAATTCAGTATTCCCAGATCATTTTTATATTGCCCTTTCTACTAATTGGTGCCTAAGGAAATGTATGTGACATAAGATTGGAGTATATCATACAAAACCAAACAAAACTAACTGCAGCACAAAACACTGTAAATAAATATTTAATTATCTTGCAGTCTTCTTCCACCATACTACATATATTGGCATGTTAAATGAAGCCAACGTGGGCAAGGGAAATACTGATTAAGAACAAAATTGAACTTTAAATTCCAATTTAAAAATAAAAGAAGGTCTAATAAGAATCAATGGTGTTGAAGAAATCAATAAAAACTAGTATGTTATTTGAAATAGTGCAAAACAATGTGAATCAGATTGCTGTAAGTGAGCAAATAAATAAAAAATGCAGTTTACATTTTCTAGGAAATTGTAAATCTTGAAAGTATGTTTCAAAGAACAGTTCTGCCAAAATGTCTACCTTATATATTGGCATATCACATTTTTGCCCACCCTCTCCTCCATTTAAACTCTCTAGTCTATTCCATTTTCATTTTGGTTTGTGTCATGAGTACTACCTGGAAGATTTCATCTTCTTTATTCCTAAGAATAAAGGACATTTTCACCAGGGTTTCCTACTAGTGTAAGTAGTTCTGTCCAGGCATTAGGAGCAAGTAAGAAACTAGGGATATGTAGCCTGTAAAAGAGGACAATTAGGAGGATATAGTATTTGTGTTTTTAAAAGTGAAAGATAAGCCTGTGGAAGAAAGATGAGTTTTACTATCAGAGCATCCAAAAATAGAAGCAGCATCAGTGGATAAAGGGAGAGAGCACTATTAGGTTCATAATAAAGAAAAACTGTCAAGCAATTAACCATGATAAAAGCTGGATGGCAAGAAGGTGGCTAGTTCCCTGGTATTGGAAGTATTTTTGCAAATGCTTAGTATCTACTGAGTTTGAGTGCATGAAAAGGGATTAAGTGGCAGAGGGAAGGTTGAAATAGAGCAGTTTTTGAAAACTCTGGGTCACACCATATTAGCAGAACATGAAATCAAATTAATGGATCTTGATCAGCATTTTTAAATGAATGTGTTAATTTTTATACAAGTAGTCATTCATGTTTATTGCAGAAATATATAAGTATAGGAAAATCAAAAGAAAAAAACAAAACAAACCCCAGAAACAGTATCATAGAGATGACCATCTTAATCACTGTACTTTCTTCCACACATTTTTGTTTGTAGATGTATATTTAAACTCATTTATTATCTATCTATACATGTATGTGTGGATAGTAAATGCATATTTAAACATACATGTTTATATATATGTATACATATGTATATGCATATGTACTTCAAATATACCCATACATACAACAGGATAATTTTTTCCTCACTTGTGTGGAGAGCTAAAGAGTCCTATACAACATTAAATTAATGACATTTTGGTAAAAATGTGGCAAGCCCTGAGTTTTGTACCCTCCATATATTAGTTTGCATAGCTCATATCCACAATGAGGTAGATGTTATCAATGTACAGAAATATGTTGTATATTTATACACTAATAATAGACTATCAAAGCAGAAATTAAGAGAACAATCCTATTTATAACTTCACCAAAAAAACAAAACAACCTGGCAACACATTTAATCAAAAAGGTAAAAAATGTGTACACTGAAAAATGTAAGATAGTCATAAATAGAAGGAACACTTATATTTTATGCTTATTAAACTAATAGCCTTAAAATGTCCATACCATCCAAAGAATTTACAGATTCAATATAATCCCTATCAAAATTCCAATGACATTTTTCACAGATATAGAACAATCTTAAAATTTGTATGGAACCACAAGAGGTCCTGAATAGCCAAAGCAATCTTGAGAAAGAAGAAGAGGCTGGAAGCATCATGCTCCCTTAATTCAAACCCCATTACAAAGCTATAGTAATCAAAATAGATCAATGGAATTGAATAGAGAGCCCAGAAATAAACCAAAACATGTTTAGTTAATCAATTTACAAGAAAGAAGCTAAGAATATACAATGGGGAAAGACAATCTCTCCAACAAATGGTGTTGGGAAAACTGGACAGCCATATGCAAAGAATGAAACTAGACCACTATCTTACAACATACATCATACACAAAAATTAACTCAAAACAGATTAAGTACTTGAATATAAGACCTGACACCATAAAAATCCCAGAAGAAAACAGAGGGGGTAAACTTCTTGACATGGATCTTTGTGATAAATTTATGGATTTGATATCAAAAGCAAAAATAAACAAGTATAACTACATCAAACTAAAAATATCTGCACAGAAGGGAAACCATCAGCAAAATGAAAAGACAATCACTGAATAAGAGAAAATATTTGCAAATGATATATGTCATAAGGGGCTATCCAAAATATCTGAAAAACTCATTTAACTCAATAGCAAAAAAAAAAAAAAAAAAGCCCCATACACTCCAATTTTAAAAAAATGGATGGAGGGTCTGAATAAACATTTTTCCCAAGAGGACATACAGATGGCCAACAGGGACATGAAAACATGTTCAACTCCACTAAACAACAGAGAAACCAAAACAAAACCATGAGATACCACCCAAACCTGCTATAATGGCTGCTATTAAAAAAAAAAAAAAAAAGACAAGAAATAACATGTGTTAGCAAGAATGTGGAAAAGAGGAAACTCCTGTGCATATGATCCAATAATTTCACTTTGGGGTATTTATCCAAAGAAAATGAACACACTAATTAAAAAAGATGTCTAAACTTTCATGTTCATTACAGCATTATTTACAATAGACAAGGCATGAATACAACTTAAATGTTCAGCAGTGGGTAAATCAGTGGGTGAATGGTTAAAAAAATTGTGGGATATTCGTATACTGGAATATTATTATATTATATGCTGTATTATATAATAGCGGGATAATATTCAGCCATAAAAAAGAATGAAATCTTGCCATTTGCAACAACATGGATGGACCTTAGGGTTATCATGCTAAGTGAAATAAGTCACACACTAAAAGATAATTACATGTGATCTTATATGTGGAATCTAAAAAATAATAATAGTAATAAATAATGAAACCAAAAACAATAAGCAAAAAAAAACCCCAAAAAACAAAAACCCTGACCTTATGTATATAGAGAGTAGATTGATGATTGCCTAAGGTGAAAGGTGGGGGGGGTGGGAAGTGTGAAGGGAATCAAAAAGTACAAACTTCTGGTTATAAAATGAATAAGGCACAGGACTGTAATGTACAGCATGGTGACTATCTTGAATATTGAATATTTGAAAGTAGCTATAAGAGCAGATCTTGGAAGTTCTTATTACGAGAAAAAAATATGTTAACTTTGTGTGTGACACATATTAATTGGACTTACTGTGGTACCATTTTGCAATATATTCAAGTATGGAATCATTATGTTATACATCTGAATCTAATGATATTAATTATATCTCAATAAAAAGGGGTGAATTCAATTAATTTTAATGAGTAATACTTTCTCCCCTTTCCCCTAAAGGCCTCAAACATGGCAAAATCTTCCTTTTATGGAATGACATTTCAAAGATAAGAATGGTTTGCTTGAAATTAAGAAATGCAGAGCGTGTATTCAAAAGCTTGTCCATAGCTTAAAAAAATAATTAATTGGCAATGGCCTATTGAAAAATAGGACTTATCAATGTTACTGTGTTTTTATTTTTTTCTGTCCTCACCTCTCCTCTTTCTCACTCTCCCTCTTCTCCCCTTCCTTTTTTTAATATCTAGTCCTGGTGGGTAGAGTACGGGGTTTGCCCCCAAGGGAAACAGAGCCAGACTGGAGATTGCAGGGTGCTGTTTTGTGGTTTGGGCACATGCATGAATGTATGGGAGAGTAAGTACAGTTCCACAGGGAGGGGCAGGAAGAGGTTGGGCTGGGATATGCCAGGCACCCAGGGCAGCTCCAAGGAAGGTACATTCAGGCGAGAGAAGCTGCTGCCACAACACCTCTTCTCAGGGGAAGCCAAATCTTTTGGAATGTCAGGAGTTCTATAGCAGCAACAGGAGACTCCTGGAATGGGAAAGGTCTACATGCCCTGGTGCCCAGGGGCCCTCCTCCTAGTCTTCAGAAAGGAGTTTGGCTCACACCATAGCATTGATCCAGCAAGTGCAAATCCTTATTGACACCCCCTCCCCAGTCAGAGTCCCAGGGCAGGGGCAGTTCGCCCAAGGAGGTTGGCCAGCTGTTCGGAACTGGCCTCTGGCTCAGTGGCAGTGAAGGGGCTGGATCACCAGAGGTCAATACCAGGGAATGAGCAGCACACGATCAGACTGCAAGCCTTGTCCACTTCCTGGAGTCCCATGCTCAGGCTGCAAGCCTTGTCTACCTCCCAGAGTCCCAAGACTGGGAGGGAGCTTGGGCTTCTGGTGTAGGCACCTGAAATTCCAGTTCAAGTCAACCAAGGTTCACTGCTGCAGCAAACCGAAGGCACCATTCCACTGCATAATCTTGGGGCCTGTTATTCCTCTGGGCAGAAGTAGGAAGGAACCTGAAAAGACACTCGGGGAGACCATAGCTATCTGTTCCCTAAGACTTTCTCCAGAAGGCTTTCTACCTCAGGCAATTGCTCTGTCTTTCTGGAAATATAAATTGGTTCAGTTACTATGGAAAACAGTGTGGAGTTTCCTCAAAAAATTAAAAATAGAACTACTACTGATCCAACTACCCCACTTCAGGGTATACATCCAAAAGAAATGAAAATAGGATCTGGAAGAGATATCTGGACTTCCATGTTTATTGCCACTATGATATAGAAACAACTTAAGTGTCCTTCATTAGATTCCTGGATAAAGAAGCTATATATTTTATATATATATATATATATATATATATATATATATATATATACACACACACACACACACACATATAAAATAATATGTTATATATATTTATATATGTGTGTGTGTGTGTGTATATATATATATATATATATATATATATATATATATATGCCATGAGAAAGAAGGAAATCCTGCCATTTGCAATGACACAGGTGGAACTTGATGGCATTATGCTAGGTGAGTAAGTCAGAAAAAGACAAATGCTGTATGATATCACTAATATGTGGTCTCTAAAAAAGCTGAACTGATAAAAACAAACTAGAATGCTAGTTATCAGGGGCTGGGCATAGGAGAATTGCAGATATGTTGTTTAAGAGTACCAACTTGGACCCTGTAGATAAGCAACTCCTGGAGATCTAATGTACTGTATAGTGATTACAGATAACAATATGGTAGTATAAATTTCAAAGCTGCTAAGAGACTAGGTCTTAATTGTTCCCACCACAGAAAAATAAATTATAATTATATGAAGTGATAGAGATGTTAGCTAAGGCTACAGTGGTAATCATACTGCAATGTGCAGTTGTATCAAATTAACATGTTGATGACCTCAAGCTGGTACAATATTCTATGTCAATTATGTATCAATAAAAATAATTTTTAAAAATACTGTATATAAAATAGCTATCATGTATCACAAATATAGTCAACTCATTTTCAACACTCTGTTACCAAATCTGGATTTGCATTGTTCTCACCACCTCAAATTTAGACTTTTGTCCCTCCCTAGCTTCTAAACAGTAGTAGGACCTTAGATAAGTCCCTGCTGAGGTTTCCATGACAAACATGAAAATACTGAATGAGATTTCTCTTCCTTCCCTCCTCTCAAGATTCCTGCCTGAGTAGTATTGAGCTTGTCCCTGCTCCTCCTTCTAACCTATAAATACACCACACATTTTTGTATGAAAACAGCTGAAAGAATTTATAAGATTTTAAGGATACATAAGATGTGCTCAATTATGACCATATTTAGAAAATCCTACCCATATTTTGCCTTAGGAAAATTAGCCTTGTCCCTTTTATTTTTCTCCCGCTCTTTACAGTAACTGACTACTTAGCTAGGCATATGTCTATTTAGGAAAAAAATTATATATATATATATATAATATATATATATATTATATATATATATATATATATATATATATATATATATATATATTTCTTACAGTCCTTGCAGCTATGTGTGCCAGCGTAATAATGTTCTTACCAATGGGATTCAAGAAGAAGAATCATGTGGCAGATTCAGGGAGTTTTTAATTTAATTTATTCTTTCCCTAAAGGAAGTGCTGTCATACATACTGTGCCCTACTTCATTCTTTCCTTTTAAATCTTTTCTAGTGACTGGAGTGGTCATACAGCCCTGCAGATTTTGAAGATGAGGCGCCCATCCACCAATGCTAAAAGAAAACTAAGTTGCTGAGAATTTCAGAGTGAAGCTGTCATTCCAACTGTAGGTAGCACAACACTCTTATGAATTTTGCTGTTGTTAATTTGGATTTTCCTGTTACTTAAAATGACATGCCATCATTCTCTTGATAGTACTTCCGATTTTCTTCCTCATGACTGTATGATCCTACTGTCTTCCTCTCTTTATAAATCATGACACCACATTGCTATGCATTTAGATGAGCTAAACTTGGGAGACCTTTGACTCCTTTTCTCTCTTCTCATTCAGTCCATCAACAAATCCTATTCAACCTTCACAGCAGTTATAGGAATCACCCTCTTATCACTTGAACCTGCTCTGAGTCATGTGGATTATAACAATTCATTGGTCTCCCTGCTTCTACCTTTGCCCCCTTCTTCAGAACACACAGAGGGAGTCTATCTGAAAGAAGTTGTACTACTTAACCCTCTACTCAAACCCTGCTGATGGACTGCATCTGAGTAAAATCCAGAGTCCTTATGACAACCTTCAAGGTGCTGTTTTTTCTGACTTTCTGTGTTTATCTACTGCCTTCTCCTTATTATCTGATTTCCACCCACCCTGACCTGTATGCTTCTAGATAACCTCTTACCCCTAGATGATCTACCTCATAGTATACTCCTTCCCTTCATTCTAGACTCTGCTCAAACATAAACTCATCTGAGAGGTTTTTTGGTTTGTTTTCACTTATATAAAATGTTACCCTTTCCAATACTTTATGTCTCCCATACTTTGTTTCATATTCTTCAGAACACTTAACCTCACAGACATTAGCTTTTTAAAATTCATCTATTGACTCTCTTCCCTCAAAGACACCAACCAGGGCTGTGTTTTGTTCACTGATTTATCTATAACATATATATGTGTGTGTGTAGCTACACACACACACACACACACACACACACACACATATATGTATATGGTACTCTCTCAAAAAATACTCGTGGAATGAATGAATAAATGGATGAGAAGAGGAGGAGGAGCTATTGACTTTTGAGTCATGACTGTGATACTTTCTACCTATAAGGTCTTGAGTAATTAACTTTGACACTCTCTTAGTGAGCATAATAGTATTTACCTGAGGGTGATGATATGAGGGTTAAATAAACTATCCTAGTAAAAAAAAACATCCAGCATAAGATCCTTTACAAAGATGGATTCAATAATAGTTGGATAAATCACTGCATGTTGAAAAAAGAAATAACCAAAGTTATCTAATGATCTTGAGAGAAAGTATCTTGCAAGATTTTCCAGGCTAATGACATGAGTAAATTCAGATAATCTTCAAACATTAAATAGAATTTACAATGCCTTAATTCAATTCTCCAAAGCATTAAACATCCATGATTAAGAAATATCTGTGTGTTTTATGGCTTGTAAAATGAGTGATATTTATTATAAATCTGAAGTATTGGCTGGAGGCTTGGGAAACTCTGTGGTTTTTGGCTAACCCTCTGAAAACAATCTAGGTGGAGAGGGATTGGCATTCCAATACTTTGTCCCCCAGGAAAGGCTATTTTAGTTTTTAACATGCAAAGAGGGCCCTCATACTGCTCTACTTACATGGAATTCACTTTTCTCAAGAGGGCAAGCAGTTGAGACCTTACTTCCCTTTCTACAAGAATAATTCAAAAACATTTATTTGGAAACTTTCCTGTCATCCCCAACATATTTATCAGTCTGCATCTCCTTTGGTGGACTCTTTTCTCCCTCATCTCCTTGCTCTGTGTCCCTCTGTCTTCTTTCTTCCTTCCTAAGGCTTTCCATTGTGCCCATAGAAACCCATTCTTCCTCTTTAACATCTTGAAATGTCCCTTCTTTTCGCATTAACACATATGTTTTTCTTCTATTGAAAACATTTGCTCCCCGAAGTTATCTGAAGGTTGTGCTCTTTATGTTTCTGTGCTTCATATATCTCAGGTTCTAGAGGTAGATTAGAATTTCTCATCAGTTCTACAGTGTAGGACTTTGTGCAGTGATGGACATAGTCTGTATCCATGCTGTTCAATGTGGTAGCCACCAGTGATCTGTGGCAATGGAGCACTTCAGAAGTGTCTAGTGTAACTGAGGAAGTAATTTTTTATTTAATTTTATTAATTTAAGTTAAATATTCAAGAGTGCCAGTGTCTACAATATTGGACATCACAATTCTTGACACTTTCTCTTCTATCTTCATGGAAAAGGATACTTTGACTCTAAAGATACCACTCTCTACCATTCACCCTTTGACAAATTAATCAGTTAATTTATCAGTTCTATTCCTTGTTTTCTGGTTTGTTGGCTTATATTCCATTTCAAGTCCTACCATTACTCTGGGTAATTTCAGTTTTCTTACGTGTGACATTTGCTTAATACTTGACCTTGATGCCTTAATTCTTAATATTCTTACATTTAATATAATTTACTCTATCCCATAAGTTACACCTGAATTATTAAATTCACACCATGCCACTATCTAACCATACCATGCTACATAGCTGAGAGGAGAAAGGTTGGATAATGTTCTCCTTTGTCTCTTAGGTTGCCCTCTACTACAAAGAGTTCCCCCGCGCTTTAGTTTAGACTTGAGTGCTTCCCACTACCCACCCCCATAATACCCATAACATAATACCCATAACATTGTAGCACTTAATACTCTTCTAATATAATGCATTCTAGTACTTAACAGCACTTGCTGTAGCCACTTTTTGACATCTTTATCTTTCCATGCAAATATATGTGGAAAAAACCTTTTTCTTTAAGATTTTTATCTATCTGTCAGAGAGAGAGAGAGAGGGAGAGAGAGCGAGCACACAAGCAGGGGGAGCAACAGGCAGAGCAAGGAGCCCAATGTGGGACTCAATCCCAGGACCTGGGATCATGACCCGAGCTGAAGGCAGACACCTAACTCACTGAGCCACCCAGGTATCCCAAAAATCTCTCATTTATATACTGCTATTGAATAATCAGATAGTAGCAAACACATATATGAGTGAATGATAGAATGAATGAATGAATGAATGAATGGACTCATTTTATTTGCTGATGGGATGGGTCACAATACTATTATAAGGAAATTCCTAGCAACTACCCTAGACTTAGAGGAATTATGAACAGTGCTCCATCTCCTGGTAATCACAGAGAGCCAAGCTGGATCACAGAGGTATTAAGGTAGTCCCTTCTTGATGAGGATTTGCATTTCTAATTAGAATTTAATCTACCTAGCAGGTCAATTTTGTGGGTGATAATTAGTAATTTCTTCATAGATTTTGAGCTATCACAGAGTTCTTAATAATGGAAGTTTCACATCTTTTCCTGGAGAGAGCTCACACTTTGGGATTTTCATGGTTGATTTTTTGTTTGGTTATTTTTTTAAGCTATTTTCTTGAGGTATCACTGATACATAGAAAGCTGAACGTGTCATATCATAAACATTAAACTTCAGTCAACATCATAGACATATCCAGCAGTGCCAAAGCTTCCTCTACCCCCTTTATTTTTTGTATATATGATAACAACATTTAACACAAGATCTATACTCTTGGCAAATTTTAAATTTTGCAAAGCAGTGTTGTTACCTACAATCATTGTGCTGTGCAGAGCTCTAGGCTTTATTCACCTTGTATAACTGAAACTTTGTACTCTTTTACCAACATCTCCCTATTTACCCTCCCCCAAGCCCCTGACAACCACCATTGTACTCTCTGCTTCTATGGATTTGACTATTTTAGATTCTTCATACAAGTGGGATTATATTTGTTCATTGATCATATTTGTAGTATTTGTTCTTTAGTGACTGGCTTATTTCACTTCACATAATGTCCTCGGGGTTCATTCATATTGTTACAGATGGTGGTTCCATATTTAATATTTTGAGGAATCTCCATACTGTTTCCTATAGTGGCTCTTCTAATTTATCTTCTTATCAACAGTGCACAAGGTTTTCCATTTCTCTACATTCTTGCTAACACTTGATACACACACACACACAAATACATACATGCACTTGTATACATATACATATATAAAAATGTATATAAATATATGTATTTGTGTGTACATATGTGTGTGTGTGTGTGTGTGTGTGTGTAAAAGTCTTCCTAACTGATGTGTAGTAATAGTTCATTGTGGCTTTGATTTGCATTTCCCTGATGGTTAGTGACTTTGAGTACTGTTTCATATACCTATTGACCATTTGTATGTCTTCTTTGGAGAAATGTATATTCAAGTCATTTGACCATTTTTTTATTAGGTTATTTGGATTTTATTTGTTTTCTTTTGCTCTTGAATTGTATGCGTGCCTTATATATGTTAGATGTAAATTACTTATCAGATGTGTTATTTGCAAATATTCTGTCATATTCTGTAGGTTGTCTTTTCACTTTGTTGATTGTTTCCTTTGGTATGTTGGGAGTCTTTTAATTGGATGTAATCTCATTTGTCTTTTTTTCTTTTGATGCTTGTGTTTCTGGTCTTCTATCCAAAATAATGTTTTTCTAATGCATTGCTTTATTTAATCAAGCATAGTGAAACAATACCTCATTCCTACCAGGAATTTGATATGATTTCTGTAAGGGAAATCAAAATCCAATTTCATATGATAGTTATAACATCTGTCATTCAATCTCTCTACTTTTACATTATTAATACAATAAAGTTTTTTGGTTGTTTTGGGTTTTTTTTAGTGGAGTTTTTTTTTGCCGTTGTTGTTGGGGTTTTTTGTTTGTTTGTTTGTTTGTTTGTTTGTTTTTGCTTTCTTTTTGTCTGAAAGAAGAGAATTACATACTTACTGAAATCTTGCATTCTGTGAGATGAAAACAGGCACTCTGGTTCTTCCAGTGTCATCTCTCTTTTCTGGTACTCTATGGATGATGTGTTTTGAAGTTCTGTGGAAGGATGCTATAATTGAAAATATTTTAACATAGAAGCTTTCATCCATCCTCAGGAGGAAGATGTAATCATTCCAAGCTGTAAGTGTTTGTAAGAAATTTTGAAAATTACTTTTGCTTTTTATACATAATTATTACTTCATTTTAAGAACAAATACAATGATCTAACTTCAGCTCTAACCTTATTGTTTCAGAATATCATCTTTATCAAATAATAAAAATAGCAAATCATAAAACCTAGCATTTTGAGTGTTCCCATTGAACAAATCTCTGGAAAATGCTCTAAGTAACTTGTCTAAGTACTCTTATCACTCGGTAAAAGTTGTATTGGCTGCATTTCTCCAATGTAAATTTCCTATTTTCCCCCTTTGTAATTAATAAACATCTTGGGAGATATACTTTGAAACTATTCCAATATTGTGTTTTTTCTCCATCTTTGGCTCTCTAATTTTACCTATCATTAAATCTTACCTATAGCAGTCATTAGTGGGAACTCTAGTTGTCATTTTTCATTCCTTTTACATTTGGAATTCTTCTTTAAGGAAAAACTGTCTCTCTCCCCATTTATGTATTTACTTACTCAAGTATTTATAACCATTTAGAATCATAGATATTAATTTTATTCTATGGTTTTTAATCCAGTACTATCCTTATTTATTTTGTTGCTCAAACCATAACAGTTTTGTCTCTTGGGAATACTTTCTAGTTGGCTCTTGTATAGTTTTTAACAGGTCCTCAACATTTTTATAAGCACTTTCTTACTTTCTGGCCCAAGAGGTTCCAGAAGCTCTGCCTCTTCTCTGGGGAGCTCTGGTTCTGATTTTTCTGAGCTGATACTGAATTTTAACGTATGAATTTAAAAAAATAATAAAAGTTTGGCAGGATATTTTCTATTCTGACATATATGGGAAAATATTTCCCTAAATATTTTTCATCTTTTAATATTACATATCTGTTTATCATTATGTCTCTATCATTATATGTTTTAGTTTATCATTATATATTTCTATTTTATAGATAATCTAAGCACATTGGTGTGATCCTTTTTAGTGACCTAGGTCTTATAGCTGGGGAATGGCCAAAACTTGAGCTTGATACAGTTCTTCTGATTTTAGTATTCATGCTCCCTGTCCATACTGCTGAGCTTATCGTAGGTGGAGACTTGCAACACTCTTATCAGAGTGTTAAGCATGTAAGGCTCTGTTCTTATTAAACCATGGTATTTATAGGTTCTGTGATTTTTCTGAAATCTCCTGCTAAGCAGCCCTGACACTGTACTCAACCTGTTCAAGGTCATGTACCTGGGTCTAATAATGAGATTTACATTCAGGTCACCTTGATTTAAACACTATCCTACCCTGCATTCTTGAAACATGAGCAATCTGATAAGCTATGAAATTTCAAAAACTTTTCTGATGAAAAATATTAATTAATGGCATCACAAATCTCAAAATTTTGTATATACTTTGATCAGTCAATAACTCCAAGAATTTGCTTGAAGAAATATGAATAATACATTCTTTGCTTAAATTATGGATACAGATAGAACTCCTTTTTGTCTGTGGCTGTTTATTATCTTCTTAATTTCAAAATAATAGTAGTAAAGTGGATAGTTCAGTGCTAAAGAGCTATGAGTAAGGGGACACACAAACACACAAATTTATTGTGGCTCTTAATTATTTTTTTAATCATAACAGTTCATGTTCTGGCAGGTGTGACTTTTTTGCAGGGACAGTTTTTGCATTTGGTACTAGCAGGCCACATAGGATGCAGTTCTCTATAGAAATTTCACAGAAATGGCTCAAAATAAGAGAAAATAATCAATTCTATACCTTGTCAAATATGAGAGAAATATAAAATCCCAATGTACTTCAACAGCAGCATGATCTTTGGAGCATGAAATTTGCCATAGATTTCATAAGTAACCAAATATTTTTGATTTTGGTTTGTGTATCATTGAAATAGTTTTGATAATATCTACCCATAAAGGTAGTGCAAGGATTAAGTCAGATGCTAAAGCCTTTAGCACACTGTTTGGCATGGATGAACTGCTCTGTTAATGGTGGTGGTGAAGTTTTAGAATATAAGTGAGGTTCGGTGGGGTGAGGTCCAGAGCTGATGACCAAGAAAGGATTCTTGAGACATCTTTGGTGCAAAATAGTGGTTTATTAAAGCACAGGGATAGGACCCATGGGCAGAGAGAGCTGCTGCTCCAGGGTTGTGAGGGGTGGCAGGTTATGTACGTGGGGTTGGGGGAGGTAAGGAAAGGGGAGGTTTCAATAGAACTTTCATATGCTAAAGAGGACCTACAAGATACTGGATACCAGAGGCCTTGCCATTGTCAAGGTCATTTTTTCCCTTTTTAGCGAGCTATTAACAGTAAGATAGTTGGGAGATTACTAAAGAATATCACATATGTCCCACCTAGGAGTGGGGGTGGGGGAAGATTTCAGGGTGTCAGATTTTGATTTGTCCTCAGCCAGCCTTCTGTTCCCTCATTATTGAGAGTAACTGATGGCCTCATCATCATGGTCATTAATATTGTTGTCATTACTAATATTAAGCTTAATTACAGTCTTCCATGTATGTTCCTGTACCTGGAATTAGGACTTTTTTCCTTTTTTATAAAACAAGGTTATCTGACCTGGTGAAGCTATACTCAGAGATCCCTGCAAATACTTTGCTAAGACCTGAATTTTGGAACTCTGATCCTGGCAATGATTGAAGGAAAGGACAAGAACCCTCTTCACTCAGCAATGCTTTATAACACAGTCTCAGAGAGGACAATTGCCTTCCCCACGACTGTTTTATTATTACAGCTTTCATCTCAACAGGCAGAATAAATACAACCTTCATAAGATGTGCTCCAGATAGGCCAGCAAATATTACACTGAGTTCTGACACAGGAAACACTGCTATTATGAATGTAATATTGTCATGTTTGTTTTGTGCTTTGGAAAACCAGCTAGAATATTGAATATTAAGCTATTTTATAAAAATGTTAATCGGCTGTTAAACTATATTAATATGAAGCAGACTCTCATTCTACTCTCCAGATCTTGTACTCTTTCTATTTGCCATACAAACATTCAGGTTATAGATTGATTTTTCTTTATATTAACGTACACGTGACTTCCAGATGAGATTAGAAAACATGCTGAAGTCTGCCTTAAGATATTTGCATTAAAATCATTCCAGGTGGGGCACCTGGGTGGCTCAGTGGGTTAAGCCGCTGTCTTCAGCTCAGGTCATGATCTCAGGGTCCTGGGATCCAGCCTCGCATCAGGCTCTCTGCTCAGCAGGGAGCCTGCTTCCCCCTCTTTTCTGCCTTCCTCTCTGCCTCCTTGTGATCTTTCTCTCTGTCAAATAAATAAATAAAATCTTAAAAAAAAAAAACATTCAGGGTAAGCTTTTATTTTTGAAATACTAAGGTAACTCTTTCATTGAAGAAAAAAGTTAAAACAGGCAAAATTAAAGTTATTCTTATTCTAGCCTAGTTTACTCAGATCGTCAACTCTATCCTAAGGATATAATCTTAGATTTGAAGTTGCTGGTTTTAGGGATATACATTTTGAGACATATTAGTTCCTTGGGTAATCTTTGAGCTCTGAGTTGGGTCTCCCTGAATTCATATTCTGCCTTTTTTTTTTCTTTTCTTTCTTTCTTTTTTTTTTTATTTTAAAGATTTTATTTATTTATTTGACAGACAGAGATCACAAGCAGGCAGAGAGAGAGGAGAAAGCAGGCTCCCCTGCAGAGCAGAGAGCCCAATGTGGGGCTTCATCCCAGGACCCTGGGGATCATGACCTGAGCTGAAGGCAAAGGCTTTAACCCACTGAGCAACCCAGGCGCCCCATATTCTGCCTTTTCACCGACCAGGTGACTTAGATAAATTATTGAACTTCTCTGTGCTCCATTCATTCAACAGATATTTATTGAGCTTCAGCTATGGGTCATGCATCATTGTAAGTTCTGGGGACACAGCCAACATTCAGTGAAAATGCTAAAAATCTGTACCCAAGTAATACTAACATATTAGAGGAAAATCAAATTATAAAGACATGTATGTCAAATGGGGCCTTATGGTTGTGTGTGTGTATGTGTGTGTATGTGTGGAGAGAGAGAGGGAGAGAGAGAAAGAGAGAAAGAGAAGAGAGAGGCACAGAGAGACAGAGACTCGGATTTATTTTTAACGACTTGGCTCATGCAAGGGTGCCTGGGTGACTCAGTCTATTAAGCATCTGCCTTCAGCTCAAGTCAGGATCCTAGGATCTGGGAAAATCCCTGCTCAGTGGGAAGTCCGCTTCCCCTTTTCCCTCTGCCCCTCCCCCTGTTTATGCATGTGTAAGCTCTCCCTCTCTCTCTCTCAAATAAATAAGATCTTTAAAAACAACCATCATATGATCTCCCTGATATGAAGAAGTGGAGATGCAACATGGGGGGTTAAGGGGGTAGAAGAAGAATAAATGAAACAAGATGGGATTGGGAGGGAGACAAACCATAAGTGACTCTTAATCTCACAAAACAAACTGAGAGTTGCTGGGCATTGGGGAGGGTATGTGCTATGGTGAGTGCTGTGAAGTGTGTAAACCTGGTGATTCACAGACCTGTACCCCTGGGGATAAAAATATATTATATGTTTATAAAAAAATAAATAAAAATAAAAATAAATAAATAAATAAAAACAACCATAACAAAAGAATTGTCTCTTGGGGGAAAAAAAAAAAGGAAAAAAAGAATTGACTCACGCTATTACAAAGGCTGGACACGCCAAAATTTGCACAATAGCCTGGCATGTTGAAGACCCAGAGAATAATTGATGTTGCTATCTGAGGTCAAAGCCATTAGGCCAGGAGGATTCCTTCTTTTTTGAGAGGGGAAGTCGGTCTTTTTCTGAAGGTTTGCAGTTGAATGGATGAAACCCACCCACATATGGGGGGTAATCTGCTTTACTCAAAGTATACTGACTTAAATGTTAATCTTATTTAAACAATACCTTCAACATGATTGACCAAATGTCTGAACCCTGTGGCCCAGCCAAGGTAAGTCATAATATTAACTATCACACAATAAAATAAGATAAAGCCACTTAATTTTATTTAAACTAAGGAAAAACAGGGTCAATATGACATCCACAAAATACCAAACATATCCTTTCTTCCAAAACTTGTGACCACTATCTATTTCTTTACAAAATAAAACTTCATTCTCATTTTCTTTCTCTATAGATAAGACTAACTGAGATATCCAACCATGGAAATGCCAGTGTTTTCTGAAAGTACCCAATCTAGAACAAACTCCAGTTTCCTTAGATTCTCAATCAAATCACTCAACCAAAATCTAAATCCTATAATAGGTTCTGATACCTATTTAATGAAATGTCGCATGATTCCCATGATATATGTTCAATCTGTGCAAGGAGTAATAAATCCAAGTTGTTCACCTGTAGTTATATTCCTAAAGGACACTCTGGCTATAAAGTATTGACATGGATAACACTGCCCAGTAAATTCACATATTTGATGGCTTAAAAAGATGTATTAGAACATTGTCTGCGATTTACAAATAGTATAATATAGTCTGTTTAAGAAAATGTAACATAAAAGCAGTGGGGTAAGGTTAGCGAAGAAATAGGCATGGAACCTCGTGCCTACCATGTATATTTTATTCTAACAAAAAGGCTAGAAAAGATTTTAAGAAGTAGCAGAATCATATTTTAGAAGCACTAAGACACCTGATATTAGTTACTTTCCATCTGTATTAGGTTGACCATTTTAGGACTGATTTTTTTTTTTTAAGATTTTATTTATTTATTTGACAGAGATCACAAGTAGGCAGAAAGGCAGGCAGAGAGAGGAGGAAGCAGGCTCCCCACTGAGCCGAGAGCCCGATGTGGGACTCGATCCCAGGACCCTGGGACCATGACCTGAGCCTAAGGCAAGGGCTTTAACCTACTGAGCCACCCAGGTGCCCCAAGACTGATTATTTTGTATGAAACATGGAGACCATCACTTCAGTTTTTATAGAGAGAAACTGAGCCCAGTCAGAAAGTCTTTTCCCCAATAAAACCATATGGATGGAATTTTTTTTCAAGCTTTTATTTAAATTCTAGTTACTTAACATATAGTGTAATATTGGTTTCTGGAATAGAATTTAGTGATTTATCACTTTCATATAACACCCAGGGCTCATCACAAGAAGTATCCTCCTCAAAATCTATCATCCATTTAGTCTATCCCTCACCCACCTCTTCTCCAGTAACACTCAGTTCTCTATAGTTGAGAGTTTCTTTTATGGTTTGCCTCTTGCTCTCTCTCTTTTTAGTTTCCCTTGTGTTCGTCTGTTTTATTTTTTTATTTCTTAAATTCCACATATGAGTGAAATCATATGGTATTTGTATCTGATGGACTTGTTTCACTTAGCGTAATACACTCTGGCTCCGTCCACATCATTGCAAATGGCAAAATTTCATTCTTTCTGATGGCTGAGTAAGATTCCATTGTGTGTGTGTGTGTGTGTGTGTGTGTGTGTGTGTGAGAGAGAGAGAGAGAGAGAGAGATAGAGAGAGATATCACATCTTTATCCAGATGTCCATTTGGACTCTTTCCATAATTTGGCTATTGTTGAAGATGTTACTATAAACATTGGGGTGCAAGTGTCCCTTCAAATCTGTATTTTTGTACGGGGTAAACACCTAGTAGTAAAATTGCTGAGGCATATAGTAGTTCTATTTTTAACTTTTTGAGGCATCTACACACTATTTTCCAGACTGGCTTCACCAGTTTGCACTCTTACCAACAGTGTGTGAGGGTTCCCTTTCTTCATCCTTGCCAACATCTGCTATTTCACGTGTTGCTGATTTTAGCCATTCTGACAGATATGAGGTGATATCTCATTGTAGTTTTGATTTGTATTTCCTTGATGATGAGTGATATTGAGCATCTTTTCATGTGCTGTTAGGTATCTGGATATCTCCATTGAAAAATGTCTATTCATGTATTCTCTCCATTTCTTGATTGGATTATTTGTTTTTTGGGTTTTGAGTTTGGTATGTTCTTTATAGATTTTGGATATCTTTTATTAGTTTGTCATTTGCAAATACCTTTTCCCATGCCATAGGTTGCCTTATGCATGAAATTTAGACCAGCAGGAAGAGAGTGGTGCAATGTAAGTTCATTGTATGATCCCAATTCTTCTTTCAGAGAATGAAAACTGAATCAATAAAAAGCACTTCCATATAGCCTATAATGATGGAATGACAAGTTATTGGAGGAAAGGGAGGGTTAGAACAATAGATCTTATTTTAAACAAAGAAACCAAATTTCCAGAAATTAAGAGTGCATGTTTACTCTGAATATTTTTAAATTTCTTTCCTCACATTCCAGACCTTCCATGTGATTTCCTTAATCCGTACAAATTCCCTTTTTAGTTCATCACATTCTCTTTCTTTCTAATTGAGTATGGTTACATTTCTTCATTACATCCCTGTTTCAGAGGTTAACTCTCAGGATGTCCTTTACTTCATCTTTTTGTACCTTCTCTTTTACATTGACCAATCATCTACCTCCCAATCCCTTTTCTTTTGAATTTTAGCGTGTTTACATCTGAGAAGACAGAATCAGCTAAGTGATCAAGTTATGCTACTATTACTAGGCAATTTTTATGGCTAAGAGAAAGTCCTAAACTGTGGAGGGTAATCCTGGAAATCAATGTAATAATAATTATTACAGCAACAAGTTATAGTTGTTGAATGACAATAACATAATCAGGTTTGGTTTTAATGTTTTACATTAAATTTTTCAATAATCACAGGTATCAATATATTTTCTGAACATATGATTTTATTTTTATGTTTTGGTGCTAAGTAGCTTAGATACTGACTATTAAAAAAAAATCAAAAGTTAGATAAGAGCCATGTAAAAGTTTAATAAATTCCATAACAATTAATTTCTAATCTATGAATTCTGCTGAAACACCAATGAACAGTACAAAGGATAATTATGTACTATTACAGGGTCCTCTATCAAGGATATAAAAAGCATGTGAGTAGGGTGGAGAAGAGAAATAATAGAAAACTAAATCATTTGGGCCAATTAAGGGGTAGGTAGGACATAGGTAGGTAGGTAGGTAGGTACGACATATTTTGAAGGACATAGAAGGTAATCATGTCATTCTGGTTACCTTATAATTCAGGAACTGTTATTGAAGGTAAAAGATTGTTCAGATTCCCAGATTTACTGATAAAACCACAGGCACAAATTTTTTAACATCTTTGTGACTGAGTTTTATCATCTGGAAAATAAGATAATAATAATAACTGCTTCAGAGAGTTGTTTCCACATTTTCAATTAGAAAATCTGTGTGATAATCACCCTGTTGAATGAAAAGCACTAACTAAATGTTACTGTTGTTTCTAATATTAGTGCAATTAATTGGCTATTGTTAAGAAAATTTATAAAGATATTCAGTCTCACGAGTTGTCAAATACCCACAGTAAATGAGGCACTATTGAATAAAAAGACCAGTCTTTATTTCCACTACTGTTCAATCAAGAAAATACCTCTTCAAAAGCATTAAATTTTAAAAAGATTTTCATATATAATTATTTTAGAAAACTGACAAATGGAATTAAATATATATTTTAAAAATTATTTTTATTATAGTTGACACACAGTGTTATATTAGTTTCAAGTGTACAGCATAGTGATTCAACTTTTCTATATATTATGATACGCTCACTACAAGTGTACCATCTGTCACCATATAACACTATTACAGTACTATTGACTACCTTCCTTATGTTGTGCCTTTTATTGTCATGACATATTCATTCCATAACTTGAAGCTTGTTTCTTCTACTCCCCTTAATCCATTTTGTTCAACCCTCCAAACTACCCTCCTTATGCAACCATTAGTTTGTTCTCTGTATTTATAGGACTGATTTTGCTTTTGTTTGTTTATTCATTTCTTTAGATTCTACATATAGATGAAATCATATGATATTTGTCTTTCTCAGACTGACTTATTTTACTTAGCATAATACCCTCTAGCTCAT
This sequence comes from Mustela erminea, assembly GCF_009829155.1. Taxonomy (NCBI): domain Eukaryota; kingdom Metazoa; phylum Chordata; class Mammalia; order Carnivora; family Mustelidae; genus Mustela; species Mustela erminea. The sequence goes on along the minus strand of NC_045614.1, from coordinate 65,716,065 downwards.
CTGTGTTTTCACAAATGGTGCGATCTCATCTTCTTTTATGACTACATAATGTTTTATCATATACATATACATATCTTCTTTATCCATTTCTCTATGGCTAGACATTTACAGGTTGTTGAGTAAAAAGTTAATATGTATTAGAGTTTATATTTAACAGACATATGAGGAAGAACACTTTTGGCAACTGCAACAAAATAAAGTACTTAGTATAAATATTCAATGCCAAGAAAACTATTAAAATATGAAAAATCTCTAGAAAGAAAAACTTAAATGCTACCATGGGATACAAATGAAAAGATAAATAAAAGGAAACATAGAGCATGATAAAAATAATAGGTATCATAAAAAGGCATCAGTTCTCTTTAAGTTAACAATTATCACAAAACCCACAAAAATTATGAGCAGTTTTAGAAGTTGATATAGAAAAAAGAAAACTAACAGACATTTTATCAGAGCCTTACCTGCTGAGGTTTTATCAGGTCTTGAGGAAAGGAAAATACCCAACTACCCAAAATACCCACTCGAAATTTTCCTCATCTAAACAGGAGGAAAATAATTGAGAAAAACTGGTGAAGTTTACAGTTTGGGGGCACAGGCTCACCTAAAGATAGCCTTAATCATAGGATATAGAAGGCTCCCCTGAACAACACACACTTCATTAGTATTTACCGCAGTTCTTTTTATCCAGAACATCATGACCACTTTTCAATAAAAATGTAGAAGGCATATTGTACTAGAAGGCAAAAAGTGCTTTAAATGGATTGAACAAACATGAAAACCAGACTCAGATATGGTAGGGATTTCAGAACTATAAACTACAGAACTCCTAGAAGAAACAAAGGAGAAAACCTAGATGACTTTTGGTATGGGGATGTCTTCTTAAATAAAACACTGTATCATTTAAAATTAATGTTTTTGTTTTCTTTGGGTAAATACCCAGTAGTGGAATTGCTTGATCATCTAGCATTTCTATTTTTAGTTTTTGAGACATCTCCACACTGTTTTCCATAGTGGTTACACCAATTTACATTGGTATATGAGGGGACCCTTTGCCCACCAACAGTGTATGAGGATTCCCTTTTCTCCACCTTTGCCAACACTTACTTTTCATCTTTCCAGTACTATCATTCTGACAGGAGTGAGGTGATATCTGATTGTGGTTTTGATTTGCATTTCCCTTTTAATGTTTCTGTTGGCCATCTGTATGGAAATATGTGTATTCAGGTCCTCTGCCCATTTTTTAAATTGGATTGTTTCTGTTTTGGTGTTAAGTTCTTTATGTGTTTTGGACATTAACCCCTTGTCGGAGATAGCAAAAATGTTATCATTACTATAGAATATCTGCAGGTAAACAATTAAAATTATAATAAATTTTATTATAGCCTTTGAGTATAAGATATACATACACCTAAACACATGCAACATCTAATTAGAAATTAAAAAAAAAAGAATTCCTATTAGCAACTATATATGTATATAATGCTTAGGGATATGTTTTTTCAAAAGATACTAAGGAATTTTATAGAGAAAATAGTTAAAATATTTTGGGACATAGAATAGCACTTAAATAAAGGGAGAGAGGGAGATATGCTTTCTCTATCCTAAAAATGGTGATTTAATCTCAATTACTATATAAATGATTGATCATTTTGTCACATTCTCACAGTAATAGTTTATGTGACAAGTCTAGATGGTCTTTGAAGTTAACTCACTAAACAGCAGATCTATAATTCATTCTCTTTTCACTAAAGGATGCCCTGTGAAAGAAAGAAAGAATTAAAAGAAAGAAGTAACCAGGTCAAACATTTTTGTGAACTTTGTAGTAAAAACTCACTTGAAAAGAAGATAGTGCTATTTGCTGGTGAAGTAGCCTTTATTATGCAATTCTATTTTCAGGATATCTAGGATACTAAGGATACCTGTTTATCTAGGATTTCTTTTGGTAAAGAACCTGTGATTTAGATCAATAGTATATGGCTCCATATAAACCATAGTTTATATGGTAAACAGGGAGACGTTTCAGGAGTGCACACCTTGTTTAGAGACCTTGTATGTTTTTCTCGGACCACACAGTACCTTGATTCTGAGAGAAGGCATCTGTATGGCATTGAAGGTCCTAGATTTCTCCCTAATTTACCTGTGCCTCGAAATTATTTGTATCCTTGGAATTAATAGTCAAGCATGATAATGGGGAAGGTTTCTGATTCATATTAGTTGATGTGGCAATTTGATTCTTTGTGTTATCTCAAATGCAAAAATTAATATAGAAGAGTAAAAGGGAAACATAGCACATGATTTATTGTTTTTTAAAAAAAGAATTAGAAGTATTAACCGGCTATGCCAGATATCAAAGCTCATTTTAAATCCATTGTAATGAAATTGGGTACTTTGGTTGAAACCAACACACTAGAGCCAAAAAAGGTATTTTAGACTACACGTAAATCAATAACTTCTGTTCATAGAAGATGCCACCCAGAGAGTAAAAGGTAAACCTCAGGATAGGGGAAGATATTTGCAAGACAGCATATTTTATTTTAGGCATCTGCTCACTACGAAAATTACTGTCTTTGGAGATTTGATTAACAAGTTCATTTTTAGTGAACACCATACTTGATGGTATACACTTTTATGGTATACATTTATAAAACATCTTTTTAAGAGCAGACTGGAGAGTCATATTCAATTTATTAGCACATTAGAAAAACATCAAATTGATTTTTAAAATAATTTATAATCCTTCACTTAAAATATTTATGATAAATCATTCACAATTACAAAAATAACTCCTTGCTATGAAGATGAATTTTAGAAGATTTTCATTTCTCCCAAGCAGTTTGTGTATCTCTGTGTTCTTTAAGGCATCTTTGGTTTAGTGCTGCCATGCTATGCCACATTTAGATGGTTTCCATGGAGACAATTTCTACTTAAGCTTAGGTGAGAATTTCAGTTAAATTTTTTTTAAGTTAATTTTAAATGAGTTGAAAGAGTGGAAATTTCATAAAGTGAATGGTAACTATATTTAGCTTATCAGTTTTAAACCCCCAGATTGGTGTAGTGTTTTTTTGTTTTGTTTTTTAATCCATAGGTTTTCTTCTTCTTAGCCTGTGCCTATTTCCTCTTCTAGATCTTCCTTTCTACTTTCCTTCCCTCCCCCATCTCATCACATTTTGGGGGCTTACTTCAGCTTCTGCTTTCTCCTTCTACTTCTTAATGAAAATAATGCATTTTTTGTGTAATTATAGCAAATAAATAGAAAAATAATTTTACTTTTCTAAATGGAGTATGCTCTTGTTTTGATTATATGGTAATCTGTAACATTTTACAATGACTACAAATACAGATGATCATGGAGATTACTCTTTTTTAGGGTAGGAAGTACTTCTCTCTTAACTCAGCCCAGAAGGAGAGTTTTCAGAGATCTGCCTGGAGAGCTTGGTATATGTTTGTTGAAGTTGGTGGAACACTGCAGAGTCAGACCTATAATGGGAGGGTAAGAGGGTGGCTGTAGTAGTCTGTGGAGCAGAGGTGAGGTCTGAGATTTGGGAAATACTCACTTACACCAATGACAGAAGGACTGTGCAAGCTTCCTGTGGAGCAGTGGTGGAGAAAAAAGACTGGATCAAAGTTAGAAAAAGAAGTAAGACTCTGTGGGTCATGGAACCCCAAGGGAGAGAGAGCTTGTGAGGAGGAGAAACTGTAGATTGCAGGGTGAGTCCTAGGTGGACAAGCAAAGAATCCACACATTGGAGGATTCCCATGGCAAGGGAGAATCTCTCAAGAATATGTAAAACCATCCCACAGGAAACAGATTCAACTCTTAACTGTGCCTCAAGAGAAAATGTGACTCACGTTTTAAAGGTGACTCATGAAGGGAGACGTGTTCTTATCTATCTTCCTTCCCAGCTCAGCAATGGAAGAGTCAAGAACTGAAGCTGAGTTAGGAAGTTGGGAGAAGCAGGGAAAATCATAAAAAGGTCAGTCATACTTGTTCTCCCTTCTCAATGGACTTTCCACCATTAGTGGGCCTTAGCTGCTCAAAAGAAGCAGCTTTAAATTAATTCAGAAGACTGGGTATCTGAATTATTAAATTAACATCACCTTTGTGTATAAGGACCAATGACGTTTTTCTTTAGTTACATAAGAGTAAATAGAGAAGTGATGTTTCTTAGCTAAATAGTCACTTACAAACAAAGGGTAAAACTAATCTGAGAAGGTCACAAAGAACTATGAGATCTGAGAGGGATGGGAAGTTCTTTGACGATGATTCCCTCCTCATTCTGTTTTTAAATTCTTCAGGTCCACTAAATAAGCATTCCATTTCAAGACATCACTCTTTTAGCCATCTTTTGTTTTATTTGTTGTTTTAGAATCTAATGGTTTGTTTAGCCACCTCCTAAATTTGGGGTCTCAGTGATTTTCTAGCATATTGTTCTTAGTATCTCTTACAATTTTACTTATGGTGAAGTTATTTTTACTTTGCAGATGGTGAAGTAACAAGTGCTGCTTAAAGGACAATTATAGTAATCTACTATTTCTATAAATAAAGGGCCTCTGGGTAATATTTCTTTTAAGTGTTAACTTACTAACACTGACAACATATCATGTGAACAATAGACCAGAGTGTTACTGTTATACTGACAAAGGGAAGTGAACTATTTGCAAAAATTCTGAGTAAAATCACTAGTCAACATAAGAAAGGCCACATTTCCAGAACGATATTTTCAAATTAGTATTTGCATTATAAAAGAATCATTGCTCTTCATAAAGAGCAAATCACTCAGGAAGTGTCTAATGAATGCGTAACATACCAGTTTTGTAGAATACATATAGTGAATAAATCAAGGTTTAGCTTGACAAAACACAAGCAATTTAGTAAACAACAGTTAGTGTATCATCTCCGTGTTGACTAAGACCCTGTTCGTATGACAAATTTTCATTTATTTTAGATGGAGAGAAAGAAAACTAAAACTTTTTGTGCACTAGATGTATAGTGTGGGTCTTCTCCTGCCTTTCCTTATTTGATCTTCCTTGAACATGTCTCTAAGGGAGCTATTATTATTTGCCTTTGACAAGTAAAAAATAATTGATCACAACAAATTCTTCAAGACTTATTTTGCTTGTTAGCTCTTCAGATCTTAAAAAGTACATCTTTAACTCCTTAAAATAGCTCCTTCCTTGGCTTTAAAAATACTGCTCTCTCCTGGCAATTTTACCTCTCAGGGTCTTCCTTTCCCCCCTCAGTCTGGTTCCTGTTAGGTGCATAGTGCAAAGGTTTCCTAGAGAGATAGGGAAGAATAGCAGAACATCTATTATCATTACTTCTACATCATTATGCTGCAGGCCCTAGCTAGTGCAATATGGCAAGAAAAAAATATGAAATATTTAATACTTGGGAAAGAATATATGTAATTTTTGTCAGATAACATTATTGTGAAGATGGAAAAATAAAAAAGAATCAGTGAGCTATTAGAATTAATAAGTATAGCAGGTTTCCTACATAAAGCTTGTTATAAAATTAACTATAATTTGCATAAAATATCATTACAGTAACATCAAATATCTCAAATAAAAGAATAGATCTAATGAGAGTTGAACAAGCCCTCTATCCTGAAAACTACAATCATATCAAGAAAAATTAAAGAACATGTAAATAAATAGATGGTCATATCATGTTAATATGTTGGATAACTCAATATTGTTATGATGCATCTCTCCTCAAATTGATCTATAGGTTCAAAGCAATCTCAACCAGCCAGCAGAGCATTATTAGAAGTTAACAAATCAATTCTAAAATGCAAAGTAGAATACTATACAAAAAGCCAAGAATTTTCAAGGCAAACTTGAAAAAGTAGAACAAATTTATAGTAGTTACACTATATTATATTAAAACTAAAAACTAAAATTTTCACACCCTTTTTTGTCCAATTAATTCTCACTCAACTTTCAAATCTGACCTTAAATTCTATCCTTTTCAAGACCTCTAAATAATTTGGTACAATAATCCTATACTTTCCCCTGTGCCATTAATCATTATTTTTATAATATCACTTATTATTTGTAATGCTTAAAAAATTATACATCTTTCAAACATATAGAAAATATTGTAGGGGAGGAGTCAAGATGGCAGAGAAGTAGCAGGCTGAGACTACTTCAGCTAGCCGGAGATCAGCTAGATAGCTTATCTAAAGATTGCAAACACCTGAAAATCCATCGGCAGATCGAAGAGAAGAAGAGCAGCAATTCTGGAAACAGAAAAACAACCACTTTCTGAAAGGTAGGACCGGCGGAGAAGTGAATCCAAAGCGACGGGAAGATAGACCCCGGGGGGAGGGGCCGGCTCCCGGCAAGCGGCGGAGCAACGGAGCACAAAATCAGGACTTTTAAAAGTCTGTTCCGCTGAGGGACATTGCTCCAGAGGCTAAATCGGGGCGAAGCCCACGCGGGGTCAGCGTGGCCTCAGGTCCCGCAGGGTCACAGAAGGATCGGGGGTGTCTGAGTGTCGCAGAGCTTGTGGGTATTGGAACGGGAAAGCCGGCTACAGAGACAGAGCTGACAGTAAGCTCACAGCTCGGGGTTACCTTGAACCGGCCACAGGCTTGGTGAGCTCGGAGCGTGGCCGGAGGTCAGGCAGACGGGAGTAACTGGGCGCTGTTCTTTGAGGGCGCACTGAGGAGTGGGGCCCCGGGCTCTCGGCTCCTCCGGGCCGGAGACCAGGAGGCCGCCATTTGTATTCCCGTCCTCCGGAACTCTACGGAAAGCGCACAGGGAACAAAAGCTCCTGAAAGCAAACCCGAGCGGATTACTCACCCCAGTCCCTGGTAAGGGCGGTGCAATTCCGCCTGGGGCAAAGACACTTGAGAATCACTAAAACAGGCCCCTCCCCCAGAAGATCATCAAGAAATCCAGCCAAGACCAAGTTCACCTACCAAGGACTGCGGTTTCAATACCAAGGAGAGCAGCAGAATTCCAGAGGAGGAGAAAGCAAAGCACGGAACTCATGGCTTTTACCCTGTGATTTTTTTTAGTCTTGCAGTTAATTTAATTTTTTTTCTTTTTCATTTTTTGTTTTGTTCCTCACCTTCTGGTAAATTTTTTTTTTAACTTTTACCTTTTTCTTTTTTAACGTTTTTTAACCAGTTTATCTAATATATATATTTTTTCTTTTTTATATTTTTCTTATTTTTTTTAAATTCTTTTCTTTTTTTTTTTTCTTTTTCTTTTGGTTTTTTTTTTTTTGTTTCTTCCTTTTTGAACCTCTTTTTATCCCCTTTCTCGCCCCTCACAATTAGGGATCTCTTCTAATTTGGTTAAAGCATATTTTTCTGGGGTTGTTGCCACCCTTTTAGTATTTTCCTTGCTCCTTCATATACTCTTATCTGGACAAAATGACAAGAAGGAAAAATTCAACACAAAAAAAAGAACAAGAGGCAGTACCGAAGGCTAGGGACCTAATCAATACAGACATTGGTAATACGTCAGATCTAGAGTTCAGAATGACAATTCTCAAGGTTCTAGCCGGGCTTGAAAAAGGCATGGAAGATATTAGAGAAACCCTCTCGAGAGATATAAAAGCCCTTTCTGGAGAAATAAAAGAACTAAAATCTAACCAAGTTGAAATCAAAAAAGCTATTAATGAGGTGCAATCAAAAATGGAGGCTCTCACTGCTAGGATAAGTGAGGCAGAAGAAAGAATTAGTGATATAGAAGACCAAATGACAGAGAATAAAGAAGCTGAGCAAAAGAGGGACACACAGCTACTGGACCACGAGGGGAGAATTTGAGAGATAAGTGACACCAAAGACGAAACAACATTAGAATAATTGGGATTCCAGAAGAAGAAGAAAGAGAGAGGGGAGAAGAAGGTATACTGGAGAGAATTATTGGGGAGAATTTCCCCAATATGGCAAAGGGAACGAGCATCAAAATTCAGGAGGTTCAGAGAACGCCCCTCAAAATCAATAAGAATAGGCCCACACCCCGTCACCTAATAGTAAAATTTACAAGTCTCAGTGACAAAGAGAAAATCCTGAAAGCAGCCCGGGAAAAGAAGTCTGTAACATACAATGGTAAAAATATTAGATTGGCAGCAGATTTATCCACAGAGACCTGGCAGGCCAGAAAGAGCTGGCATGATATTTTCAGAGCACTAAACAAGAAAAACATGCAGCCAAGAATACTATATCCAGCCAGGCTATCATTGAATATAGAAGGAGAGATTAAAAGCTTCCAGGACAAACAAAAACTGAAAGAATTTGCAAACACCAAACCAGCTCTACAGGAAATATTGAAAGGGGTCCTCTAAGCAAAGAGAGAGCCTACAAGTGGTAGATCAGAAAGGAACAGAGACCATATACAGTAAGAGTCACCTTACAGGCAATACAATGGCACTAAATTCATATCTCTCAATAGTTACCCTGAATGTTAATGGGCTAAATGCCCCTGTCAAAAGACACAGGGTATCAGAATGGATAAAAAAACAAAACCCATCTATATGTTGCCTCCAAGAAACTCATTTTAAGCCCGAAGGCACCTCCAGATTTAAAGTGAGGGAGTGGAAAAGAATTTACCATGCTAATGGACATCAGAAGAAAGCAGGAGTGGCAATCCTTATATCAGATCAATTAGATTTTAAGCCAAAGACTATAATAAGAGATGAGGAAGGACACTATATCATACTCAAAGGGTCTGTCCAACAGGAAGATCTAAAAATTGTAAATATCTATGCCCCCAACGTGGGAGCAGCCAACTATATAAACCAATTAATAACAAAATCAAAGAAACACATCAAAAATAATACAGTAATAGTAGGGGACTTTAACACTCCCCTCACTGAAATGGACAGGTCATCCAAGCAAAAGATCAGCAAGGAAATAAAGGCCTTAAACGACACACTGGACCAGATGGACATCACAGATATAGTCAGAACATTTCATCCCAAAGCAACAGAATACACATTCTTCTCTAGTGCACATGGAACATTCTCCAGAATAGATCACATCCTCGGTCCTAAATCAGTACTCAACCGGTATCAAAAGATGGGGATCATTCCCTGCATATTTTCAGACCACAATGCTCTAAAGCTAGAACTCAACCACAAAAGGAAGTTTAGAAAGAACCCAAATACATGGAGACTAAACAGCATCCTTCTAAAGAATGAATGGGTCAACCGGGAAATTAAAGAAGAATTGAAAAAAATCATGGAAACAAATGATAATGAAAATATAATGGTTCAAAATCTGTGGGACACAACAAAGGCAGTCCTGAGAGGAAAATATATAGTGGTTCAAGCCTTTCTCAAGAAACAAGAAAGGTCTCAGGCACACAACCTAACCCTACACCTAAAGGACCTGGAGAAAGAACAAGAAAGAAACCCTAAGCCCAGCAGGAGAAGAGAAATCATAAAGATCAGAGCAGAAATCAATGAAATAGAAACCAAAAAAACAATAGAACAAATCAATGAAACTAGGAGCTGGTTCTTTGAAAGAATTAATAAAATTGATAAACCCCTGGCCCGACTTATCAAAAAGAAAAGAGAAAGGACCCAAATAAATAAAATCATGAATGAAAGAGGAGAGATCACAACTAACACCAAAGAAATACAAACTATTATAAGAACATACTATGAGCAACTCTACACCAATAAATTTGACAATCTGGAAGAAATGGATGCATTCCTAGAATCATATAAACTACCACAACTGAACCAGGAAGAAATAGAAAGCCTGAACAGACCCATTACCAGTAAGGAGATTGAAACAGTCATTAAAAATCTCCAAACAAACAAAAGCCCAGAACCAGATGGCTTCCCGGGGGAATTCTACCAAACATATAAAGAAGAACTAATTCCTATTCTCCTGAAACTGTTCCTAAAAGTAGAAATGGAAGGAAAACTTCCAAACTCATTTTATGAGGCCAGCATCACCTTGATCCCAAAACCAGACAAGGATCCCATCAAAAAAGAGAGCTATAGACCAATATCCTTGATGAACACAGATGCGAAAATACTCACCAAAATACTAGCCAATAGGATTCAACAGTCCATTAAAAGGATTATTCACCACGACCAAGTGGTATTTATTCCAGGGCTGCAAGGTTGGTTCAACATCTGCAAATCAGTCAATGTGATACAACACATCAATAAAAGAAAGAACAAGAACCATATGATACTCTCAATAGATGCTGAAAAAGCATTTGACAAAGTACAGCATCCCTTCCTGATCAAAACTCTTCAAAGTGTAGGGATAGAGGGCACATACCTCAATATCATCAAAGCCATCTATGAAAAACCCACCACAAATATCATTCTCAATGGAGAAAAACTGAAAGCTTTTCCGCTAAGTTCAGGAACACGGCAAGGATGTCCATTATCACCACTGCTATTCAACATAGTACTAGAGGTCCTAGCCTCAGCAATCAGACAACAAAAGGAAATTAAAGGCATCCAAATCGGCAAAGAAGAAGTCAAATTATCACTCTTCGCAGATGATATGATACTATATGTGGAAAACCCAAAAGACTCCACTCCAAAACTGCTAGAACTTATACAGGAATTCAGTAAAGTGTCAGGATATAAAATCAATGCACAGAAATCAGTTGCATTTCTCTACACCAACAGCAAGACAGAAGAAAGAGAAATTAAGGAGTCAGTCCCATTTACAATGGCACCCAAAACCATAAGATACCTAGGAATAAACCTAACCAAAGAGGCACAGAATCTATACTCAGAAAACTATAAAATACTCATGAAAGAAATTGAGGAAGACACAAAAAAATGGAAAAATGTTCCATGCTCCTGGATTGGAAGAATAAATATTGTGAAAATGTCTATGCTACCTAAAGCAATCTACACATTTAATGCAATTCCTATCAAAGTACCATCCATCTTTTTCAAATAAATGGAACAAATAATTCTAAAATTTATATGGAACCAGAAAAGACCCCGAATAGCCAAAGGGATATTGAAAAAGAAAGCCAACGTTGGTGGCATCACAATTCCGGACTTCCAGCTCTATTACAAAGCTGTCATCATCAAGACAGCATGGTACTGGCACAAAAACAGACACATAGATCATTGGAACAGAATAGAGAGCCCAGAAATAGACCCTCAACTCTACAGTCAACTAATCTTTGACAAGGCAGGAAAGAATGTCCAATGGAAAAAGGACAGCCTCTTCAATAAATGGTGCTGGGAAAATTGGACAGCCACATGCAGAAAAATGAAATTGGACCATTTCCTTACACCACACACAAAATAGACTCAAAATGGATGAAGGACCTCAATGTGAGAAAGGAATCCATCAAAATCCTTGAGGAGAACACAGGCAGCAACCTCTTCGACCTCTGCCACAGCAACATCTTCCTAGGAACAACGCCAAAGGCAAGGGAAGCAAGGGCAAAAATGAACTATTGGGATTTCATCAAGATCAAAAGCTTTTGCACAGCAAAGGAAACAGTTAACAAAATCAAAAGACAACTGACAGAATGGGAGAAGATATTTGCAAATGACATATCAGATAAAGGACTAGTGTCCAGTATCTATAAAGAACTTAGCAAACTCAACACCCAAAGAACAAATAATCCAATCAAGAAATGGGCAGAGGACATGAACAGACATTTCTGCAAAGAAGACATCCAGATGGCCAACAGACACATGAAAAAGTGCTCCATATCACTCGGCATCAGGGAAATACAAATCAAAACCACAATGAGATATCACCTCACACCAGTCAGAATGGCTAAAATCAACAAGTCAGGAAATGACAGATGCTGGCGAGGATGCGGAGAAAGGGAACCCTCCTACACTGTTGGTGGGAATGCAAGCTGGTGCAGCCACTCTGGAAAACAGCATGGAGGTTCCTCAAAATGTTGAAAATAGAACTGCCCTATGACCCAGCAATTGCACTATTGGGTATTTACCCTAAAGATACAAACGTAGTGATCCAAAGGGGCACGTGCACCCGAATGTTTATAGCAGCAATGTCCACAATAGCCAAACTATGGAAAGAACCTAGATGTCCATCAATAGATGAATGGATCAAGAAGATGTGGTATATATACACAATGGAATACTATGCAGCCATCAACAGAAATGAAATCTTGCCATTTGCGACAACATGGATGGAACTAGAGCGTATCATGCTTAGCGAAATAAGTCAAGCAGAGAAAGACAACTATCATATGATCTCCCTGATATGAGGAAGTGGTGATGCAACATGGGGGCTTAAGTGGGTAGGAGAAGAATCAATGAAACAAGATGGGATTGGGAGGGAGACAAACCATAAGTGACTCTTAATCTCACAAAACAAACTGAGGGTTGCTGGGGGGAGGTGGTTTGGGAGAAGGGGGTGGGGTTATGGACACTGGGGAGGGTATGTGCTTTGGTGAGTGGTGTGAAGTGTTTAAACCTGGTGATTCACAGACCTGTACCCCTGGGGATAAAAACATATGTTTATAAAAAATAAAAAATTTAAAAAAAAGGAAAGAAAATATTGTAATATGCATGTCAGCACTCATTAACTAGATTTGAAAGGTATTTATACATATTGATATTAATTTAATATTAACACTATATTCTAATGATTGACATGTTATCATTATACCTACAGATGTGTGTATCCGTATACAGTCACATCTAATGAATAGAGTTTAAAAATGATGTTGAGTATCTTACAATGCAAAACTGCCCGTTAAACAAAGAATTATCTGATGAAAAATTACAGTTGTGCTGTTGAGAAATCATTTCACATGGACACATATATCTTCCAATTTTATCCCTCCTTCTCTCACTAGCCAGAAACAGTCATGTTCCTGAAGTTAATATGTACATTTATTGGTCTAAAATACTTATATTCTTTGCTGGATTATGAGTCCTTTTAGTGCTGGGATTGTGTCTCTCTGTCTTTGGTATACTCCAGTATCTAAAATACAGCTTCTACATAACATTTAATTATGTTCCAGGCCCATATGCTTTTTTTAATCTGCTTATTTAGATTTTTAAAATATTTTTCAGTATTCCAATTTTTTAAAGATTTTATTTACTTATTTGACAGAGATCACAAGTAGGCAGAGAGGCAGGCAGAGAGAAAGGAGGGGGGAAGCAGACTCCCCACCAAGCAGAGAGCCCGATGCGATGCTCAATCCCAGGACCCTGGGGTCATGACCTGAGCCAAAGGCAGAGGCTTTAACCCACTGAGCCACCTAGGTGCCCTCAGTGTTCCATTTTAATTATCTGCTGGCATCCTGGCTTCATCTTTTTGTATCGTTTATATGTGTTATTATCATGCCTGCTCTGAAAACTGAACTATGTGTGACTTTACAAAATCTATTTAGAGTTAACCTCTTCAAAATGTAGCACTTAAAATGTAGAAACCAATTGTGGGACTACATCAGTCCCTTTGACCATCCCCAGTGTAATTCATGTTACATTGTCCATACACATTATCTTTACATATATTGAAATACAAAGCAGGCAAATTTTGCTCTAAATGGTCATACGTATATTAAAGAAGATAAGAAAAAATATTTTATATTTACCCAGATATTTGCCATTTCTATTGCTTTTATTCTTGAGGATGCAGGTCTCCCTTCAGTATTATTTCTCTTAAGCCTAAAGAACTTTCCTTAATGTCTCTTACAGAGCCTATATGTCCTGGCAAACAATGTTCTCCTACTTTCTCTTCACTTGAGCATCTATTTAATCTTCATTCACCATAAGCATTTCTTCTTGAAGTTCTGATTCCTGTTCACCACAGTGGAATGGTGATTCCATATTCCCCCAGATTTTTTATAACCCACTAATGATTTGATTACAGTTATCTCTTCTGTTAGGTTGTAAAACCCTTGGATGTAGAGTCATAGTTTATTTTCTGTCTACATCTCTGTTGCCTAAAAGAGTGTATTGTAGAGTTCAAAATATGTTGGCTAAAGAAGTGAGTGAATGAGGCCTTGAAAATTGAGATACTTCTAACTTCAAGGCCTGGGATATTTCTACTGAGCCAGCTTATGTGTATTTAAGATTTTACCAAAAATTATTTTACTTGCTAGAATATAAACACACACACAAAGCATTTCCCCAGGTGGTTCTTCTGCAATTTCTCTGGCCTGAGAAAATTCTCAATCCCACCCTTTCTGCCCTCATTCTCATCTGATAACTTTATTATTACCATCTTTACAAAGACAAGGAGATATTGAGCAGGAATTCTCATTTTTATCTTTTTCCTAGTCTCTCCCACTATATAATTCTCACTGCAAAAGGACTTACCATTGCAGATTTCCTTGTACTAAATAATACAACACTTAAAAAGAAGGGGGAAATGGCATTTTTTAAATATCTAGTTGTCGTCAAATGTTTTACTTAGCTTATCTTAATTTATTTTCACAATCCTATAACATTAGAATGCCAATATCCATTTTCTAAATGGGGAAATTGAGCACTGGGTATTATAGGCAATTGATGAATAACTGAAATCTACCTCTGAAACTAATGATACACTATATGCTAATGAATTGAATTTAAACAAAATAAGGTTAAAAAATACATGGGGAAATTGAGGTCAGGAGGATTTAGTATCAGAGATAAGGTGAGTATCAGAGTTATGATTTGAGGCTACAAATGCCTGCTTCCCAAGTTTGCCTTAATGCATAATGCTGTATTGTTGTTGTTAAGACCAGAAGAAGTATGTCTGTGATTTATTACAATTTATTATGTAGATGTATTATTCTTCAGGGAATTAGGACAAAGTAAGAAATTAGAGATCAGCTCCAAAGAGGAGAAATGTGGGCTGAGCATCAGGGAGCCATTCGAAGACAAGAAATATTTATGGGAATTGGGACTGAGGAAGTCTGGAAGGGAATCAGGAGAAACTTGTCACCACTTTTATCATTTTGTTCTTTCCACTTTTGCATCTTTGGAATCTTGTTCCATCAGATAGTTTCTCTCTTTTCTTCTGGCTCTCTCCTCTCTATTTTACAAGACTGTCCATTTAAAAAAAAAAACATATCTCCCGTTGTTATCGATACTTCCTTAGTTCCTGTCTATTGTCACATTTTTATTTCATTTTCAAACATTTTAGAAGTATAATTTTTCACATGTATACCCCTAGGCTCAAATTTTGAGTTCAAACTTTTCTTTCAGCCAGTACTTCTTGGGAAAGGCATCCAGAGCTAGATGATCACTAACTAAATCAAATGCTCTTCTATCCTTCCCAACAACTCAACAAGATCTTGCATGATGAACACATGTCTTTCTTTGAAAACATTTATTTCTCACACTTCTCTGTCTGGATCTTATCTTTCTCTGACACTAACTCCACTGGTTTCTTTCTTTCTTTTTCTTTTTTTTTTTTTCCTTTTTTTTTTTGTCAGAGAGAGTGAGTACAAGCAGACAGAGTGGCAGGCAGAGGCAAAGGGAGAAGCAGGCTTCCTGCTGAGCAAGGAGCCTGATGTGGGACCAATCTCAGGACGCTGGGATCATGACCCAAGCCGAAGGCAACTGCCCAGCCAACTGAGCCACCCAGGTGTCCCTCCACTGGTTTCTTCCTAGACATTTTTTTTCCCTCCCTCGCTTGCAACATGGGTGTTTTCTACTCCCCTGTCTCTACTTTTCCACCTTTACACTATCACCATACAAGTTCCTTCTATTCCTCTGGTTACTATTGTCTCCTATCTATATAACTCTTAAATCCCTTGAGATGACTCCATACTTCTGATAATAAAATGACACATAACAGATCCTGACTGGATTTTCCCTCACTCCAGAAATCATAACTCCAAACCTCACTGCACATCTTAATCTCCACTTTCACAGTTTCAGCGGTGTCCTCCTAAATATCTCCCTGACAGTCCAGATCGGAAGTAACCTAAACAGGACTTCTCCTCTTTCCCCTTCCCCTTCTCCAATATCTCTATTGTTAATGGCAATAAAATGACTCAAGACAAATGTCTTGAAATAAGATTTATCTTGGTTTCCATCTTTCCTTTGACATTTCCAACTGCACTTAAGAGGCATTCTTTGATAAATTTATTCCTGAAATGTCATATCCCTTACTTGAGATGTCATGAGGTATTAACTTTTAAGAGGCAGAAACTGAGATCCACCACCCTATCTTGGATCTTAGTTTTGCCATTTATTGCCATTTATTGGATGAGATTACATAAATCACTTAATCTAGATAATTGGAATAATAAAATCTCATACTATGGCTGAAAAATCAAATGAATTCATGTGTATAAACCACTTGGCAGGACTCAATAAATATTAGCTTTTGTTACTGCTCAAGCAATCTTTATAAGTTTTCACTTAGATTTTATTTTATTTTTTTCCCTTCCAAAACAAAGATCTATAGCAATTTGTTATATATTTTTAGGGAAGAATAATTATTTTCAGTTTCTTTCCATGTGCCTGGAGCCTTCCTTTTCACTTATCTGTGCCTATTTCAATATAGGTAGGTGATGTGAATTATTTTACAGATAAAAGCACAGACAAACCCATCTTGGAGACTCAGATCAACTACTCTTCTTTTGCAATGAGCTGACAACTAACCTGCTCTTATTTAGGGTTCTAGGACTGGCTGGATATGTTGGTCTAGTTATGAGGTTCAGTTAGTAGTCTTATCAGGTTTTCACACTGAACTCTAACTCAGCTTCTATCAGCATTAATGACCACAGTCTGGCCAATATCTGTTCTTCCATTATCTTGCTTCTCAAAAGCTGTGATGAGTTCCTCTTCTGATGCCACTTGGAAAAACACAAACATACCACTGCCAAAGTTCATTCCTTTCATGCCATCCAAAAGAAAAACTATGTATTTACTTAGATATTCATATATGAGCTTGGTGCATGTTGGAAGAGAGAGGAAGTAAAATCACTGGGCTGTGCTTAAATTCTTCCTCACTGATTTTTTTTTTTTTTTTAATGCTTACATCTTTATAGGGGCTCTATAATGCTGAACTTCGTTATACCAGACTGATCAGATAGATGCAGAGCCTTGTTCTTTTGTGCTTCTACTGCATTAATTTATACAGCTCTCATCGTATTTATCACTCCCTCCCCGTATTATACTAACATGAATTTTTATTGTAGCTATTCAATAAGAAAGCAAGCTTGTCCAGGCAAGACACTGTATTTCAAAAAGCTATACCAAGAACTATTGCACCAAGAAGAATGTCAATAAATATTTGATGAATGAACTAATATATACCAGTTGAAACCATATTATCTTTTCAATCAAACAGACATAAATTTTACGTCAGCTTTTTCTCTCACTAGGCACTCTTCTTTCTCATACATAAATTGGAATAATAATACAGAAGTGGTCTTACAATTAAATAAAATAATGTATGTGAACACATGATTTGTAATACCTGTACATGGTAAATGGTCAATACATTTTAATGTGCTTACACATTGCCTGAATATTGGGATAAAATGCATAACTTGCCAGAATATTTCCTTCCATGAAAAGTACAGGAGGAGTCAATTGTCTTCATTACTAATTTTCTTCAGATTGTCCACTGTAAGTACTTGGGGAAACTACTTTGATATTGACACTCTGTTTTCTGTCTAGTGTATATTTTGTAAAAGTTAATATCTGTACTGCACAGTTTGCATACTTGGAACTGTTGGTTTATCAAAGAATTCAGGATGGCTGACAAATGCCCAAATAACAATAATGAAGGCTATATTAGAAGATATGTCACCACCTAGCATTAATGACCATTAGTGAGACAATGGGGGAGCTCAGTGTGTTCTCAAATCTTACTAACAAGATGACATTATTTAGATTTTTGTTTCAGTTGCTTAGTTACCACTCTCTAAATCTTTTCATGTTGCTCACAAGAATTAAAAAAAAAAAAAGAAAAACAGAAAGCAAAGAAAAGAAATGCTCACAGATTTCGTTTTTTGTAAAAAAAAAATAACACACACACAGGTTGAAAGAAAACATCTCTTCTTGGGAAGTCATGATTGGAGAATTGTAGGTGATTAGATAATGGGAGTGATAGCCCCTAGGTAAAATTCTAGGGAAAGAAAGGTAATGGTCACAGTATTTTGGAAGAGTGAGGAAGCAAAACCAAAGCAGGCATTAACCAGCAAAAGAAGATGGGCTGATATATTCTGACATTATTACAACCAAAGCTAGTGTCTATTCATTAACAACAAAAAAGGTAAACTATGATTTGGGACACTTTATTTGGACCATGACTGTTTATTTGATGTTTGTTTAGTGTTTTATTTTGTTTTTTGTTGACTTGTCTGAATAACTGAGAACGACATGTCTGTCTCCTGAGCATCAGTTAAGTCATGTTTGGTCCATGGACATTAGAAAGAATTCAATTGATAGTGAATTCATATTTTACTACTGTAAAACTGAGATTGGAATTAAAGGAGATGCTAATTTAAGAGTTAAACTATACAAAGATTAATAAAGTTGATTATCTTAACCATTTTTAAGTGTACAGTTCAATTGTATTAACTACATTTATATTATTGTGTAGCTGTCACTATTATCCATTTTCAGAACTCTTCTTATCTAGAAAAACTGAATCTCTATACCTATTAGACAATGGCAATTTTCCCTTTCTTTCAGCTACTAGCAACCACCATTCTGCTTTATGAATTTAGCTGCTCTAAGTACCTCATATAAGTAAAACTATAGAATATATATTTTTATGATTAGCTTACTCTACTTAGTATAATATGCTCAAGACTTATCCAGGTTGAAGCATATGTCAGTAATTTCCTTCCTTATCTGAGGTTGAATAATACTCTGTTGCATGTATAGAACCCATTTGCTTTTCCATTTATCTGTCAAAGGACACTTGAGTTGCTTCCACATATTAGCTCTTATGAATTATACTGCTATGAATGTGGGTGTACAAATGTCTCTTCAAGACCTTATTTTCAGTCTTTTTGGGTATTCATCTACAAGTAGAAATGCTGAGTCATATAGTAATTCTATCTTTAATTTTTTTGAGGAGCACCATACCAATTTCCACAAAGGCTATATACTGTTTTATATTCCTGCCAATAGTGCACAAGGGTTTCCGTTTCTCCACATTCTCACCAACACTTGTCATTTTCTCTCTGTGTGTGTGTATGTGTGTGTGTGTGTGTGTGTGTTTCTTTCTTCTTTTGATAGTAGCTACCCCTATAGGTCATTGACTGTAGTAGTTTAGATTGGCCTTCACTATTGATTAGTAATCTTGAATGTCTTTTAATGTAATTATTGGCAATTTGTGTATCTTCTTTGAAAATATGTCTATTCAAGCTCTTTGGTCATTTGTTAATTTTTTTGTTATTGAGTTTTATGAGTTCCCTATATATGCAGGGTATTAATACTCATCAGATACACCATTCATCATATTTTCTCCCATCTTATAGGTTGCCTTTTTACTTTGTTGATAGTATATTCTGATGCACAATTTAAAAAAATAACGAAGCCCTATTTTTCTATTTATTGACTATGCCTTTTGTGTTATAACCAAGAAACTGTTGCTAAATCTGATATCCTGAAGCTTTTCCCTATATTTTCCTTTTTTCTTCTTTTTTTTCTTTAAGATTTTACTTATTTATTTGACAGAGAGAGATCGCATGTAGGCAAAGAGGCAGGCAGAGAAAGAGGGGAAGCAGGCTCCCCACCAAACAGAGAGCCCGATGCAGGGTTCGATCCCAGGACTCTGAGATCATGACCTGAGCCGAAGTCAGAGGCTCAACCCACTGAGCCACCCAGGTGCCCCCCCCATATTTTCTTACAAGAGGTTATTAGTATTACACCCTGCATTTAGGTCTTTGATCCATTTTGAATTTTTTTTTAATGGGGTGCTAGATAAGTCTCTACATTTATTCTTTTGCATGTGGATATACAGTTTTACTAGCACTATTTGTAAAAAAGACTGTCCACCCTCCACTGAATGGCCTTAGCCTCCTTGCTGAAAATTATTTAAGCATATATATACACATATATACATATACTTCTATGTAAATGTGTATATATATGCTTATATACATGTAAGCATATATATAAGCTTATATGCATATAAGCATATATATATATATGTATGAGGCTTTTTATTCTAGTCTATTGATCTATATGTCTGTCTTTAAGCTAATATCATGTAGTTCTTTTTTTTTTTAAGATTTTATTTATTTATTTGACAGAGAGAGATCACAGTAGACAGAGAGGCAGGCAGAGAGAGAGAGAGGGAAGCAGACTCCCTGCTGAGCAGAGAGCCCGATGCGGGACTCAATCCCAGGACCCTGAGATCATGACCTGAGCCGAAGGCAGTGGCTTAACCCACTGAGCCACCCAGGTGCCCCTATCATGTAGTTCTGATCACTGAATCTTTGTAGTCAAGTTTTGAAATCTGGAAGTCTGAGTCGTCCAGTGTTGTTCTTCTTTTTCAAGATTTTTCAGTGATCTGGAGTCCCTTGTGATCCCAAGTGGATTTTAGGACTCTGAGACTTGAAAATTCTGATGGAGACTGGATTGACTCTGTAGATTGTTCTGGGTAATACTGCCATTTTAACAATATTGACTTCCAATCCATAAGCATGAGATATCTTTCCAGTTATTTGTGTCTTCTTAAAATTCTTCTAGCAATTTTTGATAGTTTTCACTAAATAAGTCTTTCACCTTCTTGATTAAGTTAACTCCTAGTGTATTATTCTTTTGATCCTGCTGTGAATGACATGGCTTTCACATTTTCTTTTCAGATTGTTGGCATATAGAAATGCAAATGATTTTTGTGTGTTGACTTTTTATTTTGCATTTTGATGAATTTGTTTATTTTAATGAATTTTTGTGCAGTATTTGGATTTTTCTATATATAAGATCATATCATTTTTGAACAGAAAACTCTTTTTCTTTTCTTTTGTTTTAAGATTTTATTATTTTTCAAAGAGAGAGTCAGTGAGAGAGCACAAAGCAAGGGAAGCTGCACACAGAGGGAAAAGCAGTCTCCCCACTGAGCAAGCCTTATGCAGGACTCAATCCTGGGACTCCAGGATCACAACCTGAGCCGAAGGCAGATGCCCAACAGACTGAGCCACCCAGGTGTCCCCAGAAAAACCTTTTTCTTTATAATTTGAATGCTTTGTGGTTTTTTTTTTTCTCTTGCCTAATTGTTCTAGCTAGTATTTCTGGTATGATGTTGAATAAAAGTGGTGAAACCAGACACCCTTTCCTTGTTCCTGATGTTAAAAGAAAAGTTATCAGTCTTTTACCACTGAATATGATGTTCTTTGTGCATTTTTCACATGTAGCATTTATTATGTTGAGGTAGTTTCCTTCTAACCCTAGTTCCTTTTATTCTAAGTACTATTATCATTAAAAAGATGTTGAATTTTGTCAAATGATTTTTCTACATCAATTAAGATGATGTTTTATCAATGTAGTGTATTCTGGGGATTTATTTTTACATGTTGAACCATCCTTGCATTTCAGGAATAAATACCAGTTGGTAATGATGTATTATCTATTTAATATGCTTCTGAATTCAATATGCTGCTATTTTGTTAAGAATTTTTATGCCCATGTTCATAAGGGATATTAGTTGGTAGTTTTCTTCTTTTAGTGTCTTTGGTATCAGAGTAATGGCAGCTTCATGGTATGAATGGGAGAAGGGGCATATTCTGAGCAAATGCTTTTGCTAGGTGAATAAGCATTAGGACTAAATATTTACTGTTTAATCTAGAATATGCTGTTCATTTGTGGCCAGGCCTTAATAGAATAAATTTCAGTAGAATTAAACATGCAAACCTGATTGAAGTGCCTTTTAAAGAGAATGGGAAACAGAAATGGAAGACAGTCATGATTTCTTTCAAGGAATTTGTTGTATGGGGAAGGAGAGAAATGATGCCATATTGAGGGTGAAGTAAGTCAAGAGGGGTTTGTGTTTATAAGCTTGAAGCTTTGTTGAAATGGAGAAATAAGAACTGGTTTTAATGCTGATAGGAGTTATCCAACAGTGAAGAAAATAATATTGTCAGAGTTAGTGCACAAATAGATGAAATGGACTTCAGTAGAAATGTGAATACTCGTCTTGGTAATGGAGAAGGTGGGGCATGTGGACCCTAATAGAAGTGGCAGAGTTTATATGATGGGAACTTGTGGGTATATTGTTTCTATCCTTTCAGTAAAAGATAAACAAGGGCATCTGTCGATAATTAAGGAGAGGAAGTAGTGGTGTTTTAATTTGCTTGTATTTTTGTTTTAGATTTGTTTGAATACATTGTGTCTTGGAAAATATATCTATTAATAAAACTCAGATGTATGAGAAGTGATTGATACTTTTCAAGAGAGCATTTATATTTTTGCAAAAGTCTTCTTCAGATTCCACTGTTCTTGGACTGAAAAAATACTTACATACCAGCTTGGGGAAGTTTGTTTGTTTTTCTATGATGACTGAAGGCTGGACCTACTAGGCAGAAGACACTGGGAAACATTTAAACCCAGTAATGCATTTTCTTTCTTTTTTTTTTTTTTTTTTCCAGTAATGCATTTTCTAGCATGCATACATCTCTTCTCACTTACAGAGACAAGAGAGAGAAAAGAGCCAGCCACATAGTATTTAACAGCATGAGAACAAGTATGAAACTTTCCAGAACATACAATTTCCCAACTAATAACAGTTTCATTCAATTTGTCAGGGACGAGTGTTCATCTATCTCAGATGATAAAAGATCACAGGATGATTTCCAGGCAGAGAAAGGTTTCCATTTAAACAATAAACTCCAGACACTCTTTCTAGGTAAATGACCTGAAATCTATTCTGTAATTATGACAAATAGGAGATAGCAGCACCACACATTGAGCTCATCAGCACCCTGTATCTCCACTGGAGACAAAATTCAAGTGATCATTCATCATTTCAATTGTATTAGCCACCATGTGCCTGCATTATTTTAGCATTAACCTTTCTCACCTAATATCTTTCAACAGAATTTACTTTAAATTGCTCAGAAAAAAGGTGGCTAACTTCTTTCAATTTATGCATTTGGTTGGGGGTGGGTGGAGGTATATCTACAGGGATGCAAATTAAAATTTTTTTATTTAGGTTAAAAGATAACCAACCAAAACCTGAAGATCGTTTGTATCTGGTTGATTTACTTTAGAGGGGATAAGAGAGAAAACTATGTCATAAATTTTATGAGATGCTTGTATATGTATGCATATATGACATATAGATTCCAATATGCAATATAAATTATGCAAAATCAACACAAATGTGGATGCAAGCTCTAGCTATTTATCATTCTTTTTCCCAATCAAACATAAAATTGGTTTATTTTCCCAAAATAAGAACATTTATTTAATCCTTCAAAACCTCTTCTTATTGGTTGAAAAAAGAGACGAAAACTTACTGCTTTTTTTTTTAAATTTTTTATTTTTTATAAACATATATTTTTATCCCCAGGGGTACAGGTCTGTGAATCACCAGGTTTACACACTTCACAGCACTCACCAAAGCACATACCCTCCCCAATGTCCATAATCCCACCCCCTTCTCCCAAACCCCCTCCCCCCAGCAACCCTCAGTTTGTTTTGTGAGATTAAGAGTCACTTATGGTTTGTCTCCCTCCCAATCCCATCTTGTTTCATTTATTCTTCTCCTACCCACTTAAGCCCCCATGTTGCATCACCACTTCCTCATATCAGGGAGATCATATGATAGTTGTCTTTCTCTGCTTGACTTATTTCGCTGAGCATGATACGCTCTAGTTCCATCCATGTTGTTGCAAATGGCAAGATTTCATTTCTTTTGATGGCTGCATAGTATTCCATTGTGTATATATACCACATCTTCTGGATCCATTCATCTGTTGATGGACATCTAGGTTCTTTCCATAGTTTGGCTATTGTGGACATTGCTGCTATAAACATTCGGGTGCACGTGCCCCTTTGGATCACTACGTTTGTATCTTTAGGGTAAATACCCAATAGTGCAATTGCTGGGTCATAGGGCAGTTCTATTTTCAACATTTTGAGGAACCTCCATGCTGTTTTCCAGAGTGGCTGCACCAGCTTGCATTCCCACCAACAGTGTAGGAGGGTTCCCCTTTCTCCGCATCCTCGCCAGCATCTGTCATTTCCTGACTTGTTGATTTTAGCCATTCTGACTGGTGTGAGGTGATATCTCATTGTGGTTTTGATTTGTATTTCCCTGATGCCGAGCGATATGGAGCACTTTTTCATGTGTCTGTTGGCCATCTGGATGTCTTCTTTGCAGAAATATCTGTTCATGTCCTCTGCCCATTTCTTGATTGGATTATTTGTTCTTTGGGTGTTGAGTTTGCTAAGTTCTTTATAGATTCTGGACACTAGTCCTTTATCTGATATGTCGTTTGCAAATATCTTCTCCCATTCTGTCAGTTGTCTTTTGATTTTGTTAACTGTTTCTTTTGCTGTGCAAAAGCTTTTGATCTTGATGAAATCCCAATAGTTCATTTTTGCCCTTGCTTCCCTTGCCTTTGGCGTTGTTCCTAGGAAGATGTTGCTGTGGCAGAGGTCGAAGAGGTTGCTGCCTGTGTTCTCCTCAAGGATTTTGATGGATTCCTTTCTCACATTGAGGTCCTTCATCCATTTTGAGTCTATTTTTGTGTGTGGTGTAAGGGAATGGTCCAATTTCATTTTTCTGCATGTGGCTGTCCAATTTTCCCAGCACCATTTATTGAAGAGGCTGTCTTTTTTCCATTGGACATTCTTTCCTGCTTTGTCGAAGATTAGTTGACTGTAGAGTTGAGGGTCTATTTCTGGGCTCTCTCTTCTGTTCCATTGATCTATGTGTCTGTTTTTGTGCCAGTACCATGCTGTCTTGATGATGACAGCTTTGTAATAGAGCTTGAAGTCCGGAATTGTGATGCCACCAACATTGGCTTTCTTTTTCAATATCCCTTTGGCTATTCGAGGTCTTTTCTGGTTCCATATAAATTTTAGAATTCTAAAAACTTACTGCTTTTTAAAATACCGTTAGGGAGACAGAAGTTACTTGATGATACAGCTGCTCACTTGATGCCTTACTTGGTAATAAAAATCAGTCCAAAGAAACAGACTCTAAAAGTTTTCAGCGACCTTAGGTGGTCTATCTTCTCTTTCATGGGTTGGCAACTTTTTATCTAAAGGAACAAATAGTGAATGTTTTTGGTTCTATTGGCCATAGTATCTGCCACATCTAGTCAGCTCTAGTCAGAGAGGGAGAGCTGACTAGCTCTCCTTGTAGCCTTGTAGCTCCAAAGAAGTGATAGGCAATATATAATGAATGGATATGGTTGTGTTCCAATGAAACTTTATTTACAGAAACAGGGGATGGGTCAAAGTTTGCTAACCCCTTTTCTGTTCTATAGCATGTCTCTTGTTTCTTTATTTAAAAAAAAAAGTAGTTATTTTTTCACCCTTGGAACAGGCAATAAATAATGAAATGAATTTAGTTGTAAATACAGAGAAGCTTTAATGATTCAGGTTATAAAGTGTCTTAGTAAAAAAAAGAAAAAAAAAACTTTAACCTCAACTTAGAAAATGAGTGTTTGTATGAAAATATGGTTTCTTTACTAGCACCAAGATCAATGTTGCAATGTATGTCAAAGTGGTTAAGAGGGTTATTGGAAAATCAAACACTGTGCATATCCCTTATCCCTTACTGGATTCACACTTAGCCTGTATTTGTGATGGGCCTTAGGACAGGATGCACAAGATATTAATTCTCTAGTAGACTCAGTGTCTCTTGGAGAGAAGGTCTAAAGGAGAAGTTGCCATTGTCTCCAGGCTTGTGGTATCATTTGTGACTTTGTTGTAGGAGTGAAGGCTCAGAATATATATATTTCTGCTGTAATGTCATAAATGTGGGTATGAATTTATGTGTATCTGTATCTATATATTTGTGTGTGTGTGTGTGTGTGTGTGTTTTCCAGAAAAAAATCTCAGCAATATATCAGACTAAAAATTACAGAGCTTATGGGGAAAATAGAGTAAGAGGAAATCATTAAAAACTTATGAAACTTTATAACCATAGTACTGGTAAAATATTAAAAATCAAAACAAGCAAACAGAAAAAAAAATAAAAGCAAACATGGTAAATCTCCATTGTCATCAACATCATTATCACAAATATCTCAGCCAGCTGATTCTTTACAGCCTTGAACTGGATTATGTGCTTCTTCCTTCCAAATGAGGCCCTTGAGGTCATTTGTTTATAGAAGAGGAAGGTTCTTTCTTTTTTTTTTTTTTAAGATTTTATTTATTTATTTGACAGAGA
The DNA here is from genome assembly GCF_009829155.1 of Mustela erminea. Classification (NCBI taxonomy): domain Eukaryota; kingdom Metazoa; phylum Chordata; class Mammalia; order Carnivora; family Mustelidae; genus Mustela; species Mustela erminea. The sequence continues at coordinate 65,689,819 of NC_045614.1, read as the reverse complement.
GAAATCACAAGTAGATGGAGAGGCAGGCAGAAAGAGAGAGAGAGGGAAGCAGGCTCCCTGCTGAGCAGAGAGCCCGATGCAGACTCGATCCCAGGACCCTGAGATCATGACCTGAGCCGAAGGCAGCGGCTTAACCCACTGAGCCACCCAGGCGCCCAGAAGAGGAAGGTTCTTTAAAACTAAAAATCTAATCTAGAGTGTAGAAGTCTTCACATTCAATTATTTTAATCCTGGAGGAAATGTCTTTGTAGTTCCTTCATCTATATCCCCAGGTTCTCCATATAATTTAACATAATGGAAAGTATGGCAGTTTTTCAATCCACTAAAGCAATTGTATTATTTTTCTATTGCTGTGTAATAAATTATCACAAGCTTAAGGACTTAAAGTAAGGCACGTTTATTATCTCACAGTTTCTGTGGGCCCAAATCTGACCAGCTAAGCTGGGTCTTCTGGTCAGAGATATCAGCCAATACCTTCCCTTTGGGATCTTGCAATCTTCTCCCAAGTTCATGTGGTTGTTGGTGGAAGGTAGTCTCTTGCTATATTGCAGGACTAAGAGCCCCCCTCCTTCTTGCCGGCTAAGTGGGAGCTATTCTCAGCTCCTAGAGCTACCCATAGCTTTTGCCCTGTGTCCTTCTCACAGGCTCTCACTTAACCCTCTGATAGTACTGCAGCTATTTCTAGGTTGTGAGGGTAGTCTCTACTCCAGTCTGCTAAGACAAAGTTCAAAATAAATAACTTAATCCCAGAAGTACCATTCCCTTCACCTTAATGATATTATACTTGCTTGAAGAAAGTTGCAGGTTCCAACCACATTCAAGAGGAAAGGATTATTTAAAGTTATAAGTTATCAGGAGCCAGCTTAGGGTGTATCAGCCATACCAACCAACCACTACTTATACTAAACAAAGGTATTTTTGTAAGACCTCCACTTTTTAAAGTTTGCCTTCATATATTGCTAAGTCTTACTCTTTACATGTGAGGACACTTAGCCCAGAATGTTTCAAATTATTAATGTATTGAGGGAAGTCTTATATGAGCCAATATAATTTTTATGTTATTATCATATCACTACTCTCTTTACCAATTGGAATGAGAAAATTTGAGTTAAACTGAGGGTTTTGGAGGGGGTATGGGGGTTGGGTGAGCCTGGTGGTGGGTATAATGGAGTACTCCATCCATACTGAATGGAGCACTGGGTGTGGTGCATAAACAATGAATTTTGGAACACTGAAATAAAGTACAATTAAATTAAATTAAAAAAAAATAAGTTGTAGTGATACAGTGATATTTGCCTCATTCTGTATCCCAATAATTTTGAGTCTTAATTTTAAGATAAGGTGAGTACAAAAATTGGGGTAGCAGACAATGCATATCATTGAGTTTGATGGGACTATGGGATTTGGCTAAGGCTTCACTGGTTAGATTAGTTGGGAACTCCAGTTATTATAAGGATTAGGAGGATGGGTGGAATTTTTAAAATCATGAAGGTATGTTGCAGGATGTGGGGTCTTATATAGATAAAGAGTGAGAAAATTTTAAATATAATGCATCATTTCTCTTAGCCACCACGATTTTGTTCTCTGTATTTAAGAGTCTGGTTTCTTATTTGTTCATTTGTTTTATTTTATTTTTTTTAGGTTCCACATATAAATGAAATCATACGGTATTTGCCTTTCTTTGACTTATTTCACTTAGCATAATGCCCTGTATGTCATATAGATTCCAATATGCAATATAAAGTATGCAAAATCATCACAAATGTGGATGCAAGCTCTAGCTATTTATCATTCTTTTTCACAAATGGCAAGATCTCATTCTTTTTCATGGCTGAGCAATATTCCATTGTATATATTCCATTGTATAGATATTCCATTGTATATATACACCACATCTTTATACACTCATCTATCTATGGACCATTGGATTGCTTTCATATCTTAGCTATGGTAAATAATGCTGCACTAAAGATAAGGATGCATATGTCTTTCAAATTAGTGTTTTTATTTTCTTTGGGTTAATATCCAGCAGTGGAATTACTGGATCATAAGGTATCTCTATTTTTATCTTTTGAGGAACCTCTACACTGCTTTCCACAGTGACTGCACCAATTCCCATTTCTATGAGCAATGCCTGAGGGTTCCTTTTTCTCCACATCCCAGACAACACTCGTTATTTCTTGTTTTTCAAATACTAGCCATTCCGACATGTATGAAGTGGCATCTCTTTATGGTTTTGATTTGCATTTCCCTGATCATTACTGATATTGAACATCTTTTAGAAGATGGTCAATTTTCCTAAAAAAAGTTTTTTTTTTTTCTTTTTTTTTTTTTTTTCCTGGAATCAGGGACCTAGAATAGAAATACAGAGCAAGTTTTTGCTCAGAGTCCCAGTATGGAAGACACCGAGCTTCAGAAGGAGAGATATCTAAGTTACCATATCACAGATTTTCTCTGGAGAGATAAAATCAAAGGTGAAGTGAGTCCAAATAAACATGCAACCTAACATCATGTGACTAAATTGTGGAATGGATGGAGATGAACAACCACCAATCCTCCCCTCTGGACGGAGGAAATGGTAAGTCCTCTAGGGGGAAATCATGCTGAGCATTTTCTCTGACCACAGGGAAATTAAACTGGAAATCTGTAACTGAAAGTAAGTTTGGAAAGTAGGAAGCATTTCTAAAAAGTCTCTTGATCAAAGAAAAGTTCATAGGGAATTCTTTTAAATATTGAATAAAGGAAACTTTTTAAAACTATGTATCAAAACTTGAGGAGTGCAAAGAAATTCATAACTATACATGCATATATTAGAAAAGTGGAAACTAATTTTTAAGATTCCATCTTAGGGAGCTGGAAAAACAAGAGCAAACTGAACCCCTCAAACTGAAGGGAAGAAATAAAGATAAAAGCAGAACACAGACATGCAATTTAGTCAATAAATATTAAAGCTTGTTCCTTGAAAAGTAATAAAATAAGTACTTGGTAAAATTGATGAAAAAAAGGCACAATTTTTCAATATCAGTAATAAAAAATAAAACATCATACTACAGATCTTCCAGACATTAGAAAAGATAATTAGGATATGCTATAAAGCATGTGTGCTTATTATTCAAAAAATTAATGAATTAAAAAAATCTTTGAAAAAATGAACTTATACCATTATGGAAACAAGAAGAAATAGAAAATATGAATATTCCTATATTTCTTTTTATTTTGTCTTCAAAGAATATTTCCAGACATTTAAGAAAGAAGAAATACCAAGTATTTCATAAATTCTTTTAAGGAATAGTTGGAGAGAGCACACTTTCCAACTTACTGTGTAAATCTAACATAATGCAAGGGTATTGCAGGGAAAAAAATGTATAGGCCAATAAATCCGATGAAGACAGATACAAATACACTAAAAAAATATCAAGTTATGATGAAATATAAGCAAATATTATCAAATGATATAAATATATATTTATAAAAATATATCATGGTTCAAGTGACATTTATTCTAGGAATTTAAGATTGATTTAACATTTGAAAAGCAATCAATGGAATTTACCATATTAACAGAATAAAATAAAAATAAATTTAATTATCTCAAGGTACAGACTTAGAATTTGATATAATTCAACATCAATGCATGATAAAACTCCTAGCAAAGTAATAACATTAAAATGGAAAAAAAAATTTATTTATGTAACACCTCAGCCCCCTTGAAATTCCTCTTTATTTCAGTAGAGTTGCAATTTCATACCATGTGATTTTTAATCTTTGCTCAGTTCTTGGTTGCCTCATATCTCAGAAGCTTCACTGACCTATCCCACAGAATCATCACAGCAATCATGCAAGTTTGTCAGTTCCTACGTGGAATTTAAGAAACAAAACAGACAAACATAGAAGAAGGGGGAGGAAAAAAAAAAAGAAGAAAAGGGAGACAAGCCATAAGAGACTCTTAACCGTAGGAAACAAACTAAGAGTTGATGAAGGAAGGTGGTTGGAGGAATGAGGAATGAGTGATGGGCATTAAGGAAGGCACTTGTGATGAGCACTAGGTGTTATATGTAAGTGACGAATCACTAAATTCACTCCAGAAACCAATATTACAGTATATGTTAACTAACTAGAATTTAAATAAAAACTGGAAACTAGCAAACAAACAAAAAATCCGCAATTCAGTTCAATTCAATGTGAGTGCTTGCTTATCACCTAATGTGCCAGCACTGATCTCCTAAGATACTTGTCATCAGCATAGGGAAGGTGTCAGGAAGAGAGCCGAAGAGATGAATAATTGAACAATGAAAATTGATTTTTTTCTTTAAAATACAGTCTAAAGAAAATGAAAAGACAACACACAGAATGGGAGAAATTATTTGCGAATTATATTTAATTAAAGACTTATGTCTAGAATATATAAAGAATGCTTACAACTTGATAATAAAAAAGACAAATGATCCAATTTAAAAATGGGTAAAAGACTTGAATAGACATTTTTCCAAGGGAGATATACAAATGACAAATAAGTATATGAAAAGATATTCAACATCATCATTAGTTATAAGGGAAATGCAGATCAAAACCACAATGAGATATCACTTCATACTAACAAGTGTAGCTAGGATCAAAAAACCAGATAATAACAAGCGTTTATAAGGATGTGGAGAAATTGGAGCCCTCATATGTTGCTGGTGAAAATGGGGAATGATGCAGATGCTTTAGGAAACAATCTGGAGGTTCTTCCAATGATGGAACCTCCGCTCCCTTATGACTTAGCAGTCCCATTCCTTGATATATGCCAAAACAAGTCACAACATATGCCTGCACAAAAACTTGTGTATAAATGTTTACAGAAGCATTATCCTTAGCTAAAATAAGAACTGAGCAATAGGAACAATCCAAATGCCCACCAAATGATGAATGGGTAAACAAAATGTGATCTGTCCACAAAATGAAATAATATCTTAAGTGAAAGGCAGTTACATTAGTCCATATGTTATATGATTAAATTCATAAATGACCAGAATAGGAAAATATAGAGAGACAGAAAGTAGGTAAGTGGTTAGTTAGAACTGGAGGAAGGTAATAGTCAAAGGGCTTCTTTCCGAAGTGATGAAAATGTTCTAAAACTATATTTTTTACTGAATATATCTGTGAATGACTGAAAGTCATTGAATTATTCACTTTAGTAAATTGTATGTTGTATGAATTATATCTCAAGCTGTTAAAAAAAAGGATGTCATATAAATGGAATCTTCAGGGAAAAAAACCCAAGAATGATATTTAATATAAAGAAAAAAAAACTAAATCAATACAATGAGTGCTATTTAGTATGAAGAGTATAAACTCCCCTGCTCACTACCTCTATGATTTTAAGCACTAGAGGCTGTTGTCTCATTTGGATAATAGAGATATCATCACCTAATGTTAAAAGTTGTTTTTAGAATTAATTGAGAAAATGTGTGAATATCATTTGCACAGTGCCTGGCACACAGCAAGTTCTCCCAAAATGTGTTAATTTCCCATTCCACCTCCCTGTTCTATTATAGTGGAGTTACATTAGAAGTGCCATGGAATCACATGCAAGGGAGCAACAGCTGCCAAGTGGGGACTAGGAGTGTTTCCAAGGGGAATGAGCTCAGAGAGAGGTTGAAGAATGCTAAGGATTTTACCAGGAGAGATTGGTGGGGCATGTAAGGGGAAATAGAAAGTAAAGTACAAGGGGCCTATTTTTCCCAGAGCAATGGGGTGGAAGAGTGTGATAGATATTCAAGGTTGAGCATTTCGATTTTAGAGGCAAGCAAACTGAGGCTTAGAAGGATGAATGACAGATCAAAGCCCAGTTGGGATGGTATGTGGCAAGGTGAGACATGACCACAGATCTTCTGACCCTACATCGAAGCATCTTTACAGTGAAAAATGGAAACGTTATTTCCTTTCTGAGTTTCCATAGGTGGAATTAGCTGTCATTCACAACCCCAAGCCCCCCCAATATCTTAATTCTCAAGCTATCCCATTTCAGTCAGGGACAGTAGTCCTGGCCATATGTTTTCTCACCATTCTGCTACTATATCCCCAGTGAGACCACGAGTCTCTGAGCAGGAAACTTGCCCAGTTCAGTATCCAGCAAGAAAAACATATTCACGATTAGAGTAAGATGTGTTAGTTAAGTACAGGCATCTTCACTTTTATTTATTTATTTATTTATTTATTTATTTATAAAATTTACTGCACACACACACATGCAGGCCATCCAGAGGGTCTTTTTCTTTTCTTTCTTTTTTTTTTTTTTTTAAGATTTTATTTATTTGACAGAGAGATCACAAGCAGGCAGAGAGGCAGACAGAGAGAGAGGGGGAAGCAGGCTCCCTGCCGAGCACAGAGCCTAATGCGGGGCTCGATCCCAGGACCCTGAGATCATGACCTGAGCCGAAGGCAGTGGCTTAACCCACTGAGCCACCCAGGAGCCCCTACTTTTTTGAAAGTTCATGTTAAGGCACTTAACTTTTATGAAAGACCTACATTAGTCCCTGTTTTCTTTAGCTGAAATAAATCTGAAAAGGATTTTCACATGTATGAAAAAAGAGAAAAAGCAAAAAATAGTACTCAGCATGTGTTTTGCCCTCAGCGGGTGTAGAGGCAGAGTGCCCCCTGAGCAGTGCAAGTGGAGCCCCCAGACTCCTTTCCCAGGACCCACACTCAGCATGTCAGCATCAGGCTGCCATAACTTTGACTGGTAAGTGTGAGCATCTGTGCTTTATCTCGATTTATTTTGTGCATCTTTTAGCAAGATGGGTCCTAAAGTATCAGAATAGCTTAGAGAGAGGTTATTTTGGGGGGTCTGGGAAGGCTAAAATATTTCCATATAAATTAATGGTAATTGCTTCTTTGCTTTATGCCATTTCAGCTCATAAAAGGTTTCATGGAGCCCCACCCTTTCAGATAGCGGGGGAAACCTGCAAAATGTATTCAATTGTAGAAGATGTAGTAATAAATCTGAGTGTTTTTGAACTGTAAACACCCTGAATTGTCTTAAGAAATAAGTCATTTTTTTTACACGACTAGCTGAAACTCTTTAGAAAATCAGGGTTATTTCTAAATATTTTGGACCAAAAATGTATAGCTTCTGATGCATTTAGAGAGGCAAAGAATAAGAAATAAGTGTTGGTATCAAATATTCATTGAGATATGCAATGCAAAGATTTCTTTTGCAGCAGAATAATATTGTAATTCCCCTCCTGTGACTACTCAAAATATAAAATTCTGCAGCAATTCCAAGAGAAGCTCTTTTATAATAAATAGATGATGCCTGTGCTTGCCTTTGTAAGAGCGCCTAATGGTACTGCTTCAGTTTTTATCCCTCTCTGCTCTCATAAAAGCATATTTCAAACCGTTTTGGGCTGCAGTGTTCAAAGACACCTAACATCTTGATGCAAACATATTTAAAAATTATTCCCAGTAATAATGAAATCCCAAGCACAAGGTCAAAAACAATCTGTACAAGTTTTCTGTGAGTTTATTTCACAGCTCACACAGACATCCACAGATGAACACTAGCTGTGATTACACTCAGTGGAATATTAAAAGTACATTATCCTTTACATATTTCAAAACTTTCACTTCAAAGATGTTGTCTGTACATATTTTGAAGGTTTTGTGCTTGTGTTTGTGTGTATGTTTATATGTGTGTATGTGTGTGTGGTGTTTTTTAGGGGATGGAATCTTTAGCTAGTTTGGTTTCTCTGACTGGCTCTATGCTACTATTTTTCTCTTGCCAGCTCTTTATCTCATTCTCCCATAATTTGATATGCTTAGTCTACAGCATTTAGAAATAAATTACATTTTAAATGTATATTTTTCTCTTACATTATATTTTTATATTCTATTTTAGTGGTATGCTGTATTTTAATATTATGGGTTTTATTTATAGTGAATGTGATTGGTGGTCTGTTTAATCCCTTTTACTTGGCCAGTGCACCCATCCCTCTCCTACTATGTGTGGTGGACTCCTGATGACTCCCCTCTGCTCCCACTTTTTTTTTTTTTTTTTTTTGAGAATTGTTCTCATTTAAATGGAAATTTATCGCTCTGGAAGTCATGGCCTTCATTCACCTGAAAAGCCAGTGCTTGACTCCTGTGAACAAAAGCCTTCCTCGTGGGGCGCCTGGATGGCTCAATGGGTTAATCCTCTGCCTTCTGCTGGGGTCATGATCTTGGGGTCCTGGGATTGAGCCCCACATTGGGCTCTCTGCACAGCAGGGATTCTGCTTCCCCTTCTCTCTCTGCCTGCCTCTCTGCCCACTTGTGATCTCTCTGTTACATGAAGAAATAAAAAATCTTTAAAAAAAAAAACAAAGCCTTCCTTTCTACCTAAAGGCAAGGACAACATGTGGCAAAATTTATGTTCAGAACGCTTCATGTGTAAGACTGATGATTCACAGACCTGTAACCCTGAAACAAATAATACATTATATGTATTAGTAAATAGAAGAAGATTAAAAAAAGAAGGGGGCGCCTGGGTGGCTCGGTGGGTTAAAGCCTCCGCCTTCAGCTCAGGTCATGATCCCAGAGTCCTGGGATCAAGCCCCACATCGGGCTCTCTGCGCAGAGGGAGCCTGCTTCTTCCTCTCTCTCTGCCTGCTTCTCTGCCTACTTGTGATGTCTGTCAAATAAATAAATAAAATCTTAAAAAAAAAAATAGAAGAAGAAGAAAAAAGGAGTCTTTCGTGGATTAGGTCAGGGATAGACTTAATCTGAGATACACTTGTATCTCCTTTCCTTGTTTCTATCCTACTCCTTGGAGTTTTTCTGAGGGGCAGCCCATCAATAAATCACTTATAAGCAAATTCCTCTTTCAGCCTCTGTTTCTGGAAACGCTGATCTTAGTTGCAATCCTTCCATAACACTGTATCTATCGATACATATAGTTGTTCACTAGTCACTGAGACTTTATTCTAGGTCCAAGGATTGCATTAAAGACTTCACACAATCTGACAATGATCCCATGAAGTGAAGTAAGTAATATTTTTGTTTGTTTCTTTACATTCTCATATCTTTTGAAATGGAGCCAGACAGGGATATCCAAACTAATGCAACATTTACGCATGAGAATACATGCAGTCATTCCCTCAGGAAATACTTATTGAATGTATAGAAAATACAAACATAAGCTAAAATATAACATAATGTTATATAACATAAAATAAAATAGTCTGAACTTTTTCATATTGTTAAGGATAAAGTTCTGAACAACATCCATTCCTAGCCCTCATGTCCAGAGAATAAGGGTAAGGAGTGACAGGTATGGAGAAAGTACGTATACGAATTATTAATTACGTTGTGTTTGTGAAATTTTCCAAACAGTAGAACTACAGGATTGTTTAATAACATTAAATCAATAGTACTGGAGAAAAATTGGAATGTAGTTGGTAAAAAGATAAAAATATATTTGAAATATATATATTATTAAAATGAGGATTATTTATATAAATGTCCATTTATTTCTCAGAGGTCCTGTTAATATAATTGAATTTTTGCATGTTGGAATCATACTGAATAACTCAAGTCCTAGAGGAAATTCTTAGAGCTGGCGGAAATGTAAAAGAGTGTTACTCTAGGAGGAACTTTGAGACTATCAAAAATCAAAATAACATACATATTGACCCAACAATTTTACTTTTAGTTTTATGTATCAGAGAAAACTCCTATGTAAAAACAGGATAAAATGCATAAAGAGTTTTTAGGGACCCATGTATATTAGAAAATTAGTGGACATCACTTAAATATCTTTTAATAAATAAATTATACTGCACTCATATTATGGAATACTCTGCAAGCTTTCACAGGTAGGAAATATGAATTGTCAAGAAAAAGGATATGGCATATTTAATTGGTTAATTAATTAATTTTTGAGAGAGACAGAGCTGGGGTGAGGGGGTACCAATGGAAGGGCCAAGGGAAAGGGAGAGAGAGAATCTTGAGGAGGCTCCATGCCCAGTGCAGACTCTGAGGCGGGGGCTTGATCTCGGGACCCTGAGATCATGATGTGAGCTGAAATCAAGAGTCAGATCCTTGACTAACTGGGCCACCAAGGCACCCCAGGACAGACATATTTTAAATGAAAAAATAAGTAGCAGAAAATGTGCAGGATATATTTGTCTTTATGTTATAAATGTAAATATAATATGTATTTGTAAATACAAATAAATAAATTTTTATAATTATGCACCCAGTGGATGTTATTAGAAGCTCATAAATGATATACTAATAAAAGTTAACAAAGTTAAGAGAAGAATTCAACTTTCTACTTTACATATTTTCTAATTGCTTGAATTTTTAAAATTTGTTTATATTTGGTATTTTGTAAACTTGAAAACAAAAATTAGGAGTGCTAAAGGATTTTAATTTAAAGTAAAATTGTTTTGTGGAATTTCTGAAGCATCCCAATGTATACTCTTTGGATGCATCAACCACCTTTGGTCCAAAATTAAATTTTCTCTAGCCTTTCCAAAATGTTGTCCAATTCTTATATTACTCATTTCAAAATTATTGCCTCTGAGTATATAGCTCATTATATAGGAGAAAAATTGGACAATATGTATGTCTTTATGAACAGGCTTGGGAAGCTAATACTCAGAACTACAGGTCCCCAGTTCAGTTTTATTTCAAATTAATGAGATTATGCACTTGATAATTACTTTCATTCAGGCCTCTCTTCACCATTACTCAAAGCTAATTTAAAAATATGAGTTATTTTTCCTCTCCATTCTGAGGCAGCAAGAAAGGTGGGCTCTGTCCTTTAAAACACACTTGAAATTTTCTTTCTAAAAATTTCAATTTATTTAGACATGTCAGAGGAATTTTGATTGTTCCCACCTACTCTCTGAAAGTAGCAAGGTGACCTATTTATTTTGTAGAATGTAATTCTTAAGAATTATTATGTTGCCTAAAAATAATTATTATGTCACTAGTCTTCTACTAAGCTCTCCTTTAGGATGGAGGGGTAATAGTTCATTTTCAAGAAAGAATCTAAGAATCTTTGGGAATAAAATTAACCAATAAGAACTATTACAAAATAAAACTATTTTGGAATTTTACAATTTGATGTATTACCTTATGAATACCTCTTGCCAGAAGAACATGTTTATCTGTGCCATGAAAGGTGGCCAGTGAGGTTAACCCTAATCAACAGAATTGACATTCTCAAAAGTTTAAAATTCCTAAATTGTTTTTAGATAAAATATTTTTACAAATATTTTCACTGACTTCTACTGTAGCCAGATTGTTTTAACCAATAACTTTTTTTTTTAAGCTTACATTTTTCATCTGAGAGTGAGAGAGCACAAGCAGGGGGAGAGGCTGGGAGAGAGGGAGAAGCAGACTCCCCATGGGGCTCCAATGTGGAGCTCAATCCCAGGACCCTGGGATCATGACCTGAACTGAAGGCAGACACCTAACAACTGAGTTACTTAGGCGCCCTGCCCAATAACTTTTTTTATGGTTGAGAAATTATACACACACACACACACACACACACACACACACACACACACACACACACTTTAATGATCCCTTCAACAGGGTTATTTTTGAGTGTATGTATGCACATATATATGTATATGTGTATTTTTAGGGATTTAGTATATTTCCAAGGATGATTTATTCTACGCTGTGAGACAGGAGAAAAAATGTCAAGTATGGTAAATCTCCTTTAGGGTTGGGCAATTAACAAATAATAAAAGTAAATATTGATCAAATGTTAAACAGTGATTATTTTTTTAAAAAGTGTCTATAAAGCAACTGATACGAGTTATTTATGCTACCATTCCCCAAAGTAATTTATTAGGTTTTATGGAAAATTAATTATGAAAAGAAGCTTCAAAAGTCAAATTACTTTGACAAGTTCTTAGATTAATAAACTCAAACGGGACATAAAGAGTCCTTTAATTCAGGAGTGCACAACATCTAAATACTGTAATATTTTTGGTATAATTAAAGAAGGAATAAGGCAGCATCTTCCAAACTCTCTAGAAATATTTCCACAGAGTATTGATTGGAAGGAGAATCTGGGAAACATAGGTAGATAAATAGGCAGGTAAAAAAGAGATAAATGGGACTTGTGAATGTTTAAATAATAAAATCCTATAAAACATATTTATATTAAGGCTTGATATACAGAAATCAAGCAATAAATAAATAAATACATAAAGCCACAGAAAACAATGTTTTCATTTTAAAGTATTTCAATTTTATTAATCAGTGGTCACTTTAAAGTTACATATTATAAACTTACTTTGAAATTTTGTATCAAGAAGTAGACAGCTCCTTCATTTGTTTTCTTTTTTTCTTTGAGATGAAATTTATGTTTCTTTCTTTACAATGTTTTCCAGAACTTTAGAACTGGATTTAATATTCATTAACATTAATGAGATTTGCTTAGAAGATGGCTGGATTTGACTTCTATTCTGCAGTTTGGATTGGACATGTTTGTGTGTGTATTTGTGTGGTGTGTGTGTGTGTGAGAGAGAGAGAGAGAGAGAAAGAGAGAGAGGTGTTCATTATATACATTTACATTGTAAAACACTTTAAATCCATTGAAGGACATTGCTACTAGATGGAAACTTGATTCTTCAGAAACCAATGAAAAATATCAGCTATGATTTTTTTTAACTGGATGAATATAAAATACTATCTTTATTCTGTTAGACATTTTCAGATTTATGTGACTATTTAAAGCAAACATTTAACATTGTTTTGTGGGGATTTATATTATACAATAATATAATATGTATTACTCCTGTACCCTAAAAGCATCTGTTTCTAGGTAAAATGACAAGGCTTTTAGAAGACAAGTAGCAACAGCTGGATAAATTACAAAAAAAGCAAGTGGTTTTTCAAATTTGTTTTTGGCTGAGGATTAGGTTTATGCCTAGCATAGGGCCTCTTCTGGTTAAAGAGAAATCAGCATAGCATTTGGCCATCTTGCAGAGCTGGTGCAAAAATTTGGAAACTAGAAGGGCCCAAAAGCCTGACTGGTTTTCCTTAGTGAACATCTGCTAAGTTATGGTCATTGTGGGAGCCTGGGGAACTTGACTGGAAGCTTCTAGAAGACAAAATGGCATCTCCTTTTGTCTCATAGTATTGAGGATATGGAGGCTTGCTAGAGGTGAAGGATTTCACTTGAAGATTGCAGTAGATCAGGTTCCTCAGAACATATCCTGAAATGGGAATTCTTATGAAGTGATTTATTTTAAAAGGGAAGGGAGGGAAACAAGCTGAGTTGGGAATCAGCTAAGGGCATGTTCTTGACTTTGCAGTCAGCTTCAGCTTGATCTCACAGGAGTACTAGAGTATGAATTACACTGTAGGGTGTCCCTTCTTGACATGGGGCATGTTTTTTACACCCTCATGTCAGCCATCCATTGATTTCTATCTAGTCCTGCTAGAGTGAGGAGAAACATCCACCTTGCCTTTCTTCCTGGGGAGAGTCTCTGTGGGTAACTTTGAGCCTTTAGAAGACAATAACCAAATAGCCAAATTAGGGAGAGCCCAAATATCCACCAGCTGATGAATGGATAAAGAAGACGAATGGATGAAGACACACACACACACAAACACACACACACACGAATATTACTCGGTGATCAAAAAGAATGAAATCTTGCCATTTGCAATAACATAGATGACTAGAGCATATTATGCCAAGTGAGTAAGTCAGTCAGAGAAAGACAAATATCATATGCGGAACTTAAAAAACAAAACAGATAAACATAGAAGAAGGGAAGGAAAAATAAAATAAGAAAAAAACAGAGGAAAGTAAATCATAAAAGGTTTAAATAGGGAAAACAAACTCAGGGTTGCCGGAGGAGAAATGGGTGGGAAGTTGGACTATATGGGTGATGGGCATTAAGGAGGCACTTGTTGGGATGAGCACTGGGTTTTGTATGTAAGGGATGAATCACTAAATTCTACTCCTGAAACCAATACTACACTGTATGTTAACTAACTGGAATTTAAATTTAAAAAAAAGAAAACACAATAAAGAGAAGACAATACTCAGCAGCACCTGGGGAATAGATGCCCTGCTCTTGTAAAGGAGATCTCCACAGAGCATTACAGCATCTTTTGGAAATGATAATCAGCATTGCTGAGTGTGTCCTTCTTTGGGTGTATGAAGAAATTCTCTATAATGCTCTATTTCTTTCCTTCTAAACCACAGGTGACCTTGGAGAAGCACTCACATTTCTAATGCATTTTCTAAATATCAAACACTGTAAAGGAGATTGAAAAGATTATTATGAAATTAATAGCCCCCAAAGTCGAGAAATGGTTTATATTACAGGCTAATTGCATGTGAAACTACTCTCCTTCTTCTTTTATTTTTTTCCTTTTAATACCTCCAAATCAAACATAAACTAGTTTAAAGTAGAAAGTAATCACACACATACACACACACACACACACACACAGCTTTCAAGACATCATACAGTATTAGCATTCTAATTATATGGGACAGTTGACTAGATATGTGTATTTCTGTAAAGAAAATGTCTTACTGGTTTGTTTTACTTCTCTTGGTTTTCAATGACATTGTGATTTTGCTGACAGAAATTGTTGAATTGATTAAGGTATTATGGTTTACACACTTTCATGTGTAGTTTTGTTTTCTTTTTTATCCAGTAATTCCAATATGAATTAATTACTTTTTAAGTTTGTACTAGACATGTTGTATTATTCTAAGTGCCCTTCAACTCCCTGCCTCCAAATTTTTCACACCAATTCTGATGGCACACTTTCAGAAAAGAATTGTATTTAAATAGTGATTTATAAATATGAAGAATTGATAAGCATATTTGAATGCTCACAATGTAGAATAGTATAGGTGTTCATTTTAATAGAGGGAGATTGGTGGTCTTCAAGATGATTGTGAGCAGGGGAAGGTGAACAAGTTCAGCTCTTATAGAAAAGACATTTTTTTTTGTTCCTTCAAAAATTGGTTTCAAAACAGCAGCAGGATTTTATGTGATTCTTGCATTTAAGTTCAACAAATATAATTTTGCTTGTGTTCTAATTACAATTTAATATCTCAGAGCCTCTCAATTATGTTTTTTATATAATAACTGTTTAACTCAATTTATTTCACATAATGACTCAAAGGATTTGTCACCGGAGAGTACCATATGTGGAGTTCGGACTCTCCATTTTGATATTCTTTCATTTAGTAAGAAATGGTGACATTGGTGTCAAAGAAAACTGTTTAATTAGTATCTTGTACACAGGGTTATATTTCAGTTTTGTATCTATTAATGGCAGAATTAAAGCTTCCGTTCTCATTACATCACAATTGCTGGAAACTGCTAGAAGCACTGAACTCTGACTGGGTGTTCTAAGTGATAATTTTCACCTAAAGTTTGCAGTTCCTGCTCTGAGACTTTAGGCCAGTCCCTTACATGGTCTTACCATCATCATTCTCTGAGGAAAGTTCTGCTAGACTAGGCAAAATCTCCATCCTAGTTCTAATATTTATCCTGTGGTGTTCTTCACATAGTAGACCTTGAGTTGTGTTTAAATGCAATGAACTTTGTCCTAATGAATAAAACAGATGCAACAGTATATAAACTGGAGTTTTAGAGGTGGTGAATTTATAGAATGACTAGATATTTCAACTAAATCATCCATCATCTGTTTCCATTTGTCTGTGTTCTCTGCCTAAACTTCTGGATTAAAGTATCTCTAATTGAAGTCTAGAAAGAGATACCCACCCAGACTTATCACAGGTATTCCAAAATAGCAGAAATCCATGTTCCCAAAGTCCCCATAATTCTTGCTTCAGTGATTATTGACTTAAACTGGACACATAATTAGGACTCGTTCTGGGCTCAGGTAAATGCAATGTGTTGATTGTTGTATGATTAATCAAAGAAAACTTGTTTTGAAAGAGCAGAACACTAGCAGAGACTACTGGGACTATGTCCAATGCACACACAAAAAAACTGACCTGAAAATCTCTCACTAGTCAAAGATGTAATAATTTAAGCATAAGTTAAGTATACCAGAAGGTGGTCCCAAGACAGCAGACACCAGACATGCTGAAATCAGGTGGTAAAATCTGATCTGTGGAATTGCTTTTTGCTGCACGTAAATTGAGCCTTTGTTTTTTCAGGCACTTATTAATCTACATTGTTACGACTTTCTGTTAAAAATTACCTTTTTATTGTTTTGAAACACCCCTCTTTATTTCTGATAATATTCTTTGCCTAGAAGTATATTTTATCTGATGTTAATATAGGCATACCTCGTAGATATTGCTAGTTTGGTTCCAGACAACCACAATAAAACAAATATCACAATAAAGTGAGTCAAATGAGGCTTTTTGGTTTCCCAGTGCATACAAAAGTTTTGTGTACAGTATACTATAGTCCACTAAGTGTGTGATAGCTTTAGTTCTGAAAAAATAATGTACATACCTTAATTTAAAAATACTTTGTTATTTAAAAAGACTAACCATCATCTGGGCTTTCCATAAGTCATAATCTTTTGGCAGGCAGTAGGTCTTGGCTCTGGGCTAGCGGCTGCTGACCCATCAGGGTAGTCGTTGCTGAAGGCTGGAGTGGCTGTGGCAATTTCTTGAAATAAGACAACAATCAAGTTTGCTGTGTTGGTTGGCTCTTCCTTTTACAAATGATTTCTCTGTAGTCTGAGATGCTGTTTGATAGCATTTTACCCACAGTGGTACTTTTTTTTCAAAATTAATCAATCTTCTCCAGCCCTGCCACTGCTTTGTCAACTACATTTATATGATATTTTAAATCCTTTGTTGTCATTTCAACAATCTTCAGAGCATCTTCACCAGGAATGCATTCCATCTCAAGAAACCACTTTCTTTGCTTATGCATCAGAGCAGCTTTTCATCCATTAATGTTATCATGAAATAACAGTGATTCAAATATATTAATTCTAAAAAAATTGAAATATTGCAAGAATTACCAAACTGTGACACAGAGACACAAAGTGAGCAAATACTGTTGGAAAAATGGTGTCATCAGACTTGCTTGAAGCGGGGTTGCCACAAACCTTCAATTTGTAAAACATGTAATACCTGCCAAGTGCAGTAAAGCAAAGCACAATAAAACAAGGTATACCTTATAGCCAATTCAGCTGTCTTTTCCCTTCCATTTGTTTTTAGCCAATATGTGTGTTTATATTTAAGATGTATCTTTTATAGGCAGCCCCTTACTGGATCTTCTTACACACTCTGACAATCTCTGCCTTTAAGTTGGGGTGTTCAGACCATTAATATACCATGTAATTATTCATTTGGTTGGAATTAAGTATGTCATTATATATTTTTCTCTTTCTTCCCCTGTGTTTTTTGTCCCTCTGTTCTCCGTTTCTTAACTACTTTCTCATGATTTAAATTATTCACTTTGTTCCGTTTTAATTTATCTCTTGGCTTTTTGGCTATGTATCTTCATATTGCTTTTTTAGTGGTTTTCTCTAGGAAGTAAAATATATTTTCTCAAACTTTCAAAGTCCTCTATCAGTAACTATTATACCATTTTACAAAAATATGCAATAAACCTATAACCATACAGTTCCTTTAGCTACCTCCTGATACCCTTTATATCATAGTTGCCACGTCTTACATTTACTTACAGTAAGCATTCCAAAGACCATGTTATAATTTTTGTCTTAATTATTTATAGCTTAAAGAATAAAATGAAGAAGGTAATATTTTACATTTACTAAAACATTTACTATTTCTGATGCTCTTAATTTGTTTTCATTTCTTTCTCTTTTTTAGGGTTTTTCTTTAAATTCCAGTATTGTTAACATACAGTGTTATATTAGTTTCAGGTGTATGATATAGTGGCTCAGTACGTCCACATGACACCAACTGCTCATCATCGCAAGAACAGTCCTTAATTTCTATGTCTTATTTAAGTCATATACCCCCATCTCTGCTCTGGTAATCATCAGTTTATTCTCTAAGGTTAAGAGTCCCTCTTGGTTTCTTTCTCTCTCTCTCTCTTTTTTCCCCTTTGCTTATTTGTTTTGTTTCCTAAATTCCATGTAAGAATGATATCATAGGGTATTTGTCTTTCTCTGACTGATGTCTCCCACTTTGCATAATACACTCTAGCTCCATCCACATCCTTGCAAATGGCAATATTTCATTCTTTTTGATTCCTGAGTAATAGTCTATTGCATGTATATACCACATCTTCTTTATCCATTCATCAGTTGATGGACATTTGAGCTGTTTCCATAATTTGGCTATTAGAGATAATGCATTTCTTTCTAAAAATATTTCTTTCTGGTAATTTCACTTCAGCCTGAAGAACTTCTCTTAGTACCTTTCCCCTGTTACTATAGATCTGATAGTTGAAAAGTGTCTTGATGTTCTTTAATTTAAAGTGTCTTTATTTGACTTTTATTTCTGAAAGGTATTTTTACTAAATATAGAATTTTGACTCGCCAATTTCTTCTTTTTATTTAAGCAGTTAAGGTTGTTCTCCACTGTCTTCTGGACTCTGTGATTTCTTATGAAACATTCATGTCCATTAGATTTATTATGGCTTGGTATGTACTTTTCATTATTTTTTATACCTGCACTTGCAACTTTTTCTTTATTTTTTAGCTTTTATAAGTTTAAGTATCATGAATTTGGCCCCTTCTTTCCTGTCTCTCTCCTCCTCCCTCTCCCTTTCTTTTCTTTTCTTTCTTCCTTCCTTTCTTCCTTTCTCTTTCTTTCTTCCTTTCTTTTTCTTTCTTTTGTTTCTTCCTTTTTTCCTTTCTTTCTTTCTCTCTTTTTTTCTGTGTGTTTATTCTATCTGGAATTTGTTGAAACTCTTGATTCTGAAAATTGATGCTTTTCAACAAATTCAACAATTTTTTACCAATATGTTTTCAAATATTTTTCTTGTCCTACTCTTTCTCCTTTTCTTTTTCTAGTACAACAGCTGCACATGTATTGAAACTTTAATGTTCTTCCCCACCTTGTCCTTAGCCTATTCATTTATTTTCAGTTTCTTTCTTCCTTTCCTCCTTTCTCTTTTTTCCTTCCTTCCTTCTTTCTTCTGCAAATTGGATGATTCCCATTGACAAGCTTCCTTTGTTTCTATTTTACTAGTAATCCCAGTGAATGTTTTATTGAAAATACTAATTTTCAGCTATAAAATTGTCATTTCTCTTTATTTGCTGAGATTTCTCATGATTTTATTTACTTTCAGTGCATTTCCTTTTATTTTACTGAACATTGTTATAATAGATGTTTTCAAGTCTCTGTCAATTATATCATGTGGATTATTTTGTGTTTGTACTCCTCTGATTGTATTTTCTGTTGAGAGTAGGTCATACAAATTCCTGGTTCTTTGGATGCTGAATAATTTTAAGGTTGTTCCTGAATATTACTAATGCTCTGATGTGGAGATTCTGAATTCTCTTACATTCTATCAATGTAATTCTTTTTTGTGGTTGTTTTATGAATAATTAATTTATTTTCATTCAAGCTGAACATTTTGACTCTTGAATCACAATAAAATTCTTAGCTCAGGTCATTTATTCTTTAAAAGATGCTTTAAATCTATCTTGCGTAAGCATGATTTAGTGGTCACTCAGGTACTTAGACCTATTCACAGAATTTAGAGATCTCCTTCTGTGGATCTCCTTCATGGAATTACATATCACTTTTCAAATATCTAGATTTGCTACACATTATTTTTTTCTTTGTTCCACTTTAATTTAGGTCAGAAAACATCCTGTTTTTCAGGTCAGAAAACATGATTTTCATTAAAGTTCCAGCAGCTTTTTTGCAGTTATTGTATTCTACCCTTAGAGTAAAACCTATAGGATACTGGAAAATCATTTTGTAGAACTCCCTTTTCCTTAATGTCAACCTTCTACAATGTTTACCTGCTTTTTACATTTTCCAGAGTTTCTGGTAGTTCTTTTAAAATATTTTTGTATAGAGTATAAACTTCTCATTTCAGATTCACAGAAAAAGTCTTGGAAGTTATCATTTTTATTCACCAGAAAAATCTATAAAAACTAAAAATCAAACTAATATTTCTAGACCATCAGAGACGTAAAGCAGTAGGATAACCTATCACACTGGTGTATTCAGAGACTCTGGAGCCAAGATTGCTCACCAAGAGCAATCACTGCTGGTCAGCTGAAGCCAGCCATAAAGTAGTGGGAACACTTGAATAGTGATATTGATGAATTTCTGGAGGCTGAGGGCGGACTAGCAAAAGAGGGAGGAACACTTGGGTGCCATGGTCTTTGGGGAAGTATTTCTATAGTCTTGGGAACTTTCCATCCAGAACTCAACCAAGTTCTCATGGTGAAAATTGAAAATCTTCTCAAATACCTTTACTCATCCACTTCCTTCCAGTCTTTTGGTCTCACCTAGAGAGAGAGGGAAAAAAATCAACAGAGACAGGCTTCAAGGAAATAGATTTGGGGTGCTTTAACCAGGGAAAAGTATAGCAGGGAAGAGAAAAATAAACTAAATCACAAATATAAGAGAAACAGAACACTTGTGAAGGCCACAGCTCTGAGACTTGGCTAAAAAACCCAAAAGACAGAGACTAGGAAGATTATAGAGCACTCTTCCTCTGCACTGCACCCTACATCTACGCCAGATATCCCCACTGGGGATAGGTGACAGTGAAAGAACCAGAAGACATGGACTTTCTCCAAGGAGCACTACCTTGAGAATTCCTCATACCAAGAAGGGAGACAACAGCAAGGATACTAGATGAATTTGAAGCCTCTATAACTAACTAATGTAGTTGTAACAATTCTAATAACAACTAACATTAAACACAGCTCAACTCCTAGCTAGATTAAAATGAAACATCCCACTAAAGACCTCTTTTCATTAGTTCACATTACTCAGTGTGGGATTTTTGTCAACAACAACAAAAAATAAAGATACAGGCAAAAAGGCAAAGAAAAACATGATGTAAAATGTTAAAGCAGACATCAGAACCAGTCTCAGATAGGACACAAATGCTGGATTACCTGGGTATTTTTAATAACTAGGATTGAGATGTTTAGGGATCAGTAGAGAAGATAGAAAACATGCAAAAATAGATGGGCACTGAAAGCAGAGATGGGAACTCCAAGAACAAACCAAAAGGAAATGCTGGGGGGGAGGGGGCGAACAACACTGTAGCAGAAATAAGGAATGCTTTTGATGGGCTCATCAGAACACTCAAGAAACAATCAGAGGACTTGAATATAGGTCAACAGAAATTTCTTTTATTAAAAAGCAAAGAAAAAAAAGATTAAAAAAATACCATACAATAACTATGGGACAGTATCAAAAAGTGTAAGGTATATAAAATTTGAATAACAAAGGATAAGAAAGAAAATGAAAAAGGACTATTTAAAGGATTAGTAGCTGAAAACTTCCAACATTAATTAGGAAAAGCAAACCAGAGATTTAGAAACACAAAAAAACACCAAACAAGATAAATACAAACCAACAATAAAAACAAAAACCAACTAGATTTATCATATTCAAACTACAGAAAACTGAATAGAAAAACTTGAAAGAAGACAGAGAAATCCTAGAATTCTGTAACAAATGAAAATCCTCCTTTAAAAGTGAGGAAGAAAAAAAGGCTTTCTTGAAAATCAAAAATTGAGGGAATTCATTGTCAGCAGATCTGTTTTAAAAGAAATGTTAAAAGAAATTCTCAAGGTGGATGGAAAATGATATAGGTCAGAAACTTGCATCTTAATAAGAAAGGAAAAGTGTAGGAGAAGGAATAAATGAATATAGAATAATATTTTCCGTGTTTCTTTTCACTGATATAAAAGATAACTATTTAAATAATAATAATAGTAATAATGATAATGTATTGAATAGCATATATAACATGTGGGATAAGTGAAATGAATGATCATAATATCACAAGTAATGGGGAAGAGGAATTGGAAATAATCTGTCATAAGTTACCTGTACTTGGAGTGAAGTTATATAATGCCATTTGAATCAGATTTGGGCTGTTTTAATAAATGTATACTGTAAATTTCAGGGCAACCACTAAATTTATTTAAAGACAAATGTCATTGATATAGAAGTCATTCTCTAAGAAGACAAAAGAATCCTTAATGTGTATAAACCTGACAGAATTTCAAAATACATGAGGCAAAAAAACTGGTAGAATTGAAAGGAAGAACAGACAAATCTACTATTAGAACTAGACTCATCCACAGTCTTCTTTCAGTAACTGATACATCAAGAAGGCAGAAAATCAGTAAGGGTATAGATGACTTGAAGAGCATAATCAATCACTTTGACCTAATTGACATTTATAGGCTCCCCATCCAACAGTCACAGAATACACATTCTCTCCAGCTTGCATGGAACAATCACCAAAAGAGAACACATTCTGGGCCAAAAATACACTTGAATAAATTGAAAACAACCAAAATGATACAAAGTATATTTTCAGACCACAGAGGAATTGGACTAGAAACAAATGACTAAAAATAGCTGGAACCCCTCCCTCCAACCAAATATTTGGAAATTACACATCATATCACTGAATAAACTATGGGTTAAAGAATTCTCAAGACAAACCAAAAATTATTATGAACTAAATGAAAATGAACATATATGTCATATATATGTCATATATATGTATATATTAGTTATCTTCCAGAGGGCCAGTCTAGTAAGACTTACTTGGTCATTAAATTATGTAACACTTCTTAGAAATATTGTCTAACTTACTAGTTTTTAATACAAGCTATTGTTCTCTGGCATTTATCTGGTACATTACTGATATATGTGGTCTTTTCTGTTTTTTTTTTTTTTTTAAGATTTTTTTAAAATTTATTATTGTTTGACAGAGAGAGACACAGCGAGAGAGGAAACACAAGCCCAGGGAGTCGGAAAGGGAGAAGAAGGCTTCCCTCTGAGCAGGGAACCCAACGCAGAGCTCAGTCCCAGGACTCTGGGATCATGACCTGAGCCGAAGGCAGACGCCTAACAACTGAGCCATCCAGGTACCCCAGTCTTTTCAGTTTATAATTGATCAATCTTCCCTCTGCATCTTTCATTTTCACTTCTGGCCTTCCTAGATTCATAACATTTTCATTAGTTCCTCCAATATCCCATATGTTAGTAGTGCTCCTAACTTGATATAATATGATATATGAGTATGTATAATATTTAACATAATATAATTGCTAAGATGTAAATAAACATTACACATCTATAGTAATTTATTCCAATCCCATGGTGCTAGATGTCTTTCTGATTCAGCTTTCAGATCTTAGAAAAATAATGCACCCATTGCATATTATGTAATATCATGAGCAAGGTCTGAAAAAGTGTCTCTTAATTGCACATCATTCTGTCTGCACTGAATCATGTGGTTGTTGATACTGAGGAAGCAAATAAGACTATATATCCTCATGCATTAATTCAGGTCACATTTTGCTGTCAAATTAGTTTTACTTCAAATTGAGGAGAAATATTTTAAAAAATAACTTCCACAATTTTTCATACTTCAAAATATCCTAACAGAGCTTAGAAACTTGAATCTTTATCTTGCTTCTGTAATAACATGGACAAAAAAAAAAAAAGTTTTGATTAGAGTCTCCCACACCCATCATCCTATATGTTACGCTTTATTAATATTTAGCTCCATTTTGAATTTAAACTCCCCAATGTAGTTATCACTATGTTTATAATAACATTTCATTTAGATTTAGCAATGTGTTACCTATTGTTCTTCTTACCATTATTTCTCACATCTCATTCCCTTCCTATGTGTCTCCTGTTCTGAGAAAAATGCCTTAGTATTTATTTAGTTAGTCCATAATTGGTAAACATTCCCAGTCTTTGTAAATCTGAATGTATTTTCTTTTTCACCTTCACTCTTGGATGAGAGTGTAGTTTTGCACAGAATTCTAGGTTTATACTTTCTCTAAATCTTTTAAAGAGAACATTTTAGTGGATTTCTGTTTTTGCTGATGAAATGGCTTTTGATTCATGAACTTTCTTTTATAGAAAGATTTGGGTTTTTTTCCTCTGATAACTTTTAATATTTTCTCCCATACTTCAAGCTCATGTGTTTGTGCTTTCAATTTGAAAGACTGTATTTTTCACATCTAGGGTTTCTGTTTTTTACTTCTTCTTCTTCTTTTTTTCCTTAAAGATTTTATTTATTTGACAGAGGGAGACACAGTGAGAGAGAGAACACAAGTTGGGGGAGTGGGTGAGGGAAAAGCAGGCCTCCCAGCGAGCAGGGAGCTGGAGGCAGGGCTTGATCCCAGGACTCTGGGATCATGACCTGAGCAGAAGGCAGATGCTTAACAACTGAGCTACCCAGACACCCTGTTTGGTACTTCTTAAGATATACTTATACCCTTTTATACCTATATCCTTCGATTCTTGCCTTTGATCATCTTCCTGTTTTACCTCTTGATTATCTGAAACTCTCTTTCAGATTGTGTTATAATTTCAAGAGTTTAGACTACAAATCCTTGTGTTTGGAGTGGGCATATCTCTTACTTGACGACCTTTTTTTTTTTTTTCCTCTAAAAATTTTTTAATTTATTCATTTGACAGACAGAGATCACAAGTAGGCAGAGAAGCAGGCAGGGAGAGAGGAAGGGAAGCAGGCTCCCTGCCAAGCGGAAAGCCTGATGCTGGGTTCAATCCCAGGACCCTGGGATCATGTCTTGAGCTGAAGGCAGAGGCTTTAATCCACTGAGCCACCAAGGTGCCCCTTCTTGACGACCTCTTCAGATATTCCTTGGGAATCTCGGGGGTTGTCTCCGTGGGTACATCAGTCCATCCTGTGCTGCCCCATTATTATCCCTGTACTGAGTCTGCCACTTTGAGCACAGGTTCACTGGTATCACCTCCAGGATCAATGGCATCCAGCATCAGCACCATTTCCCTTCCCTCTGACCACCACCATTACTGCAGACATAGAGACTCTGGCAACCCCTTCTGTTAAGGTAAACAGTGATTCCTTTATATGTAGACACCTCAGACAATAAATACTTTCCCAGTTCACATTATCATGGTTGCCTCATGATGTTATAATAAATTCTATTTTCAATTTCACAGAAAGACATTTTTTTTTCTCCAAGAAACACACATGGAATTTTTTTAAAGATTCCTAGGTCACAAAGCTTTCAATTAACACCTATCATGCTCAGTCCGAGACTACCATTATCTTTTCTTTTTTAAAAATTTATTTATTTAACAGAGTAAATGACACAGTGAGACACAGTGAGAGATGGAACACAAGCAGGGGGAGTGGGAGAGGGAGAAGCAGGCTTCCCAGCCAAATGTGGGGCTCGATCCCAGGATGCTGGGATCATGATCGGAGCAGTCATGGGTGTCTGTCATTGGCAGACACCCAATGACTGAGCCACACAGGGGCCCCTACCATTATCTTTTGAAACATTCACTCTTGCTCAATTTGGCCTTATTCTCAGAGGGTATGGAAAACTCATTGTAAATGAACATTTGTGTCCCCCTACCCTTCAAAACCTCAGATTAAAAGCTGTGTTTGTTTCAGAGCAATTTTTACATAACTGAAATTCTTATCTCACAAAGTGTGTCAAATTGTATATATGTACTGGAAAGCAAAACAAGGGTTACTTTGACAAATCTCTACAGGTCAGCAGTATGCTAATATGTCTGATATCCCCTTACACATGGGCAAAAGACATTTTCTCTGCTAGATTTGCTCAAAAATCTAGTAGTGGAGATAGAGGAATAGATCATCACAGTACTATGTGAGTGCCATTGTTAAGATAAATATTACCTCCAGTCAGATGTGTTCAGAGTACAAAGGATTCACTTTCTTGCAGGACACGTCTCACTGAGTTTACTGTTATATTCGCATTTGTTTTGTTTAGTAGCTGCATCAATGACAGACTCATTAAGCTAAAAACTCAAAATAATTCATTTGTAAAAATGTTTCACTACTCCTCTACTGTGTACCCATAGTACTTTTCAGAGGGGAAAAAAAAGTAAAAGAAAAAGCAAAATAGAGAGTTACAATAGAAATTTCTAACAAAATTTCTGCTATCCTGGTTCAACTGTTAATTTAATTTCACGCATATATTTTTTTTTGGCGGGGGGGGGGGCTTTTGTTAGCCTTAGTAGTAAACCTTAGAAAATGAAATGAGTAGCATAAATTTTTATTAATAGATGGAGTTATGTTAAACTTGTAGTTGAATGTAGACGTGCATTATAATGAGAAACAAAAATAAATGTGTCTAATACTTTCTGCATGGAAGAGAAAAGGTCCTGTTAAAGAAAAGAATGTGAAAAGATCAAGTAGTAAGTCTGGATGTTCCAACTGAGGTCTTCAGAAGAGAGAAAATCTAATAGCTAGCATTTATTAATTTATTAATTTATTCAAGAAACATTTATTGAGTGTCTGCTATGTACAAGCTCCTGTTCTACATGGTGATGAAAGAGCAGAGAGCTAAATAAGTAAAAATCTATGTTTTTCTGGGACTTAGGTTCTAGTGTGAGAGAAAAGAATAAAACATTAACTAGAAAATATGAAGATTATGGAAGTGGCCAGTACTATGGAGAAAAATAAAGGAAGGAAGTGGGAGATAGTGTCAGAGAACTGGGCACTGGGCAATTCCTTGTGGAGTACCTGATGTTTGAGTAGAGCCAGTTGGGGCAAGGGAAGCCAGCCACAGGTCCATCAGGAGGGAGAGCACTTACTTCTGTGTGTTCAAGCCACATGGAGAGTAATGTGGCCATAAGGAAATGAATGAAGGGAAAGTAGCAGAATTCACATGTAAAATCAGAGAGGTATTTTTTCAATATCATGGAGTCATTTCTAAAATGCATTAATTATAGTACCAAACACTTATGATTAAATGGATAAAAACGAAGCTTCCATCTTACCATGGAAACTAGCCTCATCTTACTTACTAGCCCAGTTTCTTCCGCTTATCTTCTTAGATATCAGGGAGATATCCTGCCATCTATCTATGCTCTGAGCTTATTGAATTCTTGCTATTCTTCCTTCGTATTGTCCATATTCTTTTCTTCCTCCAAGATTTTCACAAAGAAATTCCTTTGCTTAGCCATTTTCCTATTTTCCCTTACTTTAGCCCCAATACTGTTCTTCCTCTGGAGCTTAAATATATAATCTTTAGATCTTCCTTCTCCCTAAAATTAGGCATGCCTCCATGTGCTACCATATTACATTGTGCCTAACTCTTACCATTTACAGTCACACCGTGTATTAAATTATGGTCTGCCTACTTGCCTCTCTATGTCTTCTTGAATGCAAGGACTTTGTCTTATTTACATATATTTTCCCTATATCCAGCTCAAGTCTTGGCACAAATGTTTGTGAATAAACAAAAATTCATTTGACTTCAAAAATGATTGCCATGATTACTTTAACATCAAAATGACAATTCAAACTTTGTAATGAAGTTTTCAGTTTGAACATGGGAACAAGATCATATTTAAAAAGTAACGTTGAGTTTGCTTCATTAGCATTAGAAACAAAAAATACACAGAAAGGGGAAATCTAACTACTGAGAAAAATCTTCTGAAAATCAAGGAAAACAAAGTAAGTTGCTGTTGGTATGATTAATTTCACTCTTTGACACATGTATCTCAGAGCAAAAACAAATTAAAAAAAATCACTTATGAAGGAGATTAGACACTTGATTAGCCTCCAATGTGATAGCAATATTTCTTATATATTCAAAATATGTCCTACTGAGAGCTTGTGTTTCCAAACTGCCAACACTATTCTTTGTTTGAAGCACTTGAGTTTTTAAATTACATGGATAAGGATTCTTAAAAATGGTGTCAGGAGAAAAATAAAGTAGCTGTGATACTTCAGTATTTTTGTTAATAAATTAAAATGTTTCATGTAAAAGTTACCCTCTTGTTGTTCCTAATTACAGCATCTTCTGGTATAGTTTTATAGTTTTGTTGGTTAATGCTATGAAATGGTATTCTAATAATTACAGCCAGAAGGCTTCTGTTAGTAAATGCATATCATGCTTTTACTCCCTTCCATGTCTTGTTAACTTGAAAAAAGGTGAAATCAACTCCAAAATATGGTTCCTAAAATTAATTGTGTCAGTACGGACACAAATAACTTATGCCAGAACATGCTGATTACTCACTAAAAATATTACTGAGCATTAACAAAAATATATTGTCTAGGCAAAACATACCACTGATATGAATAAATACCTCAGTGCAAACTTGCATGAATAAAAAATATAGGCACATTTTTTTCCTGATGGTAATCAAATAAGAATGGCTTAATATGATTCCCTTCACATATAGGTATATATAATGTAAATTTTTCTTTCTTTCTTTCTTTCTTTCTTTCTCTCTCTCTCTCTTTCCTTTTTTCTTTCTCTTTTTGTTTGTTCCAGACATAATATTAAGTGAAATAAATCAAATACAAAAATAGTGCATTCTATATAAATCCATTTATACAATGTCCAAAAACTGATAAATAACTAAGGTGGTAAGAGTTATGATAGTAATTATCCTTGAGGTATACTTATGAGGATACTGGAAATGAGCTATATTTTGATTTGGATTGTATAATATGGATGGTATTCTGTGAAAAAAGACAACAGCCTGTATAGACTTAGGAATTGTGTATTTTGTATTTGTGCATGTAAGTTTTATCTTACACCAACTGTTTTAGAATCCAGAGCTCCCTTCTATTTGCTGGAATTGGGAAGAGAGCTCTTGGCTGAAAAAGAGGTTAATCCAGTTGCAGGTTGATCATGACCAGGCCTAGGAGTTGAGGTATGGTGGGTGAAAGAACCAGGTGAGGGTGGGTCAGGAGGAGCTAGAAAACAAGCAGAGTAGGGGAACATCTAACTGGGCAATGGAAGTACAGGAACCAGATTCCAAGTTAAGGGCTGGGAATAAAGAACAGACAAAAGTGAGAAGGCTCAGGAGTTTTACACCAAACATAAGAGGAGGCAGATACATATAGAGTGCCCAAAGGGAGGAGGGCAAGTATCAAGAATGCTGAGTTAAACACGAGTTGTCCTTCTTATCCCCTCTCTCGGGAGCCCTCCCTGGGCTCACTTCTGCTCTGTGGGCTTTCTGAAGTTTGGAGACAGTCTCTGTCACATACCCTTCCAGAGTGTACCACTGGACAAGCCTGTATATATGGAACATGCACAGTGTGCCAGGTTTGGGAATCATCATTGATTGTTTCATCAAGATTCAGCACCTGCCTCAAAGAGTCCTCAGTTTTCACAAACCAAGTTATCCCAGTCTGTCACTGAGGCTAGAAGATGGTGAGTAAGAGATAAAGGAGGCTTGTGCATGGAATTTTGAGCTGTTACTAGAAATACAAGTGCGAATATAAATAGGTCCTGTCTTAACCAGCACAAGCTTTACTCAAATATCAAGTTCAAGTACTGTGTCTTAGTCAAGACTGAGTCTGTTCATTGTATGCTGACCAAAATACTGATCAAAAGGAAGAATTCTCATTTTGTATCTCTGGAGTGACATGAGAATAAGCATGCAAGAGTCTGTGTTTATAACTGCTATCCAAGTTTAATTGTTAATGACATCCATTCTGCTCTCCGAAGTATCACAGTTTGGATGATAACATGGACGGTCATCCTCCTTACCTTGTAGGTCTCCCTACCTATGATCTTCACATATGCATGTACATCATCTTAATGACTGTCATGTCATATTGAAATGTATTGCTTTTCTGTCTCCCCATCAATGACAACTTCATTTTTGTGCTTGCCATGTATTCAGTGAGTGTTTGCTGAGTGAATACAGGAATCATTGATTTAAAAAACTGGTTATTTCTATAGTTTGGTGAAGTAGAAAGTAATATGAAGGACAAATATGGAAGAGGTTTGCCTGGAGGTATCACAAAGCTGGCTAGGGAGAGCAGTATTTCAAAAGCAAAACAAAACAAAACAAAACAAACAAAATGAGTGACTACTGTGGGCAGCAAGGAGAAGCATTTATTAACTCCATACATCCTAATTCAGGAAATCTCTCTTGGATATTTAAAGTTATTCTGGGTAAAATTAATAATCAACCCATAGTCATTTATCTATCTCTTTTTAAAAATAGGCAATTATACTGTCAAGTTCAGGTTAAGTAGCTTGTTAGGTAAAGTTTATCTGGGATGAAAGTGTGGAAGAAGGAGGAAATCATCCATCACTTAAAACTATATTAAGAAAGTTAAGCCCTCACTACAAGTATGTGCTTCATCAGCATGATTGCATATTTTTGTTAACATTTTTAGCCTCAAAGTCTTTTCTTTTAATTGAAATCCAATATGTGTTTATTGCTGACACATGTTAAAAATCTTGCTTATACAGTACATAGATCTCTCTCCAAAGCCAATAGTCCTACATTGTTTGTTTCCTAATTAGCACAGATACTATATGAAAAATGCAAGAGACATCTGCTAGGTGAAAATGCCTATCAGTTTTAATTGATTTTTTTGTTGTTGTTTTTGTTTTGTTTTGTTTTTTTGTCCTGGATAGTCCAGAGGCACTGATGATTTTGGCTCATCTTGAAGGTTCTTTTAATGAGCACATTTTCCTCGTGCATTTAACGTAATACTAATTTGCAGGTATTTTTAGTAAGTTCTAGATTCACCTCACATAGTGCTTGGTGGAAGCATTGAACAGCTGCCATTTTCTTGTCTGGAATGATCCAGAGTTTGAGATGAAGTCAAGTAGTGTTATAAGTGTCCTGATATCAGACTTACATAAGCTGCAGAGGGCTAATTTTAATATGTGCTATTTACTTTGAAGCTGTTTAAAAAACTCATTATCCAACCTGTAGCAGAGCTTGAGGAATAGCATTTAAATCACCTATAGAATTATTATTTTTAATTAAAATACAGTTGTTCCTGTGTTCTAGCCACTGCTAGACTATGAACCTATAAACTGTTTCTGTGGTTCCCTGCAATACCCTCCCTGTCTCTATCCTACACACACACTTTACAATACACCAGCCTTGCACCTGTAATGAGCTTTGTGCTCCTGTGCTAGCACTGCACACTGATTAGTTATT
Source organism: Mustela erminea (assembly GCF_009829155.1). Taxonomy (NCBI): domain Eukaryota; kingdom Metazoa; phylum Chordata; class Mammalia; order Carnivora; family Mustelidae; genus Mustela; species Mustela erminea. Next base: position 65,658,768 of record NC_045614.1, on the reverse strand, counting down.
TACTTTCTGTTTATCATCTGCAATCAGGGTCATTCTTCCTTCATTTTTGTATTCCTGATACTTGATGCATTATCTGATGCACTGAAGGAGCTCAGTAAATAATTGATAAATGCATAAAATTTGGGGCAAGCTATGATATGCTTGTGTCTTCAGCTATAAGATGGAGATAATAGCATCTAATCCATATTGCTATTGTGAAACAGATACCTCACACAAAATATGAAATTCCACATATAAAATATAGTGTATCAGAGAAGTAAGAGTTATATTTTCAAAATAAATTAATATGGTTTTTTTTTGGCAATTTCTTGCATATGAGTATCCCTGAATTTTCCCAGGAATATCCATGGTCTCAGAAAGGATTCAACTTATTATAGCAGGAATGCAAAAATGAAAAGAGAAAGCTGATCATTTAATTGAAAGGAGTTTTCATCAGTGGAAGAGGGTAGTGGTGGCAGTGTATTTGCACACAGGTCAAAACTAAATATATGAATTCATTCTCTATATGTGACCAATGTCAATTAGAGAGGTATGCTGATATATATCTAGAGACAACTCCATTCCTGTTGTAGCATTGTTTGATTTACAAACACCCTATCAACTAGCCATCACAGCAAACTTGGAGTTTGAAATGATTACTTACATTTACAAAGGAGGGCATGAAGGTGAGAGAAGAACTCACATGCTGATGACAGAATGGTATTCAAAATGTAGCCCTCTTAGAATCATGTTCCTTAGCGGTCCAGCAGACTGTGACAGAAGAAGGGGGAATGTTCTAGGCATGGGAGAGTGCTGAGCAAGCGCATCATGAAACTCCAGGATGCGTCTGTGAATTGTCTTTTCTACTTTACGTTCTCTATAGTCTTTTAAATCAGAGCAAGACAGAGTTAGACAAGGCTTCATTAAATTTGATCTAACTCCCTGACCTTATTTATGTCAATGAAGAACAATTCAGTGACATTTTTTCTCTGTTCTTTCTTCAAATTTCCTGTCTTCACCAAGAAAACCCTCTGGTCTCTTAATCCAAAAAACAGTAATAACAATCAGAAATATGGCTGCCATTTGCTTAGTCCTTTTTCTAGTAGCAGCCAGTCTTCTAAATGCCAACCCTGTAAAGTTAATTTTATTCTCATTTTACAGGGGAGTAAGCTGAAGCCCAGAGACATTAGTGGTTTTTTTCACAGTCAGAATTCAATATTGGGCAGTCTCTTCTCTCTGACTCTAACATCTCTTTTCATTATACCATGCTTTGTCTTAGATTGAAATCATTCAACATGGTGTAGTCAAAAATCAAGCCAAGCCAACCAATCAACAAGCAAGCAAGCAAAATGAGGCTGAAAAGTCTTGTGCCAAAAAATAAGAATGCATTCCAAAATAAATGGAACTATGTCAGAAAGGCACAAGAGTTTGAGAAGCCTCCAGCTTATCCGTCCCTTCACTTCATTCTATTGTTGTTGCTTATCATTACCTCTCCATATAACTAATTACTTTTGGCCTCTAGAGCATACATGTTCTCTCCTATTTCTTTGTTTTTACATATTTTCAATTGCTATGATGCAATTCATGACCTGGTTGTAATACTCATCTGTTTACTCAGTGCCTATTTAAACTGTAAACTTAGATTAAGATCTCTTTCCTCCTTGATATCCTCCTCAACTACCTTATGATAACTTAAGGTTTTCTCTTCAGTATTCAGATAGCATATCCCAAGTGCTTCCATTCCAGGTATAATTTACCTTTGTATTAACTCAGAGATATTTGAGAGTTGTGAAGGTTATTTTTATGTGTCAAACTGGCTAGATCCTGAGATGAAGATATTTGGTCAAATATTATTCTAGATTTTTCTAGATGAAATAATTTTTATATGACATTAACATTAAATCACCAGACTTAGAGTAAAGCAGATCATCTTCCATGCTGATGGCCCTCATCTAATCAGTTGAAGGCCTTAATAGCAAAAGACTGACCTGCTCTGATGAGAAGAAAATGTTAACAGTTTAGACTAGAACTACAGTATCAACTCTTTCCTGACTTCCAACATGCTGTCCTCTCCTGTATATTTTGGACTTGACAGCCTCCACAATTATATTAGCCAATTTCATAAAATGAATCTTTTAAGATAGATAGGCAGATAGAAAGATGATATAGAGAGAGCTATAGATGCAGATATAGATATAATTTCCTGTGGGATTTTTTTTTTTTTTTGGAGAATTCTTACAAGACAAAAACCCTATTTCATCATCTTTGTATTCCTAGATGTTAGAGAGAGAGTTTTGCACATAGCAAGTTCTCAAAGAATGGAAGAATGAGATTTCATAAGAAAGGGAAAAAATGAGATGGGTACTGAGTGATGTGAAAAAAGCATAGATATATTTAGTATAACAAGGGCAAGTAATTAGATTTGTTTAGATTATATGAGAGTAGGTTTGGCATAAAATGGTTTTTAAAAATTCTGTTCTACACTGTGTTGACATATAGTATAAGCTGGCCATTTAAAATTTTTCTTCTGTTCATGTGTGGAAAAAGTAGACAAAGTTTCTAAATAACTACCAAAGAACTTGGCAGAAGAAGAAATCATAGAAATCTCTAGGGGATTGGGTTTATGGGATAATTCAGTGATATCCCATATGGAAAGCCAGTTTGCAATAGAGAGTTGGAATCTGGCTAACCACCTAGAAAGAACTGTGAAGTTATCCAGTGATCCTGCCTGCACACATTATGTTAGATTTCCACAGAGTATAAAAACCATAATTGCTGTATATATGGAAGACATGTGAGTCAGAAAAACTGTCCTTTTTTTCCAAAATTGTGAATTCATATATATGAAAAGTATTCTTAAATTATATGAAAAATATAACATGTCTTTAATAAAAATTCTAAATTACCCTTATTATAAAGATCTAAATTATACAAAATTGATACTATATTAGAAAATTTGAGACCTATAATCATATTAGCTTAGAATATAAAACACTCATAGAATTAAAGCACCTTAAGGAGGAAATAAGTTCAGAATTCTTATAAGGCAGTTGTTCTCAACAACTGTGTGATTTTATTCCTCCTTCTAAATATCCTGGGGGATATTTAGAAATATCTGTAGACATTTTTGATTGTCACAACTTGGGGGTTAGTATATTACTAATAACTAGTTTAAAAAAAAAAAAAACCAAGATGCTGCTAAATATTCCACATTATGCAGGAAAGTCCCTCACAATGAAGAATTAGCAAGTCCAAAATATCAATAGTGCCAAGTTGAGAAATCTACCCTAGAGATTTTGGATTTTCTTTGGGGTGATCTGGAGCCATCTGAATAATTAACATCAGCATCTCCAAGGTCTTTATAGAATTAAACCTAACCAGTGCCCACCTCCTTGATGTAGATTTCTGATTTCCTTTCCCCACTTGTAGCATTGAACAAAGGCCACCCAAATGAAAACAAGTGAAGGCTATCTTTATATATAGTTTGGCCATCATCAATTTGTGTATCTTGTCTCTCTTTTTTTTTTTTAATTTTAAAAGATTTTATTTATTTATTTGACAGAGAGAAAGAGCACAAGTAGCAGAGAGGCAGGCAGAGAGGAAGGAAGAAGGCTCCCTGCTGAGCAGAGAGCCTGATGCGGGGCTCGATCCCAGGACCCTGGGATCATGACCCGAGCCGAAGGCAGATGCCTAACTGACTGAGCCACCCAGGCACCCTGTGTATTTGGTCTCTTACAGTCTCCACCCACAGACATAACTCCATGGGTTCCAGCATTCATTTAGATCTAAGGATGTCCACTGGTAGGCAATCTGTGGCCCAACCTAGAAACCACAATTGGAGAGGAAGTATTATACAAATGAATTTCCAGTAGAAGATGAGAAACTATGCAACTATTAACTTAAAAAGTTGAAAAAGGGGGTCCTACTATCTATATAATCCTGTGATAGTTTATATATCTGTTATTTTTTCATGTGCACAACCAACTCTATGCCCTGCTCTTTTCTGCTGAGCCTGTGTATTCTTTATTTCCTTGCCTGACAACTCCAGGTCAGTCTCTTCCAGTACAGAGCTCAAAAAAGAGATAAGAAAATGCGAATCAAATTAAAAACAATGAAAACTAAGCCTTCCTGCTTCTGGCATCAGCAGGGTAGCTGTTATTAACAATTCTAGGAACAACGGGGGAAAGGAGTAATCCCAGATTCTAGCAGCCCAGGAGGAAGCAGTTATTTATCTGGTGGATCTTCAAAAAGGCATCTTCAGTTGCATAACAACACATGATACCTTTTGGAATCTAACTCAAACACATCAATACTTCAGGTGTCTGGGAATCATGCCTTTCTTTCAGCCACCTTCTTCGCTCCAGTGCCCCTAGTCTTCTTGCATCAGGTTCCTGTACTTTTTTTTTCTGTTTGAGATATATATATATGTATAGGTATATATAAATAAATATATGTATGTATATGTATATATATACATATATATATCAGATATATCGTATATAGAAAGATATCTATCTTTCTAAACTATCTATTCATCATCTATTGAGAGGATTATTTCTACATACAAGAGTCTGACCAATATACTTATAGGTAATGCTCCAGGGAAAAATGTTAAGGTTTTGATAATGAAACTTTAATTCCACTTACTTTAAATAGATTTTATTAATATCCGATACTTATTATGACTCATGATTGTACTTAATCATATCAACAGTGTATTGCTCAAGTGTCCAAGACTTGCTCAAATATCTGAAGACACTTAGCTCTCTACTTCCACCTCTGTGATGAAAATCATTGTCTGAGGTTTTTCAAGTAGGTTTTAGAGAATTACTTCCATTAATTTCTAAAGTATTGGTCTACAAAAAACCATGCTTGCTCAGCACAGCCATCCATAATATTCACTTGGCTTCCTTAAAAAAAAATCATCTCCTTTGTTTTTTGATCATGCTTCTTGTTGATAAACCAATGTAGTTGGAGGGGGTGAAGGGTCGTGCTGTTACATTAGCTTCTTTTTAAAAGCCACATCTATATTCAGCTTGGGTTCTTCCTGAAAATGTGCCTTGCAGTGAAATATTTAGATTTTCTAGTTACTTTTCCTTTAAAGCCATCTCCTGTGTTAAGGAAGAAAGAAAGAGAGAGAGAGAGAGGGAGGGAGGGAGGGAGGGACAAAGAAAGAAATAGGGAAGGAGAGAGAAAGAATGGAAGGCAGGAACAGAAGGAAAGAAAGAAGAAAGAAAGAAAGAAAGAAAGAAAGAAAGAAAGAAAGAAAGAAAGAAAGAAAGAGAGAAAGAAAGGAAGGAAGGAAAGGGGGAGGGAGGGAGGGAGGGAGGAAGGAAGGAAGGAAGACAGAGAAAGAAAGAAAAGAAAAAACTGCCCCTCACACACACACACCCCTTTATCTCGTTACACAAGGCTTTCTTGTATTAGTACGTTTTCCTGATTTTATTTACATCAGAATATAGATTCAGAGTTCAATTCTAATAAGATTGAAACAAGGTGTGAGTAGAACCTAAGATGGCAAATTTTGCAGTAATCTTTCCATTAATAGAATCCAGTCTCTGCACATATTGTCTTAGAAATAAAGCTGGAATGACAGCAAAAGAAAAAAACAACTCATTCTTTTCAGCCTAATTGATTTAGGGAAAGCAATAATCCTTTGCTAATTTCTTCCATCAGAGCATATGTTGTAAAGAATCACATTTAGAACAAAAGTAAGCTACATTAAGTGCCAAGAAATAATGCAAAGAACGGTTTGCTTTCTGAGCATGTCAGATTTTCAAGGCTCAGAGAAAGGGCCTTTTTCTATGGGATATGCAAACTCTTTCTAAGCAAAGGCCGCAAATTCTTGTGGGATCCCAACCTTGCTATTTCAGATTATTTCAATTTAATACTGACTTCTTCCCTCATGGACTGTGTTGTTTGAAAGTGGCAATCCAAGTCAAAGTAATTTGGATTGCAAAAGCACCATTTTGAGGAAAAATATATTTGTTCCGAGAGATAGGAGTATCTCACAGTGGATCTGCTGGCTTCTACTGAAAAGCACACCATTCCAAACATAGTGCCTTTGTCTTAGTCTGTTTAGACTGCTATAACAAAAAAAAAAAAACAAAAACAACAAAAAAAAACCAACTTTATTCTGGGTAGCTCAAACAAGCATTTCTTTCTCATAGTTCTGGAGGCTGGGAAGTCCAAATTCAAGGTGCTAGCAAATTTGGTGTCTAGTGACAGCCCACTTCCTGGTTCATAAATGGCTGTTTTCTTTCTGGGTCCTCACATGAAAGAAGGAACAAGGAGCACCCTGGGGTCTCTCTTATAAGGTCACTAATCCCATTCAAGAAAGCTCCACCTCCTTGACCTAATTGTATCCCGAAGCCCCACCTCCAAATACCATCACACTGGAGATTAGGTTTCAACATGTGAATTTTGGGAGGACACAACCATTTGGTCTTTAGCAGCCTTAAAACAAGAAACATTTGTAGACAACCAGGGGTCAGCCAATTATGGATCCTGGGCCAGTTTTAGTACAACTCAAGAGATAGGAATGGTTTCTGTATTTTTAAAGAATTATAAACAAACAAAGAAGAATATGAGACAGAGAAGGAATGTGGCTCACAAAGCCTAAAGTATTTATTATCTGGCCCTTTCTGGAAAAACTGTTCCCGCCTTTGACTTATGTCAGGTTTTTGTTGGTCAGAAAATTGTCCTACGCTCAGCAATGTGTTTTTTGTTTATTTGTTTGTTTGTTTTTCTGGTCTTCACTAGGCTCTGTAACTCACCTGTGGTTAGCAACCTGTCAGTTCAGAGGCTCTGCTTGTGGGATTAATGGCTATTGACTGGGGTAAGTTGGGAGTACCCCAGACTTGTTCACATGGCGGCTCCAAGGAGTAACAGGACTTCTCCTTCACATTCTATAAGCCAAAATAAGCCCCAAGACTCTGGGCTGGGGTGGTGGGGTTGGTGGGGGGGGCGGTGATGTATCGCTGTGTTTACAAACCACCATGCATGGAAAACAAGGACTTCAAGAGCCGTGGACATTTACCTGGAACTATAGTGAGGAAGTGGAGAGCTATCAGCCACCTACACTGTGACCTCCATCCTGAGGTTCTTGCTTTCAGATTCACATTTTGCTTTCTCTCTTTTTTTATATCTTGGTCTCTTCTCTCTGTTATGGTCTCCATGACTACTTCATTCTTAGCTTTCTGTGACTTTCTCCGTTTCTCTTTGCATAGATGCCAAGTGTGTCTGTCCCAGCCACCATGAGATCATATAGTGCTTCTGGGAAAATAGAAAAAGGTATCCTTTTTCTCTGTCAGACACCCTTGGCGAGTGAAACGCAGATTGGATTTCAAGCAATGTCATTTCATGGGTAAAACCTGCAAACTCATTTCCAGGAGACCTGGTCCCAGCCTGGTTTTAGAAGCCTGTGTGTCTGCTCACTTTGAGGTTAACTGAAACTGATTCCAGAGAAAGTCTGACTTTTTCTTATTTCAAATATTTGCTCCTGGCCTATTTGGATCTCACAGGTGGCTACTGGCATCCTGTGTCCCAGCACCTACCCTGGGAGAAGGCATTAGCACCAGCTCTGAGAAACAGGACTGCTCAAATTTTTAAGACAGGATGCAGAGAGGAAATGATTAGGAAGAATGGCTTGGACTCAAGAGTATATTTTGTGCTGGAAATTGGAAGAAGCCTGAACTTTATTTTATATTTACCTAGAGATCAATCGCAAATAACACAAGAACACATTTCTATCTCTGCTATATATTTTATATGTTATTACATAAAAATAACATATTCCTTACCTAGTCTATAATAAGCTGATTAAAGAAAAAGGTTTTGCTTTCATAACTTTTTCTCAGTGGATGCCTGAATATTGATGTAAATTTTTAAATAGGTTTTTTCAACCCATGTATCATTACCTCACTATCTGGAGGGATATAATGCCTGGGAAATTTAATAAAATAACACAAAGATGAGGTAAATATTACTAGATAACACTTTGCAATGAAAACTATGTAAAATTTACTAGTCAGTTTACTCAAGCATAATTGCACATAATTAAAACAGGTTATGAGATCTGTTACAAATTTTCAACTAATGAAAGCATTTAATTAGTTCTGAGTAAGAAAAGAAGCTACATAACCAGTATAGATTTTCTTTATTGTGCAACTTCTACTCTTCTGTATGATCTACGTTCTATTTATCCCCTTCCTACTGGTGTTGAGAAATCAGTATCTGCTCTTTCTTTTTTTTTTTTTTTTTAATTTTATTTATTTGAGAGAGAGAGAAAGAGCACACATGAGTGAGGAGGAGAGTCAGGGGTCGAGGGAGAAACAGAGTCCCCTCAGAGCAGAGCACCCAATGCAGGGCTTGATCCCAGGATCCTGAGATCATGACCTAAGTTGATATGCTGAACCACCTGAGCCCCTCAGGTGCCCCTCAGGATTGGCTTTTATACTCTCTTATTCCTTTGGCCACATATTACTATCCTCAGCTTCTAAATTTGTTATCAAACCACTTTATGTAACTTTAAGCTGTAAAGTATTTATCTAGGGCATCTTGTTTCTGCGAGAAACGGGGGATGCCTTCTCATTCTACTTACTCTGTACTGTATGACTTGCTGGATGAGGGGGAAAAGAAAACAATCTGAATTTGATTATCTCTTTAACAAGAAAGATCAGTGGGTACTCCATGTCTATTTCCATAGTTTTGTACCCCTCTATTATTGGTACAGAAACTCAGAAGTCTTACTCTGATAGCATTCCATGTCTTATGTTGGGGAGCCCTAGCTCATTTTCATTTTCCTATATCTTTTCTGATCTTTTCACTTTAAGGGTAAACTGAAAGATAAGTTTTTTGAGCAAACACAGCTGACTCTAAATCCCAGTTCCATAACATATAGTGGAGTAAGGCTCAAATAAGACAGTTTTCGAAGTCTCCATTGCCACATCTGCAAAATGGAAATCAAAATATGTGTCTACTATTTAAACCTCTTAGTTTGTTTGTTTGTTTTTAACTCTGTCCTATATATAATTAAAGTATTAAGCACTTGCAAAGCCTAATCAGATAGTGTGGGGGATAAAGTCCTGAGACAGTAAAAGGAATCCTGGTCCATTTCAAGTCTTGTCCCCTACTGCCTGCCGACATTTGGGATGAATTGGCAGTGATGTCTCAAAGGAACCATGCAAGGAAGTGCCTGGTGGTGAAGTCTGAGGTGGCTTGCAGAAAGGGCTGATTATGAAGAACTTGTAGCTAGGTAGGCAGCCCTTGGACAGCTGGAGACAGCTCCATCCTTCCCAAGATGGACTAAAGGAAGAGGTTTCTTGACAACATGGAAACTGATATTGGGATACAAGGAAATGAAGAGTACAGTCTTAGAAAGGATCAACACTGAATACCAGATCCTATCCTGCCACAATGTCTCTTGATCACAGTTTCTACTTCTGTTGAATCAAGACATTATGCCAGATTAACTCCAAATTCCTTACTCAAAAAATTGTTCTGGGAGTCTGAATTTTAATGTAGATCTGATGGGTTTGGAGAGGGTCCAAAATGGTTTGCAATAATCAAGGTAGGAAATAAGCTGCAGATCCATGGTTCCCATTTGCTCTTCAGCATGGTTTTGAATCAGTTCATCTGGCAGCAGAAAAGAGCACGGCATTTCTGTGCACCAGTACTGTAAGGGGTGCTACTAAAAATGTCATTAAGTACTTTCCCTGTTTGCCAATGGAGACAATACTTTGTCCATTCTACAACTATTCATAAAGAAATATTCTACACAAAATAATGTAAACATGGACTGCCAGAGAAAGATGTCTGGGGAATCATTATCTATGGTGTAAATAAGAAGAAAAATTGCTACTAAAGTGTTATTTAAGTGTAGATGAAGGAAAATTTTGTTTATCTAGGGAATTAAGTTGTCAATGGGTAAATAGCCTTTGAGCTGAGCTTCAAAATATGCTTAGGGTTTAATGGGTGCAGAAAGTGGGGGTGGTGCATTCCCAGGTGAGAAAAGAATAATAGAAACACATGGCGTTATAAGTCAAAAGAAATCAATGTTTTATAAGGTTAAAACAGAGAGGTGCAGTGGCAGATCCATAGTGTTAACTAGAGGAAGACATAGCTAGTTTTTCTTTTTTTAACATTTTCATATTAATTTTATTTTTTCAGTGTTCCTAGAATCATTATTTATGCACCACACCCAGTGCTCCATGCAATCCATGGCCTCCTTAATACCCACCACCAGGCTCCCCCATTCCCCCCATCCCCTCCCCTCTAAACCCTCAGTTTGTTTCTCGGAGTCCACAGTCTCTCATGGTTCCTCTCCCCTCTGATTTCCCCCAACTCACTTTTCCTTTCCTTCTCCTAATGTCCTCCATGTATTCATTATGCTCCACAAGTAAGTGAAACCATATGATAATCGACTTTCTCTGCTTGCCTTATTTCACTCAGAGACAGCTAGTAATTGTTCCTCCTCCTTCCTCTTTCTCTCCCTCCCTGCCTCTTTCCTCTTCCCTCCTTTCCTTCCTTTCTCCCTTCCTCTTTCCCTCCCTTCCTCTTCTATGTTTCCTCCCTGCCTCCCTCCCTTCCTTCTCCTCCCTGCTTCCCTCCCTCCCTCCTTACTTTCTCCTTCCTTCTTCCTTCCCTTCCTCTCTCCCTTCCTCCTTCCTGCTTCCTCCTTCCTGCTTCCTCCTTCCTGCTTCCCCCCAACTTTCCTCCCTCCTTTCTCCTCCCTTCCTTCCTTCCTTTCTTCCTTCATTCCTTCCTTCCTTCCTTCCTTCCATTTCCTTTTTAACAGATTAGTAACCTGAAGGAGAAAGAGTTTATCAAAAAAGGAGAAGGGTTTTATCTAAGGTCACATTATTAACAGCTAGGTATTGTGACATCTGAAAAATGAGAAGTATTCAGATCATAAAGCATCTTGAATTCTACAAGAAACAGTTAGACTTATGACTTAAGCAGTCACAGGCCAAAGGAGTAGCCACAGTCTGGCTCTGGATTTTGAGAAATAATTCCAGAACTGGTGGAAAGATGATGATTAGAGTTGAGACAATCTTAAGAAAGTGGTAGTAATTTCTAGGCAATACCTGAGGAATATCACTGTATAGGGTTGAGAGAAGTTGGACATAAACACAGTGAATATTGTTTAAATGTTCACATGTATGAGACCTGAGAAGCCTTCCTACAACATGCCATTCTTTATAGATCTAATTATCTATGTAATTCTATAGTGACATAGGGGTGACTATTTATAAGAAGCTAAGAATGTAACTGAATGTTTCCTCTTCCATTCCCATTTGTGGGAGAGAAGGTAGGCTTTACATCTCTTCTGGTTCTATTGGCAGAATGTTAGGTGGGTAAGATAAAGCATGACTGCTATTTCTACTGAAACATTTACTATCAAATATCCATCCCCAGCATCTGTGCTAGATTTTTTTTTACCTCTCCCCTATCTCCTTCTCTCCCTACTGTCAAATATATCAAAGTTCTCAACTCCACTATCATCCCTAACAACCCAAACCTCTTTTAAATTTTTTAAAAAATTTCCTTTAGTTTTTATATTAGAAAACATGCATATTTAAAAAAAAAAAAAAAGGAGGGACATCTGGCTGGCTCAGTTGATAGAGCATGCAAAGCTTGACCTTGGGGTTGTGAGTTCAAGCCCCACATTGGATATAGACCTTACTTAAAAAAAAAAAAAATGAAATATGATACATGCTACAATTTGAGAGAAAAAAAACCCAAAAACGGAGAGAAGCAATTGAATCATGTATCTAAAAAGTACTGGGGACTGTGCTAATTGCTCAGATAAGTCCTGCTTCATTTTATAGCCTGTATCGCATGTTACCTACAAGTAATTTCCCCAAACATGTTTTCTATCCTTCAATAGCTAGTACCATGCTTCTAAGCTTCTGTTTTCTAATTTGGATGAATGAGTGAGCTTGGCTGAAGGGATGCATTGTCAAAGCTGATTTATGTTGTTGTCAATCCAAACTGCTTAGCTCTGCAGCTGAAATTATCCTTTATATGCCCATTGTTCAGAGTTCAGAAAAACACCGTCTGTTCTATTGTTCATCCGTAGTCAGGATACAGATTTCCTGTGCTGCTGTTGTTCTTTTCCCTATGCATCAAGCTTTCCTACAATAACAGATGACTTTACCGCAGAGATTTTTGGAAGACTCACAGGGAAGGAGAGAGCAGTTTTATAAATGGGCTGCAGTGTGCTGTAGGTGATATAAAAAGAATATCTGAAAGCCTGAATAACTACCAGGCATTTTTATTTTCATAGAATACATTTAAGCAGTAATGAGAGAAACCAGTTTATATATTTTTTTTCATCATACGATAAGCCATCAAAACCATAGGTCTTTCTTAGAGAAGACAGACAACAGCATGTCCAAAGTATACATAAAGTACGCTCTGTGGGATGCCCTGAGTGATTTCTTCAACAGTAGAAAATGGGGCTTTTCTATATGTGCCTTTCCTTGATCAATCAGGATCCAAATAGAAAACAAAAGCTATACTCAAATTAGAGTAATTTGAGAAAAGTTTGTTTGTAAATCAATTGCAAAAGATAAAATAAAAAAGAGCCTGCATTGATCTTGGGAAAATTTGCTACTCTTACCACCTTAGACCTGAGTGAATTGAATGGTTATTGGAATCTAGAACTAGAGAGCTACTTTGAGAGAAGGAGTGGGTTTTGGTCATAGAGACACTGCTAGCCTCAGCTGTGTCTCAAGGAGGAAGCTAGAGGAACATAGAAGTCCCTATTTTCCTCCCTTCCTCACATCTGTGGGAGCTCCCCATTGGCTAACCAGAACTGGAAAGAAGAAACCGAAGAATCCCAATGTTACTTCTGTAGGTTACAAGTCAACCTTCAAGATAAAAAAAAAAAAAAGCAAGATGGAGTATGGAGAGGGACAATGTGGAGAGACAAAGAGAAGATACCTGGTAAATTATTTGTTAAAATTTCCAGTACTTATTTTCTCCTTGAAGTCTTCTTTTCTTAAGGTTACCATCTTAGCTGTTTCAATCAATCACTGCATATTGTTCAAGGTCAAACTGATTTATAGATAGTACTTTTTCTCTCTCTCTCTCTCTCTCTCTCCACACTTGGTGTTTTTAAATGAATGTTTAGGAAATGGCCCAAGGCTTGGCCTATGACAGCACACATGGCCAAGGAATCAGCTCAGAGATCTTCACCAACTGTATCACCTCTCAGCATGGTTACAGAACCATGCTGATTCCATGTATCAGCCACCTGGTTCTTTATCTTATCTGGTTCTCACGAGACCTCGAGTTAAGCAATTCTATCCCTGCATCTGAGATGAAAAAGCTGAAGCCAAGAAACTGATTTTTCTTGGGTAGCTTAGTACTTCTACTGTGGGCTCTCCATGCTTAGTCCTGGGTCTCTGTATAATCCTTGGATCTGGAAAAGTTGCTATAAGAATGCAGCCTCTAATGTATGCTACTATTTAGATTTCATAACTTTGAAAAAAATTATACAGATCTTGGGGTGCCTGGGTGGCTCGGTGGGTTAAAGCCTCTGCCTTTGGCTCAGGTCATGATTCCAGGGTCCTGGGATCGAGCCCCACATTAGGCTCTCTGCTTAGCAGGGAGCCTGCTTCCTCCTCTCTCTCTCACTGCCTCTCTGCCTACTTGTAATCTCTGTCTGTCAAATAAATAAATAAAATCTTTAAAAAAATTATACAGATCTTGCTTAGATGTACCAACTCAAATTTTGAAAAGTGAGTCATTTATAATAAACAGCAAGCATCTGAACAGTAGCATCTGGGTTGTTCAGAGTTACAATTACATCTGCAGTACTGAAATGATCTCTCTTTAGCCTCAGTATTATTCAGAGATTCCATATCACATGAGGGCCACACTGTCCTTGAATGGTTTTAGATGAGTCTAGCAACAGTTCTGTGGTTCACACCCTTATGCATAAGGACAGCCTTAGGAAGTCTCTCTCCACCTTTGCTGAAAGGGAAAGAACTTTTGTTTTTCCAAGTGAAGTCAGCTTCTCCTAAGATCATCATTTTATTATTATATTATTAGGCTTAAAGTTTTCTTTTTTCCTCCACAAAGGATTGCTAGCACCACATATACAGCTTGTCAAGAATTTTGAAGATTTTCCCTTGGTTAAGAACTTAAAATTATCCCCAGACCTAAGATGAGGGTCTCATTTTCTTTCCTGATTTTAATGACAGCTTAAATCACTTTTGCCTCTATTCCCAAAGTGAGGGCCCGTGTTCCCCCACTGTGTATAGAAAGATTAGACTCAAACTGGAAGTGAGCATTTTGTTAGTCTTAATTTAAGCACTTTATAAAGCATCAAATATGAACAAATGCCTCAAAATAGTGGCTTAAAGCAACAACCTTTTATTCAGTTCAGTTATATGAATTGGCTATTGAAAGAAGGGTCCTGGGGCGCCTGGGTGGCTCAGTGGGTTAAGCCGCTGCCTTCGGCTCAGGTCATGATCTCAGGGTCCTGGGATCGAGTCCCGCATCGGGCTCTCTGCTCAGCAGGGAGCCTGCTTCCTCCTCTCTCTCTCTCTGTCTGCCTCTCTGCCTACTTGTGATCTCTGTCTGTCAAATAAATAAATAAAATCTTTAAAAAAAAAAAAGAAAAAAAAAAAAAGAAAGAAGGGTCCTTTTTCTTTCCATTTTATAATATAATTCAACCTGAAGAAATTCGTGGACTTTTCTGTTTTGCAGTTAGTTAGCTTTGAATAGTTTCTTCATAAAATGCATTTCAGAAAAAAAATTCAATGAAGTCGTTTTTTGAACTTCTTTCTTCCCACATTTGTGCTAACGAACAAGAAACAATCACAGCAATGAATTAATTACTCTAATAACATCTTTCATAATCACATTCTTTTAAGAACAAGGGTCTTTTTCCTTCTTGTACTGAAGAACAGCCAATCAAAATACAGAGATAATTGTTCTAAAACCTCCTTGCTCTCCCTTTTAATATAATTATTTTAAATATCTAGGGAGAAAAACTAAGAAGGCACAATCAGAGGAGGAATTAATTACTCTATTAACTTTGCTTTTACTCAGTTTCATTTATTCACAGTTCTGGAAGGGGCCCTCCAGAGGTCATCATTCCATGTATCTGCCACCTGTCAGGGATGTTTTTAAGCCGTGCAGACAGATGGGTACTCTCCTAATGTTTTTGCTCCACCACGTAGGTTTCATTTTTTTTTTTTTCTTTCTTTCTCTTTCATTATTCCTTTTCCTGTGCCTTCTGGGCTATAATTATCCAGAAGAATGAAAAATATATGTATTTCTTCATTTTTCATTCTTTTCCAGGACCTTTTCCAATTTCTTAAAGATAATACACTATGTCAAAAGCATACTTCATTAAATCTATAACTTATTTTTGGAAAGGTAGCATGTCTTTAAAAATCTGTTTCTATTTTGAAGATGTAAGCTGAAATACTGCAAGATGGATAATGATAGCACTCAGGAAACACTCCAGGGAGTGGAAAAAGGAAAAAGAGACATGTTGGGAATACTGCCTCATTCCTACTACTGGCCATAAATTACATTTTGAAGAATGACATTTATTGTTGAGATTCTCTTTAGTCCCCTGCGTGTTTATCACCTTTTAAGCATTCCCCTAGACATTTTAAAAACAGAATAGAAATAAACTGTTCAAAATAAAAGTGATCATGTTTTTGTGTTTTGTTTTAATTTAGTGCAGTGATATTCTTTTGAAAAAAACTGTAAAATAAGTGAAAGAGTCTGTTCTGGGGAATCTTAGAGGAAAGCGCCTCTGATCTTGTCCCATAGAATGAATGTTTCCTCCTTTTCAGCATTCGGGTGTCCAGAATTTGAGTTAAAAAATGAGTAGATGTAAGTTATAACCTTTGAGTCTGCATCTAGAGTCATAATAATTCTGATTTTGAGGAGTTTTGGAAAAGAGAACAATTCTTTGTCCAGAGATACCATGTAGCCAGGAGCTTCTGTGGAACTAAATTCAAAGGATTAGATATTTCATACATTAATCTGGATTCATGTTCAAAGATGCCTAATGACCTCAGTTATTATACTTTCTCTATGTATCTTTTGCTCCTGTGTGATACTTCTCAAGGGTTAATTAACAATACTGCTGTATCTTCAGCACTGGCTTTCATTATATTCATTTCCCTCTGAGCTCTACAAGGAGGATGTTCATGATCTTGCAAAGGGAAACAGACTAGAGTTATGTTCTTTCTGTTGACTTAAGTCGATTTGACATCAAACCTGCTCCTAAGATAATGAATATGGACAGCAGCATTAGCTTTTGTTATGAACAAATGCCTCAAAATAGTGGCTTAAAGCAACAACCTTTTATTCAGTTCAGTTATATGAATTGGCTTGATGTTTCTCCTCATATATCTCTGGTCATCTGGTGAATTGACTGGTGACTGGATAATCCATCTACATAGTCTGCTTTGGAAGTTGGGTGGTTTGAAGTCCGACTGGTCTATAGGGGCCTCTCATGAACTCCTGTCTTCCAGCAGGCTATCTCAAGCTTCTTCATATGGCGTACTGTATTGAATTATATTCCTTCAGCATTTATATCCACCTGGAACCTCAGAATATAACCTTATTTGGAAACAGGATCTTTGCAAACACAACTAGTTAAGATTACATTATAAGGGATTGGGGTGGGCCCTAGAACAAATAACTGGTGTCGTTATAAGAAGGCAAGAAGACACAGAGACACACACAGAGAAGGCCATGTGAAGACGGAGGTAGAGATTGTAGTGATACAATTATAAGTCAAGGTAAGCCAAGGATTGTTGGGGGACACCAGAAGTTAGGGGAAGCATAAAACAGATTTTCCTTCATGACCATCAGAAGGAACCAACCCTACTACCACTGTGATTCTAGACCTCTAGCCTCCAGATGTGTGAGAAAATACATGTTTTTTTGTTTTGTTTTGTTTTCAGTGCCAATTTGTGGCACTATTTTATGGAAGCTCCAGGAAACTAATACATGGTGATTTCAGGATTCCAAGAAGAGAAAAGGTAAGTAACCTAACGTACAAGTGCTTTCTAAGTTTTTGAGTCACATTTGCTAACATCTCAGAGGTCAAAGTAAGTCATATGGTTAACCAGAGTGAAGTAATCAAAAATAAATAGTCTCTAGTTCTTGACAGGAGGAGCTATAAGTCCCATTGCAAAGAACCATGGGCACATATGAGGATAACATCTGGCTGGTTTGTTTGTTTGTTTTCATTTCACCTCTGCACACTTGAGATGTGGCTCCTACCCTATATGCAAGGGAAGCACAATCTAGCATATGGCTCAAGTTGGTCCTTAAGGTACATATTCCTTTGAAAACTTTAAGGACATTTTTTGATTAACCAATAGAAAGACCAGTTTGGAGGAGTTGTGCATCTAGGCTCTTGGATTCACAGACCACAAATATAGCCCCTTGCTAAGAATGAACTGAAATTAAGATTTCAGTTGGACATTTTTGACCAGATAGTTACAAAGCAGAAACTTACATAGTTGTCTTATTAGCATAAAGACCTCCTAGAAGACTAGAAGACAGATTTCACCAGGAAGTTTCCTAAGGTCACGTTCTATTTCTCTAAATATATATATATATATATATTTTGTCTACTTACATGGCTATATTAGTTTCATGAAAAAGCATAAGTGATTGGTAACACAGCATCTTTGTTATTGTTGAATTCCTTTTTTTAAATTTATTTTTTTAAAGATTTTATTTATTTATTTGACAGACTGAGATCACAAGTAGACAGAGAGGCAGGCAGCAGGCTCCCTGCTGAGCAGAGAGCCCGATGCGGGGCTCGATCCTAGGACCCTGAGATCATGACCTGAGCCTAAGGCAGAGGCTTAACCCACTTAGCCACCCAGGTGCCCCTGTTATTGTTAATTTCTTTTATACACTGGAACATTAAGAAAACAATTCCCTGCAATTTCTTATATATGTTTGTTCAGATAATGTACTCCTCACTAAAATTAAATTTCAAATGACTTTGTTCTTTTGAAAATGACATAAGTGACATTACTAAGCCAAATGACAAAATTTTTATGTGGATCTTAGGGTTGCCTGGATGGCTCAGTCGTTAAGCATCTGCCTTCAGGTCATGATCCCAGTGTCCTGGGATTGAGCCTTGCATCGGGCTCCCTGTTCTATTGGAAGCCTGCTTCTCCTTCTCCCACTCCTCCTGCTTGTGTTCCTTCTCTCTCTATTTCTCTGTGAAATAAATAAATAAAATCTTTTAAAAATATACACTTTAAAAAAATTTTATGTGGATCTTAGATTAGAAAAAATTACTGTATCAATGTAAATTTATAAATACTCACTGAATATTAAGGGTATCAGGACATGCACACAGCTTATATTCAAATGGTTCAGAAAAAGTTATGTAAACATACACATAAGACATGCAATAAAATATTAACAATAAGTAAATAGTAAAAACAGGTGTTCCTATTACTTCTTTTACTATTTGAATTTTTGCAACATCTTTAAGTTTGAAATTACTTCAGAACATAAAACTTCATTTTAAAAATATTTCATTATTTTACAAAAATCAAATGACAAGTCACATCAATTCTAATTTCTCATATTTCCTATCTAACACAGTTGGGTTTTGTTTTGTTTTGTTTTGTTTTTTAATTTCCTGGGAAGGAGGTGACATTGTCTTATGTGGGAAGATTTTTATCAGGTCAGCTCAACTTCAGAAAGGCCAAGTTCTTATGATTTTTTATACTCATGCAGAGGGTCTAAGTAGGCAGGCAATCTGTCTGTCAGGCTGTACCAGATGTCCCAGCTATTAAGTTGATCTACTACCCAGTGCCCACACTCTCTCAAAGGCAGGCTAATGGGGGAGAAAACAGGTAAGTGAAATGTCAAGGAGAATAGCAGTAAAAGCTCTGGATTGTATTCTAGTCTGCTTTGTAAACAGGAAGATGGATAGAAAGTAGAAGCATTATGTTCAATGGGCCTCGCTGAACATGAAAAAAAAAGCCTTTTTCTATATTAATAAATGACATTAGGTATATTCATGCATCCCTTTTATCACAGCCAACACAGTCATGCAGTCAGAAACCCAATGATGAATAAGAAAAATTGTCAATGTCTTAAATATCATTTATTCAGTAACCAGTTTGTCAAGAAGGCTCAATGTGGTGGGGTTTAAAGGTGAAATGGCTCTATTTTTTCCATCACAGCTTTGTCGAATTTCACATTGCTATCCATTAATGATATGTGAATTCCACAGCTGTCCATTCACTCACAATTATTAGAATTTGGGCCATGTTAAAGCTTTAAAAAGCAAACCAATTCACTGGCAGTTATTAAAATTTGGTCCATTTTAAAGCTTAAAAGTCAAAGTCAATTTAAAATTCATTTCTTCGGGGGAGGAGTCAAGATGGCGGAGAAGTAGCAGGCTGAGACTGCTTCAGCTAGCCGGAGATCAGCTAGATAGCTTATCTAAAGATTGCAAACACCTGAAAATCCATCGGCAGATCGAAGAGAAGAAGAACAGCAATTCTGGAAACAGAAAAACAACCACTTTCTGAAAGGTAGGACCGGCGGAGAAGTGAATACAAAGCGACGGGAAGATAGACCCCGGGGGGAGGGGCCGGCTCCCGGCAAGCGGCGGAGCAACGGCGCACAAAATCAGGACTTTTAAAAGTCTGTTCCGCTGAGGGACATCGCTCCAGAGGCTAAACGGGGGCGAAGCCCACGCGGGTTCAGCGTGGCCTCAGGTCCCGCAGGGTCACAGAAGGATCAGGGGTGTCTGAGTGTCGCAGAGCTTGCGGGTATTGGAACGGGAAAGCCGGCTACAGAGACAGAGCCGACAGTAAGCTCACAGCTCGGTGTTACCTTGAACTGGTCGCAGGCTCGGAGAGCTCGGAGCGCGGCCGGAGGTCAGGCAGACAGGAGTAACTGGGCGCTGTTTTCTGAGGGCGCACTGAGGAGTGCAGCCCTGGGCTCTCGGCTCCTCCGGGCCGGAGACCAGGAGGCCGCCATTTGTATTCCCGTCCTCCGGAACTCTACGGAAAGCGCTCAGGGAACAAAAGCTCCTGAAAGCAAACCCGAGCGGATTACTCACCCCGGCCCCGGGTAAGGGCGGTGTCATTCCGCCTGGGGCAAAGACACTTGAGAATCACTACAACAGGCCCCTCCCCCAGAAGATCAACAAGAAATCCAGCCGAGACCAAGTTCACCTACCAAGGAGTGCGGTTTCAATACCAAGGAGAGCAGCAGAATTCCAGAGGAGGAGAAAGCCAAGCACGGAACTCATGGCTTTTTCCCTGTGATTTTTTTTTAGTCTTGCAGTTAATTTAATTTTTTTCTTTTCCATTTTTTTTTTTTTTTTCTCGCCTTCGGGTAAAATTTTTTTTTTTTAACTGTTACCTTTTTCTTTTTTAACGATTTTTTACTAGTTTATCTAATATATATATTTTTTCTTTTTTACATTTTTCTTAGGTGTTTTCCTTTTTTTTTTTTTTTTTAATTCTTTTATTTTCTTATTTATTTTTTTGTTTTTTTTTTTTTTTTTTTTTTCTTTTTTTTTTTCTTTCTTCCTTTTTGAACCTCTTTTTATCCCCTTTCTCCCCCCTCACGATTTTGGATCTCTTCTAATTTGGTTAAAGCATTTTTTCCTGGGGTTGTTGCCACCCTTTTAGTATTTTACTTGCCCCTTCATATACTCTTATCTGGACAAAATGACAAGACGGAAAAATTCAACACAAAAAAAAGAACAAGAGGCAGTACCGAAGGCTAGGGACCTAATCAATACAGACATTGGTAATATGTCAGATCTAGAGTTCAGAATGACAATTCTCAAGGTTCTAGCCGGGCTCGAAAAAGGCATGGAAGATATTAGAGAAACCCTCTCGAGAGATATAAAAGCCCTTTCTGGAGAAATAAAAGAACTAAAATCTAACCAAGTTGAAATCAAAAAAGCTATTAATGAAGTGCAATCAAAAATGGAGGCTCTCACTGCTAGGATAAATGAGGCAGAAGAAAGAATTAGTGATATAGAAGACCAAATGACAGAGAAAAAAGAAGCTGAGCAAAAGAGGGACAAACAGCTACTGGACCATGAGGGGAGAATTCGAGAGATAAGTGACACCATAAGACAAAACAACATTAGAATAATTGGGATTCCAGAAGAAGAAGAAAGAGAGAGGGGAGCAGAAGGTATACTGGAGAGAATTATTGGAGAGAATTTCCCCAATATGGCAAAGGGAACGAGCATCAAAATTCAGGAGGTTCAGAGAATGCCCCTCAAAATCAATAGGAATAGGCCCACACCCCGTCACCTAATAGTAAAATTTACAAGTCTCAGTGACAAAGAGAAAATCCTGAAAGCAGCCCGGGAAAAGAAGTCTGTAACATACAATGGTAAAAATATTAGATTGGCAGCAGACTTATCCACAGAGACCTGGCAGGCCAGAAAGAGCTGGCATGATATTTTCAGAGCACTAAACGAGAAAAACATGCAGCCAAGAATACTATATCCAGCTAGGCTATCATTGAAAATAGAAGGAGAGATTAAAAGCTTCCAGGACAAACAAAAACTGAAAGAATTTGCAAATACCAAACCAGCTCTACAGGAAATCTTGAAAGGGGTCCTCTAAGCAAAGAGAGAGCCTACAAGTGGTAGATCAGAAAGGAACAGAGACCATATACAGTAACAGTCAACTTACAGGCAATACAATGGCACTAAATTCATATCTCTCAATAGTTACCCTGAATGTGAATGGGCTAAATGCCCCTGTCAAAAGACACAGGGTATCAGAATGGATAAAAAAACAAAACCCATCTATATGTTGCCTCCAAGAAACTCATTTTAAGCCCGAAGACACCTCCAGATTTAAAGTGAGGGGGTGGAAAAGAATTTACCATGCTAATGGACATCAGAAGAAAGCAGGAGTGGCAATCCTTATATCAGATCAATTAGATTTTAAGCCAAAGACTATAATAAGAGATGAGGAAGGACACTATATCATACTCAAAGGGTCTGTCCAACAAGAAGATTTAACAATTTTAAATATCTATGCCCCCAACGTGGGAGCAGCCAACTATATAAACCAATTAATAACAAAATCAAAGAAACACATCAACAATAATACAATAATAGTAGGGGACTTTAACACTCCCCTCACTGAAATGGACAGATCATCCAAGCAAAAGATCAGCAAGGAAATAAAGGCCTTAAACGACACACTGGACCAGATGGACATCACAGATATATTCAGAATATTTCATCCCAAAGCAACAGAATACACATTCTTCTCTAGTGCACATGGAACATTCTCCAGAATAGATCACATCCTCGGTCCTAAATCAGGACTCAACCGGTATCAAAAGATTGGGATCATTCCCTGCATATTTTCAGACCACAATGCTCTAAAGCTAGAACTCAACCACAAAAGGAAGTTTGGAAAGAACCCAAATACATGGAGACTAAACAGCATCCTTCTAAAGAATGAATGGGTCAACCGGGAAATTAAAGAAAAATTGAAAAAAATCATGGAAACAAATGATAATGAAAATACAACGGTTCAAAATCTGTGGGACACAACAAAGGCAGTCCTGAGAGGAAAATACATAGCGGTACAAGCCTTTCTCAAGAAACAAGAAAGGTCTCAGGTACACAACCTAACCCTACACCTAAAGGAGCTGGAGAAAGAACAAGAAAGAAACCCTAAGCCCAGCAGGAGAAGAGAAATCATAAAGATCAGAGCAGAAATCAATGAAATAGAAACCAAAAAAACAATAGAACAAATCAACGAAACTAGGAGCTGGTTCTTTGAAAGAATTAATAAAATTGATAAACCCCTGGCCCAACTTATCAAAAAGAAAAGAGAAAGGACCCAAATAAATAAAATCATGAATGAAAGAGGAGAGATCACAACCAACACCAAAGAAATACAAACTATTATAAGAACATACTATGAGCAACACTACGCCAAGAAATTTGACAATCTGGAAGAAATGGATGCATTCCTAGAAACATATAAACTACCACAACTGAACCAGGAAGAAATAGAAAGCCTGAACAGACCCATAACCAGTAAGGAGATTGAAACAGTCATTAAAAATCTCCAAACAAACAAAAGCCCAGGGCCAGACGGCTTCCCGGGGGAATTCTACCAAACATTTAAAGAAGAACTAATTCCTATTCTCCTGAAACTGTTCCAAAAAATAGAAATGGAAGGAAAACTTCCAAACTCATTTTATGAGGCCAGCATCACCTTGATCCTAAAACCAGACAAGGATCCCATCAAAAAAGAGAGCTATAGACCAATATCCTTGATGAACACAGATGCGAAAATACTCAACAAAATACTAGCCAACAGGATTCAACAGTACATTAAAAGGATTATTCACCATGACCAAGTGGGATTTATTCCAGGGCTGCAAGGTTGGTTCAACATCCGCAAATCAGTCAATGTGATACAACACATCAATAAAAGAAAGAACAAGAACCATATGATACTCTCAATAGATGCTGAAAAAGCATTTGATAAAGTACAGCATCCCTTCCTGATCAAAACTCTTCAAAGTGTAGGGATAGAGGGCACATACCTCAATATCATCAAAGCCATCTATGAAAAACCCACCGCAAATATCATTCTCAATGGAGAAAAACTGAAAGCTTTTCCGCTAAGGTCAGGAACACGGCAAGGATGTCCATTATCACCACTGCTATTCAACATAGTACTAGAGGTCCTAGCCTCAGCAATCAGACAACAAAAGGAAATTAAAGGCATCCAAATCGGCAAAGAAGAAGTCAAATTATCACTCTTCACAGATGATATGATACTATATGTGGAAAACCCAAAAGACTCCACTCCAAAACTGCTAGAACTTATACAGGAATTCAGTAAAGTGTCAGGATATAAAATCAATGCACAGAAATCAGTTGCATTTCTCTACACCAACAGCAAGACAGAAGAAAGAGAAATTAAGGAGTCAATCCCATTTACAATTGCACCCAAAACCATAAGATACCTAGGAATAAACCTAACCAAAGAGACACAGAATCTATACTCAGAAAACTATAAAGTACTCATGAAAGAAATTGAGGAAGACACAAAGAAATGGAAAAATGTTCCATGCTCCTGGATTGGAAGAATAAATATTGTGAAAATGTCTATGCTACCTAAAGCAATCTACACATTTAATGCAATTCCTATCAAAGTACCATCCATCTTTTTCAAAGAAATGGAACAAATAATGCTAAAATTTATATGGAACCAGAAAAGACCTCGAATAGCCAAAGGGATATTGAAAAAGAAAGCCAACGTTGGTGGCATCACAATTCCGGACTTCAAGCTCTATTACAAAGCTGTCGTCATCAAGACAGCATGGTACTGGCACAAAAACAGACACATAGATCAATGGAACAGAATAGAGAGCCCAGAAATAGACCCTCAACTCTATGGTCAACTAATCTTCGACAAAGCAGGAAAGAATGTCCAATGGCAAAAAGACAGCCTCTTCAATAAATGGTGCTGGGAAAATTGGACAGCCACATGCAGAAAAATGAAATTGGACTATTTCCTTACACCACACACAAAAATAGACTCAAAATGGATGAAGGACCTCAATGTGCGAAAGGAATCCATCAAAATCCTTGAGGAGAACACAGGCAGCAACCTCTTTGACCTCAACCGCAGCAACATCTTCCTAGGAACAACGCAAAAGGCAAGGGAAGCAAGGGCAAAAATGAACTATTGGGATTTCATCAAGATCAAAAGCTTTTGCACAGCAAAGGAAACAGTGAACAAAATCAAAAGACAACTGACAGAATGGGAGAAGATATTTGCAAATGACATATCAGATAAAGGACTAGTGTCCAGAATCTATAAAGAACTTAGCAAACTCAACACCCAAAGAACAAATAATCCAATCAAGAAATGGGCAGAGGACATGAACAGACATTTCTGCAAAGAAGACATCCAGATGGCCAACAGACACATGAAAAAGTGCTCCATATCACTCGGCATCAGGGAAATACAAATCAAAACCACAATGAGATATCACCTCACACCAGTCAGAATGGCTAAAATCAACAAGTCAGGAAATGACAGATGCTGGCGAGGATGCGGAGAAAGGGGAACCCTCCTACACTGTTGGTGGGAATGCAAGCTGGTGCAGCCACTCTGGAAAACAGCATGGAGGTTCCTCAAAATGTTGAAAATAGAACTGCCCTATGACCCAGCAATTGCACTATTGGGTATTTACCCTAAGGATACAAACGTAGTGATCCAAAGGGGCACATGCACCCGAATGTTTATAGCAGCAATGTCCACAATAGCCAAACTATGGAAAGAACCTAGATGTCCATCAACAGATGAATGGATCCAGAAGATGTGGTATATATACACAATGGAATACTATGCAGCCATCAAAAGAAATGAAATCTTGCCATTTGCGACAACATGGATGGAACTAGAGCGTATCATGCTTAGCGAAATAAGTCAAGCAGAGAAAGACAACTATCATATGATCTCCCTGATATGAGGAAGTGGTGATGCAACATGGGGGCTTAAGTGGGTAGGAGAAGAATAAATGAAACAAGATGGGATTGGGAGGGAGACAAACCATAAGTGACTTTTAATCTCACAGAACAAACTAAGGTTTGCTGCGGGGAGGGGTTTTGGGAGAAGGGGGTGGGATTATGGACATTGGGGAGGGTATGTGCTTTGGTGAGTGCTGTGAAGTGTGTAAACCTGGTGATTCACAGACCTGTACCCCTGGGGATAGAGTATTATGCCTCCATCAGAAAGGATGAATACCCAACTTTTGTAGCAACATGGTCGGGACTGGAAGAGATTATGCTGAGTGAAATAAGTCAAGCAGAGAGAGTCAATTATCATATGGTTTCACTTATTTGTGGAGCATAACAAATAGCATGGAGGACATGGGGACTTAGAGTGGAGAAGGGAGTTGGGGGAAATTGGAAGGGGAGGTGAACCATGAGAGACTATGGACTCTGAAAAACAATCTGAGGGTTTTGAAGGGACGGGGTTTGGGAGGTTGGGGTACCAGGTGGTGGGTATTATAGAGGGCACGGATTGCATGGAGCACGGGGTGTGGTGCAAAAATAATGAATACTGTTATGCTGGAAATAAAAAAAATACAATAAAAAAATAAATAAAATAAAATAAAATAAAATTCATTTCTTCACCATACTCTATGTAATCCCCCATTCTCTTCCCAACATCACTGGCAGCCAGTGCAAGTTTGAGCTGAGATCCTGGCTGTAGACAGAATAAGATTTCTGGCTCTGAGACCCATACACCTCTTCTAGTCCAATTCATCCAGAGAGCTGCAGCGGAGAGGGGAAGCATAAGTGAAATTTCTCCCTTATTAACTAGATAAAGTTTTAACACTCTTGTATGACCACTCCTCTTGTTTGCCCAGCACTGGCTGACACTTGTTTTTGAAATGGCAAACCTGCAAGTCCTGCTTTTCTCATGCATCTCATGTGATGTATGTTTAACTCATCACATTGTGAGGTCTCCTCTTTTTTCTTCTCCCTGCTCCTGAGTTTGGAGATCTTAAATGGGACCAGATAACTCAAGCTCAGCTGTGATTTGACTCAGGGGAAATTCACATATTCTTCTCAAGTGTCCACTGTCCACATGCCAATTCACTCTAATTTTCTTCTTATGTCTTCAAAAAGACTCAGTGGATTTATGGATCCTTTGTCCAAGCAAATGTTCAGCCAAACAATGGAAAGCCAACCCCTCCCCATCTTGTAGCCATTCTTAATCACTTGTGGTCACCTTTCATTTTCTTTTACAAGGAATAGCTGCTTTATTTTTCCTATCCACAAACTTGAAAGACTTCAAATCCGAATCAAATATGACAGATTTCTGATACAAAAATATTTTTTCTCCATGTTCTACTTCAAGGGTCCTGGGCGGTAGGGGAAGTGTCCTGAAAATTTCTCATAGGAAGCCTGGAACTCCATCATCATTAGACTATAACAACTCCATTCCACCCCCATTTTTGCCAGGGGTATAATAGAGTAGGGAAAAGATGGGGAGCTGGGATTGCCATCTATGCTGGCTAATAAGGAAACCCTTTGCAATTTCACCCCTTCCATTTCTCTATCTTCCACATAGAAGTGAAGACTTTTTATTTTGTTTTATTTTTTTTCAGTGTTCCAAAATTCATTGTTTGTGCACCACATCCAGTGTTCCATGCAATACATGCCTTCTGCAATATCCATCACCAGGCTCACCCCCAAGAAGTGGAAACTTCTATCCCCAAGTGGTGATAATGATTATTGAGTTGCTTCTTCCTTTCTCCTATAGGTTATGTCAGAGGGGTCCTAGTGGAGAGTTAGTTTTATACCCATTCTGCAGTAACTAGAAAGTTCACAACAGTGCCCTGATCCCACATGGTAACCCAGTATTTCCAGTCCTACTCAGCAGTAATAATAAGGCTTTTTACCTGCATATTAATAGAAATTACTTGGGAAATCTAGACTTTCACCTTCAGCGGGCAATAATGAGATAACATTTCTCTTTTCCTAATGCAACAGCAACGGAATATCACTTAAAAAAATTATGTAAGGTTCAGGTAATATCCAAAATTCCAGGTTCAAATTAAAAAACAGTTACCTATCATATCAAGAACTGTGAAAATAACTTGATTGAGAAAAAGACAATTAACAGACACCAAAAGAAAGATGACATGAATATTAGAATTCTCTGACAAGGATCTTTTTAGAAGACTTTATGTTTTAGAGTACTTTTTGATTTACAGAAAAATTAATACAATATAGAAAGTTCCAGTATAGAAAGTCCCACCTCCAGCTTCTCCTATTATTATTATATAGTATGGTACATTTGCCACAATAAATGAACCATTACTATTACCTTGTTATTAACTAAAATTCATGCTTTAATCCAATGTTCTTATTCTTTGCCTGATATCTTTTATTTTCCAGTATCCTTTCTAGGATTCCTCATTACATTTGATTTTTGTATCTCTTTAAGCACCTCTTCTTAGAGACACTTTTTCAGACTTATTTTTGATGACTTTGACCATTTCAAGGAATTCTGGTCCATGTTTTGTAGGATTCCCCTCTATCAGATTCTGCCTCCTGTTTTTCTGACTGGTGCTATGACTTTCTGAAGGAAGGTCACAAAGGTAAAGTGCCATTTTCACCACAGTGTCACAAGAAAACCTACTATCTATATAATTTGTTGCCTTTGGTATTGACTTTGATTAATTAGCAGAGATGGTTTTTGGTATGTCCGCTGTAAAGTTAATCCTCCCCTTTTCCATACTCTAGGCTTTGGAAGAAATGCTTTATGCACAACTGAGATATAAAGAGTGGAGACTTATGGTTGCCTACCAGAGTATCTACATAAATTATTTTGAATTCTTCTGCAAGTGAGATTTGTCTCTTTTATTAGTTAATTTATGAAATCATTGATTTATATTAATATGAATATTGATTTTTTACTTTGGATTATGATCCAATACTACTCTTTTAATTTTATTCCTCAAATTACTCAAGATTTGGCCATTAGAAGCTTTTAAGTTGGGTTCTGGGCCCATTCCTTTTCAGCTTTTTCAGTGAGAAGAGAAAATAAATAGATGTGTTTATACTGATCTGTGTATATACAAATATTTATAAATATTACCATTTTAATTACCTCTATTGTAAACAAAACACAATTTTTTTAACTGATGTTTCTAACTCTAAACCATTAACATATGACTTATCCTTGATTCTGATCCTTGCTTACTTGTGAATTCCACTCTAATAATAAAAAAAAAACTGGCAACCACTATATACCATCCATTTAATTAATTTTTCAAACCTAGTATACATGTATAGTGGTTTCCAGTGTGAAGACAAACAGACCAGTGCAAAGGATCTAACTCAGAAATAAACCTACATAAATATGTTCAATTGCTCTTCAACAGAAGTACCCAGAATATATAATGAGGACAGGATATGTATATAAAGTTAACTTAATACACAATGGGGAAAGGATAGTGGTGAGACAAATGGATATCCATATGGAAAAGAATGAAAATGGACCCTTATCTCATATAATCAAAATGAATTAAGAGCTTAAACATGAAACTTGAAACTATGAAACTCCTTGAAGACAATATAGGTGGAAAGCTTCATGACATTGGTCTTAGCAATTATTTCTTGAATATGACACCAGAAACAAAAACAACAAAGACAAAAATAGACAAATGGGACTACCTCAAAATAAAAAGCTTCTGTATAGCAAAGGGAACAATCAACAGAGTGAAAGGCATCCTATGAAATGGGAGAAAATATTTGTAAACTGTACATCTGATAAGGTGTTACTATCCAAAATATATAAGGAGTTTCCATAGCTCAGTATCAGAAAAACAAATAATCTAAGTTTAAAAGTGGATGGAGGACTTGAATAAAAATATTTTCAAAAGAAGATATATAAAGGGCCAATAGGTATGTGACGGGTAGTCAACATCACTCATCATCAGGGAAATGCACATCAAAACCAGTACTTATCACCAGTTATAATGGCTATTATTAAAAAAAGAAGAAGAAGGAGGAGAAGAAGAAGAAGCAGCAGCAGCAGAAGCAGCAGCAGCAGCAGCATTGGAGAGAATGTGGAGAAATTAGAACCCCTGTAGGAACTATTAGAACTATTGGTAGGAACTAAATTAGAACTATTGGTAGGAATGGAAAATGGTGTAGCTGCTATGGAAAACAGTATGGAGGTTCTTCAAAAATTGAAAATAGAACTACCATATGATCTAGTAATCCCACTTTGAGGTATTTATCCCAAAAAACTGAAATCCACAATAACCAATACATGGAAGGAACCAGAATGTCCATCGATAGGTGAATGGATAAGGAAAATGTGGTATACATGCTGCTGAAAATATTGTTTTGTTTGTATATATATATACATTTTTTTTTCAGCCTTAAAACAAACAGAAGTCCTGCCATATGCAACAACTTGGATGAACCTGAAGGACATCATGCTAAATGAAATAAGCCATTTACAGAAGAACAAATATTTCATGATTCCTTTTATATGAGAGATCTAAAGTAGTCAAACTCATAGAAATAAACAATAGAATAATGATAGCCAGGTGATGGGGGAGAAGAGAATGGGAAGTTGATGTTCAATGATTATGCAAGATGAGCTCTAAAGATCTGCTACAAGACATTGCGCCTATAGTTAATGCTGTATTGTACACTTCCTTGAAAAAAGTCTACATCTTATGTTATGTGTTATTACTATAATACATATATGCATACATACATAAGGAATTAAAATTGAGACTGACCAAAGGAAAGAGAGAGAGAAGACAAAAGAGAGAGAAGACAAAAATTACTAATATGGGGGGGGATAGCAAAGACTTTACAGAGTAAAAAAATGTATATTTTTATATTTATATATATATTATGTATTATATATATAAAATATATATTTTATATATTTTTAATATATTTATATATTTTTAATTTATATATACACATACATATATATGTATGTGTATATATATATGGTGCTACTGCAAACAACTCTACACACACAAATTTGACAACTTAGGTGAAATGGATCTAAATATCGAAAAATACATAATACTACCACATGGTTACAATAGATAATTTGAGTAGTTCTACAACTGTTAGGGAAATTGAATTTCTTTTTTCCTTTTTTTCTTTGTTTTTATTTAAAATTCCAGTTAGTTAACATATAGAGTAATATTAGTTTCAGGTGAAGGAAATCAAATTTTTTTTACATTTATCAATATTTATTATGATCGAAAGTCAGAACTATTTAAAAAGACAAACACAGTGTGCCTGGGTGGCTCAGGCATTTAAGCATCTCTTGATTTTGACTAATGTCATGATCTTTGGGTCCTGAGATGGAATCCAGTGTTGGGCTCTAGGCTGGGCATGGAGCCTACCTGAGAGTCTCTCTCTCCCACTCTCTTTGACGTGCCCCCCTTCCTCTAAAACCTAAAAATAGACAAACACAGAGATCCTCCTCTCTGCTTCATCCATCCCATTTCCCTTCTGCTGTATGCAACCATTTCAATTGCTCTCTTGTTTATCTTTCTAGCTGGTTTATGCAAATATATGCTTATATTCATGTTTTTTTTATTAGTGATTCATCAGTTGCATATAGCACTCAGTGCTCGTCACATCGTGTGTCCTCCTTGATGTCCACCCATTTATCCCTTCACCCTATTCACCTTCCATCCTGCAACATCCAGCTTCTCTTATGGTTTGCTCCCGCTCAATTTCCATCTTATTTTATTTTTCCTTCCCTTCCTTTATGTTCAATTGAAAATCTCATTAAAAAGAAATCTCTAGGATTAAATGATTTTACTGTAGAATTCTATCAAATGTTTAAAAAAGAATTGTCAATACTATATCATCTCTTCCAGAAAATAGAGGAGCAAAGGATATTTCCCAAGTCATTTTATGACACCTATTGTTATTACCTTGACACCCAAACCAAAGAAAGTTGATACAAAAAGAAAAAGGGGGGAAAAAAAGCAAAACAAATCCTATATATCCCACATGAGCATGAATCAAAAAGCTGGGTGATGGACACTGCAGAGGGTATGTGCCATGGTGAGTGCTGTGAATTGTGTAAGACTGATGAATCACAAACCTGTATCCCTGGAAGAAATGATACATTATATATTAATAAAGTTAACCGACTGAGAAAAAAAAAATCTTTAGAAAATATCACCAAATATCGTTCAGCAATACATAAAAATAAATAATAGGAATAAGAATATATCATGACCAAGTAGGACTTGGTCTCAGGACACTAGAAATAGGGAAGGACTTATTCAACTTGAAAAGAGAAATCTGCAAGTAACCTATAGATAATATAATACTAGAATAATACTGAAAGACTGAGCATTTTATCCCCAAAATTAGAAACAAAGCAAGGATGCCCACTCTCACCACTGGTATTTGACATCATATTGGAGGTCTCAGATAGAATGATAAGACTAGGAAAGGAAACAAAATGCACACAGATCAGAAAGAAAAAACTGTCATTTTCTTTATATGCAGATGACATAACAATCTTCACAGAACATCCCAAGAATCTGAACACATCAACAAAAACTCCTAGAACTAATAATTTAGTTCAGCAAAGAAATAGTGTACTATATTAGATAAATATGTAAAACTCAATTATATTCCTATATACTCACAACAAAAATGTGGAAACTGAAATTAAAAATGCAGTATTATTTAAAATAGTTGAAATAATAAGACACTTAGGTGTAAATCCAACAAAATCTGCACAGGACTTAGATTTTGAAAATTAGCTCTATATTAGTAGACATAATATTGTATTCAGTTGTTTATATGCCTCCCTTTCCCATACTATAGTTGTTTATTGGAAGTCATATTTAAACATTTTTGTATGTCAGTATTAAGCATTCTTATTTTGTAAATGTTATGTTTTACAAAGAGACTAATAAGTAGATGAAATAGTGACAAGAATGCACTTGGAGGTTTGAAATGTAGACCTTAGTTTGGTAGTTAAACATCTTTTAATTGTTAAGTCCACGCAGTGGAAGTTAACCCTGCCTCATGTATCATTGTGAAGACTGGACTTCATTGTGATTAGAATCTTCAAATTGCCTTAGAGCTTTCTCTGTGATACTTCCCTATTCTCTCCTAAACATGCTTGAACTTTAGCTCTGCTCAAAGGCAGGGAGGAACTGATGTAAGAAGATTAAAAAAAATAATTTGGATGTGTAGGAAGCCTGTGGGAAGAAAAGTGGTTGCTCAGATACAGAGGTGTGTCTACTGACTCATTACTTGACTTTTTCCAAGATAGCTACCTGCTCACCCTAAGGACAAAGAGCGTTTAGTTAATGAGGGTCCTTAAAATCCCTTGAGGAAAATATTCCAATGACTGTAACCTTTGTTTCGGTTCAAGTTCTTGATTTTTCCCTCTCCTGTGACTTCAATTTTTGCTTCATTTTATGACAATTTATATAATCTTACCTCCAAATTAAATGATCTTTAAAGGAAAGAGCATGGCATTATACATCTTTATACCATTCATGGGTACAACACAGCCATAAGGCTTTGCTCATAGTAAATACCTAAATATATTTGAGGAAAAAAAGAACAACTATTTATTTACTGCCTATGTACAAAACACTGTGTTACATCTTGGATTATACTGGTGAACAAAATAGACACAAGTGTAGGAGGCATACATTAAAACAAATAATCATATATGCAAATGCAAACATATAGTATTATAACTAACATTAAAGGAGATAATTGATTAATATAACACAACTGTAGTGGAAGTGGAAGTGGAACTATGCTTAGGCTTATAAAAAGACATATCTGAATAAGTGATACTTAAGTTGACCTCTAGGCTGAGGAATACGCCAGGTAGAAAGCAAAGCAAAGAACCATCTAGCAAGAAGAAGCAATTTTATGAAAGGTAGGCAGGTGCTTGAAAAACTGAAGTAGGTAACAGAATTAATTGCAGACCCTCTGTAGCTCCCTCTCCCTCCACTCCATGTTCCTTCCCCACTATTCCTCCATGTAAGAAGTTAGAAGATGCTCATCTCCCAAAGAAATAAGCTAGGTCACTAGAAGGCAGCTCCATTTTATCTATATCTAAGAACTGTAGAAGCGGGGGGCTCCTATCCACAGTGAGAGACACAAACATGTATCCCCCTGATTTATTTCTTTCTGTTAAAAACAAAGTCTTACTAGCCCACCAAGATTGGGAGACTCACCAGGTGACTTTGATGTAAAAAAAATATTGAATGTCTTCTTTATTCTAATGGTTTTTGTCTTTAGTCAGTGACTTCTGAATTTTACTACCCTTAACTACAGCCTAAATATTATTTCATGTCTTTTTGAGAGGTTCATTTTTCTCGTTCGACAATTTTAAATCAAGTGTATTAAAACACTTTTTAGATTTGTTCAAAGTAGAGATATAGTTAACGAACATACCGCATCAAATTGTAGGAGACTAAAATATGAATATAAAAAGATTTACTGTGACTGAATTTTATGTGATTTGAAATTATTGATAGATATATAGTAAATTGCAATTTTCCCACATCCTTGATATGATCAAACTCGTTCTCTTTTAAATGACATTTGAAAGGCTGTATCATTAAGAAAAAGAAAATTTTGTTGAAACCCTAATCAACCTTGATTTATACTATAATAACCATGCCTGCTATTATTATTAGCCACTGATGTTCCAAATAATTTGAAAGCACAGAGAAGACATTTTTGTCACAGTGGAGGCCATGCCAAGTAGAATAAACAGTAGGCTAAAAAATTAGCATGTTCTAGAGAATTCTAGTGAGAGATAATTTGTACATTTCCCTTTTCTTTCTTTTTTTTCTTTTTTTTTCCCAACTTGGGAAATTATCTAGACCAATCTTTTGTATTTGCTTTTTCAGTAATTGTCAAGTAAGGCCCATAGCTTAGTATCCTCATAGAAATAGCAGCCTCTATTAACCGTCTGTTGTTCTTTTAATTATGGTTTACTCTGATGAGTTTGAAGGAACAGAAATGAAAATTAGAATGGGGAAACCCTAGACCAGAAGCATTCATGTCTGTTAGCCTGAGAGACTATTTCTATTAGACATCTTTTTATTCCACATTTCAAAGCACATCAGGAAGTTATATAAGATGGAAAGCTGATCTATGTGACACTGGTGTATTAATAAATGAGGCATTTCAGTAATATTTAGGTTTAGAGTACTTTTTAAAGATTATTTATTTATTTGTTTGTTTATTTATTTGACAGTGAGAGAGAGCAGAAGCAGGGGAAGTGGGAGAGGGAGAGACAGGCTCTGAACTGAGCAGGGAACCCTATGCAGGGTGATTCTAGGACCCTGGGATCATGGCATGAGCAGAAGTCAGATGCTTAAGTGAGCCACCCAGTCCCCCCAGGTTTAGAATAATTTAAAGGAGTTTCACTCACACAGGAAGAATATGGCAAATCAATAAAAAAAACTGTGTAAATAATAAGCATAACTATTTGGATCTCAATATTTAATGCATTTCTATTTTACATTATGAGAAGATATAAATGGTGAATTATTCTTTCCTTTTTACAGCTAAAAGAATTGGAAGTAGAGACAAGCTGGATAAATGGGTATGCCCAGAACATTCCTGGTGCTACCATGAGCATTCAATATTTGAACAGGATGATTTGGATAAACTGGGCATATACTTTGAAAATATCACATTTCACATGGAAGGGTAGGAAAATAACTATGATTGTAATCAGCCTTACATTTGAATTTTCACTTCACATTTTTTTATTCAAGAAATAATTTTTTAAGCAATGAATTATGATAAATAACTGGGTGAAAATAGTGTAATTGTGAACTGTGCCTGAAAATTCTGATTGCTGTGAGACACTGAAAAAGTTATTCATGGCTTTTGGGTCAAGATTTTCTCAAAAAATAGAAGCTTGCATATTATACAAAACAATTAAAAGTTGAATGTCATGGCTTTAAAACAATCTGTATGTTTCCCTCCTCTGACTTCTTTCAAAATGTTCTTGTTTTTGGGGGGCACCTGGGTGACTCAGGGTTAAAGCCTCTGCCTTCAGCTCAAGTCATGATCCCAGAGTCCTGGGATCCAGCCCTGCATCAGGCTCTACTCAGCAGGGATCCTGTTTCCTCGTCTCTCTCTGCCTGCTTCTCTATCTACTTGTGATCTCTGTCTGTCAAATAAATAAATAAAATCTTTAAAAAATGTTCTTGTTTTTGGTAGTTGCAGTTTCATTATGATGGGTCTAGTTATGGTTTCCTTTTTATTGCATTCAGTGTGGGATTTCTCTGCTTTATGAAGTCGTCCTATTAGTGTTGTCACTTGTTTTAGAAACATCTTTGCCTTTTACTCTTAAAATGTTGTTTTGATCACATTTTATTTCTTTTCTTTTTTTTTTTTTAAAGATTTTATTTATTTATTTGACAGAGAGAGATCACAGTAGGAGAGAGGAAGGGAAGAGATCACAGAGAGAGAGGAAGGGAAGCAGGCCACCTGCTGAGCAGAGAGCCCGATGTGGGACTCGATCCCAGGACCCTGAGATCATGACCTGAGCCGAAGGCAGCGGCTTAACCCACTGAGCCACCCAGGCGCCCCGATCACATTTTATTTCTTATTCCCTGCTAGAAATCTATTCAGACTTATATTTAACTATCACTCTCCTTTAGTCAGATATCCTTGGTCATTCTATCAGGTTTCTTTTTGCTTTAATATATATACAACTTAATTGAAATAAAATTCACATACCACAAATGATGCTAATTTAAAGTATATAATTCCATAGTTTTTAGTATATTTATAGAGTTGTTCAAACATTACTATAATTGATTTAAAAATATTTTCTTCAAACCAATAAGAAAGGCTGTAATTATTAATCATCACTACTCATTTCCTCCAAAGTGACCCCTAGTCAAAGGCAATCAGTAATCAATTTTCTGTCTTCATAGATTTTCCTCTTCCAGACATCTAATAAAAATGAAATTAGGGAATGACTGGGTGACTCAGTGCATTGAAGCCTCTGCCTTCGGCTCAAGTCATGATCCCAGGTTCCCGGGATCGAGCTCCACATTGGGCTTTCTGCTCAGTGGGAAGCCTGCTTCCCCCTTTCTCTATGCCTGCCTCTCTGCCTACTTGTGATATCTCTCTGTCAAATAAATAAATAAATAAAATCTTTTTAAAAAATGAAATTAGACAATACAAAGCTTCTGTGACTTCTTCTTTCACTAAGCTTAACATTTTCCATATTCATCCTTGTTGTATCATGCATGAATTTTTCATTCCTTATTATTGCCAAATAATATCCCATTGTATTTTTTTTTAAAGATTTTATTTATTCATTTGACAGAGAGAGATCACAGTAGACAGAGAGGCAGGCAGAGAGAGAGGGAGGGAAGCAGGCTCCCCGCTGAGCAGAGAGCCCGATGCGGGACTCGATCCCAGGACCCTGAGATCATGACCTGAGCCGAAGGCAGCGGCTTAATCCACTGAGCCACCCAGGCACCCCCATTGTATTTTATTTATCCATTCATCAATTGTTGGGCCTTTGGATTGTTCCCACTTTTGTCTCTTATGAATAATGCTCCTATAAATATTTGGTATGGGTTGAATTGTGCCCCCCATTCATATGTCAAAGCCCTACCACCCAGTATCTCAGAATGTCACTGTACTTGGAGATAAGGCCTATAAAGAAGTGAATGTGTTGAGGAGGAATCAAAATGGCAGATGAGGGGCACCTTGGTGGCTCAGTGGGTTAAAGCCTCTCCCTTCCGCTCATGTCATGATCCCAGGGTCCTGGGATTGAGCCCCGCATCCAGCTCTCTGCTCAGCAGCGAGCCTTCTTCTCTTCCTCTCTCTCTCCTGTGACACAGCGACAATAATACAATAATAGTAGGGGACTTTAACACTGATCCCTCACTGAAATGGATAGATCATCAAAGCAAAAGATCAACAAGGAAATAAAGACCTTACATGACACACTGGACCAGATGAACATTACAGATATATTCAGAACATTCTATCCCAAAACAACAAAATACACATGGAAAATTCTTCAGAACAGATCACATCCTGGGTCCTAAATCAGGTCTCAACCAGTATCAAAAGATTGGAATCATTCCCTGCATATTTTCAGACCACAATGCTCTGAAGCTAGAACTCAATCACAAGAGGAAATTTGGAAAGAACCCAAATACATGGAGACTAAACAGCATCCTTCTAGAGAATGAATGGGTCAACCAGGAAATTAAAAAAGAATTGAAAAAATTGGTGGAAACAAATGATAATGAAAACACAATGGTTCAAAATCTTTGGGACATAGCAAAGGCAGTTCTGAAAGGAAAATATATAGCTATACAAGCCTTTCTCAAGAAACAAGAAAGCTAATACTAGCCAATAGGATTCAACAGTACATTAAAAGGACCAAGTGGGATTTAATCCAGGGCTGCAAGGTTGGTTCAACATCCTCATATCACTCAATGTGATACAACACATCAATAAAAGAAAGAACAAGAACCATATGATACTCTCAATAGAGGCTGAAAAAGCATTTGACAAAGTACAGCATCCCTTCCTGATCAAAATTCTTCAAAGTGTAGGGATAGAGGGCACATACCTCAATATCATCAAAGCCATCTATGAAAAACCCACCACAAATATCATTCTCAATGGAGAAAAACTGAAAGCTTTTCTGCTAAGGTCAGTAACACGGCAGGGATGTCCATTATCACCACTGCTATTCAAGATAGTACTAGAAGTCCTAGCATCAGCAATCAGACAACAAAAGGAAATTAAAGGCATCCAAATCGGCAAAGAAGAAGTCAAATTATCACTCTTCACAGATGATATGATACTATATGTAGAAAACCCAAAAGACTCCACTCCAAATCTGCTAGAACTTATACAGGAATTCAGTAAAGTGTCAGGATATAAAATCAATGCACAGAAATCAGTTGGATTTCTCTACACCAACAACAAGACAGAAGAAAGAGAAATTAAGGAGTCCATCCCATTTACAATTGCACCCCAAACCATAAGATGCCTAGGAATAAACCTAACCAAAGAGGCAAAGAATCTATACTCAGAAAACTATAAAGTACTCATGAAAGAAATTGAGGAAGACACAAAGAAATGGAAAAATGTTCCATGATCCTGGATTGGAAGAATAAATACTGTGAAAATGTCTATGCTACCTAAAGCAATCTACACATTTAATGCAATTTATATCAAAGTACCATCCATCTTTTTCAAAGAAATGGAACAAATAATTCTAAAATTTATATGGAACGAGAAAAGACCTCGGATAGCCAAAGGAATATTGAAAAAGAAATCAAAAGTTGGTAGCATCACAATTCTGGACTTCAAGCTCTATTACAAAGCTGTCATCATCAAGACAGCATGGTACTGGCACAAAAACAGACACATAGATCAATGGAACAGAATAGAGAGCCCAGAAATAGACCCTCAACTCTATGGTCAACTAATCTTTGACAAAGCAGGAAAGAATGTCCAATGGAAAAAAGACAGCCTCTTCAATAAATGGTGTTGGGAAAATTGGACAGCCACATGCAGAAAAATGAAATTGGACCATTTCCTTACACCACACACAAAAATAGACTCAAAATGGATGAAGGACCTCAATGTGAGAAAAGAATCCATCAAAATCCTTGAGGAGAACACAGGCAGCAACCTCTTCAACGTCAGCCGCAGCGGCATCTTCCTAGGAACAATGCCAAAGGCAAGGGAAGCAAGGGCAAAAATGAACTATTGGGATTTCATCAAGATCAAAAGCTTTTGCACAGCAAAGGAAACAGTTAACAAAACCAAAAGACAATTGACAGAATGGGAGAAGATATTTGCAAACGACATATCAGATAAAGGACTAGTGTCCAAAATCTATAAAGAACTTAGCAAACTCAACACCCAAAGAACAAATAATCCAATCAAGAAATGGGCAGAGGACATGAACAGACATTTCTGCAAAGAAGACATCCAGATGGCCAACAGACACATGAAATAGTGCTCCATATCACTCGGCATCAGGGAAATACAAATCAAAGCCACAATGAGATATCACCTCACACCAGTCAGAATGACTAAAATCAAGAAGTCAGGAAATGACAGATGTTGGCAAGGATGCGGAGAAAGGGGAACCCTCCTACACTGTTGGTGGGAATGCAAGCTGGTGCAACCACTCTGGAAAACAGCATGGAGGTTCCTCAAAATGTTGAAAATAGAACTACCCTATGACCCAGCAATTGCACTACTGGGTATTTACCCTAAAGATACAAACGTAGTGATCCTAAGGGGCACATGCATCCGAATTTTTATAGCAGCAATGTCCACAATAGCCAAACTATGGAAAGAACCTAGATGTTCATCAACAGATGAATGGATCAAGAAGATGTGGTATATATACACAATGGAATACTATGCAGCCATCAAAAGAAATGAAATCTTGCCATTTGCGACAACATGGATGGAACTAGAGCGTATCATGCTTAGTGAAATAAGTCAAGCGGAGAAAGACAACTATCATATGATCTCCCTGATATGAGGAAGTGGTGATGCAACATGGGGGCTTAAGTGGGTAGGAGAAGAATCAATGAAACAAGATGGGATTGGGAGGGAGACAAACCATAAGTGACTCTAAATCTCACAAAACAAACTGAGGGTTGCTGGGGGGAGGGGGGTTGGGAGAAGGGGGGTGAGGTTATGGACATTGGGAAGGGTATGTGCTTTGGTGAGTGCTGTGAAGTGTGTAAACCTGGTGATTCACAGACCTGTACCCCTGGGGATAAAAATATATGTTTATAAAAAATAAAAAATTAAAAAAAAAAAGAAACAAGAAAGCTCTCAAATACACAACCTAACCCTACACCTAAAGGAGCTGGAGAAAGAACAAAAAAGAAAGCCTAAACCCAGGAGGAGAAGAGGAATAATAAAGATCAGAGCAGAAATCAATGAAATAGAAACAAATAAACAAACCAAAAATAAATCAACAATACTAGGAGCTGCTTCTTTGAAAGAATTAATAAGATTGTTAAACTCCTGGCCAGACTTATCAAAAAGAAAAGAGAAAGAACCCAAATAAATAAAATCATGAATGAAAGAGGAGAGATCACAACCAACACCGAAGAAATACAAACAATTATAAGAACATATTATGAGCAAATTTACACCAGCAAATTTCACAATCTGGAAGAAATGGATGCATTCCTAGAGGCATATAAACTACCACAACTGAATCAGGAAGAAATAGAAAACCTGAACAGACCATAACCAGTAAGGAGATTGAAGCAGTCATCAAAAATCTCCCAACAAACAAGAGCCCAAGAGCAGACGGCTTCCCAGGCAAATTCTAACAAACACTTAAAGAAGAATTAATTCCTATTCTCCTGAAACTGTTCCAAAAAATAGAAATGGAAGGAAAACTTCCAAACTCATTTTATGAGGCCAGGATTACCTTGATCCCAAAGCCAGACAAATATTCCATCAAAATAGAGAATTACAGATCAATATCCTTGATGAACACAGATGCAAAATTTCTCACCAAAATACTAGCCAGTAGGGTCCAACAGTACATTAAAAGGATTATTCACCATGACTAAGTGGGATTTATCCCAGGATTGCAAGTTTGGTTCAACATCCACAAATCAAACGATGGGATATAATACATTAATAAAAGAAAGAACAAGAACCATATGATACTCTCAAATAAATGCTGAAAAGCATTCAACAAAGTACAGCATCCTTTCCTTATCAAAACTCTTCAAAGTGTAGCAATAGAGGGCACATACCTCAATATCATTAAAGCCATCTATGAAAAACCACCATGAATATCACTCTCAATGGAGAAAAACTGAAAGCTTTTCTGCTAAGGTCAGGAACACAGCAGGGATGTCCATTATCACCACTGCTATTCAACATAGTACTAGAAGTCCTAGCCTCAGCAATCAGACAAGAAGAAGAAGTTAAAGGCATCCAAATCAGCAGTGAAGAAGTCAAACTATCACTCTTTGCAGATGGATATGATACTATATGTGGAAAACCCAAAAGACTCCACTCCAAATCTGCTAGAACTTGTACAGGAATTCAGTAAAGTGTTGGGATAGAAAATCAATGCACAGAAATCAGTTGCATTTCTTTACACCAACAACAAGAAAGAAGAAAGAGAAAATAAGGAGTCAATCCTATTTACAATTGCACCCCAAACGATAAGATACCTAGGAATAAACCTAACCAAAGAGGCAAAGAATCTGTACTCAAAAAACTATAAAGTACTCATGAAATTGAGGAAATACAAAGAAATGTGAAAATGTTTCATGCTCATGGATTGGAAGAAGAAATATTGTGAAAATGTCTATGTGACCTAAAGCTATCTACATGTTTAATGCAATCCCTATCAAAATCCCATCCATTTTTTTTTCAAAGAAATAGAACATATAATCTTAAAATTTGTATGGAACCAGGAAAGACCTCGAATAGTAAGAGGAATATTGAAAAAGAAAGCCAAAGTTGGTGGCATCATAATTCCAGGCTTCAAGCTCTATTACAAAGCTGTCATCATCAAGACGGTATGG
The DNA here is from genome assembly GCF_009829155.1 of Mustela erminea. Taxonomy (NCBI): domain Eukaryota; kingdom Metazoa; phylum Chordata; class Mammalia; order Carnivora; family Mustelidae; genus Mustela; species Mustela erminea. Next base: position 65,616,648 of record NC_045614.1, on the reverse strand, counting down.
TACTGGCACAAAAACAGACATAGATCAATAGAACAGAATAGAGAGCCCAGAAATAGGCCCACAACTCTGTGGTCAACTAATCTTTGACAAAGCAGGAAAGAATGTCCAATAGAAAAAAGACAGTCTCCCAACTCAACAAATGGTGTTGGGAAAATTGGACAGGCACATGCAGAAAAACGAAACTGGACCATTTCCTTACACCACACACAAAAATAGATTCAAAATGGATGAAGAACCTCAACATGAGAAAGGAATCCATCAAAATCCTTGAGGAGAACACAGGCAGCAACCTCTTCGACCTCAGCCACAGCAACTTCTTCCTGAACAACGCCAAAGGCAAAGGAAGCAAGGGCAAAAATGAACTACTGGGACTTCATCAAGATCAAAAGCTTTTGCATATCAAAGGAAACAGTTATCAAAACCAAAAAACAACTGACAGAATGGGAGAAGATATTTGCAAATGACATATCAGATAAAGGGCTAGTGTCCAAAATCTATAAAGAACTTATCAAACTCAACACCCAAAGAACAAATGATCCAATCAAGAAATGGGCAGAAGACATGAACAGACATTTCTGCAAAGAAGACATCCAGATGGCCAACAGAAACATGAAAAAGTGCTCCACATCACTCGGCATCAGGGAAATACAAAACAAAATCACAATGAGAGAGCACCTCTCACCAGTCAGAATGGCTAAAATCAACTAGTCAGGAAATGATAGATGTTATCGAGGATGTGGAGAAAAGGAAACCCTCCTACACTGTTGGTGGGAATGTAAGCTGGTGCAGCCAATCTGGAAAACAGCATGGAGGTTCCTCAAAAAGTTGAAAATAGAGCTACTGTATAACCCAGCAATTGCACTACTGGGTATTTAACATAAGATATGAATGTAGAGATCCAAAAGGGCATGTGCACCTGAATGTTTATAGCAGCAATGTCTACAATGGCCAAACTGTGGAAAAAACCTAGATGTCCATCAACAGATGAAGGGGTAAAGAAAAAGTGGTATATAAATACAATGGTATACTATGCAGCCATCAACAGAAATGAAATCTTCCCCTTTGCGATGGTGTGGATCGAACTAGAGAGTATTATGCTTAGCGAAATAAGTCCATCAGAGAAAAGCAATTATCATATGATCTCCCTGATATGAGGGAGTTGAGAGGCAACATGGGGGGTTTGGAGGATAGGAAAAGAATAAATGAAACAAGATGGGATCAGGAGGGAGACAAACCATAAGAGACTCTTAATCTCAAAAAACAAACTGAGGGTTGCTGGGGGGAGGGGTATAGGGAGAGGGTGGTTTGGGTTATGGACATTGGGGAAGGTATGTGCTATGGTGAGTGCTGTGAAGTGCATAAACCTGGCGATTCACAGACCTGTACCCCTGGGGCTAATGATACATTATATGTTAATAAAAAAATTTAAAAAAAAGAAAAAGAAGAAGTAGATGTGTTGAAATGGGATCCTTAGGTTGTGCTACTGGTGTCCTTGCAAGAAGAGAAGATTAGGACTCACACAATGCAGAGTTATTAGCAGTACTATATGAAAACTCCTAAAGATGATCAGCTAATAATCAAGGAGAGAGGCTTCAGAAACAATCTTATACCTCCCTCTCAGATTTCTAGCTTCCAGACCTGTAAGAAAATAAATTTCTGTTACTTTAGTTAGTTCGTTTGTAGTATTTGTTATAACATCCTTCAAAATCAAATACAATATACATTTATCAGTTTTTGTGTCCATTTGTGTTCATGTCTTTTGGTTACATAGATCCCTAAGAGTGAAATTGTTTGGTCCTATAACTCTGTGCTTCAGTTTTAATGTATGGACAGACTGTTTTTTCAACATGGCTGTACCATTTAAATCCCCATCAATAGGTAAAAGGTTTCAATTTCTCCACATCCACAAGACTTGCCCTTTTCTGTCCCTGTAGACATCCTAATAAACGTGAAGTGGTATCTCATTATCACTTTGATTTGCACTTCTATTATGGCTAATGATATTGAACACTTTTTTCTGTGCTTATTGTTGTTTGTATATCTTCTTTGGAGAATTGTCTATTCAAGTTTTGCCCATTTTTTTATGATTGGGTTATGTATCCTATTATTATTGATCAAAATTTATCTTATATTCTCTTACATCTTTTATTAGATAAATATTATCCAAGTGTTTTTTTTTTGTTGTTGTTGTTGTTTTGTGGGTTGCCTTTTCACTATCTTAATGTTGTGATTTTTGATATTGCTGGATTCAGTTTGCTTATACTTTGTTGAGGGCTTTTCCTCTATACTGATGGCAGATATTGATCTGTTTTCTTTTGTTATGATAATGTTTTTGTCTTATTTGATATTTGGATAAGACTGAACTCATCAAATGAGTTGAGGAATTTTGCTTCCTCTTCTAATTTTTTGGAAGAATTTATTAATTCTTTACATAGTAGGTGGAAGTCTTCAGTAACACCATTTGAGTCTGGGCTTCCTTTTTTTGTTTTTTTCTTTTTTTCCCCAAGGATTTAAAAGCTTTGTACTAGTTACAAGACTATTTATGTTTTGTATTATTTCTTGAATCCGATTGATCACTTGCATCTTTCTAGGAATTTGTTTTTTAAACTAATTTTTCCATTTTTTGGTACCTTTGTTTATGACATTCCTTCATTATTTTTAACTAAAATTAAATTTTATTTCCTTAAGTTAGGTATTAATGTCCCCTGTTTTTAATCATTTGAGGCATCCCCCCACCCCACTTTTCTGGAGAGTCTAGCTGAAGATTTGTTAATTTTGCTGTTCTTTTTAAAGAACCAACTTTTGATTTTGTTGATGTTCTCTATTGTTTTTATCTTAATTTTCTACTTTATTAATTTCCACTATACTCTTTATTATTGGCTTCTTTCTGCTTGATTTAGGTAGTTTCCTCTGCTGTTCCAGTGTCTTGTAATAGAAGGTTAAATTATTGATTGGAATTCGTTCTTCTTTTTATTATAGGCATTTAGAGCTTTTCAATTCCCTGTAAACACTGCTTTAGCCGTATCTCATAAGTGTGTGTATATGATTTTATTTATTTTTTTAAACCAAGATTTTATTTTTAAAGCAGTTTTTGGTTCACTTTTAGAACTGAAGGGGAAGTTACAGAGATTTCCCATATACCTACCGACTATTCCCCAAAATGTAAAGATTCTCCCTTTATCCATGTTCCCCACCAGAGTGTTATATTTGTTATGATTGATAAACCTCCATCATAATCACCCAAATTCCATAGTTTACGTCTAATTAACTAGTTACTAGTAACTACGAGTGTACATTTTATGGGTATAGGTAAAGGTATAATAACATGTATTCATCATTCCAGTATCATATTTTCACAGCCCTTAAAATTTTTTGTGCTTTATCTAGTCATTCCTCTGCCACCAACACCTAGCAATCACTGATCTTTTTACTGTTTCCATGATTTTGCTTTTTCCAGAATGTCATACAGTATATGGCTTTTCACATTAACTTATTGTACTTACTAATATGCTTTTAAATTTTGTCCATGGCTTTCCATGGCTTGATAGCTTATTTTTTTAAGCACTGAATGATATTCCATGTATACATGTAGACAATTTTTTGTCATCCATATACCCACTGAAGGACATATTTGTTGCTTTTGAGGTTTGGTAATTATCAATAAAGCTGTTAAAAACACCTGCATGCCGGTATGTTAGAACACATTTGTACGGACATAATTTTGTTATTTGTTCTTTTTGTTTGTTTATATATATAGATTTCAATTGCTGTCTGGTGCCACTTGATTTCATTCTGAAGTACTTCTTTTTTTCATTTTTCATGCAATGGGTCTGCCAGCAGAGTGCTATATCAGTTTCATCTGGGAATGTATTCACTCTGCCTTTATGTTTTCCTGTTTGTTTTGTTAATGTCATACCTACATTAGTATGATATATTTGTTGCAGTTAAAAAACCAATATTAATATATATTATCTATATAGATATTAACTAAATTCCATAATTTATGAAGATTTTCTTAATTTTTAAACAAATGTTATTTTTCTGTCCCAGAATCCCATTCAGGATATCATACTACATAAATTTTCATGTCTCAAGCTCCTCTCAGTGGCTATTTATCAGACTTTTTATTTGTTTGTTTTTGATGACCATGACAGTTTGGAGAAGTAATCCTCAGGTGTGTCAGGGGATGTCCCTTAATTGGAATTAATTAATCTGATGTTTTGTGCATGATTTGACTAGAGTTTATATATTTTGTCTTCATTTTGAAAGCTAGTTTCATTGGATATAATAATTTTAGTAGCCATTTTTTTATGCAGTGCCTGGGTGGCTCAGTCAGTTAAGCATGTCTTCTGCCCAGGTCATGATCCTGGAGTCCTGGGATGCATCCCTATGTCAGGCTTCTTTCTCAGTGGGAAGACTGCTACTCCCTCTCCCTCTGCCCCTCCTCCCATTAGTGTTCATTCTCTCTTACTTTTGCTCACTCTCTCTCAAATAAATAAATAAAATCTTAAAAAAAGAAAGAATTTCAGTAGCCTTTTTTTTTTCTTTTTTTTTTTTTCTTTCGGGGGTTTGAATATGTCATTTCACTACCTATGGTTTACATTGTTTCTGATGTGGAGTCAGCTGTTAATCTTACTGGGAATTCGTTGATTTACTAAAGTCATCTCTCACTGGCTTTCAAGATGTTTTCTTTGTCTTTCAGCATCTATACCATAATAGGTCTGGATTCCATTGTTGCTAACCTACTTGGTATTTCTCTTGCTTCTTTTATTTGCAGGTTAATGTTTTTTTGTTTTTTGTTTTTTTTAAATTCTATTTGAAAGACTTTCTTACTATTATTTCTTGGCTATTTTATCTGTTCCTTTCTCCTCCTGCTATTCTTACTATGCATATATCTGTAAGCTCAATGAAGTCCCACATTTCTCTGACTTCTGTTTATTCATTTTCATGTTTTTCTTTAAGTCACGTAATTATTGATCTCTAAGTTTTTAATTCTTTTGCTACTATTTTAAATACACTTTTTGTCATTTCTATTACTTTATGGAAACTATTCAATGACACATTGTCATTATACCTTTCTTTAATTCTTAAACATTATTTTCTTTAGTTCTTTGAGTATATTTATGGTAAGCAGCCTTTAAGTTTTGTCTGTTGAATCCTACAAGGGGTACTCTCACATTCAAATTCTGTTCGCTACATTTTTCCCTTCATGCATGGGTCAAATGTTCCTATTTATTTGAGTGTCTTGTGTTTTTTGTGGTTGAAAACTGGAGGTTTTAAACAAAATGTTGTGGCAACCCTGAGTAATGTTTCCCATTCCTCTGTGGCTTGATTTTTGTTTGTTTGTTTGTTTGTTTGTTTGTTTGATTTTTGCTCTACATTTTCAGTGAAAAGTCACTCCTCAGAGAGCACAGCCTTAGCATGTGCATAGTCGCCCTAGGATGATTGGTTTTAATAGGATCTCTTTCGTTATCTCTTTCCTTGATCTGTTAAGCTTTCTGACTCTGTTGGTATCACATAAAGCTGTTAGAGTCCACTAATTGCCAGCTGATTACTATATTGATTTTGACAATCTTCCAGGACATACATTGCTTTACAGCTTGAGTTCCATTAAATTAAGACCCCTCCATGGTAGTAATTTTTGAGGTCAGTCTTTGAGGTAGTTTCTCAATCCCAAAGTGCTCTTAGTTGCTTCTTTTCTCAATTTTTTTTCTGGTAAAATATCTGACCTATAGTTTAGCTTGCTATTCTCTTGAAGCTATCAGCTTTCGTTTACTGCTTAGCACCAAAAATGTCCATTATTTTCAAGAGCATTCTTAGTCTTGAATTTCTTTATACTCCATTTTAATTAAGTTAACCTGTTTGTATGAGGAGTGCTTCAGAGCTCTCTGTTCTTATATCTGTCTCTCATCCTGATCAAAAACTCTATTTTACTACTCTAAACTTCAGAGTATGATCAATGGTTAGCTTCTCTTGGAGTAACACCTGTGCACTATGAGTTGGTAGCTGAGTGGGAACAATGGCCTCTGGTTTTCATAGAATGTCTTTCCCAACATGGCATCCCTATCCTGAGGTGACAGGGCAGAGGGTGATTGAGGACCTAATATTCTGGCCTGCTACTCCTGGAGTAAAGGTTCAACTTTATCAGTGGAGGTTGGGTGTAGGACAGGAGTTCCTTACTGTGCTCATCTGGAATTTAATCTCTACAACAAAAGCTGGGAAGATAGGATGAGAATGGTCTTCTTGGTCACACCTATCTTGAGTGGACCTGGAGGTGGTAGGAGTAGCATCTTGAGGCTCATGTGCCACAGACATTGGCTCTTTTTACTGAGATACAGTAGGTTTTCTTGAATAAATGTTCTTCATCTGCTGTAAGTCCTGATGATAATTTCTGGAGACTTTGGGTTTTTTTATTTTGTTTTGTTTTTCTTTTTTAATAGTTTTCATCAGTTATGATTTTTTCACTGGAGGAGTGGGTTTATGGTGGTCTTTATGCTATCATTTCAAAAGCAGATTCTCTTTCCTGTCTCTTTGCTTGTCTTTCATTTCCCTAATTCTTCTCTCTTTAATTGTGTACAATGCTTTACATTTTTAAATTTCACTTGCTGTGTGGTTTATTTGTGGAATTTCTATAACCCATTTTCAAACATCTAGGTAATTTCTTATGGTTTCCAATCTCTGCATAGTTTTGAAGTTTGCTTCTAATTTCTTTCAACTTGGTCATTATAGTTGTCTTATAATTTCTTTCCTATTTGTTTGTGGTAAAATATACATAACAAAACATTTACCTTTTTAACTATGTTTAAGTGTACCATTTAATGATATTAAGTACATTCACATTGTACTCTCATAATTTGATATTTATTTTTTCTGCATTTTTTTTCTGTTGGGTTTTCTTCATGGTGCTTGTTTTCTTGCATGTTTGATGAATTTTTAATGTAAGCCATTGTTTTTTTTTTTTGCAAACATATTTATAGACATTCTTTGAGGGCTACAATAAAGCTGTGTTTTTCCAGAAATGTATGCATGAGTTTCTTCGAAGTGCCTAAGGTAATACGCAAGTACCTCCTCCTACTTGTAATTAAATTAATACATGATATATATATATTTTTTGGATGATTTCCTATGGTAGAATGAGTGATGACCCCTGAAGATGTCAATATCTTAATCCCTGGAAACTGTGAATATGTTTTCTTATTAGTGGGAAAAGAGACTTTGAAAATGTAATTGAGTTAAGAATTCTGAGATAGAAACATTATTTTCAATTATCTGGGTAAACCCAATGTAACAACAGAGGTTCTTTTTAGAGTAGGGCAGGAGGGTCAGAGTCACAAAGAGATGTGAAGATGGAAGCAGAGGTCAGATAAGAGAAAAGATGTTAGACTGCTGGCTTTGAAGATGGAGTAAAAAATGTAGGTGGCTTCTAGAAGGTGGAAAAAAGAAACAGATTCTTCATAGAATCTATAGAAAGAACAAAACCCTTCATATCTGTCTTAGAATTAGAAAATATTTAATTCTGGTTTACTCTGACTTGAAAAGTGTAGTCTTTGGAGCTAAATTTTTTCAGGAACTGTTTCCTCACTGTGGATAGGCTCTAAGATTTTCCTCTCCTCTCTGTACTCACTGAAATTTAAAAGAGATCTTGTATTCTGTTGGTTTGCCAAATGCCCTCAGGGAAAACCGTTTTAGGGCTTTGCTTAATTCTTTCATTTTATGAATTTATGTAGAGACTATCCTTCCCTCTGATCAGCTTATTGATGGCATTAAGATACTCTATGATTTTGTTTTAATTTGGTTCCATTTTGTAATGGTTTTATCTTTTTTTTTTTAAAGATTTTATTTATTTATTTGACAGAGAGAGATCACAAGTAGGCGGAGAGGCAGGCAGAGAGAGAGAGAGAGGGAGAGGGAGGGAAGCAGGCTCCCGACTGAGCAGACAGCCCGATGCGGAGCTCGATCCCAGGACCCTGAAGATCATGACCTGAGCAGAAAGGAAGCAGCTTAACCCATTGAGCCACCCAGGTGCCCCTGTAATTATTGTATCTTGAATGCTTGTACAAATAACCTAAACTGCCATATTAGCAGAAACCAGAAAATGTTGTTTTTTTTTTTTTTTTTTTAATCTTTCTTCCTTTCTGGTCTTTTTAAAGCACATTCTTTAAAACATTATATTAAAATGAACATTGGGACTATGGAATCTGTTTTCCATGTCTCCTAACCCTTTTATAATCATATATCTTGTATCTTTACTTATTTATTTTCTTATTTTGGAGCAATATCTATATTCAGTTTTTTGTTTTACTAATTTGTTCTTGAAGTATATCTTGTTTAACTGTCAAATATTTAACCTCCATTTCATACTGCAAAAAACTTTTAGATAAACTACCTAATATTTAACTTCCATTTCATACTGCTATATATCAGATCAGATCTTTATATATATAAAGATCTGATGTCCTATAATCCTTTGAAAGCCAGAAAATAACCTTATAAGCAGTGTTATCCTCAATCTTCATTCTCATTCAAAAGTCCTACACTACTTGTCACCTTGATGCTGTATTCTTGGGTGTAAATACTTTATGTCATTAAGTTTGTTATCTTTCCCATTCATGTGGATGACTCTACTGGAACAGTGTTGAATATTTTTTTAAGACTTTATTTTTATTCATTTATTTATTTGTTTTAGAGAAAGAGAGATAGAGAGTCTAGAAGGGGGAGGAAGAGAGGAGGTGGGAGAAGGAGGAGGAAAGAATCTTAAGCAGACTCCAGGCTGAGTGTGGAGGCCAACAGGGCATTTGACACAGGGCTCAACTCTACCACCATGAGATCATGACCTGAGTCAATACCAAGAGTCTGACACTTAACCAGTGGAGCCACCCGGATGCCCTGGGGTGTTTTTGTTTGAGCACTCCTCATATGCTTTGCATTGTCAGTGTATGCTAACAATAGCTGCTCACACAGTCACCATCTGGGGAGTAATGGGTCATCTTGCAGATCTGTCCCATGGTGTTGGAGAAGGAAAAGGTACACTGATATGTGGGCTATCTTGATGGATCTTATCTGTGTATTTGTACACACAGGTTATCAAACACTGGAAAACTGACCCAAATGCTCCCATTTATTGATCTTTCTAAATTATAGGTATCTTAACTCTACCACCAGTACCAAGGGGAGCAGAGAGAGATTATGTGTGGGATAATTCACCTAGAAATCTTCAGGGGAGTTCAAACTAAAATCCTATAAATACTCAATGTGGCTCCGGTTCTGGGTACTTATGTCTTTAAGTGTAAAGCAAATACTTGCGTGCCTTAGTCAAAGAAATTCTGTTTTTTTTCATCTTTTAAGAACTTTGCACTATTTCTGAAACAAAGAACACTGCTTTTTGCTTTCCAGCACAAATGGAAGGAATTTATTCATTTCAAGAGTTTTTGGAAAATGAGAGTAAAATATACCACCTGTCTGGTTCAATATATGGAAATCTATATATAGCATACTGAAATTAGAATGAGATAAATTAATGTATATAAAGTATGACTCTGGAAATCAGTTAAGAATAAATTGTTCTAGTCATACAATTATTTAACTGTTTGAAAAATTCAAAAATATTGTCAGATCATCATGTTTAAGAGTCTCTTTAATAGAACAAGCAGGAAAAATAATAGTTTTGACAATGTAAAAATTGAACAATTTATACATAAAAATATAATAAATAACTAAAACATATAAAAATGCATACATAAATTTAGAACCATGTTTTCACATGGGAAATGCTTAATAGGACAAAAAAATGCAATGAAAGGAACAAATATCATTTTAAGAATAATTATTATTTTCAGAAAATAATTGAATACAGTGAGATTGTATATTGATGTCAACTGATGAAATAGTTGAAATGATCATGGAATTCACTGACAATTCTAACATTTTAATGTTTAAAAATATATTAACTTTTAACATTTTTAAAAAGGTTTTATTTATTTATTTGACAGAAAGAGTCACAGCAAAAGAGGGAACACAAGCAGGAGAAGGCAGAGAGGGAGAAGCAAGCTTCCTGCAGAGTAGGGAGCCCAATGTGGGGCTCCATCCCAGGACCCTGGAATCATGACCCAAGCTGAAGGCAGCCACATAAACACTGGCACCCCATGGACAATGTCTTAATATTTAATAATTCTTACAAATCATAAAATAAGGCTGAATTTATAAATGTAACATTGAGGAAATAAATTATCTATTAAACAATACAGTAACACTTAGCATAATAAAAATTTGTCAGTTTATTTTTGACTCCCATAAAACTTTACTAATGCTTATAGTTGATTGGAAACTCTACAAATAACAAAAATAGTTGATTAACACATATTTTGTATGTTATATGTATTATATACTGCATTCTGATAATAAAGGAAGCTAGAGAAAAGAAAATGTTATTAAGAAAGTCATAAGGAAGAAAAAATAAATTTACAGTGCTGCATAGTATTTATCAAAAAATTAAATCTGCTTGTAAGTGGACCTGCACAGTTCAAACATATGTATCTGTGTATATATTATCTGATGTCCTATAATCCTTTGAAAGCCAGAAAATAGCCTTATAAGCAATGCAATCTTCCAAGTTTTTTGAGTAGCTGAGTGACAGGGTTAAAGTGTGTGTGTTTGTCTGTGTATGATGGTTAATATGGTGGGAGCACACAGTTTGATGTGTTTCAAACTGGGGGCATCTGGGTGGCTCAGTCAGTTAAGCATCTGACTCTTGATCCAAACTCAGGGCTTGATCTCAGGGTTATGAGTTCAAGCCTTGCACAGGGCTCCAGTCTGGGAGTGGAGGCTACTTAAAAAAAAAAAAAAAAAAAAGAATGCTGTATGTTCAGAGCTAGGCATGTAATCTGGAGTATTACAATAAAAATTGGAGAAAGGAAGAGAGAGTAAATCTGAAAGGGGTTTCACAATATGAGAGCAGACTTAGTAATTTATTGATTCTCATATTAAAGGAACCAGAAGAATGAGGGAAGACTCAACACTATTCATACATTGAGTAAAAGCTTTTTGAAAAGCTTTTGAAAAGATTCTTGAGCATCCCCTTTGATAAGTGCTGATACTAAAGCCAGAGAACAATTTCCCTCTGAAGATGTATTTTTAGCCAAGAGTAGGAAACATGGGTACTATATTCATGTTGTTTTTTTTTATCTTTATGGGATTCTAATATTTTATTGCAATAATTACAATGATTGGAGCAATGTAAAACAAAATGAAGGCTTCATTGAATTAGCAATTTAAACTTGTGCTATGTTAGCATCACGTTGAGTTATTACTCATCCTTGCTAATATAGCATTTAACAGGGAATTACACTGGCATGCCAGACTAGTGTAAAAAGAAACCCTAATGGGGCATGATGTAAAAGCTATTATGAAAGACACTATAGATGTATATGCCATCTTTCCAATAATAATGTTTTGGATTCTTCCATGGAAATCTTCATCAAAGTTGGGGGAGGGGAGTAGAGAAAATTGAGAATGGAGAACAGAATTTGCATAGTTGGGTACTTAAATATTTTAATGGGAGAACTAAATTATATTTGTCATCCTTCCTTAAGAAATATCAAGATGTATTTTGGAATTTGGGGCTTCAATTAACCTACTGACTTTTTTTTCCATTTTAAAATCAATACTATATATTTGTATTCTAGTGGCAGGTTTGCTAATGGATTGTTCCTGAACTCCTTGGATGGCCCAGATGTTTAGTGTACTCTTAATCTAAATAAGAAGTTTATAGTGGACCAACTGGACTCAGTGAGCTTGTCATGTGAAACTTAGCCTGGATCTGAAGGAAACGATCCCCATGTTGCTTTCATTTATGTATAGGGAGAATTAACTAATGTAATAGCACTAGCTGCTGATGCTAGGGGGGGGAAATGTTGTGTTCTTTCCAAGTGTCAAAGGCTAAATAAAGATAGGCAATGTTTGGTTTCTCTGGTGATCATTTCTTTAGTCTGGTGATCTGTATGAATGAGAAAACTTGAAAAAATATTTGAGTGAAATTTTAAAAACTTTAACATTTTCAGGGTTCAACTATATCATTGGTTCTTTAATATTACCTCCTCCACATAGCACTGAAGAATGCTATTCCCATTTTTCTGAATTCTTTTCCCATGATCTTCATCTGAGCCACCACTCATAGGGTCCTCACCCTCAGAGTTTGGCACATCTCGTATCACTTTCAGGAAGCACCCAACACATCTTCCTTTTTATTCACCTCTTTGAAGAACTGATATTAAAGTACATTTCTTCACAGAGATTTCTTTCCATGTTCTATTTATTTTTACCCTGCTTTCATACTTCCTACCTCACCTTTTTCTTTTCTTTTCTTTTCTTTTTTTTTATAGGTTTGTGATTGTCCTAAATCTTGGTCCCTGGTTTTATTTAATCCATTTGTTCTCACTGTGACTGACTCCATCCTCTTCCTGAGGTAGTTTCAGTCTTGATGGTGCCAGATGATTTAATCTGAGAGAAAACTTCTTTTTCTTGGGGTAAAAAGGATATAAAATTATGAATAAAATATTAGATATGAAATTAAGCCTTTATTTAGAATGAGATAATAAACCATGGCAAATATACGCTTAAATGTTGACAAAAATCACAAATAAGTACAAAATAGTATTGTAATTAATTAACTTCCTCTATCATGCTTTTCCATGTATTTTTGGCTGCATATTCTTTGTTTGATTGCCTTTTCATGTAGGAATTGCCCTATGCTATCTTCTGTAGAGAGATTAGAAAGGTAATTCAGTACTTCCTCTAGAATGGTTGCTCAAAATCTGTTGTTGCTAATATTACCAGCGGTAGTAAAGTAGCAGTAGATATAGAAGTTTAGGGTTTTTTCCTTCCACTTTACAGCTCATTATGGGTAATCTCACATTTTATGAGTGCCATTGAAGAAATGTTATCAAATTTCTTTCACATATATGTCATTAGATGGCAGAACATTTCTAGTTTTCTCATGGAATGACTTAAATATATTTTGAAATGACTGCACACATAACCGGTTTGTGCCAATATCCTCTAGTGACATGTAAAAATTTTATGTTAACTGCATTGATGTCAACATTTTCATCAAGTCAGCAAAAAAATTAATTTTTTCAATGTATTCTTATGTTTCATACTTTTTCATTAAAGAGACTTCTCAAGGGTCTATTCATCCTATTTTAAAAGGGAATTTTTTCTTTCACTGAACTGCTACTTTCATGTAGTCTAATCATTTTCAGGAGGAGTCACATTTACCTTTCTGCATGAAAATACGTATGAATTCATTGATTTGGTGGCTCTATTTTATAATCTGCTTTTATCTGAATCTTCTAGTTTATTAATTAGAGTGAGAAAAGTCCAGCTTAAAAGTTCAACTAAAAGTTTGCAATTTACCAGTTTTTTTTAAATTGGAAAATTCATCTTTACATACAGTAGCTAAAATTGTGTAATTTCAAATAAGCTTCTTCTGAAAAGGACCCCAGTAATGCCCTGTGCTCCTGCAATAACATCCAACATGTGGCAAAGTATGAAAAAGACCATGATCTTAAAATATCTTCCTTTTCCATTTTTTTTTCAAAAACTTGTGAACACACATGTGACTATTTCTCTAAGGCTCTTATCAGAGCCTTGAAAAGGATTCATGCAAGGAAGGAGTCTGGAAGCATTAGTTCTTTAGCATCATCACAAGTTGTCTGCCTCTGGTCCTTCCTCTTTCATGTGACATGCTCTTTTAGTCTGGAGTAGAGAAGAACGAGGTCAGTTTGGCTTAGAGAAACTTAAGAAAACTCATTTATCTTGTCAAAAAATGCATCAAAAAGTGTGTGTACAACAGACAAGTATATAAGTTCATTAGGCAGGGTATGAATTTACAAGAGTAAGTTTGCTAAAGATTGAATAAACACGAGTTCAAGTGCAAAATTATGCAAAAGTATAAGAGAATGAACATTCATGTGCATGCACTCAAAACATTTTGTGAAAGTCTTACGATGTGTTTGGGAGGATTTGAGAAAGAGTCTGGGTGTGCACAAGGGTGGGGAATGTGTAGGAACTTGAATGAATAGGGTATGGGCGTACAAAAGATTCTGAGTGTGGCAGAGTCTTGCTTTAAAATGCATTGTGGTCAGATAAAACAATGGTAAGTAAAATAAAGCAACAAATAAAACACAACCTCCTATTCCTGCATTGATTCCAGGTCCTCTGCCTATCACCATGACAACTTACAACAAATAAAACACAGCTAGGACATTATCAGAAGAAAAGGGAAGGACAAGCTGCTAATGCAAACATTTCATTGGATTTTACACCTTCTTTATTTCTTTCAGGATCCTTGCTTTTCATTTCACTTATTTTTTTCATTATCCATGAAAACCTCATTGTTTTAGATTAATACTGCAACTCTTTGTATTTTGTCACTAAGTGTTTTATCATGAATAGAGCAGATGAATTCCAAAATTACATAACTCTTACATATCCATCAGAAGAAAGTTGCAGTTTATAAAGTAGAGTATTTTTTTATCACTATATATGTGATAATAAAAGGCCATGAGAAGCCCTGGAAGACAGAAATTGGACATATTAGGTAAATCACCATGATTCTAGATTCCACATCCTTATAAAATTCTTCCTGAAGTTCTCAGAATCAGTTTCTGCTACATAAAACTAAAATCCAACTAAAATCCAGTTGCTTAAAACAGATGCACATTTATTTCATGTAACATAAAATAAATTCAGATGTAAGCAGCAAAGAGCTAGCTAAGAAGCTTTATGTCAGGGACACAGGCTGTTCCAGCTCGTCTTTGCCATCCTTAGGTCACCTATGGCAGATCAAAATTGGCACAAATTCTTCACACTTCTCCTATTTAGAGATGAGGTCTATGTCCCCTCTCCTTGCATCTGGACAGAATAAGGGACTACTTGGAATAATAGAATATGGCAGAAATGACACTGTGCCAATTTCCAGACCCATGCCTCAAGGTACTGTCAGTTTCTACTTCTTACTTCTTGAAACATTTGCTCTTAGAGCCCTGAACTGTCATGTAATAAATCCAACTACCCCATTGGAGAGATCATCCAGACAGGCTCAGAGAGTATATGCAAAAGGCAAGGGAACCAGCTGGGTTTCACCTTTTAGCCCTTTTTATCACAGTGCCAGAAATGAGAATGAGCTATCATGGTTCTTGCAAACCAGCCCTGCTGCCCAGCTAATTTTCAATGAGAAACCTCAAATAATGCTGTATGGAACAAAAAAATCATCTGATCCACAGAATTGAAATATAATAATGACATGTTTTTTTTTTATTTTATTTCATTTTATTTTATTTTATTTTATTTTATTTTATTTTATTTTATTTTATTTTATTTTATTTTATTTCATTTGAGAGAGAATGAGCATGAGAGATCACGAGCAGAGGGGAGGGATAGAGTGAGAAGCAGACTCCCAGCTGAACAGGGGTCCTGATGTGGGTCTTGATCCCAGGCTCCTGAGCTGGAGGCAGACCGACTAAGCCACCCAGATGCCCCAATATGTTTTTTTTTTTTTTTAATTTTTTATTTTTTATAAACATATATTTTTATCCCCAGGGGTACAGGTCTGTGAATCACCAGGTTTACACACTTCACAGCACTCACCAAAGCACATACCCTCCCCAATGTCCATAATCCCACCCCCTTCTCCCAAACCCCCTCCCCCCAGCAACCCTTAGTTTGTTTTGTGAGATTAAGAGTCACTTATGGTTTGTCTCCCTCCCAATCCCATCTTGTTTCATTTATAATATGTTTGTTTTTTAAGCCACTAAGTTTTGGGGACATTTTATACAGTGTGCCATAGATACATTAGCAGATAATGTATCAATAGATACTGTTCATATCGCCTTATGGTGCAAGATGAACTTAAGCCATTATCTCATGTTTCAGAAGCTATGCAGCAGAAAGGAGAAAAAGATGAAAAAGTACGTAATCCCTATCTTTAGGAAGGCTTCTCATGTTACACTTCTTTTTAAACATAGTTGACCAAAACTTGGTCACATGAGCTGCAAGAAGGACTGGATAGTGTAATCTTTGGGTTGGGCATATTGCCAACCAAACAGATTCAGTTATTTTACCAAAGAAAAAGTGGAATGAATGTTGAGTTAGACAACTAGAATGTGTATTGTATCCTATCAACTCTCTCATTAATATAATCAATATAGTTCTCATTAATTTTTTGATCATTTATTTTTTAGGACAAATTCACAGCAAAATTGAGGAGACAGTACAGAGATTTCCCATATGGTCCCTGCCATCCACATGCACAGCCTCCCTCATTATGACACCCCCCACAACCGTGGCATCTCTGCTACAATGGAGGAACTTAACAATGACACATCATAATCCCCCAAAGCTCATAGTTTACTTTATGATTCGCTTTTGGTGGTGTGCATTCCGTGGGTTTGGAAAAATGTATAATGACATATATCCATCATTATGGCATTATACAGAGTATTTTAGCAGTTCTGAAATCCTTTGTGCTCCACCAGTTCTTCCCCTAACCCCACATCAAATGCCGACAACCACTTTTAGAGATCTTTTTTACTATTTGTATAATTTTATGTCAGAATGTTGTATTATTGGAATCATACAGTAAGTAGTCTTTTTACATTGGCTTCTTTCACATAATATTATGCATTTAAGGTTCCACCAAGCGTTCTCATGGCTCAATAGACATATTTTTTAGTGCTGAATAATATTTCATTGCATGGATATATCACTATGTTTATCCATTCACCTACTGAAAGACTACTTCTAAGCTTTGGCCTTTATGAAAAAGCTGCTATAAACATCCATATGCAGGGTTTTGTGTGGAAATAAGATTTTAAGTACTTTGAGTAGATACCAAGGAACACAATTACTGCATCATATGATAAAAGAATGTTTAATTTTGTAAGAAACCACCAGACTTCCTCCAAAGTGGCTATACCATGTTGCATTCCTACTGGGAATGTGTGAAAATCCCTGTTGCTCAATATCCTCCTCAGCATTTGGTGTTGTCAGTGTTTTGATTTTGGCAATTCTAATAGGTGTGTAGTGATATCTCATTGTTTTAACTTGTCCCTCCATGATGACCTATGATGTCAAGTATCTTTTCATAAACTTATTTGTCATCTGTATACATTCTTGGGTGATATGTCTGTTAAGGTATTTGACCCATTTTTTTTTTTTTTAATGAGTTATTTTCTTATTGTTGAGTTTTAAAAGTTCTGGTATATTTTGGATCATACATATGTGAATATAATAAGATTTATCTTTGCAAATGTTTTCTTTCTTCCTGTTTGAGGCTGTCTTTTCATTCTATTGACATTGTTTTTCAGAGAAGTTTGTTTTTTATTTAAATTAATTTGCATTTGTCAATTTTTTCTATGATGAATCATACCTTTAATGTTTTATTTAAAAAAAACATCACTCTGCCCAGGTCATCCAGGTTTTCCCCTACCTTATCTTCTTGGAGTTTTACTGTTTTGCAATTTGCTTATAGTCCAAGATCCATTCTTGAGTTAAATTTTGTGAGGGATGTAAGATCTATGTCCAGACTGACTGATTCCTATCATCTATCTATCTATCTATCTTCTACCTGTCATCTATCATTTATCTTCTATTTATTTATTTATTGAAAAGATTTTCTTTGCTCCATTGTAATGCTTTTCTTTTTTGTCAAAGATCAGTTGATTATATTTGGGGGCATCTGTTTCTGGGCTATAGTTTCTATTTTATTAGTCTATTTGTCCATTAAATGTGGCAATGCGTTGATTATTATAGCTATATAATAAGCCTAGTAGTGTCAATCCTCCAACTTTCTTCTTCAAATTTTATTGGCTATGCTGGGTCTTTTGCTTCTCCATGTAAAATTTAGAATCAGTTTGTCAATTGCGACAAAACAACTTGCTGGGGTTTTTATTGTGATTGCACTGAATCTATATATCAATTTGGGAAGAGCTGACATGTTGACAACATGCAGTCTTCTGGTTTATAAACTTATTTATAAATCTGATATATCTCTCCATTTATTTAGTTCATTGATTTCATTCATCAGTATTGTGTAGTTTTCCTCATGTAGATCCTATATGGTTTTATTTATATCTAAGTATTTTATTTTTGGGGTGCTAATGTAAATGGTTTTGCATTTTAAATTTTAAATTCTATTTTAAAATATCTGATATAAAAGAAAGTGATTTATTTTTACATATTAATCTTGTATCCTGCAACCTTGTTATAATTACCTGTTAGTTTTAGAAAGTTTTTGGTTGTTGATTCTTTTGGATTCTCTAAATAAAAATCATGTCATCTGTGAATGAAAAGAGGGTTTGTTTTTTGTTTTGTTTTGTTTTCAGTTTGTATACTTTTTTTTTTTTCCTCGTCTTACTGCATTTGCTAGAACTTCTTCTACAATGTTGAAAATAAATGATAGGAAGGGAAATTCTTGCCTTGTACCTGATCTTAGTGGGGAAGTTTCTCACTATTGAGTATGATGTTAGCTGTATTTTTTTTTCTATATTGTCTTTATTAAGTCGATGAAGTTCACTTCTACTCCTAGTTCACTGAGTTTTTATCATAAGTGAGTGTTAGATTTTGTCAAATATTATTTCTAAATCTATTAATATAATCATGTGATTTTGGTTTTAGCCTCTGGCTGTGATGGATTATATTACTTGATTTTGAATGTTGAATCAGCTTTACATCCCACTTGGTTATGGTATATAATTATTCCTTTTCCATTCTTAGATTCAGTTTGTTAGCATTTTGGATTTTTGCATCTATGTTCATGAGAGATATTGGTGTGTAGCTTTTTTTTTTTTCCTTATAATGTCTTTTCCAGGTTTTGGTGTTCGAGTAACACAGCATCACAGAACAAGTTAGGAAACATTCCCTTTGCTTTTATTATCTGAAAGAGGTTATGGAGAATTGGTATAACTTCTTCCTTAAATGCTTGGTCAAATTCACCAGTGAACCCAGGTGAGTCTGGTGTTTTCTCTTTTGGATGGTTATTAATTATTGATTCAATGTCTGTAATAGATACAGGGCAATTCAGATTTTCTGTTTCTTCTTGTGTGAATTTTGGCAGCTGTATCTTTCAAGAAATGTTCCATTTCACCTAGGTTAGCAAATATGTGGGTATAGAGTTGTTCATGGTGTTTTTGTATTATCCTTTTAATGTCCATAGATTCTTTGGTTATGTCCCCTTTTCATTTCTTTTTTTTTTTTTAAAGATTTTTTTAATTTATTTGACAGAGAGATATCACAAGCAGATGGAGAGGCAGGCAGAGAGAGAGAGAGAGAGAGAGGGAAGCAGGCTCCCTGCTGAGCAGAGAGCCCGATTTCATTTCTGATATTACTAATTTGTGCCCTATTTTTTTCTTGGCCTAATCAATAGTTTCTGAATACTTCATATATTCTCAAATTTTCATTAGGAAAAAAACACACAATAAATCATTATTACATTTTATTACTTCATAAGAAATTACTAGAAATTTAGTTTAAAAAAAAATCCACTAATTAGCATAATCCTTTTGGCCAAAATCCAGGTGGCTTGACTAGGTTCTTCGCATAAGGTTTCACAGGGCTTAAATTAAGGTTTTATCTGGGCCTATTATGAGCAAAATAAATCAGGCAGAGAAAGACAAATACCATATGATTTCAATCATATGTGGGATTTAAGAAAAAAAAAGATGAACACATAGGGAAGGGAAAAAGAGAGAGAGAGAGAGAGAGAATTTAAACCATAAAAGACTCCACAATAGAGAACAAACTTAGGGTTGATGGAGGGAGGGGGTAGGGGATGAGCTAAATGAGTTATGGACATTAAGAGGGCAATTGTTATGATAAACACTGGGTGTTATATCTAAGTGATGAATCACTAAATGCTACTCCTGAAAACAATATTATGCTATATGTTAACTAACTAGAATTTAGGTGAGAATTTGGAAAGAAAAAAAGAGAGAAAAGAAATAAAATTTAAAAAATGTTTTACCTGGGCTAGTGTTTTATCAGGATGCTCTGATGAAGAATTTACTTGCATGGTCTCATGAACGTTGTTAGCTGAGTTCAGTGCATTGTGATGATGGGACGGAGGTTCCTATTTCTCAGCTGGGGGATTCCCTCATCAACTTAGCTCATCTGGGTTCCTCTCATACAGTTTTTCCATTTTAAAGCAACAGCCCTGAGCTGAGCTTTTCTCACACTTTGAGTATCGCTGACATCTCTGCCTTCAGTCAAAAAAATCTCTGTGCTTTAAAAAGATTGATATGTTTAGATCAGGCCCACCCAGACTATCTCCCTGTCTCAAGGTTAACTGTACCTGACACCATATTATTATAATATGTCCACAGGAATGATATTTCATCATATTCACAATTCTGTGGATTAAAGAAGAATATCTTTGGGAGTATACTCTAAAAATTTATTCTACCACAAAATTCAATGCTATATTCATATATATAAATAAAGGAGTTTCATCTGTCTATGTCTCTGCCATATTACTAAGATTGAATTCAACCACTATTTCCTCTATGAAGGATTTCTTATTTTCTCCTCTTGACCCTAATAATGTTGATGATTCCCTCGTTGTGCTTTCCTTTTATGTTCAATAGACTTCTATCTTGAATTATTACTAAAATTGCTTGTTCATATTCTACTTCACCTATGAAATTGAAAATTATAAGCATGCATTGATGTATGTCTACAACACTTAGCATGGATCCTAATACCTGGATATTTGATATATATTTGTTTACCAAAGGAAAAACTGGAAGACATTGTAGCTAGTTTAAGTGGCTTTTAGGAGGACTCCACCCCCCTGAAAACATACATAGAGGAATTCAGGGAGAGAGAAGACTGATTAACAAGCTGTAATTTAGACATTTCTTTACATAATTTTTTCCACTGCTTAAGCTTACTTTTAAAATTTTCACAATTAAATTGTGATTAATTAAATTGGATTGCCTGTGTGAAGAGCTGTTCCCAGTGCCATCTTTTTCACTGTGTGGTTTTAGGACATCATCCCCATTCAAAAACTATGTATTGGGTTTCTGTTATATGGAAAATTGGTGTTTGCAGGATGGGATAAAGCTATAGTGTATGTATTTGAGAATCTCAAAGTTCAGTGGGGAAATAGACAATGAAATAACTGAAGCTAATGTCATTTGGACTGGTTTGGTCATGGACAGCCCAGACTATATTAAAAAACAGCAGTGGTGTCTCTGACCTTAATGAAAGGTGAAAGAAAGCTTCCATGAGGGGTGACAGCAGAACTAATGGTGAAGGAGCAGGGCACGTCATCAGGGGAAGTGATGGTGAGGAAATACGTCTCTAGCAGAGTTTCTTCTTTCTGCAATAAAGGTACAAAATTTTCTGTTTGGATTTAAGGGAAAATCAAACTTCACTTCAGGGAGCAAACACCGCAAACAATTACACTCCCTTCACTTTTTATAGTTAAATCTGAACCCAAAAGGCAAGATTATCACACACTGTACATTGGAAATATTTATTTAAAAAAAAAAAAAAAAGCAAACAGCTCGAGAATGCTATACTTGCTTTTGGACTCTAGGTATACCTTTTGTTTTTTTAAAAGTGGCTGCTAGGTATTGTCCTATGTTACTTTTTAAAATTTCACAATTAAATGGTTGATCATGTACCTTAATTACAAAGGGAAAATTGAAGGAAACTCTTATTAAATAGAAATGGCACATTAGTTACCTGTAATGAAAAAACTCAACAGACTGGATAATAGGACTTCAATGGGTTTAGAAAACAAAAGGTAGATGGGGTCAGCATTTTGAATTGCTGTACATAATAAACTTTTCCACGAGTCTGCTTAGAAAAATGTTTCTCTGCTGGTTGCTCCTAAAGAGTTCTAAGTTTGTCCTCCCTTTGACTTTGAATCTCTGTGTGTAGTGGTTTTCAGAAATTAGCTTTTATGTGATCAAACTGCTCGTTTTTGATTCTGGATTCAAAGCTTTTGTAATTATGTTCAGAGCACTGTAAAAAAAGTATAAATGCATCTTTAATGTATGGAGATGGGAAGATCAGCAGTCAAGTGAAACTCTGCAGCATAGGAAAGAGTGCATAGGAGGTCAGTGGAACTGTTGAAAAGAATAGAAATTAGATCCTGTCAAAAGGGGTGAAAGAATCAGACTCATCCTAGGAAAGAGCTGCCAAAGAGGAATTTAATAATGTATCCTTTTATTTGTGGAGGCAGAATATTAGACACTTATAAAAATGCAGACTATATGAAACTCAGCAATACTTACCACCTACTTACCCACCTACCAACTCATGAGGAATCCAATTATTGGGTATTTAAAAAGTTCTATTACACAGACAGAATTTGCTGGGGATTAGTAGATATGCACAGCAGTTCACTTTATATTTACAAATATCCAAGATTGAGAAGGAAGAGGCACGTATAAGGTAATATATATTAGATTATAAGAGTTTTTAAGACCTCCCAAAATAAAAAGAGCTGTAGAATTAAAAACTCTCCTAATTATGTTCTTATGGTGTGAAAATCAACATGTGCCTTGGAGAAGAAATTTTGGAAAAAAAAAAACAAACAGTATCTCACATTCAGTGTACTTTTTAGATTTCTGAAAAATGTATCTTTTTGCAATAAACCCTTTGGCATATGCTCATTACCAAGGAAAATAAAACAGTTATATGACTAATTATCATATCAGTTCAGGAAAAGCCCAACAACCCACCCCTTGTTATCATAAACTAATGATGCCTCTCCATATTACATGAAACAATCAGTGGTGGTTCATTACAGCCATGTCGTCTTGCTCCATAAATGTCAGGAGATTAAAGGTGAACACTTTAGCTTCACATTTTTTGAACATGGGTTTTTAAAAGTTTAATGTGGTTGGATTATTTTAGGTGACAGTGACAGTTTCTTCATGATTCCAAAATGTCTACTGGAAAAGTCTAAAAACTGGTCAAAAACTTCTATTTGTTCTTTTTGTATTCATGTCAAATACTGTTTTATTGATTTTTTTTTTTTTTTTTACTGTAATAATCCACTGACAGGATAAGCCCATGTTTAGAGTTCTAAAGACAAAAAGGCAATCGCTGTGTTTCTCAGTGTATGGTGAATGAGCTTTGTGCACAACACAGGGTTCTAAGAGTTCAGCATATGCTCTTCACATGCACACAGACAGGTATCTTTCTTTTAAGATGTTCACAGCTTTCAGAAAGTCTGTTGGGAACAAACTTGTTTCATTTAGTTCCATTCAGCATCTCCATAGTTTTGTAGTTACTGCAATCTTTCAGGGTGTAATGCCATATAGTAATGATATTCCCTGAAACAAACTATGGGAAAGGCTGTTTTAAATTACAGTATGGAGTATTTGTGACATATTCAGCTCTGCATGAAAATTCTGAATCATTCATTGGAACAGATTTCTGTAATAATGACTTAAGTCCAGAGTAGCCTATTCACCAATTTAAGCCTTTTACTGCATGGAAACCTCTCCCCTATTCTAGCTCCCTAATTATTCCTTCCAGAACTCAGTAGGAAATTAGAGATCATAGGTAGGCTGGGTGACATTGAGGGCTCTAGGAGTTTTGCTTCAGCTAGAAAAAAGACTTTGACTAAACTATTTTTAAGATCTTTTGAAGCTTTAAATCTATTATCTCAATGACCTAACTTTGTTACTGACAGATAAACAACAAAACAACAATAATAACAACAAACCCATTTCCTATACACTTTACATTCTTCATTATTATTTAATATTCAACTATTTGAAACAAACAAACATAGATTAAAGGAGATGGAGCACACAAAATCAATGGCCAAAGTAGCAATAACAAAGAGTAAAAAAGAATAACATGTGTCGGTACATGCTATGTGCAAGGCATTCTTCTAAATGCGTACTATCATGATTTTACTTAACCTTCATAGCAAATTGCCTTGGGACTAGATACTAATAGTTCCCATTTACAGATGAGATTGAATCTCAAAAACTTTGTGTCAACTGCTCTATAGTTTACCCTACAAGTGGAACCATTTGGATGCAAATCCAGGTCAGCCTAATTTCCGTTTCATTTCTTTTTCATGTTATTTTTCTAGTATTAGCATAGAAACAAACAACTTTAAGTTAAATGAAGAAAAGGAAATGGAAGAAAATAGCATTTTCAAAGAATGAAAAATCTGAGGAGAACCTGCCTACACATGGTGCCCCAACTAGTAACCCCTCAGTAAAACAAAGTGAATATAAAATCTATTTAACTGAGGATATATTCTCCGAAAATAAAAAATGCAGATAAAAATATTGAGCTGAAAAAAAATTGAGCTAAACACCTGATTTGTATTCAAATAATCAGATTACAAAAGAAAGTTTTGTTTAATTAGAATTTTTCATATTCACATTTTTGTTTGTTGTTAAGAACTATCTTAATGTTTGGGAAACTGCATACCACAGGGAGAAAGGGAATCAGAAGTGATGTCATGGCTTTCACTGGATTTTGGAGAAATATGGACTGCTAATATGAGACTAAACCCAGACTGCAGTGGGGAGGTTGTTGAACTACAGAAATTTAAAGTATGATGAAGTGAAAACAATTTTTAAGAAATCAATTGTTTTTAGACAGCTAATCTTTAAAAAAAAAAATTTAGTTCAAAGACGCTGCCTTCACATGTAGAAAAGACACTTATAAAGCATATTTTAGCATTCTTTTAAAGAAATGACCTATAAATTTCCTCTGAATAAGATTTTTTAAATTGTGTAAATAACAGTCCGACTTTTCAGAGCAAAAAGATGATGGGAAACTTAGAAAACCAAATCAACTTTTCACTGAGATGTTATTCATGTTGTGAGGGAAGACATAATGGTCATAATGGAGTGGGATCAAAGGGTTAAAATAAATGAGAAGAATTTAAAAAAAAAAAAAAAGACCCAGAGGGAAAAGAAAGCCACAAGAAAATAGGTCCACTAATGAATGAGGAAGGGCATGAAATTAATGATGGCTCTAAAACGGCTGAGTTATTGAACTCATTTTTTAAATCTGCCTTTAACAAGAGAAATGAACCAAAGAAATATAGACAATTAGGGAGTAATGAAGACATTGCAAAAATTGCTCTAGCCAACATGAAGATAAGGGAATTCCTTACTTGGCAGGCACTGAAGGGGCCACATCACCCTCAGTTAATCAGGGAATTGGCCAGCATGTTTACTGATCCACTTAAGTTTATTCTTAGAAAAATGAAAGAATGTTAGCATTTCAGAGAATATGGAAAAAGTAGTCTCTTAAAAGGTTTTGGAAACTTTTGGCCAGGAAGGGCAATCAGTAAAGGTGGTGATGAGGGAGCAGGAGGCTGGCTGAGGACAAAGCAAAAGCTGGCACCTTGCACCCCCCTCTCCACCCACTCCCCTCAGTAATATGTGTGGCACCTCTGGCTGCCCTAAAAGAAAAACAAAGTTAACTTGCAGAGATCACAGTCCTGCAAGAGAGGAGTCTCCCTTGGTTTACCAATGTCCTAGAGATTTACAGCAAAGAAGCTACCTAACAATAGCACAATTTCCAGAGGCAAATTAACTCAGTTCCTCAAGCCCTGAATAAAGTTAAATTTCTTCTAAACCCAAATCTCACTAACAAGGACACTTGATAGGAGAAATGTGAAACTTTATCTCTAGATCTCCAAGATAGTGTCGAGAATCAGTCCCAAGCGTACGGCCCACTGATACACATCTAAAGGGTCTCACAAGATTTTACTACTAGAAATGAATAACCTTTCTCTCAACAATAGCTAGTCCCTCAAGGTCCTGGAGACCTTGCTTCCAAAATTCCTTAGAGACTAACATCACCCTCTTTGTCTTCACCTACCCAACTCCTGTGTATATAATCAGCCGCTCCTCAGGATAACAGTGCAACATCTTCTGCCCACGGGTCCTGTCCCCGTGCTCTAATAAACCACCTTTTTGCACCAAAGACGTCTTAAGAACTCTTTCTTAGCCGTCGGCTCCGAACCTCACCCCATTGAACCTAAGCTAGGTTCAAGAACTTCATCAGTGGCATATTTGATTAAGTTCTAGAACCTAGATGAGGTTCCATGGGCTGGGGTCCGGAGCCGATGACCAAGAAAGAATTCTTGAGACATCTTTGGTGCAAAATCATGGTTTATTAAAGCATGGGGACAGGACCTATGGGCAGAAAGAGCTGCTGCCTGGGGTTGTGAGGGATGGCAGGTTCTGTACCTTGTGGTTGGGGGAAGGTGAGGGGAAGGGAGGTTACAACGGAGCTTTCATATGCTAAGAGGGCCTACAAGGTGCCAGGATACCGGAGGCCTAGCGGAGGCCTAGCCGCTTGATCAATGTTGTCTTTTGGCCAGCCATTAACATCAAGATAGTTGGGAGATTCCTGGTGGGATGTCACAATCCTGCTATCAAGCGTCTTTGTTAGTGAGATTTAGGTTCAGAAGAGATTTAACTATATTTAGCCTCCTTCAGTTTTGTTTTTGGAGGAGAGGGTGACCTTAGGGTTGGAGGAACTGAGTTATTTGCCTCTGGAAATTGTGCTATTGATAAGGTAGCTTCTTTTGTAGATCTCTAGGACATTTGTAAACCAAAGGGAGACTCCTGTGTTCTATGATTGTGATCTCTGCAAGTTAACTATTTGCTTCTCAATACCGCAGTCAGGGGTGCCTGAGGAATGTCACACACATTACCGAGGGGAACAGGTGGAGAGGGGGTGCAAGGTGCCAGCTTTTGCTTTGTCCTCAGCCAGCCTCCTGCTCCCTCATCATATTGATACCTCTGAAAAATGTTAAGAATGGGTAACTGGCACACTCCCTTCAAAAAGATTAAGGCAGAACACATGAATTTTTAGCTTTGTCACTAACCCACAGAAGATATTAAAGAAGAAATTAAAGAGAATTAAAAAAAAGTCAAACATTTGGACATAAGATCATTTTTGATTTGGTGAGTCACCCAATTGTGAATGAAAAATTAATCAGAATGACTCAAAGAAAAGTGATTTAATCATGGTTTTGGAAAGAGGTCAAAGATCACCATGAGTGATGAAAATATATGGCAAATTATATAAATTAGTGGGGCTCAGTTTGGGCTAGTATTCATTCTGTTTTGTTTAAAAGCTTTGTTATTTATGATTAGCAAAATGATTAATGAATTGTTTAAAAGATTTTAAAATGACGTTATTCTCTTAAAGTGAGGGAACACTTGCAAAAACCACAAAGAAGAAAAAGGTTCAAAGCGGACTATAAATCTGCAAATGGAGGTTATGCAAAAATGTCGGGGGGGGGGGTGGCGGGCAGTGAGAGGTCTCCAGAAGTCAGGGTCTGAGCTAGAGAATTATGCAACATTTTGCAGTTCAAATGAGGCAGAAGGTCAACAGTTGTTGCACTAACAATGATGAAAGAGATCCCCGCTTGTCCCCTCCTCATCTTAGCTATGCTAAAATTCTCTCAACGTTGGAAAGACTAGTTAGTGTCCTTTTTCATCTCATCAATAAGAAGCATGGGAAACATTGCATCTGAGAACTGTAGATTAGTAGCAATGCCCTCTAAACGAAACGGATACAAAAGGATCTGATGATGAGCAAGAATGCATTAAAAAAATCAGACGACTTTGAGAACTTTAATTAGTTCTGGGATCCAGGCTTTTTCAAGGAAATTTAGCAGAAATGCCCAAGTTAGAAAGTGAGAAGACTAGAAAAAGGAGGACTAGATGAGCAAATTTCTGATCGAGTTGGTGCAAACAAATACAGATTAACGGGAAAATATAAAGCCACGAAATTCGAAATGAAGCAAGAGGACAGAATAAGCAGTGATGATTTAACATTGCAGGAAATAACTAATCAGGCATCCAATGAACACTTGTTGTTGCCTGGGATAACTAGGATGTGACAACAGGGACTTACCCATAGAGTGAAGATGCCTCTTGCATTTCACTTAGGAGATAGAAAGGTAGGTGCTCTTATGATGAAGTTCTAGAACCTACGTGAGGTTCGGTGGGCTGCAGTCTGGAGCCGAGGACCAAGAAAGAATTCTTGAGACATCTTTGGCGCAAAATGGTGGTTTATTAAAGCACGGGGACAGGACCCCAGGGCAGGAAGAGCTGCTGCCTGGGGTTGTGAGGGATGGCAGGTTATGTACCCTGTGGTTGGGGGAAGGTGAGGGGAAGGAAGGTTTCAAAAGGAGTTTTCATATGCTAAAGAGGGCCTAGGAGGTGCCTGGAGACCACCGTTGTCTTTTAGCCAGCTGTTCAGATTTTTGCTATCAAGCGTCTTTGTTAGTGAGATTTGGGTTTAGAAGAAATTTAACTTTTATTTAGGGCTGAGGAACTGAGTTATTTGCCTCTGGAAATTGTGCTATTGATAAGGTAACTTTTTTGTTTATAGATCTCTATGACATTTGTAAAGCAAGGGAGACTCCTGTCTGGCAGGATGTGATCTCTGCAAGTAAACTATTTGTTTCTTATGGCGGTCAGGGGTGCCTGAGGAATGTTACACATATTACCCAGGGGAGTGGGTGGCAAGGTGCCAGCTTTTGCTTTGTCCTCAGCCAGCCTCCTGCTCCCTCATCATTCTGACTGCCCAGTCCAAGGCATTTAAGTCTCTGCTATTGACGAGAAGGTATCACTTCTCCAAGGAGATGCACTACGTATCTTTCTTCTTTTTTATGTAACCAAAACACTCCCTCACTGTTGGGGAGAGCTGCACCCTACCAAACACTTGCAATGTCCAATACACTGACTTTTATCACTACCATTCACATCATCCTTCCAGGGCAGGCACTGTGATCTAGGTATCACAATGCGGAAAGGGACAGCACCTTTAAGTAGCATTTCCAGCATCACATAGAAAAGAGATGATGAAGCTGGACAACAAACCCAGGGAGCAGTCTCCAGACCCCCCTGCTTTTGCTCCACCCACTTGAGACCAACTTCATGTACAGAATACTCTTCTCACTCTCTGTAAAACCCATGGTTTCACACTCTCTGATATTATGTTCTTTCTTTTTTTTTTTTTTTTTAAGATGTTATTTATCGATTTGAGAGAGAGAGAGATACAGTACAAGCAGAGGGAGTGGCAGACAGAGGGAGAAGCAGGCTTCCCACTGAGGAGGGAGCCTGATGCAGGACTCAGTCTCAAGACCTGGGAATCAAGAACTGCACTCATGGCAGAGGCTTAATCGACTAAGCCACCCAGGAGTTCTTCTGACATTGTTCTTAATCCAAAGGAGCTGAAATGTGTTCTTGGCAGGGCTGTGATCTCAAGTGGAACAACCCGAAGGAATTCCTAGTGATGAAGACATTTCTGTCCCCTAAAAGGTCTATGTCATATTGTCCAGTGGTCACAGTTCTGACCATGGCCTTTGATGACTTGCCCTTGATTCAAGGCACGCACAGCAGTTCTGTCAATACAGCCAGTGCCTCTAACTCCCAGGGCAGTTCAGTTGTACTTGCTGTGCTCAATAGCTATGCTTTCCCTGAACAAAATTCAGAGAGAGATAGGGGAGTTATTGACTTGTATCCCTTGCATGGCTGTCTATATACACACTATAATACACAGGCATTCATCTTGGTGGCTTGTGATTTCAGATTCTTAATTTAAGGTTTTGGGTATTTGTGCCAGATATTTAATTACTCAGAACATTTGTTGATGGAGACTTAGATGTCATTGGGTTCCTTTGAAATTTGGTATCTTCCTGATTATGGCTTCACATGAGAATATAATGTCAATTAACCAAATAGTTCATTTGTTCATTTAGAGGATCATTATGCATATTATGTGCTAAACTCTGACAGTGTTTCAGGCATGGCGTCCATCTTAGGACACAAAGACAAAAGTAAAAGACTCCAGATATCCTAATCCTTCACTGGTGAATCTACTAAATTACCAAGCATTTCACAAGGATTTACTATTATTTGTCAAAACACTGACGTTTACTAATGATTTGCTTATTATATAAAATAAACTCAAGTTTTTTCTTTTAATAATGTAATTATCACTCCCATGATTCTAATATGTTTTCCTAAATACGGAAGCAGTTGCACCTGGGTGGCTCAGTCGGTTATGTGTCTGCCTTTAGCTCAGGTCATGATCCCAGGGTCCTGGGATGGAGCCTCGCATTGGGCTCCCTGCTCAGCAGGGAGTCTGCTTCTCTCTTTCCTTCTGCTGCTCCCCTTGCTTGTGCTCTCTTCTCAAATAAATAAATAAAATCTTTAAAAAAATTGTTATGGAGTTTTAAAAAATGGAGTAATTGGGAAAATAAATGTGGAAGAAAATGAGTTACTAACATAAGATAAGAAATAGTTCATAATATTGAGTATTCCTTTGGGAATAAATTGCTTAAGCGAACTTGTGTGTAGAACAGAAAACATAAAGTGGAAAAACACTGGTTATTAGGAACAAACGTGTGTATGGATGACACACAACCACAAATGTTATGTTATACAAAACACTGTGGGGAACACAGACTACACTGGGCAGTTTCCTTCAAAAGGTCGAATTAGAAGTAGTCCACAGTAAAGGAATTAGGATAATGAACACTACCAGTGCAATAGCCTAGGGCAGGGAGTTGGACTGGTGCCATGGATTTAAACAGTGGTTTTGTTTAAATGGAACACAGCATTTGTGAGCAAAGCACTGGAATGAGCTAAGTTGGAATGTGTGTCTGAGAGCATTTTAAAATCATGCTAAGCATATTTTGGACTGCATGGTATAGTTATTGGCAAGCCTGCTTCCAACTGTAGAAAATTTCAAAATACCACTATTTTCATTAAGGCTTCTTTTTAAACTGCAGTTATGAGAGAGGCCATCCAGAGCAAAACAGCTTCTAGATTTACTGAGAGTCGGTTCTCAGTCTGAGCCAGCTAAGTCCCAGCTCCTAAACTCTCTGCCCATCAAGGCACAGTTGAGTCTAATCCACCTTGATGCCCACCCCCATGTTCCTCATTCACTGTCCCAAGTACAAGCTCTCAAGCTATCAGTCTTCCACCCTAACTTGACCCAACCATTTCAGATGCTCCCCTCTACTCAGAACCTTTGATGGCCTCTACAACTCTCAAATAGTTTTCTGTGCTTCGAGGCTTCTACTCCTTAACTAGAGAATTCTCATGGGTTCTTAAGCCCTTCTCTGAGTGCATTTACGTTAACTGAGATAAGGCTTTTACCAAGTATACCTTCTCAAGTTGCACATCTCCCCTATCTTAGAGAAGCCTGGATAATTTGTCAGAGGTCAGATTTGTAAGCCACAGATGGGAGAGTTCTGGATTTTTAAATATTTACATTTAGTCCGGGTCAAAAGATCAGGGAAGCCAATGGGAGAAATCTATTTAGGAAAGCCTATGTAGACAGAGAGGGTTTAGAAATTAAGAAACCAGATATTCTATAAAAGCAATACAAATAAAGAGATTTGAATCATAATTGTCATTACTGATCTTCTATTCTAGAATCTCATGACTTCAGTGTAAAGTTCATACTTAAGAAGGTTTGTTTGGGGAGACAAAGTATGAACTATTAACATTAACTCTCTGTAAAATCTCCTGTAATTAAAGTATAAATAAATGCTATGTGAACATCCACATACACAAAAAAGGTTTGTAAAACACTACCTTGCTTCCAAAGAGGTACAGTTTGAACATTGAGTCTTCATAGTATTTTGGGTTTTGTGTTGTAGCCATAGTGAATTCCTACCAATTCCCCAATGTGCTAAAATCTGTGTTATTCCTTCTATTCTGTCAGAAATGTCCTTTTCCATCCAATAACTTTACTCACTTGGCTAAGTCCTACTCACTTTGTAGATTACAGCTAAGATGTTGCTTGTTTCTGAAAGTTTGACCTTGTTCTCCAAGTGAAGATTAGATGCCTTCTAATAGAAGCTCACATAAAAATTATATTTTCCTTCTTTTTTTTTTGAGATTTTATTTATTTATTGGACAGACAGAGATCACAAGTAGTTTGAGAGGCAGGCAGGGAGAGAGAGGAGGAAGTAGGCCCTCTGCGGAGCAGAGAGCCCGACGCTGGACTCGATCCTGGACCCCAGGATCATGACCTGAGCTGAAGACAGAGGCTTTAACCCACTGAGCCACCCAGGCATCCCATTTTCCTTTTTTTTTTTTAAATACATGACATCTTATCCTGCCACTGTCTGTTCCATGTTCCTTGATTTCCAGCACCTGGGACAATGCTTGGCACCATCAGCATTCAATAAATATTTGCTGAATGACTGTATCAGTTGAAAAAATAAAAGACGGAATGGATGAAGGGGTAAAATTAGTAATTTGATGGATATATAGAGATTTTTTGCTAGTTTCTGTTAAGTGAGTCATACCAGAGAAAGTTACTGTGTACGAAAACAATGAAGTCAAATGAAGTCAGTATCTCATCAAGAGAGACATACAAAAGTCATACTGAAGTTATTCTTATGGCATCCATTCATCAAGTATTTATAAAATGCCTACCTGTTATATCAAAAGTAACCCTTTTTTAAAACTGATTCAAGCACTAACTGGATGCTTACTATTTATGTCATAAAGTATGCTTGCTACTTTCCTCCAATAATTTGCTGTTTTTCATGTGTTTTAGAAGTGAATCATGAGCTAAACTATTAAAAAAAAAATCCTGTCAGTTATGCATATAGCACATATGCTAAAAGTGATAATGTTTTTTTTTCTTTTCTTTCAAAGGAATTTTAAAGCAAAGGAATAATTGTCAAACTAGACCCAATGTGCACTTTTCATGAAAAATTAACCTGTGTATGCATATTCAAAATAAGTGATTGCAAATGAATAGGGAAATTAGCTCTGTTCTGTCTGTGTGGAGATCTCATTGGTAGTATGATGATCAGCATTCAGATCAGTTACAGCCCGAGATTGAAGGAGAGCTCTGTTGATATACAGGATGTTATGTAAGCTCCACCATACGCTAAGAATTACTTCAAGAGTTGAAATGTTGTTTCACGTAAGCAATTCAAAAACAAATCAGGGGAAAACTAGGCACATGCAAAGAACAATACTTATTTCAAATTAGAGCTGAGCTTCTGGATTTCTGGTCAAATAGAGTAAATTGTCTTGAAGATGGAGGAAGGTTGTAGATGGAAAAAGGATCTCTGAATATATCAGCATCCATTCCTTATAAATCCCATCCCTGTGGGTACTAGGACCACCATTCTTCCTGAATTTGGAGTTGGTTCACTACATGTCCACAAATGACTTACTGACAATGCTTGCTATACTTACCCAGGTGTGGAAGCAAGCAGTTTTCCATCCAAAGAAACATGTAAATATCTCCAGGAATTTATGTAGTGTCTTTATCAATATAGGGACAGAAAGAACAAAAATAGAGAGAAAGGATGCATATAAAGTTATTAATATGAGGATATATATACATCCTTGTTTAGATAAGTGTGTGTGTATATATACATGTATATAGGCTATGCTAGATTTGAATTATCATTGATTATAATAAAATAGATGAGGTTCTCCATTCTAACTACAACCAACATCCAACTTTTGTTTCTAGATTATATTCCAGTAAGACTCCTTTTATAATAGGTTGGGTTGTAGATGTAAAACCTTGACTTGTCTTTGGCTTATTTCATAAGAAACAGTTTATGTTACTTCCACTAGGGACCATGCTTATTTTTAGCAGCTCTTCTGAGTGTTTAAAGGAACATGTAGCAAACCAAATCTCATGTGGATGAAAAAAAATCAGTGATGTCTGACAACACAATGTAATCGGGTTCTAGAATGTTTATAGCCTTTGTCAAAAGAGTGGAGCTAAAATGCAACTAAAATACTCCATGCAATATTTCACAATCCCTCCCATCACCATAACAACAAATAACCCATGCAGCTGGGACATTAGTAGTTATCGAGAAACTTAGCCTTCCTTTGTGAACTTTACCTTCAATTTGTATATGTTTGCATTTGGGGGTCTCATATTCTTTTTCTTGAGACATTTTGGCAGCTTAGACCAGTATATACCAATTTAGGATCTGGGAAAATGTTCCAGAGGGAATTAGATGTAACCAACATTTTGACATTATACATATTACTGTCCTTGCTCCTATACAGACTCAATAGACCAAAAAAAGAAATTAAATAAATTGATCTTTTATACTATCTGAGTAAACTGAAAGGCAGCAGAGAGCGAGTTGTGTTACTATCTAGGGAAAAAGCAATCTAGTCAAGAGAGACAAGGATGCATGACTCTTAAGAGACGAGAGCACAAGGAATGTTTGACAAAACATAGTGATGTGTCTTGCAGGAGAGGCGAGTGCAAAGGAAGAGTGGGAGTGGAGGCTAGAACACAGGGACACGTATGTCCTTGTGAGGATTGGGCAGCTGCATTGTGTGACATGAAGAACTGTTGAAACATTGTTTTTAATTGAGGTGAAACTCACATAACTTAAAATTAACCATTTTTTAAAATAAGTTTTTAAGTATAATGAACATATAGTGTTATATTAGTTTTGGGTGTACAATACAATGACTCAACATGCCTATATGTTACTCAGTACTCATCACAATAAGCATATTCTTAATTCCTTTTATCTATTTTAAAGTGAAAAGTTCATTTAATACATTATAGTGTTGTGCAACCACCACCTGGATCTGGCTCCAAAACACTTCATCAGTGCAAACTAAGATCCTGAATACTTTACAGAATTACTCTCCATGCCTTACTACCCTTAGCCCCTGGTAACCATCAATCTGCTTACTGTCCTATGGATTTACCTATTCTGGATATTTCATATACATAAAGTCTGTGATCTTTTGTGACTTACTTTTCACTTAATATACTGTTTTTGAGGTCCATCCATGTTGTAGCAGGTATCAGCGTGCCATTTCTTTTTATGGCTGAAAAATATTACATATGAAAACACTGTAATTAGTTTATCCTTTCAGGTACTGATGGACATTTGGGTCGTTTCCATCTTTTGACTATGGTGAATAAAGTTTCCATGAATGTTCATTTACAATTTTGTTTGAACACCTGTTTTCAATTATTTAGATATATACCTAGGAGCAGAATTTCCTAGTTACATGTAATTGTGCATTTAACTTTGTAAGGAACGAAAACTTGTTTTCAGTGAAGGGTTTTTGGTTAGAGAAAGGACCTGAGTCAATTTATGATTTAAAAGATTATTCTTAGTGCTATGAGGAGAATAGTTTTTAGAGGATCAAGGAAACAATTCAGAATTTAACTGCAACCATCTGCCTTAAAGCAGCATGTAAGCAATGGAGAATAGAGGAAAGTGTTCCAATTTAAGGTATTAAGGAAGGGCTGACAAGATTTGTTGATGTTTTCGACATGAGGGAAAGAAAGATTTCAAGGATGATTGTAAAATATCTGGCTTGAGGAATTAGAAGATAGAAATGACCAATATCTTATAAAAAGGAAACTGTAAAGTACTATGTTTAAAGGCTATAATCAAGGGTTCATCCTTGTTTATCTTAAATCAGCAATATCTCTTCAACATCTGTATCAGATACCTTTAACTATGTAACAAACTGCTAACCACAAAACTTTGTGGTTTATTTGGTTATGAATCTTTGTATTAGCAACTAGGTCTGAACTCAGTTGAGTGGTTCCGTAGGCCTCATTTGGGGTCACTTGTAGCTGCAATGGGCTAGTGATTAATTGAAGGCTGGTTGACTTAGGGTACTTCCGATGGGATGGATCATTCTCCTCCATATCGTCTTATACTTTAACAGATCATCCCAGGAGGCTTTTTGTTTGTTTGTTTGTTTGTTTTTATTTACTTTGGGAGAGACAGAGAGAGTGAGGGAGAGCACAAGCATTGGGTTGGGGCAGAGAGAAAGGGTGAAGCAGACTCCCTGCTGAATAGGGAGCCCAATGTGGAACTGGATCCAGGTGTCCTGGGATAATGACCTAAGCCAAATGTAGACACTTAACAGACTGAGCCACCCAAGTGCTCTGATCCCAGGCTCTTATATGTGGAAATTTCAGGGCAAGAAAGGAGAGGCTGGAAACTGCAAGTTCCTTTGATTCCTTGGCTCACAGCTCGTACAATGTCCCTTTCATGGCAGGCAATTGGTCAGTGAAGTCATAGATTCAACCAGGATTCAATGGGACAAAGAAGATTCAACCTCTTGATGGGACCATCAGCAACACCTTGCAAAGATGTATGTAAAGCAAGGGCAGAATCAGTGGCTTTTAAAATATGGTTTAATCTATCACACCATCAAAGTTGAAATATTGAAAACATAATCAGTTATAAGTTCCTGAAGTTCAGGAGGGAAGACTGGGCTGACAAGTGGAGGGAGACTGATGAAGAGATTCTTTTCAAATGCTCATCTCTGATGTCTGAATATTAAAAAAACAAACAAAAAAAAACAATGAAATAAGGAGAAACAGAAAAGTGGATGGATGGATGGATCTGTCCATGAGGTAAGAGGAGATCAAGTAAAAATTGTGTCCAGGAAGTTAAATTTGGCATTGAAATACACCAAAGATGACTGTGTATTTGTTGTTTATGCAGTACATAGTGGCTTTTCTGTCTGTTAAGTATCTTTGAAGTTACCTGACCAACATAGTGACTGTTTTCTCTCTAGCCCTAGGCTAAGACAGGGACAGTGGTTTCTGTGAATACCAAAATTCTTCCCGTACCAAGCTCATTAAAAGATCTGAACTTCCATTAATATCCAGGGAAAGTAGGCCAGAAATTGTCTGCAATGCTAATGGGAGCTATGAATTTGAATTTTCAGTGAAGTAATAAGGCCATGTGTTTTAAAACAATGGTAAAACTCAGTTGTGAGGGCAACTGAAAGACATTTCACTTTATAACCATGTTGAAAAGCATAATATTTATTAAACATCATCCTACACAGAAAATTGTTCTAGGTTCTCACAGTTACACAAAATTGAATGAAGCACTTGATCTTGTTTTTCAATGGGTTGCCATTTAAATGGGATGTTGTAGATGAGAAAATAAATTGTATAAATTGCTAATGAGAAGAGTGATCATATTCACACAGAGACGTATCTATGCAAATCATGGAAAGATATGTTTAGTAATAGAGTACTGGAGAGAAGGCATAGGAGAAAAAAGAGAAAGAGTAAGCATTAGGGGGCCAGAGCAAAATCCCTACCAATGAGTAGTGTCTATAAACAAATCCCGTAGTCTAATAAAAACATCAGCTATCATTTATGGTTTTTACAATGTTTGGAACACCATTCTAAGTACATCATATCAATTTACTTAGTGCTCACAATAACCAAGAAGGTACAAGACGTTCTTTTGTGCCTATACTATATCTGTTGGCCCACTTGTTTTTAGCGCCCTTGGCCAACATCCACCTCCCACAAATGCCTGCTTTGGTGGCTCTCTGCTTTCTTGCCTCTCAGACTTCCTCTGAAGCCTGAGAGACACCCAGTCCTCAACCAATGGGGGACAGGAGTGAGTGAATACCTCAGCTTTCCTCTCTTTAGAGGGATTACTTTGAGAAGCAGTCTATGCAGTCCCCTGCACAATTCCCATAGCAATTGTGCTTTAGTTGTCCACCAGGGAAACTAGAGATACCTCTTACATTACCTTTACTTCCCTTACTATGTCATTGTCCTATTTTCCTCACTCTGCTTTCTATGATTATCTTCCACATAAACTGTATCCAAATCCATGTCTCAGGCACTGTTTGTGGAGAACCCAAACTAACCCAAACTGTTCTGCACTTCAACAGAAATAAAAAGGAGGTTATAAACATGTAAGAACTTGATCAAAATCACCTATAGAAAATATTAGAATCCAGATTGGCCCCTAATCTTTTAGCATTAAATAATACTGAATCTCTCAGAATCAAGGTTTTCATGATTTAATTTTTACAGACAAATTAAATATTTATAAACCCCACTGTGAGATTCTGTGATTCTAGATTATAATTTTTATGCATAAAATAAAGAAAATATATTTCCTTGATAAGAAATTAAGACCTAGAACATTGACTCTTCTGGGATAGAAAAGCTCTCTTATTTCCCTACTATTCTCAAAATAAGTTATCAAAGGAATACTCTCATTTTAATCTGAATGTTTTACTGCAATAGATAATGCATTGAAAGACCCTATTTTTAGGATTTGTAAAAGGTTTTCTTTGTAATCTCTTCCTCCCAGATTTACAAGGATTTAGATGACAATTATAAACTGCACTTAACACACAATTTTATTGTTTAAAGTTATTTCCCTTAACTATTACAACAACGTTACAAGGCACATGAAATCATTTTACAGATGAGGAAACTTAACTGCAGCACTTGAATCTTGCCCACCCTAATGTACTTGGCATATCGCAGAACCAGGTAATGAATCCACATCTTCTTATAACCCAAGGCAGGGCTTTGTGTCTTGTAGCATAGGCATTTATGAAGTCTTTGATCATCGCCAATGCTGAGGAAAACAATAAAGAATAAACTCTCTGGGTGGTCCACATGGAAAGGAGATGTTTTAAGTGAGTTTATAAATAGCTGCTTCCTGTGAATTGGCATCTTTTAGTCTCTGCATTTCCAAAGTCCGTGTGGATTCATGGAGAAACTGGGTTCTAACAGAAGTTAATGTAGAAGAAACATAGTGTTGCAGTACCAAGTACCCAAGTTTTAGGAAAACTGTCAGGACAGGAAGAGGCAATTTTTCAACTCCACTGGAATGGCCTCTACTTATGGTTCTACAGTCTCTTCACCCTCAGGTTGCTAACCTTTAAAGTGATCCTGATAACACTGTTTCAAATAAGTTTAAACCCAAACTTAATGTGAAGTCATAAAACAGAGTCAAATAAAAAAATGACCTTGGTCACCTTTTGTTAATTTCTAGCTTCTGGTCTCAACATGTGTGAAAAGGAGAAAACATGAATCTGTGTATGATTACTTCACTTTGGCCCTTTCTTAAAAGTCGGGGAAATCATTTTTAAATTAGTTTTTTTCAGTCCTTTATATCTGCATGATATTTTCATGTGATGTTAACAAGCCAACAATACCTACTCTGATCTATAATAGTATAAACTCTGTTCTTATCTGTTGACACTCTTTTTTTTTTCTACAAGTTATTGATACTTTTTAAAACATTTATTTAGGTAAAATACACATAGCATAATATTGTCATCTCAACTATTTATACATTTATAGTTCAGTGTAGTTACATATATTCACATTATTGTGAAACCATCGCTGCAATCCACCCCATAAACCCTTTCATTCTGCAAAATCAGTATTTATAACTGTTAGATAATAACTCCTCTTCTTCCCTCTCCTTAGTCACTGACAGGCACCATTCTACTTCTGTCTCTGAATTTGACTAATCAACATACCTCATATAAGTGGAATCATGCATTATTTATCTTTTTGTGACTGACTTATTTCACTTAGCATTATGTCCTCTAGGTTCACCCCACATTGAAGGATGTATCAAAGTTTCCTTCTTTTCTTTTAGAGCTAAATAATATTCTACTGTATGTATAAACCACATTTTGTGTATCCATTCATCCATTGATAGTCCTTGGATTTTTTCAACCTTGTGGCTATTGTCAACAGTGCTGCTCTGAACTTGGGTGTCTAAGTATCACTTCTAGATTCTGCTTTCAGGATTTTTGGTTATAGGAGTAGAATTGCTGGATCATTTGATAGTTCTATTTTATTTTTTTTTTTTTGAGACAATTCCATGCTGTTTTCCAGAAAAGAAGTTGCACATTTTTTTCATTCCCATTGACAGTACACAAGAGGCATGAGGTGACTCCTCATTATAGTTTTGATTTGCAACTCCCTCATGATTACTAATGTCAAGTATCTTTTCACATACTTGTTGGTCATTTGTGTATCATTTTTGGAGAAATCTCTATACATCTCCTCTGCCCATTTAAAAAATTATGGCATATGTCTTTTGTTTGCATGTTGTCCTTGCCCCAGAGCATGAAAATCTCTGTATCTTTCTAACTTTAGTGTATGTGTTACCAAAGCAAGCGTGTAAGTTGTTGATTCTTAATTTGAATTCTTAGTGTTTCATTATACATTTTCCTCTTCCCAAAAAACCACCATCCCTTATGATGCACTTACACTTAACACTTTATTTCATAAGAAATACAAAAGAAGAATTGTATATGTTCTTAAACTTATTTCTTGTTTATATTCAAGTTATTGCCTCTTTCCATTGCTTGATTACTGATAGTTTTGAGTTTTGTTTTGCTTTGTTTTGTACTTTTTCATGTCACTAGGTTTAGGAAAGTGGAAAATTTTAAGGTCTGACTTAATGATGTCACCTTAAACAGCCTGATCAAGGTAGAGATGAGTAAGGAGCAGTATTTCAACCTTGCATCTAAAGAGGACATTAATCTTGCTCTTTTTTAAAATTTTTAATCAGAAGTTCCTAATTTTCTCACCATTGATGTAAAAATCATTTATACTTCCAGCACAACCAACATAAATCATTAACACAAAAAAGAATAGTAAGCAATCTTTAATCAATATCACTTCCTTCCATTAGACACAGTGGAAATGAAAGAATACAATTCGTCATTGATCAGGAGTCTTGCAAACATTCAGCCAGGGCCTCATATCTTCCCCATACTGAGTTTGTTTTAGTCATGCTGGACTTCTTTATGTTTTTAGGACAAATCAAGGTCATTTCCTTCCCATGAACTATGCACATCTTGTTTCTTTCTGTCATTTCGTCATTTCTTTGAGGTTTTAGCTTAATGCCATCTCCTTGGAGAGGCCTCCTGACACTTAACCCAATGGTGCTGCTTCCTGGACAGTCACTTTCTATTGTTGCATCCACTTTATTTTCTTCACAGCACAAATGACTTTCTGAAATTATCTTATTAATTATTTACTGGTATGCTATTTATTCTCAGCCATCTTCCCTCATTATGATATATGTTCTACAACTGCAAAGTTCTGTGTCCTTGTTTCACTTCTAGATCCTCAGCGCCTGAAACAGTGCCTGGTTAATAGCATAAATATGTTGCATGAATATGAGCAAGATCTTTTTATGTAAAAGACCAGGTATTTTAGGCTTTGTAAGGCATGTGTTCTGTTACAACTGCTCAAATCTGCTACTATAAATCAAAAGCAGCTATTAAATAATATCAAAAAAAGAGAAAAGAATAAGCTTGACTGTGTTGACTGTGTTGCTATAAAATTTTATTCACAGAAATAAGGCATGGGCTAGATTTGGCCTATGGACCATCGTGTACAGACTGCTCGACTAGAACTCCTCATGTCTATTTTGGTATCAGGGCACACTTGGATGTTAATTAATTCATTTTGGCTAGTGTTTGCAAAAAAAAAATGTTAATAATAATAATAATAAAATAAAGATAAAACTTGTTTTACTTCAAAACAATAAGTAATAATTAAGATAAAGATTAAGAGAATTTTCCAGATATTCTGTGGAATAGTATGATAGCTGTTCAATCAGCAGCTTCAGTGGGAAAGGGCAATTGGTGTTAAAGATAATGTGATGGTAGGAAGGGATATTTGAAATCATTCTTAGTGTACAGCAGTGTGCTTCCAAATCATCAGTGGTTGCCAGACTGCATAACAGAATGACCAGTAACTCCGGGGTGGTGTCTGAGAATTTGTGTTTCTATCTAGTTCTAGATGATGCTGATACTGGTAGGGTAGAGGCTCAAAAGTGGAGAGGAGAGGCATGTGAAGATGTGAGTGAGGTGACACAGGTGAGCAATGGTCTTCCTGATGGTAGGGCTGTGGAAATGATAAGCAGGACACAAATGAGAGGGAATTAATTATCCAGGAGAATAGCATGCACAGAAGTTAATTTATGGAAAAACTGAATTTATGGGAAAGAGATGAAATGGTTCTTGGGGGATATGTTGAACAAGAAGAGTGTAAAGCCTCAGAAATAAATTATGTCAGACTACATTTTCTTCTTTAACAGAAGTACTAGACTCTAGTCATGTAGCTACATTTGATTAAGCATGGCACTTGGTGATATATTTCCTGATATTATATTGGATGAATTGAGCCACTCACTTTAACAATATAGAGCATTAATACCTGCTTTTATGAATGTAGGCAAAAGATATTGACACAAGGGCAGCAAAGTGATGAAGGATGACTAATGGTGGCAGAGTCTTCCCGCAGCTACATCCCATTGACAGATATGCCAGGATGGAGAAATTGATGTTTTTGACATAAAACTAGAAGAAATGTGTTAAATCAGAGAATGTTTGTGGCATGATAGAGTAAAAAGTTAAATCTCATCTTATCAAAAAAAAATTTTTTTAAAGATATTTATTTCTTTATTTGACAGACAGAGATCACACGTAGGCAGAGAGGCAGGCAAAGAGAGAGAGGAGGAAGCAGACTCCCTGCTGAGCAGAGAGCCGGAAGCAGGGCTCGATCCCAGGACTCTGAGATCATGCCCTGAGCCGAAGGCAGAGGCTTTAACCCACTGAGCCACCCAGGTGCCCCCCGCAATTTTTTTTTTTTTTTAAATAAACAAGTCTGGCTCTTTTCCTAGGAGGAAGAGAGAAACAAAGAGCAGATGGAGCTGAAAGATATCCATACTAAGATGGGTTACACAGACTTAAGTGTTTATGTAATCTCATTAAGTATAAATGGACCAAAGTTTCCAATTAAAGGAAGAGAGCTTCAGACTGGCTTAAAAAACTGAAATTAAAATTTTAAAGAAGTTGGGACGCCTGGGTGGCTCAGTTGGTTAAGCGGCTGCCTTCGGCTCAGGTCATGATCCCAGCGTCCTGGGATCGAGTCCCACATCGGGCTCCTTGCTCGGCAGGGAGCCTGCTTCTCCCTCTGCCTCTAGCCTGCCACTCTGTCTGCCTGTGCTTGCGCTCTGTATCTCTCTCTCTCTCTCTCTAACAAATAAATAAAAATATTAAAAAAAAAATGAAATCTCTTTAAAAAAAAATTTTAAAGAAGTTAAGACTGAACTATATGCTGCCTACATGATAAGTTGAAAACAAAAGAATAGAAAAAAAATATGGCATGCACACTATAACAAGAAGAAAAAATAAGAAGTATACTTTAAAACAAAGTTTATTACCAAAATAAGGTAGAATATTCTATCATGAGAAAAAGGGAAGTTTACCAGGAAGATAGACTGATACTAAAGCCTCAATATGCAAACAGCAAAAACTATCAGAGTCACAGAGAGAAATAGAAAAATCTATAGGTAAACTTACTAATTTTCATTCCCTTCCTTCAGTCATTGGTAGAACAACTAAAAAAACAATTCAGTACCTATATAATGGACTCAACATAATCAGATTGAATTAATCAACATATAAAGAATCTTCTGAAAGATCAAAAGCTATAAACTTATGGAGGAAA
Source organism: Mustela erminea (assembly GCF_009829155.1). Lineage (NCBI taxonomy): Eukaryota > Metazoa > Chordata > Mammalia > Carnivora > Mustelidae > Mustela > Mustela erminea. Next base: position 65,573,322 of record NC_045614.1, on the reverse strand, counting down.
ATCAGCAAATCCCTGAGTGGCTCTCCACATTTTTTATTTTCCAGACATATCAGACATAGCTATAGAGGTATATGTCCTCTTTGGGACCTGTGCACCTTCTGTAACCTACTTCCTACTGTTTTAAGACTTGCCAAAATAGTAACAGGATTTTCAGAAGAGGCTGATGTTCTTCAGCAACTTAATTTCTTCAAAATCTTATTAACTTTCTTATTTTTTACTTCTAGTTGGTTTTATGTATAAGTAACCACACCAAAAGTTATTTTTGAAACAGATCTCAGATAGTCTTTATTTATTTGCTTTCCAGTTCTCTTATACAGATCAACTTAATAGCAGCTACCTGAGGAGGTGAGGCCTGAAAATAGTGCACCTCAAATCTGATCACTTTACAGAAGTAAAGATTCTCATCATGTCTTTGTCAAAAAACAAAAAACAAACAAACAAACAAAAAACCCTTCTAAATGTCCAAATTCTAGTTCACTCATGAACAATGTAATTGTGGAGAGAAGTTCCATATCCAAAATAAGTATATTTTCTGACTATTGACAATGGAGGTAAGTTCTGCTTAATAAGTACTTCATTTATTTGTTGCTATTAAATTATTTGCAAGTAACAATTTCATTTAATTTCATAATTTTTTGGCTTAGGAATGTGGGAAGGGCTCAAATGAGCAATTTTTCTGCTCCATGTGGTTTCAACTGGGGTCTTTTAGTGTTGTTTAACTTGCAGGTGGGTTTTTCTGGAGCATCCAAGATGGCTTCATTTATATGGTTGTTGTCTTCAAGCCCAATCTTAGATAGTACTTCTCCATATCAATGGAATCATAGGGTTTCTTTGTATTATCTCTCTACCAGAATAATGAAACATTTTCTAGGTGGCTCAGGTCTCAAAAGAACAACATAGAAGCTATCAGTCCTCTTAGTCTAGACTCAGAATTGGCATAGAATCACTTGTGCCATAATCAACAGAAAGGTAATATTCTTCATGTTGCTTATGTTTTGCATAGGAGACAGTTTTGTAAAGGGGACATCTTGCCACATGTGTCCCAGCTTACAGGCAGAATTACTCAGTTTAGCGTATGTTCATGAAAGGGTTCAAGGCTTTCTTGAGCAAGTCAGCATTCTCAGAAACAGAAATCTAGTAGCAACCATGCTTGGAAGCATGAAGGTCTGCTTTTCTGATCATTTAATTTCAAACAATAGAAAAAATAAGAAATATTGTCCATGTATTCAGACAATCACTCAAACAGCAGTCTAAATTGTATTTTATTTTAGAGTTTGAGAAAAAGAGCCCAGCCATATGTGAAACCCCACATGGGTGTAATCCAGAGGAAATGCTGTTTAGTTCAAATGCTGTTTAGCTTTTGTGTCTTTCCTTCAACAATGCAGAGAATCTGGGAAGCTTTAAACACTAATATGATCTAATTGAGGCTACAAAATCTTGTCTTTTACCTTGTATCTGAAGTGTATCTACCACCCACCCTTTAACTTGCAACACCCTTAACTTGTTCCTTGTCTCAGCTCACTAAGCTTCCTGATATATCCCCATCCTTCTTTTAAGAAACTTATTATTATCATTATTATTACTTTGCTTTAGTAAGAGGTGGGAAAGAAGTCTTCATTATGTAAAATGTGATATATAAATCTGTGTGGAGTGCTTCTAAAAGTAGAATGTCTGCCAAGTTCTCTAGCAACGTTACCAGTGCATAATTAAGTACTCATTTAAACTATAGTTTATGTTTGTGGGAAGGGAGAGTGTGGAACTCAGAAATAGAAGTTGTTGTGGGGTGGGGTTTTTCTGTATTTTTAAATTATATGTTAGATTCTGTTTTTGACAGCTATGACTTTTAAAGTAACAAAACTGGATTTTCAGTTCTAGCAATATGGTGGTCTTGGTGACCAGAGCAATACTTGTGAAATACAGTACTTAAAAAGTCCTGGATAAAAATAAGATGTAGTATTAAATAAGACAATCTACAGAGGCTAGAGATTGAGAAAGAAAGTAAATTTAAAACAGTATTGAGTATTTAGTATGGCACATTTTCTGGAGCATCTGGTTATCTCTGATCGCCTAGATCTAAGTATTTAAGTCAGTCTTTTTGTTTTAGACTAGTGATAAAGTCAGAGACCCATGCAATTCATGTGGGTTTCATACAAGACCTTGATAGTAAGTCTGCATTCATGAAAGCCAAAACCCACAGTGAACTGAAGAAAAAAATAATACATTGGGAAATGGACAAGGTACCTGTGTCTCATCTTTGATCTTGAATGGAAGGTACAGTAATATATATAATAAAGTAAATATAATTAAATATACATGCATACACATACACAATTATTTTTACAGTTGCTAAAAATAGAAATAAATTTAAATATTTGTGTAATGAAAACCATCTCAAAGACAAAAGTTTAGTTTAAGGTCATTCCACATTGGTTAAATGCCCCTACGTGGAGGGAAAAGGAAATAAAAATAATCTGGAGAAACATAACTTAGAGCTTAATGCCCAAGAGCCAAAGATGTTTTGCCGATGAGATTTCAGTAAGTATGACTTTACAATAGCAACAACAGTAATAATAAATGAAAATATCTAATAGACAAGAAACCAAGCTACCATGAATGGAGCTTCTTGTGGGAGATTAAAACAAAACAAAACAGTGAGATAAGATATTTAAGACAGCAGCAGATCTTGAATTTATCAGATAGAATATATCTAATTAAAACATATTGGTATGACTACATAAAATTCCATTGTATGTATGAAGAAGGAATAAATCACTATCAAATTAACATATGTATTTGTAAAAGACAAGAATAAATCTTCTAACAATTATATACACATAGATATAGATACAGATAAATGTGTATTTTAATTTTTATTTTCATTTCAATTTATATTCATATATAATATATATATATATATATATATAACTGGGAAATGAACAATCTAAAGAATGTATTAGACAGAGAGAAATAGCCAACTGCTGATATGCCTGATAATGCAGCAGACTACAGACATTAAATAGATGACAAAAATACAAAAAAAAAATGTTAAATGATACTGATGAGTGAGGAGTCCAATTTGCAGACAAATGCAATTCTAAGGAGAAAACCTCAATGGGAAGAAGAGTTAATATTTGGAAAAAAAAAAAAAAAAACTGAAGATTTTCCCAAATTTATGAAAGAAGTTATCATCAGAGTCAAGATAATCAAAGAACCCCCTAAACTTAATGCTTTTAAAAAATCAAATCAGGACACCTGGGTGGCTCAGTGGGTTAATCCACTGCCTTCGGCTCAGGTCGTGATCCCAGGGTCCTGGGATAGAGTCCCGCATCGGGCTCTCTGCTTCGGTGGGGAGCCTACTTCCCCCTCTCTCTTTCTGCCTGCCTCTCTTCCTACTAGTGCTCTCTGTCAAATAAATAAATTAATTTTAAAAAATCAAATCAAATACAATAATAAAAGTACCTATGCCAATATATCATAATTTAAGTTGCAATACCAAAGTAACAGAAACTATAAGAAGCTAGAGAGCAAAATAGATTATCGTGAGGGAGCCTGGGTGGCTCAGTGGGTTAAGCCTCTGCCTTCAGCTCAGGTCATGATCTCAGGGTCCTGGGATCAAGCTCCTCATTGGGCTTTCTGCTCAGCAGGGAGCCTGCTTCCCCCTCTCTCTCTGCCTGCCTCTCTGCCTACTTGTGATCTATCTCTCTCTCTCTGTCAAATAAATAAATAAAATCTTTAAAAAAAGGGTTATCATAAAACAATAAATAAATGGAAAGCTGACTTGCCCAAAAATCATTAAAAAAAGGCCCAAATCAGTCTTTTAAACCATCAAAATATGGAAATAAAAAATTGAAAATCTGCATATATATTTAACTTTACATTGTGGTAAAATGTTGACATTTTAGAAACTGAATATATTTTTGTATTTGCAGACACTTATTGATGACATATCTAAAAATGTGTATCTGAGATGAAAGAAGGTTTAATAGTAAATATGCAAATAAATCTAAATGAATGTTTACAGCAGCACTAATTGTCTTTTAGTGTTAAAAAATAACAAGGTAGGGGGCACTTGGGTGGCTCAATCAGTTAAGAATCTGACTGGATTTCCACTCAGGTCATGATCTCAGAGTCTGGAATCAAGCACAGCATAGGGCTCAATGCTTAGCAGGGATTCTGCTTGAGAATTCTCTTTCCCTTTCCCTCTACTCCTCCCCTACTCATACTGTCTTTGTCTTCTAAATGAATAAATAAATCTTAAAAGAAAAAATAAAGTAAATTTTAAATGTACATAACCTATAGCCTAAATAAGGGAGGGATTCAATTAGTATTAATAATATCTAAGATCTTTTTTGGAACTTCAGACTTGTCTAAATATGTATATTCTGATCTGTCTTTACATTTGTTTTCCTCTCTGTTTCCTTTTGGAAATTTTCCTATTGAAGTGTTTTCAAATTTCTTAATCCCACCTTTTAATGTGACTATTCTATTTTTAAATATATTTCCCAACTTAAATATCGTATTGTTCATTTTTGGCATATCCCTTTTGTTCTTTAATACAGACTCCAATTCTGTGCTGAAATTCATCCATGTTATCCACCTTTTCTTCTATTTCCTTTAACCTAATAATCATAATTTTTAAGTGAGCAAGGTATATTGTCAGCCCTTTTATTGATCATAAATACATTTTATTTCCTTCCTTACATATCTAGTAATTTTGAATTTTATGCCATACATTATAACAAAAGAGTCTTCTAAGCTATAGATTTCTGTGTTTGATCAATAAAAATTCTCTTTACTTTTGTTAAGAAAAAAAGGGAAAGAAGTTAATAACATTAGTTCAGTTTAAATTAACTCAAGTCAAGAGTATAGTATAATTTAAGAGACTCAATCTTTTGAGTTTATCCGATCTTTGGATGAGCCCAACCAGGATTTTGACCCTCTCCTCATGTCTTGTGTGTCTCAGTTGCTTCAGCTTTAAATGGTGGAACAGATGTGGGGTGTGAGGAGGGGGAAAACTCCAGGCGACAATGTTCTGTCATTCACAGGTTACAGCTCAGGTTCCTGGGATCCTAAAGCTGTAGGTCTTTGTTTCTTAAGAAGCATGAAAGCTATCATTATACTCTGTCTTTCTGAAGGTTTAACTTTAATCTCTAGCTTTCCAGGAACCCATAGCACCCATAAATGAATCCCATAGGAAAAGCTGACCATGATTTGAGTTCTCTCAAATTTGTAATTTGTCATGCTAGCACCATTAACTGTTAAATAATCTGCATATTTCTGTAACTCCTACTAGAGTTTCCCTGCCTGAGCAAGCTGGATCTTCAACTTGCATCTAGAAATAGAAAATTTTCTGAGAATCATTTTTTGAAAGTTAAAGAGTTCTAGCTTGTCGCAGAGATGTTCTCTCTCCCCTGTGAAATTTTAATTTCTAATGCTCATTGCTTCCATTGCTCTACAATGTCTTTAAATTATGAAATGTATACATATATATATTTTTAGGTGCTGCAGGAAAATTGTTGTTCTGCAATAAACTTCTACATCCTACCTATGATGCTTGAATTTCCTGGATGGCTAATGATGCTGAGCAAATTTTCATAGATTTACTGAGCATTTGTATATCCTCTTTCATTTCCCCTTCCCAGATTTTTTTTTTTAATATCTGTTCTTGTCAATTGATAGGTCTTTTAAAAAATATAGTGAATGATTCTTTTGACATTAATAAGTGGTGAAAATATCTTCTCCTGGTTTAGAGGCTGGCTTTTTTTTTTTCCCCATTTTATTTTATTTTACTTCTTTTCAGTGTTCCAGAATTTGTTGTTTATGCACCACATCCAGTGCTCCATAATACTCAACACCAGCCTCACCCAACCCCCACCCACCTCCCCTCTGAAACCCTCAGTTTTTTTCTCAGAGTCCACAGTCTCTCATGGTTTGTCTCCTCCTTGATTTCCCTGATCTCACTTCTTTTCTTCCACTCGCCATGTCCTCATGTTATTCCTTATGCTCCACAAGTAAGTGAAACCATATGATACTTGACTCTCTCTGCTTGACTTATTTCACTCAGCATAATCTCTTCCAGTCCATGTTGATACAAAAGTTGGGTCCTGTCCATGTTGATACAAAAGTTGGGTATTCACTCTTTCTGATGGAGGCATAATACTCCATTGTGTATATGGACCATATCTTCTTTATCCCCTTGTCCATTGAAGGACATCTTGGTTCTTTCCACAGTTTGGCAACTGTGGCCATTGCTGCTATGAACATTGGGGTACATGTGGCCCTACTTTTCACTAATCTGTATCTTTGGGGTAAATACCCAGTAGTGCAATTGCAGGGTCAGAAGATAGCTCTATTTTTTAATTTTTTATGGAATCTCCACACTGTTTTCCAAAGTGGCTGCACTAACTTGCATTCCCACCAGCAAAGAGGGTTCCCCTTTCTCCACATCCCCTCCAACACTTGTTGTTTACTGTCTTGTTCATTTTGACCATTCTAAGTGATGTAAGGTGGTATCTCAATGTGGTTTTGCTTTGAATCTCCCTGATTGCTAATGATGAGGAATATTTTCTCATGTGTCTATTAGGCATCTGTATGTATTCTTTGGAGAAGTGTCTGTACATGTCTTATGCCCATTTTTTGACATGATTATTGAATTTGTATTGAGTTTGAGGAGTTATTTATGGATCTTGGATATCAGCCCTTTGTCTGTAGTGTCATTTGCGAATATTTTCTCCCATTCTGTGAGTTGCCTCTTTGTTTTGTTGACTGTTTCCCTTGCTGTGCAGAAGCTTAGAGGTTGACTTTTTACTCACTTAATTGATAACAGGAGTTTCTAGTTACAATTTAGTTCAAATGTGTAAGTTGTTTTCTTAGTAGTTAGTGATATTTGAATTTAGTTTAATATATGTCTTCCTATTCTGTGATCATTAGTATATTCTTCTGTGGTAAGTCTTTCAAGATTTATTGTTTCCTTTTTCACATTTAGGTAAAAAATTCACCAGAAATGATTTTTATATGGGGTGGCCTAGTTTTTTCTACAGTGTTTTTCTATGTACATATCAAAATAATCCAACACAATTTGGTGAGAAGACTGCCATTTTTACTATTCTACTCACCAACTATTGTATAAGTCAAAAGTTCATACATGTGTGAGCCTTCTACCAAACACTATTGTTTCATTTGTTAGTTTGTTTATCCTTCACCAGACAACATATTGTCTTAATATAAATGTTTTATATCTTAGTATATAGTATAATAAATCTTCCAATTAATTTATCTTCAAGATTATCATAGCTTTTCATAGCTCATTTCTCTTTGTGAATCTGTTGAAATATTATTTACTTAAAGTATGTATACCTATATAGCCATCACAATATCTAAATTTACACACACAAAAAAACTTGCTGGGATTTTGAGTGGGATTTGTTGTAGACTGACTACTTTATTGGCCCTAATTATTATCTCCTTCAATCCACCCTATGTAATGTAACCTCACAGTTTATCTCAAGAAGTATAGTCTATTTCTACTCTTTTTAAATCTGGGGTAGCCTTATAATTTGCATGACCAATAAGATGTAGCAAAGGTGACACTGTACTAGCCCAAACTTGGGCCTCAAGAGGCCTTGCTTACTTCTACTCAGTCTTTTTTTTTGTTTTGTTTTGTTTTGTTTTTATTTTTATTAATATTATTATTATTTATTTTATTTTATTTTTTACTTCTACTCAGTCTTATGAACATCTTCCTTTCCATGAAAGAATTGCCAGACTAGTCTTTTAGAGGGTTACAAGAGCAGCATCAACAATTAGCCAATCACTGGAAACAAAGCTACCTAATTGTAAAGCATAACAGAGCCTAGCTAAGATAAAGAGTATCCAGCTACACACACACACACCAACATATAAAATTGTGAGCTATACAGGACATTGTTATTTTATGTCACTATATTTTGGAGCACCCTCCCCACCCCAGCATTATTTTGGCAATAGACAGCCAATATAGGTTTCCATTATCGTATTATAAATCATTTGAATATAAACATCTTTACAATATTGTATTTTTTGGTTTCAGGAATATAGATTACTCTTCCATTGATTTGAATCTTTAATTTCTCTCAATAAAATGCTGTATATGTGTGTAGAAGTGTTACACACAAACTTTTAGATTTAGTTCTGAATATTGATTATTTTTATACTATATCTACTCATCTCTCAGACTTCTTTCATGACCACTATAACATAAAATATAGTGTTTGTGTATTCACATTGTATTTCATCAAATTGCTAAATTCACTTATTAACTGTAACAATATATCTAAATATTTTTTAAATTTTCTATATAAAGAAAATCTTTGCAATTAATGGCATTCTTTTTGCTTTGTTTTCAATCCACATATCTTTTTTTAGTGTTTCAAGTTTTTATTTAAGTTATAGTTAGTTAACATATATTGTAATATTCATTGCAGTAGTAGAATTTAATGATACATCACTTACATATAATGCCCAGTGCTCTTCACATCAACTGCCCTCCTTAATACCCATCAGGCATTCAGTCCATCCACCTCCCACCTCTTTCCATCAACCTTCAGTTCATTCTCTATTGTAGTCTCTTATGCTTTTTTTCCCTCTCTCTCTTTTCTCCCCTTCCTGTATGTTCTTCTGTTTTGTTTCTTAAATCCCAAATATGAGTAAAATCATGGTATTTGCCTTTCTCTAACTCAATTATTTCACTTACTATTAATACTCTCTAACTCCATCCATGTCATTGCAGATGGCAAGATTTCATTCTCTTTTATGTCTGCATAATATTCATATATATATATATACCTTTTCTTCTTTATCCAGTCATCAGTTGATGGACATTTGGGCTCTTTCCATAATTTGGCTATTGTTGATGATGCTGTTATAAACATCAGGGGGCATGCACCCCTTCAAATTAGTATTTTTGTAGTCTTTAGGTAAGTACCTAGTAGTGTAATTGCTGATTCCCAAGGTAGTTCTGTTTTTAACTTTTTAAGAAACCTCCATACTGTTTGCCAGAGTTTCCCACCAACAATGTGGGAAGGTTCCCTTTCTCCACATCCTTGCCAATATTGTTGTTTCCTGAGTTGTTCATTTTAGCCATTCTGACGGGTGTGAGGTGGTATCTCATTGTTATTTTGATTTGTATTTTCCAGATAATGAGTACGTTTGAGCTACTTTTAGTGTGTCTGTTACCTATCTGGATGTTTTCTTTGGAAAATTATCTATTCATGTCTTCTGCCCACTTCTTGGCTGGATTATTTGGGTTTTAGCTGTTGAGTTTCATAAGTTCTTTAAGATTTTGGATACTAACCCTTCATCAGTTATGTCATTAACAAATATCTTTTCCCATTCCGAGGGTTGCCTTTTAGTTTGTTGATTGTTTCCTTTGGTGTGCAGAAGCTTTTTATTTTGATGAAGTCCCAGTAGTTCATTTTTGCTTTTGTTTCCCTTATTTCCAGAGACACATCTAGTAAGAATTGACTATAGCTGATGTCAGAGAAGTTGCTGCCTCTGTTCTCCTTTAGGATTTTAATGTTTCCTAGTCTAACATTTAAGTCTTTCATCCATTTTGAATTTATTTTTTGTATGTTATAATAATCCAGTTTCATTCTTCCACATGTTGCTGTCCTATTTTCCCAACACCATTTGTTGAATAGACTGTCTTTTTTTAACCATTGGATATTTTTTCCTGCTTTGTCAAAGTTTAGTTGTCTATATAATTTGGGGTCCACTCATGGGTTTCTATTCTGTTCCATTGATATATGTGTCTGGTTTTTAAAAAGATCTATATAATATGTACATATCATATATAAATATATATATATATATATATATTTGTTTATTTGACACAGAAAGAGAGAGAGATCACAAGTAGGCAGAAAGGCAGTGAGAAAGAGAGGGGGAAGCAGGCTCCCCATTGAGCAGAGAGCCCTATGTAGAGCTTGATCCCAGGACCTGAGACCATGACCTGAGCTGAAGGCAGAGGCTTAACCCACTGAACCACCCAGGGGCCCCAGTAAGTGCCTGTTTTTGTACCAGAACATACTGTCTCAATGACTACATTGAGCTTGAAGTCTGGAATTGTGATGCCTCTAGTATTACTTTTATTTTTCAAGATTTCTTTGGTTATTCAGGAAATGAGCAAGGAAGAAGTCAAACTTTCAGTATTTGTAGATGACATGATATTCTATATAGAAAAACCTAAAAGATTCCACCAAAAAATTGTTAGAACTATTTTATGAATTCAGTAAACTTTCAGGATACAAAATCAACATACAAAAATCTGTTATATTTCTATATACCAGAAATGAAGCAACAAAATGGGAAATCAAGGAGTCAGTCCCATTTATAATTGTACCAAAAACCATGATGCCTAGGAATAAACCTAAATAAAGAGGTAAAAGAGCTGTACTCTGACCACTATAGAATATTTAAGAACAAAACTAAAGATGACACAAAGAAATGAAAAAAAATTCATGCTCATGGATTGAACAAACAAATGTTAAAATGTCTATACTACCTCAAACAATCTACACATTTAATGCATTCTCTATCAATCCACTTATCTTTTCATTATTCTACTTGCTTTATTGTGCTGGCACAGATTTCTAGTCCATCGATAAACAGACCATTCAAAAGGATGTATTTATTAGTCATTTACAGATTACTCTATATAAGATTAAGAAAGTACTCTTTTATTTCTGGTTTTCTAAGAAATATTTTTTCATAAATTTCTGATAAATTGTATCAACCTTTCTATCTCTTTCTGTAAGATGGTTAAATTAGATTTATCTACATCTGTGGGAGAAGTTGGTCTATATTCCTCTTCTTTTCAGATACCCTGTCAGGATTTGGATATCAGGTTCTGAGCTACTCATAGTTACCTAAGAAGACAATCACAGATCTGCATGGAAGTATTTGCCACTGAAGGTATGAAAGCATTGGGATTTCCATGTTCAAATGACTCAGCTGAAGAATCAATTAAACAGTTAGAGAATATGTTGATATTTCATTTCTTCTTATATTAGTTCTTAGGATTTATCTATTTTTTTGGCCAGTTTTCAAATGCATTGCCATATTTTATATTTTTGTCTCCTTTAAATGTTAGTAGAACCAATTATTTATGTCTCTATTATTCTTCCTGATATCAGTCTCACAAAAAATCTGTCTTACAAGAATTTTTGTTTGTTTGTTTACTTTTAAATCTTTTAGAGTATGATCATTTGGCTTTGATGGTTTTCTCTAGTGTCCTGTATTTTATCAATATCTAATTATTATTTTCTTCTTTTGTTTAAGTTTACTTCGTTGTTGTTATTGTTTCTTTTTTTAAAGTAGACTCTACACCCAACATTGGGCTCATTTTCACAACCTTGAAATCAAGAGTCATACACACTCTACTGACTCAGCCAGCCAGGCATTCCTAATTTGCTATTTTATTTCTAACTTCTATAGATTATTGATTTTTTTAACCTTCCTTTTCTTGTAATACATGTACTTAGGTCTACATATGTCCTTGTACACACATCTTAGCTATTTTCCAAATTTCGTCATATATGCTATGTTTCTTTCACTGATTTCAATATTTAAAATATTGTCAAATATTCATTATTAGTTAATCTTTTTTCCATTAATCATTTAGAAGTTTATGATCTAATATCCAATTATTTCTGATCTTTTATGTCATTCTCTCTGTTATCAATTTTTAATTTAATTTTATTTCCATAAGGGAATGTCTCTGTATAGTTTCAATTATCTGAAATTTGTTAAAATCTGCTTTATGGTCTAGCATAGTGTTAAATTTTGCAAGTGTTTTATGTGTGCTTAAAAAAATACATATTCCACAGTTTTGAGGTATGGTGATTTATATATCAGTTACATTTATTCATGTTACTCAAATCTGGTACACAAATTTTTTTTGCACTTATTTGATAAGTTACTGTGTGTTAAAATTATCCACTATGTCTTCAATTACTATGTTCAGAAGGAGAAATGATAAAGAGATACAATAAAACTTTCAGGAGTGGTAGATATGTTTAACATTGTGATTGTAGTGGTAATCTCAAGAGTGTATACATGTTATAATTTATCAAAAGATATAATTTTAACAGTCCAAATTTATTATATGTAAGCTGTATCTCAATAAAGGTGTTAAAATGAGCCATCATATTTCACTACTTCATAAAGTAAAGAAAATAATGCATAGGATTATCATAATAGATATATAAATTCACTTGATAAATTTAAACATTTATTTGTAAAAGAAAATATTAGTGCATTAGATCTCCAATGAAAATTTCCTAATCTATTGCAGAAAATAGCATACATACATACATACACATGCACAATTATGGCTATCATGATATTTAGTGATGAAGTATTCAAAACCTGAGAATAAGTTAGGTTACCCTCTATTGCTATATATATTATATATTTATCAGTACTAGTTAACTTATATATAGTTAAATCTATACACAGAGTAATGATTTAATAAATATTGATAAATAAATGCATAAAGAGTCAGAAAGTGTATTTCTAAGAATACTTCTAATCTCTAGCAAACATTTTTAATTGTCGCTCTTAAAAGAACTAAGCTTTAAAGTCATCTATTATGATTAATAAATGAAATTCCATGCATCTAGATGGACACTAGCTCTATATCATTATTAGAAGAAACTACAGAGTAGTCACTTGGATCATTTTCTTTGTTCTAAGGCTCAGATGAAAAAATTAGGTTGACTAAGGCTGATAGAGACTATGATTAAAGATTTTATTCACACATTTGTGAAGATATGTTAGTACAGCTCTTCCTTCACTTATTACGGGGTTGCATCCTGATAAACCCATCATAAGTTGACAATGCATTTAATACACTCAAACTAGAGAAATAGCTAGGCCCAGCCTGCCTTAAATATGCTCAACAAACTTACATTAGCCTAAAATTTGGGCAAAATCATCTAGTACAAGGCCTATTTCATAATAAAGTGTTGAGTATCTCATGTAATGTACTGAATATTGTGGAAGTGAAAAACGGAATGGCTGTGTGGATGCAGAATGGTTGTGTTTCAGTGATTTACACTTGTGATTGGGTACCTAACTGAAGGGTCAAGCTTCCTGCCACTGCCTACAGTCATGAGAAAGGATCGTATTACCTATCACTAGTCTGGGAAAAGAACAAAATTCAAAATATAGTTTCTATTGAATGTTTATCATTTTGGCACCATTATAAAGTTGAAAAATTGTAAGTAAAACCACGGTAAGTCAAGGACTATCTGTACTGTACATGTGGGTGTAGAGCAGTTGTTATGTTCAGTGACTCTTCTTCAAAGGTTTACCTTTATTTTTAAATATTTTGTTTATTTATTTGACAGACAGAGATCACAAGTAGACAGAGAGGCAGGCAGGCAGAGAGGGGGAAGCAGGCTCCCTGCTGAGCAGAGAGCCCGATGCAGGGTTCTATCCCAGGACCCTGAGATCATGACCTGAGCCGAAGGCAGAGGCTTTAACCCACTAAACCACCCAGGCACCCCTTACCTTTTTTTTTTTAACATTTTATTTATTTATTTGGCAGAGAGAGTTTATAAGTAGGCAGAGAGGTAGGCAGAGAGAGAGGGGAAGCAGGCTCCCTGCTGAGCAAAGAACCCGATGAGGGGCTTGATCCCAGGACCCTGAGATCATGACCTGAGCCAAAGGCAGAGGCTTAACCTACTGAGCCACCCAGGTGCCCCCCCCAATCCCTTTTTCAAGAATTTTCTTGGTGACAAATAGAATATAGGGTACTGATACCTAAAAGCAAATAAAATAGCTACCAGTCATCTCACTAGATGACATTAACTATAAATTGAGTGACTGTCCCCAGAAATATTTATTCGTCCTTCCTTTAACAAATGTTTCTCTTTTTGTGAATCTATTCCATCTGCTAAAAAGCTTCTGAATACTTTTGCATTGCCCTCAGTAAGTTTTGTCAGCAAGAAAACTTTATAAGTTTCTGCTCAAATGCAACAATCATTACTTGTTATTTTTCAATTTAATTTCAGTATAAATTAACTTATCTCTGTGCAAGTAGTATTAAAGCTAATAACCCTAAAAAGGATTAAGATTAGAAAGTAATGCTGTCAGTGACAAAGCTCATTAACGGCCTTTATCATTACAAGCTGATGAACTACATCCAGGATAATTGGTCTAATTATAATACACTTGTTTCTTTAGCCAGGTATTTTTTGCTTCACTCTCTACTGATTACTTATGGGTCTTAGTTTGGCCAATTAAATTTCCCTTCCCACACTATCCATTTCTAAAATTGATAGCATATAGCTCAGATGTCAGTATACCTGTTCTCTGAATAGAGCTGCGTTAAGGAGACAAGAAATAGCAACGCAAAGCGATAGCATTATCCTGGGGTACAGGCCACAAAACAAGATATACAGTGAATAACAATTCTTTTAGGGTTTCCACCCTAAAATTTTAAGTGGAGTTGCTAAAATTTATTTAAAACCTAGCTATACTAGAGACCCCTAATGTATTCTACTTAATTCATTTCTGTAGAACACTTTCAGTTATTTTCGTGACAAACAATGGAACACCCACCTAAAAGTGACTTAACAACAAAAACAGTTAAATTACTTTACATAAGAGATAATCTGGAGTTAAAATTTTTCACATTTGGAAAAGTAGCTAACAAGCATCTCTGAGGAGATTTTTTTACCTCGGCTTCTACTCTATTGTCCTTGGGATACCGGTTTTTCTTTTTTGGATCTATAAGTCCTCATTGTCTCAAGATTATTTCCATAGCTCCAGGTATCTGGACCACAATCAAAGGCTAGAAACAAGACAGAAATTAGAACAGAGAAAGTGAATCATCACATGATTTTCTTTCCTATTATCAGAAAAGAAAAATAGTTCCATAAGCCCTTTCCTTACATTTTATTGGCCAAAAATCAATAATACATTTATTCCTAGTTGAGAGACATTGGGAAAATTTCTGATTTTTAGGTGTTTTTACTTAGATAGGCATGGAATAAAAATGCTTTGTAATAACTTTTGAGTTTCCATGTAAAGGTGTATTTAAAGGAAGAATGTCCCTTTTTTAGTAAATGGAAATCTCCATGGAACTTTATTTCTCCCTATTCATCCTGAGTGTATTGTGTGTGTTATAAAGGGATGAATTTGAATTCAAGTACTTGGAGATAGATCAGTATTTCCAGCTGAGTTCTTCTTGAACATTAGGATTCACTATAATGAGAGTGATCAAGTCATTCATTGTCCAGAATGGACATATTTGAGACTGAAAATGGGGACTAATTACTCTTGGACAAGTGAAAGCTCAGTAATGTCCCAAGCAAACTGGTACATGCGGGACCTTATATTAAAAAGCCCTATTTATATCAGAGCCACAGTGTCACTGGTTCATGACTGTTGATTTTATGATCAAGCCAGGTAAAAGTGACAGATTAATAACAGATAAAACCCTTGGTGAAAGAGAAAAGCAACTGCTACCAACTGGTGTGAAAATACATAAGTAATTCATATGCAAAACCAGCCTAAAGCCTCTCCTCTCTCCTTCTCATTGCCTTTGTCAACAAAAAGAATAGATGAATCAAAGGAAAAGTTTCCAGATCTGAAGGTCATCAATACTCCTCAGGCTGCCCTTGACAAAAGTTCTCACTCTGACTACAAGCCTTATTCATGCTCTAGACAATAAACAGTGGGACACATAGATAAAAGTAAAAATACCACTTAAATTGGATTAAAAAAGTGGTCACCTGCAACCCAGATCTATCCATGGATTGCTCAATCCATCTCTCCACTCAGCCACATTCAATTAAAAAGAGAGAGAGATTGATAATGTCTTATATCAGGGTTTTAAACCATATTTTATCACACGTCTGCTATGGGCATGTTTCAGTTTCAATAAATTTAAGTACACATAAACTTTATTAATGGGTATGTTTAAAAAATTGCTATTTATCCTTTGATTATACCTAAAAACCTTAGTTCTCTAAGACAAATGTTCTCTGTCCAATGGTTCTTTCATTATATGTATTCAGAGATCATGTATCTGTTTTTCAGAATACTTAAACAGCATTTGTGCTGGTATTATTTGTGTGATTATTTTACTGTATATGTTCTCTATATTGAAACATTAATTATTAATTAATAAGAATATATTAAATTCTTATAATATTCCAGGGATTATCAAGTGCTCAAGATCAAAATTATCAAGACACAATCAGTCAGTATTAAAATACAGTGATTTAGATGAACTGCATTTGATAAGGTTAGTGTGAGAGATATTTTAGAAGAGGTGTGATGCACACAAAGATAATTATGTAAAGAATTACAATTAAATAGATATTTTAAAAACATGAGGGAATAAGTAATACCAAACTTGCATTCGAGTTATGAATAATTATAAAAATGGATAAACATTTGAGGCAATTGTGTTCAGGCATTAGTCAACAGACACTCAGAACTCTGATAACTGAAGAGAGAAATATACAAGCTGATCCTCTGACTCTAACAAACAGAGTTAGAGTCAGTCTTCTGTCGGCTGATAACTGAACAGAGAAGACACCTGAGGTTACACACTGCTGGTTCAAGAATAATTTAAAAAAAAAATAGACGTACTTCAATAAGAATAAAACCAAACCTGACAGGAATGAAAGGATCAGCCAATAATTCATCTGTTCATCAAAACAAAAACTACCTTGTAGAGAAAGATAGGTATTTCAAACTCTCTAAAATATATTATCTATGATTTTCAGAATAAGTTTTAAAAATACTAATTATAAAAGTAGTTGGGAATATGGGAAATAATTAATTTTTTAAAAGTGAAAGGATTCTGATATAATATAATTGGTGGAAATAGCTTAACAGCTTTAAAGCAGCTAATAAAAGTATGTTTAACATTTTAAAGGGAAATAAGGCCATGGTGGGTAATCAGAAAGGAAAATTTAGAAGAGAAATTTTAAGAAGGCAGAATGGAAATTCCAAAAATAACAGTACAGTAATTGAAATGTAAATTTCATCCAATTTGCCTAACAGGAAATGGTAGAGGGTAGAAGAGCCAACAAATTAGAGAACAAGCTAAAGAACACAGAAATTACTGAAAGCAAAACAGGTGGGTCATTAATGATCAGTATGAAATATGAAGGAATTTAATATAAATGTATTCAGAGTCCTGAAAAGAGAAGGGGGTTAACAGAACAGAAAAAAAATAATAAAAAGTTAAATTTGTAAATTTTCCAAATTTGGTTAAAAATATAAACTTACAGAGACAACTAAAACTGTATCTAGACATAAAAATGCTAAAAACCAAACCCAAAGAAGAAATCTTAAAAATAAACAAACAAATAAAAAATAACAAGCAAAAAACAATAAACACTTTTCATAGAAAGGAACAAAGATAGTATTAATGGCTCACTTTTTGTCAGAAACAGCAAAGGCAAGGACGCAATAGAATAAGAGGTAAAACTTGAAAATTAAATAAAAAACAACCCAGAATTCTATATGCAGTGAAAATATCCTTTAAAAAATAAGATTAAATATAGGCCTTTTGAGATGATCAAATGCTGAGAGAATTTATAATTGCTAAAGAAAGTTTTTCTGAGAGAGGAAATTCACCATAAGGAAACTTGGGTCTACAGAAAGAAATGAGAAACAAAGAACATGACAAATATGTAAGCAAATTTAAGATAATTTAAGATATTATACTTTGATCTTTCTTTTGATTTCTGTATATGATAATTGAAATTTTTAAATAAAAATTAATAACTTTGTAAGTTGTTACATACAACATATAAATTAAAAGTTCATGGCAACATACCACACACACACACACACACACACACACATACACAAAAACAGTGGTAGAGGGATAGAATTATACCATTGAATGTTTCTTACACTTTACACAGAATGGTACAATATTAATTCTAAGTAAACAGAGGTAAGTTAGGTTACAAATTATAGTTCCCAGGTAAGACACTTAAAACACATGTGCTCACACACCCATACACGCACAGAGGATCAAGAACAACCACAACTAAAAAAAGTCAATGGAAGTGTTAAAACAAAATGTTGAAAATAATATGTTTAAGTCAGGAATAAAGTAGGAATAAAATAATGAAAAAGAAACAGGAAACACAGTGGTCCAGTGGGAAAAAATTCAAGATGATTTATTAAATCACAGAAATATCATATATTAAATATAAATGAGCTAAATATTTCAAATAAATGCAAAGATTGTTAAACTGGATTAAAAAGAAAAGTCTACGGCCATACCACCCTGAACGCGCCCGATCTCGTCTGATCTCGGAAGCTAAGCAGGGTCGGGCCTGGTTAGTACTTGGATGGATTAAAAAGAAAAAAGTCAATATGGTTTGTTATAGAATACACACATTTAATGAATCGCATAGTTGAGAAACAAAAAGATGAAAAGGAATGTGTCTTTTGAAAACATGAAAAACTATTTGTTGTTCTTAATATTAACAAGGTAAAATTCTAGACACTTGGTATTACCAGAGGAAACAAGGGGAACTTTATAACACTAAGAAAATCAATTTGTCAAGAAGATATATCTATCCAAAAGTGAACACACATAACAACATTCAAAATATATGGAACATAAGTGAGAGAACTAAAAGGAAAAAGACAAATGCACAATCCCTAACTAAAGTATTAATAGAACCAATAAAATATCACACTAATTTTCCCTTTAAAATGCCCATTCATCATATTTTGCATGGCTGACTAAAATGTTCTTTTCTATCAACTGTTGGGTCTTAGAGTTCTGTCTAATCCAAAATAGCCTCCCTTAAGAACCCATCTAAAGGAGCATGGCTGACTAGTATTTCCCCATGTGTTACTTTTTATATAGAATGTATTAGTAGCAGGAATTTCTTTTATTTATTTTGTCATTGCTTGTTTCTCCTCTGACCAAATATAAGCTCTATGGTGGAAGTCTTCTCTGCCTTACTTTACTGCACTACTGTGCCCCAGCACTGGCAGTAGGGTGTGACAAGGAAAGGCTACACAATAAGTACATCCTGAATGGATAAATGCCTGAATGAAGAATTATACATTTATGATCTAATTTTTTTTATTCTTTTTTTTTTTTATTTCCAGCATAACAGTATTCATTATTTTTGCACCACACCCCGTGCTCCATGCAATCCGTGCCCTCTATAATACCCACCACCTGGTACCCCAACCTCCCACCCCCCGTCCCTTCAAAACCCTCAGATTGTTTTTCAGAGTCCATAGTCTCTCATGGTTCACCTCCCCTTCCAATTTCCCCCAACTCCCTTCTCCACTCTAAGTCCCCATGTCCTCCATGCTATTTGTTATGCTCCACAAATAAGTGAAACCATATGATAATTGACTCTCTCTGCTTGACTTATTTCACTCTAATTTTTTATTGAAGATAAAATTTGTTAATTATGAAAAAAACATTATGTAGGTATCATAAATATTTAAAGAAAAGCTATATAACATAATAAACATTTTAAAAATGTGGGTGTGTAAGAAATATATAGAGTACTAGCAATGTATATAGAGGAAAATAGGATGTGGGGTGCCTTGGTGGTAAAGTCATTTTAAGCATCTGACTCTTGATTTTAGCTCAGTTTTTGATCTCAGGGTCATGTGATTGAGCCTTTTGTGTGGCTCTGGACTGGGCATGGATCCTGCTTGAGATTCTTTCTCTCCCTCTGCCCCTCCCTGTGCCCCCCAAGAAAGAGAGAAAAGAAAAAAAAATAGGATGTTAAACAAATTTAAACATACTAATTTCATTATTTTTCATAGTAGGAAATTATACTAAAAAGTTGATCAATTAAGAAATCAATGTTTAAGTCTCTTGTTAGAAAATATAAAGGCAAGCAGTAATAACTTAAAATTTAAACTTTATACATTTCAAGTGACTAATGAGAGAATAAAAAGGAAAGCAAAAGCCATATAGCAAATATAACACTTATAACAAAAGATAGATAAAAAGGAACTAAAAGTTATTTCTAACAATGATAAAAGTAAACCGGAAAATTTGGCAAAGTAAATGAGAAAAATTATTTTCTCATTTACAAGAAAGTTATTCTTGTTCCATAAAATTTCAAAAAAATTACAAGAAAGATATTCTTGTTTCATAAAAGAGACACATGTAAAAGAAAGTGACACATTATTATTGAAAATAATAAGTATTGGCAAAGACACACAGGCAGATGCAAAGAAATATTAAGCAGGGGTCTTGACATTAACATCACATGAGAGTTTAATTAAAGGCCAAATGCATTGTATGAGACAAATGTGGGGGTGTGCCTTATAATTATAATACATGCAATTTACAGAAATATGTAAGAGTTATGAATCTTTTTATACACCAAACAACTTGGCATCAAAAACATAGATTCAAAACTGGATGAAATTAAAGGCAAACTAAAAGCTCAATATTTTTTTTCACCCAATAGTAGATGAAAAAATTAAAATAAGTAAACTTATAGAAGCTTTGATTAATAATTCTTTAAACAAAACATGTGCTCTTTTAAAGTATTCTTAAAATAATTTAAAATGGCTATATATTAAGCCACAAAAAATCACAACAAATTCCAAAATCTGAAAGCATATATTACAATCTTTTGAAAAGTAGTGAGAAAAAGGAATAACAAATTGAACTAAACCCTATGTAGTTTAAAAATATTTCCCTCAGAGAATTCTTGAGTTAAACAAGAACTGTTTTTTGTCATTTATTTATTACATCATTAAAGGCTTTATTTATTAGAGCAATTTTAGGGTTACAATAAAAATGAGAGAAAGGTGTAGAGATTTCTCATTCACCTCTTCCCCCACATTTGCATAACCTTCCCCATTATCCACATCACTCACTAAAATGCTACATTTTTACCAAGGATAAATCGACACTGATACAACATAATCACCCAAAATCCATGGTCTATTTTAGGATTTGCTTTAGTGTTGTATAAGCTAGAGGTTTGGACAAATGTAGAATGATATATATCTATGATTATACTGCTATACAGAGTAATTTTACTGCATTAAAATTCCTCCATGATCAGCCTTTTCATTTCTCTCTTTTTCATACAATTTATTTTTTTAATTAAAAAAAATTATTATGTTATGTTAGTCACCACACAGTATGTCATTAGTTTTTGATGTAGTTTTCCAAGATTCATTGTTTATGTATAACACTCAGGGCTCCATATAGTATGTGCCCTCCTTACTGTCCATTACCAGATGAACCCATCCCCCCCAATCCTCAGTTTGTTTCTCAAAGTCCACAGTCTCTCATGGTTTGTCTCTCCCTCCTAATTCCTCCCCTTCATTTTTCCTGTACTCTTCTAATGTCCTCCATGCTATTCTTTATGTTCCACAAGTAAGTGAAACCATGTGATAATTGACTTTCTCTGCTGAACTTATTTCACTGAGCATAATCTTTTCCAGTCCCATCCATGTTGATGTAAAAGTTGGGTATTCATCATTTCTGATGGCTGAATAATATTCCATTGTATGTACAGATTTTTTGATATAAGTGAAATATATACAAACCTACAGAATGAAAGTAAGGGCAGTTTAAAAGGGGAAGTTTTACCTCAAATGTTCACATAATTGAAGAAGAAAGTATAGAAATGTGTAAAATGGTAAATTTAATTTGTTTAAATTGAAAAAGAAAAAGGAAAAAGAAAAAACTCAGGAGGAAGGAACTTGCAAATATAAAAACAAAAACTCATTTGTTTATAAGCAAGATAATTATGAGACAGTAACAGGCAAACTGATTTAAAAGTGCAGTGAATTCTTAGAAAAACAGAAGAAAACAAATCACTAGATAAATAAAAAGGAAGATAAAAATTTATAGAATAAGAATTGAGAACTTAGAAATAATTACAGACATATGGGTTTAGAAATAAGTAGTAGAGGTATTCTCCAAGCCATGAAAATACATTTGAAAGTCTATACAAAATAGTTGGTTTCTCAGAAAACATCAGTGACAGAAAAATGACTCAAGAAGAAAGAGAAAATGTAACTAAGTCAGTAATTATAGACTATGTTAAGGAAGTTAAAAATAGTGCTAGGTCAAGCTGTTTTCACAGTTGAATTATTAATACTTTCTAAGACCAGGTATTTTGAGTGCTATCTAAATAGCACATAGAGAGAGGGAAAAAAAAATAATCTTGAAAAAAATTCTAAGGAGGCAACAAGGATCAAATAACAAAATATGCAAAGTAATAAATGGGGGGCACCTGCTGGGTCAGTGGGTTAATCCTCTGCCTTCACCTAAGGTTGTGATCCCAGGGTCTTGGGATCAAGCCCCACATTGGGCTCACCACTCAGTGGGGAGCCTGCTTCCTCCTCTCTCCCTGCCTGTTTCTCTGCCGACTTGTGATCTCTGCCAAATAAATAAATAAAATCTTTAAAAAAAATAATAACAAATGGGAAAATGTAGACCCACACTGCACAATATGGTAGCCATTAGTCCCATGTGGGTTTATTAATTTTAACTTAATTTAAGATTCAGTTTCTGAATCTATAACATCTATCCACCTCTGAGGCCAGAGAACAGAGATACAGGGAGAAACTGTGATTTATGGTTACTGTAGAATCTCAAGAGAACAAAAACAATCTGTGTCACCACACACTTTCAAATACAGTATACTTCTGTGGCACAATAGCTTTCTGAGACACATACATATCACACAGAATGAAAACAGAAACTCACAGACAGAGACACTAGGAAATTGCTCATGCCAATGCCAGCTCTTAAACCTAGCTCTTCTGAATGTAGGCCCCCTCTAGTCCTTATGGTACTTCATCAGGCTCTTGCTTAAAGCAGGTATTTTGGCATCTTTCTAGTCCTTAGAATTATTGGTGTAGCATATGTCCATGTTACTAAAAGATAAGTTGCAATCCACAAGAGCCTGAAAACTCTAGGTGATACCAAGAATCCAGCCTGCTAATTTTCAGTAATAATCTTGGCACTTGTCATTCGCCATGCTTAATAAACTTTATAACATTTAATGTATAGTATACAAAAAGAAAAAGAGACAGAAGTGGGGAAAGAAATCATTTGGTGAAAATAATAATTTAAAGGGGATTGGAGAACATAATGTTGATCCAATTTTATATGGAGACAGATTGGAAAAATAAAAGAAAATACTCTGTGAAAATGTCTAGCACACTTACACAGAACAGGTACTCAAAAAAGTCTGACTTTGTGTTGCTGGTGAACTGAAACTAGAGAGCTAAAATGTATTCCCCATACTTTACAAATAAGAAATGGCCTGTTTTTCTTGGAAACCACATATCTTAAGGTAGGGAGTAAGAAGAAATTAAGGAACAGATACTGTATACATTTAATATTTGTCAATCTAGTGGCCTCCTTTTTGCTTTAATTATATAGGGTCAGTCTCAGTGGAATATTTGAGCTGACTTCAAAACAACCCTGACTGAACTCTAAAGTAAAATATCCCATTGCAAGTTGTTGTCACTCATTTCCATAGTAGTACCCATGCCCAAAGCAAATGCAATGGTAGATCTGATGCTAGCAGAGTGGGGAGATTACCACCGACTACTATGCTCATGTAATGCATGTGTTCCAACTCTGGGTGTTGACATAGCTGCAGAGTGTACATAGAGTGTACCATTTCTTTGGAAGGGCCCAGAAGAGTTTTCCTCTTAAGCATCAGTGAAAGAACCAGGAACCTAGTTAACCATGAATTCAACTGGAAAATTGGGATGAGGGAAGGAAGGGAGGTACATTGATGAATGATGAAGTTCACCACACTGAAAATTTTGAACTTGCTCCTCCTAGGTCTTGGGCATGGTTCAGGAAGTTATTAAGCTGTCAGGGTTCTACCAACACATCTGGAGAAGGGAATGTCATAGCTGAGAAAACCAGTGAGAAGACAGTTTCAAAATGCATGTTACAGTGGGGTTAGGAAGACAATGAGTCAGGCAGAGTAAGAGACATTAGCAGTGTGATGAATTGATTTATCCATTCAACCAAAATTGATTATCTGTTATAGCAAAATTCTTTTTTTCAGTAAGACAGTATGACAAAGAGATGGAAACATGTATAAAAACCAAGTTCCTATGTTTCAAGATGTCACAGGCCAGAGTAGATAAAGATAAGTCAAGAAATAATAAAACTATACTAATAACTTCCATTTGGTAAAATCTATGGTGAGTAAGAAGAAACAAAGTATTGATGGTAGTGTTTCTAGGCAACATGATGAGAATTGACCAAAGAAGTAGGTTTCCTGTAACAAAACAAGAGATTTGCTTTTATGTATAAGTTTAAGATTCAAGAATAGTCATGTGTACTAACGGTATGAGCAGGGGAAGAGACATAAATAGGATGAACTAAGAGGCAAAATCAACACAAAAAAGCTGAAAAGTTTATTTTTATCTCATTTTAACACAGAATATTCCATTTGAAGTACCAGGGGAAAGCACGTGTTTATACCAGTGTCTAGTGGTAAGGAGGAAATACTTATGGCATAAAAAATATGCAGTTCTAGTAGTGTGGATTTAGCTTAGGAAAAATTGCTTATTGACTTTAAAAATTCATTTAAAAATCATAGGAAGTAGACTATGTCATTTTTGTGAATAAGGAAAGTTAAATGTTACTTAGAAAAAAATAGGCACAGGTGGTAAATGCAGCTGCATTTCCATGTTGTAATCATAGATGATGCATTTCTCCTAAATGGCAACCTTTCCCACAGGTGTAAAAAAAAAAAAAAAAAAAAAAAAGTGGGACTTAACACACTCACATGATATGATTTTACAGGACATTAAGAACTTTAAAAAGTGTGTGAAAATAAGGTGCCTTGTTAGCGCAGTAGGTAGTGCATCAGTCTTATAAAAAGTGTATGAAATTAAAATTGCTTTCAATTACTTAGCAGCATTTTTTATTATTTTATTTATTTATTTTTATTATGTTCAGTTAGATACTGTATAGTACCTCATTAGTTTTTGATATAGTGTTCAAAAATTCCTTATTTGCATATAACACCCACTGCTCATCACAATAGGTGCCCTCCTTAATACCCATCACTCTGTTACCCCACCTTCCCGCCCCCTTACCTTTGAAACCCTCAGTTTCTTTTCCAGAGTCCATAGTCTCTCATGATTCATCTCCCTCTCTGATTTCTTCCCCTTCAGTTTTCCCTCCCTTCCCCTATGGTCCTCTGTGCTATTGCTTATGTTCCACATATGAGTGCAACCATGTAATAATTGTCTTTCTCTGACTGACTTATTTCACTTAGCATAATTCTTTTCAGTCCCATCCATGTCAATGCAAATGGTGGCTATTCATCCTTTCTGATGGCTGAATAATATTCCATTGTATATATGTACCACATCTTCATCCATTCATCTGTAGAAGGGCATCTTGGCTCCTTCCACAGTTTGGCTATTGTGGACATTGCTGTTATGACCATTGGGGTACATGTGCTCCTTCTTTTCACTACATCTGTATATTTGGGGTAAATACCTAGTAGTGCTCTGTCATAGGGTAGCTCTATTTTTTTTTTAAGATTTTATTTATTTGACAGACAGAGACCATAGGTAGGCAGAGAGGCAGGCAGAAAGAGAGGAAGGGAAACAGGCTCCCCGCCGAGCAGAGAGCCTGATGTGGGGCTCGATTCCAGGACCCCAGGATCATGACCTGAGCCGAAGGCAGAGGCTTAACCCACTGAGCCACCCAGGCACCCCGGGTAGCTCTATTTTTAACATCTTGAGGAATATCCATACTGTTTTCCAGAGTGGCTATACCAGCTTGCATTCCTACAAAGAAAGTAAGAGAGTTCCCTTTTCTCCACATACTTGCCAACATTTTTTGTTTCCTGTTTTGTTAATTTTGTTATTTTAATGAGTGTGAGGTGCTATTTATTGTGGTTTTGATTTGTGTTTCCCTGATCACTAGTGAGGTTGAGCATTTTTTCATGTGTCTGTTAGCCATTTGTATGTCTTCCTTGGAGAAGTGTCTGTTCATATCTTCTGCTCATTTTTTGACTGACTTATTTGTTTTTTGAGTGTTGAGTTTGAGAATTTCCTTATAGACCTTGGATATCACCCTTTTATCTGATATATCATTTGCAAATATCTTCTCCAATTTCATGGGCTCTTAGTTTTGTTGACTGTTTCCTCTGTGGTGCAGAAGCTTTCGATATTGATGAAGTTCCAAAAGTTCATTTTTGCTTTTGTTTCTCTTGCCTTTGGAGATATGTCTTGAAAGATGTTGCTGTGGCTGATTCGAAAATGTTATTCCTTGTGTTCTTCTCTAGAATTTTGATGGATTCCTGTCTCAGATTGAGGTCTTTCATCCATTTTTACTTTATCTGTTTATGGTACAAGAGAATGGTCCAGTTTCATTCTTTTGCATGTAGCTGTCCAATTTTCCCAGCACCACTTATTGAAGACACTCTCTTTTATCCCATTGGGTATTTTTTCCTGACTAGTCAAAGATTAGTTGACCATAGAATTGAGGATCCATTTCTGGAGTCTCTCTTCTGTTCCATTGGTCTATGTGTCTGTTTTTGTAGCAGGATTTTTAAATTGAAATGGCCACATTAGGCAATGGAAATTCAAAGATGAATAAGACACAGTTCAACTCTTCTAAAGTATGGTTGAGAATTAAAACATACACATTAACAATTATGTATGGGAAAACAAAATGCTTTATTAAAAGCATTTTATTTATCTATTTGAAAAAGATGTTTTCTTTATCTGCTTTACCCACTTAATCCTGACACTAATGAAGAGAGATGACAATTTAGTAATAATAGATTAATCATCCTTATCTTATGACATAGATGAGGAAACTGAATCAAAGACAGTTTTATTGATTGGATAATGGTTATAATTTTTGCAGGACTAGAATCCAGGTTTTCTAGCAGTGAATGATTCAATTTTGCATTCAAGTAGTAATAGGTTTCCAAAAAAGAAAATGATTTTTTCTTATTATTACAATGATGAGGATACAAAACAAGACACCATGTCTATAGAAAACCAAAAAATCAGCCACATCACTTGATGACTCAGTATATTATCTGAAAATATGATGTCATTTGTCCACATTATTTGCTTTGTTGACTAATTTGATCAGACAGTTTGGCATGGCCTCAACATTGGATGTATGGCCTAACAATGGAAAAATATTTCTATCAATTACTCCAAATGTCACTTACATGATCTTCCCAGATTGCCTTTCTGTCACTATCACGTATTCCTAAACTGAAAGCTATCAGAGGGATGTAAGAAGGATAGCATATTTCAGAAAGACAGTTAACAAATGATAATGATTAGGCTTTGTCCAGTGTTAACATCACTTCAACTATGGCAGAGAAGAGAGAAGTTAGTGAGCAGTGAATATCCAGGGCATCTCCACATCCCTTTCCAGCTCTTCAACTCCCTAGTTACCTTGGGGAGAATTTCAGACATGTGTTATATTGGTCATTCCTTGTGTAAGTTTGGATTATATCTGAAGATAAATGTGAGGTCCTGCTACCAAAATTTATCCTCAGAATTGATAACTTCAATGTAAAAAGATAATAGAACTTGATATTTATCAAGTGCCTATCAAGGTTACACCCTTGTAACCATTTAAAATATTGTAATATAGAGGGTGATGTGTGTTTTTAATTATAAATTCAAGAGTTCAAGGGATCATGGAAGTAATATAGTTTAACTACACAGTTAATATTTGATTTCCCTCCATAAGGTACACTAAGCTGTTCAGCTGAGTAAACACCTCTATTTTAGGCTTCTGCATTATTTGATAACATATCCATTACCTCCCATGCCACATTTCACATTTTTCTACCCCGCCCCTCATTTCATCCATTCCTGCAGTGGACACGTAGATACAGGGGTAAGTTGACAACATTTTATCTCAGCTGTCCAATAGTATATATTTCTTCCACAGACATTTGCAAAGATCTTAGGATCTACAGGGAACCCCAAACTTGTTTATACACAAATATGGAAATATGAGGGATTTAATACCTCTTGTAGCAACTCTGACCCATGGGGCATGGGAGCTAACAGAAAACTGCTCCAGTCCTTGAGCAGAAAGTTCTGGGGTAAGCTACGCATGACCATTTAAGGAATCCAGCAGGACTGAGTCCCATTTGCCAGAGCAGTGACAACCTCAGCAAAGTAACCTTGGACTTGCTTTCTTTCTTTTCCTCTTTTGTACCTGTATTTTTCCTATTCTTGTACTCGTGGATTTCTTCCTAAATAAACTACCCACTTGTGTCCTTTTCTCTTTGGCTTTGCTTTCTGAGACCCAGACTAGGACAGGATACTCACTAGCCATGATGAGAAAAGACACTTTCCAATCCTGACTTATCATGTAAGGTTGCCTCAAGACTTTCTACCCACATACACATGCTGATTTAAAAGGGACTCCTAGTCTAATCAAAGAATGGATGTGTAAAACCAGGGGAGTAAATATAGCCAAGTTTCATGTGCTTCAAATTAAAGTAAACTCTAAGATTGAAGAAAAGTAATGTCTTCCAAAACTAGTTATAGGGAAAATGTGAAATATAAAGGGGCATAAGTTTTATCCAGCTCCCACCATGTGACTCTAGGATCCCAGTAACATTACACTAGTACAAAACCAATTAACCTGTATTGTGGATCACAAGAATGATGATTCTAAAAATATCTGATGCTCACGTTATCTGATTCCAAGCTTTACTACAAAGCTGTGGTCACCAAGACAGCATGGTACTGGCATAAAAACAGACACATAGACCAGTGGAATAGAGTAGAGAGCCCATATATGGACCCTCAACTCTATGGTCAAATAACCTTTGACAAAGCAGGAAAACATATACAGTGGAAAAAAGACAGTCTCTTCAATAAATGCTGCTGGGAAAATTGGACAGCTTTTTGTAGAAGAATGAAACCCGACCATTCTCTTACACCATACACAAAGATAAACTCAATATGGATAAAAGACCTCAATGTGAGACAGGAATCCATCAGAATGCTAGAGGGGAGCATAGGCAGTAACCTCTTTGATATCAGCCACAGTAACTTCTTTCAAGATATGTCTCCAAAGACAAAGGAAACAAAAGTGAAAATGAATTTTTGGGACTTCAGCAAGATCAAAAACTTCTGCACAGCAAAGGAAACAGTCAACCAAACTCAGAGGCAATCCACAAAATGGGAGAAGATATTTGCAAATGACAGTACAGACAAAAGGTTGATATCCAGGATCTATAAAGAACTTCTCAAACTCAACACACACAAAACAGATAATCTTATCAAAAAATGGGCAGAAGATATGAACAGACACTTCTCCAATGAAGACATACAAATGGATATCAGACACATGAAAAAAATGTTCATCATCACTAGCCATCAGGGAGATTCAAATTAAAACCACACTGAGATACCACCTTACACCAGTTAGAATGGCCAAAGTTAGCAAGACAGGAAACAACGTGTGTTGGAGAGGATGTGGAAAAAGGGGAACCCTCTTACACTGTTGGTAGGAATGCAAGTTGGTGCAGCCACTTTGGAGAACAGTGTGGAGATTCCTCAAGAAACTAAAAGTAGAGCTTCCCTATGACCCAGCAATTGCACTACTGGGTATTTACCCTAAAGATACAAATGTAGTGATCCAAAGGGGCACGTGCACCCGAATGTTTATAGCAGCAATGTCCACAATAGCCAAACTATGGAAAGAACCTAGATGTCCATCAACAGATGAATGGATCAAGAAGATGTGGTATATATACACAATGGAATACTATGCAGCCATCAAAAGAAATGAAATCTTGCCATTTGCGACAACATGGATGGAACTAGAGCGTATCATGCTTAGCAAAATAAGTCAAGCAGAGAAAGACAACTATCATATGATCTCCCTGATATGAGGAAGTAGTGATGCAACATGGGGGCTTAAGTGGGTAGAAGAAGAATCAATGAAACAAGATGGGATTGGGAGGGAGACAAACCATAAGTGACTCTTAATCTCACAAAACAAACTGAGGGTTGCTGGGGGGAGGGGGGTTGGGAGAAGGGGGTGGGATTATGGACATTGGGGAGGGTATGTGCTTTGGTGAGTGCTGTGAAGTGTGTAAACCTGGTGATTCACAGACCTGTACCCCTGGGGATAAAAATATATATTTATAAAAAAAAAATCCATAGGAGGTGTCTCAGAGATATATAAGCTAACATAAGATGAAAGAGTAAAAACAGTAATATGAAGAAACTAGGTGTAGTAAGGTGGAGGTCTGGGGATAATACCATATATGTCCATCTATTTTTAACTGAGAAAGACAATCTCTAGTCTTGGGTCTACTTGTATCTGTGTATGTGGTAATCCCATTGAGACTTGGGACAGTTGAAAATGTGCCTACTAAGCAATAACTGCGGACTGTTAGGTTGAGCATCTCCCAACTACAAGTCAATGTGACAAACAGAAGAGTGTATTCAAGATGCTAGACTCAAAGGGAAAAGATTCACTGGACTTTTAGTCAAAATACTTGATTTGAGTAGCTTAGTAGCTATGTGTCTTGGACAAGTCACAGACTCCCAAGGTCTTGCTTTGCTGTTGATAAAAGAGGATGTTAATTCTTTTTTTTAAAATAATTAAAAAAAAAATTTTAGAAACATATAATGTATTATTAGCCCCAGGGGCACAGGTCTGTGAATTGCCAGGTTTGCCCACTTGAGGATGTTAATTCTTGGTTGACCTGTCTTACAAGGTTGATAATGGTATCAATGGAATATATATGTGATAGAGAATTTTGATCATACAATACCGTATACATTTGAAGTATTCTTTCTTATTGGTGCCCTTTTAGATCAGGCACAATGCCTGACGTTTTGTATTTTCCAGGGAACCTGGAACAGACTACTGGAGAAATGAAGCCTTTTCCAATGAGTCCTCTGAAGATTAAGAAAATAATTCAAAGGCTGAAGGGACTGATCTACAGACAAGATTAAAGGAGAACATGAGTTTATCATTCTATTAGACAATGCCTAATGGAGGGTCAGGACTGAAAAGATAGATTTTAAAGGGGCAAACATTAAAGGTGAGGAAGAATTATTTCTATTGAGACAAAAAGAAAAAAGTAGTAGGATCATTGAAAATGAAATAAAAAGTATCTGGATACCAAAAAATGATCAAAGTTCTTTTATTTGGAATAAGCTAACATAAAACGTCCTAGGTTTTCCCATCTTTGCTCCAGTTTATCATTGAGATGGTTTCCAATGGTATTGCTCTGTCCCACTGACCCCCTTATTAGATAGACACTCATTGTAAATCACAGTCTTATCTTTTGAATTTAGATATTGGGAGAAAAGTCATCACAAAATACGGTGTTTGTGCCAAGGTATGAAATTCTTTTCCACTTGGCATTTAATTATTTTTTTAATTGTCTTTCTACAAACTTTTCATTTCATACTTTCCCTGGGGAATGCTTCTGTCAGTGTCCAAGTGGAACTAATTGAAATGATCAAATTTAATAGAATTTAAACTTACTGAAGAGGGAGATTTTAGTCACAGTACTATCTGGAGAGAAGTGACAAGACCAAGTGAGACCTAAGAACTAAATTACTAGAACAGCTCTGTGAATGTTGTAAAGGCAGGGGTCTGCTTTTATATATATATATATATATATTTTGCAAGAAGATTGAAGCAATTCAATATAAATATAAATTGCGATTTTTTTTTTTAATACAGGGGAGCATGAATCAGTATTTTCTCCCTCTGGCAAAAAATTTCGATCCAAAGATAGGAAGAAAAAAAATTAAATTCTTCCCACTCTCAAAATAGGAAGACCGTGTTTCTCTTTAGATTCAATAAAGAACTGTTGTTTCATTTGAACAAAACAATAGTTTAAATGATAACCTTCAACGGATAAACTGTTGGCAAAACTGGGACATTGGGCAAGTTTGTTTCCAGCATTGTTTAGAGTCAATTTTGAATTGGTCTTGAGCCCTATACTCCTCTTTTCACCTTGGTGAGAGTCAGTTACCTGGATTCCCATTTAGGGAATGTGTATATTTTCCCAGGAATACTAGGCATATTGATTCTTAATTCAGAGGTCCTTCCACTTGCTCCCATTATACTAAAGTTTCAGGTTCTGGTTCTTTTGACCCTGGATCTTCACCACCATCAAAATTAGCCATTCTGTGACTTTTTATAATCTGGGAACTGTCATTTGCTAATACTGAAGTATGCAGGGATTTAGTCTTTAATTTCACTGTTGCCAATAATCATTTGTGAGTTCTTACATTAGTCACCCACTACTTTGACTCTGTTTCTGCATGTAATTTAAAGACAAGATGATTTTTAAACATTGTGTCCCCCGACCTTAAACCAGGACTTTTCAACTTTAGAACTATTGACATTTTGGGCTGGATAGTTATTTGTTGTAAGAGGATGACCTGTGCATTATACGGCATTTAGCAGCATCCTGCTAAATCCTACCCAGTAGATGCCCTGGTAAACAGCACACCTCCAACAGCCATTAAAAAATATCCAGACATTGCTAAATATTTTCCGGTGGGGACAGGGGTGGGGGAGCAAAACCACCCACAGTCAAGAGCCACCAATCTAACTTCATGTTTAAAAAAGTGTTTCCTCTTACAAAATGATAACACAGGTCTCAGACAATTATCTTGAGGAAATTCCTCAAGCATAAGGTGACCTAAAATATGAATTCCATTTTTAGTAGACTTCCATTGTCCCCTTACCATTCCTGCAAATATAACAACGCATCTTTTCTCTTTTTTCCCTGTTTAATGCTGCTACTTCATCGCCAGATGTGGCCTGATCAAGGCTCCCCTGACAATGTGTGCTGAGCCAGTGGGCCACAGCTGGCATTGCTACAATCAGTTACAGTCTCTGTCTGAGGCTGCAAGTAGGTCTGTTTCAATACCAGTGTTTGTGCCATCTGTTTATGCTCCTCTTCTCCCTGACGTCCTATCTGCTCACTTACCTCACCCTAACCTGCCCCACCTGAAAGAGGCTCACAGTTTCCTTTTTGTGGTTTACCCACCCCTACCATGACTGTTAAGGCAAGCCACATCTGTGAAGAACTGTTTTTTCACCTGGACTGTGTCTGGGAGAGCCCATGCTGTTGTGTTCTCTGTGTGATGTGCCCACATCTCAACACTGCACTGTCAGGGAAACTGTATGAATAATAATGATGCACAATGCATGTGCAGCCTGATGCTATGCAATGAATATTTGAAGTTCCATGCCTTATATTTACATCCTTTTTCTTTTAATTCCCAGCATGCTATGTAATGCCAAAATTAAAAATCATTCATAAGCATTATTTTATGTACTCGCTAATAATAACCCTATATGGATTAGAAGTGTGTTGATATTTGTGGAAGACTCATAACAAAATTTTAGTTTTCTTTTTTGTCAATAAGGCAAATCTTTTGGGTTCTTTAAATAGTTATTTATTCCCTTATCTAAGGCCCTGTTAGGAGGATCATTTTATTTGAATTACTAGGGGACAAAACTATGTCATAAATATATTTTCTGGAAACATTATGTGGTTAGATTTATTGAGTTGGGCCATGAGGTATGCCAGGCAGAAGAAATTCCTGCCTACTTAGAGATTCAATAGGCTGTGGAAGCTCTGACAGGCAGTAATACCTCCACTCCACAAGTCCTCATTTCTCTAATACTTCCACCTCCACTGGTAAATATTAATGAGAAGAACTGTTGTAATTAGTAAGTACACTGGTGTCTCTTAGCATGATTTTTTTTTTTTTAAAGATTTTATTTATTCATTTGACAGACACAGATCACAAGTAGGCAGAGAGGCAGGCAGAGAGAGAGGAAGGGAAGCAGGCTCCCTGCTGAGCGGAGAGCCCGATGCGGGGCTCGATCCCAGGACCCTGGAATCATGACCTGAGCTGAAGGCAGAGGCTTTAACCCACTGAGCCACCCAGGCGCCCCTCTTAGCATGATTTTTGTATTTAATAACTTCAGAGTTGATTAATGGCCTGTTTGCATTATCAGACCTGCTCCAAGCAAGGCTAACTAGGACTGGAGTTTTCTTCCAATGGGCCATGAAGAAACCATGAAAGGCACCTTCTCATTTAAAACAGTCACAAAATGGAATCCTTAGTCTGAACTTGAAGAGGCAGAAGTCTGGATGCCACCATTGATGTGTGTTCTGAAATCCTCGGCTCTAGGCAAAAAGAACTTTCCCGAGTAGTGAAAGATCTAGTTAGAGACATGGACTAAACACCAAATACATGCAGGGGAGAAAGTCAGGGGACATATCCATGTGTAGTTCTTCACTGGATGGGATGATCCACCCCATAAGTGGAAATAGTTATCATGAAGAAGATAGCACCACCTAGGATTCATTTTCAGAGATAACAATTCTCCCCTTAAAATTCAACTAGAATATTTCCCATCTGTAATAAAACCCTCATAGTATATATAGTCCATTGGTTGCTCTTAAATAACATTTTGTAAAACATCTTTACTCAGATATAATTCACATGCCATAAAATTCACCCATGTAAAGGTATACAATTCAATTATCTTTGGTTTATTACATGATTAATTTACTTAAGTTGTGGCAAAATGCACGTAACAAAATTTGTCATTGTTACCATTTTTAAATATATAATTCATCGGCATTAATCACATTTACAATGTTATGCAACCATGACTCCTGTTTCTAAAACTTTTTATCATGCCAAGCAGAAGCTCTATACCCTTTAAGTGGTGGTCTCTCCATTTCTCCCTCTCTCCAGCTCCTGAGGGAGGGGTCTAATCCACTTTTTGTCTCCTTACATTGTCCTATTTCAATTATGTCATACAAGAGAAATAATATAATATTTGTTGTAGTTTTAATTGGCTTACTACAATATTTTCAAGGTTTATCCATGTTGTAGCTTGTTCCGTTACTTCATTCATTGTTACTGTTTAATAATATTACATTCTATGTATATTGTACATATTGCCTTTTGGGTTGTATCTACCTTTGGGCTATTGTGATTAATACAGCAATGAACCTGGAAATACAGATATCTATTACACTTTTGCTTTCAGTTCCTTTGGGTATATACCTAGGAATGGAATTGCCAGGTCACATAGGAATTCTATGTTTAGCTTTTGGAGGAACTGCCAACTCTTTTCCATAGTGGCTGCATCCTTTTACACTGCCATCAGCAGAGCATGAAGGTTCTAATTTCTCTATATTTTTGCTACAACTTGTTATTTTCTTTTTTATGACCATCCTAGTGGATGTGAAGAGGTATCACATTGCAGGTTTTTTTTTTTTTTTTTAAATTTGTCTTTCTCTAACAATTAGCAATGTTGAGGATCTTCTCATATGCTTATTGGTCATTTGTATATCATCCTTGGAGAAATGTCTATTCAAGTTCCTTTGTCATTTTTTATTTTGATTGTCTCTTTTTATTGTTGAGTTGTATATATTGGGTATTAGCCCCTTATCAGATATGTGATTTCCAAATATATTCTCCTAATCTGTAGGTTGTCTTTACATGTGCTTAATAATGTACTTTATATACAAAAGTTTTTAATTTAGATGAAGTCTTTTGTCTATCTTTTTTTATTGCATAACTTAGAAAGGATTAAATAGAAGATGTCATTGGGACTTCTATTTTCCGTACTTTTTGAGCAATATTATTTTGACATCACTCGTCCATCTGCTTATCAAAAACTTAAAACTTATGTTATAGTAACACAGGGAAATGTAAGACTACTTCCCAAGCAGATAATTCAATGTCCTTATACTTACCTTTTGTTCAAACATTATTCAGGTATACCAAGGGCTTAGCAATACATTACGCACTGAGGGGAAAAAAGATTAAAAAAAAAATTACAGTATTACCCCTACTTTGAGGGAATTCACACATTAGCAGAAAGGATGGATATATAAACAACCTTCTTAAAAGCAAAAGGGTAAATTCTACCACTGATATTTTATAAAGTGCAAAAAGAATAGAGGTAACAAATTAAGAAATGAATTCCAGTTGTTAGGGGTAAAGAAGCAAGTGACATTTAAAAAGGGATTTTGGAGAGGGGAGGAGTCAAGATGGCGGAGAAGTAGCAGGCTGAGACTGCTTCAGCTAGCCGGAGATCAGCTAGATAGCTTATCTAAAGATTGCAAACACCTGAAAATCCATCGGCAGATCGAAGAGAAGAAGAACAGCAATTCTGGAAACAGAAAAACAACCACTTTCTGAAAGGTAGGACCGGCGGAGAAGTGAATCCAAAGCGACGGGAAGATAGACCCCGGGGGGAGGGGCCGGCTCCCGGCAAGCGGCGGAGCAACAGCGCACAAAATCAGGACTTTTAAAAGTCTGTTCCACTGAGGGACATCGCTCCAGAGGCTAAATCGGGGCGAAGCCCACGCGGGGTCAGCGTGGCCTCAGGTCCCGCAGGGTCACAGAAGGATCAGGGGTGTCTGAGTGTCGCAGAGCTTGCGGGTATTGGAACGGGAAAGCCGGCTACAGAGACAGAGCCGACAGTAAACTCACAGCTCGGTGTTACCTTGAACTGGTCGCAGGCTCGGTGAGCTCGGAGCGCGGCCGGAGGTCAGGCAGACGGGAGTAACTGGGCGCTGTTCTCTGAGGGCGCACTGAGGAGTGCGGCCCTGGGCTCTCGGCTCCTCCGGGCCGGAGACCAGGAGGCCGCCATTTGTATTCCCGTCCTCCGGAACTCTACGGAAAGCGCTGAGGGAACAAAAGCTCCTGAAAGCAATCCCGAGCGGATTACTCACCCCGGCCCCGGGTAAGGGCGGTGTAATTCCGCCTGGGGCAAAGACACTTGAGAATCACTACAACAGGCACCTCCCCCAGAAGATCAACAAGAAATCCAGCCGAGACCAAGTTCACCTACCAAGGAGTGCGGTTTCAATACCAAGGAGAGCAGCAGAATTCCAGAGGAGGAGAAAGCCAAGCACGGAACTCATGGCTTTTTCCCTGTGATTTTTTTTTAGTCTTGCAGTTAATTTAATTTTTTTCTTTTTCATTTTTTTTTTTTTCTCGCCTTCGGGTAAAATTTTTTTTTTTTTAACTGTTACTTTTTTCTTTTTTAACGATTTTTTACTAGTTTATCTAATATATATATTTTTTCTTTTTTACATTTTTCGTTGGTGTTTTCCTTTTTTTTTTTAATTCTTTTCTTTTCTTTTTTCTTTTTTTTTTTCTTTTTTCTTTTTTTTTTCTTTCTTCCTTTTTGAACCTCTTTTTATCCCCTTTCTCCCCCCTCACGATTTTGGATCTCTTCTAATTTGGTTAAAGCATTTTTTCCTGGGGTTGTTGCCACCCTTTTAGTATTTTACTTGCCCCTTCATATACTCTTATCTGGACAAAATGACAAGACGGAAAAATTCAACACAAAAAAAAGAACAAGAGGCAGTACCGAAGGCTAGGGACCTAATCAATACAGACATTGGTAATATGTCAGATCTAGAGTTCAGAATGACAATTCTCAAGGTTCTAGCCGGGCTTGAAAAAGGCATGGAAGATATTAGAGAAACCCTCTCGAGAGATATAAAAGCCCTTTCTGGAGAAATAAAAGAACTAAAATCTAACCAAGTTGAAATAAAAAAAGCTATTAATGAAGTGCAATCAAAAATGGAGGCTCTCACTGCTAGGATAAATGAGGCAGAAGAAAGAATTAGTGATATAGAAGACCAAATGACAGAGAATAAAGAAGCTGAGCAAAAGAGGGACAAACAGCTACTGGACCACGAGGGGAGAATTCGAGAGATAAGTGACACCATAAGACGAAACAACATTAGAATAATTGGGATTCCAGAAGAAGAAGAAAGAGAGAGGGGAGCAGAAGGTATACTGGAGAGAATTATTGGGGAGAATTTCCCCAATATGGCAAAGGGAACGAGCATCAAAATTCAGGAGGTTCAGAGAACGCCCCTCAAAATCAATAGGAATAGGCCCACACCCCGTCACCTAATAGTAAAATTTACAAGTCTCAGTGACAAAGAGAAAATCCTGAAAGCAGCCCAGGAAAAGAAGTCTGTAACATACAATGGTAAAAATATTAGATTGGCAGCTGACTTATCCACAGAGACCTGGCAGGCCAGAAAGAGCTGGCATGATATTTTCAGAGCACTAAACGAGAAAAACATGCAGCCAAGAATACTATATCCAGCTAGGCTATCATTGAAAATAGAAGGAGAGATTAAAAGCTTCCAGGACAAACAAAAACTGAAAGAATTTGCAAATACCAAACCAGCTCTACAGGAAATCTTGAAAGGGGTCCTCTAAGCAAAGAGAGAGCCTACAAGTGGTAGATCAGAAAGGAACAGAGACCATATACAGTAACAGTCACCTTACAGGCAATACAATGGCACTAAATTCATATCTCTCAATAGTTACCCTGAATGTTAATGGGCTAAATGCCCCTGTCAAAAGACACAGGGTATCAGAATGGATAAAAAACCAAAACCCATCTATATGTTGCCTCCAAGAAACTCATTTTAAGCCTGAAGACACCTCCAGATTTAAAGTGAGGGGGTAGAAAAGAATTTACCATGCTAATGGACATCAGAAGAAAGCAGGAGTGGCAATCCTTATATCAGATCAATTAGATTTTAAGCCAAAGACTATAATAAGAGACGAGGAAGGACACTATATCATACTCAAAGGGTCTGTCCAACAAGAAGATTTAACAATTTTAAATATCTATGCCCCCAACGTGGGAGCAGCCAACTATATAAACCAATTAATAACAAAATCAAAGAAACACATCAACAATAATACAATAATAGTAGGGGACTTTAACACTCCCCTCACTGAAATGGACAGATCATCCAAGCAAAAGATCAGCAAGGAAATAAAGGCCCTAAACGACACACTGGACCAGATGGACATCACAGATATATTCAGAATATTTCATCCCGAAGCAACAGAATACACATTCTTCTCTGGTGCACATGGAACATTCTCCAGAATAGATCACATCCTCGGTCCTAAATCAGGACTCAACCGGTATCAAAAGATTGGGATCATTCCCTGCATATTTTCAGACCACAATGCTCTAAAGCTAGAACTCAACCACAAAAGGAAGTTTGGAAAGAACCCAAATACATGGAGACTAAACAGCATCCTTCTAAAGAATGAATGGGTCAACCGGGAAATTAACGAAAAATTGAAAAAA
This sequence comes from Mustela erminea, assembly GCF_009829155.1. Lineage (NCBI taxonomy): Eukaryota > Metazoa > Chordata > Mammalia > Carnivora > Mustelidae > Mustela > Mustela erminea. Next base: position 65,534,147 of record NC_045614.1, on the reverse strand, counting down.
ATCATGGAAACAAATGATAATGAAAATACAACGGTTCAAAATCTGTGGGACACAACAAAGGCAGTCCTGAGAGGAAAATATATAGCGGTACAAGCCTTTCTCAAGAAACAAGAAAGGTCTCAGGTACACAACCTAACCCTACACCTAAAGGAGCTGGAGAAAGAACAAGAAAGAAACCCTAAGCCCAGCAAGAGAAGAGAAATCATAAAGATCAGAGCAGAAATCAATGAAATAGAAACCAAAAAAACAATAGAACAAATCAACGAAACTAGGAGCTGGTTCTTTGAAAGAATTAATAAAATTGATAAACCCCTGGCCCGACTTATCAAAAAGAAAAGAGAAAGGACCCAAATAAATAAAATCATGAATGAAAGAGGAGAGATCACAACCAACACCAAAGAAATACAAACTATTATAAGAACATACTATGAGCAACTCTACGCCAATAAATTTGACAATCTGGAAGAAATGGATGCATTCCTAGAAACATATAAACTACCACAACTGAACCAGGAAGAAATAGAAAGCCTGAACAGACCCATAACCAGTAAGGAGATTGAAACAGTCATTAAAAATCTCCAAACAAACAAAAGCCCAGGGCCAGACGGCTTCCCGGGGGAATTCTACCAAACATATAAAGAAGAACTAATTCCTATTCTCCTGAAACTGTTCCAAAAAATAGAAATGGAAGGAAAACTTCCAAACTCATTTTATGAGTCCAGCATCACCTTGATCCTAAAACCAGACAAGGATCCCACCAAAAAAGAGAGCTATAGACCGATATCCTTGATGAACACAGATGCGAAAATACTCAACAAAATACTAGCCAATAGGATTCAACAGTACATTAAAAAGATTATTCACCACGACCAAGTGGGATTTATTCCAGGGCTGCAAGGTTGGTTCAACATCCGCAAATCAGTCAATGTGATACAACACATCAATAAAAGAAAGAACAAGAACCATATGATACTCTCAATAGATGCTGAAAAAGCATTTGACAAAGTACAGCATCCCTTCCTGATCAAAACTCTTCAAAGGGTAGGGATAGAGGGCACATACCTCAATACATCAAAGCCATCTATGAAAAACCCACCGCAAATATCATTCTCAATGGAGAAAAACTGAAAGCTTTTCCGCTAAGGTCAGGAACATGGCAGGGATGTCCATTATCACCACTGCTATTCAACATAGTACTAGAGGTCCTAGCCTCAGCAATCAGACAACAAAAGGAAATTAAAGGCATCCAAATTGGCAAAGAAGAAGTCAAATTATCACTCTTCGCAGATGATATGATACTATATGTGGAAAACCCAAAAGACTCCACTCCAAAACTGCTAGAACTTATACAGGAATTCAGTAAAGTGTCAGGATATAAAATCAATGCACAGAAATCAGTTGCATTTCTCTACACCAACAGCAAGACAGAAGAAAGAGAAATTAAGGAGTCAATCCCATTTACAATTGCACCCAAAACCATAAGATACCTAGGAATAAACCTAACCAAAGAGGCACAGAATCTATACTCAGAAAACTATAAAGTACTCATGAAAGAAATTGAGGAAGACACAAAGAAATGGAAAAATGTTCCATGCTCCTGGATTGGAAGAATAAATATTGTGAAAATGTCTATGCTACCTAGAGCAATCTACACATTTAATGCAATTCCTATCAAAGTACCATCCATCTTTTTCAAAGAAATGGAACAAATAATGCTAAAATTTATATGGAACCAGAAAAGACCTCGAATAGCCAAAGGGATATTGAAAAAGAAAGCCAACGTTGGTGGCATCACAATTCCGGACTTCCAGCTCTATTACAAAGCTGTCGTCATCAAGACAGCATGGTACTGGCACAAAAACAGACACATAGATCAATGGAACAGAATAGAGAGCCCAGAAATAGACCCTCAACTCTATGGTCAACTAATCTTCGACAAAGCAGGAAAGAATGTCCAATGGCAAAAAGACCGCCTCTTCAATAAATGGTGCTGGGAAAATTGGACAGCCACATGCAGAAAAATGAAATTGGACCATTTCCTTACACCGCACACAAAAATAGACTCAAAATGGATGAAGGACCTCAATGTGCAAAAGGAATCCATCAAAATCCTTGAGGAGAACACAGGCAGCAACCTCTTTGACCTCAACCGCAGCAACATCTTCCTAGGAACAACGCAAAAGGCAAGGGAAGCAAAGGCAAAAATGAACTATTGGGATTTCATTAAGATCAAAAGCTTTTGCACAGCAAAGGAAACAGTTAACAAAATCAGAAGACTACTGACAGAATGGGAGAAGATATTTGCAAACGACATATCAGATAAAGGACTAGTGTCCAGAATCTATAAAGAACTTAGCAAACTCAACACCCAAAGAACAAATAATCCAATCAAGAAATGGGCAGAGGACATGAACAGACATTTCTGCAAAGAAGACATCCAGATGGCCAACAGACACATGAAAAAGTGCTCCATATCACTCGGCATCAGGGAAATACAAATCAAAACCATAATGAGATATCACCTCACACCAGTCAGAATGGCTAAAATCAACAAGTCAGGAAATGACAGATGCTGGCGAGGATGCGGAGAAAGGGGAACCCTCCTACACTGTTGGTGGGAATGCAAGCTGGTGCAGCCACTCTGGAAAACAGCATGGAGGTTCCTCAAAATGTTGAAAATAGAACTGCCCTATGACCCAGCAATTGCACTATTGGGTATTTACCCGAAAGATACAAACGTAGTGATCCAAAGGGGCACATGCACCCGAATGTTTATAGCAGCAATGTCCACAGTAGCCAAACTATGGAAAGAACCTAGATGTCCATCAACAGATGAATGGATCAAGAAGATGTGGTATATATACACAATGGAATACTATGCAGCCATCAAAAGAAATGAAATCTTGCCATTTGCGACAACATGGATGGAACTAGAGCGTATCATGCTTAGCGAAATAAGTCAAGCAGAGAAAGACAACTATCATATGATCTCCCTGATATGAGAAAGTGGTGATGCAACATGGGGGCTTAAGTGGGTAGGAGAAGAATAAATGAAACAAGATGGGATTGGGAGGGAGACAAACCATAAGTGACTTTTAATCTCACAAAACAAACTGAGGGTTGCTGGGGGGAGGGGGTTTGGGAGAAGGCGGTGGGATTATGGACATTGGGGAGGGTATGTGCTTTGGTGAGTGCTGTGAAGTGTGTAAACCTGGTGATTCACAGACCTGTACCCCTGGGGATAGAGTATTTTGCCTCCATCAGAAAGGATGAATACCCAACTTTTGTAGCAACATGGACGGGACTGGAAGAGATTATGCTGAGTGAAATAAGTCAAGCAGAGAGAGTCAATTATCATATGGTTTCACTTATTTGTGGAGCATAACAAATAGCATGGAGGACATGGGGACTTAGAGTGGAGAAGGGAGTTGGGGGAAATTGGAAGGGGAGGTGAACCATGAGAGACTATGGACTCTGAAAAACAATCTGAGGGTTTTGAAGGGACGGGGGGTGGGAGGTTGGGGTACCAGGTGGTGGGTATTATAGAGGGCACGGATTGCATGGAGCACGGGGTGTGGTGCAAAAATAATGAATACTGTTATGCTGGAAATAAAAATAAATAAATAAATAAATAAATAAATAAATAAATAAATAAAATAAAAAGGGATTTTGTTTCTACTTATTTTTTTTAATTTTAATAATTTAACATTTAGTATAATATCAATTTCAAGTGTCTTCTTTAACCCATCACCCATTTAATGCATCCCCCTGCCCACCTTCCTACCAGTAAGCCTTAGGTTGTCTCCTATAGTTAAGAGTCTGTTTCCTGGATTGCCTCTCTTTTTTCCCCATATGTTCTTCTGTTTTATTTCTTCATTCCACATATGAGTGAAATAATATGGTATTTGTTTTTCTCTGACTGACTTATTTAGGTAACATATTACTCTTTAGGTCCATCCACATTGTTGCTAATAGCAAGATTTCCCCCTTTTATGACTAATATTCTATTTTATATATATACCACTCTTCTTTATCCATTCACAAGTTGTTGGATATTTGGGCTCTTTCCATAACTTGGCTATTATTGATAATACTGCTATAAACATCGGAGAGCATATATCCCTTTGAATCAGTATTTTTTTTTAAAGATTTTATTTACTTTTATTGGACAGAGAGAGAGAGACCACAAGTAGGCAGAGAGAGGGGGAAGCAGGCTCCCTGCTCAGCAGAGAGCCCGATATGGGGCTCGATCCCAGGACCCTGAGATCATGACCTGGGCCGAAGGCAGAGGCTTAACCCACTGATCCACCCAGGAGCCCCTGAATCAGTATTTTTGTACTTATTTGGTCAATACCTAGTAGTGCAGTTGCTGGATTATGGTATAGTTCTGTTTTTAACTTTCTGAGGAAACTCCATACTGTTTTCCAAAGTGGTTGCCCTAGTTTGCATTCCCAATAATGGTGTAAGAGTGTTGCCCTTTCTTCACATCCTCACCAAGACCCATTGTTTCATGTGTTGTTAATTTTAGTCATTTTGACCAATGTGACCAATGTGAGGTGATGTATTATTGTAGTTTTGATTTGTATTTCCCTGATGATGAGTGACATTGAGCATCTTTTCATGTGTCTGCTCGCCATCTGTATGTCTTCTATGAAGATATGTTTATTTATGTCTTCTGGCCATTTTTAAATGGGATTATTTGTTTTTTAGGTGTTGAGTTTGATAAGTTCTTTATAGATTTTGGATATTAACCCTTCATCAGATATGTCATTTGCAAATATCTTCTCCTGTTCTGTAAGTTGCCTTTTAGTTTTGATGATTGTTTTCTTCACTGTGTGGTAGCTTTTTATTTTTATTTTTTTTTAAAGATTTTATTTATTTATTTGGCAGAGAGAGAGAGAGAGATCACAAGTAGGCAGAGAGGCAGGCAGAGAGAGAGAGGGGAAAGCAGGCTCCCTGCTGAGCAGAGAGCCCGATGCAGGGCTCGATCCCAGGACCCTGAGATTATGACCTGAGCCGAAGGCAGAGGCTTAACCCACTGAGCCACCCAGGCGCCCCGGAAGCTTTTTATTTTGATGAAGTCCCAATAGCTTGATTTTGCTTTTATTTCTCTTGCTTTAGGTGACATATCTAGCAAGAAGTTGCTGTGGCTGAGGTCAAAGTTGTTATTGTGTGTGTTCTCTAACATTTTGATGGTTTCCTTTGTCACATTTAGGTCTTTCATTCACTTTGAATTACTTTTGTGTATGGTGTAAGAAAGTGATCCAGTTTCATTCTTTTGCATGTTGTTGTTCAGCTTTCCCAACACCATTTGTTGAAGAGACTGTCTTTTTTTCCACTGGATATTCTTTGCTTTGGCAAAGGTATATTTGTGGGTCTATTTCCAAGTTCTCTGTCCAGTTCCACTGATTTCTATGTGTCTGTTTTTGTGCCAGTACCATACTATATTGATAACCACAGCTTTGTACTATAGCTTGAAATCTGGAATTGTGATGCCTCCAGCTCTGCTCTTCTTTTTCATGATTGCTCTGGCTATTCAAGGACTTTTGTGTTTCCATACAAATTTTAGGATTGTTTCCTCTAGCTCTGTGAAAAATGCTGGTGGTATTTTGATAGGGATTGCCTTACATGTGTAAACTGTTTTGGGTAATATAGACATTTTAACAATATGTGTTATTCCAATCCTTGAGCATAGGATATTTTTTCATTTCTTTGTGTCATCTTCATTTCTTTCATCAGTTTTTTTATAGTTTTCAGAATAAAGATCTTTTACCTCTTCGGTTAGGTTTATTCCTAGGTATCTCACTTTTTTTGATACAACTGGAAATAAAATTGAATTGTTGATTTCTGCTGCTTCGTAATTGGTGAATAGAAATGCAACAGATTTCTGTATGTTGATTTTGTATCCTGTGACTTTACTGAGTTCATGTATCAGTTTTAGCATTTTTTTTTTTTTTGGTGAATTCTTTGGGTTTTCTATATAGACTATCATGTTATCTCGAAATAGTGAAGTTTTACTTCTTCCTTGCCCATTTGGATGCTTTTTACTTCTTTCTGTTGTCTTATTGCTGAGGCTAAGACTTCCAGTACTATGTTAAATAACAATAGTGAAGGCAGATATCCCTGTCTTGTTTCTAACCTTAGATAAAAAGCTCTCAGTTCTCCCCATTGAGGATGCTATTAGTTGTGTGTGTGTGTGTGTGTGTGTGTGTGTGTGTGTGTGTGTTTTAATGGCCTTTATTATGTTGAGGTATGTTCCTTCTATCCTATGTTGTTGTTGGTTTTTATAATGAATGGTTGCTGTATTTTATCAAATGCTTTTTCTGCAACTATTGAGTGGATCATATAATTCTTTTTTTAATTAATGTGGCATATCACATTGATTGATTTGAGAATATTGAGTCATCCTTGTAGCCCAGGAATAAATCCCACTTGATCATGGTGAATGATCCTTTTAATGTCCTGTTAGATTCAATTTGCTAGCACTTTGTTGAGAATTTTTGCATCTGTGTTCATCAGGGATATTGGCCTGTAGATCTCTTTTTAGTGGAGTTTTTTCTGGTTTTAGAATCAGAGTAATACTGACCTCATTGAATTAGTTTGGAAGTTTTCCTTCTATTTCTATTTTTTGGAATAGTTTGAGAAAAAAATAGGTATTAACTCTTCTTTAAATGTTTGGCAGAATTCCCCTGTGAGGCCATTTGACCCTCAAATTTGCTTTTTGGGAAATTTTTGATTACTGATTCAATGTCTTTGCTAGGTATCAGACTGTTCAAGTTTTCTATCTCTTCCTGTTTCAGTTTTGGTAGTTTATATGTTTCTAGGAATTTGTCCATTTCTTCCAGATTGTCCAATTTGTTGTTATATATAACTTTTTTCATAATATCCTCTGACAATTGTTTTTATTTCTGTGGTTTGGTTGTTATTTCTCTTCTCACATTTGTGATTTTATTTATTTGGGTCTTTTTTCTTTTTGATATATCTGGCTAGGTGGTTATCAATTTTATTAATTTTTTTCAAATAATCAGCTCCTGGTGTCGTTGATCTGTTCTATTGATTTTTTAATTTCTATATCATTTATTTCTCTTCTAATCTTTAGTATTTCCCTTCTGCTGGCTTTAAACTTCATTTATTTTTCTTTTTCTAGCTCCTTTAGGTTTAAGGTTAGGTTGTTTATTTGAGATTTTTCTTGCTTCTCTACTAGGCCTGTATTGCTATATACCTCCCTCTTAGGACTCCCTTTTCTGTATCCCACAGGTTTTGGACTAGCATATTTTCATTTTCATTTGTTTACATGTATTTTTTTTTTAATTTCTTCTCTGATTTCCTGGATAATCTATTCATTCTTCAGTAGCATGTTGTTTAACCTCCCTGTATTTGTGGTTTTTCCAATTTTTTTCTTGTGGTTAACTTCAAATTTCATAGTGTTATGGTCAGAAAATATACACTATATAATCTCAATTGTTTTATATTTGTTGAGGTCTGATTTGTGACCCAGTATGTGATCTATTCTGGAGAATGCTCCTTGTGCACTTGAGAAAAAAAAAAAATGTGTCTTCTGCTGCTTTAGGATGAAATGTTCTGAATGTATCTGTTAAGCCCTTCTGGCCCAGTGTCCTTCAAAACCATTGTTTTATTATTGATTTTCTGCTTAAATGATCTGTTCATTGCTATAGGTAGGATGTTAAAGTCCTCTACTATTATGATATCATTACCAATCATTTCCTTTATGTTTGTTAATAATTATTTTATATATTCAGGTGATCCTAAGTTGAAGCATAAATATTTACAAATACTTATTTTGTTGGATAGATGGCTTTACTGTGATAAAGTGTCCTTGTTCATGTCTTGCTATAGTCTTTGGCTTAAAATCTAGTTCATCTATTGTAAGTATTGCTACTCCAGGATTTTTGTTTTGTTTTGTTTTTGTTTTTACTTGAAAAGAGACTTCAGATTTATAAGATGAACAGAGGATAAGGAACACTTAAGCTAAAGACACAAGCTTGAGTAAAGTGTTTCCTTAGCTCAGAAACATGGGTTAGAGATTACTTATGTTGAGAAAGCAATACATCTTTATTCTTTGGTTTTTCAGTTTGTCATTTGGGTGGTCATTTTTTCTTTTTTCTAAACATATTTGCTAAGATATGATTCCCATACCATAAAGTTCACTCGTTTAAAGTGTGCAAGTTAATGTTTTTTAGTATATCCAAGAGGTGGTGCAACTACTACCAAAAACTAAGTTTAGAACTCTCCCCTCAAAAGAATATCATGCCCATTAGCAACAACTACACATTCTTCCTATCTTTCCACACCCAGTCTTCAGCAACTACAAGTGTACTTTTTGTATCCCTGGATTTCCTTATTTTTGGTATTTTGTATAAACAGAATCTTAGAATTGTATGACTGGCTTATTTTGTGACACAATTATTTTGTGACTGGCTTCTTTTCACTTACCATAATGTTTTCAAGGTTCACCATGCTGTGGCATGCATCAGCACTTGACTCCTTTTTATTCCTGAATAATAATTCATTCACAGTTACTATTATGATTAATTTTGTTATATTTGCATCTGCCATTTTGCCCTCTGTTTCCTGTTTCTTGTTTTATTTATTCCTCTATCCCTCCACGTACAAAGGCTGGCTACCTATGCATCAGCATAAACAAGTTGTTAGTGAAATGTTGTCCTTATGTCCCCTAGCTATTTATTTTTTACCTTTTGATGTTGAGTGTGTTTTGCTTTGTGACTGGCTGTTCCAACTGCTATTTATTTACATATCTGCCCTTGCACAGCCAGGGAATGGTAGCTTGGAGTTTCCTCTTTAAATGCACCAGAAAAGCAGACTGTACACAGTCTTAAGACTGTTGAGAATAAGTATGATTTTTTTTTTTTTTTTAAGTCTGGCTTCCTAGAAATTTCCACTGGGTAAGAAGAACTTATGACTTAACCGGTGTTTGGTCAAAGGTTATGTCTATATCCTGTGTCAGTGAGGATTCACCCTAGTTGATGGATCTGTGTGTGACGTGGAGAATGCTTGCAAATTTTCTTCCCGCTATGGTCTCATTGCTCCTGAGTAGATGAAACCTCACACAAGTACATGGCCTCCCCAATCTCTAAGGTTGTCTGTGATCCTGGGAGGCCTCTTCTTTGCTATGTCCTCTCCTGGTTCTCTCTATTAAATTTCAAGCTGCTCTGCCATTATATATATTTCTGGGAGAGTTAATTTTGCTCCATCAAGATGGAGCTTGACAAGGTTTTCGTTGTTTAAACTTGGAATTCTTTAAATGATGTTCCAAATAGTCAGTTCTCTCAATAAAGCTGCAGCTCTCCATTTTCAAGGCCTGTTTCTCACCTTTGGGCACAATCTCTGCCACTAAACCAGAGCTGGGAGGGTGAACAGTGGACCTGGAGAGCTTCAGTATCCACAGCCTGTCATGTTTCATGGGATAATTTACCCTATGCGTAGGGGCTGTTTGGTGGAAAAAAAGTCTGTCCATTTATGCATACCCTCTAGGGTAGAGCTTCTGCAACACCAGACTGGAGAAAGTGGGTAGGGGGATGAGAAAAACCAGCATCTCCTTGATTGAAACCATGTAGCCCTAGATTAGGAGCCCCTATCTTCTTGGCTATACCCACTGGTTTCCATAACATGAAGTTGGGTTGGGAAATAGAGGGACACAACTTGGTTATCTCCTATATCATGTATTCCTGTATTTTAATAAAATGTAGTCGATTTTGTTGAATAAATGTGTTTCTATTTTCCATGTGCTTTTTGGGAAATTTCCAGAAACTTCAAATAATTGTGTTTTTGTTGTTGTTGTTTATTTGTTTTTGTATGATTTGCACCAGATAAATTGTTGTTTTGTTTGGGAGAGGTTCTGCAGGGCTACTTGCTCCATTCTGTAGCTCCAGCCCTCAGTAGGTTATTAATATATAGTTAAATAAAATTGTTCTGAATAATAATTCTCCTTCCTTCAATATCTAATTCCTGAATCATTTCACCCTTTTTGACCTCATTGAGGATGTAAATAGCATGGTTATGAATTTGGTTGACACCCATTTCTTGAGGTTTCCTATCGTGGACATATTGCCCCTAACCTCTCCACTTCTGTTTTACCTATTATTTAGATTTTATTTACTTTTTATTATTTATTTATTTACTTATTTTTTAGTTTTCTGAATTCCTTTAAATATTTGTTAATCTCTCTGATTTCCTAATATAGCCAGAAGGGTAATGTGAAGATATATGCTTTTGCTCTTCATAACGTAAGGGGTCATCATGGACCCTGTCAAAGGAGACCCATATCAATTGTTGTTAAGATGAACACTTTTTTCTTATCCAGAGGATTTATAACTAGGGGATCTCAGATTCTATAGAAGGTAAGAACATGACCCTAATTGCATTTAAGTTAACTTAGCATTTAAATTGATAATCATTTGTTAACATGCTAATTTTTTTGTGTGTGAAAATAGACAAAATTTTTCAGTAATTTTGCCTGAGTAGAAACTTTATGTCCAATATTTTTAGAAAACCTTACCTAGTTATTCTTGTGGCTTACAATTTATCAACTAGGAACATCCTTAAGACTTTAACAAAATTAATAATAATGTTTACATAATAATTAACTTTCACAATAATTCATCAAGTATTTTCTCCACAACAGCTCTATGACGCATACATTTTGCATTTTTTTGATAAAAAAATTAAAGCAAAGATCACCATTCGATTTCACATGTTGGTAGCAGAAGTCTATCTGAAGCCTATCTTCAAAGCCTAAACTCTTTTAAGTATATTCTAAAGTGATTGTTACAAATGGAACTTGCCTTCACCACTATTGTGTATCTGGGAAATAGGAAACAAAGACCAGTGCAAAGACACAGAGGGATAGGAAATGAACTCTTTTTTTTTTTTTTTTTTTTTTTTTTTTTAACAACAACCTGCTTATAGACAGGAGCCCCTGAAGCTCAAGCAAGGCACAGAGACCAGTTTATGGAAATTAATTCTTTTGGAAAAGGTGCAATCATCTAAACTCACAATGGAGAAAAGAATTAATTCAAAGATTTATATTATAAGTCACAATCTCTCTTCTCCCTGTTATCCTTGGTCCCTTCCCTCTTCACCTGGATAACATATCCTTTTTCACGTCTTACTTAGGACTCTTCTCTAGTAAGTCTGCTCTGTAATTTACCCTCATGGTGCTGATCCCATGCCATTAGACTTGTTCTTTACCATTTACATGCTTCCTCTGGACTGGGAGGTCTGCTAGGAGAATTTCTTGAAGTTATCCCATTGCATCTGAAGCATTTAATATAAATGTTTTCAATACAATCACAAACAAAAATAACCCCTTATCGCAGATCATAAGAGTATTCTTGTCTCTATAGAACCATTAGCAACTTGTTATCCTTTCCTCTTATTTTCTACTTAACTTTCCCTGATTTTATATATTACTGATGAGGTTATTATTTGACTTTCCTTCATTCAGTGTACCTCTCTGCTTAAACAAAGTAAATAATGTAGATATTACAGACTTTTTGGACTATACTCCTCAGCAATCAGGATTGCCTAGAATATGAACTTAGATTTTTAATGATGAATATAAATCCTTTCCTCATTTTACCATATTATCCCTTTAAATATTTTTTTAGAATTTAATTCTGAAAATGCTATCTCCTTTTATCTTATTAATAAATGCCCATTTTTGTTTTTCAGACCAATATATGTATTTATTAATGGCAATAATGTGAAAAGTACTCTTTGGTTGTTGATGCTGGTGATTAAAACGCAAATAGGACATGCATACGTTCTCTAGGACCTTACTATCACAGGGGAGCCAGACAAAAAGAAATCACACCACACACACACACACACACACACACAGGGCAAGCTGTTACAAGTATTCTGAAAGATGTTGCTCAGTAAAACAAGGTCCCCGTGTTCTAACATTAAAGTCTGTGACTTTTGATCCTATGCACAGCACATGATAGGAAAAATCCATGATTCTAGACTCTAGGCAGATATGTCCTTGAAAATATCAGAATGTCAGGAAGGAAAGTGAAATCACTTGGCACGGAATATTTACTGAAAAGAAGAATGGCAGTGTAGGTACAATGTTTTGGAGAGTGGAGAAGAAGAGCTGTTTCTTTTTTTTTTTCTCTTTTCCTTCCCCCACTTTTTTTTTTTTTTTTTACATAAATAGTTATATATCCTTCTTTGTAGAGGAACTGCATTTCCTTGACCATATACTACAAAGAACATTCCCCAAACAGTAATATTTATCTAGATGCTTGTGGTCCAAACAGTGTAAATCTATACTTCCCTTTGCTGTAAATTCTTTATTTCATGATAAACTCCAGTGCTCTTTGTTGCTTCAACTCACTAGTGTTTTCACTGAGCTTTCAACCTAAAGGTTATTTGAACTTGGGTAAATTCAAAATTGATGCCAGGCTTCAGATCAGCTCATTTCCCTAATAGCCCACTCCTCCAACTCTTCTGAGATCATCCACCAGAACACTTGTAAAAAAGGGTTTCCCAGCTTTACCTGTATGACTCAGAGTCAGTCTTCTTCTCCATGCTCTGAAAATATTAAAATCTATCTCAGCCATTTCTTCAAAATGTGCACTAACACTTAAGGGCTATTCTCATTTCTTCAAATATGCACTAACACTCCAGGACTATTTTCTACTGGAATTTCCAGTAAACATAAATGGAGTCTTCTGACATTAAAACCAAAACAAAACAGAACTAAGTTTGAATGTTACAGGAGGAAACAATTTTTTTTTCTTGCTCTTGGGTTTCTTGGTCATCCGTTTAGTGTTTTAAAATTATACACAGTCTGCTTCTTAGAAATCAAGGCCTTAGTTCCTTCTTAAAATTACATTTTTTGGGCAAACAAAACAGAGCTGAAGTTTGATTTTCTCTTTTCTACATTTAAAGTCATGGTCCTTTAGTAGGCTTCATTGTTTAGCTGGATCCTTAATCGATCAGGTCAGTATTGTTTATAAGAAACAGGAATTCTCGATTTTCCTACTTTTAAAAAATTACATATTTAGCCATAAGATTTCTACTTCTTTAAATCAGAAAATTGTTTCACTCTCATTAAAGTAATAACTCAGTAAGGTGTTTTTTGTGGTTGTTACAACCCAAAATTGAAAGACTAGAAAATCCTAGATTAAATCTCTATTGGTGAGCATGTAGCTTTATCTTGAACCTGCTAGGCTTAGAAAGTTTTCAGCAAGTATTTCACTTTGAGAAACTGCTTTTAGATTCATTTTGTGTTGTAGTTATTTCTTTAATTTGGAATAAGTTAAAACTACCTTGCAATGTTATTGGTTATATTATAGGTATTGACTTCAGACACACGATGATCTATAATATAAATAGAAGAATTATTTCACAGAGTGCTATAGTTCCCATTTGGATTAAATAGAAGCTAAGTCTGTCAAAAGTGTACATCATTAACAGAGAAGAAAACTATCCAATTATATTTTAAGAAAACTACTGAAAGTGTACAATATATGCTTAAAATTTGTGGTTATCTTGTTTCTTCTCCAACTCTGCCTCCCCCACCATGTTTCACAGTGTTGCTCATGCTTTAATACAGAAATAATGAACACACATATTATATGCACTTCCTAAATCTATGGATTTCTCTAGACTGACATACCACTGTTATATTTAACCCAGGTGGCAAGAGCTTTGAAGAAAGAAGGTGCATCCTGAGGTCTAAAGGGGTGGAGGGTCCCTCATGCTAGAATCTTTGCTCTTATCTGTTAACGAATGCAATTGATCCTGTTAAATTCTAATTTTTCCTTTAAGTGAAGCATAATACCAAAGAGCTATTTTTAAGGAAATATTGCAAACCAGTTAGCAACATGCTAAAAGAATCCATCATTTTAAGCACTCGAGAGTGCTGAGTGATACCCTTTCTTGTCTTGTGAAGCATGGATAATATACAGAATGCTGACAAGAAATCCTGCCAATCTGGTACCTCCAGATGGTTGGGAGATAGAAATTTATCAATTGGATTGCTACCTTTACCAAACACATCATACATTGCTGGTCATTTTTCTCCTTATAATATGCTTCATTAAGTAAAAGATTTTAAAGATGCTTGGATAAAATTGTGCATAAACTACTATCCAGGTGTCCTGAATAACTTGACTCAGCTTCCCCAGGAATCTTAACTTGCAGATTTTCTCAGCCTTTGGACATTCCAGTTCTCTGAAACTTTGAGGCATTAACTAGTATATGTGTGTCCTCTTAGGAAAAGTGAAGGGACATGACATTGCTTTGGGAATATTAAATTCATCTTCTCATAGAATGTCATTGAGTTAAACCCTTTGATATTTTTATGCCCCCAGATCAGATATAGTTATTGATACATGTGGTTAGGTTGTACAAAAATGGAATTCAAGAGTTTCTGTTGACAATTAAGTTAAAGTAAGTTTTAAAATTTCAAATAAACTAAATGTAATGCAGCCATAGCATATAATCACATTACTATTATTGCCCTACTACCAAATAATTGACATAATTTCAAATGGCAAGTGACATACATTAAAGTTTTTAATTATAGCTTAACATACCATGTGCCCTCATTCAGTAGGAAATGGATGAAAATGAAGCTGAACTTGCAAAGAAATACTATGGCTATTAAGTTTCATCATGAAATGTGCAAGAACTGACCATCACACATCAAGCTGAACTACATAATAAACTTTCTTCTAAATCTAGATCTAAATCACCAATGAGCATATTAGACCCCTGATATCACCAATATATTTTCCTGACACATTTTCCGTTTCAGTTTAAGGGAGACCACCAGGGAACGGTGGAGCATCTTAGGGTGAATGGCGGAAGTAAGCAATTGTCAAACGTAAGCCTGATGGGATAAATAGGAAAGGATGTTACTACAATATATACCGATAGCTGTAAGTCTGGGCTCCCAGCAGGCTGTGGCCTGTCAGAAGGAAATACAGCCACCACCAACCCATGGGAGGAGAGATCCAGGAAAATTAGTATGCAAAACTGTCTCTTTCTTGTTCTGATCATCTGCTTAGGTCTCCTATTGACTACGCACAACCTGACATCTTAGGACAAGGAAGTGTTGGGTCAGTCTCCCAGGTTTTGGGGCACGGTAGAGACATGTGAAAATTAGGTTTGGCATTTGAAATTTGCTAAAGGAGTAAATCCTAAAATTCATTATCACAAGAAAAAATTGTATTAGCTATATGAGGTGATGGATAGTAGGTAAACTTACATGGTAATCATTTCACGATGTATACACATGTTAAGTTATCATGCTGCAAGCCTTAAACTTACATAGTGTTGAATGTCTATTCTATGACAATAAAACTAGAATCAAATAAAAGAAAATAAAAGTATATTTGATGCAGCAAACAGGGAGTAATACCTGGATTCAAGGACTGTGCTGATTCATAGCCCCAGGTGTGGCTGACATGCATCTTTTACATTACAGTCATAAAAGTAAATTTTGTCTGACCTCTTTATTACTATTTATAGAAATTCCATTTATGAAAAACAAAAGTGACCTCTGTTCTTTAAGCCACACATCTGGAAACAAAAATAGGAGTCCATTAATAGCTTCAAAATATATTCTTTACAACCCACTTAAATATCCATTCCTTTTTTTCTGTTGAAGTACCTTCCACTTCATGATTTACAGTAGTTTCACGGGACCTGTACTAGGCTGAGGCAAACTAGACATTCATTTGAGGTAGAAAATTAAGAGGGGTGCAAAATCTCAGTAATCAAGATAATAATCTTAGTGCAGCACCTTAGCACAGTATTTTAACTTACCAAAAGCAATGCAAAAATCCATAATGAACAAAATATCACAATTTTAAATGAAGGTTAGATCCAACCCACTCTTGAACAATTCTGCCTCAACTTGTCTTACCCTAATCCTTCCTTGTCCAGTAGCACAAACATCTCTCTTCATGTCTTCCCTGAACTGCACTGTAATGGCAAAATTTAAGCATGACACAAAAGCAAATACGTAAAGGGAAGGAATAAAAGAAAAGTTGTCAATTAACTGGGAGATATATAGTGGGTGAGATCAATTTTAAAGAAAAGTCACATTAAATTACAGCCTACTAAACTAAAAGTAAGATTTATAAGCAGAGTCCCAGAAATGCTCAAAGTGGAATCAACAAATATAAACTCAAAAAATTTTCAAGTGTAAAATAAACAAATGGAAAAAAAAAATAGAAGCCAACAAATGTAAAGAACAAGAGAGATCTCACATAGAGGAGTATATGACAAACAGTTGAGAATTTTCCCTGAACCACTTTAAACTAATTTAAGTTAATTTTATTTCAGTGTTTTATAGAAGTAGGATATTTTCATACTTAAAAATGCAAATAATAGAAAAGACCATAGATGAAGACTTAATAAAGGAAGCCAAATATGAGAGAGAAGAATGAGGATATATAAACAGAATGATGCTACATAAACAAGAGAATAATTCAAGGAAGGAAATCTTAATTTGATAGATTCCAGGAGATATTGCAGAAATAAAAAGTAAGAACAGAATACAATGGAAAGGAGCAAGCAGATAACTAGAAAAACATCTTAGAAATTAACATTATAATTGCCAAAACCATTTATAATATTTAACACATAGGTTGAAAGATGTACTCTTAAAGCTGACAACTAAACTCATTTGAAGGTAAATTCTGTTATATTATGAGAATCCAGATTAAAAAAGCAAGGAATACCTGTTATCATATGCCAAACTATTTACTTAGTAAAACAACTGTGTCTAGAAACCATGTCTTTAACTGAAGTAAGTCAGTACTTCTGAGAAGTTCTTGTCTAACCAAAGATTCAAGAACCCAGCCTTCTTTCATCTTCAACTCACCATCTTATGGCGTCCAAGTTGCAATGCCATCTGTCAGCTTTCAGATGAAGGAAAGAGAGAACATGAGATAAACCACTTGCTATTTACATCAACTGGTACCGAAAAGACACAGGTAACTTTGTTAACTTCCCAAAGGCCAGAACTAGTCATATGTACAGGGGTACTGGGAAATGATGTTTTATTGAGTTAAAATGGGAAATGATGTGGTTTAATGACCATAAAGCTTGTATCCATCACAGAAGGAGATAGATAACTTGAGAGAGGAATGTAGAGGTTTGAAGAAAATATCCAAGTAGTCCATCATCTTTTTAATAAGAATTCTAAATGGAGAGGAACAGAAATAAATGAAAAGAAGAAATAATAAATTAGAAGAGAAGTGTTCTGGAATGAAGAAGTAATTATATAATGAGGTGACATATTGAGTGGAAAACAGGATTAATGAAGTATTGTCCACATGTACATGCATTGAAATTCCATAACGTCAGAGACAAAGGGAACATTGTAAATGTTCCCACAGAGCAACAGAAAGTTATTCATAAAGTAGACAGGCTTTCTCCACAATATTGAATAAAAAAGAATGAAAAATGTCCTCAATTTCTGAGGGGGGAGAATCACTTTTGAACCTATTCTGTCCCCAAATAAATGTGGGAACAAAGTAAAAATGTTTCATCCATGAAAGAGGCTGGGACTTGCATGATCAAAACTCTTTTTATAAAACATATTCATCAGAATGTAACTTTAAGAGAATTAAAAGTAATTTAACATAAGGAAGGACTTGAGCTAAAACAAACAATGACAATTGAGTATGATACAGAACAGGAAAGCTAGAAAAAAAAATGTAACTTAATACACTGAAATACGAATACAATTCATGGTGATAATTTCAAAAATTTATAGGATTTAAGGTTAATTTTATTTTATGTGATTTCAACTACAGGTTCTCATTGTTCTATGAATAAGCTACATGTGTACATAATCATAATATGAATTCCACTATTTTTTTTCATTTTGGAAATCAGAATAAAAATAACAAATAATTTAATGTTGTTTAAGAACAAAATGTATATACTGTAAATCTTATTAATATAAAATGTAATATTTATAATAATTAGAATAAGGATGTGAGGTGGGAGAAACAATAAGACATTTATTTCCTTCTCTTTTATAGTAGGAAATTAGTAGGTACTTTCAAAGTTTAATAAATCAAGAAGTGGGAATTAAAGCTTAGTATTTAATCGTAGAAATGTCTACCTTTGCAAGAAACACAAAGAATAGTAATAAATTCAAAATTATTTGGCATGGAGAGTGAATGGGAAAAAGTGGAAAGATGGGAAGCAATGTATGAACCAATTTTCTAAAGCAGAGAGGTAATAAAGCTTGTCTAGAAAACAAGAATCTGAAATGGAAGTATACATGTACTACACAATGTGAAAAATGATAACCAAGGAAAAACTAAACCAGAAATGTTTACGTGTTCTTTCTCTAGGAAATGAGATTAAAGAAAAGACTTATTTGTTATTATATTTTACTCACTTTGACACTTTTCATTGAGAAAATTTCTCATCTTTATCCCTATAACATTAAAACGATATAAATATTATCCCCAAATAATGCTGTTAGTCGTCAGGGATTATTTTATATATAATTCACATGGATTCTGTCATTTTTTCTTACAAAGACATATGTTCCACTTATAATTTTTTGTGGCCTGGGAATATTCATTAATAATGCTTATTTTTAGCCATATGACATTTTCTAAAGATAGATGCTATAAATTAAATGGTACTCATGGAAATGAATCATGTCCATTACTCTCAATTGTTCATCCTTTAAGAATGCAGTTAGTTAGAAGAAACTTGTAGGTTGATGTCGTGAAAGTTAAAAATAAAACTTAAAAAAAAGTGAAGCAAATAACTGCAACATTAAGGCAAAGAGTGAAAAAGTGCAGAAAGCTAATGTTCAAAGAGGAAGAATTTGAAAGTCAATGAAGACAGAGTTTGGAGAAGTATGGAAAAGATCCAGTTAAATGCTTTGCCTCAATATCATTAGGTTGCAAACTGATCTCAGACTTAAGAACCAAAGTCAACTTTCATTTCTGGGCTTATACTAAAACCTCATTTAAAAAAATAAGTAAATAAATAAATCTATACCTGTCAAGAAGTTGTGATCTTTACATTTCTTTGCAGAATAAAAACAGCATTCATGTGTTGTCACGATTGTGAGTTCATCTTTGTGTTTCATTAGGTTAGTCTGTTGAGGTTTTCTTTAAGGCTTTCCATAGAAATGATTTTGTAAATTTTTCATGAGTGGTTAAGCAGAGGCTTTTACAAGAGTATTAAGCTTTCACATATATTCATTTAATCAACCATATTAATTACTTTCTTTAGGCAATCTGCATCTCAATTTTACGATCTGTATAAGACAATATGAGTAAATATTTCTATAGTGTTTCTGTTATTTTTTTCTTGCAATATCTGAGTTATCCATTTAAATTGATATGTACTGTGATGCCCATAGTTGCGTTCAAATTGTGTGTTTCACCCTTATCACTTTATACTATCTTTCTCTTGTTTAATATTTTTGACCTTAAATCAAATTCATTGGCTATTTTTATTGCATTCCAACTATCTTCTTTATTAACATAAATTTAGCAGTTGTTTTCCTATTCTTTTAATTTAGAAAATTTCTGCATTCAGCATATAGGTTGAGTTTAAAATTTTGAGAAAATCTAGTTATTTTAAGATGTATGAATATTCTATTTATATTTTATAATTAACTCTGTCTTTATTCCTCTTTTCCAAATCTTTTTTATACTTCTAATTTTCTATACTTCCATTGTTTACCATACGGATATCCCTCCAATTGTTTTGTGGTACATTTATATTTGAATAAGCATATTCTCCCCACTAATTTTGAAGGTATGGATTCCTGTAAGCTTCTAGAAATTACTATTATAAACAAGAGTGGGTTGTACTCATCTAGCTCTTGTCTTAGTCGTCAGACTATGTCCTCTGCTAGGATACACTAGGAGAACAGAAAAAATTAGCACAATCATATCAGTCCCACTTCCTCTCCCTATTTTCTTTTCTTTTATTGAAGTAGACACAATGTTACATTAGTTTCAGGGATACAACATAGCCATTGGGCAAGTTTATACATTATGCTGTGCTCACCACAAGTGTAGTCACCATCTGTCACCATACAATGCTGTTAAAATACTGTTGACTATGTTCGCAGTGAAAGGTACAGTATAGGATTATAGATAGAGCCTATTATCTCCCACTCCCTTTTCCCTCTGCCAACCACCAGTTTGTTCTCTGTATTTGTGGTCTGTTCCTTCTTGTTGTTTAGTTTGTATATTCCACATATAAGTGAAATCATATGGTATTTGTCTTTATCATTTATTTCACTTAGCACAATACTTTCTATATCCATCCATTTGTTTCAGGTAGCAAGATCTCATTCCTTTTTATGACTGTGTAGTATTTCATCAATAGTGTGTGTGTGTGTGTATGAATTGATAAATACCCAATAGTGGAATTACTAGATTATATCATAGTTCTATCTTTAATTTAGTAAAATAAAAATGACATACAATTTACCTATTTTCATTTACTGGTTTTATAGGGTTATAGTCTTAGTTATAGTTTTTGTTTTATTTTGTTTTTCTGGCATTTCTTTCATTACTTTACATATTATACTTAAACTGTATTTTGAAAAATGCTATTATATTTTCTTCCCCTTTTTATCTACTCTAAGTGTTTATTTGTTACATTGTTGTTTGAAGATTGATTGATTGATTGATTGACTTATTTTAGAGTGAGAGAAAGAAAGAAAGTGAATGAATGGGGGAGGGGCAGAGGGAGAGAATCTTCAAGCAGACTCCCCACTGAGCATAAAGCCCAAATCCCGGCTCAATCACATGACCCATGAGATCATGACCTGATTTGAAAAAAAGAGTCAGACATTCAACCAACTGAGCTACCCAGTGTTTTGAATTTATATTTTCAAGATTTATAACTAGTACTTTATTAAAAATATTTTGTAAAGTTGATATGTCACTAGATCTACATTCTAATAAAGTGATTCCCACCTACAACTATCATGGGTTTTTCTTCTGAACTCTTGTTAGGTGGACATGTACACTAGTGTCTGTGTATGGGTGGGGGGGTGTGATTAGTCATAATTTACATTGTTATTGTGGTCCTGAGCCATTTTGGTTTGATTAAACTTACCTGAAAATTTTATATATAACTTATAAATTGACTGTGTATAATATTCTTTTGACATGGCTCTACTCAAAACTGTTTCTCAAGCTGGGCTGAATGTTAGAATCATCTAGAGAGCTTTTAAATCTATCAGTGCCCAAGCTGTTTCCCAGACCAAATAAATCAGAATCTGTGGATTCTGGGGAACAAGGATTTGTTGTTTTGTCTTTTTTTTTTTTCTTTTTATATGAGTTTTCATTAACTGCTTATTTAATTCCAATGAACAGCTAGTTATTGAACCAGTGTCTTAGTTATAGGGAAGCTCACTCAGCTCCATCCAGCCTTGGACTTGGGGTCAGCCCAATATTACGTAGACTGCTCCCTCAGCCTCACCTGACTATGAATTTCATTTAACTTCCTTTTTAATATTTTTAAAAGAAGTCTTTCACTGTCTTTAGAATTCAATCACTTAAACATGTGTCTGTGTACTCTATTGTACAAACATGCTATTAGAATATGATATGTCTTTTAGATCTCACAGTCTATTCTCTAATTCAAGAATAGTCTTGCTTTTGGGGTTATGGAAATTGGGGAGGGTATGTGCTATGGTGAGTGCTGTGAAGTGTGTAAACCTGGCGATTCCCATATCTGTACCCCAGGGGATAAAAATATATTATATGTTTATAAAAAATAAAAAATTAAAAAAAGAAAAAGAATAGTCTTGTTTTTACCTATGATCTTTTTTCATTTAATTTTATCTTGATCTGAGTTTATACCTGTTAAACATTTCAATATTCTTTCACATCTTATTGATCTAAGAATAAAATGTAAATTTTTAAATAATTTTTTCTAACTTTGAATTTTCTTTTTCTTAGATTTTCATATATCTGATAATATGTGTTTATTTTCATTGCACTCTTTGAAAATGCTATTTTTTTGTCCCACATTGGGGCTTATGATTATGTTTTGTCCATATTGGACACTTTCCTATATCCCCATGTTTATACCTCCAGAATTAAATCTTGCATATGTAGGAATTTGGTGGCCTGTGAAAAAGGAGGAACCCATAGCCAAAGGAATCTTATAGAACACATCTTCACTCCTTGTCATCACCAAAAATGAACTTGAGGAACCTTGTCTTTCCTCTGACTACTAACCCTATTTTTTCTCAGGTAGCTATGCCAACAGTTTTGCTTTATTGAGCAGGCTCCCATGCTAGTAAAGCTGGATATATTTACTGAAGCTAACAGCAACTCAGGTTATTGCTGGTACATTTCCAGCTGAAATCTAACCGCATCAACTGCACCTGGATGTGCCCCTCTCCCTAGTCTTAATTCTGAGCCACACATAGGCTATAACTTCCCTGCTGCTGGTGACTCATTAACTTTTATTCAGTTATTTTGGCTGTAGGAATTAGTTGTGATGCATACCTGATATCATAAGTTACTTTTGCTTCAGCCATTACAAAGCCTAGTAAGGATTGCTAAATGCCATGGGCAACTCTAATGATTTTTTTTTTTTTTTTTTTTTTGACAAACCAGGTTTGCTCTAATCTCTTCTAATTTAATCTTATACAATGTGGGGCTCTGCTTTCCCGGTATCACTGCTTCCCAAACAGGCTTTACTTATGCATGTGTGAAATTGCTGGTATTCAAAGCTCCTTCCATCCCATCACACCTGCACAATGCCTTCCAGACATGCTGAAATTTTCATTGCTGACTTATTGCCCTCTTCTTCTATATTTTTGGTCATTTCTGAGAGAATTTGGAAGAGAAAGAAGGCAAATGTGGGACCAACTCTCTCAATCTTTCTTTGACTTGATCCCACATTTACCTTCTGGCTCTTCTTTCTTCTCTATAAAATGTCTATAAACTTATGCAGGGAAATAGTTATTTCTTCAAAATCCATAATTAATTGTCTCTACTCAGAGGAAAAGAAAATGTCCAAAATCATATGAATATAAAATGTGATCATGGATTTGGTGAGTTCTCTTTCAGATCTGAGAGGTCCCTGTGAAATCTAACTTCAGAGTATCATGTTGCCAACCACTTCACATTATCATCAATTCATGGATAAGTGGAACATGATATATTTGGTATGTGATTCTCTTCTTTGAGACTGCAGAAATTTATACACACACACACAGAGGATAGTCAATTTTTTGAATTTCCCAAATACCATTCTTCAAGATCTGTGGCTTTGAAAAACAGGTCTACTTAAATGTGAACAATTATATGTCAACAAACTGGACAACCTAGAAGAAATGGATAAATTTCTAGAAACACAAAACCTTCCAAGACTGAATCAGGAAGAAACAGAAGATCTGGGACCAAATACTAGTAAGGATGTTGAATCAGTAGTAATCAAAAACCTTTCAGTGAACGAAAGTCCAGGACCAGATAACTTAATTGATGAATTCTATCAAACATTTATAGAAAAATTAATACCAATTCTTCTCAAATTCTTCCAAAAAAAAAAAAGAAAGAAAAGGAAAAAAGAAAGAAGGAACACTTCCAAACTAATTTCACAAATCTAGCATTACAATGATAACAAAACCAAAAGGACACTGCAAGAAAAAAAATTACAGGGAAATATCCCTGATAAATATAGATACAAAAATGCTCAACAAAATTATAGCAAACTAAATTCAATAGTATATTAAAAGGAACATATGCATTATCAACTGGGAGTTTTAGAGGTGATTTAACAGCCACAAATCAATCATTGAATATGCCACATTAACAAAATTAAGGTTAAAAATCATATCAAATCTCAATAGAAGCAGAAAAAGTATTTTTCTTAGGAAAAAATTAAAAATTAAATATTTCTTAAAAAAAGAAAAAATATTTCTTAGAAAAAGAAATTTTTCTTAGGATAAAGAAGAAAACTATTTAACAAAATTCAACATCCATTCATGATAAAAATGCTCAAAAATGTGGGTATAGAGAGAACATGTTTCAATATTATATAGGCTGTATGTTTGTTATAAGCCCTCAGCTAACATCATACTCATTGGTGAAAAACTAAAAGCTTTTAGAAATAAGATATGAATGACCATTCTCACTTCTTTTATTTAATGTAGCACTAGAAGTCCTAGCCAGAGCATTTAGGGAAGAAAAAAAAAAAAAAAAGACGTCGATAAAAGACGGGAAAAAGTGAAATTATCTCTATTTGCAGATAACATAATATAATATAGAAAAACCTAAAGACTTTACTAAAAGAACTGTTGGAAGTGATCAACAATTTCAGTAAATTTACAGGTTGTAAATTCAATATATAAAACTCAGCTGTAATTCTACACACTAATAATGAACTATCAGAAAGAGAAGTTAAGAAAACAATTCCATTAACAACTGTATTAAAAAGAATAAAGTACTTTGGAATAAAGCTAACCAAGAAGGTGTAAGATCACTGAAAACTAAGATTCTGATGAAAGAAATGGAAGAGGACACAAACAGATGGAAGGATATTATACCATGGTAGTGGATTGGAAAAAATAATATTGCTAAAATATCCATATACTGAAGTGATCTATAAATTCAGTGCAATTCCTATCAAAGTTCCAATACTATTTTTCACAGAAATAAAAAAAAAGAATATTAAAATTTGTATGGAACTGCAAAGGACCCTGGATCACCAAAGGAATCTTGGGAAAGAATAAAGCTAAAGACATCACACGTTCTGACTTCAAACTATATTATAAAACTATAGTAATCAAAACAGTATGGTATTTGTGTAAAAAGGATACATAGATGAATGAAACAGAATAGAGAGCCCAGAAACAAAGGCAGGCACAACTGGTAAATTAATTTATGACAGAGGAGCAAGTATCCCACTTCTGATTATATATCCAAAGGAAGTGAAAATTGAATCTCAAAGAGATATGTGTACACCCATGTTTATTGCAGCATTATTCACAATAGGCAAGGTCTGGGAACAATCTAAGTGTGCATCAAAGGATAAATGGATACAGATGTGGTAGATGTACACACACACACACACATTATGTGTATATATGGAACAAATATAATGAAATATTATATATCATATTTAAATATGAAACATTAAAGAGACATGATAAAGAAGGAAATCTTGCCATTTGCAACAACATGGATGGAAACGACAGCATTATGCTAAGTGAAATAAGTCAGGCAGAGAAAGATAAATACTGTGTTATCTCATTTATATGTGGAATCTAAAAAAGCTACCAAATTCATAGAAACAGAGACTGGAATGTTTGTTCCTAGGAGCCAAGAGGTAGGGAAAATGGAGATGTTGTTCAAAGAGCACAATAGTCTAGTTATAAGATGAATAAGAATTGGAGATCTAATGTATCACATGGTAATTATAATTAACAATACTGTATTATATTCTTTAAAGTTGCAAAGAATAGATTTTTAATGTTTTCACCTCAAAAATGAAATAATTATGAGGTAAGGTGGAGGTGTCAGCTAACACTCTGGTGGTAATAATTTTGTAATATATGTGTATCGTATCAACACTTTGTATACCTAAAATTTGTACATGTTACATATCAATTACATCTCAATAAAATGGGGAAAAATGCAAACAAAACCCCCACAAATGTCTATTTGTCATTTAATTTTTTAAATTTTGTATTTGTCATTTTAAAAAAGTAATTTAACAATAAGTTTACTTCTAACCTAATGTCAATATATGTTTTTATTTTATTTTTTAAGATATATTTATTTATTTGATGGAGAGAGAGACAGATATCACAAGTAGGCAGAGAGGCAGGCAGAGAGAGGAGGAAGCAGGCTCCCTGCTAAGCAGAGAGCCTGATGCAGGCCTCAATCTCAGGACCCTGAGATCATGACCTGGGCTGAAGGCAGAAGCTTTAGCCCACTGAGTCACCCAGGCACCCCAATATATACTTTTATTGACAAGCAAACTGATGAGTATAGCTTGTAGAATTAGAAGTCATTAGAATTTTGAAAAATTTTAGAAATCATCTACTTTTCATGGGACCACAAACCTAATTGCCTAAAAGGTGAGTACCAGGGACCATAACTGTGAACAGAGAGTGTTTTATAACTCTGGGCCAGCCAACCCAAATCAATCTGAGGGTCAGTTTGTGTACATGGCCTTCAGAGAAGAATAGTCATAATGCA
The DNA here is from genome assembly GCF_009829155.1 of Mustela erminea. NCBI lineage: Eukaryota > Metazoa > Chordata > Mammalia > Carnivora > Mustelidae > Mustela > Mustela erminea. Next base: position 65,507,922 of record NC_045614.1, on the reverse strand, counting down.
ACTGTCTCCTTAAACTGATGATAAAAATGAGGTCAAAAGATGGGACCTTATAATGCAATTGTCAATGCCATTGCTATGTCAGATAAGGGTAAAACATGTAAGTGCTGTTGTCTTCTAATTTTTCCCCCAGGATACTCGTCTGTGAGAGAATAGAAAACTTATGTGTGTATGTTTCAGATGATCCATCCCCAATTTTTCTATTAAAACTTTAAAATCTTACACCAGATACTAAAGAACACAAAAGATTTCTACAGTTGCATACTGCATGCAGTTCAGAGAATGAGTAAGACCAATACTGTAAGGCCTAAAATGCCCTTCTGAGATGAATGAATTTGTTTTGTCCTCATAATGAAGATGGAAGGAATTAATTTATCTTAGCAAGTGATGTAGATTTCAGATAGGCTTGAAATAAATATTATTATGTAACTGTGGAAAGCTCTGAAATGGATTCTGAATGACAAATTGCTGCTGAAGAACATGGACTCTATTTCCTAAGTGACACCTATTGAACTTGTTAGACAATTAATACAAAATGGGATTATATCTTTTGACGCTGTTTGCAGAAGTGACATTTAGCAGCTTCAGATTACTAAATGAGTTAATAAAAACAAAAGAAACAAATACAATAATACTGCAAAGCCATGTATACTTATATAATATACATATGAATATATAGTGATATAATATGTAGATTAAGTTATATATTTAAGAATCATGTTTTTTTTGTTTGTTTGTTTTGTTTTTTGTGGAGTGATGAGGTAAAGTGCTCAGAGGCAAAAAATTTCAAGGAAATCATGAAAGAATTCCAAGAATAGGTTGCTAATAAACTATTCCTTTAGAGAAATACAATATGAACATTTGATGCATAAACTAATCCAACACTTTAAACCCTGTGCATCTTTTGTCCAAAATTTTTTATTATTACCCTAAGCCTGAATGGCTCCAATTAGTTATGCAATGGAAAATAAACTTATAACATTTAATGAATCAGGTCTAAGGGAAGACTGAGAATCTGAAACTTCTGATATTTCAAAATCAGCTAAACTTTAGTTTCAGGAAAAAACAGACAAACAAAAAAACTGGAAAATAAGCATATACAATAAAAGTGAGTAAAAATGATATTTGCTTTGTTCTTGGGGCTGTGGATGAGTTCAGTTCTGGATAAAATTGTGCTTTAAAAATAGGACCTAGACTATGTAGAGTTTTGTATTGTAGATTACTTTAATTCCTTCTAAAATTGCTAACATGGTTAACAAAACTCAGCTATTTTAGTCAAGATACAAAAGATTTCAACCACATATGGCTATAATATATATACAATAAAAAAATTGTCAGCTGAGACTGCATTTTCTTTTCAAGAGATCACTAACTATTCAATTTTAAGAAATCTATTAAGATACTACATTATTTAAAAGGCTAAGGAAGGGGAAAAAGCAATTATCTTCCTAGATGTAGAAAAGGTGTTTGATTAAATTCAACATCCATTCCTGATGAAAACTCTTAATTTAGAAAGTAATGTTACTATTTTAACATTAAAAATAGGTATTGTGAGAGTCACAATCATGCTTATGATCACATTAATGGAAGCATTCTTGTTAAATACAAAATATGACAAATAAAGATATTATCTCCATTGCTACTGTAAAGTTTCTAGGAGTACTTTGGAATTATACAAGAGAAAAATGCAAGCGCTGTTAGAATTTAAGCTCCATGAGGGTTACAACTTGTCTCTAATTCAGAATATATTTATTACTGAATTACTTGTCAAAGTACATAAATTGAAAAGAAAAAATATATTTTCAAATTACTATGATCATTTATTTAAATACCTCAGAGAAGCAACTAAAAGGCAATTAGATATAAATAATTAACAAAACCGCCACAAAATTTAGGTTTTATATAAACTCTAAGTCAAATAAAGAATATATGAATAAATGGTATAAAAGACCTAGATTATATTCATATGTTAAAAGTAGTAATTAATACTAAATTAATTGATAAATTTGGTTTTTAACTTAAAATTGATTAATCAGCAAAAGACAGATGTTATTCCAAACAGACTCTTAAATATGGAGAATGAACTGGTGGTTGCCTGAGGTGGGTGATGGAGTGAGAAAAATGGATAGTGGGGATTAAGAGGTACACATTTCTAGTAATAAAATACACGAGTCATGAGGAAGAAAACTACAGCATAGGGACAATAATGAATAATATTATAATAATATTGTATGGTGACAGACTGTGATTACACTTATCTTGGTGAACACTGAATATGTATGGAATTGTTGAATTGATACGCTGTACACCTGAGACTAATATAACATTGTATGTCAAATATACGTCAATAATAATAATGATGATAACAAACTGATTATAAGTTAAATATGAAATAGGAATATGCAGGAGCAAGGTATATCCTACTAATGTGTTATAAACTTGCAGTTAAAAGAATATGTTAGTAGTTCAGAAATATACTCTTTGAAACAAAAAAAAGTACAGAAATAGTCTCAAGTAGATATAAAATGAGATTTACAATCCAAATCAATGAAAAAAAAGATGGATCAATTAATGAAACCCACAGCTTAAGTTACCAAATGCCTGATTATTCTACCCTAAAGAAATTCTGTGGTAGTTGACTGACCACCCATAAGACTACTAAAGACTGGAAAATGGAGAGAATTCTTGCAGATACCAGAAGGGAAGAGAGAAAGAAAGTCACTTCACACACCCTGAGATCTCCTTTCCTCCTGCTAGTGCTGGCGCTTTGTCCTGACAAGATATGTACCTGTGTATCAGCGGGTGACGCCTGCACAGTTGCAGCCATGTCTTTCCCCTTTCATCACCTTTTCCCAACCTGCAGTCACCTACATCCACTTTCAAAACCCATAAAATTAATAAATAATCAACTCCCCTTGTCCTCTCAGAGATGGATTTGGAAAATTTCATTCACTCCCCTTGCTTAGCGCTCTACAATAACACCTTTTCTCTGCTGCAAAAACTAGTGTCAGTGACTGCCTTACTGAATACCAGACAGCAGACCATTGTAGGGTCACGTTAACCAACTGAGGCACTAAAACCCGAGAAGAGTTAAAGCAACTTACTTTTTTACTTCTTTCTCAAACAACGATGCTTGAAAGCATGAAAATACTGTAAGGAAAACCTTTGAGAACTCAGAAGTCATAACAGAGTTAGAACATGAAAGATGACTGCGTTGCTTTTTTAAATATAAGGAAATAAACATAGAGTCAAAAGACAAATGATAAAATGTGAAAATAGTAGTTTTGGACACATATACCTTACAGAGGGTTAATTATATCTTTATATTTAAATCATGCATATTCTCTGACATTAATAAGGGAAAAACTCATCTGGAAGAAAAGAATGGGGCATAGATATGAAAAGACATTTCACAGAAAGTAAGATAAATAAAGGAATTATTATCATTATTATTATTTTAAGATTTTATTTATTTGAGAGAGAGCACACACAAGAGCATGAGGGGGAGGAGGGGCACAAGGAGAGGGAGAAGTAGACTCACTACTGAGGAGGGAGTCCCATTCAGGCTCTACCTGGCTGTAGATGTAAGTGTCTTCTTTTTAAAGATTTTATTTATTTATTTGAGAGAGAGAGAGAGACAGAAATAGCAACAAAGCAGGAGTGGGAAGGAGAGGGAGCCCAAGGTGGGACTGTGTCCCAGGATCCTGGGATCATGACTTGAGCCCAAATGCTTAACCGATTGAGCCACCTAGGTTCCCCAAGTAAAGGAATTCTTATAAATATAATAAAATAACTTTAATGCACTTGCAATTAAATAAATGTATATTAAAATAACAATGAGATAGTACATTTTAACCAAACAGATTGGCAATATATAAACTATTGATTTTGTAAGTGTTGGTAAGCATATGGAAAAATGAATCCTTTCATCCAGTTCTGGTGATAATATAAAGTGTGCTTGTAAATTTGTCATTGTCTATCAAAATTTAAAATGCATACTCCCTTTGACCCAAATTTTGCTTCTAGGACTCTCTTATGGGTACATGTCTTCTGTGAAAGTCTGTGTGTTATTCAGGAGAAGAGGATTAGTTTAAACAATTCTAATGTAATTTTATCTATTAGTACAATAATATCCTTTTAGGTCTGATCCTTAACCAAACCAAAGCTGCTCTAAAAGCAAGTATTTCTTGGTGAGGGTTAAGCTGGGACTGGTATGAGGTGGGGAGGTAATTCAGCATGTTCTTACTGCCAGTGATCTCAGAAAATTCACTCTAAGCGCAAAAGTCGTTTCCTATTAAACATCTAGGAGACAGGCACTGTCCTAGACATTTATATAAACATTGCTTCTAATCCTCCATTGACTCATCAAGGTAGGCGGTCTCATCCACATATTAATGAAAAGGGAATTTGCCTTTCAGGAATGGAAAAGCAAGTTTGGACCCCCAAGGAGAAGAGATATGATAAGATAAGATGGTGGCATATATTGTGTAAGAGGGGAGTGGTGAGAATTTGCATTCCGGCAATAGCTACTGTCTATGGCTGAGCTTGGAGAGCAGAATTCAGTATCACTTTATGTTAATCTCTAGGTCAACGCAATTAGTTTCACCCTGAGAAAATTTGCTTTCCTCAAATTTATATAACTTAACACCGGAAGCTAGAAGTCAACAGAAGTTAAATTTAAATTTATAGAAGTATTCTACTAATCATCTTGCAGTATAGCTTAGAGGCTCTTTATACTGAAGCAAGACAGAAGAAAATATTCCTGACCAAGTTTGTTTGGTTCACTGGAATATTTACATGAAAGGGATTGGATAATTCCTATTTATGAGAGTCTTAATCTCAATTAGGATGCTTACAGCTACAAATATCTGCAAAGCCAATAAACATGACTTAAAGAAATAGGAATTTCATAGCCTCTTGTAACAAGAAGTAGAGAGGCAGAGTAGTCCCAGGACCATTTAATAAATTGGTTCAATGATATCAGGGCTTCTCATCAGCTTCCCTGTGACTACGTCAGAATTTTAAGATGACTGTCAGATAGTAAGCATCACACCCAAAAAAGGAAAGGGGAAATATTAAATTTGTGTTTCTCCTTACAAGTAACGATAACTTTCCAGAAGCCCTCTAACATTTTCTTCTATGTCTCCTTCACATGGGTTGTGTTTTGTGCCCATATCAAAATAATCTGGTCATGTCAGGAGTCCTATGGGCAACTCATTTTTAATGAACAGTTTATGGAACTGGTGAGAAGCCCACAAAATACATAAGACCAAGCTGAATAACCAGTGTTTGCAAAATTTTTATAGAATCACTTTGTTTTTAAATGCAGGATGATTCCTCAAAAATCAGAAAAATTGTTTCATATTATGTATTCATTTCTCATAAAAGTTCTTGTCTAAAAATGCCAAAATGGATACATTTCGTTCTTTATTTTGACACATTAGCAAAACACACACACACACACACACACACACACACACACACATGCATATCTTATAAATATGTTTTGTAATTACTTAATGAGTATTCTAATTCTGATCTCTTTACCAATGGGACCAACATTGCCAGCACACTTTCCAAATTGATCATGGTAAAGCACAAAAGTAATTCTCATAGTCGAGATGACACCACATCTTGTGAATCTGTCACTTAAGTAAATAATGAAATAATATTTATCAGCCTTTTCATTCACTCCTTCTTCAAAAGAAGTTTAAATTCAGATGCTTCTGTAGTTTTAGTTAATTTTGAAACCTCAGGGCTAAAAAAGCCCACTAAAGTAGAAAAAAAAATCCATGGATTTATTTTATTTCTACTGATTGAAATATATTGGTTTTTAGAGGAAATGTCTTTTGGTTCCAAATTATGTATATTGTGCAGCCTCTGTATGTATTTTCCAAGTGATTTAAATGAATTTGAATCAGCTCATTAGGTTCCAGACTGGTGCTGAACATAATGACTCATTCCTAAATTAATATTGTCTACCCTGAACTACTCCTGTCTAAATCACTTTAATCACTGGAAAGATTCATACTTTTCAAAAGGACTGCCACATTCAAATGAATTCTGAAACAGTTCATTAGGTAATGATGTCATTTATGTTCCCTGGGTCAGCAAGTGTGTTCCTGCTCAGCTTTAAAAACGGACTGACTATGAGCAGATAAACAGGTACTTTGTATGCATTTGACATTCATACATGCACAGAAGGGAGGCATTATGTTGGCATGAAATTCTTCAATTTGGGACATTGCTATATCTCAGATTCAGCCTCATTTTTTTTTTTTCTTTTCTTAGCTTAGCAGCTTTATTGGACACGTGTTCCTGTCTTTCAGAAGCAGTTAATGTGTCAAATGCTTTGTCACATCTCACTGACACCAGACCGTTCAAAAGGAGGTTCTAAGTGGACTCTAGCTTGGGCACAACATAAAGCATGCTTTTAGAGAGAACACCATATTTGACGTTTAAATGAAGGCTACTTCAGGAAGACCCTGGAAGCAGTAGACCTGACTACATTTCTATAGAATAGCAGATAAATAATCTAAGACTTCCCCCTCTATCTGTTCCTTGAAATTAACAACAACAAGAACAAAAAGACAAACTGGGAGTAGAATGTGCTTACCATCTTAGCATACTAAGGACTGATCTTTGAAATCAACTTGTCTAGCAGTTCTTGAAGGTGTATCCAAGAATAAATGTCAGGCTGATTCCACATGATTTACCAGGGGAAGAGTTCCCTACCCTCTACTGGAAGGTCCTCCTTCAGGGGAGAACCACAAGGGCATGTGATTCATCTTAGTTCACAGTGCTAGAAATAAAACAAGAACTTAAACTGTGATTCTGATAGCGGAGTCACTAATTTACTCATATGTTAAATCATCCAAAGGAATTTAGTATGTAAAATATCTACCTGTTACTGAGTGAGCTAGACCTTGCACAAGAATTTTTAAATATTATAACTCATTTAATCCTTATAGCAGTTTTATGTCATGGACAGAACACAGTTGGGACAGGTAATAGCTGCTCTGTGATTACTGGCATCTCAGTGTTGGAAGACTTGAAGCTGGAGGTGGCTCAGTGGCTAGGGACTAGAATGTTTTTGGTATTAGCTTCATTACACGTTTGATGATTGATGCTGGCCAACTGGTGGGAGCTCACCTGGCCTTCTTGGCTGTGACACCTACACGTTACCTTCCTATGAGGCCTGGGCTCCTCAAAGCATGGTGGCTGTGCTTCGCGGGTGAGCATTTCAAGAGAGCCGAGATGAAGCTAAATCACCTTTGCATGACCTGGCCTCAGAAAGCCATTAATTTCACTTCAGCTCAGGTCACAACCCTGACTAAATTCAAGAGGAGGGAACATACAGACACGCTTCTCAATGGAAGGAGGATTAAAGAGTCTAAGAGATTGTTATGGCCGTCTTTAATGCATGAAATCTGCCAAACCCTCTACTTGACTAAAATCATGGGAAAAAGCCACTAGACCAGAGAGCATGAGCAAATAACCAAATACTATGGATTTCTCTGGAGGCTTATGGGTATAAGGCCTCAAGTAAAGCTTTATAATAAAATTCTAAACAGCATGTTTAAAATGCTATGCAGGTGAACCAGTGACTATTTTTACGTGACTCTTTTCTTTCAACCAGGGACTTTTTCTTTATTTTGTACACTCATGCACAGAGCAAAGTATCTCTTGGTCTCCTCAGGCAGAAAAGTTGCCCATTTTCTTTATATTAAATAGAAGAAATGGTTTGAGGAAAGACATACAAGTTAAGGGAAAAGCCCACAGGAGAACACACAGTATTGAAACCTGAAAAAATGGATTTTGCTAAAAACTTGTTTCATAATAACTTCATTTTTTTTTTTTACAAAGTTCACAATTAGATTAAGGTATGAAACACAAATATTTTGAGAGTGTGACTCTAATTGTAACTAACACATTTTCTCCTCTTGTAGGGATGATTCACATGGATAAATCTTTTTCTAACCTGTCCTACCTCCAAAGTTATCCAGGATATTTTTTTTTCCCTTCCATCCAGGATAAGAGTGTCAAAATATAAAACATCCAGGAGCTCAAGAGGTGAAGGTAGTAAGTAAAGGAGCTGGAAACAAGAGAATTCTTTAGACAAGGCGCATGCTATAAATATGATATGTGTGTGTGTGTGTAAGATGGGAAGAGAGAATAATCACCTAGCAGCAAGAATTCTGCAAAATAATGGAATGTACATTCTTGATCTAAAGAATGTATTAAGCATTGAGCTTCAGATAATTTCTTTCTTGTAGGAAAGTGACCCTACTGTTTCCTAGTATATTAAAAACCTTATAAAAGCTGTTAATCTAGATTTTATCCAAAAACCCCCCAATACTTAAAAAACATTATTGATGAGAAATTCATTTTCTATAAAATATTCTAGCACAGGAGAGGAGTTTCTTCATATTCTGCTGTCTCATGGTATAGTACTTTGGGGCAGGCTCTATTCCTCCACTTTCTTTTCTTTTAGGAATGATTACCCCATTGTTGGGGGGGGGAGCTTTTATGTGTGAATCAAGGTCTTGATCATGAGATGCTTTAAAGGTGAGACTGACTGTCCATTACATAATCCTAATCACTGGCAACCAACACAAAATCTGGTACCAGCAGTCCTAACAAAAGAATGAAAAAAAAATATCAAAACATTGTTTCAAAGTTTGATAACGTTTGTAACCTTAGTCTAATTCCAAAAGACCAAGGAACTGACTTCAAGCCTGAAATAGACAGGGATAGAAATTTCATGAGGTAAATCTTTTTTTCTTTATAGTCCCTGATGGAAACATAGAATATAGTCAATTGGCCCAGCTGGGTTGAAATAAATCATTTTATTCTAATTTTTTTTTTATTTCTGAAAAATTATGTATAAACACATCTTCATTTCAGGAAGATTGAAACAAAAAAAACTATCCGTGTTCATACCTCAAAGTCTCCCTTCTTCTTTACTCCCAACCCCCTTCTCAGAGACAACCGTGGTTTACATTTAGACATGTACTTCTTTTTCTATATATATATCACATTTATACAGTACCCAAATGAATCATTCTATGTATTGTTCTGAAATTGGCTCCCCCCCACACACTTTTAAGCGGAAAATTTTTAATTGGTAAGTGCTGAATTGCTTTCTTTATCTGTGTTTCTTCTTTTGCAAGATTGTGTAATACCTCGTATTGCCATATATTTAAAAAAGCATTTCCTTATGGATAAGTGTCTCTGTCCCTAGTATTACTTTTAAAATCAATCTGCAATAACAAACCTTAGATATGCTATTTAGGCATATGCACATGTTCCTACCGTACATTTCTAGGCATTTGTTGTTAATGAAAAGAACTGAATCCTTTAAAATACTGAATTCAACAAATATTAAATTCCACTTGCTAGTACTAACTTGCATTCCTTTTAAATGCCTAACAAATTTAATATTCCTCCACAAATGAGGATATGTTTCTTCACATTCTTGCTAACACAAACATTATTGATGCTTATGATTTTTCCAATTTAATAAATGAGAACTTATAATTTGTTATCAATTTATGTTTCTCTGAATGTTAGTGAATTTTGGTATAGTTTCATATATTTATTGATCTTTTTTTCTCTTTATATGAATTACTTGTTCATATTTGCCTAATTATCCCTCAGTCCTTTTATTCCTTTTTATTATTATTTTTATATATTGTACATGTTTAATCCATGATTTCTTAAATATGTTTAAAATTTTTCTTTCTGCCTATATAGTTGACTTTAAGATAATTTATGTCTTTGTAAGTTGAGAACGAGAGAATGTGACCTGGTCATGCAACTTAATCTCTCTGTGCCTTATTTTTCTCAGCTAGAAATGGTAATAACATAATATGGTATTTTGATAGTTGAGCAGATACAGTGTGTTAATACACATAAAATGGGTAGCACTGTACCTGGTACATAATAAGCAGTCAATAATGTTAGCCATTATATTTTTTGTGAAAATACTTCATGTTAGTTAATAACTTTAATTGGTGGATTTTGTTGTCATATTTTATTTTTGTATCAGTGTTCATAAATGAGCCTGGCTTACAGTTATGTTCTGTACTGAGCTTTATGAATTCTGTTATTTTCATAAAATCAACTAAGCAAAGCAATGTAATTCCTCTGTGTTTTTGTTCTCTTCAAGAAGGAGGCAGGAATTTATTTCTGAAGGTGACTCATTTAGTTTCAGATGTTCTCAACTCCAGTGTCTACTTAAGAAATAATCCACAACTGGAAAAACATACACATGGTGCCTATCCAAGTTTTCCAATCAGTGTTAATGATGAAAGGTCATGTGTTTGAGAGATAATATAAACAAGCTGAAGTTATCAAACTGCACTTCATTCTTCACTATAAACTTTTCTCTCCTGAGTGAGTAGTACATGACTTGTCCACTATAAAGGGTCTTGATGAGGTCAGAATTCATTGCCAAAGTCCCACAGATTCAATTCCTATCATTTGTTACCCACTCACAGCCATGCAAACTGTGGAGATGGGAAACAAATACAGCCATATAGCATTACTTGGCCACAAAAAAATCCCAGTGATGTAGACATTAAGATAAAGTCTATGATGTATCTTATTTGGATGAAAACACTCACCTGAAAATTGGAAGGTTGATGTATTTCTATGTCAACTGAATATAAGAACTCAGAGAAGACATCGACAAAATATTTATTCAAACCAGGCAGAAGTCAAGTCTCTGAATAGAGCCCTTTTAAAAAGAGGAGATATATGGAAGCAAATGTTGACCAACTAATAATTCTTCATGAATGACATTCCTGATACTGGTGGAAGAAAGAGATAAAAGTAAGGCAAGATGGAGGAAATGACAGTGTGGGAGATAGTATTTGAAGAACACAGGCAAAAGGAAATGAGGATGAAGAAATATTAGAAAACAAGGGCAAATAAGAGAACTCAAAATTCCAAAGAATTTTATCTTTTAAAATTTTTCTCTAGGGACGCCTGGGTGGCTCAGTTGGTTAAGCAGCTGCCTTCGGCTCAGGTCATGATCCCAGCGTCCTGGGATCGAGTCCCGTATCGGGCTCCTTGCTCGGCAGGGAGCCTGCTTCTCCCTCTGCCTCTAGCCTACCACTCTGTCTGCCTGTGCTTGTGCTCTGTATCTCTCTCTCTAACAAATAAAAAAAAAAAAAAATCTTTAAAAAAAAAAATTTTTTCTCTAGTTATTCATACAAATAACATTTTTTCCTTTTGTCTTATGTTTCTGTTTTATTCAATTACACCAGTCCTTGAAGGCTTTCTTTTTTCTGATTAATGTCATCATTCAAAACATATTTTGGAGTGAAAGATCTTAAACTGAATATAGCAAGAAAGTCATGTTTTTTATGTCTCAAAACAGAAACTCCGTATAGAATCAGCATACCACAATGTTCTAAAGTTAAAAAAGAAAAAAAGAAAATCCTTTTCTTCCCTTATGTCTGCCAGAAGCTTTAGAATCCCAGAATTTTATATGTTAGGATATACAGCCATACGTTTTATCATCTTTTATATACAAACCTCTGGGTGTACATTATTTGTGTCTGAAAGTAGATGGTACCATAGGCAACCACATGGTTTCCTATTCTCCACTATTTAAAGGAAAACAAAAAATAATACTTGTGTTAAAACAACTGAATGGGTTAAATCAGCATGTTGAGCTATCTTCTGTTTAAGAATGTTTAGTAATGATATCTATCAGACAACTTTGTAACTTATACATTCATAAGGAAGGTATAATTCCATATACTGAGTAGGTACTCAAAAAATAATTATGATGAAATTATCTCTCAATAAAATGGTAAGATTTAATTATTTAATAAAAGTTAATTATTTTTTGTTTATAATTCTTCTTATTAAGTTATTGAGAGAAAATAAAGATGTATTCTTTTTTAGACTTCTAACAGTTCAAGTCATGTTCTGTTATAAGAAAAAAAAATTCAGTGTTGGATCACTTTAGTTCCAGTTAAATTAAGTAGATTTCAGAAGTTTCATTCAGCTGATGAATTATAAAACCTAGATACATTACAATGTTTATATTTTAAAGCAGCAAGTGTTGTCAGAAAATGAGGGCTAGTGCAATAGAAGTCCAGAGAGGAGAGACCCAGCTGAGGTGAATGGAAGACCCCAGTCATTTTTGCACTGGGGGCATTTATTAGGTGTGAGTTAGGAATTGAGATGTGTGGCACATTTCAGGCAGAGGGATCTTCCTAGGGAAGAGAAAAAGACAGCAAATCTTTCATCCATTATGCAGAGCTAGAATGAGAAAGGACACAATGAGACCTCTTATACTGTTGTGCACTTGCTTCTAAAATCTGATTCCTAAAGCTGTGCAGAAGACTAAAGAAATAAGCCTAAACATTCCAAATGGCAAAGGATTGTCCTAGTCTTTATGCAAACACCAGGGAGTAGGTAGTGTGCAGGCAAGGAGGTGAAATACAGGATTGGGAAAAGTAGAAAACCTCGTGCCTTAGAAATAGAGGCAACCAAAGATCTCTTTACTAAAACTGTAAACTGATTTGGATTGAGGTTGTCAGCCCCACATTCTTTCTGCCTAACAGAGCACAATGTTAAACCTGTCTGGCTGAGTATTATGTAGTCTGGAGTCTCTGGTTCTTTTTTACACAATCAAAACACTATCTTGAAACAATATCAAGACTATGTGACCAGTAACCAACAATTAAAAAAAAATAGAGAGATTAGAACAAGATCCATGGATATTGGAATTAGCAGAAGATTATGAAATATACAAAAATAATTATGAAAAATATGCTCATGGGATAGACCCAAAAATGGGGAAAAGAGATAAGAGGATGGGAAATTGCAGCCCCAAGCTGGAACCTATTAAAAATAACTGGACATTTTTGAACTAAAAAGTAAATATCTGAAATTAGAAATTTTGGGGTGACTTTAACAATAGATTGGTCATAGCATGATTAGTGACTAGAAAAACAGGTAAATGAAAAATACAAAACTGATGCACAGAAAGAGGAAAGCAAAAAAAAAAGGTAAGAGACACGTCACACACATTCAATTAGTCTAATAGTTGCATAAACGGAGCTTCAGAGGGAGAAACGAGAAAGAACATGGCAGTAGAAATAGTTAAAGAGATAATCACCAAAAATTTTCCACAACTGATGAAGCCATCAATCCAGACACAAAAGTTAGCAGAAGAAGAAACTGAAAATCTTAATCTCACATCTGAATCTGAATCAAGAACTTGAATCGGTCATTAAAAAACAATCCCAGAAAGAAAACCCCAGACCCACATGGCCTCAAAGTGAGTTCTTGCAAATATTCAAGGAAGAAATAATACCAATATTGAATGAATTCATCCAGCAAGTAGGAAAAAGGGGCGGCACTCTTCCAGCTCCTTTGTAAGACCCAGGGAAACCAACACCAAAACTTTACCAGGATGTTAAAGGAAAAGTAAAATTACCAACTAATCTCTTTCAGCCACATAAATGCAGTGATCTTAATTCCAATCCTAGATCCAGCAACATATAAATAGGATAATATATCACGAAACGTGTGGTTTATTCCAGGAATATAAGGTCGCTTTAGCATTTGGAAAAATGCATGCATATGTTCACCAAAAGACATGCCCATGAATATTCATAGCAGCAGTATTCATAAAGCCAACCTGGAAACTACCCAAAGGGTTATCAACAGTTGAATGGATAAATAAATGATGGTATATTCACACAAGGCAATACTATATAGCAATGAGAAGGAACAAAATATAGCCACTCACAAATATAGTATTGAGGGAAACAAGCCAGAAAGAAAAAAAAAAAAGTTCCTATTTGAGATGCAATTTGCATAAAGCACAAAAAGAGGCAAAGTAATCCATGATGTTAAAAGTCTGGATAATGGCTCCCCTGGGGTGGAAGAAAGATCATGATTAGAAAGAGGCACAAGGGAGGCTTCTGTGTGTTGGTACATTGTGTGTTACATTTGGAAAAACATATTAAGCTTTACATTTGCACTATATCTACTTTTCTGTATGCCTCGTCACTTCAATGCCAAATTAAGGAATAAATGTGTTCTACTTGGGAGAAATGGCTCACTTCAGGACTACTATTTAACTAAAAAAAAAAAGAGTTTAGTCCCCCCAATCCACCACTCATCATATTTGTTATTTCAGTGACAATATTCAAGCAAATAAAAGGTGTGGGATGAAGTTGTATTATTTAAAGTATCAGAACTCTGGTTATGATTCATTTACTTAATTGAGGACAGCATTTGTCTTTCAAATATGATTACAGGTTTACACTTTCTGCAGGTAGAATTATTTACTCCAGGATGAAACAGAAGATACCTACTGATCAAAAGTAGAAAATAAAAGATATGGCTGGGAAAAAATAATCCTCTCTAACAAATCCATTAGAGAAGTAGTTTAACTTTGAACAGCATTGTTTATAGAATCATTCTTGTAATTTTCTCTTTTGGCAGATTTTCAAAGTTTTCAAAATATAGCTAGTTCTGTAATTTAAGTCCCACAGCAGTGGTGCTGAGTTAATTTTCTAATTTCTTAGTACGAGAGTCAATCTACATAATCAGTTTCCGAAACAATAGCATATATTTCCCCTGTTAAATATCTGCTTAAAGGAGAGAGTATTCTTTGATCTGTGACTTCCAACAGAGAAAGATAAGGAAGCTAAATACAATGGGTTCAAATCAACACATTAAAAAAATTATTTAAATTTAATTTAATTAACATATACTGTATTATTAGTTTCAGAGGTGGCATTTAGTGATTCATCAGTTGCCTATTACATGAAGTGCCCTCCTTAATTCCCATCACCCAGTTACCCCATCCTCCCACCGATGTCCCCTCCTGCAACCCTGTTTGTTTCCTATGGTTGGTACTAGAGGGTGTTGTGCTAAGTGACCTAAGTCAGTCACAGAAAGACAAGTATCATATGATTTCACTTATATGTGGAATTTAAGAAACAAAACTGATGAACAAAAGGGAAGGGAAGGAAAAATAAAACAAGATGAGAACAGAGAGGGAGGCAAAGCAAAACATATTTAAGAGCATCTAAAATGTGCTGAGTCCAACCACTAGCTCTGTGGTAGTTAAAATGATAACAGTGGCTACTAGTTTGTAAATAATAAAATTAAAGCAACTTTACTTTTTTAAAAGATTTTATTTATTTATTTGACAGAGATCACAAGTAGGCAGAAAGGCAGGCAGAGAGAGAGAGGAAGGGAAGCTGGCTCCCGCTGAGCAGATAGCCCCTTGCAGGGTCTCATCCCAGGACCCTGGGATCATGACCTGAGCCAAAGGCAGAGGCTTAACCCACTGAGCCACCCAGGTGCCCCTAAAGCAACTTTAAATAGTTTAAATTAATAATATGAATAAAGAATATGTAGGTAGAAAAAAAGCAAGGATTTATGTTCATAGTATAGAGGTGGGGAGGTGGCTAACCAGGAAAAGGCATTTATATACATTCCTCGGATAGATAAAGTAAAACTAGCCCTCCTGAAAGAAACAGATTTTTGCAGAATATTGTGTTTTCATGGAAATGTAAAAAATATAGTACAGATCAATACAGTTGGCAGTTGGGAATAGATTGTCAGAACACGCTTTTGCGTGTTTCCTAGACCATGGGTCCTTACGTAAGGGTTCCAAGGGCAGAGCCATGACTAGGTTTCCTTCTTACTGAGAAGACTCAGGCATTAGACTGGAAACAGGTCTGCGACGGTGAGCTGAGCAAGAAGGGTGGCCACGGATTCATAGAGGACCCCTCAAAGGACATGCATAGGAGGGTAAATCATTAAGTGAAATTTGGATATAATTCTCAGTGATAGTCTGTTTTTTGTGTGTGTGTTTGTTGTTTCAATTTCTTTTACCAGTCATTTTAGATGCTCTTAGAGTGATATGCCCGACAAATGCCCCCTACCCCCCACTTACAGAGTCCTAGTTTCAGATCTGAGAGTAAAAGCATCTGGAAATCCTTCCCAGATAGCTGTAATATTCTTTGTTAAAGGAACATTTCCAATCATCAGTGTTTCTGATGTGCTGTGTAAACATTCCCATGAGACTTCTGCAAACAACTGTGGACCATTGTGGGTATGCATTTGTAGGTATCCTAAGATATTTACCCACTGACTCATAATTTTTTAGCCCATAATAATAGAAGCCCTGTATGTGCCTTGAAAGAAATTAACCATTACTCTGTTAGCCCATCACTCTTCCCCACTGGAGGGTTTAGATAATCTTGCAAAATGCCAGTTAACCCAAATACTGGAAATTTATTATATTCTAAGGTAGAGGAGCTGAAACAAATAAAAGTTGGGCTTTTATCTTCAAGTATGAGTTCAGTATCTTGAGAAAGTAACACAGGGCTGGTGACATGGTAGAGGGTCAGTACATGCTTAACTGAACTGAACAGACTGGAAACACTTAGGACTTTTCACATGTGAGAAGACTTTTTTATTATACCAACTAGAAAAGCCTTGATTTCTTCGACAAATTGGCCAAAAGCTATTTATGTTCTAATGTTTGTATCATTGTCTCCCTAGACTTAAATTATTAAGAACTGATCATTAATTTAGTAAACTTCATGGGGAACAGTGTGGTCACAGTGAAGTATTTCATAGTATATCATCTGTATTTCATACAGGAGTATGAAAATTAGAATTTTGTACTTTAGCTTATCTGTGACTTGGATTAAGTCACTGGCTTTTCTGTTCCTTACGTTTGCCATTTAGATATGTCATTTCCAACTATGAGCTACTTTTTATCTAGGGGTTTTTGTAAAAGGCAAAGTGGTTGTTAGTAAGGTTCTTTGAGATTATTTGAGGAAAAGATCTGATCTGTGACATGTGATAGCTTATTGTTTTCTTAAATCAGAGTCAAGTGGAAGGTTCTAGTTCAAGAAATTATTAGCAAAATAGTACTCAGAAAGACTCAAAGAGTAAATATCCAGAGAGTGATATGCACAAAAAATATGCACGGATGATATGCCTCCTGCCTACCCCCACAATTTTCATTTTTGTAGGCAGCCATGAAAAAAAAAAACAGCTTTAACAAGCATATCTACCTTAAAAATTGTTACTTTTGTAAAACAAGGGAGTTTCATCTAAATTATTAAGAAAGCTATCAGACAGTTGAGTTTTTGGAAATGATAAACATTAAACACTGAAGATTAATTTCTTTGGTCCATTTTGCATTTTTTCCCTCAAAACCACAGCAAAGATAAGCTTTATATTTTACATTTTTGTTGGAGTCTCTTTTTACAAAGATATTCTTATTTCAGATTGTTCTTGTGATATTAGTTTAATTGCATCAAATAATTGAACTGTTTTGCATACACAAATAACATTTTGTTATTTGGCTGGGTTGTGGCTTCCATCCTTTGTTGAAAAAAAATTAATTGTAATCTAACTGAAACAAAGATTAGATAAATTAGTGTTAGTTCCAAATGTTAAAATCAAGGCACCACTAATATTTTCTAGATCAAATATTAGTAAGCCTATTAAATATTCATTAATTTTCAGAAACCTAATATATCTAGAAATTCATTGCACAGTTTCCCGTCCCTCCCTGTTCCACCACTGTATCCACTGTTGTATTTACTATTACTAACAATGGAGTTTTGGTTGGCTACCTACTCCTTATGTCACTCTGCAAGACTGGCTTGTTGTGCTTCCTTTGTAAAATGCAAGGAAATTAAGAGCTCAAGAAAAGAGAAAGGAGTAAGATTTTCTCCAGCTAATAGCATTCTGTGTTCTTGGGTTAGATTCTAGAATTGCTGCCTGTCCTCAAATTCTTTTGAGCTAAAATTTGCCCAAGTAGAGAAGACAATGGCTAAACTATTGATTTTATTTGCCACATGAATGTTTGTCTTATTATCCCTAATATCCAATGTTCTAAATCATCTATGGTGCCTAATACAGATCCAGGCACTGGGGCAAAATTTGTAAAACATTATCAGTGGTGACACAGTTGTTATGATGAAGATGAGCTTCTATCATAAAACGTTTCCGGCAAGAATTTAGTACATTTATCAAGTACTCCTAGAAAATGAGCATGCACCAAAGGATTTCACACGTTACTGAAAAATGAGTCTGGGGTAGAAATGGTGGTATAAATTGCAGTGTAATGTGATATAACATAAATATGAATTTTACAGTATATCATTTGACTTTTGGCTGCTGTTACTGAATGTTTAAGTGTCCTCTGGGTGCCTGCAAATTGCAAAGCTTCAAAAATGGAATGTGGTGAGCAGTCCTTTTTGTTTAAATAGCCTGCCACAATAACTCACCTGCCATCAACAAAATGGGCCTGCAGATGAACAAATGGTAGCATCTGGAAGCCAGTTGATAATGTGTTTTGGGACTTTGGATAAGCTGCTTATTTTGAAGAACTGGTGCCAATATCTCTTCCCACCACCAAGCTGTCAGGAGCATTTTGTAGTCGTGCTTAGTGTAGTGCATTTATGGTATGTTTGCCGGGGTGTTGGAATGATGAGATCACCAGGCTGTGTGTCACTTGAATAAGAAAGCTGGAAAACAGTCTTGCCTTGCTAGGTGTTCAATAACATTAATGGTTAGGGAATTTGGGGGCGGGGAGGAAAAACGGAGGAAGAAGGAAGGGAAGGAGGGAGGAAGATACTGCCTAACTATGTATCAGACTTCCTTGACTATAATAAATCCAGATTGTCATTCTACAGCAATGTTATGCAGTAGAAATAAATATAAACCATATATGTAATGACCAATTTTCTGTAATGACCATATATGTAATGACCATTTAAAAAGTAAAACCAAATGGATGCTATTTGTAATACTATATTTTAGTTAATCCATACTTGTACCATTTCAACGTGTAATCAATAAAAAACTACCCATGGCATATTTTACCTTTCTTTTGTACCGTGTCCATGATCTGGTATATATTTTACATTTGAGAACATCTCGGCTCAGGTTAATCACATTTCAAGCACCTAATTGCTTTATGTGGCCAGTGGCCACTGTACTGGACACTGCAAGTCCATAGTTCCCTATAAAAATCAGGCTAAAACCAATCCCCAGAGAAGAATGCATCACTTTTTAGCTTCTACTCCTGTCCCATCCTGCTTTTCTCATCCGGTTCTCCCCCAAAACCTCATTTGTACAACATTCCTCATCTTAGACTTTGCTTCAAGGGAAATTGACCTAAGCTAGCACTTAATAAAAGTCTGTAGTGAAAAGAAGGGCCATATGTACTCCAATGTTCATAGCAGCAATGTCTACAATAGTCAAAGTGTGGAAAGAGCTGAGATGCCAGATGAATGGATAAGGAAGATGTGGTCCATATATACAATGGAATATTACTCAGCCATCAGAAAAGATGAATACTCAATGCTCGCATCAACAGAGATAGACCGGAGGACATTATGCTGAGTGAAATAAGCCAAGCAGAGAAAGTCAGTTATCATATGATTTCACTTGCTTGTGGAGCATAATGAATAACACGGAGGACATTAGAAGAAGGAAAGGAAAAGTGAATTGGGGGAAATAGGAGGGGGAAACCAGCCATGAAAGACTGTGGACTCTGAGAAACAAATTGAGGGGTTTGGAGGGAAGAGGGTGGGGGGACGGGTGAGCCTGGTGGTGGGTATTAAGGGGGGCACGTAGTGCATGGAGCACTGGGTGTGGTGCATAAAGAATGAATCTTGGAACACTGCATCAAAAACTAATGATGTATTTCATGGCGACTAACATAACACACACACACACAAAAGTCTGTGGTTCTTAATGATGAATCCAACAGATTTCTTCTTGATATGACCTCATACTTGTCATAACTCCTGTCTCCCTTCTCAACTTCTACTCATCTTTTTCCATTTCCACTTGAATTGGCGAACACAATGGTGTTGTGTAGGAACCGCCATAGTCAGCCACCGCACCTCTCCCTCTCCATTGAAAAGGACACACCGAATCACATGGTAGGGTAACCAACACATAACTATGGATTTGGACTTTAGTTTCCAATATGGAACTACCTTTTGTGCAAGGTGTTCATAACACTTCTATCTCTAGAATGGGTTCTGCCTGTTTGTAATTTGTCCAAATGCAATCCCAGGGTCAGTAAGAGGTTTTGGTGTGAACGATAAGTAGACTGAGGTAAAATGTCAAAACAGAAACCCTTTTTAAAAGACAAGTGTCAAATGGAGAATGGGATTTTGACAATTCCCTGTGAGATGTATTTGAATATGTCCTTTAGTTTATTCCTTTTTTAATATTACTCACTCATTCCACTAAGAGAAACAGCAAGCATTTTGTTCCTCTCATCATTTGAGAGCAAAGTAAAAGACCTTACAAGCATTCCTGCTTTTATGTAGCCAAAGCATAGTGATGGGTAGATTGCTGACTGTTCCCAAGATGGCAGAAAATTGGCTAACAAAGAAAAGTGTTATGTATCCTCAGTTCGACTCAAAGATAACATTGAAGCCGTCTGTCTGTCAAGCAGCTATGCAATTTTATTTTATTGACTTTTTTTTCCGCTGGCTTTTTGTTTGTTTATTTTTGAGACTTGAGAAGAAGCAAACTGGCAAGCTGCAAACCTGTTGACTGGCAAGTGGTAAGAACATTAATGACATTTTAAAATCAGTTCAGTTCAAAAGAAGTTGAAAGTAGAAAGAAAACTTCACAATTTGTGAATTAAGCTTCAAACGGTTCTGCAATTTGTTCTCATTCATTTGAATTCATGGTGATCTCAAGTGCACTTTTTCTAAGGAATTCTTCAGACTCAGTCATAATAGGAGGAACAGGTTGGTGAATGCAAATCTTTGTTTATTTCATCAGTGAAGATAATCAATTGAAATGGAGGATAAAAAAAGATAATACTGAAAGAAAAAAAGAAGAAGAAAGTAAACTATATCAAAGTAAACCAAATTGTTAAGGGAGAGGTAGAATATCATTATGGATGAGTGTCTCAATCCAGTCAGACAGCTGTAACAAAATGCAATAAACTGGGTAATTTATAAATGACAGAAATTTCTTTCTCATAGTTCTGGAGCCTGGGGAGTCCAAAATCAAGGCACCAACAGATCTGGTGTCTGGTGAAGTTCCATTTCCTTGTTCATAAATGGCCAGCGGTCTTCTGCCTGTGCCCTCATATGGCAGGAAGGTAAAGGGAGCTCTCTGGGGTCTCTTTTGTAAGTGAGCTAATCCCATTCATGAGGGCTCTGTTCTTATGACTTAATAATTAACTCACAAAAGCCTCACATCTTAATACCATCACGGGCGGGATTAGTTTTCAACATGTGAATTTGGGGGTGGAGTTGTGGCAGGGCACATGTACAAATCCCCAGTCAATTGCAACAAATATAAAACTTGGAGTTAGAAGATTGGAGTTATATTCGTACCATCTGACCTTGCTTGAAACACTGAACCTCTTAAAGCCACAGTGTTTATCTCTAAGTGGGAAGACGACTAAGATTGTGAGGGTTCCCACCAGTATGGTAGTTCTCTGATTCCAAGTTAGCTTGTCCAAAGATGCTTGTGGTACTGCCTGCTTTGCCCTAACTGGAGGTATATTCCTGGGTCAACAGGGATGACCCAGGAAATGGAAAGAGTTTTGAGAACAGATAAATTCAAGTTTAAATTCTACACCTACCACTTATCTATATGACCTTGAGCAAATTACTGGCTCATCTGAAAACCAGAGATAATAATACCTACTTCCCAGAGTTTTGCTGACGTCCTTGAACAATGTCTGGAACAAAATAGTCTTGGGGGGGCGGGGTGGGGAAAGCTTCCTTTTCTTTTCAATTACTGGAAGGCCATTTTCTTGACACATCTCCCCTGTATGCAAGAAAATAGTTCTCCACAGGAAACTGGTTTCTTCCTTAGCCTGTGCAAAGCAGTATGGGTGATAGAGAGGCATCTGGGACTCAGTCCACTTCCAGAAACAACTTGTGATGCCCCAGGGGATGCCATTCTTCATTAACCATCTCCCCAGAAGGCCAGCGGAACCCAAGAGGACCAGGTAGCTGTTGAAGTAAATAAGCAGACTGAAACAAAGAAATGTTTCCTAAGATTCAAATTTACAACAACAGATGTAGAGAAATAATACAGGACACAGGACATTACAGGAAGGGGGTAGGAGAGAAAGGGAAACTGACCTATGGATCTGTCTGACTCTTGGCCAGGGCACGAGTGACTTTCAGTAAGCCTGGCATTTTGAGCCACTGCAGAAGAGAGGATTTGGGACTTTTCCACAGCAAAGTGCAAAAAGAATACTGCTTTATATTTCTCATTATATAAAATAAAGCCACTGGCATTGTAGTTCATCTTTTCTGGTGCTTTCTCAGTGGATGATAAGCAGACCAGGTTGTGATGGTGATATATTTTTGCATGACTTTTCTGAATAAATGAAGATATTTAGTATGTCAAATCATCATTATATCTAATATCTCCTGTTTAATGTGTCCAGGAACGTAATTTTTGATTTGAGCAATTTGCATATGCATATTGTCTCATTATCTTAATATAATACTGTTTAGGAAGACTGATTCCTAAACACATGATGGGAATACAATTGCTCTGATGAGGTCTGGTTTAAATTATCAGAAAACTTTCTAAATGTGTTTACATTTTGGATTGTATAAATTAAACATTAAAACAAGAATTAAGGATTTAGCCGAAAGGTTGTATGGCTTTTTAACTAGGTTTTCCTTTTTTTTTTTTTTTTCCTTTTCTACATGTATACCAAGGCGTTCCCTATTAACTGTGAGTTATGTCTAGACTACTAATACCCTGGCAGAGAAGGTAAAGGAAAGCAAGAGAATCCTGGTATTTAGGAGAATCATATCAAAGCAAAAAGAGGTTGAACCTTTTATTTATTTTTTTTAAGAAAATTAGATTTTTACCAAACCTATAAATACTAAATAAAATTTAGTAATCTTTACTAAAACTTGTTTGCATGAATAATACCCTTTTATTTTATTTATTTAATGTTTTTTGAAGAACTCCATTTTAAATATGAGCGTCAGCTTTGACATTTCATGTCTATTATAAACTGTTTGAGGATAATAATCAGCAAAGACTAAAGGAACACAGATAATCTGTCATATTACCTAATCATTCTTTCATATATTCATTCATTCCAGAAAACATTTACTGACCACATGCTATGTGCCAGGCACATAGCCAAAAGCCAAGAGTATAGCAATAGCGATGACAAAACCTGTGTCACTGGGAACCATCAGCTTAGTGGAACGAGATGAATGAGCAATTACCATTGACTTTTGTGTGGCTCAAAGGTGAGAGCAAGACCACTCCAAAAAGCATAGCACTCCCATGGTTGTAATTAATATGCTTTGTTCCCCTACCAAATGCAAGCAGATATTTGGGTTTTAAAACCTTCTTATGCTCATAGAAACATGAATATGCTGTACTCTCGCTGAGATTTGCATCTTATACAATTTCTTGTTCTAGCTAGTGTTCTTTCTATTCTATAAAAATACCAAGTGAATTCAAAGGAAGAGAGGAAGAGAAGAAATGGGGACAGGAGGAAGAAGAACCATTCTATTATTGCATAGTTGCAATGTATGAACTCTGGAGTCAGAAGCATCTAGGATTTAATTCCCGTCTTCCATTTCTGGTTATGTGACTTCGAAGAAAAGTCATTTCAACTTTCAGAGACTCATTTCCTTTTTCATACTATGATACCTATGCCACAGAGTGACCAACAGGATTAGAAAATGTATTATGTGCATGAATACTGGCAGGGAATATAATACTGAAATGCCATGGATGCAGGAATCCTACACAAAAAAGTTATAATTCAGCAGATGTATCAGCATTTGACTGCTTAGACCACTGAATTGACTCAGAGTTCCAAAAGCTCTCGCTTTGAAAAACCTTCTTGGACCTCTTCATCTACCCAAATTCTACTGAAATTTCAAAGGCCCCCACTTAGCTCCACTCCCTCATGGAAGATGTTCTTTCATACCCCAGCCCTTGTTGAGCTTCTTGTTTGAACAATCCTAAAGCATCAGCATTTGAAAGATGAATAAATCTATAGGCAGAGCATTTAAGGTGATGATCTTAATAGAAGAAACAAAAGCTCTGACCAACCTTTGCTAACAGAGTGCTGTCATCAGCCTCTTTGAGTCTTGGTTCTTTCATCTTGAAGCTAGAGTAGAGCTCCCTATGAGTAGTCAGTGAACAATGGAATGTCTAACATAAACATGAGGGCCTATAACATGAATCATGCAGATTCTGGTTTACTCTCTGTGCCAGGTTCCTAGGGCTAACGTAACAAATAACAAATGACTGTAAACTGGCTTAAAACAATGGAAGTTTATCCTATGATAAACTTCAGGGGCCAGAAATCCAAAATCAAGGTGTCAGCAGTATTGGTTCCATCTGCAGGTTCAGAGGGAGAATCTGTTCAATGTCTCTATCCTAGCTTCTGGTGATCACCAGCAATTTTTGACATTCTTGACATAGGTTGTAGCTGCATCACTCTGTTCTCTATCTCTGTCTTCACATGGCCTTCTTCCTTTGGGCACCCTCTGGATTCTGTTTCCAAATCTCCTCCTTTCTCTGATTAAGATGCCAGTTGTTGGATATTTAGGACTGTGGTATGACCACATCTTAATTTAGATAATTACATCTACAAAGGTCCTATTTCCAAATAATGTCACAGTTTGGGACTCCTAGTGGACATGAATTTGGAGGTGGGGCCACTATCCCGCTCAGTAGATTTTAATTCTATTCTGGTAACCACCCCCCAGTAGCATCTTATATAATGCTGAGCATATCAGAGCTCCTGAACAGGTAATATTTAGGTGATAATGAGCCTAAGCTTTTCCAAGAAAGTCCTTAGCTTCATAGTCAAAGACTGTATCCCTTAAGTTTCAAATGTACTGTCTGAAAAATTCACACACAAAAAAAATTATTAGCACAGCAAGACTGAAAGTGTTTTTTTTTTAAAACCCGTACCCATATTAGTGATGACTAAGTAATAGCATAAATGTAAGAGGCAGGAACACTTCCTGCTTAAAGGACAGACCAAGGCCAGCGTTTTCCTTATACTGTGGAAATGTGTCTAAAAGCTAGAATTGTACCCACATGCAAGCAGAAATAATTTTTCAAATGAATTAGATCTTTTTACTCTCATCTCAATACCCACATTTCTGTGATGTTGTGTGCACTCTTTGCCTACGGTTTTGTCAGTGTTCTTTCTAAAGTTGGAAGTCGTGAACTAAGAGGACTGAGTTAATCCTAGGATCTTTTCCATCTGAGATAATAGGTCCAGCTAGCCTTTTATTTTGCCATTACAGTTTCTCTTGTGAGGATGTAGGAGCTTTTGAATGTCTAACCCTTTGTGGGATTTGCAAAGATATGCTTTTGGCAAACTGACCTTTGTAGAAGTGGTTTGGGATTTAACAGTCCCTCTCCCACTTATTTTACAAGTCACCACCTCTGTTTCTTAATATTATAGCAGAATATTCTAATATAAACATTTAAAACAACATACACAGAAAATTACAATATGTTGTGATTAAGGGTGTATTACTAAACAAGGAATTCAGCCTGAAAAGTTACTCTAGCAAGGCATCCATGGATGTTACTCAACTGGGGGTCTATGACCATCTTTGGGGATTGCTGATAGGGTTCATGCTTTTATTTTGGGATAAACTCTATGGTCCTGGGGCGCCTGGGTGGCTCAGTAGGTTAAACACCTGCCTTTGGCTCAGGTCATGGGTCCTGGGGTTGAGCTCTGTCTTCTGGTTCCCTGCTCAATCATTTTTTAAAGATTTTATTTATTTATTTGAGAGAGAGAGAGAGAGAGAGAGAGAGCAGAGTGCTCCTGCAAGAGAGGGAGCACGAGCTGGAGGGAGGGGCAGAGGGAGAGGGAGAGTAGGCACTCCCCTGGGCAGGGAGCCAGAAGCCAGGGCTCCATCCCAGGACCCTGAGACCATGACTTGAGCCAAAGGCAGATGCTTAACCTACTGAGCCACCCAGGTGCCATCCTGGAGCCCCAAATATAAAATCTTTCATAAAAAATAAAACCAAAAACTATAGCCTTTGGTATGCCAAGCAAGGGCTTTCACAGTCTATTTCTACTTTGCCCCTTGTCCACCTGTCTTTAGCTTCTATGACTCTGCCATAATCATTCATCCTTGAAAACTAATGAACCCTGAGCATTCTTTGAATATACTAAGCTTCCTGACTTCTATGTCTCTGCGCATGCCAATTTTCTTAACTGGAATGTCTTCTTTCTCTTTGCATTATACGTTGTGTGTAGTTAGAGATGTATGTGTCTCCAGGGGAAAACAATCTATAGTACTGTGTCTCTTCTGAAGTACACAAAATTAGGTTAATTATAATTATTGATTATAAACAAAAATAGAGTCAGTATTATCTCTGAACGAGGCAGGTGGCTTCCAGAAGTGGAACAAAGGGAAGGCCTCCAGCTCTGCTCTTTTGCCGTTCTCCTATGTTGGCTACCTCCTCAGAGTATAGATGTTCTGGAAGGTGCATCCAGGTATGGGTGGCAGAAAAAAATAGTCACTTTTGTCTTGTGGTTCGTTTCTAGGAGAGAAAAGAAAACTTTCTCAGAGCCCACAGCTAACACCCTGATTCATAGGACTGTGCCTTATCTTCCTAATTCCTGAACCAGATATCAGGTTTTTGGGATTCACATAATCTAATTTGAGGTGAATAGATGTTGAGGTTCCACCACTTTATTAGGTTGAATGCCACAACACTCTGGAAACGAGGACAGAGGCAGCTGATGTTTGTCATAACCTTTACATTTCAAAATCCAGGTCCAAGGATACTTCATGGTCTTGTGCACCCAGGTCCTCACAAAGTCTTCCTTTGATGGCTCCATATACTAATTATATGATATTCATCAATTAACTTTGCTCCCCTGGAATATGCTTGTGTTTACAATAAATAATTTTGGTAAGAAATTATGCTCTCTATGGGTTTTGTGTGTATTGACTATGATTTTTACATCTGTAACTATGTTAAAGTTAAAACTCCAGTGCATTTACAATGCTATAAAAATATACATAGTAGTTTAAGTAAAGCTGGATAAATAAGAGAGATAAAATAGTATGTTAAAGATGGGACTGATAAGATGGTTCAGCATTTCCTATCTCTCATTTGCTATCCTTCAGTCTCCATCCACACTATTTATGGGCTTGCAAAGCTGTCACTTGGCCATTGTCCATTATCAGAGATGTACCAAAGATCTTTCTGCAGTAATTGAAATGTTCTATTCCTATGCTATCCAATATGGTAGCAACTAGCCAAATGCCCATTGAGCATTTGGGTTGTGATTTTATTTCATTTGAACAAACATATGGCACTAAGCTTTACTATATTGGACAGTCAGATCTATAGTCTCAATTCCTATCTTGCTTCTTTTCATACCATCTATTTCAGGTATAACCAACCATTTATGCCAAGCCATTTCACGTCTAATGTACCTCTGTCATCTTTCCCTTGCCTGCAATGTCCTTCCCTTTTTATCTACCTGATAAACTTGCTCCTGTTTTAATTTTTTTATTTTTATTTTTTATGATTTTTAATTTATTTGACAGAGAGTGACACAGTGAGAGAGGGAACACAAGCAGGGAAGGGAGGGAGAAATAAGCTTCTCGCCAGGCAGGGAGCCCAATGAGGGGGGTCGATCCTAGGACCCTGGGATCATGACTTGAGCCGAATGCAGACACCTAATGACTGAGCCACCCAGGTGCCCCTGCTCCTTTTTTTAAATCAAATTTTCATTTCCAATTAACCTATTCAACTTTAATTGCTCCTCCCTTTGAAGTTCCATGATAGTGTGCACCACTATAATACTGTTTAAAATAATTTTAGGTGAAACTATTATGTTACTGCTTATTGTTACTCATCTCAATGTGTTTGCAAATAAACTTAGCTTTAGGGGTGTATTTTTTTATAGAACTATAATTTTTATAAGATTCATCGATATTGTGACAAAGAAGTGTCAGTATATCATTATGGGGATTACAAACTTGCTATCTGGGAATCCATGGAGACAGTGGAAATAGCTCTATGAAATTAATTGGCAATATCAAATTCATCTAAATTAGGTTAATGAAAAATAAAAACAAAGTCAAATCGACTATTGCTATTATAACTATAACGGATAACATTTCTAGAGAAGAAGCATGAAACACGGCCCATTAGTAAGAAATACTATATAAAATTGTTCAATGAGAAATACCCAAACAATGTTATAGACTATATAGTTAGTGCTGCAATATGCTGGGAAGACTACTGAATCCCCACTATCATTTTCAGCATTAGTTAGTGAGGTAGTTGGCATAATGGAAACAAGGAAAATGTGATTCTCATCTCACCTCTTAAATTTGCAGGCTCTGTGACCACGGGTGTCAGAAGTTGAAAGAGCATAAGTATCCTTCATACTGAGAAGACACATTGAGACCAAAAAATGATAGAAGCCATCCCATAATGTTTACACAGAGTTTTATTCAGAGTAACTCACTGACAAGGGAAAATTGGATTGGTGAATGCTCCAGGCAGTTACACTGCTATTCTGCACACTCATTCTCTGCCAAATCCTGGCCTTAATCCCCAACTTTTATGGAGCAAAGTGCATGGTGGTGAGGTCACAGGGTGCTTATATACAGTGGTGCCATCTTTGCACTACCTTCAGGAAGATCAGAACATTTTGATCAGAGCGTACATTAACTTTCATGAGGCTCAGCACACATGGCCCCCAGAGAGGTCACTGGGCAGGCATGAACAAGAGGGAGGACTAAAGGTGGGGCTATCATTGTCAGCACTTCTTTGTCGAGAATGTTTCTTAACTATTCTGAAGTTTCCCCAACTACAAAATTACCTGGCTCATATACAATCGCATGAGGTAATGCATGTGAGATGTATTCTATAAACTATATTATAAAGGCATTGCCATTATGGTGATGATTGTTATTATTATTATTTCCTGGTCAATCTATTCAATAAACAGTTTCTGAAAACCCGTCTTTTATCTGTCCTATGTTATCATCTCTTCCAACACACCAATTTGGTAGTCACAGGAACAAAAGTTTACATTCATGGAAAAGTTCTAGCAAGTGTCCAGATATCCAAGTCTAAAAAAAAAAGTGTTTAAGATCTAGCAACCTGAACGACAAATCAAATTTGATATAACAAATCAATTTGATATGAAAGGTAAGTACAGAATTCTATAGCATCTTATATTCCTGCTCGATAAACATATTGAATACTATATCTGCAATTTCCTTTTCTACCCACATAAAATCTCCAAATAATAATCTTTAACCACATCATATTCTTTATTTCCAAAGTATATAAACTCCATTCCTTTCCCTCTCAGACATTGTTGTAACTCTTTCATTATACTTCATTCAGAGTACAAATTTCTTGATGAGTTTTCTTTCTTCCACGATTGTTCCTTTTGATCTACCTTCCCTGATTTTTCCTGATTGGAATGTACTTTCCAAGTTCAAATATGTCGTCATTTTCCTCCATAGATAATTCCTTCACTGCTTAAGGACTATGGACGAACCTAGGTTTCTTAACTGGTTTACAAGATCCCTTGCCTCATTTATAAATCCATCTCCACCATTATCTGACCAATCTGTCCATGTTGTCTGGACAGTGTGGTTTCCCCATGAACAGAGATTGTTTGAATAGTCTACTTCCTCTTTAACAGCATCCTTTATTACCTCTCTTCAGTCTCTTGACTGAAGAACTTTCATCATCAAGACTTAAATGAACATAATCTGAGTTATACCAAGCTTCTCAAAACAGGACTAATCCATCACTCCTATAGGATTCTCATTAACGTGATCTTAGTTCTTAATAGTGAGTACTTCCCAGGGGTCTGAACATCCACAAATGACTGCAGAAACCTCCCTGAAGTCCTCAGCATGAAAAGGGCTTAAGCTATAATAATAAGAAATAGCATACTTGGTATTTAGGAGCAGAAGGTCCTAATGGGCATCCTCGAATTATCCCTTTACTGGCTGTTCTGGCTAATCATAATTTAAGCCATTAGCGGACCTCTATGAGATGCCAAGTGATTTCTTTACAAATGTTGCACAGGGGACAACGAGGGAATTGGTTCAGGATAACGATTCTGCCATTTTTATTCCTGCAAGTGTTGGATAAAGCAGTGAATAGCCTCACCCCAGGGTTGCAGTGCTCAGGAATTTCAATTAAAAAAAGTAATAAGTTAAATTTCACCAAAAATGTTAACCCAGTGATCTTCAAGTAGGACCATAAAATAAATGCAGATTTTGAGTTTTATATCAGACTCTATTTAAGACTATACAAAATCAAAGATAGAACTGATTTTTTTTTTTTTTTGAGAGAACCTGCACTTTTTTTCAAAGGCTTGTAACTTAAAAACTGCTTCTATATTTCAGTCAAAGTTTTCTAAAAGGAATTTTTCTTCCGGCCAGAGATTTTACAAGAAAATGTTCAAATGGGGGAAAAAAAGGAAAAAAAAAAAAAAAAGAAAAAGCTTTTAACAGAAAGTTAATAGGGTGGCCTAAATGGAACCTGAAATGGAAGCATTCACCCCCTTAATGTGTCTCTCTGTGGAACTTCAAAAGAAAAGACAGTCTGACAGGCCTTCACTAAATGCAGGAATGAGGGTGGGCTGCGGTTGTCATTGTCTGGGATGGTTACTTCATTTCTGAATGGATTTTCTCTACAACTAAAGCAGTTGTTCATAGTATTTAGATTATATAAACATCAAAATACTCATTGGCTAGAAAATTAGTATGTTTCTCTGTGGACTTAGTTCTCAGCTCTGTGGAGAGAACATTCATATTGAGTTGTCATTTTTCATCTTAAGGAAAATGTACTCCTAAGAACAAAAGATATTAGAGACACGTTCTTGTACCCTTGGAAAAATAACTGATAGTGTGATCTTTCCCATTCTCTTACTAATCTTGGTCATGAAAATGAGAGCTCAGAATGTGAATAGTTGTTTTCTAAATGCCAGTGATCATCTTTCACATTCATACAAATGAATGTTAGTGGACTATCCACTTTTTGTTTGAACAGTGGCTCTTTGCTTAGTATGAGGTAACACTTGTAATATTACTTCAACTTGAATTACTTCATCCTCAATCTCGCCCAAAACCTGAGACATAAAATACCATTATCTACATTATCTAACCTACATTATCTAACCTCTGGGTTTTTGAATTTAGCTTTAGCTCCATTTATAGTTGAATAGCTTTTTTATGGAAACACAAAATATAAAATTTAATAACCCAGTATAATTGGTTCTCTACTCTGAATAATATTTATCAGCATGTGATTCACACCCAAATGTCTAATAAAGAATATATCTAAGCTATAAATGCTATAGTCCAGTTTTCATCTAAATTCCTTCTAGCAAAAAATCCTGAAAGGGACAAAGCCTATGTGGGATCCCAGGGCCAGGGAAAGAACATTGCACTGATCAGAAGCCACAGGTGATGGAGACTCTCTGAGATGGGTCATGGGATAATGAACAGCCAGATCCCCCCTGTGTCCAAAGTATGAGCACAAGGTTAACACAAGAGGGCTCAAACCAGATGGAGCCAGGACGCAGGCATACAGGAAGAGCAGATGATGATCAGGAGAAAGTATAAGCCCATCAATTGATGCTATTGGAACGGTATTGGGTATGATGCATGGTACCATCTGAAAAGGCACAGAAATGGAATAGACATGAACTTCTCCCCCCACCCCACCCCCCCGATTTTATTTAGTTGAAAGAGAGAGGGTAGGAGTGCATAGAAGAAGAGGGAGAAGGAGAAACAGACTCTCCAATGATCAAAGAGCCTGATGTGGGACTCAATCCCAGGATCCTGAAATCATGACCTAACCTGAAGGCAGATGCTTAACTGACTGAGCCACCCAGGTGTCCCTAGACATGGACTTCTTTATTCAAACAGTTTTTTATAGAAGAAACAACTATACCTGAGGGTTTCAAAAGAACAAAGATAGATTGAGATATGTATAAGATACCTTTTACTGATAACTGTAGTGTCCATGCCACAGAAAGCAATTTTCTAGGGGTAGTTCTGAAAGCAAGTTCATTCCACTGATTGCAGAATTTGAATTTCATGTGAACTACTTACTAGCTGTATGACCTTGGGCAAGGTTACCTTTTTAAAAAATATCCCTTTGCCTCAGTTTTCTCATTTCCTAATTGGTAACAAAATATTACATCTCGCACAGTGATGTTGTTAATTTTAAATGAGTCGATATACATTTAAGTGCTTAAAGCACTGTGATTATGGGTCA
Source organism: Mustela erminea (assembly GCF_009829155.1). Classification (NCBI taxonomy): domain Eukaryota; kingdom Metazoa; phylum Chordata; class Mammalia; order Carnivora; family Mustelidae; genus Mustela; species Mustela erminea. The sequence goes on along the minus strand of NC_045614.1, from coordinate 65,475,621 downwards.
TGTTTCCCAGGACAGTGGTAGGATAAGAAGAAAACTTCAGAGCTGTAATGGCCATGCATGATGAGAGAAATCTGGAAGCTCCCCAAATATAGATCTAGTCCTCTCTGCTTGCCTGCTCTCCTGGCCCACTACCTGGCATTGTAGCATGGTAGGAAAGGTGGCAGAGAGGTGGGCATGTGCTACAAGAAAAAAATCTCTCATAGCCATGAAGTATTTATATCCCCAAAAAACTTCAAGAGAAATAAAAATAAAAAAAAAAACCACTACAACACAAAAAAAACCCCAAGATCCACAATGAATATTTTAAAAGCCAAATGTGAATTGAAACTAATTAAAATCACACACAGCTCAAACCCAGCTCAATACATGAAAAAAAAAAAAAATCAAAGGGAGCATTCTCTCTCCTTAGCTTCTTGACTATAGAATGTGTATGCCCTGTTTGGTGAAAAATAATATTAACTTCAGTCTCTATTGTTTTCACTTAAACCCAGTATCCAGAATACAACAAAAATGTATGAAACATATAGGAGGTTTAAAAACATGACACAGAAGCAAAAGTAAAAATATACAATAAAAGCAGATCCACACAGATTCTGACATTACAATTTACAAATAATATATTGGAAATAAGGAAGATAAATCTGGTAAAGAAATTACAGGAAAAAAATGGACAAAAATGGGTTAGATGATGAAGAATTTCAACAGAAAAAAATTAAACAGAAAAATAAATATTTAGAAATATGTATTATATACATGTACATATAATATATGTATGATATTGTATACCATACATATAAATATATGAGGAAGAATAGAGGAATAGTTCAAAACAGAGAACCCAGAAATAGATCAAATATAATCAATTGATTTTTGTAAAAGGTGCAAAGGCAATTCCATAGAGTATAGTCTTTTAAACAAATGATTTTAGAAAACCTGCACATCTAAGTACAAGAAAATTTAATGTAGGTACAGATCTTACACTTTTCATGAAAGTTACCTCAAGAAGAATCATAGACCTAAATGTAAAATGAGAATGATGGGGCACCTGACTGGCTCAGTGGGTTAAGCCTCTGCTTTCAGCTCAGGTCATGATCTAAGGTTCTGGGATCTAGCCTCACTTCAGGCTCTCTGCTCAGCAGGGAGCCTGCTTCCTCCTCTCTCTTTGCCTGCTGCTCTGCCTACTTATGATCTCTCTCTCAAATAAATAAATAAGATCTTTTAAAAAATAAAATAAAAAGTAAAATAAAATGAAAACCATAAATCTCCTGGGAAATAATATATGACAAAATCTAGATAACCTCAGTTTTGGCAATAATAGTCTTGGACACGACACCAAAATTAATAAATTGGACTTCATTAAAATTAAAAACATATGATCTTCAAAAGATATGGTTAAGAAAATAAAAAAACAAGGTATCGACTAGGAGAAAATATTTGCAGAACACATACCTCATAAAGGACTGATATACAAAATATGCGCACCCTTTTAAAACTCAAGCAACCAGATTAAAAAATGGGCCAAAGACCTTAATGGACACATCACCAAATAAATATGCAAATGTAAAGCAAGCATATGAAAAAAATGTTTCATATTATATGTTATCAGGAAACCGCAAATTAAAAGAACAATGAGAAATCACTACAAACCTATTAAAATGGACAAAATCCCAAACACTGACAATGCCAATGCTAGCAATGATGTGGGGCAACAGGAACTTTGATTGAAAGTGGGGATGCAATATGGTATAGCTCTTTGGAAGTCTGTTTGGCTATTTCTAACTAGCTAAACATACCTTTACCACATGACCCAGTAATCATGCTCCTTGGTATTTAACCACATTAGTTGAAAACCTACATTCACACAAAAACCTGTACATGAATACTTATAGATTTATTTATTTATCTTAATTTTTTTTTTTTTAGTATAGTTGACACACAAACATTAGTTTGTATTAGTTGACACACAAACATTAGTATGTGTTATACACACATCAGGTGTATAGCAGTGATTCAACATCTCTATGTTATCCTGTGTTTGCCACAAGTGTAGCTATGGTCTGTTACCATGAAACACTATTACAATATTATTAACTATATTCCTTATGTTGTACCTTTTATTCTCATGACCTATTCATTTCATAGCTGGAAGCCCATATCTTCCACTCCCCTTCACCCACTTTGCTGATCCCTCAACCTCCTTCCCTTTGGCAAGCATCAGTTTGTTCTCTGTATTTATTGGTCAGATTCTATTTTTTCTTTATTTATTTGTTTTGGTTTTAGATTAGCAACTTTATTTACAACTAATCAATATTGGAAGAAATCAAGATGTTTTTCAGCAAAATAAGTGAGTGGATAAATGAACTGTAGTATAGCCATACAATGAGGTATTATTCAGTAATAAAGCAAAATGAGCTATCAATCCTTGAAAAGACATGGAAGAATTTCAGAGGCATGTTGGTAAGTGAAAGAAGCCAATCTGAAAGACTACATACCATATGATTCCAGCTGTATGACATTTTGGATAAAGGAAGACTATACTGACATAAAATGATCAGTGGTTGTCAGAGGGAATTTTTAGTGCGATGAAACTATTCTGTGTGCTACTACAATGATTGATGCATATCATTTTACATTTGTTAGCCTATAGGATATCTAACACAAGGAGTGAATCCTGATATAAACTATATAAATTTAGTTAATGATATATAAATACTGGTTTATTAATTGTAACAAATGACCACACATATGTTAATAAGAAGGAAACTAGAGAGTAGGCTCATAGGGTATATAAAAACCCTATTTACCAAGCTGCTTGGGTGGCTTAGTCAGTTAAGCAACTGACTATTGATTTCGGCTCAGGCCATTATCTCAAGGTTGGGAGACTGAGCCCCACATTGAGTTCTGCATTGGGCCTGGAGCCTGCTTAAGAGTCTCTCTCTTTCTCCCCCTCTCTCCTTCTTTGTTCTCTCTCCCACGCTCATAAAAACAAAAACAAAAACCCCCCAAAACAGAAAATCAAGACCAAAAAACTATTTACTTCCTTATATGTTTCATGTAAATCTAAAACTTCCCCCAAAACAAAGTCTGTTAATTACAAATAAATAAATAAATAAATAAATAAGTAAATAAGTGTGTTGAAATTCTAGAGCTGAAAAGTTAATACCTGATATTAAGAATTTGTTGGATGTACAAAATAGAAACAATAAAATACAATTGGTGAAACTAAAAAGAATTAAATAATGAAGGGATAATAATGGGGTAATAATGAAGAAGAAGAAAATAGAATAATAGAGAATGATTTCAAATGTTTAATATACAATTAATTTAATTTCCAGAATACTGGAAAGAAAGAGAATGGAACAGATGACCTTTTTAAGAAGACAGTTGCTGAGAATTTCCAAAACTGGTAAAGAACTTGACCCCCATACATAAGAAACTTAGTGAACCCCATCCAAAATAAATTAGAAAAAAATTTCACCTCGAGCATCCTAATTAAAACCACTGAAAACAAAGATAGAATGAAATTCTGAAAAGTAACCAAATTTTCCCCCCCAGAGGTTTTCTGGGTTGTTTTGTTTTGTTTTGTTTTGTTTTGACTTTTGGAGAGTTTCATAAAACTCTCTTATATTAGTTTTATGAATAAAACTAATATAAACATTTGTGTACACGGTGCTGTATGAAAATGAAAATTATTTCTCTGGAATAAGTGTACAAGGGTACAACTGCTGGGCCATTAGTAAATCCATTTTTACTCTTGAAAATAATTGCCCAGCTAGTGATCATCAGGTACTGGTTTACATTCTCTCCTGAAATATATGAGTGATGTGGTTTCTCCACATCCTTGCCACCTTTTGGTATTATTACTATTTTAATTTTAGCTGTTGTGATAGATGTGTTGTGAGATCTCATTGCAGTTTTAGCTTTAATTTTTTTAATGGTTAATGATGTTGAACATCTTTTCAGTAGCTTATTTGGCATCTGTATATTCTCTTTGGTGAAATGACTGTTAAAGGTCTTTTGCTAAGTTCTTTATAGATTCTGGACACTAGTCCTTTATCTGATATGTCGTTTGCAAATAGCAGCAATGTCCACAATAGCCAAACTATGGAAAGAACCTAGATGTCCATCAACAGATGAATGGATCAAGAAGATGTGGTATATATACACAATGGAATACTATGCAGCCATCAAAAGAAATGAAATCTTGCCATTTGCGACAACATGGATGGAACTAGAGCGTATCATGCTTAGCGAAATAAGTCAAGCAGAGAAAGACAACTATCATATGATCTCCCTGATATGAGGAAGTGGTGATGCAACATGGGGGCTTAAGTGGGTAGGAGAAGAATCAATGAAACAAGATGGGATTGGGAGGGAGACAAACCATAAGTGACTCTTAATCTCACAAAACAAACTGAGGGTTGCTGGGGGGAGGGGGTTTGGGAGAAGGGGGTGGGATTATGGACATTGGGGAGGGTATGTGCTTTGGTGAGTGCTGTGAAGTCTGTAAACCTGGTGATTCACAGACCTGTACCCCTGGGGATAAAAATATATGTTTATAAAAAAATTAATTAAAAGGTCTTTTGCACATTTTCTAATTAGATCATTTGGGTTCTTAATGTTGGGTTTGGAGAATTTAAAACATTCTGGATATTAGATTTCTGCCAGGTATGTGACTCAGAGATATTTTCTCCCAGTCTGCTATTTGTCTTTGCATCCTTTCCATAGTGTCATTCACAGAGCAAATGTTTTAAATTTTGATGAGGGACAATTCATTCATTTATTTATTTATTTATTTTTAATGATCATGCTTTTGGTGTCAAGTCAAAAAACTCTTTGCTAGTTCTAAGCCTGGAACATTTTTTTCCCCTGCATTCTTCTTTAGAACTTTTATGATTTACATTTTAAGTTCATGATTTATCTTGAGTTAATTTTTGTAGGAGGTGTGAAGTTTAGATCAAGTTTTTGTTTTGATTTTGGCTTTGGTCTTTGGGTTTTCTGTTTGGGTTTTTTTGTGTGTGCATTTTTGTTGTTGTTTCTTTAAGCTGATCATATATCTGGAAAATTTACTGAACTCAGTTATTAGTATTAATAACTCATTGTTGATTTTAGTGCTTTTTCTATGTAACATTATAGTTTATAATAAGAAGACTTATTTAAAATTAAAAATTTTAAGAATTTCAAACAGCTTAAGTACAGTGATATAGTTAAAAGGAACAGCAGACTTTCTCTCAGATACATTGGAAACTAGAGTCAATGAATTGACATTTAAAAGATATTGAAAGTAGAAATACGAACAGTCTAGAGTTGCTTAATAAGCAGAAGTATACTTCAAAAATTTAACAATATCAGGAGTAAAATGGGGCGATCTTCAATCCCCATGAGAATTATATGGGTAATTTGAGAATATTTGAAAAAAATCTTATGCCAAGAAATCCTTCAATTTAAATGAAACAGATAAGTTTTTTGTAAGACACAAGTTACCAAAATTAACATAAAATAGAATATCTGAGTTACTCTATATCTATTAAATCTGGTAAAATAAAAAGGTAGTTAAGTTTCCCCAAAGAAATATAAGCAGAGATTACTTCACAGGCAAATTAAATCAAACATTTATAGAAAGAATACTAATCCTACAGTGACTTATTTAGAAATCAGTAGAAAAAGAAATACTTTAACTCATAAGACCAGCATTAATTTGATACTAAGTCCAGAAAAATATGCTAGAGGAGTGGATAGCTACGGATCTTTATCTCTTTTGATCACAGATATAAAAATCCTTCACAAATATATGCAAGTCTATTTCAGCAATATGTAAATAGGAAAATGCATCGAGGTCAGGTCAAATTTATCCCAGGAATCCAAGTCATTTAAAGTCAAGTAATACAACTTACTACTTATACAAAATAAAGGAGAAAAAAATATATTATCATCTCAATAAAGACAAGCATCACAAAATTTTAAATCCATTCACGGTAAAAATTTTGAGCTAATTAGCCATATGAAAATCAACAAATGCTACAATTTTATTTTCTCCTGTCTCTGAAGAACTGATTGTTAGACATCTACTGGCACATAACTCATCATACAATCTTATGGCAGAAGAAGAAACAGTAGAGAGAACTATATGCACAAACTTTCTGTAATTAAGAAAGGTTCAGGAGTACCTGGGTGGCTTAGTCCATTAAGCATCTGCAGGAGTAAATTAGAACTCTGGAGTTTGATCCATGTTATCTGTGTCAAATTTCCATATTTCTGTCTCCCCTTGTGGCACACATTGAAGAGTAAGGAATGAAAACTAAAATAAAAAGAAGTTCAATCAGTATATAGTCTCTTTCTTGCTTTCTTGTTCTCCATATATATAAAAAGGGAAGATTAAAAATTAGCTCATTCAAGCAAAAATAAACTATGGGACTATGTCAAAATAAAAAGCTTCTGTATAGCAAAGGAAAAAATCAATAAAACTAAGTCAACCTTTAGAATTGGAGAAGACATTTGCAAATGATATGTTTGATAAAGGGTTAGTATCCAAAATATATAAAGAATTTATAAAACACATCATCCAAAACCCAAATAATCCAAGTAAAAAAATGGGCAGAAGACATGAACAGACATTTCTCCAAAGAAGACATCCAGATGGTCAACAGACACATGAAAAGATATTATCACTTACCATCAGGGAAATGCAAATCAAAAATACAATGTGATATCACCTCACACCTGTCAGAATGGCTCAAATCAACAAGAAACAACAGGGGATGGCAAGGATGTGGAGAAAATGGGGAACCCTCTTACACTGTTAGTGGGAATGCAAACTAGTGTGGTCACTCTGGAAAACTGTATGGAAGTTTCTCAAAGTTGGAAGTAGAACTAGCTTGTGATCCAGGAATCACACTTCTGAGTATTTACCCAAAAAATACAAAGACATTAATTCAAAGGGACACATGCACTCCTATCTTTATAGCAGCATTATTTACAATAGTTCAGATATTTCAAAAGTCCCAGTGTCCATCCATTGATGAATAGATAAAGAAGACGTGATATATATATATGTACTGACTATATATGCTTGATATATATATATATACACACATTTGCATGTATATATATTGTGTGTGCATATATGTGTGTAAGCATGTGTGTACATATACATACATGTGTATATATACATATACATGTCACATACACACATATGGATATATATCATGGAATATTATTCAGCCATAAGGAAGAATGAAACCTTGCAATTTGCTATGATGTGGTTGGGGCTAGAGAGCATCATACTAAGTGAAATAAGTCAGAAAAAGACAAATACCATATGATCTCTCTCATATGTGGAATTTAGGAAACAAAACAAAGGGGAAAAAAGAGAGAAACAAACTGAGAAACAGAGTCAATTGTAGAGAGCAGACTGATGGTTACCAGAAAGGAGGTGGTTGTAGGGATGGGTTAAATAAGGGATCGGGATAGAGGAATGCTCTTCTCGTGATGAGCAATGGGTGCTCTTCGGAGGTACTGAGTCACGTTATTACATACCAGAAATTAACACTGTATGTCAACTGGAATTAAAAATTTAAACAAGTAAAACAAAACGAATTTTTAAAAAAGCTCATTCACTTCTCTTTGTCTAGCTCATTCAGTAAAGAGAGAAATTGACACAACACAAAACTTCTTTGTGGTTTTACCTCTTAGCTGCCTCATGGAGCTTTATTTCTCATACCTCCATTCAGAGTTTTTAAAATGTATCTCTTTCTTTGTCTCTTGTATTTGTCGGCTTTGGAGTATTTTTAGCTAGAATTATTAACTAAAAAAAGCAGTGACAGATGTCTCACTAGGCATGCTGGGGTTAGGTTCAGACAGGAGAATACAGTGCAGTTCAATAATGCTCTTCCTTTCAGTACTTCTTGCTCAGCAAGAGATCCCTTAGACCTCCAGAGAATTCCTTCTCCAAATTCCAAATTTACTACAAGGAAAGCCAAGACACCTATATCACATAAAATGAAAATAAATTGCTGGGGACAATTTACCCCATAAATTCACATTTGTAGGTTTTGTTTCCTTTTCCCCCTGCTTAGAAAGGTAGCTGAGCGTATTGGAACACTGCGGATGTTGGACCGTCAAAAAGCCAGCCTTTTATCCCAGCACTGCCTCTTGCAAGCCACAAGTCCTTTAATGTCTCTGAACATCAATTTTCTTTCCTATAACAAGGGATGGCAATACCCACCTCAGTAGTCATTAAGGGATTAAATGAAATCCTAATAAGAACTTGACACATAGAAAATGTTGGAGAGCCATTGCTTATGTCATTAGAATTATTGTACTAATCGTCATTGCTATAGGAAATAAGAGTTGTCATTGCTAAGATTCACCTGTCTTTGGTAATAGCTAGGTTCATTAAAACAGGAATAATGCAGTAAGTTTATCTTTGAAATCAGGAGGGGGCTGATGGGTATTGAGTTTATATAGTTGTTTGAAAGTTTTGATGGCATAAGAATCTCTCAGGAGACTTGGCAAAAATGCAGGTTCCCATGTTCCAGCTCTGCTCTGGAACTTGAGGGTCTGCACCATAGCAAGCAATCTTACCATTCTCTTGCAGGGCATTCCAGGAACAAATCAGGGGCAAATACTGATTTTTTTCTATGATGGGGCATGTAGTCTACATTTGTTATCTCATTTAGTCTTGAGGGTTCAAACTGAAAAAAAAAAAAAAGAAGCTGCTACATATTAGATGTATTTAAATATATCCAAAACAGAGTGTGTGTTTCAAACCATTGCTTAACCTATGCATAGCAGGTCTATGCACGGTGTGAGGCCTGCCGGGCCCTCAGCAGAGAGTCACACATCAACTTACATTAGCTCAGTCAAGGTCTTCTTGAACCATCGCATCCCCCCGGGGCCTCATGGATGATTACCTAGGGGAGAGGGATGTACAGAGCAGGTTTGCCTAGCAGATGCCCTGTCCGCAGCCCTATACCTGCCTTAATGTACTGCTGTAATTGTTGGGACATTTACAATAATTTTTGAGCAAGGCGTTTCTCATCTTCTTTGACACTGAGTCCCACAAATATGTCCCACAATAAGGAAATTTGGTCATACCCAGACCTTAAATCACTCTTAGGTAGCAAATGAAGTAAAAGACTCAGATATGGATTTACTTGCCCCAAATCACACTGATCCAAATGAAGAAAGCCAGGATTTAAATTCAAGTTAGTGTTTAGCCATGAGATCCTTATTTTGCAAATAACTGCGGAAGTCTTCTGGGAAAGGTCCTCATTCATGAGGCCTACAGGCAAGGGCCCCCGCGAAAGATCATTGTTAAGTCCTAGTGACATGTCTTGCAGCAAAGCAGACAGCAGCCCTGGGCCCTCCTTCCTGACTTACTCCTGCTCCAGTCCTCCTGCAGCAGCTTGAAGGCCGTTTCCCTGGACTGGTGGTGCAAGAGGGAGAAAGATAACCAACCGCATTCCTTCTTTTGCACCCGTATTTTCAACTTTAAAATGTTCACTAATTTTTGTCCTACTCATATTATAATTAAAGCAAAAACAACAACAGTAACAACAACAACGGCACAGACACACACAAATGCTTTCTTCCTTTTCCTATGTTCCATTTTCCTCTTTTGTTTTATATTCAAAGTGCAAACCATGCCAGGATAAACTCCATCTTTCGCTCCTCCCTTCATCTTCAATGGCATTTCCCAAGGGTGTTTTTAAAGTGAAGATGAAAAAGTAACACAGAGGGAATACCAAAAAAGAGGAAAGAAAGGCTAAGTGGTTAAGAACTGTTTTATGGTTTTCCTGGTGATCTGTATCTGAAACAAAAGCGTTTGGCTTTGTTTCATTTATAATAGAACTAAGCTAACTCAGTAACACCTGTAACTTCCAAGCCCCAAATATGTGTCCCCACAAAACAAAAGTACAGTCCTGGTGTTAGGGAGAAAATGAGAGGCTAAACATAGGAGGTAGTGCAGTGAGGAACAGGCCACAAGGTATTTGCAAGCAGGCAAATTGGTTTGTCTTCCAGAGGAAGCATTTGAGCATTGTGTCACTTGGGAGTAATTTTGAGCTTCTGTCAGTCTGGATTTCTTTGTTCCTGAAATGGCAATTGCACTGGATACATCAGAAGGCAGATGCTAGATTTAAATAAAAATGGATTGAGAGCAGACAGAAGAGGGTTAATTACCCTTCCTGGGAAATACCCATCTCATAGACATGCCCCTGCTTCTCAGCTTGTTTCCATCAGAAGAGATGGTGGAAAGACAGACAGCAGAATGGAGGGATCACGCAGGGTTGAGAACAAAGCAAAGACCCACATAGCGGAGAAAATTAGTGAAACAAGAGAATTTGAGTTGGTCACCAAGTGAGGATAAGCCAGAGAAAGTAGGAAAAGCTAGAGGAGCAGCTGGCCAGGGAGATTCTAAGAGCCTGTATGTCTTTCTTGTAAGGAGAGATCAAGGGCCCAGGTTACTTGCCAAAGGGCCAGCTTTGCCTCATTCCCAGTTTCTGGTGCTTTGGAAATTTCTGCCAGTCCTTTGCAGTTGTATATAAACATTGTTTAATTATAAAGAAGTATGTAAAGGAGAAATAGAAACATCTCAGGGGAGAGTAAGACAGTCTTGACCTCTGATGACATTCTTTCTGGAGACATATTCCAAGAGAGTGCTTCCTAAACTGTAGTATGCCTCAGAATCCCATGGGGGAAATTTGTTAAAAATGACTGAGACACACACATCTCCAGAGTTTCTGATTCAGTAGAAATGGGGTAGATCCTGAGAATTAATATTTCTAGTAGGTCCCCAGTAATGCTGATAGGGCTAGTCCGGGGACACTTTGAGAACCATTGCTTGAGGAAATTAGTTTAACTACAATTGGAAACAGTTATTAGGACCCAAAATTAACATACTGGTGGTTATGTCCTATCCGCCAGTGCCATCAAACTGCCATCAGAATTTACTGGACATGACTGGTCCCCAGAAATAAAGTCTGCATCTTCTAAATTGGAAATCTTTCTTTGTATGTCTTCAATGTTTGATTCCCCCCCCACTTCAAAGGTCTACTTTGTTATACTTTCAGTAATAGTTGCTTACAGAAGAAAGGGGTAAAATCCTTACATGGGAATATAACCTTTTAAAAACCATTATAGGAACCAGCTGAGCCTCTGAAAGGTGCATTAGGAGGCTAGCTGTGGAAGAGGCATTTTGAGGAAATCTCCCAGACTGCAATTTGCAGGTCCTTTTAACCACCTCCAGTGTCTCAAAGATCTCAAGCTTTCATTATTACAGATAAAATGATTTTTCCAGGGTTTTCCCTTTGGTTGCCTAGAATTCCAACATGCCAACACATGAACCCCTGTTTATTTATTTTTTTAATTTCTAACTCCTTGGAGCTGTACTCAGAGTTTGCCCCAAGCAGTTAGTCTGCTGCAGATGTGTGAGAGCATGGTCAGGAGACCTTGACCATCTTCAAACCAAAAAATAGCATTCATGTGAATAAAATCAAAGTGGAAGCAAATAACAAGACAGTGATACCCTGAGTCAAGTATTTAATCCTTTCTGGTATTTGCGTCTCACCCCAGTAGGTAAAGACAGCAGGCTTATGTAGCAATGGCTACATAGCATTAGGCTACATCAGAATAGATAACTAGAAAAAAACAAAAATCATGAGTACGCTTTTTGTGGTTCTACTAAACGGCAATTAAGTTTCAGCAGCAATTTAAGAAAAAAGACATTTGATTGAAGATGCCTACCCACGTGACCAATTTGTGAATGACTCACCAAGTAGCCTCCACCTGTTTTACTCCTGTGGGTTATAGCTATCCCTATTAAATGGCTTCAAAATGAAAACTAAAAATATTGGGGGGTGTCTGGGTGGCTCAGTTGTTAAGAATCTGCCTTCAGCTTGGGTCATAATCCCAGGGTCCTGGAACTGAGCCCCGCACCGGGCTCTTACTCAGTGGGTAGTCTGCTTCTCCCTCTCCCTCTGCCCCTTTTTTGTGTGTGCACACTTTCTCTCTCTCTCTCAAATAAATAAATAAATAAATTAAAAACATAAAAAATTAAAATATTGAAAATATTCATTCATTAACTTAATATAACATTAATAAATCCATTAAATCTTAACAAATTACACATTAAAAAATGACTACATTTCCCCAAACCAAAATGAATTTAGTGAGAAGAAAGCATAGTTTTACCTTTTATAAATATCTTTAATTTCTGACTTAATAGAAGACAACTGGATTCTCACAGTGCCTCTGCATGAAATGAACTTTGTGCCCTTTTGTTTTGGTTAAAGTAAGTGAAAAAATAAATTGGCCTCATACATACAGGCAGTTGGAAAAGGGAGGGTGATTTTTCAGAGCCTTTTCAGATAAATATGGATATTCTTCTCTGAAACTACGCCTACTCTTCACAAGTGCTCATTTTGTAAATGTTAGTTAAAATGTAGAACCTGAAACCATATCAATGAAATTTTTCATACTGTTATATTAAAACTCATTGGTCTATCTTGCATATTAAATAGACATTTTACTCATGCATGGTTTCACAACCCAATACGCACGTACATACACACACACTCACACACAGTCACAACTAGGTTATACCAAGGAAATGTTGAATAGAAAAAAGTGAAGCAGTATTAACAAACCAAAATTGACATCAGGCAAGTAGGATAAAGGATCTGAAGAGAAATCATTCTTCTTCAATATTTAGGGTCTCAACAACATATCTTTTTTATCAATAAAGCAAAAACTGTGATAAAAATAGGGCAATTCCATGTCCCTCCCTCAGAAGTTGTTGGCAGATCAGAAAATAAAGGAAAAAAACCCATAAAGGTAGACGTAGAGGAAATTTGAAGACTAACATGAACAAGTCTTATTTCATAGATGCGGTAGGAATAAAAGGATGAAGGAAAGAAAGAATCTTTGAATCTAGTAAATATAGAACATTAATTCTTAGCAAATATGCTCAGCAAGTACATGTTGATGTAAGAAAAGAGAGGGTTCAGAAACCACAGCCAAGAAAGAATTCTTGAGTTGTCTTTGGTGCAAAAGGATAGTTTTATTAAAACAGGGGGATAGGACCATTGGGCAGAAAGAGCTGCACTGGGGTCGTGAGGAGTGGCCAATTATATACATTCAAATTGGAAGGGGTTAGGGATAGCTAAGTTTCTAAGGAATTTTGAAAGCAAGGTTTCCAGAATCTTGAGGGGTCTAACTGATGTTGAGAAAAAATCATTTACTACTGTCTGATAAAACCTGAGTCATGAGACTCTTCAGATGTATATCAGTAGGTCATATGCTTGGGGGATGATTGCCAACATGTATCAAGGATACCAAGGATATAGATACAGGAAGTTTCCAAAGGAATATTTATATGTTAATGTAGACTTACAGAATCCTGGGGGTTGGATCCTGGGGCTGGGCTAAAATTGCCTTTTGCTCTTAACAAAGTATTAGTATCCAGGCAAATGTGTTCCTAGAGGAAAGTCACTTTGCTTATTTCAAGGACTTGTGAATGGGCTGTAAGTAGGGAGGAAATTTTTCGTTTGCCTTTGTTTCCCACATCACATGTGATACTGTATGATGTGATATTAACCTGCAAAGAAAAACTTCACAAGTTACAAAAATAAATCATAGATGCCGTTCTCCTGACTGTGATATAAAAATGAACAAACGGACACAAATAGTAGAGCTCCCAAGTATCTATCCAATGAACGTTTAAATTATTGTCCCTGTGTAGCAAGAAGTAATCAGAGGAAATATAACAGACAAACTGCATTAACCTTAATGTAAACCATCCCTGGAGAGTGAGGTGGAAAGTGTATGTTTGTTTCCAACCTCCTGCAAAATGCAATTTATCTTTATAATAATAATTTTACAAAATCAAAAAATTGAACACAAAACACTGTATGTCTATTTCTATTAGTGGCAAATGACAAGCTTAATCAATTAAAATAAAGGTGGGGGGATTTTGATTCACTATATGCAAGGGTCCATCGAGTAGATTTAGTTGAGACGTGAATGAGTTCAAGTTTTTCAAGTGATGTCCTTAAAACCTGTGGTCCTTTTCAAATGTTGATTTGGTGCTTGTTGGGAAAAACTACAGCAAGCATTTCTAGATTTGCATCTTATTAGCTTAGCAATTGCAGGTAAAAGTGAATTTCCCTTTCTAATAATTTTAGCAAAAAATCTGGATAAGAATTTCATCCCTAATGTTGTAACTCCCTGCAGTAACAAAGTAAAGTGTTTGTGGGAAGAGAGAGAATATGTCATTTCAATTGATGGCAAGAATACAATTGGTGATTTTTGAAAATGCTCATTTGGAAAGCTAGATTTTTGCCCTAGGAATAAGAGGAAAACTCCAAAATTTGAGTAAGCCTACAAAGAGAAAACAACAATGAAGCTTTAAATAAGCATTAAATAAGATTGAAATGAAATATGACATACATATTACAGGATGATAAAATATGAGATTATAAAGCTGTCAATTGTTGTCAAATTCATCTTGATTGAAATCCCCAAAGAATTTTTAAAGACTCCTGGCCAGGATATTTTAAAATTCATCTGCTCCCACCAGGAAAAAAAAAAAAAAGTGAAGGAAAAGTGAAAATGTTTATGAAATTATGAGAAGATCTTTGTAGGTATCAGAAAAAAAAACACTCTAAAGAAATAATAATTAGTCCACCATAATATTAGCATGAGGATTTATAAATAAATGCCAGATTCAATGGAGAAAGACCTATGAATAATTAACTGGAGGTGATCTTTATGATGAATTTCACTTTAAATCACTGGAGTCCAAATAGACTCTTTAATAAATGAATGTGTTGATGTACTATTGATAACATTTTGGGGAAACAGCTTTCTTTTGCTCACCCTGCAAACTAGATTTCTCCATGTCAGCAGGTATTTTCTTGTTTGTACCTATTTCCATTCATTCGCAGATTACTTTATCTTCATAGTTCATATCTTTATCTTCATAATTCACAGATTACTTGATCTTCATAAAAATGATTAAAGACCAAAGAAAAGGGAAGAAGAAGTAAAATGAAAGAGACAGGAGAGGGAATGCAGGAAGGCAGGGAGGGGGGCTCTGTCCTAGATGGGAATTAGGTTTCAGGGAGAGGTCACAGCTGGTCCAGCAGGTAAAGCATGATTAGCACTAAGCTCTGGAGAATTGAAGGAGTGGTATAGAACTTTGTGACTGTGTAGGGAGGAAGAAGTTGAGAATAACTCTGAGGTACCTCAATTTCTTTCCTTTTTTATGATTTTCAAAGCTGAAGAGGCCAGATTTTAAAATTTAACATCCAAAATAAAATTTTTATCCAAGAAATTCTAGCAATTTTATATTCCCAAACTACAATTTTTATAATGCTTTAAATCTAAGAAGAGATTATGGTAGATAATCCTCTCTGGAGGAGATGAGTTTGGGGTGAGGGTGGGAAATAAATGAAATATATTTACTTTTTGCCATTTAATTGACAACCACATAAGCAGGATTAACTTGAATTAGAAATATATCTCATTTCTACAAATCCCCAGTACTCATGTCCTTGCTCTCCTCCTTGGGTTGGTTCTCATTGGCTTTCAAGTTGTCTTGACTTTTTAAATGTCCTGTTCTCATAGACATTATTTTCTCAGAGCAGACGCCTGGAATTACAGTCATTGGTAACCATGAGGATGGGTTTCCTGGGACCAACCTCCAATTTGGTGGAGTCCTATTGAAATGCCAATCAAAGTTCTAAGCAGCAGGGGAAGAAGGCTTCCCCGGAGCATTCATATTCTGAAATGTAAATTATGGTTTGCCTTGACTTCCACTGCAATCTTTAAGATGTCCTCCTCCCTTTGTTCAGAAAACATTCTCAGTGCAGCTGGGAATGCTATTTCCAATTAACAGATAAATCTTCATGTAAGGAAAGTAAGCCTATTAACATTCTTAGAGTTGAGCTTGGAGGCTTTTTCTCATAGGCCATGTCAGCTTTGCACTATGTGGGAAGAATCATGGCTGGGGTGGAATATGATTGATTTAAAATGGAATAAAACTGGGGCACCTGGGTGGCTCAGTGGGTTAAGCATCTGCCTTTGGCTCATGATCTTGGGGTCATGATCTCAGGGTCCTGGGATAGAGTCCCGGCTCTCTGCTCAGCAGGGAGCCTGCTTCCCCCTCTCTCTGCCTGCCTCACCGCCTACTTGTGATCTCTCTCTGTCTGTCTCAAATAAATAAATAAAATATTAAAAAAAATAAAATGGAATAAAGTTTTACCAGGAAGTATGCTTATTAATAAGAGTTTAGGAATCATAAACAAGCAACCCTTACCAGACTATTTAGGTTTGTGTACCACCATAATTAAAGAGCATTTTATAAATACAAATAGATGAAAATCTATTTTGTTATTCAAATGATCACTTTTAAATATTTATCTTCCTCTGGGAATGTTAGAAATAATGAGGAAAAATGACTTTTGAGGAAAATCAAAGTTATATGTACACACTCAGGTTCACACATACATGGACACACTGACGGCCTGTTTGTACCAACTGAACCTGTTTTCCCAACTGTGCTAGAATTGAATTATTACCTTCAGCAAGTCACCCTCCTGTCTGTATGCACATTTGCCCCTCATTTTGCCATCTCTTCCACTAAAAGTAGAGTGCCCTTCACCACCGCTTGATTTTGGCCAATAGGATATTCGCAGACTTGATGCAAGCAAAGGCAGTAAATGAATGCTGTGCTTGAAAGTGTGTAACAACTGGCTCTCCACTTCTTTTTTTTTTTTTTTTAATAATTTTTTATTTTTTATAAACATATATTTTTATCCCCAGGGGTACAGGTCTGTGAATCACCAGGTTTACAGACTTCACAGCACTCACCAAAGCACATACCCTCCCCAATGTCCATAATCCCACCCCCTTCTCCCAAACCCCCTCCCCCCAGCAACCCTCAGTTTGTTTTGTGTGATCAAGAGTCACTTATGGTTTGTCTGGCTCTCCACTTCTTAAACAGCCTAAGTGCAGAGCCAATTGCTGAACAACCTAAGGAAAAAGTTTCTGATTTGGTACAGTTAATGATTTCCATGGTATAAATACTCCCACCACAGCCTATTTCAAGCTACCCGTGAGACACTGGTCTCATGTAGTATGTAGTAACAATGGCATTTTATGTCGTAACAAGAGTATTTTATAGGATGCCTACAGAAGGGAAGGAAACATTCTTCCTCCACCCTTCAAGCTCTTCCAGCTGGACTAGAATGAAATTGACATAAGACAGATTAACAGGAGAAAAACCTAAAGATTTATTACAGGAGTTCCAGTAATGAAATTGGGACTTAAAGAAATGACCAAGGCAGGCAGTTTTTTATACTTTTAAGAAAAAAGGACAATAAATCTGAGGAATTGATAGGACAAAGACAACTTAACTTGGTAAGCTTCAATTAGTAAGAAACTCTGAACAGAATTTGGGTTGGGGTAGTAAATTAATAAAAAGAAACAAGGGTTGTTTGAATACACTTCTGGGCTCTAAATTTCCCATCTCTGGTGATAAGGATGTCTCTTTACCTCTTGGTACAGGGGGGGCACTCTTCATGCCGAGTTTTATTTCCTGTTGTCAGGGGGACAGGGGTCTGAGTGTCCTTCCTGCACAGGCTGTCTCTTAAGTAACTTTTATTTAAAATAATCAGTATGCCAAAGTGGCCCATCTGGAGGCAGCCTGCCCTCGGCCTCTACCATACATGTATAATAGACCTAAATGACCTCAAGAAAATGTAAAAAATAATTAGAAAATAATTATTGGAGAAATAGAAACCAAAAAAACAATAGAACAAATCAACGAAACTAGGAGCTGGTTCTTTGAAAGAATTAATAAAATTGATAAACCCCTGGCCAGACTTATCAAAAAGAAAAGAGAAAGGACCCAAATAAATAAAATCAGGAATGAAAGAGGAGAGATCACAACTAACACCAAAGAAATACAAACTATTATAAGAACATACTATGAACAACTCTACGCCAAAAAATATGACAATCTGGAAGAAATGGATGCATTCCTAGAAACATATAAACTACCACAACTGAACCAGGAAGAAATAGAAAGCCTGAACAGACCCATAACCAGTAAGGAGATTGAAACAGTCATTAAAAATCTCCAAACAAAAGCCCAGGGCCAGACGGCTTCCCAGGGGAATTCTACCAAACATTTAAAGAAGAACTAATTCCTATTCTCCTGAAACTGTTCCAAAAAATAGAAATGGAAGGAAAACTTCCAAACTCATTTTATGAGGCCAGCATCACCTTGATCCCAAAACCAGACAAGGATCCCATCAAAAAAGAGAGCTATAGACCAATATCCTTGATGAACACAGATGCGAAAATTCTCACCAAAATACTAGCCAATAGGATTCAACAGTACATTAAAAGGATTATTCACCACGACCAAGTGGTATTTCTTGCAGGGCTGCAAGGTTGGTTCAACATCCGCAAATCAGTCAATGTGATACAACACAACAATAAAAGAAAGAACAAGAACCATATGATACTCTCAATAGATGCTGAAAAAGCATTTGACAAAGTACAGCATCCCTTCCTGATCAAAACTCTTCAAAGTGTAGGGATAGAGGGCACATACCTCAATATCATCAAAGCCATCTATGAAAAACCCACCGCAAATATCATTCTCAATGGAGAAAAACTGAAAGCTTTTCCGCTAAGGTCAGGAACACGGCAGGGATGTCCATTATCACCACTGCTATTGAACATAGTACTAGAGGTCCTAGCCTCAGCAATCAGACAACAAAAGGAAATTAAAGGCATCCAAATCGGCAAAGAAGAAGTCAAATTATCACTCTTCGCAGATGATATGATACTATATGTGGAAAACCCAAAAGACTCCACTCCAAAACTGCTAGAACTTATACAGGAATTCACTAAAGTGTCAGGATTTAAAATCAATGCACAGAAATCAGTTGCATTTCTCTACACCAACAGCAAGACAGAAGAAAGAGAAATTAAGGAGTCCATCCCATTTACAATTGCACCCAAAACCATAAGATACCTAGGAATAAACCTAACCAAAGAGGCACAGAATCTATATTCAGAAAACTATAAAGTACTCATGAAAGAAATTGAGGAAGACACAAAGAAATGGAAAAATGTTCCATGCTCCTGGATTGGAAGAATAAATATTGTGAAAATGTCTATGCTACCTAAAGCAATCTACACATTTAATGCAATTCCTATCAAAGTACCATCCATCTTTTTCAAAGAAATGAAACAAATAATTCTAAAATTTATATGGAACCAGAAAAGACCTCGAATAGCCAAAGGGATATTGAAAAAGAAAGCCAACGTTGGTGGCATCACAATTCCGGACTTCCAGCTCTATTACAAAGCTGTCATCATCAAGACAGCATGGTACTGGCACAAAAACAGACACATAGGTCAATGGAACAGAATAGAGAGCCCAGAAATAGACCCTCAACTCTACAGTCAACTCATCTTCGACAAAGCAGGAAAGAATGTCCAATGGAAAAAGACAGCCTCTTCAATAAATGGTGCTGGGAAAATTGGACAGCCACATGCAGAAAAATGAAATTGAACCATTTCCTTACACCACACACAAAAATAGCCTCAAAATGGATGAAGGACCTCAATGTGCAAAAGGAATCCATCAAAATCCTTGAGGAGAACACAGGCAACAACCTCTTTGACCTCAGCCACAGCAACATCTTCCTTGGAACAACGCGAAAGGCAAGGGAAGCAAGGGCAAAAATGAACTATTGGGATTTCATCAAGATCAAAAGCTTTTGCACAGCAAAGGAAACAGTTAACAAAATCAAAAGACTACTGACAGAATGGGAGAAGATATTTGCAAACGACATATCAGATAAAGGACTAGTGTCCAGAATCTATAAAGAACTTAGCAAACTCAACACCCAAAGAACAAATAATCCAATCAAGAAATGGGCAGAGGACATGAACAGACATTTCTGCAAAGAAGACATCCAGACGGCCAACAGACACATGAAAAAGTGCTCCATATCACTCGGCATCAGGGAAATACAAATCAAAACCACAATGAGATATCACCTCACACCAGTCAGAATGGCTAAAATCAACAAGTCAGGAAATGACAGATGCTGGCGAGGATGCGGAGAAAGGGGAACCCTCCTACACTGTTGGTGGGAATGCAAGCTGGTGCAGCCACTCTGGAAAACAGCATGGAGGTTCCTCAAAATGTTGAAAATAGAACTGCCCTATGACCCAGCAATTGCACTATTGGGTATTTACCCGAAAGATACAAACGTAGTGATCCAAAGGGGCACGTGCACCCGAATGTTTATAGCAGCAATGTCCACAATAGCCAAACTATGGAAAGAACCTAGATGTCCATCAACAGATGAGTGGATCAAGAAGATGTGGTATATATACACAATGGAATACTATGCAGCCATCAAAAGAAATGAAATCTTGCCATTTGCGACAACATGGATGGAACTAGAGCGTATCATACTTAGCGAAATAAGTCAAGCAGAGAAAGACAACTATCATATGATCTCCCTGATATGAGGAAGTGGTGATGCAACATGGGGGCTTAAGTGGGTAGGAGAAGAATCAATGAAACAAGATGGGATTGGGAGGGAGACAAACCATAAGTGACTCTAAATCTCACAAAACAAACTGAGGGTTGCTGGGGGGAGGGGGTTTGGGAGAAGGGGGTGGGATTATGGACATTGGGGAGGGTATGTGCTTTGGTGAGTGCTGTGAAGTCTGTAAACCTGGTGATTCACAGACCTGTACCCCTGGGGATAAAAATATATGTTTATAAAAAATAAAAAATTAAAGTAAAAAAAAACTATTGGAAAATAATTTTATTATTATTATTAATATAACATTTTATTATTAATTAAAATGATTAGAAAATAATTTATTAGAAAATTATTATTAGAAAATAATTATATCTTATTGTTTCTAAAATAATTAGAAAATTTGTTTTATAAAACATTTTATATTCAAAACTCATTTTATAAAAAATGAGTTTTGAATATCTGTCTTTGTTTTTAATATATTTAACTGTTTCTTTGTATAATTTAAGTTTTAATAATAGCTGTTTTTAACAAGCAGCTCACAAAAGGCTGAAAATGTAACAGTCAACTCTTATAAATAAGTGCAACCAGCTGAAGCACGCCCCTGCTTGGAATGAACTTTTCCCATTGGCCATTCCCTACTCCACCTTGTCATTGTTCTGAGAAGAAGGCACCCCAGCTAGCTCACTGGCTTAAGGGAAATAAAGACATGAAGCAGTGTCTCTCAGCTTATTCATGAGTCTGCAACCTGAAGCAGAACCGCCCTGCTAAGCTTTGCCAAAGCTTGAGCAGACCTACAAACGCTGAGATCCATGGACATGAATGATAGCTATTTCAAGCTACTGAGTTTGGAAGTAATTTGTTACATAGTATTAGTGTAGTAGTATGTGACTAATATATCAACTTTTTAGAGGGGAAAACAAATAGAATCACATTATTTTTATGATAAAATATTACTGATATATTTTGATATTGATATTGACATATTATGATAAGAGCCAGTAAGTTATTAATCCTTATCTGAGCTAATTATTGTTATTTTTGTGCTTTCTGTGGAAAGTAATTTTAAACAATATAAAGATATATCCTGGATCACCTGGCTGGCTGGTTTATTACCAGGGATTATTGAATTACTTTAGTGATAGCATTTGCTTGAGATTTACATTATTTTGATGCCAAGTAAATATTCATAGTAACAGCATTTAGCAATTCATGTGTTGGTAAGCAAACCTGACATCAGTAAGGTGTGTTTTGATGTCAACATGTCCAAAGTCACCCCAGGTCTGGATCTGTAATAATTACCGGTAATATAGATATACTTCTTTTCACAATAATAACTCACAATCAGAGGAGAGTTCTACAGATGAGACTGTGCTTACGTTTTTAATAAAGTGAGACATTGATTTGACATCATGAAAATGCCAATGCAATAGAGCCAATGGAATTAATTTTATTTTAGTTGTCCAATGAAAAACAAAAGCCTAGAAGAGAATTTAGTATGCAACCATCTATATACACAGTGTAGTCATAGTGTGTGGGACAATGGCGATTTCTCAATTGTTTAAAAAAAAGGCGGGGAGGAGAGGCAAAAAAAAAAAAAAAGGCCCATCAATTAGACCTAACAAGTATGTTGGCCTTAAAATCACACATAGATTAGCAAGCAGTTTCATACTCATATCACAACCAAAACATGTTCTGCCAGAAACATGTGGCTCCGTCTAACTTCACAGCTCCCACTCTAGTCTAAGTCGCCACCTGCTCCCAACCTGAGCACTACTCCTTCTGCCCTTGTTTCTTCCATTCATTCTGCTAAAACAGAACTCAGATCAGGTCATTCGTCTGCTCAGAACCTACCAAGGCTTTCCCACCTCACTCAGAGAGCCTCCCAGTGTCTCAGGGATCCTTCTCACCTCCCTGCTCTCCTTTCTCTTTCTCCACTTTCCTTTCTCTTTAACCCTTGCTCACCCTGCTTTGCTCACCCTCAGAGTACACAACCTCCAGACAATCAGCCACCATGTGTTAGAATTGTGAGACCTTTAGTGCTTGTGCCCTCGTGCCCCAAGTTTGCTTCCCACATTATTCTTACAGCTGATTCCTTATGTCCAGACTCCACTATGACTGTCTTCTTAGTGAGGCCTTCTCTCACCATCTTACTGGAAGTTGAACACCACGCCCTTTCTCTCATTACCTCTGCCAGTACAAAATAACTATTTGTTCTATTATACCAATTACTCTGTTTATGACCTCTTCACACCCACAAGAATAGAAGCTCCACGTGGGCAGGAATTTGGGTCTATTTGGTTCACTGTGGTATGTTCAGCACCCAGAACAGTGTCTGCACATGGTAGATGCTCCATAGTTGCTGATTAGGTATTTGCTTATAAAGTTGTGAAGGTCAGATGGGGTCACCTATGTACAAGGCTTGGCATTGACCCTGTTTTATAGAAACCTCCCAACAACTGTTCATGATAATCATGATTTTCTTTTTCTTATTGAAAGTCAAATGTAGGTGACAATGTGTAGAGGAGGGAAGAGTGATTTAAAACTTAAGAGACGGGCACATTTTTAAAAAGTGTTCTAAATAAATCTCTAACAGACTTGATGATTTTTCAAAACGATTTAGAAGCTCTGGACTTAGCATTATAAAATACCAAATTTCAAATTTGCTCAGATCTCTCTCCATTTCAGTTCTCAAGAGAAAGTAAATAAAGTGACAGATGAAACAAATGTGATGAAAGGCTTACATTCTTGGGTACTTCTCCTTATGTTCGAACTCAATAAAGAGCTGACTTGTCTCTGGAGCCTTTGCCAGCAAATAAACACACTTTTCCTTTGCTGGCTCTCCTTCCTGCCAGGCTCACTAAGTATGCATTGTCTCGAGCTCTTCAGTACTTCTCTTCAAGGCACTGTCCCTCAATGAACTCACTCCTCACGTGTTTGTAGCTATCACCCATGCTCGGATTTTACCAACTTTCCCCTGGTTTTCCTCATTTCTCATTCTTCCAACACTTTTACATTCCTTGCTATTTCTCAGATCTCTTTATATCTAACTGTCACAACTCTGTTAGGAATGTGAAACGCTCTCACCAGGATGTCACTTGCCTAAGTGATTCCGCTGACTTCACTCTTTTTTACTTTGTTGCCTTGGAATGTTTCACCAAAGATCTTAACTCTTTTTTTTTTTCTTGCTTTCTCACAGTAATTACTTGGATCTTTTCTTTCCCTTTTCTACCTGCAGTTGCATTTACAACAAAGTATATTGAAAAGCATTAAGATATGTTTCCATTGTTTTCTGATTATTCATTAATACTATTATTATAAAATATTTCTACAATATGAAGTATATTGAGAATAAATATCCAATATCCTTACACCTATCACTCAGAATGAGAAATAAAACATTAGAAGATGTTGAAGTCCCTTGTCCATTCTTCTGCAATCACAGTCTCATTATCCACAAATAACAACAGGCCAACAGAGTTCATTTTTTATCTTTCCCAAGAATGACTTTTAAATGGAAAGGTATAAAATTTTGTTCATATTTGTTTCTTTAAACAATAACTACTATTTTTTTCATATTTTGCATTTCATGTAAATGTTGTCATGCTCTTTTTATTCCCAGCATCATGTTCAGAGGTTTGTCTGTGGTAACATACATACTTCTAGTTCATTCTTTTTCACTGTTGTATAATACTCTATCATTCAAATATACCGTGATTAATTTTTAGAGTATGCAATAGATTATTTGTTCTTCTCTAACAACTGCTTAAATAATCTTTCCTAATTGTCAATTTAGTTAATCCCCTGCCCCACTCAAGAACATAAGTAGCTCTTCTTTGCCTATAATAGCACTAATTCTCCTACAGCTCTCATCCCCTAATAACATCTTCCAAATATACCACAGAAAACTAGCCAATTGAGTAATTTTTATTCTCCTTTATTCTTTTATCTACTTCTCTGTTGTTTCAAGCTTTTACATAATTTAGACCTGGTCCTTCTAATTTAATCTCTACCTTCTTCTCTTTCTTGCTTCTGCTTACATGCTTCTTACACTATTGGCAAATACTCTTTTTCATGAATACTCAGGAAAGTACCCACTCTATTCTAAAGTACTCATTGGACCTCCACTGGAAATGAGTGGGATGCAAAGACAGATAAAGCATGAAACATAGCCCCTTTAGAGAGTCAGATAATTATATGTCCAGAAAGAGACAATGGCAGTTCAGCACAGTGACTATAACATTCAGATGTTATGTAAGGTGCTGTGGAAACACACACGCAACTTCTTGCTTGCCTTTGAAAGAGAAGGAAGGCTTTTAGGGAGCAAATAATGGACCCATAATGAGATTTAAAAGATGAATAGCCAGTTGAGAAGGTGAGATGGGAAGCAAATGGAAGAGGAAGGAATCTGAACAAAATTTTTTGAACTACATCCATCACACTACACAGGCACAACATGAATTGAGAAAGTTTTTTGTTTGTTTTGTTTTTACAGATTTTATTTATTTGTTTGACAGATAGAGAGAGAGAGAGGGAGAGCACAAGCAGGCAGAGCGACAGCCAGAGAGAGAGGGAGAAGCAGGCTCCCCACTGAGCAGGGAGCCGAACGTGGGTCTGGATCCCAGGACCCTGGGATCATGACCTGAGCTGAAGGTAGACGCTTAACCAACTGAACCCCCAGGCAGTTTTAAAACTTGAGAGTTAGGGAGTGATCAAGGGATCAAAGAGTTAATACATCTAAAGGGCTGTACTTCTTTTGTTCCCCACACCCAGTAAATACTTTCTGTTAGCCAAACAGTAGAAGGCCTTGAATGCTGGGCTTCTGTACTTGGATCAGGGCAACTGTGAAAAGGGATTTAAATGAGGAAATAACATGGTAAGCTTTGCTCTTTAGAGGGAACACTCTGAAGGTACTGTGAATGGATAAGACAAGAGAGAAGAGCATGAGTAGGGAGGAAACCAAAGTTGCCACTGAGAGACAACTAGGCCAGGGGAGAAGTGGTTGCAGTGAAGTTGAGGAGGAGGTGGGTTCAACAGCCACTGAATGTGGGAACTGAGGGAGAAGAAGGAAGACCCATGAAGGAAGTAGAATGAAGAAGTTCTCCTTAAGAAACAGAGTATTTCCTGTTTTTTCCTCACTGAACCATCTAATAATAACTTAAAGCATGGTTTTCAATGCAGTGTCTGATGATGACTGAGACTAGGAAACAATGTTCTCTAGTAAGATATATTATGACATATGGGATTAATGGATCATGTTTGTTAAAAGCAATTAGAGCAGTGTTAAATGAGCAGAATGAGCATGGTTTTTGGTACTTAAAGAAAAAAACAGGTATTAATTTACAAAAACAAAAACATGCTTCAGAGAATGACTCCTAGATTGAGACTTACAGCCACTTGTTTTATGATTGAGAAAATTTTGTCTCCAGAGTAGTATATTAATTGTGGCTGTCAGATTCATGTTCTTTAATTGTTCTGTGAGATGAATGTAATATTATAAAATGTTAATATCATAATGAAGCTTAAAATACAATCAGAAATACATTATAGCAGCTTCCTAACATAGAGACCAAAATTTAACTAGCTATTTTAATTCAATAGTCATTAAATAAACTTCCTTTGTCATCTTCTATGTTTATCAGAGATCAGGAGGTGTTTTAGGAAGTGGAGAAACAAGGATAAAGAACAAAAATGCTGCCTTGGATTAAGTCACAGTTAGCCCAGTACAAATAGGCAATTACAATAGAGAAAACCCCAAATGTAGCAAAAGCATGCATAAGACACAAGGATAGTCTGTTGAAGGTTTGAGATCCAGGGAAGGATGGGGAAGCATTGCAGGGTTTTAAAACAGAAATGGGAAAGATCTGAGACATGTTTCTAACACATCTCTTTGGTTGCAATGTGGGGAATGGATTGAATAAAACCAACATGAGAGGCAGGGGAATATGATACTTGATTGTTGGACTGGCCAGTTGAGAAAGAATTCATCTCTTAACTAAGGCATGAGGTAAAATACAGGGGTTGGGGAGAGGAGATGGTGGCCAAAGGAGTTTTGGAGCAGAGCAAAAAAATCATGAAATTGGTAGTCTGTTGAACAAGTGGTGACGTAGGTATACGGTGTCTATCTAGCACTAAATGGATAGACTGCTACATCTCAGCAGAGGTGACATGGCACGGTGGGCAAGGGCACATTTTGCCACAACTTGAATCCTGGAATCACCACTTACTTAGCTGCGTGTTCATGGACTTGTTTGTTTACACAAGCCCCTTATTTTTCAAATCACAACAATCATCAGAGTCCTTCATCTCTAGAGTAAATAAAACCAGCCAAACTGTATAGTTACCATCTTGAGACGTAACCTCTCTACTACCTACTTCATTGAGTTATTGTGAAGATATAATGGATTAAAATATAAAAGTGTTTAAAATAGTGTCTGACACATAGGAAACACAATGGGAGTGTTGGCAATCGTTATCTTATTCCAACATCCAGGTGCATGTTCTGGTAGCATCACAATGCCCTTCTGAGAATTTCCAGAGGATGTCTTATATCGTCTTCTGCATCCTAAAAGTAGATGATGCTTTCCTGCCAGAAGGAGAGTGTCACACACAGGGAGAGGCTGGCACTCTGCATGGCTCTCAACACCCCAACCTTGCTCCCACTCACCAGAACTTCTTCCTCCTTTTTAATTAAGGCCTTGCTCAACATCATTCAGAAAAGTCCCTCATGCCTAATCTGTGACTCATAGTCCAACCATTTGAACAGTACAAATGTTTCCTCTGCAGGAAGGAGCAGATGCTGTGGTGGAAAACAAGGAGGGGAGAAATAAAGCAGGGAGCCTCATAAATGCGGAGGAAGTTGAGGCTTAAAGAAATCACAAGTTTTCATAGACATGTTAGCTTATACAAGCTTCTTATTTTTCATAACACAACAATCATCAGAGACCTTTGTCTCTAAAGAAAATAAATCCAGCCACGGTCACATCAGTTACCATTCTGGGAGCGTTGATCTGCCATTGGATGCTGCACCAGGTGGGAAAGTCTTCTCTCCAGGTAGCAATAAAAGAGTTATCAACTCACTCTGGTACTCCTCTGGGACCCAAAAAGAAAAAAAAGAATAATCTAAGTCTGGCACCTAGGTACTTTCCTCAGTGGGTTGTCATGGCAACAGGATATAGCAACTGTTTTCAGGATTCTAAGACCTTGGCAATTCTCACGCGTTTCTCTGCCTCAGCTTCTATGTATGCATAGACATATGGATACCAGAAATGGTGCCAGAATTTAGAAAAGGATTTGAAATTTGTGCCAGAATTCCTCCGGGTTACACAAGACCTCAGCTGACCTCACAGAGTTTGGCTTGCTCTGCACCACCATGGATAGCACGACCCATCCAGTTCCATTGCCTTCTGGGGCCCAGTTGCTCCAGCTGTAAAATGAGACAGGTGGACTCAGCAAGCAAAAAGGATAATGCGAACTCCACAATGTTTTGAATCTTAAGAGTTTTACAGAATTTACTTCTAGAGTTCTTCACGGTTGAGCTTGAATATACTGTTGTGAGAAAGAATAAAAAGCCTCCATTAGAAGTCTTATTGATGTAATTATTTACTCTTGATCATGTAGCTTGTTATTGAAAGAAACCATTTAACTTATTGTGTACAATACACATAAGAAGGCATATACATACATATATATACACATATATATAAAATTGTGTGTGTGTATGTGTGTGAGAGAGAGAGAGAGAGAGACTCCAGCTTTAACTCAAGCTTTATTCTCCCTGAGAATCCAGAAAAGAGAGAAAAAAAAGAATTCAGGAAAGGGTATACTTTTTATGAGTTCAGCGATTGTGTCTATTTTGTACACTATTACATCCTTAGCACTTTGGACAATACTTGACAAATGTAGATGATTAATAAATCTTTGGGGGCATGAATTGAATGAATGAATGAATGAATGAGTATATGAATGAGACAGAATAGGTCTACTTAAGGTTCTTCAGATTTGGTAAAAAGTGACTCTTGGAAAGAACTCCTTAAGTGTTGCAGTTATCTAATGTCATGTAACAAATAGCCCTAAAATGCAGTGGCAAAAAATAAATAAATAAATTTATACTCAGATTCTGTGGGTCAGGAAATCAAAAAGAGTATAGTGATGCTGGCTCTTCGTTCCCCTGAATGCCTGGAGCCTCAATCGAGGGATGACTTCAGCAGCAAGCACCAAAAAATATGGGAGTGAGGGATCCACTTACAAAATCCTTCTTCATTCCTAAGTGTGGTGCTGCTGGAGATTGCTGAAAGTCTGGATTTATCTGGGAGAACTCCCACATGGGGCTTGAGCTTCAGCCAACATGGGGGCTGGCTTTGGAGAGGAAAGACTTAGAGCATAGGCAATCCAAGAGATTAAAGCAGAAGCTGCAAGACTTGTTTTGACTTAGCTTCAGAAGAACGTGTCACTCTGTCATGTTTTATCGACTATGAGTCATTAAAACTAGTCCAGACTCAAGAGTGAGGGACAATGCACAGTCCCAGTTATGCTGGGATGAGGAACTGAGCCACCAGTAGCAAGAAGGATGGCAGAGTACAAAAGGCTTTGTTAAAAAATATGATGCCAGTCTGATTTCTCTTTCTTTGTACATGGTCTGCATTCTCTCTGAGAGCTTTTACAGCATTCTTTGTGTCTCTTCTGTCCTGGGATTTATTTCATTATGTTGAAGCATGCATTTGAAAAAAAAGAAAAGATACATGCATTTGTCCTTATTAGCTCTGCTAGGCATTCTATGAGCCACTTCAATCTCGGATTTTTTAATCATCATTTAATTATGGGAATGTATCTTCATAAAATATTTCCTACCCTCCATTCTTTGACTCCTTCTGGAACATTATTATCCAGTTTTTACCACTTTTACTTTAATTCACCCTATTTCCCTTGTATAATAGCCCGTTAACTGCTAAGAAAATTCTTCTATCTTATCTTTCACTTTCATAATCAAAGTTTCATCAGTGTCCATTTTGGTACTTATACAATCCATTAAATGTTTTATTTTGTCTACAAAGTATTTGATACAAAATATTTCTACCTGTTTAAAATTCAAGACTTCTCTTTCTGACTTCATATTGCCGGTATTTCCCTCTTTTAAAGTATTTTTACTGGACTCATTTACAATAGTCATCTGTTTGATTATTTCTTTCTTTTGTAAAGTGCTAGACAACTTTCAGGTGTCTAGTCATGTTGATGTGGGACATAAGTCCTGTGATAATATATAACGTGGTGGGTAAAAGGTCTGGCCTTGGTGGGCACCCCCTCTGAGATAGCGCAGAATAGCTTCAGATGTTCCTCTGTACCATCATTCTCACAGGCAATGCTGCCAGTCAGCAAATCATCTTTAGGTTTTTAGGGGGAAGTGACATATTATAAAGAGATATTTTTTATAGTTGTAATCCACCAGCCATAGAAATTGGAATGGGCTAAAATAATGAATACTCAAGAGCTGTTTTAATCAAGCCTTCATTCCAGAGGTTCTCTTATGCTGCTTTCATACTAAACATTCAACACCAACAACCTGGTCATTGCAATTTCTTTGGGTAAAGGTCAAGAAATAGCTCTTTAAGTGGCTAGCTTTTCAACTGTCTCAAGTCCATAGCGTGCGCACACACACACACACACGCACTAGAGCATGATGATAACCTTATATTTTCCCCAAATCCTCTTACCCTTATATTTTCCTGATTTCTCTGGGGTTAATTTTAAGACAGGAGACCCAGTACCCCATGTTAATTTTTCATCTCATCAGAAATGGAAAACTCCTCCAATATTTTCTTAAGTTTATTAAGGGACAACGAAATATCATTATTCCTAAGTGCGCCAATCATGGATGTCTCTAATGTGGTGCCCATAGGACATACATGTCCAAATGAGGCTTTTGTGGGAACTTCACTTCAGACATAATAATTATGATGATAATTATAATCAGCATCACTACCACCACCATCATCATCATCACTGTTGCTGTAGCTATTATTGTAAACATTCTAATGTATTCACTAGGTCATATGTACCATATTCTATAATAATCATTTTATATATACAGTCATTTGAAATCTAGGGCCTCTGGACAGGTTCCTTAATAAGGTCATATGCAAAGCTTCAGAATTCAGCAGAGTAAAATAAAACAAAAGGAAATGAAATGAAGAGACCAGTTCCTTATTCCAGTCTCTCAAAGAGCACAAATGGCAATTTGGCCTGCCTCCTTTCCTCACTTTCCCAGCTCTCGGCTTTCCTGCATCCTCCAAGCTTCTTCCATTGTATAATCTCCTCCCACCTCTCTACTTCCTTATTTATTCACTTAACCTCTCTGCTAATCTCTTCCCACCTTACTCTGAGTCTTAGGTCTAACTCTTTTTGGTTTATTCTGTATCACACAGGACTTTTCTGGCAGAGATGCACTCTATTTATGGGTCAAACACTGGAAATTTGGAGTTATAACTGAAGCATTTTTTTTTCCCCAAGATTTTATTTATTTTTGAGAGAGAGAGAGAGAGAGCAAGAAAGCAAGAGCAGAGCAAAGGGAGTGGCAGAGGCAGGAGAGGAAGAAGCATGCTCCCTGCTGAGCAGGGAGCCTGATGCTAGGCTCAGTTCCAGGACCTGGAGATTACCCAAGCTGAAGGAAGTCGCTTAACCAACTGAGCTTCCCAGGTGCCCCTGAAACATTCTTTTTTGGTAGAGTGAAGAAGGGGTGAATCTCTGAGTACTTCCTTATTAATATATTCTTCTCACAAGTCTATGACCTCATTTACTTCTCTCAGCAACTCCATAACTATATTTTTCATGTGAAGACAGCAAGTCTCAGAGACATCAAATTCTTGCCCCAGGTTATAGTAGACTGTCTTGTGAATGAAGAAATAATGATTTAGAGACAGATCGTCTGCTCTTGGTGTCCATGCTTTAACTACTCTACAGTATCGCTATACTTCTTCTTGAGGTACAATTCCAAAAAGAACATCAAGGTCCAGACTCTCACATAAACTTTCTTTTTTATACAAACGTTTTTGTCAAGGGAGATATTGTATTTAAAAGAATCTGTGTAAAATAAATAAAATAAAATAAAATAACCTGTCCAAGCATTCTGATTTTGTTTCTGCTTATTCAAGTGTATCTCCTTTCCCAAAAGAACTGCTCTCCTGAGGTCATCAGTGCAATTTTAGTCTACATAATTTAATAGACCTGTTACCAATGTAACAGCTATTAACAACCCATTAGTAATCATTCAGGCAAAGCTAGGCAATCTCGTGTACCAAAGCTTTTATCGTGGAATTTTAAGTCATTAGATTAATAAATAATAAACTACCTACCAGAGATACTCACTATAAAAGACCACACTTCAAATGTGCTGGCATATTTTATTAAATATAATTAAGTTATCCAACTGGAGAGCTGAGGCAGCATTTCTCACACCCTGCAGTGCATTATAACCAGCTCAGGAAACCCAGTCCTCACAATCTGAAACTAGGATTCATTTTCCAGTTGCCTTGAAAGGTGAGAATGAGGTCTGTCTACTCATTCAAGAGATATGCCTGCAGAATGCCAGTAGTCACCCCACCTGGAGAGATCTTGTTATATTTGGTAAACTGAAGAGCCAAAGGAAAATAATGGAACTTCTAAGGTATGACACTTCATTTGTGCCTGTGGGCCAAATCTCTAACAGAAAAGGGGAAACAAACATTTAGACAACAATTTAGAGAATATTTTACCTGACTTCTTAAAAAATTTAGGCAGAAAAAAATTTAAACAGAAATAAACTGGTTACTTTTTTGTTTCTGTCATGAAAAACAAGGAGAATTGAGAACAGTCAATTTCAGGGTTCAGAATCTGCAAATCTGTGAAAACTTTAAGTCCAAATGATAGGCTTTTTTTCTCTCTGTGCAGTATTCCAGATCAAAATAGTTAACTTCCTGGTACTTAGCAAATAGATAATGAATGAATTAAAGAATAAATGAACTTTATATTTCTGTAAAGTTTTTGTTTGTTTGTTTTTTAGTTTACAAAATATGTTTACTTATGTCCTAATAAGAGATGGCAGAAATTGGCACTATTATTGCCTTACAAATAAAAAAGTCAAGGCACATACAAAACAATATGGAAGAAAAGACAAGGGCTTTGGAGTAAAGTGGATCTATCATAAATTTTACCTTTATTGCAGCTCCTGGGTGGCTCAGTCGGTTCAGCATCTCCTTTGGCTCAGGTCGTGATCTCAGGGTCCTGGGATTGAACCCTGCATCGGGCTCCCTGCTCAGCAGGGAGTCTGCTTCTCCCTCTGTTGCTCCCCCTGCTCGTGCTTTCTCTCCGTCTCTTTCTCAGAAATACATAAATATAATCTTAAAAAAAAAAATACCTCTATCTTCACGCTAGCTTTTTGTTCAGGCATCTCTCTCCAGGCTCTGCTATCCCAGCAATCCAACAGTAATACAAATATCTACTTCTGGAGTCCTCATAAAGTGTAAAGGATCGTGTACCAGGAAATAGCAAGTATCAGGTAATTCTTCCTTCTTTTCTGCCCCATTCTCTAGCTTAGCTTATGGAAATCTTGAATGTTGATCTTGCTTTATGACAATTAGAAAGATGTTACTGCTTTTGCTGCTAGATATGGCTTCTTTAAATTTGCCAACCTTGAGAAACATGATATTCTGATGGAAATTGTTTGTTAATTTTACTTATTGACCTAATCTTTCTCTATCACTCACATATTCCTATTCCATCCCAGAGTAGGACCATGTTATATCCAACACTAAAGGAACATTCAATAATGCTGATCTTGTCTTAACCTAAAATTTTGATACTTGGCTTACTGTGGATTTTCTACATTAATTTTCAGTTTTATATATATTGTACTGAGGGGCACTTGGCTGGCTCAGTTGGGAGAGTATGTGACACTTGATCTCAGGGTCATGAGTTCAAACCTCACATTGAGTATGAAGTTTACTTAAAAAAAGAAGGAAGGAAGGAAAGAAATTAGGAAGGAAGAAAGGGGAAGAGAAGAAAGAAAGGAAGAGAAATAAATAAATAAATAAATAAATAACATTAAAATATTATTTGAATAATGAGTTTTTTGATAACTCACTTTATTTTTGCACCTAAGTTGAGCATGTCATTTGCCTCATTCCGTTCCAGGCCCTGCAACCCCACCATCATCTTCATATGTTCCATTTCAGTTTTCACCAGTCTGAGCTAGCTTAAGCTAACAGACACCAGAAGTGTCCAAAAAGTAGGGGAAACCTCTGCCATTGGGCCTTAGAAGGCCCTGGAAGTAGAAGAACTTCATACTGTTCCACAACATTGAAAACATCAAGGCAGAACACAGTCTGTTAAGCCCAGAGCTTAACTGGAATGATTTTGTTTGGTTTGATTGCTTGCAAGATTTTTATTTATTTGTTTGTTTGTTTTTATTTATCTTTGTAGCAAGCTATGAACAATCTTAATTAGCAATTGAAGAGAGGAGAAGAAGATGCTCCCTTCAGACACTGTTCTGCCTGTCAATTTCCCAGAGTTGGGATTTACAAGATGATGGGCTCAAGGAGCTCTATTAAATCTCTCTTTACCCTTTATCTTGTGGCAGCAAGAATTGCGCTTCTCAGGGTTGTCCAGGGCTCTAAACATCCCTTTCTCCATTTTCTCAAGAATATGAACTCAAAATCATACACACCAAGTAGAGAGGAACCCAGGTGATACTGCAGGAGTTGAATCCTGGTGTTTCCTGACCAGCACTAACTCTGTTGGAGTCAGAGCATATGTTTGCAGCTGGTTCTCAGAAGGACATGGCATTGGTTACCTAACTGATAAAAAATTAAATGCTGGGTCACCTGGGTGGCTCAGTAGGTTAAGGCCTCTGCCTTCAGCTCGGGTCATGATCCCAGGGTCCTGGGATCAAGCCCCACATCGGGCTTTCTGCTCAGCAGGGAGCCTGCTTTCTCCTCTCTCTCTCTCTCTCTCTCTCTCTCTGTCTGCCTCTCTTCCTACTTGTGATCTCGGTCTGTCAAATAAATAAATAAAATCTTAAAAAAAAAATTAAATGCTGAGCTTAATACTGATAACACATCCCATTTTGGCAGATGCTAAAAAATGAGAAACCAAAATTGACTTGGTACAGGAAAAATGAACAGTGTGACCAGCAAGCATAATTTACTTTAGCACTTCCTAAAATACTGTCTACACAGGAAATTAATGATAATTAACATTTATCGCCTGCTTAGGAGGAGCCTGGTGCTGTTCTTGGTTCTTTTGTTAATATATTTAACTGTTGCAATGACCTTATAAGATAGTCATTATTTTCAGGATTGTTGAAGGTCACTCTGCCAGCCCATGGAGCTCTGGCAGACTCTTGAATCAGTGCCCTAAAAAACTAGTATTAGAAAAATTCAAGTAAACATCTTGTTTAATGGGTACTGTTATGGACTAAATGCTTTGTCCCCTCAGAATTCATATGTTGAAGTCCTGTACCCCAATGTGATGGTTTTGGATATAGGGATTTTGGGAAGTAATTAGGTTTTATAAGATCCCAGAGGTGGGGCCTACATGATAGGATTGGTATCTTTTTAAGAGACTCCAGACTAGATCTCTTCACCATGTGAGGATGTAACTAGAAGGCAGCTGTCTGCAAATCAGGCAGAGGATTCTCACCAAGAACTGAATCTTCTAGCACTTTGATCTTGGGTTTTCTAGCCTTCAAAACTGTGAGAAAAAAACTAGTATTGAAGCCATCCTGTCTATGCTATTTTGCTATAGCAGCTTGAGCTAAGACAGGTGCAATACATGGTATGTGTACTCAAGTATGTATATGTATTTGGAATCTGTCTTTCCAAGATAGAGATTTTGGAGGACTGTGTCAAGCAAGGTCAAGTAGATTTATTTATTTCAAGCAAACCTTATCAGAACCTTTAATAGGCTAAGGTGAACAGGAATTCTCCAAAAGAAGAGTTTTGAGTTAAAGTTTTCCAACAGAGGTATTTGACCTGGACTGTTCCACTGTGATGGAACATTGTTTCTAGGTTGCAATTCATTTTGCCTTGGTTCTTTACTGTTAACAGTGGCTGCCTGGATGGCAGCCAGAAGTTCACTACCAACAACAGGTCATTGACACCACATTGGAGGATTCTGCCTGGTCCTAAATTGTCACACCAACCTCTGAGTGAGGAAAGTGTGGCCACATACACTAGTCCCAGCCCTAAGAGACACATACCAGGCATGAGGCAAGGCTGGCCAGGCAGCCAGCTGAAAGTGCAAGTAATGACTGAGAAAAGCATGCAGAATCATTGGGATTTCTTAATGGGCACTTACTGCCCTGTGGAAAGGGTAAGGAGAGACTTGATGGCACTTGCTGAGTCTGTTGCTGTGTAAGTCCCATCTCTGGGGAAGTGGCTGGTGCAACAGTATCTGATGTCAACGGTACAGACACTTAGCAGATGTGGTGGCGCCACACTTACCAGCGTGCGAGCTACAAGGGAGGATCTGGCTGTGTGAGCATGGGAGTGTATGAGGATTGGTGTGGATGTGTGCCTATGCGGCCCACCCCGCAGGAGCAGAATTTGAAAGGTGGAGTTTGACTTGAGATTCGCTGCACACTGATAGAGGTAGAGATAGCTTCATTCTCGCAGCTCCATTTTTAAAGCAAAACCCATACACATACACATTCTCTCACACATACATGAGAGAAATCAAATTGCCCAGGGCACCCATGGGAAAGGCGTGCTATTACTCTGCTTCCGAAGCAGTTGTCAGATCTCTGGTAATATCTCGAACCAGAGCCTTGCCTTTTATGTGACAAAGACTCTTAAAAGCCTGATAGCTTGTTCTGGGGGGGGGGGGGAGGAAGAAAGAAAGAAAGTGAATAGATAGAGTTATTTGAAATTAAAGTTGAGAGGAAAGGAGAGGCAGAAGATTTATATGAATATGTGATATTTTATTCCTATTATGCATTTTTATCCTCTGATTTTCAGGCAAATAGTGCCCAAAGTAGGGCTGGTCTCAAAGCAGGTCCTCAGAATTCTAGAATTGTGTCGAATTAAATTGAATCAAATCAAGCCAAATCAAATAGATTCTGTGAGTGTTCTCCTCTGTCCAAGGAAAGATTATTTAGGACTTATTCTGGATTTAAGAGAGAGAACACTAACCCCCAATGTGGCACATAAAGCAAGAGGAAAATGAGGCAAGAGGGTCCCCGGCAAGAGTTGCTACCAAGCATGAGAAAGTCTCAGCTTTTATGTCTAGAGTGAGACCAAGATCAGAAGCAAAGTTTTAGACGGGAAACAGATCTGAGAAAGTAATTTGGAATTTAGAGCCCAGAGAAAATCCCCAAAACCCTGTGCTCAGGGCAAAGCTTATTGGGGCTGGGAGTAGGTTATTAATGTGGAATATTTATGATTATCTAGTC
Organism: Mustela erminea; assembly: GCF_009829155.1. NCBI lineage: Eukaryota > Metazoa > Chordata > Mammalia > Carnivora > Mustelidae > Mustela > Mustela erminea. The sequence continues at coordinate 65,438,622 of NC_045614.1, read as the reverse complement.
AATTGGTCAGGAATGATAACAAGGGGCCTGATGTTCAGAGTTGGAGCCCATTGTGTGACCCGTTTTTTCAAAATTTCAGGAGCAATGGCTATGAGAACTATTAGGGCAATGGAATCATTAACAAGTCTTGGTTTGGGACACTGATCCTGAAAATCCTCACCTCTTTCAAACCCAGAGCATTAGAAAATGGTTAGGTTGCTTTATTCATGTGCATACATGGGGTTGAAGCACATGAGTCAAGCAAAACATCTGTTCATATTAAATAAGATGATTTTCACAGAAATAATTGTGACACTATTTTCTCTACTTATTTGTACATCTAGAAGTAGAAATTCACATGAATGGTGCAAAGTGTGTAGCCCTATTCCCTTGCATTAAGTAAATATAGAACCAACAGTCTGGCATTCTCTTAAAAAGATAGTAAATCACCCTCTCACTTCAAGGCTCTATTTTATGGGCCCCAGAATGATTATCAAGGTTCTAGAACCATTTAAAACTCTCTAGGACTACACGACCCTCAGCTAACTACTACTTAACCTTGCAAACCTCCCATTTTCCCACTTGTAAAATTTTGTTAAGAGTAATTGCCAGCACTTACCGGATGGTCACTCTTTGCCAAATTCCACTCTAAGTACATTATATGAATTCACCCATTTTAATCCCCACAGTCACCTAGTAACTCAGACTACAACTATCTCCATTTTGGAATGTGAAATTGAGGTATGAAAAAGATAAAAACCTCATCCAAATCACATTGTTCCTAAGTGAGAGCATCCACGTTTGAACACTGGCCATGGTTTCTAAGTCAATTTATTTAAACAGAAAGTTATGCTTCCTTCCAGGGACATTCATTCTTATGTAATGTGAATATAATAAAAGGGAAATCTTAAATAGGCACGTGGTAAGACCTGCTAAATGTCATTCTCCCCCTTGCCTTGTCTTGTCCAGCTTAATTCCCAAGCTCCCCCTAGATTATGGGCAAGGGAAGGGAAATTGAAAATATGTGACTTTTAGCTCCCTAGCTAATTCTGATAGAACTCCAAAATTGAGAACTTTTATATTCTGTGAACCCATTTCACAGTTTTATAACATTCATTCTCAGGAGGTTCCTTCCTGATTTCTGACTTAATTCAAACATGAGGAACTATAAGGTGTTTTTTTCTTGTTCTCTTAAGAATTCTGTTTTGTAACATTCCTAAGAGTTTATGATTATGTCAAACATGCCAAGTTTGTTTGGTCAAAAATTGTTTGGCTCTCTGACGGCTCTATTTTCTCACGATGTTTACTTGTACAGCCGTTGCATGGTTGTATTCACAGACATCTCCTGACAGCCAGTACATTCTGCTTCTTGGGTTGCCAACAACTATTTCCAAAAATTAAGTCTGAGTGTGATGTGCTGCAGTATCCTGATTCATTAACTGCAGGCTGAGCTACACTCATATTCCATCTCTGTTTTTTCCTCCTTCTCCGCATCCTGGGCTTCTTTATAGAAATCTTTGGAATCCTTAAGATAGCTTAAGAATAAGAAGAATGTCAGGCCAGTCTAGAAATATTCAGTGTCTCCACAGATTATCATGGGTTTAGGGTTTAGGGTATCTTCTCTTTCATGATCAAAGATGAGAAATATACTTAGAAGTCCCATCGTTTTTTTCATAGCTGGGTGAATTTGACCTCTGTGCATGCTTATGAACCATTGCAAAGCAATTTAGCACAGTGGAAAATGAGAGCAATAAGATAGGATGAGTATATCTATGAGGCACTTAAAGATTCATGTTTTATTTGAATAAAATTGGGAAGTGGAAATTCCGTAGCATTTTACAAGCATGAGGAGAATACTGCCCTCTTACTCCCATGGATTATGAAGTTTTCAGATGGACTTTGGAGGATATCCATGAGCCACTGAAGTGATATTTAAAATTTTATAGTTGCATTTCGTGGGCAGGGTATTCAATTTTTTTTTTTAAGATTCTTCAAATGGCTGGGACAAACTGAATTAAGGGCTAGGAAAAATAGTATGTGTGAGTTCAATGTTCATATCTGTAGTGATTGGAAATTTGGCCTACATGTCACACGTTACATTTTTTTTTTTTTGACTTATTCTTTTATTTATTTATTTATTTATTTATTTTATTTCCAGCATAACAGTATTCATTATTTTTGCACCACACCCCGTGCTCCATGCAATCCGTGCCCTCTATAATACCCACCACCTGGTACCCCAACCTCCCACCCCCCGTCCCTTCAAAACCCTCAGATTGTTTTTCAGAGTCCATAGTCTCTCATGGTTCACCTCCCCTTCCAATTTCCCCCAACTCCTTTCTCCACTCTAAGTCCCCATGTCCTCCATGCTATTTGTTATGCTCCACAAATAAGTGAAATCATATGATAATTGACTCTCTCTGCTTGACTTATTTCACTCAGCATAATCTCTTCCAGTCCCGTCCATGTTGCTACAAAAGTTGGGTATTCATCCTTTCTGATGGAGGCATAATTACATTTTTTTAAATAGTTCATTCAAAGGCTTTTACTGAGTGTCTAACAATGTGCCAAGCACAGTGCCAGGTGCTAAGGACACTATGGAACTTCAGCTCTTTCCCTCACAGACCTAAACCCTAATGGGGTGTTTGGGGACAGCTCTGCATTGACTCCCTGCCTCTGCTTGCCTCCCAGGTCTGCCATCCACTCTACTTTCTCTACTTCCTTGAAGTGGGGTCTCCAATTCCTGCCCACCTCCTTGCCCAGGTCCCTTTTGTGGACATCACTGAGAATAGGGAAATAATGAAAGGCTTTGAATATGTTTTTCAACTCTGAGAAGAAGCTAGGCTCTCTTCTGGCATAATAAAATGCAGGAGTTACAGGTAGAGAAAGTTAATCTTCACAAGGCGAAGTGTCTGACTCTATTTTGAGGCTCCTGCATGATTTAAGACCTCGATGAAGGTGTTAGTTTTTACAACCCTCTCCACCTTATCTTGTAGACCTTGTGCCAAAAATGATGGATCTTGACATTGCAAGGAGAGAGATAGATAATGGAGGGATTCCTAAGAAAAAATGTAGAGCACTTCTGCTGACCAAGGCTCAGAGCCATGGGATATACCTTAAAATCTAGAATGAATTCTTTCATCTGTGGAGACAGCAAAAGCACATGTGTGTTGAGTAGACAAACTATTTAAAAATCTCCACTATCCAATGGACTATGTGTACCTTATAATTTATCATTTGAAAGTGAGGTAAAACACAGGCTAACATTCTCCAAGAATCTGTATGTGCCTGGCCACCTAATACATAGTTTTACAGAAACAGTACCACTCTGTTCTTTCTTGTTCTTTCCAATTCAGTAATCAATTTTAAAGATTGGAATGCCAAAATCAGTCAACATTACTCATCTGTGGACCATTAATTAAAATAGTACATTTGTCAAAGTTAAAGAAGTAGGTGACTTGTAAAGGGAGGGAATGGTACCAAGAAACCTAAGCTATTTTGGTTCCAGCAACTATCAGCTTAACTCTGGACTTTGTGTGAGAAGGATGAACAAAATAAACCATGAAGACATAGAATAGGTAACTGACCCCAGTTTGTGGCACAGAGGGAGAGAATTTGAAGGGTAAAGTTCTGTTCATCCATTTACTCTGACAAAGCTGTAAAGTTAGCTCTGAGATTGAAGTTAATTGCAATGGAAATTTCATATTATAAATCAATTTTTTCCTAAATATTACTCTGTGTAATTGGGTCAGAAATATTAAGTACAGTGCTCATTTTGCTTTAGAATCCACGGCCTGTGGGAGATGTAGCTGCTACTGTTGTCTTGGGTCTGATGCTGTCCTTATCTTCCTACTTCTTTACTCATGCCCACATCCTCAGTTTGGGCATTTGCAGGGGTAGAATCTGTTTTGGTACGCTAACACTTGTCCCTAAAGTGAAAGTTGGTGTTTTCAGACAAAGAACTAGATTTTATCTAAAATTTTCTGGAATTAATTCAGTAAAGTGTGCTCTGAATTTCAGTTTATATAAACTGGGATTTCAGATTACATAAAATAAACTAGTCTATATTGACTCAGGACTCCATAATTAATCATTTTGTCCAAGAATGTAATTGGAAATATTTCTATGTACTATGTAATATTCTGGCAACATCTGTCCTGGAGACAGGGGTATGTTCTGAGAAAACGTTGCTTCATCTCTGTAGAATCTCTAAGATGTCTGACATTATTTAGGCCACTGTTAGAACAAGATGGCTCAGCAATTTTGTTTTTAGTCCTTAAACCTTGAAAATATCAAACTCTTTTCCCAGTGAGTCAGTTTATCTGTTATGGAATTTGAGTGACTTTCATCTTGGAAATCTTCTGGACATGGAGGTTCCATGAGTCCATAGGATTACAAACTCACCAGAGAAGGATTTGGAAGGACTGAGCCAACCTGTTAATTATTTACCTTGGTTATCCTGTAGCCCCACTGTCCTGTCCTATACATATCACATCTTCATTAGCCATTCATCAGTCAATGGACATTTGGGCTCCCTCCCGAGTTTGGCTATTGTTGATTATGCTGTTATAAACATCCAGATGCATATATCCCTTCAAATCTGTACTTTTGTATCTTTAGATAAATACCTATTAGTGAAATTGCTGGATCATAGGGTAATTCTATTTTTAACATTTTGAGGAACCTCCATACTGTTCTCCAGAGTGGTTGTACCAGTTTGCATTCCCACCAACAGTGCAAGAGGGTTCCCTTTTTTCTGCATCCTCCCCAACACCTGTTTGTTTCTTGTGTTGTTAATTTTAGCCATTTTGACAGGTGTGAGATGGTATCTCATCATGGTTTTGATTTGTTTTTCTTTGATGATCAGTGATGTTGAGTATCTTTTCATGTATCTATTAGCCATCTGGATGTCTTCTTTGGAAAAGTGTCTTGTTCATGTCTTCTGCCCCTTTCTTAACTGGGTTATTTGTATTTGGGGTGTTAAGTTTGATAAGTTCTGTGTAGATTTTTGATACTAACCCTTTATCAGATATGCAGTTGGCAAACATCTTTGCCCATTCCTAAGGTTGCCTTTTAGTTTGTTGATTGTTTCCTTTGCTGTGCAGCAGTTTTTCATCTTGACGATGTTCCACTAGTTCATTTTTCCTTTGGTTTCCCTTGCCTGTGGTGAAGTGTCTAGTAAGAAGTTGCTAAAGCCAAAGAGGCTTCTCCCTATCTTCTCCTCTAGGATTTTGATGGTTTTCTACCTCACATTAAGATCTATCATCCATTTTGAATTTATTTTTGTGTCTGGTGTAAGGAAGTGGTCTAGTTTCATCCTTCTGTGTGTTGCTGCCCAGTTTTCCCAACATCATTTGTTGAAGAAATGTGCTCCACATTTTTTTTCCATTGTATATTCTTTTCTGCTTTGCTGAAGATTAGTTGACCATATAGTTGTGGGTTCATCTGTGCGTTTTCTATTCTGTCCCACTGATGTATGTGTCTGTTTTTGTGCCAGTACCATTCTGTCTTGTTGATTATAGCTTTTCAATGTAGTTTGAAATCTGGAAACATGATCCCTCTAGTTTTGTTTTTCATTTTCAGAATTGCTTTGGCTATTTCTTTTGCGTTTCCATACAAATTTCAGGATTGTTTGTTTTAGCTACATGAAGAATGCTGGTGGTATCTTGATGGGGATTGCATTAAATATGTAGATTGCTTTGGGTAATATAGACATTTCAACAATGTTTGCTCTACCTCAACATCATAAAGGCCATATACAAAAGACCATCAGCTAATATCATCTTCAATGGGGAAAAACTGAGAGCTTTTCCCCTATGGTTAGGAACCAAGACAAAGGTGTCCACTCTCACCATTACTAATTAACCTAGTACTAGAAGGCTTAGCCTCAGCAATCAGACAACGAAAAGAAATAAAAGACATGCAAATTGGCAAGGAGGAAGTCACTATATGCAGACAACGTGATAAACTATGTAGAAAACCTTGAAAAACTCTACCAAAAAAAATTCCTAGAACTCATACACGAATTCATCAAAGTCACTGAACGTAAAATCAAAGTGTAGAAATTTGCTGGATTTCTATACATCTATGAAGAAGCAGAAGAAAAAGAAATCAAGGAATCAATCCCATTTATAATTGCACCAAAACAAAAATATACCTAGGAATAAATCTAACTAAAGAAGTAAAAGATCTAAACTCTCAAAACTATAAAACACTTATGAAATAAATTGAAGAGGACACATAAAATATCCTTAAAACTAAAGAGTTTTTCCATATTCTCTACATTCAAAAAATTCCTCCTTGGTGTGGGTTCTTAGATAATGAAGGAGATCTACATTCTGACTAAAGGATTCTCTTCATTCACTGCATTGATAAGTGTTCTGTTTAGTGTGCCTTTGGTGATATCTCCTAAGGGTTGAATGCCAACTAAAAACTTTTCCACATTCAAGATATTGATAAGGTTTTTCTCCACTATGGATAAGCTGATGTCAAAGAAGTGTTCAATTCTGACTGAATGTTCTTTCACACTGACTAATTTATAGGGTTTTTTTTTGGTATGTATCCTCTTGTCTGAAGACAAACATAACCCCCAGAGACTTTTAGTGGGACTAAGAGATGCATCTCAGAGACAAACAATGGGAAATAAGCAAATCTGTGTCCAGGATGTTATAGTGTTTAAGATTCTAGACTAAGGTTACTGACCCCAGGTGAGACTAGAACATTCTTTAGGATTATCTATTCCCTCGTTGAAAGAAAGCCTATTCTATACACGCCCCAAATTGTTTTTATATTCTGAGATGCCATTTCTGCAAGTGCTGCCATCCCCAAGTAAAGTTCCACTCTTGGGATTTATATATAGGACATATAGCTGCAGTTGGCCTTTGCACATATTTTCAGATCTGGCTCTTGGTCTTTCATAAGCAAGCACACCTAACCTCAGCACATTTGTTCTAACTTTTTCTCTTCTACTTTTTTTTCTTTCCAAGGGAGTAACTTTTTTTTTTTGTTTTTAACCGCCTGGGAACACTGGAAGATGTAGAAATGTTGAAAAGTAATAGAGAAGTTGACATTTGCTTCCTTTCCTATTTAAATCTTTTTCATCTTCTCTCTTTTCCTTCTGCTATTTTTCACTCTTTTTCCATCCTTCAATTCTTAATTTTTTTCCCAAGTGCAGAAATTCTTGACTGCTATGATTATGCTTCTTCTCTCATGTCCTTCCCATAATAAGCTCTACCAAAGAATGGAGGAGGGGAGCTCATATGAAAATAAAAAAGGAACCTCTGCAGCTTTTGCTATGTTCCTTATCCTACAGAGTCATCTTTCTTCCTTATGATTCAAGGGCATGTTTATCTTTCTTTTATCTTTTTTTCCTAGATATCATAACACCTATTTTTATTCCCTCTTGAGACATTTATCAGTTAGGCTATATAACAAGTCATGCCAAAACTTAATGACTTAAAACAATAACCATCTGTTAAGCTCAAAATTCTATGCCCTGTCAAGTTTGCACTGGGCTCGACTGAAGAGTTCTGCTTATTCTGGCCAGGGTTGGTTGATCTCAGCTGGGCTTATCAATTTGTCAGGAGTCAGCTTCCAGATTGGCTGCGGATTATTTGGTCAAAGGTGGCCCAGGTAGTTGGCTGGTTTCACTTGCTCCTCATCCTTCTGCAGGCAAGACCAGGACTACTCACTTGGAGTACAGCACAGGATAGCTCAAAGCTGACAGGAAATGTACAAGTTCTCCTGAGACTCAGCCTTGAACTCACAAAATGACATTTGGCTGCATTTTATTAAACAATTCAAATCAAATACTAGAAGGGGAGAGGTGACATGGATTCCAAATCTCAATGGGAGGGCAAAAGTTTGCAACCGTTTTTTTGTAATCTTGCACAGAAACAATAAAGTAGTGCAGTGTGGCTCTGAAGTTGAAGTTTAGAGGCAGAATATCACAAATCTCATCTTTCACAAATGATTAATAATGTTCACATTCTTTAACTCTCTTTGGTTCCATTTCTAAATGTAAAATAGGGACTAAAATAGTATCTATGATATAGAGTTGTTGAAGATAAAATAAGAATATATTTATATTCCCATATATTATGAACTTAGCACAGTGCCTGATGCATAGTAAGAAAATATATTTGAGCTATTGTTATAGTGTTGTCATAATTTTTATTGTTAGAGCTCACAGCCTGGTTTTCCATTTAGATATACAATGGGTATCTGTAATTTTTCAAGGCCTTGTAAATTCCATTGAAACCCACAGACACCTTTGTCATAAAGAAATATTTTTTTTTTTTAGAAATATTATTTTTATACTTGTTGACCACATACATACTTGACCTTGGATGGCAAATATGACTCTGAGCTTCTTCTAACTTCATGACAGATGTAATTCATTGATTTTGGCTTTTTTTTTTTTTTTCAGGCTTTTTTGAACAAACCTCCAGAAAACTACTACCTAATGACCAGAGGTGGTACAAGAGATAAAATGTTCTTATTATACTAGAGACAGGGTCAGAAGGCAACAAGCACTCTGGTAATTAGTCTATCTAATTAAGCTAATTAGAACCAATTGGGCTTCTAAAGAGGAAAAATAAATTGCAAAAACAAAGAAACCTCTTTGGAAAGGATCATAAGTCATCATGAAAAGTCAGGCTGATTTTCAGGGAGCAGCATGGCTTATGGGTGAGAGAATGTGCTGGATACCTGTCCTGGAAATAACTTATTCTCCCTCTATAACACTGGCACTTTCAGAGTCTAGAGCAAGTAACAGCATTAAAAAAAAAAATGGTTAGTATAATCATTACAAGATTTTAGCAATAAATTTATAAAGGAGTGACTTTTGACAAACCACTTTATCTCCCTGAATCTGATTATTCATCTGTTAAATGAGAAATAGAGCTGAAAAAGACAAGAGAGGAGATGAAAAGAAACTGATCATGTCATTTGTAAGAACTAAGAGACTAGGCACTCAATTCAACTCTGTGTCTAAAATATAGAATATTTAGATTGAAATATGTTTCCAAATACTTCAGTGTCATGCACCTCATAGACAATACAGTTGGAAGTGGGTAGTTTCCCACTGTTTAAGAGAACGATTTGGATACTCTATGTTGCCAGGGTTCAAAAGAACTCTGAAGTGTACCTGAGATGAGAAGGGAAACTGCTTTTACAGTTTTCCTTGCCTCATCTGACTCCCAATTAAATGATAGTTTTGGCTATAGTGAAAGAGACCCCTTTCAATAAATCATAACCACACAACAGTCTATAAGGTAGTAAGTACTCTCCCATATACTGGTTCACATTTTTCACAGCAAACTCATGAGGGAAGACTTGTGGTTTCCCCTCTTTATGGGTAAGTCTCAGGAAGTGAAATGCTTTTCCCAAGGTCATGCAACAAGTCACTGCCAGAGCAACTCCTCAAAGGTAGCTTTTCTCCCATATTCTTGGCTCAATCCATAATACTAGATGCTTAAGGGAACATGACCACTTGATAAGTTTATAAATGCCATGTTTGATTGCAAAAATGTCAGACAGGTACTTAAATGAATATTTTTCAACACAAAATGCCTATGATAAAATGTAGTTAATATCTCCATGAGAAAAAAAATTAATTTGGACCTTTTATTAATTTCTTATTTTCTTGTGTTAACTTATATTTGGCATTCATTATATATATTATGTGAATAAAATCACCACTAAGCCAACAGTGAATAGGTCTTATTCCATATGATGGAGTTATTGGCTTTTATTCCTAAGGGTTCCAGAGCATTAAGATTATGTAGTATAAAATGATGATGATGATGATTATCATCATCATCACCATCATTGAGCTTCCAGGTGGCACTTTGGAACTACAAAATGTCTTGATGTCACACATTATTTTGCATAGCAATCCCAGGAGCTAAGTCAGTATGATGTGATGTGAAACGGGGGATGCCAAATGAAAAAAAATAAAGAAAAAATCCCAGTAATACGATGTTAACTTCCACCTGATTTTAACACACACTTTGAGAAATAGAACTGTTAAGATGCAAAAATAACACTAATTTACCACCATTTCAATACCTATATTTAGATATGAACATAAAAGAACCAACAGGGGCTTGAAAACACCAAGTCCATAAAGAAGATTTATTCATTTATTCAATGGTCCAGGTTTAGAGTTAGGTTCTAAGGACACAGAACATAAGCAAGAGCATAAACATTGAGGTTCCTGATAGAGCATACAATCTCCTGGGTGAAAAGATTGACCAAACATTTAGGCAAGTAAAAAAATGTAAAAAATTTAACTACAAGTCATGGGGCTCTGGCATATTGAGGGAAGATTGCCTAAGAATGTAATGTTCAAGATAAGCAAGATGGTTAATTTCATGTGTCAACATTATTGGGCTGAGGGACTCCCAGATAGCTGGTAAAACATCTCTGGATTGTCAGTGAGGGTATTTCCAGATAAGGTTAGTGTTTGATTAGTAGACTGAAGAGTATGTTCTCTAATAATTGGTAGGTAACATCCAATCTGTTCAGAGCCCAAATGAAACAAAAGGGTGGAGCAAGAGCAAATTCTCTCATTCTCCACTTGAGCAAGGATGTCTATCTTCTTCTACCCTTACACATTGGAGTTACTAGTTCTCTAGACTTTGGACTCCATAACTTATACCTTTGGCTCCATTGGTTTTCAGGCTCTGGGACTCCGACTGAATTATACCACCAGATGTCCTGGTTCCACGGTTTACAGACAGGATGCCATGGCATAGCTAAGCCTTCATAATCATGTAAGTCATTTCCAGTAATAAATCAACTCCTCTATCTATCTATCTATCTATCTATCATCTATATACCTGTGGTTTTGTTTCTCTGGAGAACCATGATAACATAATGAGACACTATATTCTGTTAGAAGTGAATTAACTAAAAAAAGAAAGAGAATGAGAGAGAGAGAGAGAGATCGAGAGAGAAAGCTCCTGCAGGCACAAGGAACAGTGTGACTAGAATCCCAGTGATGGGAAGAAGGGACACTGCCTGTGGCACATGACCCGGGAGACAAAACTGGCTGGGGAAAGTGGTGTAAGACAAAGCCGAGCAAATGTCAGACATGGATTTTATTTAATCCCTTTAAATGATTTTTGACTTTATCCTAAAAACAAATGTGGTATCTTAATTTAAGATAGATGCAGATAGTGAATCAGATATGTATCTTGAAAAAAGTTTCTGTGGCTTTAGTACAGAAAAGCATTCAGAGTGGGGAGAGTGCATGAGGATGGTGGGGCCTGCCATGGCACTACTAACTTGTTTAAAGGGAGCATGGGTTCAGCTACAGAAAAATGGAGAGATTAGAAACTAAGGAGTAAAAATTGAAGGTACGTGGGTTGCAGTAAGTGATAAGGTTGGGAAAAGGGAAGAAATAAAAATAACAATGACATTTCTGGTTTATCAAAGTGCACGTGTCGGGGTGCCCTTCACCAAGATAGGGAAAACTGAAGGAACTTACGGAATTTCCTTTGAGGGTGGACGTGGAAGAGGAATATGGATGTACTGTGTTTGCACCTCGCAAACATCTTAGAGAATACGTGAGGTGGCCATTCTACTATAGGAGGCTAGAATTTGAAGGACAAGTCTTAGAAAGAGATATATGAAAAAAGGAATCATTTGTAGAGAAAGGCAGAGTAAACACCTTGTGGATCATGGGCCTCAATGCTGAGAAATTCCAACATTTAACCATGGAGAAAACAATGTAAGTGAGTCAGAGAAGAGGGATAACCAGAAATGAAAGAGAAAAACCAAGAGAATAACATGTCACAGAAACCCAGACACAAGCCTATTTAAAGAAGAAGACCATAGCTCCAAGTGCTGTTCAACTATCAGATAAAATAAGATCCATAAAGTAATCAGTCAACTTAATGGCCATTACTATCTTACATGTTGATGGAATTATAGCAGCAGAATCCAAATGGCGTAAGAATGAAGGCAGGAATAAAGTGGCTGAGGAAGAAATATGGGGATAGAGAGGTCTTGGTGTAAAAAGCTGTAAAGATCAAGAGAATGGGAAGACAAGCCACAGACCAGGAGAAGATCTTTGCAAAAGATATATCTGATAAATGAATGGTATTCAAAGTATATCCCCCTCAAAAAACAAAACAAAGCAAAACTCCTGCAATTCAACAATAAGAAAATGAACAATACATTTAAACAAAAAATAAGCAACAAATCTGAACAAACACTAGATGGCAAATAAGTGTATGAAAAGATGCTCCATTTCATATACCATCCAGGAAATGAAAACTAAAGCAACAATGAGTTATCACTATTAGACACACCTATTAGAATGGCCATAATCCAAAACACTGACAGCATCAAATACTGGTGAAGCTGTGAATCAACAGGAACTCTCATGCATTATTGAAGGGAATGCCAGATGACACACCCGTTTTGGAAGATAGTTTGGCTGTTTCTTATAAACAAAACATACTCTTAGCTTACAATCCAGGAGTTAAGCCCCTTGGTATCTGCCCAAAGTAGTTGAAAACTTATGGCCACACAAAAACCTGCACAGAGATATTTATAGCAGCTTTATTAATAATTTCCCAAACTTGGAATCAATCAAGATATCCTTTAGTAGGTGAATGGATAAACTGTGGTGAAAACTGACAATGTACTATTATTCAGTGTCAGAAAGAAATGTGTTCTCTGTTCAACAACAGTTATCATCAGGGAAGTGCAAATAAAAACCACAATGAGATATCACTTCACACCTATCAGAACGGCTAAAATCAAAAAGACAAGAAATAACAAGTGTTGACAAGGATGTGGAGAAAAAGGAATCCTTGTGCATTGTTGGAGGGAATGTAAATTAGTATAGCCACTGTGGAAAACACATAAAGAATCCTCAAAAAAATTAACATAAAAATATCATACAATCCTGTAATTCTACTACTGGGTATTTACCCAAAGAAAATGAAAATACTAATTTGAAAAGATATAAACACCATTATGTTTATTGCAGCATTATTTAAAATAGCTAAGATATGGAAGCAACCTGAGTGTCTATAGATAGCTAAATAGATAAGGAAGATGTGATGCATATGTTCACACACACACACACACACACACACACACACACACACACAGAATACTACATAGTCATAAAAAAGGATTAAGTCTTGCCATTTACAACAACATGAGGCGCCTAGAGGGTATTATGCTAAGTGAAATAAGTCTGACTGAGGAAGACAATTACCATATGATTTCACTCATATGTGGAATCTAAAAAACAAAATAGACAAATAACAAATAAACAAAGATCAGAATCAGACCTGAAAATATAGAAAATAAACTGATGGTTGCCAGAGGAGAAGTGGGAAGGGGATGGGTAAAAAGGGATTAGAAAATGCCAGAGGAGAGGTGGGAAAAGAGTGGAAGATTCAAGGGCGCCTGGGTGGCTCAGTGGGTTAAAGCCTCTGCCTTCGGCTCAGGTCATGGTCCCAGGGTCCTGGGATCGAGCCTTGTGTCGGGCTCTCTGCTCAGCAGGGAGCCCGCTTCCCTCTCTCTCTGCCTGCCTCTCTGCCTACTTGTGATCTATGTCTGTCAGATAAATAAAATAAAATCTTTAAAAAAAAAAAAAAAGGTAAGATTCAGGCTTCCAGTTATAGAATGAATAGGTCATGGGAATAAAAGGCACTGTATAGGAAATATAATCAGTGATACTATAATAGTCATATAGTGACAGATGGTAGCTACACCTGTGGTGACCATAGCATAACATATAGAGAAGTTGAATCACTAGGTGATTCTGAAACTAATGTTAACATTGTATGTCAACTATATAAAGGTTACCTAGTATTATTCCAACTATATGACCCTCTGGAAAAGGGAAAACTATAGAAACAATAAAAATGTCAATGGTTAACAAAGGTTAGAGGAGAGGTACCAAAAAATAGACAAAGCAAAGAGGATTTTAAGGGGTTAGGTGAAATTATTGTCTATGATACTGTAATGGTAGATATATATATATAATTATACATTTGTCAAAACCCATAAAGTACATCAAGAGCAGCCCTGATGTGAACTGAGGATTTTGGTTAATAATGATGTATCAGTGATACAGATTCATGGACCAAAACAAATGTCCCACCGTGGTGTAGGATGTTGATAATGGAAGAAACTGCATATATGGAGATTGGTGGTATATATGAACTCTCCATACTTTTCAACTTTGCAGTGAACTTAAAATTGTTCTAACAATAAAATCTATTTTACACTTGATCTTAGCCAAAAGGCCGAGAAGCGAAGGGGAAAAAAGAAGAAAAAGAATAGACAGTAACTGGAAAATATAATAGAAAGTTTTTCTTTTTCTTTTTAATGGGAAAGACTTGAACAAGCTTAAACGCATGGGAATAAACCAACTAAAAGTAGAGAATAAGTAGAATAGATACATAAGGATTTGCTCATTAATCCTGGAAAATTGCACTATTTTCTGCTAAAAATAGTACAATATTACATGGATAGAAACATACTAAATCAACATAGAAATATAGTAGGACAGGTGTGCAGTGTTGCATACCCACTTAGGATTGGTGATCACTCACTTATAATAAAATTAGTCTATAATATCAGGTAAGATTCTCTAGAAGTGCTCAGATTCTCATCTTGTAGGCTTTGAAAAAGTGACTATTTGGGTTAATGTAGGGTTGGGATTTTGCTAGATAAGTGAAAGAGAAAGATGAGGGCAAGGGATTTTATGACATTCCCAAGGGTAGACCACAGACTTGAAGATAAGTTAATATGATCCAAAGACCCTTGATTACTTGATTTTATACATTTATTCATTTTCACTTTTTATTACCTATTTACTGCATGTTAAGTACTATTTTGGGCATTGGGGTTAGAATAGTGAAAAGAGATGAATTCTTTTGTGGAATTCGCTTTTTACATGAATGGACAAATGTATATACAAAGCATCAGGTTTTATGAGTTTATGAAAAAGTAAGACAGTGTTTGGAGGATATAGAGGATATAGAGGATCTGACACTCTCGGACTTCAAGGTCAAGTGTGGAGAGGTAGGTAGGAGGAAGAAGTATACTGTGCAGTGTTTTTTTATTTTATTTTATTTTAGTTATTTATTTGACAGAGAGAGAAATATCATAAGTAGGCAGAGAGACATAGGGGGAAACAGGCTCTCTGCTGAGCAGAGAGCCCAATGTGGGGCTAAATCCCAGGACCCTGAGATCATGATCTGAGCTGAAGGAAGAGGTTTAACCCACTGAGCCACCCAGGTGCCCCCTGTGCAGTGTTTTAAAGACCATGATAAAGACTTAGAATTTACTCCAAGGAAGAACATATTTTGACTTACATATTAACAAAACTCTCTGGCTATTATCTTGAGAATAGATTGCCCGAGTAGAGGATGGGGATGGAGATAGTGGGTGAACAACCAGAAGCTTTAATGACTCAATTAGGAAGCAAGAGACAGATGAGAAGTGATATTGGCTTGTTCCAAGATGGCAATAGTAAATATACCAAGAACACATCAGATTTTTTTTTTAAGATTTTATTTATTTATTTATTTGACTTGAGAGACAGTGAGAGAGGGAAAATAAGAGGGAGCCCGATGTGGGGCTCCATCCCAGGCCCCTGGGGTCATGTCCTGAGGTGAAGGCAGACACTTAAGAACTAAGCCATCCAGATGCCCCAACACATCAGGTTCTTGAAACATTTCAGATGTAGAGCCACCAGGACTTTCTGTTCTTATGAAATTTGTATACTATTATACCAATAAATACTGTCCTCTTCTATTGCAACACAAAACATATATTCTTTTTAAATAATTTTGCAGGTAAGAAGGGAATAGAAATATTTTTATGTAGTTGGAATTTGGAGTCCAACATCTATGATTTGGATCATGGCCACGTCAGTTGTGCAAGCCTAAACAAACTCTTCCACCCCTTGGTTTTATAGTTTTGTCATTAAATGAAAAGATGTGCATATGACGCCTCATACTGGTGCCTAGCACAGAATACATGCTTGACTCCTGATAGCCACTGGACTCCTGTGCTGTGGACCCTGCCCCTGAATGCTTTGGTACCTATGGTTAAGCCATTGGCACTTGAACTGAAATGAGCAAAGAATCTCTTTGGACCTACCCACATTTCATTTATTCCATATTATTGTTTTTATTTCTTCAAGGTAGTTGAAGAAGTAAGATGTAAAGCATAGACACTGTGACCTGCCATGTTTTTTTATCATGGGATGAAAGCCAGATGACAACAGGGAGCCTAGATAATGCTATAGATCAGAAGGAAGCAGAAGTGAGATGGAGAGAAATTTCATTTCTGCTTGTTTCTGAGTCTCTCACTGTAATTGCCCTTCCGGAAGCTTGCTTACTTGTTTTCTGGACAACTCCTATATCTATACAGTATTTTTCTTTTTTTGCCTTAAAAATGGTTGTGTTTAAAATAACGATGTTATTATTAGTCTTTTCATCATCTTTATTATTATTTACATCCTAAGAACTCCCTATCTCTTTAAAGAGGTTGCATTTTGTAATAAATATAGTGAGGAAGTTAAAGGGTTATATTTGGGGGATTGCGATGAATAGATCTGTATTTTGGAACTATTGTTCTCAAAATTGTGTGAAGGAGGGAGATGAGAGAAAGAAGACTGGAGTAGTGAGAGCTCTTGGAGACAAGTGCAGCAATGTAGGAAAGGGATGGTGGGGGACTGAGCCACACTGAATGGTGAGAGGGAAAAGAGCCATACCTGAGTGGTAAAGATAATCGTGATTTTATAGTGATTTGTTGAATACCAGGAAGAACACTGAGACAGGATGAAGCAAATTTTAAAAACAAAGTTTATAGTCGAAATGCCAAATTAAATGAATTGTTAAAAAAAAACCCACAACATTAAAATGAAAATCATGCACTCCGTTGGAATATACCGGGCCGGAGAAACTGTCATTTCTGTGGCGATTGTCGTTGGACGGTTTGAAGGAGTAGGAGAGGGGACTGCTCTTGAGGTACAGACTGGGGGGTCAGCAGCATATCAGGGTAATTAAATTCATAAAATGTGTGAGAAGTCCCTGGGAGATGACAGAATATAGACAGTAGTGAAACAGTCCGCTGGGGAACTATAAAATTTAAGGGCCAGACAGCAGAAGAGGATGTCACAAGAATTGAAAGAGTATCAGAGAGGTAGAGGCAGAATCTGGAAAGGAGGCTATCAAAATGAAGGGAGTATTAAGGAGGAGTCCTTGACCTTAAAAGTCAAGGAAAGATATACTAAGGAGGAGTCAAAAGTAACATTTGGGGGTTTACAGTTAGAACAATGAGTGCCTGGAACTAGCTCAGTAGATACATTTAATTGGATGAAAGATGTGGTGCATATTAAAGCATTCAGAGAGAAGGTCCCTTAAAATGTCAGTCTTCTCTACAGATCATTATCAGGAGCTTCCAGTGTGATAAAGATGCTTACAGAAGGTAAGGCCCAGAGCCTCGAACAAAAGAAGCTATGATTCAAAGTCCTCTTTGCCTTGTCCTCCTGTTTAGACTCAGTTTGTGTTTAGGGAGAACAAAAGAGAAAAAGGGAGCGAGATGTTGCCTGGGGACATGCTTTAAATGCGAAGGTAATTTCTAAAGCAGTTCTTTATACCGGTCACTGCAGTCCTGGTTCTGGAAATCAGCTTTACTGGTCAGGAAATCTGATGTTGTCCTGGTGCTAGAGCTGACTCAGAGGAAGTGACTTAGCCGAACTCTCAAATGGATTATAAACAAACCAGGAAGCTAATTTAATTTCCATGGCTCTGAATTGACCCAATTTTTCATGTCCACTGAATTATATACCTCTCTAGGGTAATCAGAAGCCATAGTAGACCAAAGACATCTGGTAAACAGGATATCAGGGCATGGACAGTAGAAGGGAAGGTTTTAGGCAAAACTGGTCAGTTCAAAACCAGCTGAACATTCTTGCCCCACGTCAGAGCTTTTCCCCTGGACACAGAAAGTGCGTCGCTTGCTCAGTGGATCGACCATGGACATTCTTGTATGTTTACTGACTGCTTTGTTTTATCCTTGCTCATCTTTCCTTGAGCACCATTCAGATTGCCTTTTTCATCTGTGGCCCCAAACACATCAATTTATGAAATACAGTGCACTGGACAAGTTAAGTTTGGGAGTCAGGCCAACAATTACTTATTTATTTACTTATTACTTATTTCCTTTGAATGGCTTTGAAAAAGTCAAGTGATTCCATTGCTTTCTTTGCCTGCTTCATTGCATGTGAAAAGCAATACCTAGTCTTCAGTTATATTGTGGAAGTAGATTAGACCTTGTTTATGTTTTCTCTCTCTCATTCTGCTATTTTTGTCCCTGGATTCAGCTGCACATGATGTGGCCATTCAGCCCAATAAGCATGCAAGCCTTTAGTAATCAGGTACTGATCACTGAGAGGTGAAAGGGAGGAAGCCACTCAAAAAAACTGCATGAATTTGGGTGTTACTTCCTTTTTTTCTTTTAAACACATCAACTATGTTGAAATTCATAGAGATTAAAATTTAAAATAACATCATATTAGTTGCTAGGTGAGCATTTCCTTAATTCATTACATATTTTTAAATTTTAAGACTTCTAAAAATGTGTGAGAACTTTGAGAAACTCTAGAAAACTTTCTAACAAACTTAAGAAGACTATGATAGACTGCAACTCTCAGAGGAAATTCTATAATCACAGTGAGGGGCAGACAATTATAAAAGAAACAAAAGAACAACTGGAAATACAAAAACTAATGAAATAATGCAGGACAAATCAAAGATGGGTGCTCGATGTGAATTGTCAACGAATTATAATCAACACAGAAAAACAAAATCTGAGCAAAACGTATTGCACCTGTGATCCATGTAATGCTAGATATTGGGGGCACAAGTTAATAGCAGCAAATACATGTGCTCATTGTTAAGAAGGAAGATTTTGCTCAGTTACTCACTGCCTGATATTTGTTCTATTCTGAGACACCGAGTTTACTTGTGAAACAAATCTATAGACAGTGCAATTTAGGAAAAGTCACTGAGATTAATTTACCTCTAGTATCTAATCACAGATAACTGTGTGTTAACTCTCACAGGAATTTAATCAAGTACTCAGTAAATTCAGTATTTGAGAAGAACATAGTTGTTAATCATCTTTACAATTTTAATTAATTAAGAGTATTAATAGGAAACTCTTTTAAGTGATAATATGTCTATGTATTTTAATCTGGATAGAGCTAGTTGTTCCTCTTGTTTTGGTTTTTGTTCCTGTTGTTAGTGCTTTCTGATGTATTAATATTATTGCTATCATTGATGAAGGTCTACTCGGGCCTAATTGTAATTTATTATGACTGTGTCCCTTTTAGACACTTATTACAATTTCTTACAATAAGAAAATAAGAAAAAAGAAATTACATTTTCTTTATTATTTTTTAAAAATTTTTAAATTTATTTTCAGCGTAGCAGTATTCATTGTTTTTGCACCACACCCAGTGCTCCATGCACTACGTTACAGTTTCTTTAGATACAACATCAGACATGTTGGTACATTTCATCTTCCTGAGATTTTTGCCCTGGGCATTTTAACTGATCCATCCAGTGTCACATGTTTTCAGTCATAAATTTCTTGACTTTTCCTAAGCATAGGTCATTTTTAACTGATTACTAATTAAATTCAGGTTTTACCTGAGTTTGACTTGCTTAACATTCTGTGGTTGAAATTATTGTCTGTATGTTAAAATATTCTGTATTCCACAGTGTTTCAAATGTGTTTCAAAAAGGTCAGAATGGAATCCAATTAAAACAAAAATGATATAACTAAAAATATGATATGTGTTGCCAAATATGGATAATTTAAATAATATAAAAATACAAGGCTCTTTAAAGTAAGTGAACAGAGTGAGGCATTTTGAAAATTACTAAAACTGCTTTGAGCAAAAAAAAGAAATGTGATTAGTTTAGTCACATTGTCCTTCATGGGGAAAAATACAAATCCCTACAGCTATTCCTCTAGAGAAGCGTATCTGTTGGGGAGCAGAAGTGATTAAGGCTATCCTTATTTCCTTATTTTCTGATGCGGGGAATGGGGCTCACTTCACATGGAGAAGTCAAGTCGGAGGATAAAATATCACACCTTGTATTCAAAGCACTTAGGGCTGTTTCCACCGGCTTTTCCAAATTTTACTCCTGATACTTTTCCTTGTAGAAGTTTTGACTTTGAAAGTTCAGGCATTTTTAAGTTTTATCCGTGTGCAAAGCACATCTTGACTTTCTTTAATGTAACTAGCAAGCTTGTTCTGTATTTATTTCACCCTTGCATAACTCAAAAGTAGCGGAACAGATTGTACTCAGATTGGGCAAAAGCAATTACCAAACCCTTAGACTAGGGCTAGTCATGGTCCCAGAAGATAATTTGGGGGAAAGCCATGATGGCACGTAAATACAGGGTTATTAAAGGTTTTCACTGACAGCTTGGCAGCACAGTGCTTTCTAGCACCAGTCCTCTCAGAAGGATCTACAGGGTCACCTCAGAAACTGGGCAGCACATTTTACATTTGGCGTTAACTTCGGGTTTGGCATATGCTCCTGGCTCTGTGTTCACGCTTGAGACAAATTACAGTGGCAATGAGAATACTCAGTAACAAATATAGGCTGAGATCTTGAACATTGACAAGGTGCTTTCACTAGTATGTTTTACATTAGATCCTTACAAATCTGTGTCATGAATGACTTCTCCTTCTTTTTATAGGTAAGAAAACAGAGACTCACTGAATTCATAAAATATTGCAGGTCTGCTTGGGCTTTTAAGAGGTTAGATCAGAGCTCTGACAATTGTATCTGCTTGGGCTTTTAAGAGGTTAGATTGGAGCTCTGACAATTGTATCATGAGAGCCTACTAGGTGCCAGGCTCTGAGGCTGGCAAGGGAGATGCGGCAGAGAACAAGGCAAACAGTTTCTTTCTTCATAAAATGTACAACCGCTAGAGGACATCCATGGAAAATGAGCATAAAATCATGAATAATTATGCCATTACAAGTCGTGATGGAAAGGAAAAAAGAGCACTCTGCAAGGGGAGCACACGGGCACCTGACTACGATTAGGTGGCTTCTATGAAGAAGATAAAGTGAAATGCAGACGAGAAGGGAGGCTCTTCTTAGCAGGCTCTGGCTCTCCACCTCACTTTTCAACATTGGAGCCGTGATCTGACAGTAACATGAAGAAATTTCAAAGTGAAAAAATAAAGACCTCATCTTTGTCTTTATTTAAAAAGAAAAACCCTACTGAATAATAGTCAAGATTCACGTCAGCTTTAACAACTTCCAGGATAATTGGCCAGAATGTAAGTGCACAGCCTTCTCCAGAAACCACTTCTGGATCCTGAGCCCAGATGTGACAGATCTCCTGAAGCCATGTAAGCCTTTACCGAGTCTCCTCTTCAGTCACTTATGCCTGCCTCAGGTATAATTAGTTCTGCCAAGTTACGCTGTCTGCAAGGGCAGATACCATGACATTTCCCATTTGCATTCTCGAAGGTGTACTGCTTCCACATTTGATGTTTAATTGACTCGGTGGATGGAGATACATAATCTGTGCATGGGAACAATACACACATAAGAAACACCGGGGTGTAGCCTAAGATTGTGGTGCCCGAGCAAGCCAGATTTGAGTCCTCACCCCATCTGACCTTTTATCCTTGCTTCCTTGCACTTCCCTGGGCTTTGGATTCCTGTCCGTAAACTAGATCTCCCCTTTAAGGCTCTTAGGCTGTTGTGGAAAGCAAACACAATATACATGAAAATAAGATGGGTTGATGCAACATCTCACAAATTGGTAACTATTATTAATTTCTTATAATTTTCTTTCCTTTACGGTTACCAATCTCCTATAGCTATCTGGAATTTGGTCAAGGAAAATGGGTAGGAGGAAGTTTCTGGGTGTTAGGATATTTAGCATACCATGGTAACTGATTGTGACATATCAACAGGTAATAAATGATAAAGGTGCCGAAATATTGTGATCTATGAAGGAAACGACCAGATATAGATTACGTTTCAGTCTGAACGACAATTAGCTAGTATAGCATTCTTATCCAATCAAAATTTATTATGGTATGAATAATACAGTTTCCAAGATTTTTTAAGGTTACTGTGGGATGTATCTGAAAATAATCGCAAAGTAATAGGACTGCATAGGACAGAAATCACTTAATGCTCTCTATGTGTGCTAAATCAACTTTCCTTGGTCCCTATGAAGGTATCTTTAATAACCACCGTCTCTGGCACATCCTCCTGCTGACTTTGCAACTGATGAAAATAAGCAAACAAGCCATGCCAGCCCCAGCCCTTCTCTGATGCAGGGAGGGAGAAGAGTGTGGGGCCTCAAGGGGAGCAAAGGGAGACCGGTGAATTCAAGCTGGTCAGCCACATCAGGGGTGTTAACCCCTGAAGCTCATGGAAAGAAATCAATAAAGTCAAAATAATAATAGAAAATATCCATCTTTGTTAGTGTTTCAAACTTGCCAAAGATAACCTGAGCAAGAAAGACTGCAAATAAACAGAGAGCATCTTTTCCATAGCCCATCAGTGTCCCTTTATAGCTACATTTGCCCTCAGAGAGAAAAAACAATACTACAGATCTATTCACTTTTAAATCGCTTCTAGTTATTGAAACAATACCCCCCACTTAAATCCTGCCTGTCTGGAACATAGCAGACAATGATCTGATTATCCTTATCATTATTTTCAATCTCTCATCTCTCCTCTCCAGATAACTGTTATCTGGGATCATAGTCAAGTAAAGAGGAGATTGTGTTTCCAGCCATCCCTGGGTGTTTCTTGGTAGCCTTAATTGTCTACATGTGATGGACCATACGGCAGAGCTTTCTTTGTGGAGTACTTTGACTTATGCATTCACAAATTGGGGTGCTCTGAGCAGCTTTTGCTAGTAGATCCCACCTGGTGCACAGCTGATAATCCCAAGAGAAATATGGAGCTGCCCTTCCCACGTTCAGCTTTATGAACTGTGGCTTTTATCCACTTGGCTGATGCAAAAATCTGTCTGCGCCAGGAGTGGGAAGAGTGTGCTTCAAGTTCCTTCCATGCCAATTGGGCCAAGTTATTCCAATCGAGGGTACCTGACTCATGTCTCCCTTCTCTGCAGTGACCATGGAAACTGCATTGCTGATGCTCTGTGTGTGCAGTAGGCTGAGTGTCTGTTAGAAATGTTCAGGGAAGGAGAATCTATTAAAATTTTAAAACCAAATTTTTAACATAGGCCTGACACTGAGTTTAAGGAAGCTAGAAATAACCCACCAACATAGAGTGCAATTGTTCTCTGACATTGTAACCAAAGTGGTTCAGGCTGATTGGTCTAGGTTACAACACACCTGTAATGTAAGTCTTCAAGAGGTAAGACAAAGAACACTGTGTGGTGTTTTAACATTCAGTGCTGCCTTGGGGGGTGTGTGTGTATGTGTGTGTGTTCATGTGTGCGAACATGCATGCCCTCACCTTTGGCGCATGTACACATGTCTTCCTCCCCAAACGCCCTTCTTTCCTTCCACTCTGCTCCTACAGTCATCTGTCTGTCTAGAATCTACCTATTTTTAAAGCTTCACTAAAACATCACCTACTTTGTATAGTTAACTGGGTCCTCTTCAGCAGGGAGAAATCTGTTCTTCCTCCGAATTCACAGAGCATTGCATCTGATTCTAAGGACCTTTTTTGTCTTGTGTTTCAGTTAAGTGAACATAGTTCACTCATGTCCCAGGAGAAGAGTATCTTAACACCTATATTTGACACATCGTTGGCCCTTAGAAAATGGATGTTAAGTAAATGTAGAACACTCATGAATATCATACTACAAATCCAAGCCCTAATGTGGGTAGTACAGGTAATGGAGATCAATACACCAGCACCAAATTCAAATGCTCAAGACTCTCTAATTTCCTGAGAAATCTGAATGTGTTCTTCAAGGATCAGTGGAACCTCAGTAGAGGAATCCGTGTTTGCTGCACACAGGTAGGTAAATTAGCCCAGCTGACAGGTTTTCTTTCCCTGAAACTTTGCTTCCATCAGACAATGTACCAACACTAAGAAAAGCAATGTCTTAACTGGAGTGGGGATCCCAAAAACAAAGAAACCAAAGAGCAAATGCAAAGGCCAAATGAGAAGAGGACTTCTTAGTTCTTGGCAAAGTAGCCAGAGCTCACTTAATGTTGACTTTAGGTATTTTGGTAAAACGTGTTCTAATTGGTTCAAAAGCACTGATTGAAACTTTGCTGGGTTCTGTGGGAGGGTACTAAACAAACAACAAAAAAGAAGCACCTATGCCAGCAACCAAAACTGGACATAGAGATGTAAACAATTTAATGCTTTATTATTTTTGAGGATACTACCCTCTTTCGAGGAAACCAAATGCCAACTTACCACTTAATGTTATTTCTACCTTTCTTTCAGCATTTATTTACTTGCTATCTCTAATTTCATATCTTCCCCACCTATTTGCTTATTTATTTATTACTGCTTTTAATATGTTAACATTTTAATATGTTAACAGTATATTGTGAGGACTTACATAGGATACATGTATACTATGAGCACACTGAAATATACTTTGAGCGTACTGTATTGTCCTTTTAATACAATGCTCCTGCCATGTTCCCCTACAAAATGGACATTTTTGCTCCCAGAATCTGAGTGTTGGAACCTATTTGAATGTCACTCAGTCTAGGTGTCTCCCAGTTGGATAAGTGCCCTTTTCAGGAAGCAGACACACTCTGATCAACATGTACATGGCAGCCTCCAGTGTCAGCTAATGAAATCCCTGGTAACTAAAGGCAAATTCCTCTTCTGGACAGCTTTCATTTTACAAAGTAGTGCACTTACTTGGTGGGCTGTGTTTTGTTGTTTTTCATTAGTTATCTGCTATCTACTTTTTAAATTAGGAATTTATTTTTATAGAGCAGTTTTAGGTTCACAACAAAATTGAGGAGAAGGCATGGAGATTTCCTATATGCCTCCTGCCCCCATACCTGCACAACTTCTCCCATTAGCAACATTCCCCACCAGGGTGACATACCTGCCAAAACTGGTGAATCAACTTTGGCACATCATAATCACCCAAAATCCATAGTTTACTTTAGCTTTATCTCATGCGTTGTACATTCTATGGGCCTGGATAAATATAGAATGACATATAACCACCATTATAGAACACAGAGGGTAGTTTCACCACCCTGTAAATCCTCTGTGCTCTGCCTATTTATCCTTTCTCTCCTTCCTGAACCCTGGCAATAACTGATCAAAATTTTTACTGTCCCATTAGTTTTGCTTTTTCCAAAATGTCGCAGAGTTAAAATAATACAATAAGTAGCCTTTTCACACTGTCATCTTTCACTTACTAATATGCATTTAAGACTGCTCCATGTCTCTCCCTGGCTTGAGAGCTTATTCCGTTTTAGTGCTGGGTGATACTCCCTTCTCCAGATGTACCGCGGTTATTTATCCACTCACCTACTGAAGGGCATCATGGCTGTTTCCAAATTTTGACAATTATAAATAAAGCTGCTATAAACATCCATGTGCACATTTTTGTGTGGATATGTTTTCAACTCCTGTAGGTACATACCAAAGAGCATGGCTACTGCATTATATGGTAGGAGTATGGTTAATTCAGTAAGAAACCATTAGATTGTCTTCTAAAATGGCTTTACTATCTTTCATTCCTGCCAGCAGTACATGAGAGCTCCTATTGCTCTATATCCTTACCAGTATTTGGTGGTGTTAGTGTTTCAGATTGTTGTCCATTCTAATGTGTATCATTCTAAGGTATATAGTGGTATCTCGTTGTTTTAACTTGTATTTCTATGATGACCTGTGATGTGGAACATCTTTTCATATATTTATTTGCCACCTGTATACATTCTTTGGTGAAGAGTGTATTAAGGTTTCATTTGGCTGTTAAGGTTTTTGAACAATTTTTAAGTCAGATTGTTCTTTTTTCTTATTATTAAATTTTAAGAGTTCTTTGTATCTTTTATTTCAGTCTATGACTTTTCTTCTCATTTTCTTGCCATCATCTTTCACAGAGAAATTTTTACTTTAACTGAAATTCAGCTTACCAATTATTACTTTCATGAATCATGCCTTGGTGTTGTATCTAAAAAAGCATCACCATACACAAAATCATTTATGTTTTCTCCTATGTTATTGTTTAGGAGCAACTTGTTTATTTCACTTTGAGAAGTGCTAATAGTATTATGTTTTTAATTTCAAATTCCATTTATTTATTACTAGCATATAGGAAAGTGACCAACTTTTGTCTATTTATCTTGTATCCTGCAACTTTGCTATAATTCTGTATTCGTTCCAGGAGTGTTTTTTTTTTTTTCTTGATTGCTTTGATTTTTTACATAGACAATTATGTCATCTGTGAACAAAGACACTTTTATGTTTTCTTACCCATTCTGTAAAACTTTATTTCTATGTCTTGCCTTCTTGCGTTAGCAAGGACTCTAGTACTCTAGTACTCTAGCACAGTGTTGAAAAGGAGTGGTGAGATGGGACTTTCTTGCTTTGTATCTAATCTTAGTGGGAAGGCTTTAAGTTTTTCACCTTTAAGTATGATGTTATCTGTAGGTTTTTTGTCGGTAGACTTTATCTAGTTGAGAAATTTCCTCCTTATTCCTAGTTTACTAAGAGTTTCTATCATGGGGTGCCTGGGTGGCTCAGTGGGTTAAGCCGCTGCCTTCGGCTCAGGTCATGATCTCAGGGTCCTGGGATCGAGTTCCGCATCAGGCTCTCTGCTCAGCAGGGAGCCTGCTTCCCTCTCTCTCTCTGCCTGCCTCTCTGCCTACTTGTGATCTCTGTCAAATAAATAAATAAAATCTTAAAAAAAAAAAGAGTTTCTATCATGAATGTGTGTTGGATTTTGCCAAATTTTCTGCATCTATATGGTCAAATGATTTACTTTTTTCTTTTTTTTTTTTAAGCCTGATGATGTGATTACATTAACTTATTTTAAAATGTTAACTAGCCCTTCCTATCCAGGATATATCCTATTTGGTCATGGGATAGTACATAATTTTATGTATTCTTGGGTTCAATTTGTTGACATTCTGTTGAAAAATTTTGCATCTATTTTCATGAGAGATTTTGTAAAGTTACAGTCTAGTCTTTATGTTAGGGCAACGCTGGACTCATAGAATGAGTTAGGAAGTGTTTCCTCCAAAAAAGGGAACTGTCCTCTAAAAGAGATTGTAGAGCATTGGCATAATTTCCTCCTTAAATGTTTAGTAGAATCTGTTATCTGTTTTTCTATTAAACTTCAATAGACCTGATTTCAGGACCAGACATGTACTTATCTATCTACAATTCATCTCAGTCAGCCATTCCAAACTAAATGTCAGAAGTTCAGTTAGTGTGGCCTTGAAATAGAAAAAAACATGTTTTTTCATAAGAATAGAACCACAGCTTTAAGCTTTTCATTATCTTGTGCATTCTGACTCTGAGTACAAACCTTAGTTCACCATTTAAAATGTAAAACTTTAAGTAATTAAAAAAAAATTCTCTAAGCTTCAATTTCTTTGTTTTTAAACTTTGGCTTATGATATTATCTTTGTCCTTCTCACATATTAATTTTGAAGGTCAAATAAGTTAAAATTTATAGAAAGACTATATAAGCTGCCTATAAATGAATAACTTGTAACAAGCTTTGGTACATTCAAATTATTACCCTGAAACAGGGTTTCTAAGTGACTATGTGATTCTGGAAGAAAAGAATGACTGCAGACTCTCATTTCATCTGAATACACACTACCATGAGGAATATTTGGAGGTCAAATGTTATTATTAACTTGCTCCCTTGTGACCCCTTTAAGTATTCCAGAGACATTTGGGTATGGAAAGTTCAGGAAAAGCAATCTAAGGTATTTTACTGTAGGCTGGCTTTCTGTCTGACTATTCTAACACTTCAGCCCCATTTCATTTGCTATATAACGTGTCCTTCATTTCTATGGATTCTAGAACCATTTCTAGGCTGTGGTGGGGGAAAAAAATTCTTTTTCTTCTTTTTTTGGCTTATGGATTTGTACATAGCAATTGCATCTAAGAGGAACCCTTCTCATGTCCCCACACCCAGATTTGTCACTAACGTGGGGCTAATCTCTCCCAACTAGAGACCATCAAATAGAAATCTGAGTTGCCCCTTCTTTTGCTTAATTGGACTTCACATGGGACCTAACACAAAAAAATCCATATTTTCAAGGAAACACCCTTTTCTCCACTTTAGCCCGAGATAACAACAGATCCAGCCCCTGATCAAGCATTGGTGGGAATATATCTGTTGTGTAATTGGGGAGGTTGTGGCATTGGAAGACCTAAGTCTTTGTCCTATAACCTTCCATTGCCTGCACGATGAACACAGCAGGAATCACATTATTCATTGTGGTGGCTAATTGAGGAACAGTGTATGTAAGGATTTACTTGTGTAGGATTTTTCATTTAATGAGATCGGAGTTTACATATGCACAAGGAACCTCACTGATAAAGGGAGGGCGCTGGAAAGCTTTGTTGTCCTACAGCCCCTTATTCCTGCTATAATGAAAGGCTGTCCATTGGTTTCAGTTCTCAGGGAAGCTTATTGTTCTTGAGCCAACACTGTCACCTCTACCTTGTATTTATGGAGTAATCTTATTCGTTCTGTGATCTTGGGCAAGTCACTTAACCCTTAAGCAGAGTTATTAATGCTCACTAGCAGAGCTGTTATCAGGATTACATGAGGTAATGAATGTGAAAGAGCCACATTACTTAGAAAGGGAACCTACCTGCATTACTTCAGTTCAACCCCATACTGTACCAGTGGGTAGAGGATTGGCTGCTTTATTCATCTGGGGTTCGCACACACACACACACTCACACACACTTAGGGTTAACCCTAAATTCCAAACGAGGATTCCGGTTCAGAAATGGTAAGTAAGCTATCTAATGCTGCAGACCTGGGAGGTGGTACAACAAAGATTTCTTTCTGGCTATTTTGACACTTAATCACACATCAGACCTGTGCATATTCCCTGATGCCAAAGCTGACCTTATTCAGGAATCTCACATTGATTCTCAATATACTGCAACACATCAGGTATTTAAATGAGCAAATAAAAGACTCCATTAGGAATCTACCAAAACTGCCCTAGAATGGAGAACACTCACTCTGCTGTAAAACCAGTGGTAAAACCAGTGGTGTGCTGAATTAGTTCACACTGTCTTGTGAGGCAAGACTGTTCAATCATTAAGGGTTTTCTTTTTTTTTGAGTCAGTTGTTAAACACAGCCATTATTAAATGTAAACTGCAAAAAACAAAAATGTTAAATTCATAAAGAGTGAATTAAATTATAGTAAAAACAAAGATAATGAATACTCAAAGTTTATCATTTCCTATTTTATTTTTACCTCATTTTACTATTATCTATATCCTTGGGCATATTTTGTCTGTATGTTAGATGTATTATATAATGGTCACTTACTGAGCACATAGCAGAAGTATTGGTATGTCCTTCTAATACTAGGGTATCAGAGACTACAGCTTACATCTTGGGTTTCTCTCTGTCTCTTGGATCACTCACTCTGGGGAAGCCAGCTGCCATGTCTTCAGGACACTCAGGCAGCCCATAGAGAGCTTATGTGACAAGGAAATGAGGTCTCCAGTCTACAGCCAGACAGCAACTGAGGCCTGCCAATAACTGCATGAGTTTGGAAGTGTTCAAATGACTACAGTCCCAACAGCTTCACAACAACCTCATGAAAGACCTTGAACCACAACCAGCCAGTTAAGCTTCTCCCAGCAACTGATAAATTATTACAGTAGCAAAGCAACTAAATATTCTTCAAGTTGATATCTGATTTTAGAGGGCTTTGTGTAGAGGTCAGGAAACCTATATTTTTCCTAAATGTTGCAAAGTTGTGGAAAACTCAAAATTATGCCCACACTTAGTATAAATATTTTCTTTTTTATATTTTGCTAGTTAGTAGGTCCAGGCAAAAACAATTAATCTTGCTATCCGAACCTATTTAATTTAAGGGAAAGACTTATTAAATGTGAATTTAGGTATGAAATAACATAGCCTGGACAATCTTCATTTTTTCTCTTTAAGTGTGAACCATCAACATACAGAATTAAATCAGAATTATCTAAGAAAGACTCTGGTAGGTCTAGGCAGGTTATGAGTTGTTTCCTCTCAACAAAAGTAAAAAATGATGGAGTTATCCTTTTTTAGGGAAGAGAAGAATGCTGGTCGGCAAATTAAGAATAGTTATCGAAGCAGACAAGACTAAGTTATAAATACCTGAAGACAAGAAGTATTTATAGATAACATTGTAAAAAACATACTCAGTAAACAGCAATGATTATTAAGAAGTAAGCTTTTAAAAAATAACAACTAATACTTCAGTGATTTAAGAGTATAAAAAAGGCACAGAGAACTGAAAGATTATTTTCGGGCCAAGGAAGAAACTTTATAAAATTTTATCACAATATAACCTACAATTAGGTAATAAATTTACAGACTTAAAATATAATATCAGTGTGTTAAGTAAAATAATATATGTCATATTAAATCAATCTTCATAAACAACTTTATAAACAAACAGAAAATCTTACCCACTATTTTGTATACATATTCAAATTTCTGTATAACTGTTAAATTAGTATAGTTGCAAGTTTATAGTAATTATTATCTTTAACCAAATTCTGTTTTTTTCCAGACACAAGGGAAAATGGGACAGAAACCTAATATCTAGTCAGCCGTTATATAAAATGACCACTTATTCTGCATATTTTATATACTGGTTAATGCAATCATATGTCCAAGGTCTTAAAATTAAATCTATGGAAATTACTATTTGAATTTACACAGGAAACCCTTATGATTTGTAGCATTGTCAGGATTTCCTATAAGGAAACCTTTTAAGAAGACATCTGTAATGAGTACTGCATCTAGTTCATCCTGCCCAGTCTTATAGGTTAGTTCTATTTAAATTCTATTTCTCTAAACAGACATTCGTACAGTGGACGCCTGCATCACCCCAGAGATTTAGGTGTTTCCCAATTTCTCCTTTGTATTATTAAGTCATGAAGTAAAAATTTTGCTTTTAAAGAGCATATTTCCATTCGGATTTTTTTTTTCCTGGAAGAAAAATCTCAGGAGTTGGGTTCCTAGGGACAAAAAGAATGAACAGTTTTCAATAATTTTTTAAATGCCAAACACTCCCTGATATACAAGTGGGAATCTTTGCTTTTTAGAGGAGTGGCACAGGTCAGATACTTTTACCTTAAATAGCCAAGGAATCCTACACCCGAGCATCACTGGAAAACATATCTATTGGGACTTGTATTTGCCCACAGTGTGCCCCACATATCTTTAGAAGTACCCAGGCTTCAGATACACACACACACACACACACACACATATAATCTATATGTATATCATCTATCTATATATTCAGATTATCTCATATAAATAGAAATGAATTATAAATGCTAACATAAACTTATTTCTACAATAATAGGTCAGGAACTTCTCTGGACCTCATCATATTTGTGTTGCTGAAAATAAAAATCAGCATCTAAAATTCCATGGGACAACCTCTTGCTTTTAGGCATACAAACCAAAAATGATAATATTTTGGAAAATATGAAAAAAGATGTACAGAATTTTTAAGTGCTCCAAAAGTTGCCAAATGAAATCATTTCCTGAATTGAAGGACTATGCCAAAAACATTTTGAAGATAAGATTCTGAATAAGAAAGTTCTTGAGTCATTGGTTGTGCTGTGGTTTTATAGCAGAGGAAAAGCTAAGGCAGCCCAGATACAGTTACTAAAATAAGTGCAAGACTCACAGTTTTTCTTCCTTGTTCTGTCTTTTGTGCTGTTGTTTCCCTTTGTGTGTGTGCATGTGTGTGTGCACACATGGAGGGATTTCCTACCCTAGATTCTTCTACCTCTCTTATTTTTAGGAAGTTGGGGGGACTAAAGGAAATTGCAGTGAGGCAGTTTCAAACCTGGGAGACATTTTGTCTTTCATGCATATTTATGCATGTGAGTTATTTCAGTCTTTCATTTTTGCCAGCCAAGGAAGATGGTGGTGGCAAGGTTATTTTCTAGGCAAAGCCTCTCTCTTCTGACACACAGACAGACTACTTCTTTCAAATTTAGCTTATCTATGTAAAACTTTATTCAGCCCCGCTCTTCTGATTTAAGAAATGAACTTGGTCTGGGAAAGGTCTTCCCTGGGCACACGCACCTCTGAGAAGGAGAGGTTTCTCTTTGACATGCTGGTATGTTCCTCACCTTTAGAATTGTTATTTGATGGCTCTTCCTAAACTCTACAACCACAGACGTGTACTCAGTAGTTCCTCCTTCTATTCCTCTGTTCAGTTTCAACTACTCTGGGCCATCTTTCCTCTTATTTTGTTCATATTTTCAGCTTTCTCCATGTTTCACTGAAAACACATTTACATTTTTATTTCCTATTCCCCTTGATATTTTGAGAGCATTTCTCAAAAGAAAAGGGGCAAATATTGCTTTTTGCCATTATTTTCAAACTGGATGCCCTGTTCCTTGGTTTTAAACATATTGTGTAGAGTACACATAATTGGATCATTAATCCAGTCTGGAGATTTTCTTCAGATTATGATACTACCTACCTTTTAGAGTTCAAAAAATGTTTATATGTCTAAAGCATTTACAACAGTGGAGAAAATGATGTTGCTAATATAGAATTCTGGTATTCTGCTCATTTCAGTTTTCTGCTCTAAGCAAGCCTCAGTAGGTACAACCGTTTACCAGGTTTAATAATATGGGTACTAGAAAAAGCAAACAGGCCCTCATCAGCTGTGACTCGTCCATTACCGACACTGACTCAAAGTTATCTTCAGCATAATTTTAATATTCACAGGGTGGTTTTCAAATGAGCTTGAATTTTATTCCAAATGCATAGCAAATAAATTATATCTATTCCTTGAATTTTCATCCAGGTTTTTTGATGGGCTTCTGGTACTGGAATTCATTTACAGCATGGTAAAGTTCTATGATTCATTTTTAAAAAGAGAGATCATAAGAGTTGAAAAAAGGAAAAAAGTGTGAGAAATTAAATGCCATATAAAAATAGCTGCACTTTTGAAACATAACAAGTAGGGGAGATTAAAAATCAACACGTCTAGGGGGGCCTGGGTGGCTCAGTGGGTTAAAGCCTCTGCTTTCGGCTCAGGTCATGATCCCAGGGTCCTGGGATCGAGCCCCGCATTGGGCTCTCTGCTCAGCAGGCAGCCTGCTCTCCTTCCTCTCTCTGCCTGCCTCTCTGCCTACTTGTGATCTCTGTCTGTCAAATAAATTAAAAACAAAACAAAACAAAACAAAACAAAACAAAACAAAACAAAAAACCTTTAAAAATCAACACGTCTAGATATTTGTGGGGTTTTTCCCCCTTTGGCTTTAATTATTCCACCACAGTATTTAATTCAACATTAAATAGCAGTTCTAGACAATCTCCTCTACTTCATTTTGGAATGCCTCAGAGATTGTCAGTAAAAAAAAAAAATTCTGGCCAAAAGATTCTCAGATTGATGGTGTTGTAAACCAAGGTTCACGATGATGTCAGAAGTTCTCTGGTCTGGTTAGGGATTCTGATTATCAGCTATGTGTTCACCTTCTGTCAAGTTCAAGTGAACCTACCAAGACTAATATGAATGAATTTTAATAAACAGGTGAAAGTGTGAGAGGGAAAAGAGTCATTTCCAGTGCAAAATAGGTCCTGATTTCTCCTGAAGACTACCTGAAGAGGTAGTCTTAGAAAGGGCATTTCTGCTGAAGCCCGGACTGTTCTAGGAGGGTAAGGACACAACCCCTTCCAGAGGGTGTGTTGAAGAAGTAAACATGCGGAGAAAACTTACCAGTCTGTACAAGGCAACAGGAAACAGTAGAATCCCAGAAAAGCAGAGAAGCAGGGTAGTCGGCGCATGCCAGAACTGGCCAGGAGTCCATTGACATGGATTCAATGGTCAATGTCAAGAACAATCTGTGTAGCTCAAAAGATGTAGTACTTAAGTGACTAAAAATATAAGTGGTGATACTGATGATGTAGCCAATGTAGGTAGGCATTGTTAAAATAAAATAAAATGGAGAGCAGGCTTGAAAGTCCCCCAACAGATAGAACCACTTCAACTATGTAAACAAAACTAAATCTACCTTATTTCATGATCATTAACAAAACTCATTTCTTATAAATGCCTCTCCATAATCATAAAGGAAACATCATTTTTCTAAAATAGTGTAAGATCATAACTTTTCACCAATCCCCTGCTGTCTAGAAACCCCCATTGTAATAACCAATCATGTAAAGGTTAAATACCTTTCTCATTTTCACTTCATGACCCATCCTGTGATATCATGTGATTCCTAGATCATAGGGTAATTCTATTTTCAACTTTTTGAGGAAACTCCATACTGTTTTCCATAGTGACAGCACTGGTTTGCTCTAGGCTACTTATCAGTTTAGGATTTGTCTTTTTTCTTTTTTGCACGTCCCAGTAGTGGGATGCTCATTTCCTCCCTGCCTTCCTCCCCAGAGTAAGTTAAAGTTCGTCTCTCTGAGAGTATTATTCCCTGTGTCTCAAATGTGCATTTCTGGGCCTCCCTGGGAATCTGTCTCATCCAGGATGGTGGAATTTTTAATTTTTTTAAATTTTAATTTCAGTAGAGTTAATATACAGTGTTTTATTAGTTTCAGGTGTACAATATAGTTGTTCAACAATTCTATACATTATTTGGTGCTCATCATGAGGAATGTACTCTTTAATCCCCATCATCTATTTCAATTCCCCCCCCCCACCTCTTCTCTGGTAACCGTCTATTTGTTCTCTATAGTTAACAGTCTGTTCCTCAGTTTCTCTCTCTCTCTCTTTCCTTTAGCTCATTTGTTTGGTTTCTTAAAGTTTACATATGAGTGATATCATATGGCGTTTTTCTTCCTCTGAATGACTTATTTCACTTAGTATTGTACTCTCTAGCTCCATTCATATCATTGCAAATGGCAAGATTTCATTCTTTTTGATGGTTGAATAATATTCGTGTGTGTGTGTGTGTGTGTGTGTGTGTGTATACCACCTCTTATCCATTCATCAATCGACAGCCACTTGGGCTGTTTCCATAATTTGACTATTATAGATAATGCTGCTATAAACATAGGGGTGCAGGTATCTCTTTGAATTAGTGTTTTTGTATTCTTTGGATGTGGTCCTTATTTCTGCCAAGAAGTTAGAACAATTCAAGTATGCCACCTGTGAATGATGTAGGCAAAAATCAAGGATTTAAGCACTTATGTGCAAAGATGTAAATATATATGTACATTAATACTCATTTATATCTTTCTCCTTATTTATTATATGCCCTCTGGAGTTTCCAGGGTAACCTAACTAAGGTAAGACTAGTCTGGCTAGCTAGCACAAAAAGAAATATTTTATGGAGATGTATACATTGCACTAGGCTTTTCCCAGTCCCTTAAAATTCCATACTTCTCCTCTATTATCACAATGGGGATTCTTGCCAAAAGATATTTTTAAAGGCAGTATTTATCCTCAGAGACTTCTTGGGAGTACTTTGGCATCTTTTGGTGAAATCTGGTACCTTCCCAATGATACAGAAAATTTTTTTCAGATAGGTTGGTAACTTGAACCATCTCTATTCAAGAAAAATCTTTTATAAGAGCATCTTATGAAGAATTCTAGCAGTAAATAATAATATCTTAACCACAGAAGATGATATTATAAATGCCTTAAGTCATGATGAAACATATAAATGTAATGCAAAATGACAATTAGGTAAAATAAAGACAAAATTCAAAGTTTTCAGGTGAGACAGGAATCCAGAGAGCTTGCTCAGGTATACAGGACATCCTTCCTTGCTGACACAAGAAGCAGGCTTGGACCAAGAATTTGAGTGTACTACAGCCTCAGTCTCTTGTT
This sequence comes from Mustela erminea, assembly GCF_009829155.1. Classification (NCBI taxonomy): domain Eukaryota; kingdom Metazoa; phylum Chordata; class Mammalia; order Carnivora; family Mustelidae; genus Mustela; species Mustela erminea. Next base: position 65,402,612 of record NC_045614.1, on the reverse strand, counting down.
TCCAGAGCTGCCCTGGCAACAGCCGATGAAAATAAAATTTAGAAGATGCCATTTGACTCTCCTCAGAAAGACATCCGTAGTTAATGAAACAGTAGCTATTTAAGCACCTGTAATAAGTAATGGGAATTTCAATTCTACTGATAAAAGGATGGTATTTATAATGATCCATACCACCAAATGAATTTTGAATGTGGAAGACTAAGTGTTACATTGTGACTCAGAACATCACCATAAAATCTAGTGCTGCACATGCTGATTGCGGAAGAACCAGTACATGGAGAAAGCATGAGAGCTAATGAGCCCAGCCTGCAGGAATATTAGCCTCTATATTCTTCTTGGTTTGTTGGGGCAGAAGGGAAACTAGTTCAGAGAAGGGGCATTTGTCTTCATATTAATGTAAGATTCAAAGGGAAATCCAATGGTCTTTTTTTTTTAATTTTTTATTTTTTATAAACATATATTTTTATCCCTAGGGGTACAGGTCTGTGAATCACCAGGTTTACACACTTCACAGCACTCACCAAAGCACATACCCTCCCCAATGTCCATAATCCACCCCCTTCTCCCAAACCCCCTCCCCCCAGCAACCCTCAGTTTGTTTTGTGAGATTAAGAGTTACTTATGGTTTGTCTCCCTCCCAATCCCATCTTGTTTCATTTATTCTTCTCCTACCCACTTAAGCCCCCATGTTGCATCACCACTTCCTCATATCAGGGAGATCATATGATTGTTGTCTTTCTCTGCTTGACTTATTTCGCTAAGCATGATACGCTCTAGTTCCATCCATGTTGTCGCAAATGGCAAGATTTCATTTCTTTTGATGGCTGCATAGTATTCCATTGTGTATATATATCACATCTTCTTGATCCATTCATCTGTTGATGGACATCTAGGTTCTTTCCATAGTTTGGCTATTGTGGACATTGCTGCTATAAACATTCGGGTGCACGTGCCCCGAATCCATCAAAATCCTTGAGGAGAACACAGGCAGCAACCTCTTTGACCTCAGCCCCAGCAACATCTTCCTAGGAACAACGCCAAAGGCAAGGGAAGCAAGGGCAAAAATGAACTATTGGGATTACATCAAGATCAAAAGCTTTTGCACAGCAAAGGAAACAGTTAACAAAATCAAAAGACTACTGACAGAATGGGAGAAGATATTTGCAAACGACATATCAGATAAAGGACTAGTGTCCAGAATCTATAAAGAACTTAGCAAACTCAACACCCAAAGAACAAATAATCCAATCAAGAAATGGGCAGAGGAGGGGCACCTGGGTGGCTCAGTGGGTTATCCACTGCCTTCGGCTCAGGTCATGATCTCAGGGTCCTGGGATCGAGTCCCGCATTGGGCTCTCTGCTCAGCAGGGAGCCTGCTTCTGCTTCCCTCTCTCTCTGCCTGCCTCTCCGTCTACTTGTGATTTCTCTCTGTCAAATAAATAAATAAAATCTTTAAAAAAAAAAAAAAAGAAATGGGCAGAGGACATGAACAGATATTTCTGCAAAGAAGACATCCAGATGGCCAACAGACACATGAAAAAGTGTTCCAATGGTCTTTTAATAGTGCTAGTATTCTGCATTTTTCCTCTAGGAAATGTCAGCAGCAACCGTAGACAGAGAAATCATCCAGTGATATAAAATGGATAGGATTAGGGTTTCTTGGCCCTAATAACATTTTTAGAACATTCTCTTTCCTCTTCCAGCAAAAGCCAGCTTTTAAGTTTGAGATCTTCATGTATTTTCTACTACCTTCAGTTCTTATACTACCCAGACTCAGAACTTTTGATCTCCTTGAAGGTTTAACTCCAGGATTATAGCCATTTCCATTATACTCTGACTGCCATGGTCCTTAGTGATACCAGTATTCACATAGTCTTCCAATATAGTCGTTTTTTACTTCCTAGACCTCCTCTCCTCGAATGAATTTGTCCTCCACTCTGACTCAGCTATGGTCATACCTAAACCTATTCATTGCCAGAGATTAAAACCCTCCATGATCTCAAACTTAACCTACTGACCTTCCAGTTCACTTAATTCAGTACCCAACACTAACCATCCTGGAATCCCACAAGAATCCATGAACACTTCATTACTGATCATATTACCTTTTTCTCTGGCCCTTAATTCTCATGCTTTCAAATGTTTCCTTACACTACATCGATTCAATTTTACATCTTTAATTAACATTCTTTCTTTATGTTACTATACTCATTTAATAAAATACAAATTTCCACCTATTCTATGCCTCCACTCCTTTAGCTATATATGGTAAGGGGAAAAAAATACACATTTGTGCTTGCTGGTCTTAACCACTAAAGGGCACCATGTGGGCATAATCTCTTCCATGCATCTTTGTTTTCTCCCACTTCCTGAAGTATCTTCCTCCCCATCCTTGCTCTCAGATGATGACCTTGCTCCTTCATTGACAAAATGCAACCATTTTACAAGACCCATATCCACACCTGTCCATCAACCTCCATGCCCATAAATCATGCGTGAAAGTTTTCCAGTCTCTAAGAAGAAATGAAAAGCAAGGAGTCCACCAAGGTTTTGGAAAAAGTAGATTTGTGAAGATCTTCAATTGTGGTTGATGATATTTGCCAAATTTGCTTCAAAACAATTCTATGAGAATGCCTTGGTTGCTTAGTCAGTTAAACGTCCAACTCTTGGTTTTGGTTCAAGCCATGAACTTGGTGCATGGGATGGAGCCCCACATAGGGCTCCATGCTCAGCATGGAGTCTTCTTGTCTCTCCCCCTCAGCTCCTACTTGAGTACTCTCTCTCTCACAAACAAACAAACAAATAAAATCTTTTAAAAACCACAATTCTATGAAAGTATCTTGCAGGATATATTAATAAATATTACTGCAGAAAGTACCAGATCCTAGTACTGCTATCTTGGGTAGCCATTTAATTAATATCTGTAATTAGATAATCATAGAATTAATGATATAGCCTGCATTGTTTCATTTTTAAAGCAGTTTAACATACATGTATAATCCACCAATTCTCTGGCCTGACACTGCTCTAAATACAGCAGACAGAGCAGTGAATAAAAAAGGTTTTGCATTTATGGAGCTTGGATTCTACTAGGGGAGAAGAAAATAAGTCAGCAAACTAATATTAGGACAGAGAATTGTGAAAACTCTAATAGAAATAAATCATAGATGGTCCTATAATGATGAGGTAAAAAAAAATAGATATAAAAGGGCCTGTTAAATATGACAGTGAGTGAGATAGACAAATGCCTTTGAGCAGAGTGGACAGCCAATGCAAAAGTCCCAAGGTAGAAGCATATAATGGAAGCAGAGTTTGCCACTCAAACTATGCCTCTTTGGCATAAGGATTATCTTGAGCTGGTTATTAAAAACAAACAAAGAAACAAGAAAGCAAGCAGATAAAGGAGAAGCTCTGAAAACTTAGAAGTTACCCTTTTGTAGGAGACATTTACATTTATAAAGAAATCTTCATTTGTGACAGTGTCTCCCTCTCTATGCCAGGAAGAGAAGGATGACTCTAAGTCTCTAGAACTCTTCTCCCTGGAAAAGACTTACATTTCCATAGCAACCTGACCCTTGTTTCCTATGCTTTGCCTGACACCTCCTATAACAGGTCCCCTCCCCACAACATTTTTTGTCTTTAGGTGCAGGAGATGGGCTGGACCACTGTGGAGAGTTATTCAGTTTTCCTGGGAATCTCATAGGTATAAGGAGATATACATGTTATTAAACTTCTCTTTGTTTTTCTCCTGTTGGTCTTTTATTATAGGAGCAGCTCAGCCAGAACATCCAAGTGTGGAGGGAAAATTATTTTTCCTCCCCTACAGCATACTTGGTATGTAGTAGGGACAGCAAAGAGGCCAGTATGATTGGAGCCTAATGAGCAATAGAGGAAGTGTAAGAAGATGGCAATCAGAAGAGGAAACTCAAGCACCAGCAGAACCTTCAAGACAAAGGGAGCCTTTCTGATTGAACCCTTCAGATGGTTTATAGCAGGGGATCATCCAGGTTTCTGGGCAATTAATAAACCACAGAGGTGGACAGTGACTATTTGGGACATTCTTCTTTTAATCCAGGTTAGAACTAATGGTTGCTTGAAGGACAATGACAAGGTAGAATTTGTCATAAATGGTATAATTCTGAATATATTTACTGATATGTTTGATTTATATTCTATTGTCCAAGAAGTAACTCACTGAAAATTAAAGCAACCAATCGTTTATTTAGGCTATTAGAATTGCAATTCAGGAGACACAGATTCAATTAGAAATCTGACTCATGTTCCCAAGAAGAGGAAGATGGGGCAAGCTTATAAAGAGGAATGTTCGCAGGGTTAGTTCTCAATCAGGTCTGTTATTTATTTATTTATTTATTTATAAAGATTTTATTTATTTGACAGAAAGAGAGATCACAAGTAGGCAGAGAGGCAGGCAGAGAGAGAGGGGGAAGCAGGCTCCCCACTGAGCAGAGAGCCCGATGTGGGGCTCCATCGCAGGACTCTGAAATCATGACCCCAGTTGAAGGCAGAGGCTTTTAACCCACTGAGCCACCCAGGAGCCCCAGTCAGGTCTGTTATTTAAAAGGGGGATTGAAACAAGGCTAACTGAGACTGCTTGTGTTAATATGCAAATGAGGGATGAAATGTGTCCAATTAAGTTGGCTCCTTTCAGAAGCAAAGAATGTGAACAATCCAGGTGTTATGGTGACAAGGGAGTTACATCCAGGCTTGAGTGGGGCTTGCAGCTGACAAAACGTTCGTATTTCCTCAGATGAGGTTGTCCATATTTTTGTTTTTCTACTTTAACATACTTTAAAGGATTCTCTTAGCCAGGCTTCCTTGCTCCATTTTTGAAATCTTCGCTCACAGTTACCAGAGAACATAGGAAGACAAATTTTTTGTCTGAGTAACTTCTCAGTTTACTAAAATGGAGACCTTTGAGAAAAGAGCAGGTTGCAGACCAGGGTTGAGTCAAAATTTGATTCCCTTAGTTATTCATTGGTCCTTATTCAGTCTTCTTAAATCTTGCAAAAAGTTCATCTGAGAGCCTTTAGGACATACAGAAATAGTAACTACTTCTGATATAAAGTTTCTCTGTTCTGTGTTAAATATTCTCATTTTAAAATGACTCACTCTATATTCTATAATTGGTTTCCTAGACTCTTTACTACTTTATTCTTCCCCTAAAATATGCTGATAGTTAGCAATACCCCTTACAAAACATATATCTTAAAATGAGACAGCCACAGTTCTTCTCATCATTTATTTTAGGCTAAAAGTAAAATGGACATCCACGTATTTTACACAGCAACATGATCCTGTATCTCTCCATGGAAGACAGGCCTTTTATATTTAAAAGAAAATAACAAAAATTAAAAGCAATGTTTCAAAAACACAATAAATTTCCATGTAACTTTGAGCCGTAACTGGGAATGAAATTCTTCAAGCTACTAATACTCTGGTAAATGCTGGTAAAAATTATTCTAATCAATAGAATTTTTAAGTTGAGATTTGTCTATTTGTGTCCTCTGAATCTGCCAAACTGACTTAAATCCTTTGCCCTATTTTTTCATGAATGTTAATGCAATGGAAGTTTCACTGTGAAAAAAATAAATAAATACAGTTTTGAACAGTTAGTAAGAATAAAAAGTATCTTGTATAAAACACTGAGAAGAGGTAGAATTACTACATTTAATTTTTTACATTAAAAACAAATTACAGTTGTTTCCTTTAAAAGCATTTCTTATTATAGAAAGAATAGGGAACACAGTAGAAGTTTTGCACTTTGACATCTGTAAAATGCCTGCCAAAATGTGTCATGAAATATGACCCAGAAAATTGGTTTAAATTGACTTGCAAAAGGACACAGTAGATGGATTAGAAACTAGCTAAATTATGAGAGAGATCAATGATCATTACAACTGTGGCCTCTCTATGCTTCAGGTCCCTGTGTATAGTTAACCTTCTTATTAGGAATGTTTTCATCACTGCAATCTGCAAATACAGTGGAGTAGGAAGTGCCAGATTCATGCTGGTGTTCAGATGTGCTGCATGTTGAATTAAAGTTGACCACAAGTTATCCAACAGTCTTTCAATCAAGAGGTGCACTTTATGTCCCTCTCCCATGAATATGACCTGTGGCTGTTTTGATCAATAGAATACAGAGATGACATTATGACAATTTCTTGCCCCTGGACTAAAATCTTCCACTTCTATCTCCTTTTAGTTTGCTCCGTCTGGAATTTCAGCCATTCTACTGTGAGAAACCCACAGAGAAGGCACATATAGGTTCTTCAGATGATGAACTAGATGAGCTACCAGCTGACAATGAGGGCCAGCTGTCATACTTGTGGAGAAACCATCCAACCCAGTGGAGTCTTCACATGATGACAGATCCTGCTATCTGAAGATAACTGCATGAGACTCCAAGGAAGAGCCCCCACCACTGACCCCTGCAACCCACTGAATTATAAGAAATTGTAAAAAATCTGGGGCATTGGTATGGTTGTTACACAACAATAGATAACTACAACTACCTTTTAAATAGTGACAAAGGTCAGTAGAATTTAAAACAAAGCCATAATCCCTCAGTTAAAGAAGATGTTCTTATTGATTTATGTTGGAAAGCATTTGAAGAAGCATGCACTGGGTACTAAGATAAAATCTACAAATAAATGTAATACTTATCCCTCAAAAAGTCTATCATAAACTTTTTTTTAAATTTCCCTTTGAAGCCAGTGAAAGGGTAAGACTTTTGCTATATCCACTCTACTATATAGTCTGATTTAAGGTAAACATTTGGTTATATTTGAATAATCTCTAAAAAGGCTAATAGGACTTGTTTTATCTCTACTATTTTACTAGTTTTGGGTGATGGTATTATACAGATCTCAGATTATAATTTTAGTAGCCATACTGGGGGTGAGCTATATTTGAAGTCATAAAAATGTTTCCAAACAAACCAAAATTTCCTTTGTGGGGGAAAAAGGTATTCGCCATTTTACAGAGTAAGCGTGATATATGTGAAATAGAAGCCGATACAGGAATAAATAGTCTCTTTAGCCCTTAGTAGGCACTCAACAAGTATCTGTTAATCAACTGATTGATGGCCTAGGCTACATATAGAGCTTCCATGTCGTGAAGACAGACAACTTTATACATCTCTGGCTGTATCCTGCATGCACGGAAATGCTCCGGGCTACAAGGCAAACACATTTATATAAATCAGCACCTGGAGGACTCTCTTAAGTCTTTCCTTCATCAATCTTTATCTAACTCTCTGACAGTTTATGTCATAGTATTAAACGTCCCGGTACAATCTGGGTCTGGATTTTAGACATAGTAATTGATTTAAGACTGTCTACAATTCCTTCAAGAGAGAAAAGAAAGAAAGAGAATTAACTTATTTTTTTTTCAATACCCATAGCAAACACATGTAGGGTTTAAAATGCTGATATGGAAGCACCTCATACTGCTTTAAGAACTAATTTAGATTTTCCTTTTGCTAAATCTTTTGAATAAATAAAATAATTGGAAAAAACAACCAGACACTTCAAGTAGTGTGACCTTTGAAATTGCCACCTCCATTAAAAAACAAAAAACAAAAACAAAAACAAAACAAAACAAAACCCCTCTCTTTCCCCTCTAGAACTGTGATCAACTAGTACAATCAATCCATCACTGACTCCAACTGGGATTCATGCCAACCTTGCAAATTGCCATCTTATCAAGACTCCGTACCCTCTTCCTGTGTATGCCTCTTCCTTTAAAAAAAGATGAGTTTGAAAGAAAAAAGAGTAAGTGTGTACAGAAAGTTAGTTTGGTGAGAAGGATGAGGAAAGGTGTGATGTAAGAAGCTCAGAAAATAGATGCTTTCTTGTTGCTCCCTTCATTTTGGTATGTAAGGGAGAACTTTCCAGTATTTCCATCAGAGTAAAGAGGACTTAAATAAAATTTAAATGGAAAGAGAAGGAGGATTTCTCTTGCTGATGCTTCCTTTACCCCAAAACATTCAACCTGAGGGAAAATAAGATTCTTGCCTGCTTTCTGTAGATACACTATCCTCTCAGTTGTTTTTTGAACCACTGCTTGTACAGAACCTTGCATGTACCTGTGTGAGAGTGTGTGGTGCCTCTGTGTGCATGTGTGAAACTATCCTTTACCACACTTCAATCCTGAAGTTTCAAAGTATTCAGCAGGGTTGCAGAAGAGTACCTAATTGAAAGACATTTGGCAGCAGACTTTGTTCACATTTTTATCTATTAGATGGTGAACATGACTGTTTTGAAACTCTGCTGGATGCTGTATCACAGAGATTATCAGCCTAAGTGAGACAAAAATGAGTCTGCAAAAAATGAAATATGATATAGAGACCTTCTGAATTTCAATGTTTAAGAAATGTTCTTAAGACATCCAGAAATAAAAAGTAAAACACCAGTTTCAGGCCCCAACATTTCTTTGGTGGATTTTATCAAACATGTTAGTCATTCACCTCACACAACCTCTTCCAGAGAAGAGATAGAGGAAATACTGACCAGTTTGTTTTATGGGGTCATTATAATCTTGGTATAAAAATGCAATAAATGCATTATAAGAAAGAGAAATTATAGATCAATTTAAATTTAATCTAGAGATACATAAACTGGTACCACAGCTTTTTTAAGAAATATTAAGAGAAAAATGGATAGATGTACTGTCTTCATAGATTCTATCTCAATATTTTTAAGATGAATATTCTTCCCTCCTCAATATCATTTATACATTCCTTGCAACTATAATTGAAATACCAGTTGTTGTTTTGTTCTGATCTGTTTTGTTTGTTTTTAGTTGTGTTTTGGTAAGGACAGTGACTGGCTTATTCAAACATTAACATAGAAATGAAATAGACCAAAAAGCAAGAGAATCTTGGAGAAAACATGTATGAAAGAAGAGAAACATCCCTACAAATAACTTATCCTCACTAAGGTTGAAAATTGGGTTTTTCATTAATTTTTATTTCACTGTTCTCCCACATAATTCTCTATTTAAACTATAGACTTACATGAGTTAGTAAGCACCTTCATACTTGTAATAAACTGTAAAATCCAACTGTAAATTTTTGGTTCTATGTCACAGACAGTATTTGTCTTACTGACCACTATGTTTCCAAGCTTAGCACAATGCCTGACATATAGTAAATTCTAAATAAATATTTGAGACATAAGTATGGATGCCTAACAGAAGAAACAGGTAGGGATAAAATCAGGAAATTTGATGATCTTCATGCCAATTTCTTAATATGTAGTAAAGGGAAAATCAATTTTCCTAGTAGACTACAAATTTATGACATTTAAAAATAATTCAGTAATAAAGATTAGACACATGAAGTTACATAAGTAAAAAGAAAGTTGTGTGAGAATGAAAATAGATAAGCAAAAAAAAATGTTAAGAAGAGATGAAATGCAGATTTAATGCTAATGTAAAGAAATCTAGATGCATCCATAATATAAAGCACATGGTTATGCATGAACCTGGAGTTTATCCAATGTGTAAAGTACTCAGTTGACTCTTCCTTGTGTTACAAACTCATGGATCCAGGAGTCAAATATTCTACTATGAACTGGCTAAGTAGATGTAGAGGGCCCACATTTGGTTTATTTCACATATGCAAGTACATGTATATATCTTAATTTTAAATCTCCCCTGCCCATAAGACATTTCTTTCTGAAAGTTTTTTTTTTTTTTTTTTTTTTTTAACCCTATCTACTTGGATCCAAAGACCAAAATAACAGGACTAATTTTATCTACTAGGCATGATAAAGTACAGTCTTTTTGGTTTGTTTGTTAATGATTTTTGGATGATGACTCCATTAAAGATTAGAGTGATTCAAACTCTAAAAATATAGAAAAATTTCAACATTGACCTTTAAAAAGTAAATAAAAGAAAGAAGTAATTAAAAAGGAAGGAAGAATGGAAGCAAGGAAGGAAGGAAGAAAAATTTTATTCTTTTTGGTATATAATAGGCTACATCAGGATCCACAGATGAAGAGCTTGGAAGTTGGCACTCCTGTCCTTAGAACTTTCTTGGAAGCATTAGAGAACTAAGGTTGAAAGTTAAATTGCCAGTCTTATATGCGGAAAGATAGGTACATCTAGAGAGATTCCTCACCAGAATCTGCGTAACTAGAGGTCAAGCTGCTCTTCCCACAAGCCGGTAAGAGCTTTTCAATGGTAATTTTGATGAATTGCTCAAGACTGAATATGGAACAGTGAGAGAGAGAAACTCTTGAGCGGTCAATAGTCCGGTCCCTCCACACATTTGTGGGCTTTCCCTTCATGAATTCCACCAGGCTCTCCAGGTGAGAAAAGAAAAATGCTCTATGGCCCTGGCAGTGGCGAAGAATAATCACTGTGAGACACACCCAGAGCCTTCTTCATAATACTTTATCTCCAGAAAGAGCTTGGCAAGAGTGCAAGTTTGACACCTTATCCAGATTGAAGGGAATTCCTCCCTGCTCCCAGGCCCTGCAGACATCAGGATAGAATGCATACTGCTTTTCCCCTTACTTCAGGTAGATGATAACAGATAGATGGATGAATAGACAGATAAATAGATGATTGATAGATAGATAGATAGATAGATAGATAGATAGAGGTAGAGAGATAGATATAATTTTTTAAATGCTGAAAGACCATATAACTTACGTCTAAGATTTATTGAGAGCCATTAGGTTGAAGTTTTATATGTTATAGTAAAATTATGCTTCTTATAGCACTAAAAAGTCAAAGTCTGTCTTTTGAATTTAAGACAATTTAGGTAGCCAATAGGTGATACCATAAACAAATTATCTTTCTTTTGTAAACTAAATGAGTTGCTTGAATGGTTTGAACAAATGTATGCTTTTCTCTGATGGAGTAATTTAAAAAAAATCTATACTACTACTGGAAAAATGATATATATACACTAAAAATTTGAGTCAACAAAAGTACAAAGATTACAAAGAAAATATCACACAAAATTCCATCATACATTCACTTTCTATTTTTGGTGAACATCATTGTAGACATCACAATTTGCATATAGGAAAAGATGGATAGATACATTTTTTTTAAATAGAATCATATATATGAGATTTCTATAAATGTTCATTAGATTTCACCAGAAACTAGTTGAAGACTACATCAATTTCACCAGAAATTAATTGAAGACAATATAAATCTAATGCGGCAGAATTAAACATTTTTTTTAAAGATTTTATTTATTTATTTGACAGAGAGAGATCACAAGCAGGCAGAGAGGCAGGCAGAGAGAGAGAGAGAGGAGGAAGCAGGCTCCCTGCTGAGCAGAGTCCGATGCGGGGCTAGATCCCAGGACCCTGAGATCATGACCTGAGGCAAAGGCAGCAGCTTAATCCACTGAGCCACCCAGGCGCTCCAGAATTAAACATTTTTAACGCTACTGTCTCTTAAAAGATCACAAAATGGTCATAAACTTTTAAATAGAAAGAAAATAACAGCGAAAATGATAGAGAATGAGAAGTATCAGCACAATTTAGGAGTTTAGAAAGCAGATGTACAAGGGGTTAAACCACTGCTAATCCTCTCGCAAGAAAAGAAAGGAAAAAAAAAAAAAGACCAGTACAAATTTAAGGAATGGAAACACACACACACACACACACACACACACACACACAGCCTCATTATCACAAAATTTCAGAATGATGGAGATAAAAGATGGGTGTTAGATACCAATGATCAATTATGAAAATTCTTAATGACAAAACTAAAATTTAAATATACATAAAATAATATATATATTTTTAAGTTTTATTTATTTATTTGTTAGAGAGAGAGCAAGCGAGAGCGAGCACAGGCAGACAGAGTGGAAGGCAGAGTCAGAGGAAGAAGCAGGCTCCCTGCGGAGCCAGGAGCCCGATGTGGGACTCGATCCCAGGACGCTGGGATCATGACCTGAGCCGAAGGCAGCTGCTTAACCAACTGAGCCACCCAGGTGTCCCCATAAAACAATATTTTAAAAATCAGAAGAAATAGACTGCTATAACTATCCAAACTATCAATAAAAAGTAATATGTGGAAAGTCTAAGGTTTTTCCTTTCATGCACCCATTATGCAGAAGTTAATGGAAGATTATTCTACCAAAATGAAAGAATTAAGAAACTGGAGTTTATGTAACTTAGAAATATGGTTTTCAGGATATAAGACAGAAGAGGGAATTTCTGGGATTTTTAGGAGGAAATCCCAAAGGGTGAGTCATAGAGCAGGTATAGAAAGCAAGTAGATCACATGGAATTGATCAGTGATAAATACACAAGAGAGTTTGGGAAATATGTCAGAATATTAATACTCATTTCATCTGTAAGTAATATTTATAAAAGAATATAATTTGTACAATGTTTAATAAAAAACTAAGGCAATATTTACACTGTGGTATATTGGGGATTTGAAAGGAGAAAATTATATGTGTGGAAAGGCAATACACAAAGCTAAATTCTCATTTTTTTAATATTAGGATGAACAGGGGCATCTGGATGGCTCAGTAGGTTAAACGTCTGCTTTCCGGGCTCACTGCTTGGTGGGAAGACTGCTTCTCCCTCTCCCTTTGCCTGCTGCTCCCCCTCCTGATGTGTTCTTTCTGTCAAATGAATTTAAAAAGTCTTAAAAAAATAAAAAAATATTAGGATGAACAAAGGTAATACGGGAAATGGAAAAAACAAAAAGAATATGTTTTATGCAAATACAGAGGTTTTAAAAAGTTGAGAAAAATCACTGGAAAGGTAACTTCCAGAGTGTGGAAAGAAAGTATGGAGCTGACCTGGGTGGGGGAATGCTATTTTTTATTATACATATTTTTTAGAACAAACTTTACATATCTGCACACTCATTTTTGTATAAAAATAAAATTGAAATTTCAAAAACCAAGGAATTAAAATGAAACCAAAGGGACTGCTGACATTCATATGTATCTTTTTTCCTATTTTTACCCTTTTCATTTAAATGGAAGCAAAATCTGGAATTTAAAATCATTCTATTTATTTTTTTCTTTCTCAAAGGTAAAAGATTTATTGATTCCACTAATAACAATAAGAAGGAATTCAATGCTCCTACCCTCTCCCCTGCTATCCTTTTCTCTCTACCAGTTTTGTTTAGGGATATTATTACTTTAACAGTATCCCGATCTATAAAATTTCCATTTGGTTTCTACCCACATTCACAGAATAGATTAGCTTTGGTTTAATATTTACATGGATTGCTGCACACTGCTCATTCTTTTACCATGACTTTGACATTTTTGAATTACTTATGTTTATTCATCTTTCAATGGTAGCAACCTCATTTTACAGTACTTTGTGTTGTTACTATTCAAGAAAGGCTCAGCGACAGCATATTCCCTAATCCTTCGTATCTGACCTTGTCGGATCATCCTTGCCATGATGGAAGCATGACTTGGTTGGTTACAAAACTCTTGTGTCACACTTTGTGTTTTGATGCTAGTTATTGTTAGGAAAACGTGTTCCTCTTTGATGTGGATGTAGATCTTTATCATGAAAGTGCTGTCTTTTAAATTTGGATGTTTCTGTTCTTGTTTCCATTCCTTTGATTTTTTATTTCCAGGAATAATGTCATGCTTCTTTTTCTTCTTCTTCATCTCTCTTCTTAGCATTCTCATCTGTTCATTCTCTTCCCCTACCTCCTCTCCCTCTTTATTTTTGACTCCCTGTGACTTGAAAGTTTCCTAACATGCACCTGACTTTCGGTGACAGTTTACTTTCCCATTTCCTTTGCTTCTCATGTGGCGTTCATCTGCCTGGCAGCTTTACTTTTCCCTTCCATTTCTTTCCTGATCTTGTTGAGTTCATTTTGATCACCTTTGGCTGTCTCCTCACCCTATTTTATTTATTTATTTTTTTAAAGACTTTATTTATTTGCCAGAGAGAGAGGAGAGAGAGAAAAAGAGAGAGCTCACAAATGTGCACACAAGCAGGGGATGGGGCAGAGGCAGAGGGAGAAGGAGGCTCCCTACTGATGAAGGAGCCTGATGTGGGATGCTAGCCTAGGACTCTGGGATCATGATGTCAGCCAAAGGCAGAGAGGCTTAACCCACTAAGCCACCCAGACATCCCTCATTATCCTATTTTAATTCAGCAACATCTCTTATTTGATCTCCATTTCACAGAAAACATGTTTTCATTAATTTTTCCTGGCACTGTGAAAAACTATTTGAACTCTTTTGTCTCCTAGAGTAAGAATTCTCCTGGTGAATGCTTTCCCTTTTATTATGTTCATCCTCTTTTTCTCCTTCTGATTTTTGTAAATGTCAATGTCTATGATGAGGTCTTATGCTGATACTATATCGATAATGATAAATATCGAATCAGGTGTTTAGGTACATGCTAGAAAAGATTGTGGAGAATGTAGGAAAGATACAAGTTAGGAGGGTCTGAAACCTAGAGCCCATCTGTGGCCCAACACTCATCAGAACTTATGTGCCCTGTTCTGAAGGCACATTTCCTCTGGGGCTGCCTGGATGGTCTGTGAGGCTCATGAGGAATCCCAACTAAAAGCCTGTGTTGTGATCTGGAGATTTTCTTTGTCCCCTTCATCCGTTACCTGGAAGCATTTCAGTCAGTGTCCCATAACCAGGAGGCTGAATTATAAATAACAAGATGATGTGCCTTCAGTTTCTTTTTCCTTCTCTTCCAATTACCTGCCCTTCTCTCCTCTTGCATTCATCCTGTCCTCAGCGGTCAGTAGGATTAAATCACAGACTCAGAGAGTAAAGAAAAGTTACAGCAGAGGGAATTTTCAATTGGAAACTGTAGAGACAGGAAAGTCAGAAAACTTCAATTCGGAGCTGTGACTGATATGTTTGCTTCTTGAGAATGATGTTCTGCTTGATTTATATTGATTTCACAATATATTATAAGGGCAGGATGGGACTCAGCATCAACACTGAAGACCATAGCTATAAGCTGCGGAAGTGAAATTCTTAAAAAGCTTCACACCAGATAGTAGCATGAAATGTGTGGAGGCTGTAGTCAGAACCAGTGAAAATGTCTCTTCCTGGGTGGATATGGATACTGGCTATCACAATGATGTCATGCTTGGAGTTATTTTAGCTCGTAGGCTGGTTTCTCTGGCACTCAGCACATACAGCAGAATCCTCAGGCTACTAAATACTGGTGACTGAAGATTTTGGAAATCGAAGAACTTAACCATTCTAGTCTTCCTTTTCAGTTTGTTAAATCAAGTGTCAGGATGTCACTGCAGAAGATTGCCAGCTTAAGGGTCCTTGTATATTTAGTATAAACATGAAACATGATAGCATAGTTCTTACACGGAGGGTTGGTTCAGATGGTATTTCTCATCTCTCTGAAGTGATGGCTTTACCACTGCCAATTTTGATTTTATTATTGATATTTTATAATCAAGCTTTGGGGTAAAACTTTGAAAGAATCTATAAGCAAAAATAACAGTTTGGGAACAGGTATGTCCAGGGCAATCCCAGGGTCATGCATAAACACCTTCCTTTGGCATATATATTCTTGCATATTTCCTCTGAATATACACATGAGAAAATGCAACTTTATTTTTTTTCTATATAACTATATAGAGAATAATGGATTTTTTCTAAATAATCATCAGCTTTTTACAAAAATATAATGAATTAGTAGCAGCTTTAATGTTTTAAATCATGGTTTAAATCATGGAACAATTGTTTTAAAGCTCCTTATAGTTCATTACATTCTTCAACATACTTGTCTTATCTGGCATTTACTTCTACTTGAGGGATTTCCCCCTTATTTTTTTTTTTTAAGATTTTATTTATTTATTTGACAGACAGATCACAAGTATGCAGAGAGGCAGGCAGAGAGAGAGTGGGGGAAGCAGGCTCCCTGCTGAGCAGAGAGCCAAATGAGGGGCTTGATCCCAGGACCCTGGGACCATGACCTGAGCCTAAGGCAGAGGCTTTAACCCACTGAGCCACCCAGGTGCCCCTCAACGAATATTTTGATTCATCCTTTAATGACGTACACACAGAAGAGGAATTTTCGGATTAAAGGGAATATGAATTTTAAAGCTTCTGTTACATTTCATCCAACTGCCTTCTACGGAATTTGCACCGACTTGTTTATGTGAGGCTGAGGATCACCTTGCACGAGTGTCTCCGGCACGAGCAAGTTAATCAATAGTTCTATTGTAGCCAAGAGTAAAAAACCAAACATGAGACAGTTTTGTTCTCTGAAGTCTTCTTTCTTAAATTACTGTAAGTGAGAAAATATCACTCTGTTTAATAGCGATTTACAATTATTATGTGATGCAAGTCTTTTGACCACTTTTTCTCCTAGAGTTCTGTTTTGGCAACTGAATGTATATATTGAATGTGTTTATATAGGAGTACATATACAATATAATCTCTCTCTGAAACTGACTCTTCTTTGTTAAATACACCTATTGTCACTTGCTTTTTAATTTTGTTCATAGCTATTTTATATTAAGAGAAATATGGTAGCTTTTAGGTAATAAAATCCATCAGTATTTTATATTACGGCTTCAGAGCCTACTGTCATAATACGAAATACCTTCAGCAACACAAAATTATATCTCTGCTTTCATATTTTTATAAATGTACTTTATTGCAATCGATATTAATACATCTACACTTAATTTGATGTTAGATAGAATTCTAACATACCTCCTCACTTGTCCAAACACAATTTATTGAATTAATTATTTTAACCATTGCTTGAAATTCCAATTGTATTATATAATAAGTTGTTATAATAAGTTCTTGGGTCTATTTCTCAACTACACAGTCATTTTCACTGCTCTGTTTTTCTTTTTCTGTACTATGTTCTGCCCTTGCTCTTCTGGTTTTAGTCTAAAGTTTTCCATTTGCTCTTTTATTGTTTTTTCTTCTGAAGATGAACTATAGAATAATTTTGACAAGTTTCTAATAAAATCCCAATAAAATTTGAGAATTAATTTGGATACAGTTAGCATCGATACTATATGGAATCTATTCATCCAAGGACATGAGAAGCATGTATTTTTACGAAACATTTTACACTGATCAAATAATTAACTGTTGTTTCCACAAAGGTCCTATATAATTATAGTTATATTAAGCACTTTATTTTTTGTTTCCATAATAACTAGGACCTTTCCCCATCCCATCCATATCTATTATTCTTACATATTCTTACAAGCTCTTCATGTTCACACATCATTCTTTAAACTGCCCTCTTCAAGAATTATTTTATAGGCTCAAATACTTCTATAACTTATTATCTTTACTTTTTAATTAAACACGACAGCTGATAACTATTATTTATTGTACATATATTACATACCAGGCTCTACACTAAATACCTGGCAGTTGTTTAATAACATCACATGACAATTTAAATGATTTATTATATAATTTTGTCTGATTGCAGTGTTCTAGCCAACAAGAGCTAGCTCAATGTCAAGTCACAGTTGTAGTCTTCTATTTTTATCCCTGACTTCATTGGGACTGCATCCATGATTTTACTTCTAAGTTAAAATTAACTATTAGTTTGAGATAGAATGCACAAGTAATATGCTATTTCTGTTATAATAAAAATTTTTCATTATAAATACATATAGTTAATACCATCAAATTCATTTTTAACATTTTTAGTACCTATCATAAATTGCATTTTTCATTACAATCTATCGATATATTGTAGCCCTATTAATATACCAGTATAATGAGTTTATATCATGGTTTAAAAATACCATGATAATCTCTTTTTCTTAAAATTAATACAACATTTTAATAAGTCATATTAATTTCTTGGTTAAAGAATTCTCTGTTTTTATACATTTTCCTTTAATAAATGTATACAAGGGTGTTGTATACCTAGATTACATTAGAAAACAAAAACAAGGGGGCATATGGGTGGCTTAGTTGGTTGAACAACCGGCTCTTGATTTCGGCTCAAGTCATGATCTCTGGGTCATGGGATTAAGCCCCACATCAGGAGCCTCACTTAGCAGGGAGTCTGCTTAAGATTTTGTTTCTCCTTTATCCTTTGCCTCTCTCTGACCCAGCCATACATGCTCTCTCTCTCTTTACAAAATAAATAAATACTTAAAAAAAAATTATTACTGCAATGGGATTTATTACCAAGGAATTTTACTTTCGTCAAAACTAGTTGGAAAGCATTATATCATTTTGTTTCAGAACATATAAAATAGTGAAGAAATTATTTGATATAAATCACTCATAAAACTATATGGATAGGATCATTTAGGGAGTCAGATTAGTAATTTTTAACATTTCAAATTTCTCTAATGATTATTGCTCTGTTTAGATACATATATTTGTTTCAATCAAATCGGTAATTTAGATTTCATACAAGTTTTGTATTCATTCACACCTGTGCTTATACCACCTTTCTAATTAGTAATGTAGTTTACTTTATTTTTTCTGATTTTACTCAATAACTTAACTCAAAGCTTATGTCCTCTATTAGTTTTTTTTTTTGTTTTGTTTTGTTTTTTTTTTTTAAGAATAATGCCGTTTTGTTATCAGTTTTACTATTCTGCTTTGGAATTACTATTTTTGTCTTTATTGTCTTTTACTTGTTTCTTTTAGGATTATTGTATTTATTCTTGCTTATTGGAGTAAATACTTGATAGATATATATTCATTTATCTTGAATAATAAAATCATGGTAAGATATGATTTTCTAGGGAAGAAAAATATTTGTTAAAGCACTTGTTTTGATTTTCAGTGTTATGATTAAATTCTTCTCTTTAAATAATCTGTACTGATGTTACCTTTTCAATTTTAACTTAATTTCTTAGGAATTTTTGAAGCTGTGGTTGTGTGAGGGATATTTCATGATAGCCTCGTTAATGCTGCAGTAACAAGGAAGGCCCAGTACTTCAACCTCTTCAAACAACAAAGGCTTACTTATTTCTCCCAAACATCACCATGCAATTCAAGTTAGATGGTCTACTTCCATTCTGCAAATCTATTCTCCTGGAGTCCCTCATTCCCAGCTTCCAAGGGGCAGAAATTGAGACAGTAATAAACTCCCCAAATATAAAGAAATATATTTCTTCTCTCCACAATCCCATCGACAAGAGCTGAGTCACATGGTCGCAATCTCACGACATGAGAGGCTGGGAAATGTAGTCTTCCCCATGTCCAGGAAGGAAAAATGGAGTGGTGACCACATAACAGGTCTATGTGACTATATGGCTGTTTCCTTTCCAATCACTTAATTTACTTATCCCTAGTTATTAATTTTGTAACTTACTGAGTTGTGTCTGGAAAACAGACTGAAAAGTTAAAGTGTGCTGAGTTTTTCTTTAAGAACTTGGATACAATTAATTTTGTTAAATGGTCCATGGGCATTCCAAAAGTATGTGAATTCCTGAAAAAGTATAAAGTTAAAAAGTATAAAGTTAAAGCTTGTTAATTTTATTCTTAAGCATTCCCTATATATCTCCTACATATTGTGTTATATTTCTACCTAGAAAAAAAACATTTGTAGTTTCCTAATATATGTGGATTAGTTGTTTTATTTTAATGAAAATCCATACTTTTTCAGATTTCCTTTGTCTTTCCCTACTGTCTATTTTCGGAATCCAGTCCAGGTTACCACATTATATTTAGTTTTCATGTCTCCATAGACATTTCTAGACTAAAACAATTTCTTAGATCTTCCTTATTTTTGATGACCTCGATAGTTTAGAAGAACACTGGTTAGGTATTGTGTGGTGTACACCCTTCAGGTAGAATTTGTATAATATTGTCCATATAATGAGTCTGTATGCTATTCTATTGTGAATAACGCTATTCTCATCAAATCAATCAAGGGTACGTACTTGTCACAATTTATGGTAACTTTCATCATCTGGCTGAGATACAGTGTTTGTCAGGTTTCTTCACTGTGAAGTTCTTTTTCTTCCTTTTCCATATTATGTGTGTTCTCTGAAAGTAAGTCACTAGAGGCCACTGGACCCTTAAGGATTGATAACTAAACTCCACCTCTTCAGAGCTGAGTATCTACCTAAATTGGTTGAAATTCCTCCTTATGGGAGATTCGTCTCTTCACATTTATTTGTTCACCTGTTTATTTTATGTCAGTATGTACTTACAAACGTATGTTTTGTACTTTCTCTTATAATCCTGCATTGCTTAATTTTCTTTCTCAGATTTTTCTAGCTTTGTCTATGCTAAGTAAATTCATTTATTTAACTTCTGTATCCTTTTTGTCATAGATCTGTGGATTTTTTTTTTTAACACTTACTTTACTTACCCTAATCCTAGAATCAGATATTTTCTCAAGGAGATGTGGTTCCCTTTATTAGAAAAGATATCAGAAACCAAGCCCTGAGGGCTAGGCATTGCTACTGGATTCCTTTGCTTCCAGACCTCCTTGCAGACAGAGCAAAGAAATATATGTGTATATACTAACCTGTGTATTTACACATACCTAAATACTTCTATATGTAACCATCCATATCTATTTTAGCCAAAATTGAGTTTATATTGGTGTCACCCCAAGGACTATCCATACCTATTCATTCTTGCTTATCTGTAAACTACTACTTCAACAGTGAGAGAAACCTGGCTCCCACTGTCTGACATGCGTTTAATTAATGGTTCAATTCCAGTATATGGATAGCAGTGTCAATATTAACTCATAAGCCACGAGAATCAACTTTATCAACTACAGTGCAGTGATTATGAACTATTTCCTTTTGCCTTTAGTCTTACAGACTTCAGATATTTCCAGTCATGTAGATCCACCCACTTCTCCCTCACCCCTTTCAGTGAGATTGTCTTACACATTTGTAATACTTGTTGATTGTTTTGTCATATTCTGTACTCTATACAGATGGTTTCAACATCCTAAATCATTTTTTAATTAAATTTAAAATTTTTAAATTAATTTAATTAGGATTCATTTTGGTGCTATGAAGTTCTATGGGTTTTAATGAATGCATGGTATAATAAATGCACCATTATTGTATCATATTCAATAATTTCACCACCCTAAAAACTACTCTGTGTTTTATCTCTTCAACTTTACCCAGCTCTCTCCAACCCACTGTCAATCACTGGTCTATTTACCATCCATATACTTTTATTTTTTCCAGAGTGCCATAAAACTGGAATCTTAAAATTATTTAGCCTTTTCAGATTGATGACTTCACTTAGCAATATGTATTTAAGGCTTATTCATCGCTTTTCATTGTTTGATGGCTCATTTATTTTCAATGCAGAATAATAACCCATTGTATGGATATGCCAGAGTTTGTTTATCCATTCATGTATTGAAGGACATCTTTGCTGCTTCCAGTTTTGCGGATGATGAATAAAGCTTCCATAAACATTTTTATGCAATTTTGTGTGTGCATAAGTTTTCGTATCCGTTGGATAAATATCTAAAAGTGTGATTGCTGGATCATATGGTAAAGACTAAGTTTAGCTACAGAAGAAACTGCCAAACTGTCTTCCAAAGTGGCTGCATCATTCTGCATTCCCACCTGCAATGAATGAAAGTTCCTGTAGTTCCCCAACCTTGCCAGCAATTTTTATTGCCACCTTGGAATTTTGAGCCTTCTAATGGGTCTGTAGTGGTCCCTAATAGTCATTATCATTTGCTATTTTCCAATGTCAAATGGTTTTGAGTATCTATGCATGTGAGTATTTGCCATTCATGTATCCCTTTTGTTGTGGTGTTTGTTCAGTTCTTTGCCAATTTTTTTTTTATTGGATTGTTTCCTACTATTAAATTTTAAGAGTTCTTCAAATATTATTGATAAAATTCTTTATCACATATGTGTTTTACAGGTAATTTTTTGTCTATGGCTTGTCTTTTCATTCTCTTAACATTGTCTTTCTCAGAGCAGAAATATTCATTTTTAAAATGTTCCCTTTACCACTTGTTTTCTTTCTTGCATCATGCTTATGATGCTGTAACTAAAAATTATCTCCAAACCGAAAGTTAGTTAGATTTCTTACCGAACTTTCTTCTAAAAGTTTTATAGCTTTGTGTTTCACTTTTAAGTCAATAAACCACTTTTTTTTTGTTTTTGTGAAAGAGTGAGCTTTGTAACCAGATTCACTTATTTTTTTTCCCCTCTATGTACATCCAATTGTTGATACACCCTTTATTGAAGAGGATATGTTTTCTTCTATGAATTGCTTTTGCTCCTTTGTCAAAGACTAGTTGACCATATTTGTGAAGGTCTGTTTCTGGACATTCGATTCTGTTTCATTCATCTATGTATTCATTCTTTCACGGATACGATGTTATCTTCATTACTATAGATTTTTGGTAAATCTTAAAGTTAGGTAGTGTGATCCTTTGAAATTTGTTCTTCCACTTCAGTGAAATATTTGCTATTCCAGATCTTTTACCTTTCCTATAAACTTTAATGTCAAATTGTCATGATCTAAAAATAATCTCCTGGAATTCTGATAGGGTCTGTGTTGAATCTATAGACCAAAATTGGGAAGAATTAACATCTTAAAATATGAGTTATTCCAATCTGCATTAATTTAGATCTTCTCTAATTTATTTCATCAGATTGGATAATTATCAGTGCATGGAATCTGTGTATATATTGCTAGATTGATATTTAAGTATTTAATCTGGGGGAGTGTTATTTAATCTGCTATTGTGTTATTGATTTTTAAATTCACATTCCAATTTCTCATTGCTGGTATATTGAAAAATAATCACCTTTTGTCTATGAGGTTGTCTCCTGTAGCTTTACTAAACTCACTTGTTAGTTCCTGGAGTTTGTGTCATTTTTCGGGATTTTCTACACCATCAGTTATGTTATCTGCCAGTAAAGACAGTCTTATTTCTCTCTTCCTAATCTGTTTACCTTTTATTTCACTCTCTTATCGTTTTGTACTCTCCAGGACTTTGAATAGGATTGCAAATAAGAGTGGTGAAAGAGGTTATCTTTGCCTGCCTGTTACCAATTTTAAGGGGATAGTGTACTGTTTTTTATAATTGTTTCCTAGTTTACTGAGCACTTTTATCATGAATACATATTAGATTTTGTCGAGTACTTTTTCTGCATTCATCCATATGATCATATAATTTTTCTTCTTTAACCTATTGATATGATGCATTATATTAGTTGTTCTTTAAATATTGGACAAAACTGACATACCTAGAATAAATCTCAACTAGTCATGATACATATTTTTATATATTCTTCAAATTTTATTTGTTAACATTTTGTTGATTTTTGCCCTTATGTTTATGAGATACACAAGCTGTAATTTACCTTTCTTATAATATTTTTATCTGGATTTTGAATTAAAATAATTCTGAACTCCTAGGATGTTTAGGAAGTATTTCCTCTTTTTCTATTTTTTTGAAAGAAATTGTGGAGAATTTGTGTATTTTCTTTCTTAATATGAAGAAGAATCTACCAATGAATTACTGTTGTGGCATGGTGGGGTTTTTTATTATAATTGATCAAGTTCTGTAATAAATATAGGCCTATTCAGATTATCTATTTATTAACATAAGCTTTGACAGTTCTTTCTTTCAAATAATTAGTTCATTCTTTCAAATAATTTCAAATAATTAGTCCATTTTATTTGATTTACCATATATGTGGACACAAGTTATTTAAAGTATACATTTATTACACTTTTACTGATCCATGGAATCAGTAGTGATGACCCATATTGCATTTCTGATATCCATAATTTGTGTCCTCTCTCTTCCTTTTCTAAGAGCCCATTAGAAGCTTATTGATATCTTTGATGTTTTCAAAAAACAGCTTTTAGTTTCATGGATATTTTTCTATTGTTTTCCTGTTTACAACATCAAAAATTCCTGCCCTAATTTTTGTTATTTATTTTCTTTTGCTTGCTGTAGAGTTAGATTGTTCTTCTTCTATTTTCATAAGTTGAAAACTTAGGTTATTGATTATAGATCTTTCTTTTTTGATCAATGAACTTAACACTATTAATTTCCCCCAAGCACTGCTTTCCTTGTATCTCAAAATTTTGATTAGTAGTATTTTTGTTTTCATTTATTTCAAATTATATTTCTCCTGAAGCACTTTGACCCATTGCTCTTTTATTCTTGTGTGCTGACATTTCTATCTATTGGAGTTAGTAAATTAACCATAATTGTTTCAAATTCCTGGTCTGATAACTCCAACATTGCTGTCATCTCTGAGTCTTGTTCTGATGCTTTCTGGTATGGCTTATAGTTGTTTCTTACTAGCCAAAAATGATGAATAAAGGGAACTTTGTAAATAAGTTTTGAATAATCACTGAGAAACTGAAGGGATGGGAAACATTCTATAATTCTGTGATTAAGTATCAATTTTTTAGTGAACTTGTGCCCCTGGACTGTGGCCTTTTCACTGCTTCTTAGTCTTCCTTTCCCCAACTCACTCCCAGGTTGGACAGGATGTCTAGAGTGGGCTAGAGTTGGGTATTTTCCTTTTGTCCTGTTAGGATCATACAAAACTCCAGCAGGTTAAGCTCTGGTTGAAGGTTCTCAAGAGAACAGACCTTGTTCAGAAGAAATGAATCCTCTGGTGTATTTATAAATAGTGTCTTTCCTCTACTCCGTGCTGAAATCTTCTGGATAATTTTCTGATGTTCACTGTGAGAACCTCATTGAGATCCAGGCGGTAAACTCAGGAGTGGGGTCCCCAGTGGAAGGATCCAAATCTCGGATTTGTCCACACTGAACCTCTAGCACTTTCCAGCCTCTGTTCTGGCAGAGGTTGCTGTTCTGGCAGGTCCTCCTTCTCTATACTCACTTGTCATGTGACTCCGTGTGATGGGCAGCATTTTGTCCTGTGACCTCACTTCTCTGTCTCATCTAAGAAGAGTTGTTGGTTCTTCAGATCATTCAGCTATTGACTTATGGTTAAGACCAAGTGGTAACTTCCAAGTTTCTTACATGCTGGATCAGAAACTGGAAGTCTCCCGTATTATTTTATTACACTGTATGGTAAATATTCAAACATTTGTGCTTAGTTTTGTACAGCAGACTCTATGAAAAATATCATGGATTTACTCACTAAAATATATCAGTATAAATACTCAAATGATATGATTAATCAATA
The DNA here is from genome assembly GCF_009829155.1 of Mustela erminea. Lineage (NCBI taxonomy): Eukaryota > Metazoa > Chordata > Mammalia > Carnivora > Mustelidae > Mustela > Mustela erminea. Next base: position 65,377,510 of record NC_045614.1, on the reverse strand, counting down.
TTTTATGGAAATGTTCATAGGAATACAGGACATGATCTTGTATTCTTTACCAATGCCTGTTAGTTGAGCCGTGGAAGAGATTTACAGCTTTGTTGAACCACTAAATCTGAGACACTAATTTTTGAAACAAAGGGATGCTTGTTCATTCATTTTTAATTATTCAAATAATTGAATAGTTGTAGAGTTTAAATATTCAAAAAAGAATCAAAGATGAAAATGGCAGTATAATTTATGTTTTCTCACTTGTATCACATTGTACATAAATGACCTAAATTTGAGCTCTAAGGAAAGTAATTGCCTATGACCTAGCTATACAAGTTTCTGAATTTGTATTGAAATTGAAACATTTTGCATAAGAATAATAACTTTATACATTTTGTGACATGAACAAAAATGCAGATTTCAATTATAGTTGTTATGTAATTGATTAAGAAACTATAAGAAAAATTGAAAATATTTTATTAATATTGATACTTTTATACTTGCTTTTCCCTGTATAGAATATATCTTTAATTTGATGTTGGCAAAACCAAGCTTTTATATGAACTAATAAATTTACTTGAATTGGACAGTATTAAAACTGATATTTTTACTTTTAAATCAAATCAAATATTCCAAAAATAATGAATGTATTTTGTTAAGATTGATGCAATATTAGAGGAAAGGATTTTTTTTTTTTAAAGATTTCATTTATTTATTTGACAGACAGAGATCACAAGTAGGCAGAGAGGCAGGCAGAGAGAGAGAGAGGAGGAAGCAGGCTCTCCGCGGAGCAGACAGCCCGATGCGGGGCTCGATCCCAGGACCCTGGGATCATGACCTGAGCCGAAGGCAGAGGCTTTAACCCACTGAGCCACCCAGGTGCCCCGGAAAAGGATTTTTTGATAACTCAATTCAGACTTCACGAAACATCTGAGTATATTTGGAATAACTTGGATTTGAAAAATTACTTTCTTTGTAAAAATTTTATTTATTTATTTGACAGCGTGAGAGTGCACAAGTAGGGGGAGCAGCAGAGGGAAAGGGAGAAGCAGTTTTCCCACTAAGCAGGGTGCCTGATGTGGGGCTCAATCCTGGAACGGGGGATCATGACCTGAGCCAAAGGCAGATCCCTAATTAACTGAGCAACCAACATACTCCTCCTTTTTTTTAAATTAGTCTCTAAGCCCAATGTGTATCCCAATGTGGGACTTGAACTCACAACCCTGAGATCAAGACCTGGGCTAAGATCAAGAGTCAGATGCTGAATCAACTGAGCCATTTAGGTGCTCCAAAAATCTTTTTCTTTTTTTAAAAAATATTCATTTATTTACTTTAGAGATATAGTGTGTACCTGAGTGGGGGGAGGGGCAGAAGGTGAGGTAGAGGAAGAGAGAAAATCCCAAGCAGACTCCCTGGTGAACATGGAGCCCTATGGAGCTCAATCTCATGACCCTGAGGTCATGACCTGATCCAAAACCAAGAGTCAGCTGATTAACTGACTGCGCCACCCAGGTGCCCCATCTACTTTTTCAGCTATAGATTTTATAAACTGTAAATATAGGTCATATAATTCTGATGAAAATTTAACAATCAAATTGAGGTATGCTAAAATATATATGGGATTTTTAAAAGTACAAAAAGATAAAATATTTCATAAATATTTTAAAATATTGATTATATTCTGAAATCAATGCATTTTTATAGGTTGATTACATATTTTTTATAGCCCAATATTGGCTACTGGAAAATTTAATATTGCATATGTGATTCATATTATATTTTGTTTGGATAACATCAGTCTAAATAAGGAATGAGATTTGTCTTGGGCTAGTGGCAGAAAGTAGAAGGTAGAAGAAACCTAAGAAAAAGGAAAAGTGAAGAGATGACAGATAAATTAATAGGTTCAATCATAGGATTTGCTGATGGATTTGGATGGTGGGTAGAAAGAAAAAAGAGAAAATGATTGCCAGGTCACTAACCTGAGCATCTTGGGGTTATAAACTGAGATGGGTCAACTGTAAGAATAGATTTATGAATTAAAATGCATCAAATGAAAAATTACGGAACTTCTAAATGATAGTTCCCTCCTTTAGAGAGTATTCCCCCAGACCACTGGAAAGCAGCTAGAATAACAGCAAATCACCTATATTAGGCTACAGCTGCAATACTGATAAGGCTCAATTACCTTGATTTAACCACCCTGAATCCATCAGAGACTCCAAATGAGAACAAGGGAGTTTATTATGGCCCCTTCCCCTTGGTCATACCTGAACTCCATCTTTGCTATCCTCAGCACAATGAGAATACTCAAATTCTTGCTGTTTTTTGTTTTGTTTTGTTTTGTTTTGTTTTTTGTTTTCAGCCATCATCTCAACAGCTTTTAGACTCTCACCCTGAAAAACTTACATATCGGCAGCTCTCTGGAGAAGAAAGTCCGAAAATATTCAACATCTCACTTCCCTTCTCTGTGGGATAATGGCCTCTCAAGTACTGGATATATCGGTAGACCAAAATGGCAGTTTTGCTTCCCAGTCATTTGGGATTGCTGAAAGTCTTCTGACTTCTGTGACACTTAGTAGACTTCCTCTCCTCAACCTCTCAGTCTCTCTCCATAAACTAAGAATGGGTACATTCCTTGAGGGCAAATGTGGCATGCAGAAAGTCAGTCTTCTTTCATACTGGAATTCCATCCCTTCCAGTCCTGATGGTCTCAGTAGCTCTCTAGTGCATTCAAATAGGCAATGGTCAGATACAAGCTACCAATAGTTCATTATCCAAAGCAGAAGCCCAATCATTTATGGGTCATGAATTCAGTCATTCTGGTGTGATATTGCTACAACAGTTCTCATCTACATTATTGTTCTAAAATCACCACTTATTAAGTCTCAACTTGGCAAGTCTCCATTTCACTTACTGTTCTAAGGGTAGTTCAGAGGAAATATAATTCCATCACTTTCCCAGTCTATGCTTTTTTTTATTCTTTTGCTTCTTAACCCTTCTGTATCATATTGTTTTAGGTAAATTTCTTATATATGGAAGACTATTTTATTTTATTTCATTTTTATTTATTTATTTATTTATTAGCCAAACCTGAAAGACTTTAGTTCTAATCTGGAACTTACACTCTAAGAGATAGCAGAATACGCCACCTAAAAAGATGACTAGAGGAGTCCAGGACAGCCAACCTAAGCCTTTTTGATATTTTGAGCTGTAGGTTCTTAAGAATTAGCAAATACAAGCCGAAGCTTTCTCTGAACTCTCCCTATCTGATTCAAGACAGAGCCTCCAAAAGAAGCTCAGTTGTCATAAATCCTCCCACCCCCACCCTAGTAGTTTTAACAACCAGGGAACTTTGACCCTTGTCACAGGAAAGGGCTCACCACACCTGGACACACTTAATTGCAAACTGTGACACCTCCCATCTGTTCTAAGGCCCCCTTCAGTTTTCCTACAAATCATTTACTCTCTCCTAAAAAGAGGACATAACCCCACCCTTTTCCTATTAAGCTGATATTTAAACCTGAATTCTAAGCCACCTTGAAGAGACTTTCATTTTTTCCCTCCATACTTCCCATGTATACATGAGATATACAAATTAATAAACTTAATGTGGGAAAAAAAAGCAGAAGAAAAATTATTCAATTTCCTTACTATCTCCAGTCCATTGACAAATCCTTGAAACACGCAGAGTGACATTCCTCTAGGGACTCAACTGCCTGGATGTTGACACGTAGGCCAAAAGGCAATCATAGGGGGATCCCCACAACCCCCTACCCCAGGATCCTGTAACTCCACTTTAACATATAAAAATTCCTTTAGAAACTTCCTTTATTTCTAAAGCTCCCAAGATAAGTGTTGACAATCACTCCATAAACATAGGACCCACTGATTTACACCAGAAAGGTCTCATGACTAAGGTTTTATTAGAAGGTAATAAATAATGTTTTCCCAACAACAGCTAGCCCCCTCAAGGTCCTGGAAACCTTGCTTCCAAGCTTCTTAGAGACTTATGTTATTCTTAACTCACTCCCAACTTGAAGGTATATAATGGACCACTCCTCATGACCCCAGTGCAACTCTTTCTGCCCATGGGTCTTGTCCCTCTGCTTTAATAAAATCACCTTTTTGCACCAAAAACATCTCAAGAATTTTTTTTTTTCTTGGCCATTGGCTTCGAACCATAATATCTTTCCTACATCAAACTTAACGATTGTTTCTCTTTTGTTAATTTGTCTGTTGTTATAGGGGCTTCAGACAAGAACTTAGAAAGGAAGTGAAAAATTACTTTCTCCTCCCCTTCACCTCAAACCCAAATACTGTGATAGCCAATACACCTGATCTTATTTTCTTAATCTTAAATGTTTACATTCTCATTCATGTCTCTTTGCTTTTTAAAAATTCTTACATTTTTCTTATTGTTCAAGATGTATATTTTTCTCTTTCGATTTATAAATTATCAACCTCATGTCCTCCATGCTATTTGTTATGCTCCACAAATAAGTGAAACCATATGATAATTGACTCTCTCTGCTTGACTTATTTCACTCAGCATAATCTCTTCCAGTATCAACCTGATTTTTATTTTAGTAACAGCTATGTTTAATATAAAAATAAAAAAAACATATATAGTTGTGCATTTCTACAAATATCAAGAGTAATTAATTGATCATTTAATATTACAATTTTTCACATTCTATTTCCTTATGCTAATTTCCCACATTAACTGTAAGAATACAGGGCTTCACAGAAGACTATTTTCTATTTTTTTGCCTCTTATCTGTTTTCTTTCAGAAAGTATTTCTGATATTTATATTGTATCATACATGATTAACAAATAATAAAACAGAAATTCTACTTTTATACCTTTTGTTTTCATGGTTCTTTTTATCTTCAATGCTGTGTCTTCCCCATTTGTAATATCTTTATTTTGATATCGTCTTATGGGCCACTCTATTTCTTCAGGTAAAACTTTCAGGAAAAGAACAAGAATGGTTAATTACCTGAGCTAGATAACTGTGAATGATTTTTTCTTTCTTGTTGGAATAAGTACAATAACTTGTTTGCACACACATTATTTTTTTTCCTCAAAACTGATAAGAATTTATCCTTTTTAAAACCTAGTCCCTAGTGCTGCATAAAACTGTTGCCAACAATATTTTTTCATCGTAAGACAATAATTAACTTTTTTAAGTGTGAGTGTTTGTATGTGTGTTCCTGTCTAGAATTTTGTACAAAAACAATTAGAGCTTTCCAAATGTCACTGTGCATTAGTCTCTTTACCTTCATTTTACCTGAATTTCAGAACTTTCTATTAACAAATACATTTTCTTTATTCTCAGTGGTATTATTTATTTGAATATGTATTTTCTTCTATCTTCTTTACAATTCTTTTATTACATTCCCACAAATGGCCTCAAAAGTGAGTATCATACCCCATTTACAGATGGGTGAACTGAAGCACAGAGGATTTTACAACTCTCCCAGGCTGATCACACTACAATGCTCCTCTCTTTCCTTTGAGGAAAGGAATATATTCAGTTAACATGTTTTTAAAAATGTATCTATGGGAAAATAATACATCTATGGGAAAAGTAAAGCTCAGAGGGGTACATAATTTATATTAAGTACTGTCACATAATATATTGCAAGAAGGAGAGAAAATATTAAGTATTATAACTCTCTAAAACATGGGGTTATCTTTTTTAATATTTCTAGTTTTTCTAATTTCTAGTGTTTAAAAATAGTTTTCTAAAATGAGCCACAGGAGACAAACTCTTGATTTCAACCATTCAAAGGGACGCGTCTCAAGAGGAGCATTGGGAAGTACTGGAGGCACCAGTGATGGGACACACACGCATGCCTGCAAGCAAGAGAATCATTTGTGTGAATTCCTCTGCATGCAGCTCTGTAACCTGGCTCCTAAAACCAGCCTGCTCCTTTTTTATTAAGGAGACTCTGCAGAGGCAAAGCAGTCATCAGCTTATGCAAATTCCTGTGGGCACAAAAAAGGGGACCTTTTAAGCTGCCTATTACTTTATTATTGCTGAAAGAAAGAAAAGAAAAGCATAAAGAGGGAAGGGTGGGGAAAATTAAGGATCTAATAACAGTGAGAGCTTGCTGCCCAGGTTGCGTCTCTTGCTGTGTTTGAATGATTTTTCTTTGTCGACAGCCTTGCACTGGGCTATTTTTAGCATCTCTTTAATAATTGAGCTGTAGCAATTGTGCTCAGCAGCTGGAACAGGCAGGGAAAATAGCAGCTCAAAGAAATAGTGCAGCAGGGTCATAATTTAAGTCAAGCTGCATTATAGAGCATATCTTTCTCAAAGGTAGAATGCTGAGGTGGAAAAAAAAAAAGAGGAGCAGAAAGAAAGAAAGACAAAAGGGAGTGATAGATGGAGAGGTTTTTTTTTTTTTTTTTTTTTTTTTTGGGTTTTTTTTTTTTTTTTTTTTTTTGCTTTTCTATTTTTTTAAACAATCTGAGAAGGTGCCCTGTTGGACAGATTCTTTTGATGGTACAGAAAGCAGGTACCAAGGGCCTTACTGCTCAGCGTGGCAAACAGGACAAGGAAACTAAGGTTGCTAGCAGAATTGACACTTTCCTTGTCCCCAGGGTTGATAAGAAAAAGAGCCTTCCTGCACAACACAGGCAACCCCGCGACACAGTGGAATGCAGCTAGAAAGTTGGAAGAGGAAATTTTAGCCATCAGCAGAAGAGATCTGCTGAGGAAGTGATGAGGAAGCAGGAGGCTGGCTGAAGACAGAGCAAAAGCTGGCGCCTTGCACCCCCTCTTCACCCGCTCCCCTCCATATGGGTAGCATTCCTCAGGCACCCCTGACTGCCATAAAACGATAAATAGTTAACTTGCAGGGATCGCAATCCTGCAGAACAGGAATCTCCCTTGCTCTACAGATGTCCTAGAGGCCTAAACAGGGAGGTTACCCTATCAATAGCACAAATTTCCAGAGGCAAATAACTCTTGGTTCCTGAAGCCCTAATGTCTCCCTCCGACCATAAACTGGAGGAGACTGAGGTAGAAGGGAATGTAAATGACAGCAGGATCATAATACCCCACCAAGAATCCCCCAATTATCTTGATGTTAGTGCCTGACCTAAAGACGACACTGATCAGGCCATAAGGGCAAGGACTCCCCCCGGCACCTTGTAGGCCCTCCCTAACATGTGAGAACTCTGTTGAAACCTCCCATCCCTTCACCACCTCCCCCCAACCGTGGGGTATATAACATGCCTACCCTCACAACCCGGGGCAGCAGCTCTTCCTGCCCACGGGTCCTGTCCCCATGCTTTAATAAACCACCATTTTGCACCAAAGACGTCTTAAGAATTCTTTCTTTAGTCGTCGGCTCCGAACCTCTTCACCCCACCGAACCTGACTTAGGTTCTGGAACTTCATCAGAAGGATAAATCTCATATTCCCCACCACCTTCCTATCTAGACAAGGTGCAGGCAGGAAGTATGCATCTTTGGAGGATATAGTTGGATTTTTTCAAAGTCCAATTTTCAGATCCATCATTAAATACCTGACTTATGTTATTAAGCCCATGGGCATATGCATCTCACTTTGCTGAAACTGCTGACTTTGCAGTTGCTGGGTCCCTTCTAGGCAGAATCTGCAGAGCCCAAAAAGAGATGTATATTTGCCAAATGGAGACTTAATAAGGGCCCATAATGTCTGATCAGTGCAGACTTGCATCTGACTAATTTGGGCAATCTAAACAAGCAAATAAATAAATAACCAAATGATCAAGTTTATTGACCATTAATTACATCCTCAACTTAACTAGAAAACTGTCAAATTGCATATGTCCTCTTTTGACCAGGCAGAGAGCCTGCCAGCGATTGATAGGACTATAGGCTTTCTTCCAGCGATTGATAGGGCTATAGGCTTTCTTCCTCAGCACTTCAAAATTTTTGCCTTTTACATATTCCTTTCTTTTTTAATTTTATTTATTTATTTGTTTATTTATTTTTTGGCTTTACTACAATCTTCTTGTTCTACACTATCACCATTTGTTTACTTTGCTTGTTTCCCTTTTTGTTGCTATATTTCCCTCTGTCCCCCTTTTTTAATTTCCCCTGGGGGTTCAGGCTGAAGCCTTAAGCAATAGGAGGAAGTTTCTGTATGAGCTGGATTGGTGTGACATTCCATCCAGTAGAGGTCAATGTGACAAAGGGAATTTCTACCCAGGCATGTACATAGGTTATCAACATAATATAGCCAAGGTGACTGGCTACCCATGATTGCTTACATGGCAAAGAAACAATTTGCTCTGCCAGCAAATTTTGTCTTTTAACTATCAAAATAGCCGTTTATTTTAAAATGAGTCATTAGGAACTTTGAAATATAAAGTCGGTATAAGGAAGAAACACTTTACATATATTCCTTAAACAACAGGATAAATATCAATTCATGCTGTCTTCTAAACAGAAAAAAGAAAAAAGAAAGGTAGAAGGTTCCGACTGAAGTATCATATGAGTCTAAATATGTGACAGATATTTTAGGCCTTTAGGAAGTCAACAAGGGAGACTATTCAGATGTCATAAACTTGAACAACCACCAAAAGAATCAAGTTAGATCAGTGTAAAACCTGGTACTTAGCAGAACTCACTTTTCCATATGAATTCATTCTGTAATAATTGTTATGTAAGGACAGAACAACTGGATAAGATTGCTTGGCTGGAAAGTTTTCTTTCCTAAATACAAAGAAGTTTCAGGGTCTTTGTAGGATTGTTTTTGAATTTTCTGAGTTTATTTTCTTTTCTTTTATTATTTATTTCTGTCTGTGGGTTGTTCAACACACAGAGCATGAGGATGCTGTCTTCTTGTGGGCAGAGAGAGATAGCCATGTATCATAACACTTGTAGACATTTAAGAGGGTGCCAATTTTCAACTTCACAGGTTTTCCTAAAGGTCTACTGCAGCAGGCAGTTGGGGCCACGAAATTGAAAACGAGATCTGATGGGTTTGGAGGGATTAGAACTTCAGAGAGGGAACTTGTTCTCTCTGAATTACCTGACTCGGGCAAAAGGATTTTGTTGCCCTCTGTATTATTTTTCTAGAGACTCTGGAACAAATTGCCATAAATTTGGTGATTCAAAACAACAAATATTCATTCTTTCACAATTCTGGAGGCCAATAGTACAAAATCAGCATTACTTGGCCTAAGTCAAGGTGTTGGCAAGACTGAGTTTCCTCCTGAAACTCCAGGGGGAGATCCATTCTTTCCATCTTTCAATTTCTCCTGGCTTTTGGCATTTTTTAGTTTGTCACACTTCACTCCAACCTTTACCTCTGTGGTCACGTTGCCCTCTCCTCTTCTGTCAGGTTTCCCTTTGTATCATTTTTATATGAACATAGGTAATTGGATTCAGGTTCCACTCAGGTAATACAGGATAATTTCCCCCATCTCAAGATCCTTAAACTAATTGTATCTGCAAAGATTCTTTCTCCAGATAAGGTGATGTCCACAAGTTCCAGGGATGTGGAGGCAGACATATCTTTTGGGAAGGCTGCAGTTCCATCCACCACACACCTTCAGTCCAATAAAATGCTCGCATCCCCAGATCCATTCAGACACCATTGATACTCTAAAGGAGACATTATAATTTGTCGTTGTTTTTTGTGTGTGATGGTCCCAATAACAAGAATAGCCAATATTTATTGAGGGATTTACCTTATCCCTCATAAGAGTTATATATTTGGCTGAAACATGGATCTGCTAATGTTCATCAGTTTTTGTCCCCCAAACCTGCCATTTCTTTGTTTACTCACATATATTCATTCATTTAAAACTAATATTTGCTGCATAGGAAAACTATTATTATTCCTACTTTAAAGAAGAAAGAATGAAGTTGAGAATGTGAGGGAATCTCCTCAAAGTTATATAGGAAGTTATTCGTACCATCAGCATTCACCCCAGATGACATAAGCTTCGGCTTTTACCTGCCCCCAGTCAAGGCCTTCTTCTGTTGTGCATGAAGATTTCTGGGCTTCTACCAGAAGGTGAACTATACCCATCCTTAGTTTTTGATGGTGATCAGGTCATTTTATGTGTTTTCTCAAACCTGTGTATAGAAGGTAGAAAAGGAATGAAGAAAAGATGGAGTTTATGAAGAAGGTGAGGGAGAAGAGCACAAAAGAGAAAGGAACAATTACAACACAGAGACAAAAACTTTGCTGAAAACAGAAAAGATTCTTTCTCTGAGAGAAAATGGTAGGGAAGGTACAGGTATTGAGCAATGCTCCTAATTCCCCAAACCATCCTGAAGATTAACTTTACTAGCTGCTGAACACTCACAAAACCCTACAAGATTGCCCTTGTTATCCCAGATTTACACCTGGAAACCATGTTTAGTCACTCAGCAAGTTACTCAGATACTAGAAACTAGATACTCAAAAAGGAAAAGGAGGATGAGGAGGGGGGAAAAGGGGAGGAGAAAGGAGAAACAACTCATCATTTATTATTTTTCAAATCATGAAGAAAGAAGCCAGATAAAATACTCAACTATTGTAAGTACTAAACTTCTGAAAATAACACCAGCTCACAATGTCCCTTCATTGAAAGATTAAGAGGTAAAGAGGACAGAATTAGAGTCACCACCATGGGTGAGAAGGGAAGAAGGTGGAAGAAGGGAAAGAAGCTGAAGGAAGACCAAAAGAAAAAAAATACATATATACATATAAATATATATACATATAATATAAATATAAATATATATATATACACACATATATATGTGTGTGGGGTCACATTATATCACACATATAGAATGTATATCTACAAATACATAAGTAAATACAAATATATACATATAGACCTATATCTGTATTATTCATAAACACACACAAGTTAACCTTTTGATAAGTTATGTTACTTTAATAGGAATGAATGAATGAATGAATGAATAGCAGTCCCAGCGAGGAATTTCTATTCAGTTTTACATTAAACTGTGTTCTACTGATGTAATAAAAAAGAGTAAATCATAACCCCACAGTAGAAAATATGGAGTCTTTTTTTTTTTTTAACTTCTCATTCTTTTCGTGTCTTATGTTTTATGCCATACCAAGAACTGAAGATAAGGGATATCTGGTCCCCTGAAAACAATTCTCTGTGGAAGGAATAGCTACAAATATATACAGAGTAGGGTATTAAAAAAAGGCACAGGGATACCCCCAAAGTCGTATCTTTTCAATGTTGGCTTTTGAGGAACTTGCACCCCTGCCTTCTATTAAGATGCAGTGATTTCTTTTACTTTCTTTCTTTCTTTTTTTTTTTTTTTTTTAAGGTTTTACTTGTTTATTTGACAGAGAGAAGAATCAGAAGTACGCAGAGAGGCAGGCAGAGAAAGAGGGGAAAAGCAGACTCCCCGCAGAGCAGAGAACCCGATGTGGGGCTCTATCCCAGGACTCTGAGGTCATGACCTGAGCTGAAGGCAGCGGCTTTAACCCACTGAGCCACCCAGGTGCCCCCAATGATTTCTTTCTTAAATGCCATCTGCTCAGATACGATACTTGCAGAAAGAAACTGTTACTTCAATTTTTTGACATATGCTTTGTTTTTGTTTTTGTGGGAACTGAATTCTTCTTTATTCTTCCTTTTATGAGGCAAAATCTTAAACATGATACTTAACTTTTAGGCTGCTTACATGATTAAAAAAATAATGACATTTTTCCTACTGATTAAGGAGCACTGCATATTCACTATAAAGGATTCAGAAATCTGGACAAATAAAAAGATGAAATTATCCAATAATCCTAATAACAAGAGATGGCCATTACTAATGTTTACTAAATTTCCTTCAAACTTTCTTTGTGTTACATACAGCTTTCAAGAGCTATGTCTGATGCTAGTGCTGGTGATTATGGGAGTGCTATTGAGACATTGGTAACTTCAATTTCTTTAAACAATTCAAAGTATCTGCTGATGATCGTTGCAAAGTTCTTATTAGCTCTTTGCAAGATTGCCTTCATGGAATTGAATACAAGTCTTATGGTTCTGGATCAAGAAGACGTGAACGATCAAGAGATAGGGACCATAGTAGATCATGAGAAAAGAGTCGGCGACATAAATCCCATAGTAGAGATCGTCATGATGATTATTATAGAGAGAGAAGCAAAGAACGGGAGAGACATCGGGACCGGGACCGAGAACAGGACCGAGAGCACGAGCATCGTCATCGTTAGAAGAAGCTGAAGGAAGAGGAACACCTTCCAAGAAAAAACAGTCTTCATGGGGGAAAAATGACGCTTGTCCAGCAGTTTGCTTCTTGTGATTGAACTGAACCTGTAAGGATTCATGGATAAAATGAACAAGAATAGAACTGAATAAAGCAAATCTGCATAAATGGTAACCAGTAGCTCTACTTTTATTTTTCATGTTGCTTAACTGTTTTATTTGAATGAAACTTGTGTGAATTAAAAAGTTATAGCTTTTGTAACTTTATTACTGGTTATATACATTTGGCCATTATAATGTGCAAGCAATTGGAAAAAAAATGTCAAGTAAATGCTTGTTTTTATAGTAGTTTGTTCTTGTTAAAAATGTTCATATGACAATGTCTGTAAACAGCACCACTTTGATTACAATAGATGTAGTGTTGTAATAAACTGTTTAATGGGGGAACAAATGCACTAATACTGTATGGACAGTATTGGTTTTCATCCTTTTAACTTTACATCAAATAAGGAGTGTTTTCTGAGCTTTAATACTCTTTACAATATGATTTTAATAAGATTGTTCTTTATTAGGGGCACCTGGGTGGCTCAGTGGGTTAAGCCTCTGCTTTTGGCTCAGGTCATGATCCCAGCGTCCTGGGATCAAGCCCTACATCGGGCTCTCTGCTGAGCGGGGAGCCTGCTTCCCTTCCTCTCTCTCTGCCTGCCTCTCTGCCTGCTTGTGATCTCTATCTGTCAAATAAATAAATAAAATATTTAAAAAAAAAAAAGATTGTTCTTTATTAATATGTATATAAGAAGTCAGGGGTCTCTAGAGAAAAAGTACTAACAAGATACATATAAAACACACACAGAGGTTTATATGTGGGTGAGCCTCATTTAATCAGTGTTTGTGTGTGTGTGTGTGTGTGTGTGTGTGTGTGTGTGTATACAGGAAGAAAGAGCAAGAGAGATGGATTTAGTATAAGGAATTGGCTCATATAATAGTAAGTATTGGTTAAGTCCAAAATCTGTAGGGTGAGCCTGGGTACAGGAGACACAGGGAGAAATGATGTTCCAACTCAAAGACCATTAGACAGAAAGAGTCAATGCAGCAGATAAAATATAAAGGCAGTCAGCTGGAGAATTCTCTCTTACTCAGGGGCGCGTTTGTTGCTTGGCCTACAAAGACCTTTATCTGATTAGATGAGGCCCACCCACATTATGGAGAACATTCAACTTTATTTTAAGTCCACTGATTTGAATATTAATTGTTCCCAGAAATACCCAGAGTAATACCTGAGCAAGTATCTAGGTACCTCATGGTCTAGCCTAGCTGACACTTACAAGTTAACCATTATAATGAATATACTTTGATTTATTGAATCAAATGTTATGGGCAGATATTTACAATCAATCAATCCTCCTTCACCCATGGTAGATAGTGATATGGACAAACAAGAACTTTTTTAAACACAGTGACGCAGGACCTACACTATCAACTAATGAATGTTGGCATGTCCCCAGAAACATATTTCTGTTTCTCATTCCATGTGTCTCTAATTGACTGATACGAAATCATTGTCTGTCCCCACCTCCTCTTTCCCTATTTTTCTGAGATAATTACAGCACAGGGACCATCACCACCTTCATCATGCCCTGCTAATAGGATCTTCCTAGTCAGCATCTCCTGGTTTCATTGTAGGAGCCATAGCTCATCAAGACATAATGCCTAACTCTCTAACCATCCCCACCCTACTTCTGAGGCCTAATCTTTTCCCCTTGATTCCTGTTTTGAATGGATTTTTTACATGAGGATGAGGGTATGGAAGTAGGAGGCACTACTGAGGCATAGTAAATAAACAATGTTCAGACATTTCAAAAAGCAACACACAGTAAGAGGAGGAGCAGGAGAGGTCTAAGAGGGCATGCAGTGTTCCTTATTTACTTTTTGAATATTTGGTCAAGACAAAACTATGAGAGATACACCAATTGTCTTTCCAGTTCCTGTGCTGCCACCCACCCCTTCCCAATTTTTTTTTTTTTTTAATGAACACTAGTCTACTTACATCACAAGGAGCATTTCAGATGTCTGTGGCTGAACTTTAGCTTCTAATCCAGTTCAGCTGACCTCATTTTTGGAGTAAGTTCCCTCCAGATTCTGGAATGAGGTTTTCTATCAGTGTTGGTGAGATTTTCATCTTCATTCATATTTTCATTTTCAGAGAAGCTGAGAAAGACCGTTGCTAGGCGTGCAAATCAGACACAATTTTGACCCATGGCATATGTTTTAAATATGAATTCACACTACTGTTATCTTCAGCTGTTATGTGCCCACTACAATCCACAAAGGCCAGTGACCTAACAAATTGAAGTGACTTGATAAAGTTATTTCTTAATGCTCTATTGTAGATTTTACATTTGCAACTGTAACTAATTGCATTGAATGTGAAATCTAATTAAAACCTCATTGTACCATCTGTGTTCTTTGGTTAAAGGACATGTACTATTAAACATGTGTTGAAAGGAGGTATTGAAAGAGTTACTTAAAATTCAGTCTTCCATTCTCAAAGACTCGATGGTGGCAGAGTGTAATACTCCATTGTTGTAACCAGTCTTTAAAAGCTCTTCAGAGCCATAGCTAATTTTCCTATTAGTTACAGACTGGAGAGTGCCTCACCAAATTAAACCTCACAATTTCAGCGATGGTGAACACACACACACACACACACACACACACACACACACTGAGAAAGAAGGAAAGAACCTTGGTAATGCACATACACAACAGTTTTCCAAGAGTCCACAGATACCATCTTACCTTCTCTTACCTTAGTTAATGCAAATGAAAAGCATGTTGTTTAACTAGGGAGTTTGAGGATTTCTTTTGCCTGCAAACGAGCTGGTTTCAATGATGGTAAACTCTCAGTGTTACATGGTACAAAAGTTAGAGAGAAGTAAAAGAAGAGACAAAAAAAGAATACTATTGGAATAAAATCTGCAAATCTGCAAAAATAATGATTGATTGCTGTGCTTTAAGCCCTGATAATATGTTCTATACTTAGTTTATTCCTCCTTTAATGGTCACATGACATCCACAAAGACATCCCTGACTTTGAGTCTTAGTTGAGATGCTAGAATCAGTTTTCAGAACTTTTCACAGAGGAAGTTTTTGCAATCTCCTAGTCTGTTAAAAAACTAGAAAATATTAAGACATTTCCTCTTTGTACATCTCACTTAGATTTAAAAAGAAGTGCTGGAGTGGCCTCCAGTTGATTTATATTCCAGCAGCTGCAGCCATGACATCAAAATGCAATAAAACCATCTCTCAGTTATGCATGCACCTGTTGTTAAAGGGAAATCTAGGACAGATGGGCAGAGGCTCTTAAGTCCTAAGTGATAGTGGGCACCCTGAAAGACTAGATGCATTTTTAGGGCAGCTGGGCCAGGGGTGTAGGCATCAGTATTGGAATGTTCCCCTTTGTTAAACTGACCTTATTCACACATGAGCAGTCATCAATTTCCATGTGCAACTCACAACAAAATGATGTTGGAAAAATTCTGTTTTTCCTTTGTTTCTGAAACTGTGTACCCTATTTTAGAAGACTCAAGAGCATACAAAAGACCTTCAACGAATATGATTGACTTATGGGGCAACAAGAATTTTATTTATTTTGATTTTTTTTTTAATTTAATTTATTTTAGGCTTTTCTTTTTTTAATTTTGTGGGTGGGGGCAACAGAATGATCCAGGACAATTGCAATATAATTTTTTTAAAGTAACTCTCTAGGGGTTTCTGGGTGACTCAGTCAGTTAAGCATCTGATTCTTGATTTTGGTCATGTCATGATCTCAAAGTTGTGAGATCGAGCCCTAAGTTGGGCTCATGCTGAGTGTGGAATCTGTTTAAGATTCTCTCTCCTTCTGCCTCTAAGCAGCCGCCCCAACCTACTCTGTGCTTTCTTTCTCGTTCTCTCTCTGAAAAGGGGGGAAAAAAAACCTGTCTGAAATAAGTGTCAAGCAGACAAGTGGATTTATTGATGGTTGTGGTCTTCCTAATAGCCATATTGGATAGACAAAGTAGAGATTCTGTTGAGGATATTGTGATTTGCCCAAGGTCACATATCCAAAACTGATCCAGGGTGAATGCTCATTTGTTAGAGCAGCTCTGAGTTACCCAGGCATATACACATCTGAGTCTGATTCTGGCTTTATCACTTGTTTTCTTGCTCAGTCTTCTCAGTCTTCTCATCTGCACATAGTTTGATGCCATCCTCATGGGAACAAATGAGAAACAGTTGATTCTACAAGAAAATCTCATGCTTTTAGTTTATTGCTGTTTTCGGAAGAAGAGACTGTCCTCTGTCTTTTGACATGTCATGTGACATGTGACATTCAGACTTGGAGGAAATTCTAAAAAGAATATTCAGCAGCAGGTTCCTTATGTCCAAATATTTCTCAAAACAAAGAGCCAAAGCTCTTTGACCCTTGAGGCGAAAGCTCTGTGGCTGGAATACCTGAGTTCTCTTTATCAACTCTCCACAATAAACCATGCTGCCCTGATAAGCCAGGTAGGACCCGAGACATGTCAACATTTCAAGAAGTTTTAGAAATTCTTTTCCGCCAGTTTTTTTCATATAAAATAAAATATGGTGATCACACTGCTGAAATATAAACCCACTGAGCTCTTGCTAATTGATAATCCCCATACCAAAACTTGACAAACAATAACACTTTAGAATAGATAATATTAACTGCATTTTATAGGAAAGAAAACCTAAAAACATATAGTAGTATGACCCGGCAATTGCACTCCTGTGTGTTTACCCCAAAGATATAAAGGTTGTGATCTGAAGAGGCACATGTACCCTAATGTTTATAGCAACAATGTCCACAATAACCAAACTACAGAAAGAGCATAGATGTCCATCAACAGATAAATGGATAAAGAAGATGTGGTATATATACACAATGGAATACTATGCAGCCATCAAAAACCTGAAATCTTGCCATTTGCAACAATGTGGATGGAACTAGAGGGTATTATGCTAAACGAAATAAATCAGAGAAATACAATTATCATATAATCTCACTGATATGAGGAATTTGAGAAACAAGATAGAGGATCATAGGGGAAGGGAGGGAAAAATGAAACAAGATGAAACCAGGGAGGGAAACAAACCATAAGAGACTTAATCTCAGGAAACAAACTGAGGGCTGCTGGAGGGGAGGGGGTGGGACAGATGTGGAGGCTGGGTTATGGGCATTGGGGAGGGTATGTGCTATGGTGAGTGCTGTGAATTGTGTAAGACTGATGACTCACTGAGCTGTAGTTTATATATATTTTATATATTAATAAAAAAAAGCATGTAGTAATACTCCTGGCAGTCACTTCTGTTACTATGTGCTACTATGTATTATCTATCTTTCTATGTATGTATGCACCTATCTATTCATCCTTCCATCCATCCGTATAATTTTATAATACCCTTATGAGAGAATTATTGTTTCATTCCTATTTACAGATGAGAAAATGGAGGCAGAAGAGAATATGTAACTAACTTGGTCAAAGTCCCACAGTAAGTAAGAATAGTATAGAACAAACCTGAGCCCAGGCGACCCAGTTCAGAGTTCTTAATCATCAAGTTAGAGTGCCTCTCAGGTGCAAATAAAATATTTGATTTAAAAAAAGATAAATAAATGAATGGATGAATGTTCTTATGATAATGTAGCAAATAGGGCATATGATATGACAGAAACTCCTGCTCTGAACAACTAAGTTATTGTGCTTGTCATTTTGCTCCAAAAAAATTCGGCCAGCATAAATTTTCCTTTTACAAACAAAATACTTGAAAAAAAGGAAAAACTTCATTTACTGCGTTCGTCAATGGCAGCGTGAGACATCAACTGCAAGGTGAGTATAGGACTTCCTGAATAATGCAAATGTATCTTGCTTAGTATTACTTTCAGTAATCAGACAAAATAATCTGAATATATTATATAAAAATTAATGAGGAAAAAATGAGGGATTTATTACCCCACTCTCACAAACAGAAACAAAAACATCTTTGCTTAATATCACTAAGTTTGATATTTTAGTTTATAGAATGGAGAAGTGAGGCTTATTTACACACAATATTAAGGGATTGAGTGGGGTGACTGTCTCTTTATAGTATGAAAAGCAAGCTTTTATCACTTATAATTATAATTTTACAGCTAATATCTGGTACGTTAAAACTGGTAATTCTTTCAAATTCTTTCTTTTTTCTGATTCACAATGTCTCCCAGATACAGTGGGCATTTGTTGGTTTGTAACTTCCTTGGAGCATCCAAGGTACAATCTGAAGCTGGCCCCCTGTATCCAGAAGGCAGAGAGAGATGAAGAGGCAAACCCCTCCAGGTGGGTAGGTGACAGGCATAATAAGCAAAGAGAACTTACACAGGAGTCTTGCCTTGGTGGCAGCAAGACGAATGGATCCCTGCACCTGTCTGCCACATCTTAGAAGTTTATAAAGAAGCTTCCAGTCACATATACTGTGCAGGTGTTCTAAACATCACATCACCATCTCAAAGCCATGTCTTTGGAGCAGCCTTTGGGAGCAGGAAAGGCAAGCAGAACCCACATTCCAAAGGCAGAAGAGAAGGTGAGGACTTCTAAGTGCCCAGGTCCAGCTCATGGGTCAACCAGCGGTCACATCTTTTTGATGACCTTCCCCAGCAGCATTGGGTAACCGTAGCCAAGAGGATTCAGGTTTTAAAGTCCAAGTTTTAAAGTCCAAGTTTAGGGCACCTCAGTGGCTTGGTTCATTGGACATCTGCCTTAGGCTCAGGTCACGATCCCTGGATTGAGCCCTGTGTCAGGCTCCTTGCACAGTGGGAAACCTGCTTCTCCCTCTCCTTCTGCTGCTTGCCCTGCTTGTGCTCTCTCACTCTCTCTCTGTCAAATAAATAAGTACAATTTAAAAATAAAATAAAATAAAATCCAAGTTTAAATTCAGGTGGAGATGTTCAGCTGACTTTTCTTTTTAAATGATTAATATTTGTATGAATATAAATTATGGAAAAGTGGAAAATATAGAAAGCATACAAATAAAATTTAAATATCAGTGCTTTAATTAACCTAATGATATGCATTCCAAATGATGTCAATCACTTGTTTATGTCTGTGGATTTTACAAAGGAGGATCATACTTTCGTGTTATATGTATGTGTGGGTATATATATATATATATATATATATATATATATATATCATCATTTTCCACATGATTAAATATTTCTCAAAACATAATTTTAGTGCATGAAGAATATTTTATGGGGTCAGGGAGCTATATGATATTTAACCAATCCCCAATTAAAATTTAGATTTCCAGCTATCAACAATACTATGGTAAATATTCCCAAACACTGTCTGCATCTCTGATATGACCTACAGAATGTCTAGGCATTTCTCAATTATTTTGAGGATTAATATTTCAAGAAATATACCCATGAGTGTTGTTTGCACAGTATATTTAAATAGAAAAAAATTGAAAGTGCTGTATGCTATTTAATTTGCAAGTAAAAACATCAGTTAGGTATAAATTCAAGAAACGTCATCAGATAATAGTTTTCTAAGTTGTATCTTTATTGTAGAAGTTGGAAAACAATCTTGTTACTCAGATTACTCCAGTTTCACTTGAAAGTATTTGAAATGACAATTACATTACGATCTTTATTTACATTACTAACAGGCATTTGTAAAAAAGTATAAATGGAGAAAAATAATAGTATATTATTTTTAAAGAAATAATAATATTTCACAAGTAATTGCTGTAGCAATTAACACATTTTTAAAATGAAACTGGACTTTTTTGGGATGAAATAAATGCCATCTACTGAGATTCTACTTTGATATAAAGTTTGGAGAGCACTCACTTATCCAAATATAACTTTGAATTCATAAAAGTACTCATGAGGCAAAATTACAGAGACAGTAAAAAGATCAGTGGTTTCCAGGGGCTGGGGTGGGGGTGGGGAATAAGTAGTTGGAGCATGGAGGACTTTTAGGGTGGTAAAAATATTCTGGTCAATATTATAATGAAGGATACTTGTCATTGTACATTTATCCACACCCAAGGAATGCACAACACCCTCGTAAGAAATGTGGACTTTGGTTGATTAGCTACGTCAGTGTAGGTTCATCAGCTATAAGAAGTGTACAATTCTAGTGAGTACTATTGATAATGGGGGAGGTATGCATCTGGGGACAAGAAGGACTATACAGGAAACTCTATCTCTTTTTCTCACTTTTACCATGAACATAAAACTGCTCTAAAAAAATGAAGTCCCTTAAAAAAAAAAAAAGGACTCATGTTCTTACATTATTTTTTTTTAATAGGAATATAGAGAAAATAAAACAACAACAACAACAAAAAAAAAACATGCTCATGTGAAACACTCCCTTTTCCAAAAAGAGAAGAAAACAGCAAACATACCCATCTTTGACTTCATATGTGACACACATATTCTCTTTATTATTTCATGTTGCTTTGTAGAGATTTACATGGGTTAACCAGGACCTTCTTTTACAAGCTAACTCCTGGCAGGAAGCTTAAATACATGTCCTCCTTAGAACAGTCTGGAAGTTTCATCCTACTGCTTGGTTTTAATGTTCAGCTGAAATTCCTGATATGAACAATTGGTACTTCCACGGGAAGAAGGATTGAAGGATTGAACATCAATGCAGTTTTCAGCTCTTCAGGAAAGTCCAGACCTTGCTGCCACAGTTAGAAATGCTGTAGGAAGTAATCAAGAAAATTGCATAATCCCTGTAAATTTCCCTAACTTGCCAAATTCATTCGCTTTTGCACAGACTATTGTTGCCTTAGTAAGAATCACTATCTCTCTCCTTATTAATGAGAAGTTCTTGCTGTATTGTTACTGTGTGATGTAGTCCCTTAACCCACCTCTGATTTCAGCTACAGCCACAGGGCCAGTTTTGGTTTTTATATTATACTTTTTATTTACTTTATGTATTATTGAAGTAGCATTGGCATATAGTGCTGTATTATTTTCAGGAGCACAACATCGTGATTTCACAATTCTATACACTACTTGATGCTCAACATGCAGCACTACAATAACATCGTGGCCTATATTACATGTGCTGCACTTTTCATCTCTATGATTGATTGGTAGAACTGAAACACAATGTTGCATCAGTTTCGGGTGTATGACACAGTGATTCAGCAGCTCCATACGTTACGCGGTGCCCCCATAGTGTAGCTCCCATCCATCATCACCACACACCTATAGTACAGCGCCATAACCTGTATTCCTTACATGGTAATGTTCATCTCTGTACTTACTTATTTTATAGCTGGAAGTTTGTACCTTTTAATCCTCTTCACCACCTTGTCCATCTCCCCCATGAACCTATCCCCCTGACAACCACCAGATTGTTCTCTGTATTTGAGGGAGTTTGTTTGTTCATTTGTTTTGTTTGTTAGATTCCACCTGTAAGTGAAATCATGTGGTATTTGTCTTTCTCTGGGTCCAGCCCACCCACTTTGCGCTGCTGGCATATAGAGCAAATACCAAGGCCTCTGGGTTCTAATAAGGGACTTTTCTAAAGTTCCTATGCTCAGTGGGCTGGGCTCACAAGCTTATTCTGAAAGTATGTTAACTCCTTAATGCCCTAGAAGTAACCCTCATCCAAGGAGGTGGGGCTGCTGGATAAGTACCCAGGCTGGCTTTCCATCTTCAGCTGGACAATCCTGGGAGTTGTCCTACTTGCTCCTCAGGAGACCCTGGTAGAA
Organism: Mustela erminea; assembly: GCF_009829155.1. Lineage (NCBI taxonomy): Eukaryota > Metazoa > Chordata > Mammalia > Carnivora > Mustelidae > Mustela > Mustela erminea. The sequence goes on along the minus strand of NC_045614.1, from coordinate 65,355,556 downwards.
TCAAGACCCTTTTGTTTATAGGAAGGACACTGATAACAAATCTTTACCTGGCTTTTCTTCTCCTCCTCCTCCTCCTCCTCCTTCTTCTTCTTATTTCTCTCTCTGTTCCCTCATTCCTGCTTCTTGGGGTCACTTCCCTAATGAATCCCCAGTACTGGAGTCCTTTTCTCAGACTGTCTTTGTAAAGGACCCCAAATGAAAACAACATTCTGTAGGGAGAAAAAAGAAGGAGAAGAAGAAGGGGAAGGAGAAGGAGAAGGAGAAGGAGAAGGAGAAGAAGAAAACATTCTGTGGTTTACAAAAATTGGCAAAACTTGTATGAGTGAAAAAATGCAGTTTTTGAATGAACATGCTTCTTTTAAAAGATGGTATGCATGAAGAAAAAAGCAATATATGGACTTATAAATATCAGAGGCATTTCTTTAATGATTTGTAATTTATCATTGAAAATCATGGGCTCCAACAAAAGGAACAAAACACAAAATCCATTATCTTTGAAATTTAATTCCTCTTAGAGGTCTTCCTCGAAATGCAATTAGAGCAAATAATTGCTCTCAAAACAGTATTTAACAAAGGTTTGAGTCTTCTAAGTTATATTATATCACAAATCAAACACAAAGAGACTAATGTTCCCTTTTTTGCTGCTGCTTTCTACCACCTTCCCCCCATACCTCCATCACTGCTGCCAAGCATATAATAAAAACCTGTGATGCTTCAGCTAGACCTATAGAACTTCTGATAACAGCCCAAAGAAAGGAAACACCTCATACTTATGCAAATGGAGTAAACCTTGGAGTGGACCACAGTGTTCCCAAATTATTATAAATTATGAGTCAATGTTAGGTTTATGAGTCTTTGTTAGGTTTTTGGGTTTTTTTGGGGGGGTTTTATTTGTTTTGGTTTGGGTTTTTTTGCCTTTAACCTTCTGTACTTTACTAGAACTGATCAATTCAGCATAATCAACATCCTGGAAATGACTGAATTTGAAAAGAAACCACTATTATCTTGAGTTTCAAGAACAAATTAACAAATAGGATAGACAAATTAACAAATAGGAGAGACAATTAACAAATCACAATAGGAGGGCTTGCTTTGAAAAACAAAAGGTCAACAATAAATATTCACTTTCTCTTGAAACTTGTCTCTTAACTTAATGATAGGCTAAATAAGTCATTCAGAGCCATAAAAGATGACATTGGCCTTCCCTTAGAGATTATCCACTCCAGCACCTTCAGATACAGTTACTTCTCTCCAACCCTAATTGATTGATGATGGCTGCCAGATTAGCTGTGTTTCAAAAGAATTATAGGGCTTTGCACAGAAACAGGAGAAAGGAAACTGTGATAGATTAATAATGTCTGTCAAGGCCCAAATGGGAAGAGTGTCAGTTTATACAAATTCTTAATTCCCACCTCCACTTCTAGAAAAGGACACTAATTCTTACAATGTTGGGATTTCAGTTTTGAAGAAATCATTAACATTTAAAAGTGTTAAAAATTTAAAAGCTAAAATAAAATAAAAACAAAATAGTGGGGTTAAGATCAATCTCATGGCTCTGAAATTTCTGAGTATGGCTTATCTAAGTCATCTTGGATATCTTTTTTTTTTTTTCCAAAAAAATTGAGCTGTAACAAATATGGCATAAAATATAATAATCTTAAGTATACAGTGTGATGAATTTGTCTATAATTAAACAGCCATGTAATCACCAGTGTGATCAGGATATAAACATTGCAACACTCCAGAAGTTTCCCCTGAACCTCTACCCAGTCACTAAACACAGAGATAACTCCATCTGGCTTCTATAATCATTTATTGGTTTTGTATGCTCTTAAACTGCATAGAATAGGAATTGTAGTATGTACTTGGGCATCTTTTTATCACTGTCAACTTATTTTCTGTCTCTGAGCTGGTAACTGATTATTCACAGTAAATTAATTGAAAGCCCAGCACCATATAAACAAGAAAAGTATTGTACTTTACAAAAGAGATTGTTATGGAGAAAGGATGTATTACATCCTATGCACATCGCTAATACTGCAGTACCTCTTTAAGACAGGTAAAGTGTTACCTGCACCTCGAAAGGCTTTCTGAAAAACTGGATACCCTGAGAAAGCTCTATATGGAAATAACCAGAAATGTTAGATAAAATATAACAAATAGTCTTTTAAAAGCACAAATGGCCTCAGCAAGCTTCCAAAGAAAATTGCCAAGGACCAGGAAGGAATAAAGAGAACTGAAAACCAGAAAAGTAATTTCACAATCTACTTCTGCAGCTTCCCTGCAGTAAGGGGATAAGAGGAAACCACACTCCACAATCAGGGAGAGGAGATGGAAAATTCTGCCCTTTCAAGGGGTAGTCCTGGAACTGAGACTGCCTCTTAAAGTGGGATACATCAGAAAGGCGCATGTGTAGTCCAAGTGCAGGTGAGAAATAAACCTCTTTCAGCTGGTGCGGGGAGGACAAAGGAGGTGGTTGAAGTTGGACAAAAGCAAAAACAAAATGTACTTAGAATTTACTTAGGTCACCTTGCCTGGATTTGAGATTCCAATTTTTTTTTTTTTTTTTAAAGATTTTATTTATTTATTTGACAGAGAGAGCTCACAAGTAGACGGAGAGGCAGGCAGAGAGAGAGAGAGAGAGAATGAGAGAGAGAGAGGGAAGCAGGCCCCCTGCTGAGCAGAGAGCCCGATGCGGGACTCGATCCCAGGACCCTGAGATCATGACCTGAGCTGAAGGCAGCGGCTTAACCCACTGAGCCACCCAGGCGCCCTTGAGATTCCAATTTAAACAGCCTGGGTGGTGGAGAAACTCCTAACAAAGAAATTAATATAAACCTGGCCATACTCTTGGAACAGCTGGCAGAGGCAGCCATGGATCCTTAACCCAGATCTACAGGATTGTCATGAGCGCAAGATCCACATGACAATCACAAGATACATGTGTGAGAATCAAGGCATACAGATAACAGCGTTATTCATGTGATTTAGTTCATTAAACCATTTGTTAAAATAGAATTTAAAAGACAGACATTAAAAAGTAACTAAAAACTAAATAATACATTATATGTTAATAAAAATAAAATAGATATATTTTTTAAAATAGATATATTTTTAAAAGTAAATAAAAACTGTAAGAAATATACTATCAGGAGGAAGAGGAGAACATAAACTTCTAATTCTATAGAACATAAAATTCTATACAAAATAAAATTCTATAATTGAGCACATATGTATATGCACATATATATACAAAGGTATAATTAAACACTTAAATATAATGTACACAAGTCATAAAAAGTACAAAACATTGGCGAAGTGGAAGATAGACATAAGGCCATGCAGAAAGAAACAATGAGTTAAAAGGTAAAAAATATATATAAAAGAATTTAAGAAAAGTCAGAGAAAATATAAAATATAAAAATAAAATTTAGAGTAATAACTGCTCCATGATAAAAGAATGCATGGAACTAGGGGAAACAAAAAAGAATTCAAAGAGACAAAGATATACTTCTCTAGGATTAATTAAAAGCATGAGTTTTTAGATTTATGAAGCATAATGGATCCCAAGCACAGTAAATAAAAAGGAATCCTCTCCTACTAGGAAAAGTGTAGAACACTAAAGAAAAAGAAATCATAAAGGCAACAGGTAAATATCAGATTATAAGAATGACACAGAGTTCTCAAAGGAAAACAAAGGTTAAAAGTGTTCAATTTTATTTCTAAAATTATGAGGACAATCATCAACCTGATATTTTATGTCTAGAAGCATTATTGAAGAGTATGTATCAAATAAATATATTCTGAAAAACAAATCAAACATGATAGAGCGACTTGTGTCTTTCCTTTTTCTTTGCCATTCTCTGGCTTTTATGATTCAAGTCAATTTTACTTAGGTACGCCACTATAAAATTTTTAAACACAACATTAGAAAATCAAATCCTCCATTGCACTAAAACTGTGTAATCACCTAAATTTAATGTTGATGACTCACTTAGGCTTATCCCAGAAATATAAGAATGAATAATAGAAATCACTCAAAAATATATGTTGAACATCATAAACCCTTTTCATTTGAGTCATAGATTTTTGGTCATTATTCAGATAAAATACTGTGGAAGTTAAGTTACTGTGATGCCTAAGACAAAGTAATATTTTATATTTAAAAATATAAATATATAAAATTATATTGAATGTTATATTTATTATATACTACTGTAAAACAATGTTATCACAAACTCATGGCTGAAAATAACACTCCTTTATCACTTCATCTTTTATTGGATATGAGTCTTGGATAGTTTAACCGAGTGGTCTGTGTCAGGATCTCACAAGGCTGAAATCAAAGTGTTGGCTTGGGCTGCAGTCTCACTGGAAGCTCAGTTCAGAGGAATATACTTCCAACATCATGTGATTTGGGGCAGCATTTAGTCTCTTGGCTATTGGACTGTGAGCCTCCATCTCCTGTTGGCTGTCAGCTGGAGGCCATCATCAGTGTCTTGTCATTAGGCCTTCTTTAAAAAACTGTAAAAACTTCCAAACTCATTCTATGAGGTAAGCATTACCTTGATCCCCAAACCAGAAAAAGACTCCACTAAAAAAGGACAATACAGACCAATATCCCTGATGAACATGGTTGTAAATATTCTCAACAAGATACTAGCTACTAAGATCAACAGTACAATTAAAAGGATTACTCACTATAACCAAATGGGATTTATTCATGGGCTGCTGGGGTGGTTCAACATCCACACATCAATCAATGTGATACAACACATTAATAAAAGAAAGGTCAAGAACCATGTGATCTAAACAGATCTAAATAGACGCAGAAATAAGCATTTGACAAAATAAGGTAGTCTTTCTTGATTAAAACTCTGTGCTGGATAGGGATAGAGGGACCATACCTCAATATTATAAAAGCCATATATGAAAGACCCACAACAAATATCATTCTCAATAGAGAAAAACTGAGAGCTTTTCCCCTAAGGTAAAGAACACAACAGGGATGTTCACTATCACCACTCCTGTTCAGCATAGTACTAGGGTCCTAGCTTTAGCAGTCACAACAAAAAGAAATAAAAGGCATCCACATAGGCAAGGAAAAAGACAAACTTTAACTCTTTGCAGACGACATGGTACTCTATGTAGAAAACCCAAAAGACTTCACCAAAAAATTACTAGAACTAATATTGGAACTCAGCAAAGTCACAGGATATGAAATCAACGCACAGAAATTGCATTTCTATACACTAACAATGAACCAGAAAAAAGAGAAATCAAGGAACTGATCTCATTTACAATTGCACCAAAAGCCATAAGATAGCTAAGAATAAACCTAACCAAGGAAGTTAAGGGTCTCTAATATGAAAACTATAGAACACTCATGAAAGAAATTGGGGAAAACACAAAGAAATGGAAAAACATTCCATATTCATGGATTGGAAGAACAAATATTGTTAAAATGTTTATGCTACCTAGAGCAATCTATACATTCATTGCAATCCTTATCAAAATACCATCAGCATTTTTTTTTAAAGATTTTATTTATTTATTTGACAGAGAGAAATCACAAGTAGGTGGAGAGGCAGGCAGAGAGAGAGAGAGGGAAGCAGGCTCCCTGCTGAGCAGAGAGCCCGATGCGGGACTCGATCCCAGGACCCTGAGATCATGACCTGAGCCGAAGGCAGTGGCTTAACCCACTGAGCCACCCAGGCGCCCAAAATACCATCAGCATTTTTCACAGAGCTGGAACAAACAATTCTAAAATTTGCATGGACCCCAAAAAGACACTGAATAGCCAAAGGAATGTTGAAAATGAAAACTAAAACTGGAGGCATGACAGTTTTGGACTTCAAGTTGTATTACAAAGCTGTAATCATCAAGACAGTATGATACTGGCACAAAAATAGACACAGACCAATGGAATAGAACAGATAACCCAGAAATGGACCCTCAACTCTATGGTAAACTAAGTTTTGACAAAACAGGAAAGAATATTGAAAGGAAAGACAGTCTCTTGAACAAATGGTGTTGGGAAAATTAGATAGTCACATGCAGAAGAATGTAACTGGATACTTTCTTACACCATACACAAAAATAAACTCAAAATGGATGAAAGACCTAAATGTGAGACAGAAAGCTATCAAAATCCTAGAGAATGCAGGCAGCAACCTCTTTAACCCCAGCTACAGCAACTTTTTGCTAAACACATCTCCAAAGGCACACGAAAGCAGAAATGAACTATTGGGACTTCATCAGGATAAAAAGCTTTTTCACAGAAAAGGAAAGTGTCAAGAAAACCAAAAAGCAACCTATGGAATGGGAGAAGGCTTTCCCAAATGACTTATCAGATAAAGGGCTGGTATCCAAAATCTCTAAAGAACTTACCAAACTCAACATCCAAAAAACAAATAATACAGTCAAGAAATGGGCAGAAGACATGAACAGATATTTCTCTAAAGAAGAGAATGGCCATACATACATACACACATACAGATGGCCAAAAGACACATAAAAAACTGCTCAACAACACTTGGCATCAGGGAAATACAAATCAAAACAATAATGAGATACCATCTCACACTGGTCAGAATAACTAAAATTAACAAGTTGGGAAGCAGATGTTGGTGAGGATGCAGAGAAAGGGGAAACCTTTACAGTGTTGATGAGAATGCAAGCTGGTTGCAGCCACTCTGGAAAAGAGTATGATGTTTCTCAAAAAGTTAAAGATAGAACTACCCTATGACCTAGCAATTGCATTATTAAGTGTTTACCCAAAAGATACAAAAATACTGATTAGAAGAGGCACATGCTTCCTATATTTATAGTTGCAGTGTTCACAATAGCCAATATATGTAAAGAGCCCAGATATCCATTGACTGATGAATGGATAGAGAAGATGTGGTATGTTACTACAATGGAATATTAGTCAGCCATCAAAAAGAATGAATTTTTGCCATTTGCAGCAATGTGGATAGAACTAGAGGGTGTTATGCTAAGCAAAATAAACCAGTTGCAGATAAACAAATACCATATGACTTCCCTCATATGTGGAATTAAAAAAAGAAAAACAGGTGAACATAGGGGAAGGGAAGGAAAAATAAAATGAGAACAGAGAGGGAAGAAAACTATAAGAGATTCAACTGTAGGAAACAAATGAGGGTTGCTGGAGGGGAGGTGGGTGAGAGGATGCAGTAAGTGGGTGATGGGTATTAAGGAGGGCATTTGCTGTAATGAGCCTGGGGGTTATATGCAATGGATAAACCACTAAATTCTACCCCTAAAACTAATAATTAGTATATGTTACCTAAGTCAAAATAAGATATTTTTTAAAAGGTAACTATTTGCTTCTCAAAGCATGAAAGAAAGTCTACTAGTAAAATGAGTTAAAATCTTATGTAAGATTGTCATAACAGGGACATCTTATCGCCTTTTCCATATTCTATTGATTAGAGGCAAGTTACAGTTTCCAAAAACAGTCAAGGGGCAGAAATTTCACAGGGCATGAATAAGAAGGTAGGAATCTTGAAAGCCACTTTTCAGTGTACCCACCACTAATGTGTTTATATATTTAAAATATTTTATAGCTATAAAGAGATGAAAATAGAAGTTATTTTTCTTTTATTTTGCTTCTCTTCTTTGCTCTTTTTCTTCTCTCTTTACTGACATTTATCTTTCTATAAAGCAAATGCTATGCAAATCTCTTAAATTCAGATAGCTATCATACAAGATGACTACTGATCATGACTACCTATCTACATCACAGCACATAAATGATACTTTTAAAGAAGTAATTTCACCAAAAGCTTTGAAGTGGATGATGTTTTCTAATAATTAAGTGATTTAAAAAGATACGATATTCTTATAACAAGAGCCAACTGAGTGGGGAAAGACAAGGCTCTGGAGATATATTTCCAATTTTTTGGAGCTTGAACAATACACTATAGTACAGAAAAAATTAATTTATATATTTAATTGAATGCAACTACTTCAAGTTGGGGCCTACCAGACCTACTGACTGACAATAAAATTCTCCCCTTGTACATTGGTCTGGGATTTTCTTATTGTACATCTGCAGAATGAATTTTTCAGGGGAAGTAATCATTTATGTCTATTCCATTGTCTCTCAGAAAGCCTAATTTATTTCAAACAACTAGGGCTCATTAATTTAGACTACTTCTTGGAAAGTCTGGCCAAAATATTCAGAAATAGCTACACTTGTTCAAAAAAGATCACATAAGCTCTTACTATATAAAAACCACTAAACTTTAGACTTCAGAGTACACAGCGTTATAATTGATTAAGTCCTGTATTAAAGAAGAGGGCCAATCACTATCTATAGTGAAATACAGTAGCTCAAACTAAACCAGAAGAAAATGTGGCTGGGTTTGTAATTATAAGATTAAGTTTTAAGAAGCTATATTCTTTCCTCCTAACTGGCTTTTTTTTTTTTTTTTTCTTTCCTTGTTTTAATTGTCCTGGGCTTATCGACAATACATGACCAAATACTTTGGCATTTTGTTGCTGTTAACTTAACTAATGATCTTTATTCTTTTACTCCAAAGTTTTTTCTGAGAAATCCATCTGTAGACTCCAAATTGTCTTTTTTTTTTTAATTGTGTTATGTTAGTCACAATACAGTACATCATTAGTTTTTGATGTAGTGTTCCAAGATTCATTGTTTGCATATAACGCCCAGTGCTCCATGCAATCCGTGCCCTCCTTAATACCCATCACCAGGCTCACCCATCCCCCCCACCTCCCATCTAAAAGCCTCTATCTGTTTCCCAGAGTCCATAGTCTCTTATGGTTTTTCTCCCCCTCTGATTTGTCCTCCTTCATTATAGACTCCAAACTGTCTTAAATTGCAACTCATAATTGTTAGGATAGTTTCCATGTAAAGTAGAGGGAAGGTCTAGGGGCCTTACATAAGAATCAAGAGTCTGGAATTTTAGGCATTATTTCTACTCCCTAAGCAATTCTACAGCTCTTGAATCTGTTGCCTCTTAAGTGAGACACCACGTGATAGCCTCAAATCATTTCGTCTTGGAATGTTTTCTACCTTGTCCCTAGTTGATATGAAGAATTGCTGTATCAATCAGAGGAAGGGATCAAATGTCAATAGCAAAGCCTGAATTCATCAGTATAATTAGCTGGATACTGAAGATCACAAGAAGATCTTGAGAAGAATAGACGGGGTTTAAAAGATAAAGGATAGGTTACTATAGTGAATGATGTATCCTTCATTCTTCCAACCTTTTACATATTCAAAAGCTAAAATTGTATTAAAACAAATATAATGAATACTGTTATGCTGGAAATAAAAATAAATAAATAAATAAATAAAAAAGAAAAAAAAACAAATAAACAAACCTCTCTCTTTCATTTCTTTCTCGTAACTGTTTATCACTTCCCATTGCTTTAGAATAAACTCCAAATTTCTTAAAATGTTCTTTGGGTTTTGCGCTATTTGGCCCTTATGGGGCCTCTTCAGCTTTAAGTTACACCGTGTCCACTGCACATCTTCAATTTGTACCACCCACACTCCAGCTCTGTTTTTCTTGCTGCTGTGGCATTTCCCCAGTTCCTTGACGCCGTGTGTTCTCTTCCAGCACAGTGTCTTTGCACATACCCTACCCTTCCCTTCACCTGAAACCTGAATTACTAAAAGCATTCTCCCTTAACATAAAAACTTTCTCTTTTTCTCTCCCTAGTTAACTCTATCTATGCCTTTAGACCTAAGCTCAATTTTTACTAGTTCAAAATAGTTTTCCCTAATTTTCCAGATGAGATTTAATCTCAGCATTATAGCATTTAGCAATATGTGCATCTTTTCAGTACCAATTAACATAATTGTAATTTCCTATAGTTTGTGTGACTATATGACCATCTGTTTCACTAGACTGTAAGCTGCATCAGGGTGATGTCTATTTTGCTCATTTCCTAAGTCATGTCCTGTAGTTAGAATTCAATAAATCTTTACTACTGAATTAATTTATCATGTCTTTACCATAATGTTCTCTCCCGCTGCTGTCATATAATGTGGATAGTTACTCTGTTATGATAGAAGAGAGCAATAATTTGAAAAGATGGTGCTGTACTATCTGCACTGCGACAAAGGGCTTCCTGTGATGTACAGGAGTCTTTTCAATAGGCTCAAAGACCACAGGGTCTTTAATTTCCATGATGAAAATTATAGATTGCTTGATTAGCTTTTGTCCTCAGTTAAGGCCAAGAACAAGATTATGAAAATGGGAGGAAATAATGACACAAAAACAGATTTACACACGCTTCCTCCAAAACCTAGCAAAATATACCAATACAGTTTAATAATGTACCTATATTACAAAACCACATATGATTCAACTTTTACTAATGAATCAATAATGTGAGATCAAATCCTTAAAGACAAAGTAGAGTATACACCTCACTAATAGCTTCATAAGGAAGGGTATGAACTGAAGGAAATACATTGGTGACACAGACGTAAAGAAGCTGAAAGCCGCTTTGGAAAAAACAACAACAACAACAACAAAAATACCTACCATTGTGGATAATGGATGCCTCAAAGGATAAAGGAAAAATTGTTTAATTTGGCATTTATTTTGCCCTGGCTAGGAAAAGGCAGGAATGAGCACAAAGAAAGAACTAACCACTAAAAAATGATTAAATTAATCATTAAAACTAATCATTAAAAAATGGGAAATGTTGGGCACCAGGTTGGCTCAGTGGGTTAAGCCGCTGCCTTCGGCTCAGGTCATGATCTCAGGGTCCTGGGATCGAGTCCCGCATTGGGCTCTCTGCTCAGCGGGGAGCCTGCTTCTTACTCTCTCTCTGCCTGCCTCTCTGCCTACTTGTGATCTCTCTCTGTCGAATAAATAAATAAAATCTTTAAAAAAAAATGGGAAATGTTTTTTGAAAATCTCTTCCAATGACAATAAAGCATTCCATATTCATAACCCTAAAGCATAGTCTCTGTTCTTTTTCCTTCTAGCCCTGCTCTGCTTCTCTTGGCAATCAAAGAGTGATAGAAAAGTAGACTTCAAATAAGACGAAAGAAAGAAAGAAAGAAAGAAAGAAAGAAAGAAAGAAAGAAAGAAAGAAAGAAAGAAAAGAAAAGAAAAGAAAAAAAGAGGATGGCACACACAGGGACTAAACAAGATAAGAAATTAGTCACGAAAGAACCACTCAAAATGTATTTGAATAGATGGTCTGAGTAAAAATACCCACGTATTTTGTTATTTTCTAAGTAGAAATATTATAGACCACCATGTAATGACTTTGATAAATAATAGCTAATTAGAAAAGTTTTGAGACTCATCTACTTCTACTTGGAAATATTTCAAAACTCTCTCTTCAGCAACTTCTGAATTGCAGAGAAAATCAAAATCCCAACTGTACACTACAAAAATAGCAATAATAAAGTCTTTGAATATGAAATTAAGCATTTAAACTCTATGAAAAGACATTGCAGAATGTTAAACACTTGCATTATTAAACAAAACAAAATGAATGACTTTTTTCAAATCATTAAGAAAAAGAACAACACAGTTGAAACAAAGAAAACTAATAAGAAAAAAAAAACACACACAAACTAATGATTTAGTAAATAGGTAATAAAAAGAGCTTTGATATATAAATTTAGATACTGATTTTTAAAATCTAGTAACATCTAGCTTGGGTTGACTGGGTGGCTCAGTCATTTATGCATCTACCTTTGCTTAGGCCATGATCCCAGGAGTCCCCCGTCATCCCTGCTGAGCAAGGAGCCTACTTCTTCTTCTGCCCCTCACTCCACTTGTGCCCTCTTTCCCATTCTCTCTCTAGCTCTCTAATAAATAAATAATATCTTGAAAAGAATCTAGTATTATACAGCTTTTTGAGATAGAATTTAGAAGGTAATCTAATCACACATTAGTTAAAAAAGCAAAGGTAAATAACTGTATCTTAAGAAATAGAGAAAATATACTATAAAACAACAATCAATTTTTACGTGCTGCTAATTTTTTTTTATCTTGAAACTTTGCTGAATCTATTTATTAGTCCTAATTTTTAAAGAATTTTTTAAGATTTTATTTTGTGTGTGAGAGAGAGAATGTGCACATGCACTAGTTGGGGGCAGGGGTGGTGCAGGGGAGCAGAAGGAGAAACAGACTCTTGCTCAGCAGGGAGCCCAGTGCGGGACTTGATCTCAGGATCATGACCTGAGGCAAACTGAGCCACCTACACGCCCTCCTAACTTTTTTTATGGAGCCTTTAGGATTTTATTTTTGAGTTGCACATAGATTTATATTAAATTGAAACTGATGTGAAAAGATACTACAAAAAAATGCCCTTCTAAAATCCATAGCTATCACTTTTTATAAATGTATATTTTTCACATTTATATTTTTCATAATGAACTACAGTGGATGCATAATGTTATATTAGTTTCAGGTGTACAAAATAGTGATTTGGTGAGTTGATACATTATGCTATACTTACCAAAGGTGTAGCTATCATTTGTCTCCATACAACACTATTATAATACCATTGACTATATTCCCTATTCTTTATCTTTCGTCCCATGACTTATTCGTTCCTTAACTGGAAGCCTGTACCACTCCCACTCCCCTTCACCCATTTTCCCTATCCCCTCCCCTCTGGCAACCACCAGTTTGTTTTCTGTATTTATGGGTCTGTTTCTGAATTTGTTTGTTTATTTATTCATTTGTTTTGTTCTTTAAATTCCACATATAAGTGAAATCATATGGTATTTGTCTTTCACTGTCTAACTTATTTCATTTTAGAATAATACCCTCCAACCATTTTGTCACAAATGGCAAGATTTCATTCTTTTTTATGTCTAAATAATATTCCATTGAAGGGATATACCACACTTGGGTATATTTTTAAAAATATAAAAATTAATTAAATTAACTACAAAGGCTACTAAAATGCTCTAGAAAAAATGTCCAATAGCCATTTCTGATTTATATTCTTTTTTTTTTTTTAAAGATTTTTATTTATTTATTTGACAGACAGATCACAAGTAGGCAGAGAGGCAGGCAGAGAGAGAGGAGGAAGCCGGCTCCCTGCTGAGCAGAGAGCCTGATGTGGGGCTTGATCCCAGGACCCTGAGATCATGACCTGAGCCGAAGGCAGAGGCTTTAACCCTCTGAGCCACCCAGGTGCCCCTCTGATTTATATTCTTAAAGAAATAGAAACAGATGGGTTACTTTGACATGACTTCTCTCTCTCCCTCTTTCGTTCACACACACACACACACACACACACACACAAATGCACACATACAAACAATGCCTGGAAACATTTAAAAATGCCCAGGGATATCACTATGATTTATCCATATCATGACTATACCACTCAAAGCAATTAAGTAAGAGATAAAATACGAGTTGAATATATGGATTGAAAGAGACAAAATTATTATTGTTTGAAGATATATGCCAGACAATGTAATGAGAGAGAACAAAAGAAAGAATATGAATCCAATAAAGTGTCTGGTTGCAGAATCAATGTATTTCATTTAAACAAACAATAGCAAATTAGAGAATATAATGAGAGAAGAACTTCCTTTCACATTAATGACCAGAAAAAATGTCATGGCTCTGAATGAAGTTAGTTTAAAAAAAAATACTATAAGAAGAAAAAGTTAACAACATCAAAGAAGGTTTGAATAGAGTAGAACACGTAACTGACTGGTGTTGGATAAGAAAACTCAAGATTACAAAGACATCAGTACTCTCTGCCATGATTTTTACATTTCCATTTCAAATGTGTTCCTTAGTTCTTAGTTTATAGGACGTTCATTAGTTTATACAAGCACAGAATAATGTATCAACTCACCAATAGTTTATAGTATATATCTGAGGTGTTGTGTGTGTGTGTGTGTGTGTGTGTGTGTGTGTGTAGTCGGGGGGGGTCTGGGAGAGAGAGGTGGGAGAGAGAAAAGACACTAAGGGCAGGCAGTAAGGGAAACAGACTTGGAAAATAATACAGTAAAATTGATAGGAATTTTTTTTTAAAGATTAGTGTGCAAGAAAGAAAGATGCCTACCAGATAATAGACGATATAAAGCTTAATTTTTTTGTGTTCTGGCATTCAAAGACACATAAAAATCAATGAAATGGCCTAAAGATTTCACACAGACTTAAATAAATATTGGAATAAATATGTGATAAATATAATAGTTTAGACAAATGATGTGACCCGCTGTGTTTGGGAAAAGAGGAAAAAAATGCTGAATCCTTCTCTCTTTATACTACAATAGCAGTCTAATGAAAGTTTTAAATATAATAATGTATTTAAAAATTCCAAAAAAAAGCCTGAGTGGTTGTTTGTGTCTTACTTGAAGAAGAAGACATTACTAATTACGACACGAATTCCAAAAAAAGAATTTGAAGCAAATATTAAAAACAATGATATTAAAGATGGATTTTATTGAAAGATAATGAAAAACTAAAGGTATAATTTACAAATATTTTATATTTATATAATTACAAATAAAATATATTTCAAAGAACTTTTAGCAATATTAATAAACAGAGGCATCCCATTGGAAAAAAACTCAAAGAAAATCCAGTACACTGAAAAAGAAATACAAATGATGAGAAAATATACTAAATTTTATTAAGAATCAAATGAAATAAAACAACTAGACACAAGTTCATCTGCAAGTTTTTTTTTTAATTCGCAAAAAATAAATTTTAATACATTTCATAGCCATTGAGTAGGATCATTTTTGAGACAAGAGGGAAAATGTTTGACTATAGACTTGGTATTTGATTATAATATAGAATTGTTCATTTTACTGAGTTTAACAATGATGCAGCAGTTGCATAAAGAAGTGTCCTTATAAGTTATGAATAGAAACTGAAATAATGAGAGATAAACATGATGCCATAATTTTATTAAACACTTCAGAAAGAAGACATGAAGCAAAAGAATATCCAAATATTAATGTCATCTGTCTGATGAATACATTATACTATTTTCCCCACTTACATGTCTTTGAAATTGTTCATAGTAGAAGATTAAATAAAATAATTTACTATATGGGCCAGTATGTGAAGAAGTAGGCAGCCTCTTCTACCTAGAGGTCAAACAAAAATTGGGTGCCCATTTTTAGTTATCTTGGTAGATGGCTTAGGAGCTCCTGATACTGCCGGCCATTCATAACGCTCTGCTTCCCCAGCCCCTGGGACAGCCCCTCCTCACTCCTCTGAATATTTCTTCTCCTTCCCCTCTGCACATACATCCTTTCTTACGGGCCATTAGCTCCTGTAATTTCTTAAGGCACAGTGCTGGATTCTCCTCCACTGTCCCTCTAAAGTTTCTGGAAACCTGTCTCCTTACCCTAATTCTCTAAACAAGTTTGTACTGCTACGACTGCTATTCCTGTGTGTGTACACATATATGCATATATAGTGCTTATAACAATGCCTGAAATCTAATGAGTTCAATTAGTGAGAACTATTATCATTGCCAAA
This sequence comes from Mustela erminea, assembly GCF_009829155.1. Lineage (NCBI taxonomy): Eukaryota > Metazoa > Chordata > Mammalia > Carnivora > Mustelidae > Mustela > Mustela erminea. The sequence goes on along the minus strand of NC_045614.1, from coordinate 65,340,062 downwards.
CATGTACCTTTAAGCCTTATTTTCATATAATTTGGTGGCTACTTGATATCTCCAAAGACATCTGTGTGCATATCCAAACTTAGTTTTTGACCTTGCACCTGAACTGGGTCCTCTTTTGATGTTCCTTATACCAGTAAACAATGTTACTATCTAGTTTGTTACACAAAGAAGAATCTAGCATGTTAATTTTCTGTTTCTTGCGTAAAAAAGTACCACAAACTTGGTGGCTTAAAAGAGCACAAATTTAAATGGAATACTCTTCAGCCATCAATGAAATGAAATTTTGCCATTTGCAATGATGTGGATGGAACAAGAGGGTATTACGCTGAGCGAAATAAGTCAATCAGAGAAAGACAATTATCACATGATCTCCCTGATATGAGGAATTTGAGAGGGAGAGTAAGGGGTTTGGGGGGTAGGGAAGAAAAAATGAAACAAGATGGCTCTGAGAGGGAGACTAATCATAAGAGACTCTTAATCTCACAAAAACAAACTAAGGGTTGCTGCGGGGAGGGGGGGTAAGGAGAGGGTGGCTGGGTTATGGACATTGGGGAGGGTACGTGACATGGTGAGTGCGGTGAAGAGTGTAAGCCTGACGATTCATAGACCAATACCCCTGGGGCAAATAATATATTATATGTTAATAAAAATAATTAATAAAAATAATTTTTAAAAAGAGCACATATTTATTATCTTGCAATTCTTTTTTTTTTTAAATTTTTTTTTTTATAAACATATGTTTTTATCCCCAGGGGTACAGGTCTGTGAATCACCAGGTTTACACACTTCACAGCACTCACCAAAGCACATACCCTCCCCAATGTCCATAATCCCACCCCCTTCTCCCAAACCCCCTCCCCCCAGCAACCCTCAGTTTGTTTTGTGAGATTAAGAGTCACTTATGGTTTGTCTCCCTCCCAATCCCATCTTGTTTCATTGATTCTTCTCCTACCCATTTAAGCCCCCATGTTGCATCACAACTTCCTCATATCAGGGAGATCATATGATAGTTGTCTTTCTCTGCTTGACTTATTTCGCTAAGCATGATACTCTCTAGTTCCATCCATGTTGTCGCAAATGGCAAGATTTCATTTCTTTTGATGGCTGCATAGTATTCATTGTGTATATATACCACATCATCTTTATCCATTCATCTGTTGATGGACATCTAGGTTCTTTCCATAGTTTGGCTATTGTGGACATTGCTGCTATAAACGTTCGGGTGCATGTGCCCCTTTGGATCACTACGTTTGTATCTTTAGGGTAAATACCCAGTAGTGCAATTGCTGGGTCATAGGGCAGTTCTATTTTCAACATTTTGAGGAACCTCCATGCTGTTTTCCAGAGTGGCTGCACCAACTTGCATTCCCACAAACAGTGTGGGAGAGTTCCCCTTTCTCCGCATCCTCGCCAGCATCTGTCATTTCCTGACTTGTTGATTTTAGCCATTCTGACTGGTGTGAGGTGATATCTCATTGTGGTTTTGATTTGTATTTCCCTGATGCCGAGTGATATGGAGCACTTTTTCATGTGTCTGTTGGCCATCTGGATGTCTTCTTTGCAGAAATGTCTGTTCATGTCCTCTGCCCATTTCTTGATTGGATTATTTGTTCTTTGGGTGTTGAGTTTGCTAAGTTCTTTATAGATTCTGGACACTAGTCCTTTATCTGATATGTCGTTTGCAAATATCTTCTCCCATTCTGTCAGTAGTCTTTTGATTTGTTAACTGTTTCCTTTGCTGTGCAAAAGCTTTTGATCTTGATGAAATCCCAATAGTTCATTTTTGCCCTTGCTTCCCTTGCCTTTGGCGTTGTTCCTAGGAAGATATTGCTGCAGCTGAGGTCGAAGAGGTTGCTGCCTGTGTTCTCCTCAAGGATTTTGATGGATTCCTTTCGCACATTGAGGTCCTTTATCCATTTTGAGTCTATTTTTGTGTGTGGTGTAAGGAAATGGTCCAATTTCATTTTTCTGCATGTGGCTGTCCAATTTTCCCAGCACCATTTATTGAAGAGGCTGTCTTTTTTCCTTGGACATTCTTTCCTGCTTTGTCGAAGATAAGTTGACTGTAGAGTTGAGGGTCTATTTCTGAGCTCTCTATTCTGTTCCATTGACCTATGTGTCTGTTTTTGTGCCAGTACCTTGCTGTCTTGATGATGACAGCTTTGTAATAGTGCTTGAAGTCCGGAATTGTGATGCCACCAACGTTGGCTTTCTTTTTCAATATCCCTTTGGCTATTCGAGGTCTTTTCTGGTTCCATATAAATTTTAGAATTATTTGTTCCATTTCTTTGAAAAAGATGGATGGTACTTTGATAGGAATTGCATTAAATGTGTAGATTGCTTTAGGTAGCATAGACATTTTCACAATATTTATTCTTGCAATCCAGGAGCATGGAACATTTTTCCATTTCTTTGTGTCTTCCTCAATTTCTTTCATGAGTACTTTATAGTTTTCTGAATATAGATTCTGTGCCTCTTTGGTTAGGTTTATTCCTAGGTATCTTATGGTTTTGGGTGCAATTGTAAATGGGATAGACTCCTTAATTTCTCTTTCTTCTGTCTTGCTGTTGGTGTAGAGAAATGCAACTGATTTCTGTGCATTGATTTTAAATCCTGACACTTTACTGAATTCCTGTATAAGTTCTAGCAGTTTTGGAGTGGAGTCTTTTGGGTTTTCCACATATAGTATCATATCATCTGCGAAGAGTGATAATTTGACTTCTTCTTTGCCGATTTGGATGCCTTTAATTTCCTTTTGTTGTCTGATTGCTGAGGCTAGGACCTCTAGTACTATGTTGAATAGCAGTGGTGATAATGGACATCCCTGCCGTGTTCCTGACCTTAGCGGAAAAGCTTTCAGTTTTTCTCCATTGAGAATGATATTTGTGGTGGGTTTTTCATAGATGGCTTTGATGATATTGAGGTATGTGCCCTCTATCCCTACACTTTGAAGAGTTTTGATCAGGAAGGGATGCTGTACTTTGTCAAATGCTTTTTCAGCATCTATTGAGAGTATCATATGGTTCTTGTTCTTTCTTTTATTGATGTGTTGTGTCACATTGACTGATTTGCGGATGTTGAACCAACCTTGAAGCCCTGGAATAAATCCCACTTGGTGGTGGTGAATAATCCTTTTAATGGACTGTTGAATCCTATTGGCTAGTATTTTGTTGAGTATTTTCACATCTGTGTTCATCAAGGATATTGGTCTATAGCTCTCTTTTTTGATGGGATCCTTGTCTGGTTTTGGGATCAAGGTGATGCTGGCCTCATAAAATGAGTTTGGAAGTTTTCCTTCCATTTCTATTTTTTGGAACAGTTTCAGGAGAATAGGAATTAGTTCTTCTTTAAATGTTTGGTAGAATTCCCCTGGGAAGTCGTCTGGCCCGGGGCTTTTGTTTGGAGATTTTTAATGACTGTTTCAATCTCCTTACTGGTTATGGGTCTGTTCAGGCTTTCTATTTCTTCCTGGTTCAGTTGTGGTAGTTTATATGTTTCTAGGAATGCATCCATTTCTTCCAGATTGTCAAATTTATTGGCGTAGAGTTGCTCATAGTATATTCTTATAATAGTTTGTATTTCTTTGGTGTTAGTTGTGATCTCTCCTCTTTCATTCATGATTTTATTTATTTGGGTCCTTTCTCTTTTCTTTTTGATAAGTCGGGCCAGGGGTTTATCAATTTTATTAATTCTTTCAAAGAACCAGCTCCTATTTTCATTTATTTGTTCTATTTTTTTTTTTTTTTTTTTTTTTGGTTTCTATTTCATTGATTTCTGCTCTGATCTTTTGATTTCTCTTCTCCTGCTGGGCTTAGTGTTTCTTTCTTGTTCTTTCTCCAGCTCCTTTAGGTGTAGGGTTAGGTTGTGTACCTGAGACATTTCTTGTTTCTTGAGAAAGGCTTGTACCACTATATATTTTCCTCTCAGGACTGCCTTTGTTGTGTCCCACAGATTTTGAACCGTTGTATTTTCATTATCATTTGTTTGCATGATTTTTTTCAATTCTTCTTTAATTTCCCGGTTGACCCATTCATTCTTTAGAAGGATGCTGTTTAGTCTCCATGTATTTGGGTTCTTTTCAAACTTCCTTTTGTGGTTGAGTTCTAGCTTCAGAGCATTGAGGTCTGAAAATATGCAGGGAATGATCCCAATCTTTTGATACAGGTTGAGTCCTGATTTAGGACCGAGGATGTGATCTATTCTGGAGAATGTTCCATGTGAACTAGAGAAGAATGTGTATTCTGTTCTTTGGGATGAAATGTTCTGAATATATCTGTGATGTCCATCTGGTCCAGTGTGTCGTTTAAGGCCTTTATTTCCTTGCTGATCTTTTGCTTGGATGATCTGTCCATTTCAGTGAGGGGAGTGTTAAAGTCTCCTACTATTATTGTATTATTGTTGATGTGTTTCTTTGATTTTGTTATTAATTGGTTTATATAGTTGGCTGCTCCCACGTTAGGGGCATTGATATTTAAAATTGTTAGATCTTCTTGTTGGACAGACCTTTGAGTATGATATAGTGTCCTTCCTCATCTCTTATTATAGTCTTTGGCTTAAAGTCTAATTGATCTGATATAAGGATTGCCACTCCTGCTTTCTTCTGATGTCCATTAGCATGGTAAATTCTTATCCACCCCCTCACTTTAAATCCTAGGTGTCTTCGGGATTAAAATGAGTTTCTTGGAGGCAACATATAGATGGGTTTTGTTTTTTTATCCATTCTGATACCCTGTGTCTTTTGACAGGGGCATTTAACCCATTAACATTCAGGGTAACTATTGAGAGATATGAATTTAGTGCCATTGTATTGCCTGTAAGGTGACTGTTACTGTATATGGTCTCTGTTCCTTTCTAATCTACCACTTGTAGGCTCTCTCTTTGCTTAGAGGACCCCTTTCAATATTTCCTGTAGAGCTGGTTTGGTGTTTGCAAATTCTTTCAGTTTTTGTTTGTCCTGGAAGCTTTTAATCTCTCCTATTTTCAATGATAGCCTGGCTGGATATAGTATTCTTGGCTGCATGTTTTTCTCTTTTAGTGCTCTGAAAATATCATGCCAGCTCTTTCTGGCCTGCCAGGTCTCTGTGGATAAGTCAGCTGCCAATCTAATATTTTTACCATTGTATGTTACAGACTTCTTTTCCCGGGCTGCTTTCAGGATTTTCTCTTTGTCACTGAGACTTGTAAATTTTACTATTAGGTGACGGGGTGTGGGCCTATTCTTATTGATTTTGAGGGGCATTCTCTGAACCTCCTGAATTTTGATGCTCGTTCCCTTTGCCATATTGGGGAAATTCTCCCCATTAATTCTCTCCAGTATACCTTCTGCTCCCCTCTCTCTTTCTTCTTCTTCTGGAATCCCAATTATTCTAATGTTATTTCGTCTTATGGTGTCACTTATCTCTCGAATTCTCCCTTCGTGGTCCAGTAGCTGTTTGTCCCTCTTTTGCTCAGCTTCTTTATTCTCTGTCATTTGGTCTTCTATATCACTAATTCTTTCTTCTGCCTCACTTATCCTAGCAGTGAGAGCCTCCATTTTTGATTGCACCTCATTAATAGCTTTTTTGATTTCAACTTGGTTAGATTTTAGTTCTTTTATTTCTCCAGAAAGGGCTTTTATATCTCTCGAGAGGGTTTCTCTAATATCTTCCATGCCTTTTCGAGCCGGGCTAGAACCTTGAGAATTGTCATTCTGAACTCTAGATCTGACATATTACCAATGTCTGTATTAATTAGGTCCCTAGCCCTCGGTACTGTCTCTTGTTCTTTTTTTTTTGTGTTGAATTTTTCCGTCTTGTCATTTTGTCCAGATAAGAGTATATGAAGGAGCAAGTAAAATACTAAAAGGGTGGCAACAACCCCAGGAAAATATGCTTTAACCAAATTAGAAGAGATCCCAAATTGTGAGGGGGGAGAAAAGGGATAAAAAGAGGTTCAAAAAGAAGAAAGAAAAAAAAAAGGAAAAAGAAAAAAAAAAGAAAAGAATTTAAAGAAATCAAATAAGAAGAATATAAAAAAGAAAAAATATATATATTAGATAAACTGGTTAAAAAACGTTAAAAAAGAAAAAGGTAAAAGTTAAAAAAAAATTTTTACCAGAAGGCGAGAAAAAAAAACAAAAAATGAAAAAGAAAAAAATTAAATTAACTGCAAGACTAAAAAAAATCACAGGGAAAAAGCCATGAGTTCCGTGCTTTGCTTTCTCCTCCTCTGGAATTTTGCTGCTCTCCTTGGTATTGAAACCGCACTCCTTGGTAGGTGAACTTCGTCTGGGCTGGATTTCTCTATGATCTTCTGGGGGAGGGGCCTGTTGTAGTGATTCTCAACTGTCTTTGCCCCAGGCAGAATTGCACCGCCCTTATCAGGGGCCGGGGTGAGTAATCTGCTCGGGTTTGCTTTCAGGAGCTTTTGTTCCCTGTGCGCTTTCCGTAGAGTTCAGGAGGACGGGGAATACAAATGGCGGCCTCCTGGTCTCCAGCCCGGAGGAGCCGAGAGCCCGGGGCCCCACTCCTCAGTGCGCCCTCAGAGAACAGCGCCCAGTTACTCCCGTCTGCCTGACCTCCGGCCGCGCTCCGAGCTCACCGAGCCTGTGACCCGTTCAAGGTAACACCGAGCTGTGAGCTTACTGTCGGCTCTGTCTCTGTAGCCGGCTTTCCCGTTGCAATACCCGCAAGCTCTGCGACACTCAGACACCCCCGATCCTTCTGTGACCCTGCGGGACCTGAGGCCACGCTGACCCCGCGTGGGCTTCACCCCGGTTTAGCCTCTGGAGCGATGTCCCTCAGAGGAACAGACTTTTAAAAGTCCTGATTTTGTGCTCTGTTGCTCCGCCGCTTGCCGGGAGCCGGCCCCTCCCCCCAGGGTCTATCTTCCCGTGGCTTCGGATTCACTTCTCCGCCGGTCCTACCTTTCAGAAAGTGGTTGTTTTTCTGTTTCCAGAATTTCTGTTTTTCTTCTCTTCGATCTGCCGATGGATTTTCAGGTGTTTGCAATCTTTATATAAGCTATCTAGCTGATCTCCTGCTAGCTGAAGTAGTCTCAGCCTGCTACTTCTCCACCATCTTGACTCCTCCTCCTTATCTTGCAATTCTTAAGATAAGTATCTGAAAAGGGTCTCATGGAGCTAAAATCAAAGTATAGACTGGGCTGCATTCCTTCTGGAGGTTCCAGGGGAAAAGCTATTGCTTGCATTTCCAGCTACTTGAGACAGTGCTTTTCTTGGTTACTGGCCTTTCGCTCCATCTTCAAGACCAGGTGTGTGGTGTCTGAATATTCTTGTAGCTCTCACTCTTCTGTCTTTCTACATTTATAGAACCATGGTGATACCTTGGTAAATCAGGATAATGTCCATATTTTAAGGGCCGCTGATTAGCAAACTTAATTCCCTCTTGTTATGGAAGGAAACATGCAGGTTCTAGAGACTAGAATGCAGACACCTTTGGGGAGCCATTATTCTGCCAAGAACACCTAATTACCTCCTATTTCTGATATATGATCCCTCATCAAATTCTTTCATTTTTACCACTTCTGTCCAATCTAAAAACATTTAGTTTGACAACGGCAACAACTACTAACTAGTCTCTTACTGTGTCTCCCTATAAATCAAGTTTCTACCAATGAAAGTCATCCTTTCACAACAAATCTTGTAAGTATCTTGCCCCTCCTTAAACCTTTTATTGATGTCTTACTGCTTCATGTTCTTAGGATACAGTCCAAAAACCCCATTATATTCTACAAGGTCATTAGCATTAGATATCAGAGTCTATCAAAGATCTTAAAAAACAAATACAAAAATGAAACAAGACTTCCTGGAAAATGTTGTGTATTAGTCAGGATCCCAAAGACAGCAGAGGACATATTCAAATAAGGATAACTTGACGATGGCTCATTTACAAAGGATTTAACTACAAAGGTATGAGTAAGCTAAAACAAATCACCAGTAACAGTGTAGGTGTGCAAGGCTAGTAGCAGCAGCCCTGTTACTATTCTCCATGGAAAGGCATGAAGAGTAGGAGAGGTAATCAGAACCCAGAAATAATAATTTTATATTGAGCTGGAAAAGCAAAGACCTCTCTCAAAGGAAAAAAATCAGCCTAAAAAAACCTCATCAAGAGGGAATATATACTCTTAACTATGCTACCCTCCAAATCTCTGATCTCTTATCAGGTTTGCCCACTGAGCAAACTCTACCAAAACCCCACAGACATGGGATCCCTCTTACCTAACCCCTGTTAGTCAGCCTTCATGGGAAAGAGTGGGATAGAAATGATGGAAACTTGTTATGGAAGGGCAAACAGAAGATCACTGGCCCAGGCAACAAAATAGATGAACAGAAGTTAGAGTTCATTCTGAAAAGTAATAAGACTTTTGCCTGGATACAGAAAGTTAGGGAGAGTGTGGCCAGATACACTTAGAAGTTGATGCCTTAGTTTATAGGCAACAATGACAGGTTCTCCAACATGGAAATAAGATTTAAAATCTAGTGTCAAAAATATCACTCTGACTGTTGTGGGCTGGGTAAATAGGAAACCAAGAAGTAAGAGTACAGGCTTGAAAATAAATAAATAAATAAACATACAGCCTAGGATGGTGGTCTTTGTAGTAGAAAGTAAGTGGTTTACACTGATACAGTTATCTGAATCTCACTTTGAGCAGCTATCATATTACAGTTCGGGGCAAACTTTTCCTAAAAGATTCTCAGAGGGTAAGAACCACTTTGAGGATGATTGTCTTTTGGAACACTTTAGTTGGTTTACACTCCTCACCTTTGAGTATGGAATTGTCAGTGTCCCTATACACTGATTGTCCTCATTTTTTTTTTTTTTCTGATCTCATAGACCACTGAGAAGTTCCATTTAATTATCATGCAATGTTTTATGAACACCTCTGCCACCACACCTGCCATATTTTTAGTCTGTTTCTGTGTTGGTCCTAGGTCTCCTATTCATGAAAAATGTTTCTGCTGTCTCTCTAATTTACTCCCATGTTTTCATTGTGACAATCTCTGAGAGTAAAATTGAGAAGAATGTCTCAAGGAGGGTGATTAAGACCAAATGAAAGAAGACATCGCATAAATGCAAGATTTTACCAGCAAAAGAAGTTCATTGAAAAACAAAAACAAAAACAAAAACAAAAACAAAAAAAACCTAGGATTGCTGGACTAGTCCAAAAGATAGGCAGAGCTATGACATCCCTAATCAAGAGAAAGAGGAAAAAATATATATAAAAGTAAATGTCAGTGTAAGGAATGTGTTTACTATTAGAAGGACTGGTAAGTTTGGAGCCTGATTCTGATGATAATCTATCTATAAAAAATAAGAAGAAACAGACAGGCATTGTCACAACAGGAAATGAGTCTAAATGAACTAGAAATTGCATGAAGTCCCAGGGCAGAAGAGTGTTTTTGGAGAGACTAGGGAAGATTCTAATGAGAGGTTCTTAATTAGGAATTCAGAGATGTACCAAAGTAGAAGAGAGAAATGATAAAAGTGAGAGAAAAAGCTAAAGTCTGGGAAGTATATATTTGCCTCTAAACAAAACTGAGGAAACCCAGCAGCTCTATCTAAAACCAAAGAAGACAGAGAATATATGAGAGCTTGAAAAAATAATGAAGACCTGTTAGAGAACAGTCATGTGAGAAGAGGCAAGTATCCCATGCATGTAGAGGAATAAACGGACATATCACAATTTAAAAGTTAAGATTATTTGGCATCATAACTAGAAAATGAGCTTAATAGTCATATTATTGTATGGTTACTTTATTTATAATTAAGAGATGTGATATATTTTAAATAAACCTGTAACATCTGGATTATTAGTCTATTCAATTAACATTTAATGTAGAATTTAATGAAACTACTTTATTAAAGTTTTTCCTTCATAAAAAAATAAAAATAGGGAAAGAATTTATTAATGAAGACAAAATGAGATGAGATTTGCTTACACAGATCCAAAGTCTTCCTAAGATCAGAAACTTCCAGTTAATTCCACTTGTACATCACCTTCATTTACACTCAGGACAGACTGTAAAGCCCTCTATGGAGATAGTTTATTGAAATAATTATATACTATATCATAGACCTTAGTCTGCGGCTACAAAATTAGAATCTTATTGACTTGGGTTTTCTTCACTGGGAAAAACGGGCAATTAGAATTGTGTGTGTGTGTGTGTGTGTGTGTGTGTGTGTGTGTGTGTGTGTTTCTATTAGCCAAAGCCCTTGCAGCAAGTAGGGAATGAATATACTTGAGAGAGGCATCAACTTTGCTTCTATGTGCATCATCAACTTTGTTTCAAATGTGCATAAGAAACTAACTCAGACTATAAGTCTAATAAAATCAGTCATTAAATGGTGAAGGGACACCCCTTACCTCTGTGAATTGCTGACAGAGTCCAAGCAAGATTCTTGACCTACCTGCCCTTGCTTTTGGCTACTTGCTCTCATTATTAACCTTACTCTGTCCAACAAATTGCCTGATTCTTCAATGCTCTTCTGTGCATTGGGAAATGCACGGAAGTGGGAAAGATCATATGCACCTCTCTCCAGCAAGAAAAAAGGACTTTCAGTTTGATATCTGCTTATTGTGATGTTAATTTCCTATCAGTTTCTTAGTGCAGCCACCTGTGTTTCTCTGCTCTTTACCCAGTACTTGTTCCACTGAGCATTCTTATTTCTGATTAAAAGATTATAGGTGTGGTAACCATAGACATTCAAATCAGAACTTCTAACACTAATACTCAGTAACAATAAGGCTGCTCCTCATACCCCTTCCCCAGTTTCTTTACCCCATTCCTTTGTTTTCAGCTCCCCTGTGTCCATCAAAGAGTCTTCTGTTCCTCTGTTGCATAAACTGCAAACAGTAGAATCATGATTTTAAAAAAACAAAACAAAACAAAACAAAAAAAACACTTGAACAAGAAGAGATGTTAGATAACACATACATTCTACATTAGAAGCTGATTTTGTGGTCAATGCACAATTTCTTCAGCTGGTACTGGCTGTCTGGAGAACCTGACTGATTAGAGGCTTTATTTGCACCTAGCGGGAAAGCTCCATGATTATTAGCAATGTATGGTTCAGTCATAGCATGAGAGAGAGGGGTCACTTGCCCTAGAAATAGCACACTTTGGTCTAGTCCACTTCCCTTCTTATCAGATGAAGGATCTAAGATTTTTAAAGTTTTATATCTGGTTTTCTAACACACTAGCTAGTGGATGTCATTGCTGGAAAAAGAAAGCAGATTCTCTGAGTCCTAAGAGCCCAGTGTCCAGGTATCAAAGGAAGTCTAATTCCAAAGTCACATAATCTTTACTTCTTATTGTGGTGATTCACAATTCACAATTTCTTTAAACCTCCCCTTCTTTATTTGTATCCCTTCCAGCACTTAAGTATAGTCTCTTGCCTTCTTACACAAACCTGATGTCTCAGGGTTCTTTTGTTTATTTGTTTTCTGTATCTCACTGATTATAACTCAAATCAATTTTGTAATAGATAAATCTTCCTCATGTGCTATTATCATAATTTTAATCTCAAATTTATGATGATCAACACTTTAAATATTTCTAAGATAAAGTTCATCTCTACAACTACATTTTAAGTTCCACCATGATGTCAAACTACCACAAACTCCCACTTAGGAAAATGTGTCTCCTACTGTGATCCAACCAGCTCTTTTGGTTTTGCCATACACCTGGATATAGCATCATAATTTCTATCTAACAAAATCCTTCCCTCTGTTCTCTCTGCCCAACTGTTAGCAACTACTTCTCCATCCTATATAGCAGTTCATCCTACATCACAATGCAAAGATCCACACACATAGATTCACAGTTTACTTTTGCCCAACAGAAATTTCATCAGTGCTGCTAGGGTCAGCTGAAATAACTACAAGGCTGAAGTATTACATAAGGAACCTAGCACATGAGGAACCACAAAGAACTTTGGATCAAGTCTATGCCATACATAGTAAGAAAACCAATAAATATTTTTTTTTTCTGTTAATGATGTTGATATAAAAAGGTTGTAGTTACTCAGTTTGCTTATAATTTCATTAGCTTGAAGTATATCTACATACTGATTTTCTCAAAAAATAGACCCTTTAGAATCCCTAGACAATTCTTTTCATTACTTTTTGAAATTGATCAATTTCATCCCTGGCTTGTTTGACTGTCAACAAGGAAATTGAATTGCTTTTGAACAAGTAAATGGGTTTCCACTCCTTTTCCTACTTGAAAGAAAATACTTATTTGCAGCCCAGATAAACAGTACACATGTCCATTTCCACAATACAAAAGTACTCTGAAGAATTCATTCAACTGGAAAATATATGGGGGTAAGAAACTATACACAAGTCTAGAAAATGCATTAGGGTAAAAAGATAAATCTGACAGTGTCTGTACCTATTTATTCCTCATAAAAAGGACAACTGTGGCACCAAAAGTTCCAGTTATTTTAGGCATCTCTTCTTCATAAACTGGGTGGGTTGAGATTGTGGGAGTTGGGGGCAGGGAAGGGAAACTATCAGCTAAATATACTAGGATTTTTTAAATATTATTTGTTTGAGATTGTTTTCTATTTGGTTAATTTTAAGAGAAAATCAGAAAATACTATTAGTTAATAATGGCTAAGTTATGGATACATGTAATCCCACAGAACCTTGTAGTCTATCCATATCCCTTACAGATTATGCACTATGTCACTTACAAGCTATAGGAAGCATATCGTCACAGATTCTTTCATGGGTCATATCACAAAGTCTGCCTCGTGGTCTTCTACTATGTGGTCAGCTCAGGTTTTCTCTTGAAGAGACAAGGTGGCTTTCTGTGATGTGCTCATTCTGCCCATGGTCAGCTTATTCTCTGTGCCTAGCAGGGTCAACTGTGTGTTTTTCTTTTTTTTTTCCTGAGAGTTCTATGTTTTAAACTAGAATCCATTTGTCCATGGTGTACTTGCTATTAACTCAGGAGTTGCTGTCCAAACATGATCATTGAATACAGCTCTTCCATGCAGCCATGGCTTTGGCAATGAGTTAGTTTAGAAATTCCAATTTCAGGGGCGCCTGGGTGGCTCAGTGGGTTAAAGCCTCTGCCTTCGGCTCAGGTCATGATCCCAGGGTCCTGGGATCGAGCCCCGCATTGGGCTCTCTGCTCAGCAGGGAGCCTGCTTCCTCCTCTCTCTCTGCCTGCCTCTCTGCCTACTTGTGATCTCTGTCTGTCAAATAAATAAATAAAATATATTAAAAAAAAAGAAATTCCAATTTCAGGGCTCTATTTATTTCTGTTTTCCAAGTGGATGCTACTTTACATCATCATCATCAAATTTTAATACTTATATGCTAACATATACAGATCTACATTTTTTAAAAACCCACAACAGATTTTATGAATATATCATGATTTATTTTATTTTTCACCTCAGTAAAAAATATCATACTTCTCAGAAGCCATGAAATCAAGAAGGGAGTGGAGTGAAATATTAAGTATTGAAAGAAAAACCCCCACCAACTTAGAATTCTGTATTCTCACAATCGTATCCTTCAAAAATGAAGTTTACAGCCACACTACCTGAATGTGCCTGATCTGATTCAAAATGAAAGAGAAATGCTAAGAAAAAAAGGCAAAACTGAATCACATAAAATGCTTAATTACATCACAAAAGACAGCAGAAAGCCATAAAAGAGTGAAAGCCAGAAACTGGAACAAAAAAAACAAGGGCAAGGGTGCCTGGGTGGCTCAGCGGGTTAAAGCCTCTGCCTTTGGCTCAGGTCATGATCTCAGCGTCCTGGGATGGAGCCCCACATCAGGCTATCTGCTCAGCAGGGAGCCTGCTTTCTCCTCTCTCTGCCTGCCTCTCTGCCTACTTGTGATCTCTGTCTGTCAAATAAATAAATGAAATCTTAAAAAAAAAAAAAAAAGGGCAGCAAATTGAAAAAACTAACAAATGTGGTAGATATTAACCCAACTATATCAATGATCATTTTAAAGGGCAATGGTCTAAATACACCAATTAAAAGACAGAAATTGTTCAGAGTGGACCAAAAAATAAGACCCTACTATATCTTGTTTATAGGGAATCCATTTTAAATATAAAGACAGATGCAGATGAAAAGTAGAGTTTGAGAAAGAAATCCATGCTGACACTAAATAGAAACCAAGAGTACTTATATTAATAGATGTCAGAGCAAGAAAAATTATAAAGGATAAAGAAGGGCATTACATAATAATAAAAGGGTCAATAATCCAAGAAAATATCACTATCTTTAATACATATGCACCAAAAAACAGAGCATCAAAATACCTGAGGAGAAACGGTATAAGGAGAAATAGGTAAACCCATTATTTTGGTTGGAGATTTTATCATTGCTCTATTACAAATGGACATATCAAATAGTAATTTAATACATAGTTGAAATCAGCAACACAGTCAATTGGATATAACTGACATCTATAGACTATGTCATTTAATAATAGTATATTACATATTCTTTTTAGAACATATAGAACATATGCCAAAAAAAAAAAATCCAGATACAGACCTTATATTTGACCTTATATATAGATCTTTGCAAAAATTAACTCAAAATTGATCATAGACCTAAATGTAAAGCACAAGATAATAAAGCTCTGAGAATATAACATAGAAGGTAATCTAGATTACCGTGGCATAGCAATGAATCTTAGCTACAACACAAACACGGGGTCCAAGAAAAAACTAATTGATAATCTGGATTCCATTATAATAAAAAAATTCTGCTCTGTGAAAGACAATACCAGAGAATGAGACGACAAAGGAACACAGACCGGGAAAAATATTTGCAATAGAAATATCTAATAAAGGACTGTTAACCAAAATAGACAAAGAACTTTTGAAACTCAACAGTAAGAAAATGTACAACCCAGTTAAAAAATGGATAAGACTTAAACAAATATCTCACTAAAGAAGATAGGCTACTAACAAATAAGTATATGAAAAGATGCTCCACATTAATGTCATTAGAAAAATGCAAGTTAAAACAACAATGAGATACTACTTACACAACTATTAGAATGGCCAAAATCCAGAACACTGACAAGACCAAATGCTGGCAAGGATATGAAGCAAAGGACATTTCTTTTGGAGTGTAAAATGGTGTAGACTCAGAGATGGGCAGATTCTCACAAAACTAAACATACTTTTGTTCATACAATCCAACAATTGTACTCCTTGGTGTTTACCCAGAATGCTGAAAAAATATCCACAGAAAAGACTGCACATGGATGTTTATAGCAGCTATATTCATAACTACCAAAAGTTGGAAGCAACCAAGATGTCCCTCAGTAGGTGAATGGATATATTAGCTGTGGTATATCTACAATGGAATATTACTCATTGCTAAAAAGAAATCAGATATTGATCATAAAAAGATATGGAGGAGGCTTAAATGCATATTACAAAGTGAAAGAAATTAATTTGAAAAGGCTGTTTACCCTATAATCCCAACTATATAGCAGTCTAGAAATGACAGAATCCTGGAGACATTTAGAGATCAGTATCTGACAATGCTCTAAAAATTAATGGAAAAAGGAAAAGAAAAAGGAAAAAGGAATATGTTTAATGATATTCCATAACATAATAACAATATTATGTAACTACTGAAGCCATTCTCCGATTGATCAGAATTTATATATTTATTAAAAATAATGCTGTAAAGAAATTCATTTTTTTACATTTGTTCTAACATTATACTTAAATTATTAGAAGTAAAGATTGGCTAAGAGACCCAGAAATATTGAAAGTTGATACTAATAAACAAATGCTCTCCATAACCCGATACCAACTCTTAATCCCGTTAACAGGATACGAAATATACGAAATTTAATTTTTTCCCCTGAAACTACACTAGCATTAAGCACTATTATTACTTTTACTCTTTACTAAACCAATGCTGGGAAACACATAAATCATTTAAAATATTTTCATGTTTCTTATTGTGCAGTTGAGAAATTCTTCAGATATTTATAGGTCACTTGTACTTCTTTCAATAATTGCTAGTTTACATACTTGTCATTTTTCTGCTAAGTGACTTGTCTTTGATTATTAAATAAGAATAAGGGATTAAACTAAGTATCTAAATTAAAATGTTAAAAAGAAATAAGATAAATAAAAAAAGAAGATGAAACTTCAAAAAAGGGAGAAAATAATGATAAATTAATAGTTATTCATAATTTATAACAATGTTAAAACATTAAAAGAATAAGTATAAATTTGAAAAGTTTACATAAATGCCTATTTAGTAAGACAGTTATAAAAACAACATTTTGCACAGCTTATAAAAATAGACTAAATAAAATAATTTTGAAATACTATTGAGGATATAATCCTAGACATACAAAAGATTAAATATAAAAACACACTACACTATCCCTTGTTAATACATTTGAAAATCAGATTGACATGCCTTTTTCTTCAAAGATCGTAAATTACTATAACTGATTTGAGAAGCGACTGATAGCAGTGGAAGGACATTAAAAAAATTGCCTAAAGTACCCAAAGAAATAATTCATGGACATCTATTGCCTGGGTACATTTTTTTTAATGAATGAAAAAAGAATTGACATATTTGTTCTAAAAGGTTTTTTTCTGAAATACATAATGCATTCCAGGAAACACATTTGAATTTAGAAAATAAAAGATTGTTGTTGGAATTATGAATATTGCTTAAGAAATTTAAAAGTCAATTTTCTTTGTTGGTCCTTAGTAATATGAGTTTTAGTTGTTTCTATTTATTCATTCAAAAAGTACACATGGCTGTATAAATAAATAGAATCTATTGGAAACAAAGGAGATGTTGGATTCATTTTGTGCATGTCTCTAGAAAGTTATTTTATTAAAATTCACGTACTTTATTTTGCAAAAATAAATTTGCAATGATGATCAGTTGTAAATAGGGTCCTCAGCCCAGAGAATTTTATGAAGTCTATCAAACCTTCAAAAAATGATAATGTCAAATGTAATAAGAAGTTCTAGAATATAGACAATGCCAGCTTTCCCATTAATATTATACAGCTAACAGAACCCTAAAATGAAATCAGATTTTAAAAAGCCCAACAGGAAATGTAAAGACCCATCTCAACTAGAATATTTACAAAAATAAATTTAATTAAAAACAACTGCAGCTCAAATTTATATTGCATACTATGAGTAAATGGTATTTTGAAAGAAATCAAAAATTGATATCAGATCTACAAATATAATTAATTATGTTAATAAATTTTTTTAAAGGCATCTTTGCATCGGTTTGAAAAGAAAAAGAAAAACAGTTGATAGGGACATCTCGATGGTTCAGTTGGTTAAGCCTCTGATTTTGGCTCAGGTCTTAATGAGATTGATTGATCTCTGCATTGGGTCCCCATTCCTCAGGGAGGAATTGAGGAATTGAGGGATCCCTGCATTGGCTCCCCATTCCTCTGGAGTCTGTTTGTTCCTCTCCCTCTGCCACTTCTCCAACTCACGCTCTATCTCTATCCTTCTCTCTCACAAACAAGTAAATAAAATCTTAAAAACAAACAAACAAACAAAAAGTTGATAGCACCTTACAGATTTTTTGATAGAAAAAATATCTTAGTGAATCACAATTGAAAACATGCTTTCTATATGATAAACATGACCATGTAGAAACATGAAGTACTTGAAGCAGTGAATCAAGGATTGGATGGCCACTGTCATTGTCATTAATTAACACTTTTTTTAATTTTAAATGTTTTTAGAGAGAGCAAGAGCAAGAACAGGGAGAGGGATAGAAGAAAAGAGAGAGAATTTCAAGCAGACCCCAGGCTTCTCATTCAGCCAACGTGAGCACAGTCTCACAACACTGAGACATAATCTGAGCCAAAATCAAGAGCAGGATGCTAAACCAACTGACCCACCCAGGCACCCCAACATTTTTTTTTTTTAAGCTCTTGTGTATCCACAGGAAAGAAAAAAGAATTGAGGTGAAAAAAGAAATGAGAGAATGTTGAAAGAAAAAAATAACATGAAAGTACATTAAATGGAAAACATGATAATCAAGGAAATAGCCAAGTATAAAAATTAATCAGGGTTAGCCATTTACAACATAATGAAAAGTATTTCCACCATAGCTAAAAAGCTATATAATATAAAGAAGTAAACATAAGGAAAGTATGTAGAATTCATAATGACAACATTTCAAACCTTTAATTTTGGATACCAAATAATACTTGAATAAAGGAAAACTGTATCACATCTCTAAATGATAAGAGTTAATTTTGTAAAGATATATATTTCTTATGAAAACTTATTATCCATACACCATAATTTATAATCAATATGTCACTATTATTGGTGTGTGGTTTTGTTTTTAATTCCTTTTGTGTTTTAATTTTAGTGCAATGTTGAGCACTTACAATATAGTCAAATTTCATTTAGAGAAATATTTTTTGAAATATTTAAGAAAATTTTGAACCCAAATGAGAAATGGGGGCAATACAAAAAATTAATATATAGCTATAAAGTTACAATAATTAAACTGTGTCAAATAGACAAGTAGTTCAATTTGACATAATTGAAAATCTAGAAGAAAATGTAATCAGAATAGTTAATACTCATTAAGCAGTAACTGTGTGCTAGACAATTTTCTAAGGATTTTGTATATGATTATTATTTATTTTGCACTACAAACTTTAGAAGTAGGTCTTAGAATTAAAAATAGAGATTTCCTATGACCTTGCAATTGTACTACTGGGTATTTACCCCAAAGATACAGATGTAGTGAAAAGAAGGGCCATCTGTACCCCAATGTTTATAGCAGCAATGGCTACAGTCGCCAAACTGTGGAAAGAACAAAGATGCCCTTCAACGGACGAATGGATAAGGAAGATGTGGTCCATATACACTATGGAGTATTATGCCTCCATCAGAAAGGATGAATACCCAACTTTTGTAGCAACATGGACAGGACTGGAAGAGATTATGCTGAGTGAAATAAGTCAAGCAGAGAGAGTCAATTATCATATGGTTTCACTTATTTGTGGAGCATCACAAATAACATGGAGGACAAGGGGAGATGGAGAGGAGAAGGGAGATGAGGGAAATTGGAAGGGGAGATGAATCATGAGAGACTATGGACTCTAAAAAACAACCTGAGGGTTTTAAAGCGGTGGGGGTTGGGAGGTTGGGTGAGCCTGGTGATGGGTATTATGGAGGACGCGTATTGCATGGAGCACAGGGTGTGGTGCATAAACAACGAATTCTGTTATGCTGAAAAGAAATTAAAAAAAAAAAAAAAGAAGAAGTAGGTCTTCGTATAATCATTCTCTTTGTCAAGTGAGAAAAAGTGGGACATCTTTAGTAATAATTTATCTTTTAAATATTATACAGTCTCTAAATGCATACTAAAATTGTAATCTAAAACCAGTAGGGTACAAGGTAATCACTGTAAGTGATACAAAGATAATGGGTAACTATAAATAATGTGATATTCTTTACTTTATAAAAAATAAAATATATACATATATATGTGTATTTATTTATTTATTTATTTATTTATTGTTTTCCCCATTGGTCAGAGAGAGTGCAAGCACAAGCAGGGGGAGCAGCAGGCAGAAAGAGAAGCAGGCTCCCTGCTGAGCATAAATCCTGATGTGGGATTCCTTCCCAGGACTCTGGGATCCTGACCTGAGATGAAGGCAGAAGGCAGATGCTTCATCGCTTAATTGCCTGAGCTGCCCAGGTATCCCTGTTCTTAATATAATTAAGATTTAAATGTAAACAAAAATAACCATATGGTTTTCACTCATATGTGGAATTTAAGGGACAAGACAACCAAAGACCAAAAAATTAATAGTAAGAAAGAGAAAAAACGAGAGGCAAACAATAAAACAGACTTCAGTATAGAGAACAAACGTGGTTTCCAGAGGGGATACAGGATTGTTGAATCATTATATTGTACACCTGAAACCAATGTAACATTATATGTTACTTATACTTCAATAAAAAAATTTAAAAAACATTTAAGAGAAGTAAACAAATTTTGAATTGGAGAAGTCTTGGATTTTTTAAGCATGAAAAGAGCAGAATTTGCAAATAAATATATTGAAAAACTCAGTAATAAGAATCACACAATTTTCTATGAAAGTGATATTGATAAACTCAATGGAAAAGGCCCCAGTAAAACAATCAGAAAGTTACTTAATTAAGAGATTCTTCTACATCTGCCTTTCTTCTAGTCTGCTCTTAAGTGACTTATATTTACACATAAATAGGCAAGGATCACCAGACCTTTAAGGAAAAACTATATAAATTGTTAGAAAACAAAGTAAGAAGAAACTAAACAATCATAAGAAGTTTGACAAAACACCAGGACAATGGAGGAAAAATATTCAAAATACTGCACTTAATACCCTCTGAATGATAAAACTTGCATCCTTGAAAAAGAAGAGGAAATTACAAAAGACAAACAAGGATCTCTAAAAGATCTCTTAAAAGTCTTCTTTTAAGACCAAAATAGTTAATGAAATGTGGCATTTTAAATTTTTACATTTTGTGAAAATTTAAATAAGTAAGCACCCTTCCTCTAATAAAAAGACAAAAGAGATAAATGGAGAAATTAGCCAGAAAGTATAATATCCAAGTAAGTTCCTCTACCCCCAAAATGAGAGAAAGAATATAGGAGGAATTTACAAATACATTAATGAAATTACTTTAAAGAACTGAGAGAACCGAATTTCCAGATTAAAAACTCTCATGAGCACAATGAATAAGAACCAGTAGCAAAACCTGCCGCTGAAAAATTTCAGGAGCCTGAATTAGAAGCAAGGCTTTAACATTCCAAGAAAGAAAAATAACAGGCCACATACAAAAGTACAAGAATCATAATGTCACCATATGTCTTAAAATAAACAAGGGATGCTGGAGAACAATGGTGCAAAAATTCAAAATCTGAGAAAGATGAATTTATATTTGTATACATGCTTCGCCAAACTATTATGCAAGAGTGAGGTTAGGAAAGATCTTTTCAAAACACAGTAAGCAAAATTTTAAAGTTCCCAAAATGTAATTTTTAAAGTAATTTCAAAAATTACTAAGTAAATTGAAACAAGATAATAAAAAGAGGAACATGAAAACTATGGTAGCTGTTGATAAAGGAAAAAGATACAGGCAGCCACTCTCAGGAAGATAGGCTTCACCATCACAAAACTTTAAGCCAAGTAACAATAGCAATAATCCTGATGCCAACAAAAGACAAAACTTAAAGCTGCGAAATAAAACGTGTGAATATTGGGGTCTTAGGGATTGCAATCCAGGACACACAGATTCTGTAACTGAGTTAATGGAGAGGTCACTCTTTGGTGAATTAAAGGTAGAGACTACGCCAGGAGGAGTTGTCACACAAAGGAAACTTTATTTGCAGCAAATGAGATCCCAGGGAATAACTTCCCAAGCCTCAACTTACAAAGTAGGTTAGTGGGCTCTTACTTTGGATGAATATTTAAAAAGGGAGCTTTGTCATCACATGTAAATGCTGACATAAGGTTATGCAGGTGTACTTAGCAACAAGCCTATATATGCCTCCTATGTTATGTTAATGAAACTCAGGGTCCTTTTAGGGCAGAGACTTTAACATTATAATGAAGCAGAGGTAACTGTGGACAGGGTGAAGGAGATGTGTGCTTGCTCCCAAAGCTGGTATAAATGGTATAAACTGGATGTGGTCTTGGGCTCCTTACCTTCTGATAAGGGATGTAGGGCCTTGCTTACTTTGAAAAAGTACTGGAAGTTTTATGGTTAGGTTATTTCCTGGACCGGTAGAGACTATTGGTTTTTGAGTTCCCTTTGTTTCCTTAAAATCCTTAACTACTGAGATTTTTGCATTTCTTAGTAATTCTCAAGAAGTGTGCTTGGCCAAGTAGAACCTATAGGGCATAGAACATGCAAAATAGCTGGGGCCATTACATGACTTGTCTTAAACAGGACAGCTAATCTATCTTTTTCTGGGGACTCTTACTCTTTCTGCTTACAATTTGACCAAAATTGAAAGTATTCCAGAGAGACAAAGAAGGTTAGAGTTTTTAAAGGGCAAAAAAGGAATTTACATAATTTGTTTTCAGTTAAATGTGATTGGTGCTGGTATTAGCTACAGTTACACTGACCCATATGTGACTGTTGTCAGGGCTAGTGTTGGGCAGAAAGTCCATTTACGTACATTTTAACATGCAGCAGACATCTTGACTTTTAGCTGAATTCAGCAAAAATTCTGAGAATTCGAAATAGAAGATGTGTATAGGCTCTACTTCGTCAATGTCCTCCTGGCTCCGTTTTAAATAACCATCTTAACAACACTTACTCCATCCATTATCATTGAGAAAGAAAAACAATTCCAAAATAAAATTGCCCTACAAGAATCTTAGTGTATGGGGACTAAAGAGAAACTAGTTTGGATTAAAGAAAGAAGATAGAGGACCAGAAATCTCCCAAGGTAGGATTGGGAGCAACAGGAAATGCAAATGAGTGATCGATTGATGTTGAGACCTTCTTGAAAAGAATTTGGAGCAAAATTACTGATGCTGTCAATACCTAAGCCAACAAAAATAAAACAATTGCTAACTGTAGCAAAACATGAGTTTATAAGAAAGGAAATGTGATTGTAATACGTTTATGGCTTCACTGTGAAAAATATTTACAGTCAAAATATTATAACTGCTGAATACTGATTTTTCAAAAAAATTTTGATATTTCTTTGTTGAATGGGTGAATGGAAGATAAAGTGTAGGAGGAATTTGGGGATAATGTAAAAGAAATGAATCCTCAGAATCCCTGGTGGGAAGTCACTACATCATCCAAAACACTGAAAATCATGAAATAGTACCCTAAGAATTTGTTTAGAAATATGAAAGGAATACTAGAATAACTCTATAAAATGTTGGAAAAAATTATAAGAGATAGAAGGGATTGTTGGATACAATACCACTTTTCTTTCTGTTTCTGTTTTACTTTTTAAATTAGAATCTTCTAGTAATTTAATAAAATACAATTTAATTTTCTGTACATTAAATAATAGCTTAATGAAATTTTAAAATACAAATAGCAAACCAAGAAAAATGGCCAACATAAACAATATTTAGGGTTTATGGTTATTGATATACAGTGTTTATTTAAAAATTAAAACCACAATAAGAAAATGAAAGAAAAAGACCCAGAAGAGTAATTCACAAAGAGAAAAACATAAAAATAAAGCAAACTAAAAAAAATGTCCTATTTGAACTGCCAATCAAGGAGATTTTCTACCATTTTTATACATCATGACCAACACATTATAAATGCTACTTCATACCAGGTAGGCACTGCTACATCAGGAATACAATGGTGAGCAAACCAATGAAAGTCTGTCTTCATGGAGCTTGGACTTTAGTGAAGAGATAAATATTAATCATAACAATAAATGTCAAGTCATATGTGTCCTAGTGATGTGTTTTGGAGTGTGGTGTTTGGAAATGATGGTCAAGAAAGAATTCCTGAGATGTCTTTGGGGACAGGACCCATGGGCAGAAAAAGTGCATTGTAAGTGTGAGGGGTGAATGATTATACAAGATTTTCTATCCTCTGGAGGTGAGTGTGATATTAGAGTCCTAAGAGACTGAGTCTTTAGATTTGTGGAACTTTGGCTATTGCTAAGACTGCTTTCTTCATGTAAACTGTCAAGACTGTTGCAGACTGATGGACAGGCATGTCCTACATGACTGTGGTCTCTGTCAGTTAACCACTTGTTTTTCCCCTTCGTTTGTCCTTGGGCAGCCAGAAGTAACAGAGGAATGTCACACATATCCCAGCTGCAGGGGGAGGTAGGGTTGCAGGGTATAAGCTTGTGTTTTGCCCTCAGCTTGCTTTTTGCTTCTGCATCACTAGATACTATAAGGTTTGACCTAAGGAATTCAAGGATGAATATGAATTCCTCACAAATTCCTACAACTTTCAAGTGTCATTCACTTATAGTTGATACTCATAATTCTGTTGAAGAATTCTGATCATCAAAGAGATTGGACTGGTAGACTGTATAATGCGGTATGAACTGTACATCTGTCCCCAGTAATCCACAGAGACTGATCTTCAGATCACCATGACCACCAATCACCACATCTAATGCTGGCTGTGCATGTGTCTTCAGTACTTCACACCACACCCTCTACGTAGGAGTCCCTTCTCTCTTACATTTCTTGTGCTGTGCTCTTCCCAGTCATCTGTGGGTTCCCTGTCTAAACCTTCTTCTTCCTCTCTGACTATACCCTACGGGCTTCCACTCTCCTAAACTACTTTCTTGCTTGCAAGGTTATGACCCCAAGTGGCACCTGGAGGCAGGTAGACCCCCAAGCTGCATCCAGTTCCTGTCTCTTTCTGGTATCCCACCCAAAACCCTGTCTGCATGGATAGTTAACGAAGAGCTCCAAAACTTACATCTTTGGAATTCCCTGTTGCTGATAATCATATTAGTCTTCCTGCAGTAACATCTTCTTAAAATTTTTTATCACAATGCTGGCTTCATCTTATGTTACCTTATTGTAACTATCTGTTTATATCTTTTGTCTTTATCATATATATATATGCAGTAAATCATATAGTTGTATCACATACATATGATTGTATCATATATACACACACATATATACATATTTTTATATATATTACATTATTATATATATTATTTTTATTTCATATTTACTCAACGAAATATCTAGCCCATATCAAGGATGTATATATGTTTGACGAATGGGCAAAAGAATTAAACGTACAGATTGACCAAGCCATTTGCTTATTGTACATCAACATGGTTCCATATTTAAAAAGAACTCACAAGCAATACATTCAAAGTGATTTATAATGCACATACTGTATGTCAGGGATAAAACTCTTTGAGGACACAGACATGAATAAGTCATAGGTCTTGCCCTTGAGGAGCTAACAGTCTAAGAAAAGATAATAAACCTATAACATACATCTATAGTGGATTTGCTTCAAGAAGAAAATTATTTTCTATTACAAGAGTCACTTGCACTAGCAATAAAGTCCTGCCTTAATTTAAATCCTCAGCAGAATACCTATCACATAAATGACAACTTGGGGAAGTACTTCACTTTGGAGTGTATGCCTGGATTTTGAATTTCAGCTTCCCCTAAGCCCAGTTCAGTGGATGATAGTGGATTGATTCTCACATCAAAAAGAACGCAAAGCTATACATACTTAACCTTTGTAACCAGCTACTGCTGGAAAAATAATAAGCAAGTCTTAGGAAAGGAAAGGAGTTGCTTGAAATTTTGCAGTTCTTTTAATCTTGTGAGAGATGGTTTATAAATCAATAAATAACAATAACATCAAGAGGTGCAATTACATTTTCTATCCACTTAAAAAAACACTGGGAGGAAGTGGTTGGTTCCCACAACTTTGTTCCTTTAAAAGTAATAACAGACTAAATCTTTACTTCTGGAACTAGGGCATGTGTCTGGGTCTGGGTTAGTGTCCCTTCACTGTGCTAGAAACATTCTAACAATAAATTGAGAAATAAGTCTATGTCAAGGGATTTTTCCCCCCATAGTTCCTCAAATTAGAAACACATACATCTGTAAAGCTATATGTTAAACAACTCCATAAAATGGCTATTTATTCAAAAAATTATAAAGATAATTGGAATCTTAGAGATCAAGTGACTTATTCAAGTAAGAAGACTTACCTGAAGCAATACAATTACTTTTTTGGTATTGTCATATTATACTCCTAATCTAAATACAAAAACTCTGCTAAGAATTTAACTGAACTTGGTGTAATATTCCTCAATGTTTTTTTTTTTTCTTCTTTTGTAGTTAAGCAGTTGCTTTTATGCCAAAGCTATTTCATTTTCTTAATTTAGAATCGTTGGATCCTTTCCCCTGATTGGCTTGATTAAAAAGACAGTGAATTTCACTTTCTAGAAACAGGTAGCTTTATACCTGTTCAATTGTAGGTGTAAAAGTATTTGCCTATATATTCAAATAGAAAGTAACTGATAGATTTGTGCTCAATACATTTTTTCCTTCCTCTTAAAATAAATTGTTCTCTCATTTAGTACTTGGATTTTTCAACTGAGAAGTTTGATGCAGGGCTTTAGAGCAGTACAAATCCTGATAGGAACACAGGCAGAAGGGAGGATTCATCAGCAGATAAAGTGGAATGAGTTGGAATAATAAATAAATATAAGTAAAATGACATCAGTGACTCATAAAAACTTCGTTGGAATTTACTGAAGATTAGGTGAGGGCAGATACACTGGAAACATACTATAGTATCTTGCTTTTACAGAGATACAATATTCAGGTGAATGGACCCTCTCTAACTCAAACCTTTTTTATCTCATGAACTTCTTTTCTCAGCCATAGTGAGCAGCCAGACCTAGAATTTCCAAGCTCATTCATCAAATAGAGAGAATTTTACACAGATATTTACTGGGAAAATAATCCTTTTAAAGAGATATAAACAGATGGTGGCAGTAGCTTCACCCCAGCAGAGAGGTAAATTGAGGATTTGTGTACCTGGGCTTACCTCCTCTTCCATGTTCCATGGGTCTGAGGTTTGGGCTGCAATCAGTAGATGACTCAGAAACTTAACTGTCTCTCTCTCCTGCCTTTTGATTATAAATACAACTCAGATACAGACTACTAGACAACACACATGAATAGCTTGGTGAATTCTCATTAAGCAAATTCTGGTATCAAACAATACAGATTAATCAATAGAACTTTGCAACCTAACACAGAAGGTCCTGCCATTCCACCAAACATAACCCTTCTCTTGCTGCTCACTGCAGCCTTGCCTCTGATAGCTTACAATTAAACACATTAAATAATCATGCTAGAAAGGGAAATAATAAAGTAAGCATAGACATTCAGTGACATGCTATGTAGCAGTTATAAGATTGAAACTGAAGTAATCAATAAATCCTTTATTTGAGAATGGGCAGACACGGTCATAGCTTCTGAACAAAATAAATAGTATTCGCATTCTTTTAGAGGTGACATTTGAGTGGGGGAGACAGACAACAAACAGGCAAACAAATTAATAAGTAGTGCAACTGTAGTATGTGGAAATACTTGGAAAAAGACAGGATAGAAAGATGCTGCCCAGGGAAAGGCCTTTGGATCCATGAACATGTGAGCAGGGAGCAAAATAAGCTAGGGGAGAGGATTCCGGCCCATATGACTAGCAAGGAAGACACAATCTTTGTATAAGAGCAAAGCTAGGGTGGGAAAGTATTAAAAGATAAATTCCAAGTGAGGAAACTGAAGATCCTGGAGGAGCTCAGAAGTTAAGATAAGGAGTTTAGATTTTACTCTCATTGCATTGGGAAACCATTGGAGGGCTTTGAACAAAGAAACATCATAGTTGTGTTTTTAAAGAACATGTAGTTTGTTGGGAGATTTTTGATTACTGCTTCAATCTCCTTACTAGTTATGTGTCTGTTTACCCTATGATACAAATGTAGCGATCTGAAGGGGCATGTGCACCCAAATGTTTATAGCAGCAATGTCCACAATAACTAAACTATGGAAGGAGCCTAGATGTCCATCAACAGATGAATGGATAAAGAAGATGTGGTATATATATACAATGGAATACTATGCAGCCATTAAAAAACCTAAAATCTTGCCGTTTGCAATGATGTGGATGGAACTAGAGAGTATTATGCTAAGTGAAATAAGTCAATCAGAGAAAGACAATTATCATATGATCTCACTTAGATGAGGAATTTGAGAAATAAGACAGAGGATCATGGGAGAAGGGAGAGAAAAATGAAACAAGATGAAACCAGAAAGAAGACAAACCATAAGAGATTCTTAATCTCAGGAAACAAGCTGAGGGTTGCTGGGGGGGAGGAGGGGGGAGGGATGGGGCGGCTGGTGATGGACATTGGAGAGGGTGTGTGCTATGATGAGTGCTGTGAATCATGAAAGACTGATGAATCACAGCCCTGTATCCCTGAAACAAATAATACATTATAGGTCAATCATAAATAAATAAATAAATAAATAAATAAATAAAATAAAGACCATGCTGGCAGTGAGGAGGAGGAGTAACATATGTAGGGGTTCTCTTGTTATACTCTAGAGGAAGAAGATGGAGAAGGAAGTTCTACCCAGGATGATATGGAAAGGACTCCAAGGCATATTGTTGATTTAGAAAAGAAAAAGCAAAATGTGTCTAATGTGTAATCCTCATTCTGTAAAAATAACAAAATTAGTACTTTCAAACCACACAATATAAACTGTATGTGTGTGAATATGTGTAAATGCTTATTTAAAAGGCCCTCAGGAGAGACATGGAAGGCAACACCAGACAAATAAAATAACTCTGGGAACAGAGTGGGTTTGGCTGTGGGTGGGGATGAATGCTTTTGCATGATTTATTTTTATTTTTGCAGCAATTATGTATTCATTTATTGATTGCATATCTAAAATACAAATTATAAGAATTATGAAGCTGAATGAAACTGGTAGTAGGTATTGTCAAAATAAGAATTATAAAGACTTTTTAACTGCTACCTTTAAAAAGATAAATATTTTAGAGAATGGGTGATTTTGGAAGTATGAACTAAGTCCTATAATTTTACATTTAGAAATTTACTGTTGAGGGGCACCTGAGTGGCTCAGAGGGTTAAGTGTCTGCCT
This sequence comes from Mustela erminea, assembly GCF_009829155.1. NCBI lineage: Eukaryota > Metazoa > Chordata > Mammalia > Carnivora > Mustelidae > Mustela > Mustela erminea. The sequence goes on along the minus strand of NC_045614.1, from coordinate 65,311,384 downwards.
TCACTTCAGGTCATGATCCCAGGGTCTTGGGATCTAGCCTTGCATCAGGCTCTCTGCTCAGCAGGGAGCCTGCTTCCCTCTCTTTCTCTGCCTGCCTCTCTGCCTACTTGTGATCTTTCTCTCTTTCTGTCAAATAAGTAAATAAAATTTAAAAAAGAAAAAGAAATTTACCGTTGCAAGGAAACTAAATATGATACCCCAAAATATGCCACTTTGGCATGTGAATTACAGAGAGCTGAAGTCAATCAAGACCCAGCAGGCTCAAAAACCAACAAACAAAACATATTTACCTCTCTCTTAACCAGCTAAAAGAATTTGTATGGGGGGGCCTGGCCCAGAAAGAGAGCTATTGCCAGAGATAATTTTTATCTCTGCCAAAAGGCATGGCAAATATCGAATCACAAAACATCTGCTCCTCTTTTCATCCTGTGAATTACCCTCCTCCCTTTTGAAGTCCCAGGCCCTATCCTATCCCTTAACTCAGGATGGCATATAAACCTCAACTGCCTGATTGCCCTGGAGCCTCATACCTTTGGGACTCCTTTGTGAAATTAATTTTGTTTTCCTCCCGTTAATCTATTTTATAGCAATGTAATTATTAGACCAGCCAAGGAACCTAGAGCGAAGAAGGGAAAAATTTTCCACCCCTACACTGTCAAATTATTTTACTACAAAGTTAATTTTAAAAAAGATCGGATATACATTTACATAGAAGATGAGTAGGATGTTGAGAAGGTGTGAGAACATGTACAGATTTATGACAGTTCATCCAGAGATTTGGATAAAGAACTGCTGATAGAGAAGAAGCGGAGAGGAAAAGCTAGTTTTAAGAGCACAGGATTTGGAAGAAGGAGAATCTTGACAGGAAATGTCGTCTCCTCCATTTTCTAAGGGGACAATGAAGGACAGATCTCACATAATCTCTCTAAACCCTCATCTCCTCTCTGCTAAAATATGGCTAACCATTTCTACCTGATAGGATTACCAGGAAGATATCAGAAAAAAAAGAGAGAAGGAAGGAAGGAAGGAAGGAAGGAAGGAAGGAAGGAAGGAAGGAAGGAAGGAAAAGAAAGAAGGAAAGAAAAAGAGAGAGTTGTTATTTAGAACCATAACTGTTACTCATTCTACTCCCCATGGGAGTGGTTGTCTTTTCTTCTTCGGGCAGGTGACCTTTTGTTTAGCAAAACAAAATGATGGGACATTTAGCTGTGACAATATTGGTCTCAAGGCATGGTAAGAAAGAAATCTTGTGGAAAAAAAAGGTTAAATTGCCCTACAGGATAAATAAAAATTTGTATTTCAGGACTGAGAGAAGCCCTTTAGGATGAGAACAGTGTGGATTTCAACCAAGGAGGGTAGCTCAAGGCCTTCTTAAGAAGTGTGTAAACCTGGCAATTCACAGACCTGTACCCCTGGGGATAAAAATACATGTTTATAAAAAAATAAAAAATTAAAAAAAAAAAGTTGGGAAAAAAAAAAAAAGAAAGAAAGTAGCCCTCTCTGAGCCTGCTTCCCTCTCTCTCTCTCCGCCTGCTTACTGGTGGTCTCTCCCTCTCTGTGTCAAGTAAATAAAATCTTAAAAAAAAAAAAAAAAGAAGAAGAAGAAGAAAGAAAGAAAGCAGCCCTCTAATAACAACCAATTCCAGTCTGTTTCCTGGTTGTAGGCAGTGTGGCACACTCACATCCATTATCCACAGATCTCAGTAAAAGACTGCTCTGGGAATTTTTTTTTTTTTTTAATTCTTGGGATTCTAGTGAATTATTATTGGGAAGGTGTCTATTTAAGTATATAGTGTGTAAGATTCCAGAAAAATCATGGTCTTACAGGATTTTTTTCCTCACTGGTGCCCATGGTTCTTGGTCACAGCACTTCAAAGAACAAAGAGGTCAACCAGAGAGAGTGGTGGGCAGCAAAGCAAGGTTTATTGAGCAATAGCAAAGTGATCATAGTTCAAAGCTCCTCAGGGAGGGGACGCAAAGGGTTACCACTGGAGTTTCTTTTGCTACTATTATGGGTTGTTTTAATCTGATTAACCCTCCCTGTGCCTGTCATCCAATCAGGTTTTTGTCACCTATCTATCACATGGGAGAGGGAGTAGGGCTCCTGCCAGTGTGCTATAAAATCCTTTTAAGGGTGGTTCCTCTTAGGGCAGAGGCCCCCTGTCCCTGGATACCTGCCTTCCAACTATCCTTCATCAGTGGGTTTCTGTAAGTGCAATAGAATCTGTCACCAATGACAGTGTGCTTCTAGGTGTATTTGAGTTGCATAGAAGTAGTTGAAACAATGTGGGTGATAAAGAGTTCACAATGCCAGAAACAGAACAAGTGGTCAATGAATATCACCTTTGACTGACCTACAGACAGTGCTTGCTTGAGATAGGTGTCTCATCAAATATGGTCATAATTTAGCCAGCAATGCCAATATTGTATATTGCCTGCCACTAGGTAGAGTACTACTCTGTTAACCTCAGTTTCATTATTTAGAAAATCCACATACAACCTAAAGCAATCTACACATTTAATGCAATTCCTATCAAAGTACCATCCATCTTTTTCAAAGAAATGGAACAAATAATCCTAAAATTTATATAGAACCAGAAAAGACCTCGAATAGCCAAAGGAATTTTGGAAAAAGAAAGCCAAATTGGTGGCATCACAATTCCGGACTTCAAGCTCTATTACAAAGCTGTCATCATCAAGACAGCATGGTACTGACACAAAAACAGACACATAGATCAATGCAACAGAATAGAAAGCCCAGAAATAGACCCTCAACTCTATGGTCAACTCATCTTTGAAAAAGCAGGAAAGAATGTCCAATGGAAAAAAGACAGCCTCTTCAATAAATGGTGTTGGTAAAATTGGACAGCCACATGCAGAAAAATGAAATTGGACCATTTCCTTACACCACACATGAAAATAGACTCAAAATGGATGAAGGACCTCAATGTGAGAAAGGAATCCATCAAAATCCTTGAGGAGAACACAGGAGCAACCTCTTCGACCTCAGCCACAGCAACATCTTCCTAGGAACATCGCCAAAGGCAAGGGAAGCAAGGGCAAATATGAACTATTGGGATTTCTTCAAGATCAAAATCTTTTGCACAGCAAAGGAAACAGTTAACAAAACCAAAAGACAACTGACAGAATGGGAGAAGATATTTGCAAATGACATATCAGATAAAGGACTAGTGTCCAAAATCTATAAAGAACTTATCAAACTCAACACTCAAAGAATAAATAATCCAATCAGGAAATGGGCAGAGGACATGAACAGACATTTCTGCAAAGAAGACATCCAGATGGCCAACAGATACATGACATGAACAGACATTTCTGCAAAGAAGACATCCAGATGGCCAACAGACACATGAAAAAGTGCTCCATGTCACTCGGCATCAGGGAAATACAAATCAAAATCACAATGAGATATCACCTCACACCAGTCAGAATGGCTAAAATTAACAAGTCAGGAAATGACAGATGCTGGCGAGGATGCGGAGAAAGGGGAACCCTCCTACACTGTTGGTGGGAATGCAAGCTGGTGCAACCACTCTGGAAAACAGCATGGAGGATCCTCAAACTGTTGAAAATAGAACTACCCTATGACCCAGCAATTGCACTACTGGATATTTACCCTAAAGATACAAACGTAGTGATCCGAAGGGGCACGTGCACCCGTCGGATGCACGTTTATAGCAGCAATGTCCACAATAGCCAAACTATGGAAAGAACCTAGATGTCCATCAACGAATGAATGGATCAAGAAGAAGTGGTATATATATATATAAATACTATGCAGCCATCAAAATGAAATCTTGCCATTTGCGACAATGTGGATGGAACTAGAGGGTATCATGCTTAGCGAAATAAGTCAATCGGAGAAAGACAACTCTCATATGATCTCCCTGATATGAAGAAATAGAGATGCAACATGGGTGGTTAAGGGGGCAGGAGAAGAATAAATGAAACAAGATGGGATTGGGAGGGAGACAAACCATAAATGACTCTTAATCTCACAAAACAAACTGGGGGTTGCTGGGGGAGGAGGGTTGGGAGAAGGGGGTGGGGTTATGGACATTGGGGAGGGTATGTGCTATGGTGAGTGCTGTGGGGTGTGTAGACCTGGCGATTAACGGACCTGTGCCCCTGGGGATAGGAATATATTATATATTTATTAAAAAATTTTTAAAAAAAGAAAATCCACATACAATTTTAACTTATGTATTTCTGTGTTTGCAAGAATTAAGTAGGTTAGCATTCATATGCCTTGAATGTTGAAGTAAATAATGCATTATTATTATTATTATTAGATATTTATTTCTTATACCTATTATATTGTAAAAGTAATCTCATAGTATTAAATTGCAATGGAGGCAGCAAGACATTTTGGAAAGAGCAGTAACCCCAGGAGATGAGGAGCCCAGACTCACAGTGCTCTTACTCACTGAGGGACTCTGAGCCTAATAATCCCTGAGGTGAAATTGCTTATTTATAAGGCATGGACTTAGAAGCAGATAATGCCAAAGATGTATTTCTATTTTTACCATCAAATTTTGAATCTCTAATTCTAGGTAAATGTGTCCATTACTAAAGTTCACATACATGTTATTTTTTAAGTATCTTATGTACAAAGACATTTAAACTTGTTTCCCATCCCCTTGGCAGAATTTTTTAAAGGTTCATAAAGTAAAAAAAAAAAAAAAAAAAGGCTTTTTATCTATACCACATATTTTTATGAAAATACGGTTGTCTCCATGAGGCTTAGGTTGTCCCTGTGTAAAAATAAAAGGTTGTTTCAGAAGAATGGGACAATGTTTTAACACAACATTTAGGTTGTTAGAATGGATGGAGGAAGGAAGCAAGAAGAGGCCAGGGATATGACATATTTTCTGGCTCCAAGGATTTGCCACAGTGAGAAGACGTGGTCATTTGGGAGGAAGGAACCCATAGTCTTCTAGGAATCTAAGTAGGTTAAAGGTACCGATGAGAAGAAGGTAGCAACAGAAAGGGAGGGGCCAGAATTTACTTAGGGCAGGAGACAACTTCCAAATTTTGCCTCAAACCAAATAGTATGAAAGTGACTTGCAGGTGAGAAAAAAAATGCCTCAATGTATCAGGCCAGAGATGAGAATATCTCCAACCAAAGTACTGGCAATAGAAATAAAGAGAAATTGGTATGTTTGAGATATCTTTGCAGTAACATCAAAGAATTTACTGATTGATATTGTAGGTTGTGGGTTTGGAAAAAAGAAGAATCAAGGATGATGCTAAATTTCTGATTTAAGCAACTGACTATTAGTTGATGTCATTTAATTAGGTGGGGAGGACTAGAAAAGGAAAAAGCATGGGGAAGAAAATTGGAGAATTAGAGTTTCCATTCTGGATGGTTGTGTACCTTTCAAAAGGAGAAATCAAATAGCACCATCAAAATAACTCTGGCATACAGAGGACAGGTTTTGGGGATTTTTGTTTTGTTTTAAGATTTGAGAGAGAGAATGAGTGCACAAGTTGGGGAGAGGGGTGGAGTAAGAGGGAGAAGCAGACTCCCTACTGAGCAGGGATCCTGATGTGGGACTCTATCCCAGGATCCTGGAATCATGACCTTAGCTAAAAGCAGACGCTTGACTGACTGAGCCACCCAGATGCCCTGGAGGACTGGTTTGAGGGAGAAATAGTCTCTTTGTTATAAGCCATGAATGAGTGGCATTTTAAAGCATCCAGAATAGATGCAATTACCAACACTAAGGGCCTAGCATCAAACCCAGGGAACCAGCATATAGATTGGAAAAGTAGAAGGAACCGATAGAGGGGAAAGGGAAAGAGGAGCTAAAGAGGAAGGTGACCTTTAAGGAGGCTGGAGTGTTCAGCTCTGTCAATTGCAGCTAAGAAGGAGGTCGAGCATAGAGAGGAATCTTTCAGATTTTGAACATGGCAGCTACTGTGGACCTTATAAGAGCAGGTTTGGTGGTGTCTTGGGATCAAAAACCCAACTGAAGTTTTCCAGAAGTGAGCTGGAGGTCTGGCTGAAAGGAAGCAAATCTTGAAGTAAATTATTTTGCAAAAATTAGTTTTCAAGAAAAACTGAAATTGGGAAGGGAGCTTGATCAAGTTGAATTTATTAAAAATTTCTTAAGTGTTTTCAAGTATTTTCCACTCATTGCTTGATATAGCATCTTAATACTAACACAGGCTCTGACTAAAACGAAGTAGTATTGGTGGCCTCTGGACCTACCATTCCTGGCCTTTGCATGAACTCAATTTACTTGGAACTGATGGAGACATCTAGTTCTTTATGGGTTTACAGAAGCCCCAAGGCTTGGAGTCCTCCTTGATTTGAAGCCAGAGGCTAAGGATGTACTAGAGCAATCCAAGTAGAAACATCTCATTGGGTATGGAACTGGTCAGGAATGTCATAGGGACTGGGTTAAAGGATAGAGGAAATTGCTCATTCTACTTGGGGCACTGTAGCTGATGAGGAGGAATCAAGACTGCAGCTCAGAGAAATGCCTTGTGTCAACCTTGAAGAGAGGCTGTGAAGGTAGCAATTATGCAATGATTAGCTCAAACTATAACTGGTCCTTCCAAGAGCTGACTTACAGATTAAACTTCTTTCTAAGTTTATTTTCTTCCTCAATATTCTGGCTTTGGCCAGCTCAGCAGACCCCAGGGACAGTTTACCCATTTAGTTGGCTCAAACACAAGTGCTCTTGTCCTAAGAAGAGACCCATGGCTCGTACTGAGTGAGATGGGATCTGAAAGGTAGATATAATAAACTTGAGGCCCTTTGAGAGTACACCGCTGGTCCGGTTGATGGGAGCCTACCCAGATCTTTCTAGCACAATTCAGAAACTAGAGGGTCCTAAATAAGATTACATTCAAGTTAATTGACTTCAAATAGCATCTAATATTCATTATATTATTCCAGACTTCAAGCTATACTATGTTATATCTTTTGTCTACATTTTATTGTTTTCTTATTATAATAATCCTATGATATAGAATATAGAGTATGATGAGAAAAGTCTGAAGCTGAGATTATGACAACTCTGGGGGGAAAAAAAAAAGCAAGAAAGAAAAGCAGGGAGCTGAGCACACTATGGTGGACAGCAGGCTTGGGAGTAGATGGGCAGGGCAGGTTGCTGGCAATAAGTCAAGCCATGAAGATGTGCCACATAGTTACTCTCTGTAACTCAGCCATCATCAATTTCTCTTTCCAAACACCCTGACTCTGTTTTGAAGAAGGAGTTCATCTGCAGTAGAATAAGCCTGAAAGTCAATGATTTAGGGGCTTGTCCTAGCCAAAAGTTGAGCCACTTGGGGGTTTCTTCTCTGGGATTTGAAACTTAAAAGAATAAAAAGACTAAAATGCCTGCTGTCTGCTTTGTCCCCATGAATGTGTGCTGAGCATTTGGGACTGTGATTCTGTTTCTTTCTTCTGCAACCACCTTGTTCCTCTAGCCTAAGCAATTCATATTCTTCTAGGGGATCCCATTTTGTTTAAATGCACTAGGGCTGAATTTGGGTAGCTTGCAATCAAGGAGCCCTGACTGGTTCTGTGTACAAAATCCTGCAAAAGTTAGATAAAACAGAAGGGGGTATTAACACACTCCAGAAACCACAAAGATGGTGAAGGTAAAACACGGAGGAGCCACAAACAAGGTTTCATTTATCCAAATCTCAGATGCAAGAAATATCTCTGTTTTGGGGTGCCTGGGTGGCTCAGTCAGTTAAGCGTCTGCCTTTGGCTCATGTCATGCTGCCAGGGTCCTGGGATCAAGTCCTGCATCGCAGTCTCTGCTTGGCAGGAAGCCTATTTCTCCTTCTCCGTGCTGTTCTCCTGCTTGTACTCTCTCTCTCTCTGTGTGTCAAATAATTAAATAAAATCTTAGGGAAAAAAAAGAAATATCTCTGTTTTAATATCTTCTAATTATATCTAATCTGTTCACAGAGCCCCCTTTTCCTCTGAATGACAGATTGTTTAATCTTAGCTATTGCAGAATCTTCCTCTTCCTATAGGGAGGTGTACAAGAAACCAGAACTTACCTGCCATCAAAAGAGGGAGGGAGAGCCCTGCTCCTGTTCTGGTGTGGTCTCTACCGTGGATCCTTTTGTCATCTTTCCTTGGTCCACAGCGCTAACTACAGAGGCTACATCACAGCAATCCTTCTGTCACTCCATCAACCAGAGTGGTAGATGGCAGAAGCACACCTGCCTTCAGTTTCCTCCTCAGTGTCCAATTCTTGCTCCATAAGAAGCTTGATTTCATTTCTAGCCACTTCAACTTCTCTAACTCAGAAATTCTGGTCAATTGCCTCCCTCTCCCCTGGACAATGAAAATCCAATAGAATCCCCTTCAGTTGGCCTTTAGAAACTCAACAGTGGTTGCTTTCTAGAAGGTAGAGGTGCAGAAAAAAAATGCTAACACCAGTCAGTCTTTTTTTTTTTCTTAATAGCATTTTCTCTTAAATAACTGATACCACACATACTTCATCATGTCATAATCACTTTGTTTTTAACTGTAAAATCTGTGACAACATGAAAAATTTGATCTATCTTTACATGTTTACCCTCTGGTTCTTGGACCTATTGAATACTCAATAAATGCTTGTTAAATAGAACACCACAAAAATGTACCATTTTTTTAAAGACTCATCTTAATGTCTTTGCTCCATTTCTGAGAATAGCTTTTGTGTGAAGTCATAAAAATGCATTGATGAGTAGAGAACATCCCCAAACCAAGATTTTCAAGTGCTTTTCAATAATTAAATTCTGAGGAACAATTTAAAGCTTGCATAGTTTTCTCTCAAATACTCTCTAGAGACAGCTGGTGCTCGCTGGGGTTCATGGGCTTCATTACGAGTTCATTTTCCTCTCTTCAGTGTTGGGTGTACCGGCTGAAATGAGGAGGAGGGAACAGGAACACAAATTAAACAGGTGGGATCTGGAAGGCTGCAAAGCCCTTGCATAGACAGTTAAACAGCAGTCTGCGCTCAATCCTGGCAATGCTAGGCTTTTGTGTTCTAAATGAAATCAAGCGAGTGGTTGCATGGGCATAAGATGGCACTTGGGGACTTCAGTTCTAAGATCTGTTCAATCAATGAGGTGCCCTCAACAAGTCTGTTATATATTTTTCAGGCTCATTTCTCTCTCTCTCTCTGGATAACAGGATTTATACACTGCTGTCCCAATGGAAAAGGGTAAAAAACATCTTTAGACTTTCCACATGCTCAGAAGCTCACAGACCACACTAGAACTTTTATGTAAAGGGGCACTTGGTTTGCCTAAATTAGAATTTAATAAAAGTACACCTGGAGACCTTTCTATTTCTATCCACTCAGATCCCTGAGGCCTCGCCATCATGTTAGTGCTGCCCAGAACAAACTCTCTCCTCTTATCTGCAACCCATTATAGGAACACCTGTCAATCTCGTACTTTCCAGTCGCAGCTTCTTCTTCTTCTTCCTCCAGGAAATTCTTTCTTTCTTAGATTATGTTACCCAGGTTCCATGTTAGGCACCGATTGGCATTACCTATCAGCAGTGATTATTGCTGACTATGTAAGAAAATAGTGTGTTCTCAGATGACAAATTCTGAGCCCTAAAGAGAGATTCCTGGTGAAAGTTTAAGACTGTGTATCATGGACAATGGAGAATGCATTGACCTATGACCTAACCCTAACCCTAATCCTAACCCTATCTCCATTGTCCATATTATGGGCAATGGAGAAAGCATGTGGTAGGAGGTAGTAGCAAGAAGGGTTCAGGTCTAGCTAATGAAGCATAGTCAGAAGAAAGGCAGGCAGGGACAAGGGGACAACCCCCGACACCCTAAGAGGAAACTACCCTTAAAAAGATTTTACACCATATTGAAAAGAGCCCTCCATGTTTTCCCATAGTAAACAACTACCTGATAGGTAGGAGAGTGTGTGGACAAAAACCTGATAGGGTGATGGGAGCATGGCGGGTTGGTCAGGTTGAAACAGCCCTCCAATAATCTCATAAAAGCCCCTAGACTTAGAACTTTGCTCCACTGCCCACCACTCTTCTTCTGGTCTATGTCTTCATTCTTTGAAGCTGCGTGACCAAGAACCATGGGCACTAAAGAAAACAAAATCCTGCAACATATCTCTAGAGAACATTTCTGGGTCTTGCCCAGTGACTAGGAAATGCTGAGAATCATACTTTGATTTGAATAAAAGCCACTTCATACTTGTGGAATGGCATAGGATTGAAAGTCTCACAGTTCACATTTCAGAGGACATTCTATCAATTGTCTAATTTTATCCCCACTAACAAAGCACCTTATAATTAGACATTATTAATCATTAAGTATCATTTCACAAGGTGAGGAAACTGGAGATCATACAGAAAAAAGGAGAAAAATAGGAAGCACCATTTTCAGCTCTGTCTTTATCATATTGTGGACTGGCACTGGGGGGGATTAAGGCCTACATAACGCATGAGAGGATTGCAAGATTAGCGTGACCATCATCCCTACTGGGAAGGGATGGGAAGTGAGGCCTGTGGGAAAACCGTGCTATATCCAAACTTAATCATTTTGATATTTAGGGTGGTGTCTCTTATAAATGCTTTGTGAATGCCTAGCTTTATGTTACAACGTGAGATTCTCACCTTTGTTCAATTCTTTAACCCAGATTAATTCAGGTAGTAGGTCAGAAATAGAAACTGATAAATAATTCAGAGCCTTGGTTGGTCTTCCCATCTCGGATTTAGAGTGATCAGTTTTCTAGTTTTTTGTTTTGTTTTATTTTGTTTGACAGAGAGAGAGAAAGTGCACACAAGTTGGGAAGGGACAGAGAGAGAGAGAGAATCTTATGCAGACTCCATGCCCAGGGTGGAGTCTGGTGGTTTGGGGCTGAATCTTAGGACCTTGTGATCATGATCTGCACCAAAATCAAGAGTTGGATGCTTAACCAACTGAGCCACCAAAGTGCCCCTAGAATAATCAGCTTGTAAACCAGTTATTTATTCAACAAATATTTATTGAGCTGCTTATGTATCCAGGCACAATTTTATGTGTTGGTGATTCAGCAATAAAGAAATAGGCAAAATTTAACCTTCTTGACATTTATGTTGTAGGGGAGATTGTTGGATAATTGAAGATATAAGACATTAATTAGATCCAGATGGTCTCAAAAGAAGAAAGAGTGCACAGAAAATCATTGGTCCAGGGATGAAATTAGTATTCTGTGGTGACATTCAATCGAAATACATGAGCATCAGCTTTGCCCAATTAGGGATGCTTTGACCATGACAGGTGACAGTGGAATAAGTACATTCAAGAACAGGTGTGTGCAAAATGGGAAAGCTATGGTTGACTTAATAGCTTTCTTTCAGAAAGGATGTGAGTTTTTATTTGGTGTTATGTTTCAGTTTGGAATCTCAAGTCATTGACTCATGTCATCTTTCAACAGACCCCTTATTTAATCTCTCCCATTTAAGACATCAACAACTGAGCCCAGACTTGCCTCATGGAAATTATTTATAAAGTACTTTGAATTGCTTAGCACATATCACATGATTAACAAAAATGCATTTCCATTTTTTTTCAAGAAATGATGGAATCTTACAGGATTGTGTTAGCTAAGGGACTGGCACATTATATTTATGTTGTGATGACAGGTATATTGTCCATTTATTAATGAGAACTACTTCTCATGCTACCATTTTTCTCTGGGGAAGGTGAAGAGAGATCTAGATTTTTGTCTTGCTGTAGAACCTGAACAAATCATGAAATTCTTGAACACATTGTTCTTATAATTTAAAAGATAATATCTATCCTACCTCCTTTATGTTGACTCAGTGAGGTTGGTGAAGTCATGGATGTAAAAGTTCTTTAAATAAAACATTGAAAATACTGGACTGATACTAAACTATCTTGCAACTCAACAGATGTAATAAAGAATTGACAGTTCGTGTTTGGGTCAAACTTCTCCAATACCTCTTTCAGTTACATCCCCTTTGCCTTAGAATATTGTGGTTTTGAGAGGAAAAAGGACAAAACATTAAAATATATGTGGGGAATCCAAGACAGTTGTTGGACTTGGCAGCAATTTTGAATAACTTGATTATGACTTTTTTTTCAGCAATGCATTGTGAAAGCTATAACACAATATCATATAAAAATAGAGGATTCATTCAATATTTCCCTGAAACCTATATATACAGTTTCACATTAATTATTTGGTTGTTGGGTGGGGTTGTTGCCTCCTGGGAATACCAGTTAGAGATTGTTTTGCAAGATTTTCATTTGCACAGAAGTCATAATGACATAGTTCAGTCCTCAAGGAAACAAATGTTTCATTGGGTATCTAGGAACTTCTTCTATTTTATCATTTATTAGGGGTTACATAAGCCTGCACAGTGTCACTGAACATCCCAGAGACATGTCTAGACCTCTGAAGTTTTGTGCCATTGCTTCTCATGTGACAGGATAGTGAGGTACAAAAGACCAAAACAGACAAGAAAACTAAATTCTCTTTTCATTCAATGGGTTGTTGGAAGTATACTAACTATTTGATTTTCCTGTTAGTAACATAAGAAAGGTTTCTACGTAAAAAGGTTGCTATCTTACCAAATTATTATTGGATTCTTTTTTCTTTGGTTCAGCTAAATGAAGTCATGGATAGGCAATAAACTGAAAACTATTTACACTTTTTTTTAACCAGCTACATTTGTAAAAGCAATTGTTTCACAAGATACCAACCAGTAGTGTTTTTTTTCCCCCCACAGGATTCCTTAGAGGAAAAAAAAAGCACAAACAACAACAAAACAAAAACAAAACACTATTCTTAGCAGTCTTTTTTTTAGTATTTATTTTTTAAATTTAAATTCGATTAATTAAATATAATATATTGTTAGTTTCAGAGGTAAAGTTCAGTGATTCATCAGACCTGTATAATATCCAGTGCTCATTACATCCCATGACCTCCCCAGTGTCCATCACCCAGTTATCCCATCCCCACCCCCAGCAACCCTCAGGTTGTTTTCTATGATTAAGAGACTCATAAGAGGTTTGTCTCCCTCTCTGATTTTGTCTTGTTTTATTTTCTCTCCCTTTGTCTATGATCCAGTTTTGTTCCTTAAATTCTGCATATGAGATCATATGATAGTTGTCTTTCTCTGATTGACTTATTTCACTTAGCATAGTACCCTCTAGTTCCATCAATATTGTTGTAAATGGCAAGATTTCATTTTTTGATGGCTGAGTAGTAGTCCATTGGAGATATATAATATATATGATATAAATATATACAAATATATGAATTATATATAATATATATTATATTATATTATATTATATTATATTATATTATATTATATTATATTATATTGTATTATATTGTATATAATATAAATCCAAAAGAAAGAAACCAATCTTATGTAATCAGAGAAGTTTGGATGATTCTGGGGGTCAGTTTTTCTGTAACTTCTATTGTGAGTAAGGATCTTTCCGTTGTTCACTCTTTAATACCCCATTGCAACACTCTTCTGTATGTGGGTCAGCCTTCCTAGTTTGTATCTGCATGATGAGGGCAAGGCCTTATCTTCAGGCTACCTGCACCCCACAGAGGGAGAGTTTTCACCAAGTAATGGAAAACAAAATCTATTTGGTTCAATTGAAATATTTATTCTACCCAGTTGCTACAGACAACTGTATGGACACATATTCCCAGTAGTTGGGGTGAAGGAAAGGAAGACATGACTCAAGGGCAGACTCTGGGCCAAAGGCTCTGGAATTACGAGATGTCAGATTAGACGCCAAGAAACAGCCCTGGGGGGAGCGAAAGCAATTGGGTATTAAAATTCCCTGTTTATACTTCTAAGTTGTATTCAAGTGCAGCTCTGGTTTGTTGAGAACCTACAGTTTAGTTTTTTACCTGACAGGAGTGCTGAGGAAATCTTTGACCTTGACAGAACTCAACAGACAGGCTTAACATCAGGTCATACATTCATATCAAACTTTCCAGAGTATAGGGCTTATACATGCTTATCACATAGTAGTCATGTATTCCTTAGTAAGAAATGGTTTATAAATATCAGAAATCTTTTAGGTAACATTAATCATGCTGCACATAGAAGGTTCTAATAATAGTGTCTAGCATACTTTAAACAAGAATTTCCAGTTATATAGGATAAATAAGTCTACAGACCTAATATACAGCATGACGACTATACTTAATACTTCTTCATTGAATACTGGAAATTTGCTAAAAGAGTAGATTTCAAATGCTCTACACACACAAACACACACACACACACACACACAAATGGTAACTATGTGAGGAGATGAAATGTTAACTGTAGTAATTATTTAACTACGTATATGTATATCAAATAATCATGCTGCACACCTTCAATACATATAATTTATATCTAAATAGAATAATATAAATAATTTAGAGAACATGAATTTGCTGTTCATGTTGACAGAACAACATTATAGAAAAATTACTGTTCCCATAGTCAACTGCAGTTTTAAACATTTTAATGAAAAAAGAAATGCATATTTATGAAACATATGAAAATGTGAATAATTCACAAAACACAAATAGCTTAATCCCTAGTGTCTAATATAATCAAGTGTTCCATTTTTCAAAAAAAAGAAAACCCATACTGTTGATAGTAGTAGGGGGTAATTTTTATTTTCCTCTCTATACTCCTTATATTTTCAAAGTTATTAACAATGTGTATTAATATATAATATAATTAGGAAAAAATCCATTAAAAACTCCTTTGGCTAGATTTCCAAAAAGCTACCTCTCCTTTTTTTTTTTTTTTTTTTTTTTTGATTCTGCTACTAATTATTCCAGGAGACCACATGTCTTTATATTCATGAAAAAACAAAAAAAAATATTTTTAACATTCAGTTGTACATTCCTGACTGTGATACTTAATAATTTGATGGGACTGGCTCTCTAGAATCTCCTTTCTGAAGCCTTAGCTAGACTTTTTTATGGATTAAGATGGTATAAATCCCTCTTCATAGCATGATTCATTCTACCTCTGATTAAATTAAAACTAAACCGTAGTCCCAGACATGACTTTTTGAAAACTTTCCTAGTTTACCTTTAATTTTGTTGTTGTTTTATTAATACTGTTCATCCTGTCACAAGTGACATCTCTGATTATCACATTCATTAAAAAATTTTGTGTCTTGAAAGCACTGCTGTAAGACCAATGCCAGGCAGGGTCAGAGAAAGATGTCAGTCGGTCAGCCACTTCAACCATCATTAGTGTTCATATTACTGCCCTGCTCAAGGCGAAGTCATAAAGTAATGAAATTAGTTATTAGTGGTCCTTTGCTTTTTCATTCAATAATGTCATTGCGCTTCCAGAATCTCAGGACCCCCTTAATCAAGTTACTACCCCTCAGTTTTATTCTTTGAGCAAGGTCTCAAAACTGTATCTTATCTCCTTCAATTCCTGTCAAACATTATCTGTTCTATAGTCTCTAGGGACACCTGTCCCCTGCATTCCCTGCTAACATCATAATCTGGTCTTCTAAAATTTATAGCAGACAATCTGATCATCAGCAAATAGAGAGAGACCATCTACATTATTTCACATTCTTTTTCTTAATCAGGAAAGTATCACCACTTCACTCCCAAATACCTGAGAAAGTCTATGTAAACACAGATTGACAAACCGGCTGAAAGGGAACTTAAAATGAAAAAACTAGCTGGAAGTGGTCACAAGACCTGGTCATTAGCCAGTGGCAGAGCTGCAGCGAACACCCTTGGTTAACTGTGTTTTTTCCTCCTCTGTTCCATTTTTAACCCACTGAGCCACCCAGGCGCCCCATAAACTTTTTTTTTTTTTTTAAAGATTTTATTCATTTGACAGACAGAGATCACAAGAAGGCAGAGAGGCAGGCAGAGAGAGAGGAGGAAGCAGGCTCCCTGGTGAGCAGGAAGCCCTATGCGGGGCTCGATCCCAGGACCCTGGGATCATGATCTGAGCCGAAGGCAGAGGCTTCTTTGTTCCATTTTTAAAACCAGGATTTGGTAGAAAGCAATGGGAATACTGGGCTCTATGAGGGAAAGACTGATGTGCTAGAAGAAGCAAGGGTTCTTCTGCCCTGTTCACAGAACTGACTGAAACAGATCAGGCTTCTTTCTAATTCACTTTCTTTTTAACCACACATCAGCTTGGAAAATATCTTGTAAGCTGATTCTTATAAGATACCTTGTAAAACAGAGAGAAATGGAGACAGAGACAGTGAGAGACAGAGATAAGAGAGAGACAGATGGGAGAGACAGAGATGCAACCACCATACATGCATTTGCCTGAACCCAGTCCCTCCATGTGGTTACCCCAGCATTCTAAATCTCATGAGAATCCTAAAAACAGATCCCATGAACTTCAGAGCCTTTTGATTCTGGTCTCTATTTCAAACCAGATGGCCCTTTCATTTTTCAGAGCAGTAACTGAGATAACTAATAAGCAAAAAAATAAATATTGGCTCTGCTGGAGGAGCAGAGGTTCCCCAGTTCAGCTTTAATAAAATGTGTTCACACCTGTTAAATAGCATCGTGACATTCCTACAGGCTGATTTCTTAAGGTTTAAGTGATTCTTAATATTTCATATGATATTTCTTCAAAGACTCCTATAACCGCAGGACACCCATCAGCAACTTTCAATAATACAAAAAGTAAGCAAAAGGGAAGGTAGCATAGAGAAAGATGCACATATTTTGTGATGTTTGTCCCGCTTCCTACCATGTCCCTACCTTTAAAATGCCCTTGTCTTTTGGTCATCATAGTTCTCTCACGCTGAGAACACCATTCTGATTGGCCTGTGGAATCTGAAAACTTCACAACGTGGTCTTTGTCAGCCTTTTTAGATCCCCTTCTTGCTACAGTTGCTACCCATGGTAAGCTTCTGCCTCATCAAACTGTCCAGCACCCCCTGGCTTTTATGTTGGTGCTTTGCACACACCATGCCTCTTTGTTTGATAGCATTTGTTTTTTTTAATTTTTTTTTTAAAGATTTTATTTATTCATTTGACAGAGAGAGAGATCGCAAGTAGGCAGAGAAGCAGGTAGAGAGAGAGGAGAAAGCAGGCTCCCCACTGAGCAGAGAACCCGATGTGAGGCTCGATCCCAGGACCCTGAGATCATGACCTGAGCCGAAAGCAGAGACTTGACCCACTGAGGCACCCAGGCGCCCCATGTACTTGATTGCATTTAATCACCAACCCCTAACTTCCTTCACTGTTCCCTTTTGGAAGATGCAGAATGGTTGAGGATTAATGACTTAGTCACACTGCTACAGCTATGAATTTGGAGAACTGTTTTAAAGTTTGTATGAAGAGTAGTTAGATCCCTGGCTCTGCTCCAAACCCCCCATAACAAGATTTAACCCAGAAGGGCAAGAGGCTAATTTTATAAAGAAACAAGACAACAGAAAATGCAGGGAGGAGATACAGGGTGCTGAGCTGTGAATGCTGGCTCCTGAAATTAGGCAGGTGGCTTACATCTCTTCAGTTAGGGACATAACAAATATGTTTCATCCCTACTTTACCGCTACCTGAGGAAGCCCAGAATCAATCCTCCCTCCTCCATGACAGACACAGAGCTTCCAATAGCCAGGATAGTGTCTCAGTCTTTAACATAAACGGGAAACCAATAACCAAAGATATTTGGCGGATGTCTCAAGTATGAGAACTAGAGAATGAAGAAAAGTATAACATTAAGATCACAAAGGAAATGAAAGCAGAAAGAGAGAAAATCCAGGAAGCAGAATAAAACATCCAAAATGAGACTTTAATGTTAATATTTCCAGAAAGGTAAGAGAAGGGACTATATCCATGCAAGTAGAATAGGAAATAAAAATACCAAAGTAAAGAAAGCAATCAGAGTACAAAAAGAATTCATAGGAAATGAAAAACATACACAGTAGCAAAATTACAAATAATCAACACAAGAGTTAGAAGAAGAACTTGAGGAAATCTAAAATATTGTGTAAAAATACAAAGCCAGAAAATAAGAGAAAACTGGAAAGAAAATTCGAGGATCTATGCGAGAGATCTAATATCCACTATATTAGTCCAGCAAAAGAGAACAGAGGACAGAGGAACAAAAGGATAGACAAGTGCTTTAAAATTTTCCAAAATGAATCATCATAGAGGATTAAGAAAGAAAAATGAAGATTCTTTAGTGATACCGATACTATATCTAAGCCAAATGAAGGGAACTAACATCAACTGGGTAAACTTGAGTATGCTAGATGTTTACAAAGATAAGTTAACTTTGTTTTCTTAACAATTCCATGGGACAGACACTATTTCTTTACTCAATGTACATATGAGTAGATTGAGGTTCAGCAGGTTCAAGCAATTTCATAATAGTTAATAAATGATAAAGCATGAATTAAAACATTTTTAAAAAATCCTGTCTAAAATACTACCTTCCCCAGAAGGTACCTTCATATCATTGCACTCAAATTTCTAATACTCTTCCAAATTTTTTTTCTCAAAAAAGTGTTTCTATAAAATAATAATAATAAATATCATTCCTTGTGGTTTTGCAAACCTGAGGCTGCTGGAGAGAACTTCAAAAAAGCATGGCAGAAAAATAATAGTGAGCAAAATAGATCCTTCCCTGAGTTTTCTGTTTTTTTTTTTTTTTTAATTAACGTGCACCTTATAGGCCTCTTATAAAATAAATTAGTAGGTAACTACTTATACCCCTTTCCTAGACTCTTCTAAAGAGGAGCTGTGTGCTCTTAGAAGAATTGCTAAATCACAGATTTGAAGGTAAATCCGAAAATGGGGGATGTCCAAGAATATCCAGTGGTGGGGAGCCTGTGCTTATTACCTCACCTATTTTGCACTTTTTTTTTTTTTTTCCTGGTCTGCCTTAGGGCTATGTTCATTTTCACTGAGCAAGTCTCATTGTTTATTAGTCCTAATTAGGTATGGACATTTCAGCCATCAGATGAGGACATTTGAGACTATAACCACATAACTTCTTCCCAAAGTCTCTGTGGGACAATGGGGCCAAGAGTAAGCCATTACACCAATAGCACTTCGGATTTCTCCTTCTCCTTTTTGGACCCAGTGAAAAAATTAGTAAACATGTTTGGAATTGCTCTTGATTACAAAATACAACAGCAGGAGAAAGGGAATGAGAAAGAGAGAATTAGTCCCGTGATTTCTTAGCAAAGCTTGGTTCAGACGAGACAATGACCATAGAATAATTCTGAATTTGTTGTATTCTTCATTGCTTATAACCTGGTGTGATATTTATGAGTTAAGATTGTTGGATAAATGTAAATACATCTTAAAAATTTTATTTATTTATTGGAAAGAGAGAGAGCATGTGCACTAGCAGGAGGGAGGGTCACAGGATGATGGGGAAGCAGACTCCCTGCTGAGCAGGGAGCCCTGAGGACACCGACATGGGGGCTTGATCCCAGGACCCGGGAATTAGGACCTGAGCAAAAGACAGACACTTAACCCACAGAGACACGCAGGGGCCCCTAAGTACATATTCATATACTTTTTGAAAGGAACTGTTGGAACTTACCAAAAAATACTTAACATGTGTAAAATTCTTCAGAGCAACTCATTAATCCAAATTAAGGAGAAAATATGAATTAGTATGCCTTTTTATCCCATATAATAATAATAGCATTAAATAATAGCACTTGTATGGTACTTATTAGAAGTCAGGCCTTCATTTAAGTGCTTCATATATAGAAACTCACTGAACCTACATAGCAACCTGTGTGGTTTCTAGTATTGCTACCATTTTAACAGAAGAGCAGAGAAAAGTTAAGTGATTTGTCCAGCATCACACATCTAGGAAGTGGAAGGTGAGTGGTATGAAATTCAAGAAATCTAACTTGAATGTCCAGGCTTAGCCACTTAGGTGCACTGCCTTTTATAGACAAATACAGTTTATTGCTTTTAAATCATGCATCAAATTCTATAATCTACAGGAAATGTCCAGTGCATAGTATGCATTGAATAGACATGACTCCACTCGCTTAATCTCAAATGCATCCATTGCTACTTATGTTAATTTAGAAAACTATTTTGGGACCATTAAAAAATATAAGAAATGATTAAGAATTTTTCTAACAGAAAACTACAGAAAGGTAGAAAAAAGAAAAATTAACCTGCTCAAAAATGGTATATTACTATCAACTCATTTAATTTTTTTTTCTCTGTAGAAGTCTCTATAGCTATTTAGCACAATCAGAATTATTTTGGATCCTTTCATAGATTTTTTTCTTATAATACTTCATATATGTACAATATTTCATATATGTGTATATATGGGTGTGTCTATATATATAGTTTGATCTACTTTCTATATCAATAATATTTTAGGCTACTTAACTCCATCTTGCCATATTCCTGCTAGTGGATATATAGGTAATTTACTCATTTTTTCAGTATTGTTAAAATCAAGACAATGAATATTCAGCATATAATGACTATTTTTTATTTTTTTCTGAGGATAGATAACCAAAATCTAAAATTATACTTTTAGACTGAGAAGAGAAGTTTTATTTCCAAAAGCTATATCCCAATTAATGCTGATCTCAGTGTGAAGCTCTTTGTTATTTACAGTAGAAACCACACCATCCGTTTAAAGTACAATAACTAACCTCCAGTTTTTGACAGAAGAATAAATATCTGTTGAAGTATTTGAGCTAAACATGCTTGCTTCCTACTGTGGTGACTTCCTATTGGGTCAGTTTAGCTGATTCAGATGATGTCTTCCAGAACTCCTCTGTCTGTGTGGTTATGGATAAGAACTGACCACAAGAGTAATTCCAGATTTGGAAGGTAGAAGTGGAACAGAAGCCGTATTTACACCTGGCACATCAGTGTGATGTCTGGCACTGTTGCTATTTGTGCACGTACTATACACCTGCTGGCTCACCTTTATTGGCCAAGTGAGGCTCAACAGTGGCGTCCCCCTGTCTTCCAGCAATCATTATTTTTCCTCCTTTGGCATCTCCACTCCTGCGTCAGGTGTGTGCTTAATTCCATAGTGCAGGCCACCTGCATCATCAGAGTTGGATGCTTCAAGGCAAAGACTGACCTGGGCTCCAGCTTGTCCTCATGGACGTCAGCACATCCTCACTCCTTCCAGTTTGTTCTTGCTCTCACCCACTTCATGTCCATATTCCCCGTGGAGTGGTGGCACCAGCTATCAGTGGTTTACCAAAATTCCTAAATATCTAATAATTGTTATTTGCCTCCTTGCTCACTTCAGGCCTAGCACCAGGGCAGAAGCCAATTGTGTAAGGTCAAATCCCTGTAACAGATCCCCTATTTGAGAGATAAGACACGTTGATATAGACATTGATAGAAATGTAGATGTAGATGTTATTGGTTCTACTTCTCTGGGTAAGCCTTGATGGGTACACTGCTTAGGAAAGAGATTACATTGAGAACTCTAGTCTTTAACAGCTGGGGTTGAGTTTCAAAAGGAAATTTGGTTAATTAAGATATCTGTAATTTGATAAAAAGTTCTGAGATAAAATTCACTTGAGTCCATCTCAAAGATGGCCATTATAAGAAATTTGTTAGCAAAGGCCAACAGTTATAAGCATATAACTTCAGAGAAATTTCGATTTAAATAATTCATTAGAAACTTTGTAATGAATGGTGTTAATAGATTCAAGGTGGTAAGTGTTCTAGATTCTATAAAACTCAGGTCAGTCACTGACCCACATAAGAGATATCGTCCCCTGGATCGTTAAGAGATTTTTGTGCTTCTACAGGCTCTCTTAGCTCTCAGCATGCTTAATCTGTCTATATGATTCACACTGGACAGTAAGTATACGGACCACCTGGGAAACACAATGACTTTATTTTTCTTAGACTCTGGAGAATTTGTTCTAAACGAACAAGCAAACAGCACTCTTGGCCCCCAAGCATAGTTCAGTGAAGACTTACTTACGCCTCATCCTGGATGAACCACTGTTTTGTGGCTCTGTCTTTTGGCTGTGTGTGTCTCTCTACTCCAGGGATCACACAAAGATTAGCAGGATGGAATTGCTTGATGTAGCCATGCTCAGCTAGAATGAGTTTTTTTCTTTCTGAACCAGACTTAGATATTCTGGTTTGGAAAGAGCCAACCAAATATAATTTGGGCCTCTGACCTTGGACTGAATTCTACTCAGATCACACCTTTCTATGTGAAGTTTTTTCCCCTCCACTCCTTTTCCTGTGCAGTACTTAGCATGCTTAGCTGAGGACTTTGTCATAACTAAGTGGTATTTATTCCGACAAAATATTACTGGGAATATAAATATTTCAGAAAACATTTGTATGCCATGATAGTGATACCTTGAGTTTTAGACCCAGCTAATGTAATGGCTGGTCGAACTGCATAGTTTTGTTTATTTGTTTCAACTAATTTAGCCTGGGCCTAGACAGATGCTGTCTTAATTACTCCAAAACAGTTTTCTGCTGTTTGAATATTTAGTGGAAATTTCTATGAGTACTTAAGATGTTTTTCTGGTGAAATAAATGCTTATAATGTTTCATGTTATACATTTATTTATTTTTGATAACCCCAAGTTAGTATCTCATGGCTTCTGTGGATATGGGTAGAGTGTGCTATGTGATTTGTGGCTTCAAGCATTGATACATCACCACTTCGTCTTTGGCATGAATTTAATATATAAGAATGCTGGACAGGAGCTGCACGGAAGTGTTCTAATGAGGCTGGCCAACACATACTCAGCTACTGCTGAGGAAGATGGATTGTCAAATAAGCCACCCAGTGCTCTGACAAGCTACCTTGGTGTGATAATCTAGTTTAAGATCTTGTTACATTATTCATTACTTTTCTCTGCCACTAATCTTTGCAGCATGCTTCTGTTATATTACTGTTTGCATTCTCAGGGCTGTGGAGACTGTTGTTTTATGATAAACATAAAGCCTTTCATTAATTTGTCCATGCTTTGCAGGGAGAGCAAGAGAAAGCAATGATAGTTTGCTGGTAGTGTGCTGTTCACAGACTGTTTCCTGCAACTGGTAATTTCCACTGGCTGTAGAAGAATTAATTGTACATGAGTAGAGATGATAGCAGGTTTCAACTAGGTCTCTGTCAAATATTCATGGAAAAGGGGACTAATTAAAAGACTTCTGAGTGCATACCTTCTTATTACAGCACCAACCTGGTCCTACCATGTTAGCATGTTTGCTTATGAGCACTTGGATACATGATCATACACATGTATAGTGAGGTCTTTGCAAGCACCCATATTCCCCTGTCTTTCAGCACCAGCTCCATTGTTAATAATAAGAAGAGTTAGCACAAAGATGCAGTTAAGGAATCGCAGAAAAGAAGTCAAAAATGTTCTCAAGTATTTACCAGGATAAGTCCTAGAAAAAATTTTTTTAAATAGCTACAAATAATACTGAAAAGAATTGTTCAAGGAATTGAATGTTATACTAGAATTAAATGCTTAATTGCAAAAGAAAACAATAAAAGAGGAATAGAGAAACAAAAAAAAGATAGGAAACATGAAACAAAATTTAAAAAGGCAAACATAAATATAATTATATTAATAATAACATTAAGTGTGACTAAATTAAACAGCAAAACGCAGAGATTGTAAAAATGGATTATAAAAGAGGATCCAGCTATTTGAGGACTATAGGACACACACCTTACATTCAAAGATATTAATAGGTTGAACGTAAATAAATGAAAAAAGTTACATAATGCAAATAGAAGCCACAGAAAAGCTGGAGTAACTATGGTAATATCAGACAAAATAGACTTTAAAATAAAATAAAAATGTTGCAAGAAATAAAAAGGAGTATTTTACAATGATAAAAAATATCAATGCCTAGGGAGATATGACAATTATAAACATATATGCACCTAATAACAAAGGCCCCAAAATACATGAAACAAAAACTGATAGAATTGAAGTGAAACAGGAAATTCAAAAATAATAGTTGGATACTTCAATACCTCACTCTCAATAATGAACAGAACAACTTGACAGAAAATCAACAAGGAAATAGAAGACTTGAACAACATTAGAAGTCAACTTGACCCTTAGAACACATTACCCACCAAAACCAGAACACACATTCTTCTCAAGCGAACATTGAACGTTCTCCAGAATATATCATATTTTAAAAAACAAACTTCAATAATTTTAAAAAAGTTTGAAAGCATGCAATGTATCTTCTTCAACCATAATGAAATAAAATGAGAAATCAATAGCAAAAGCCAAGTTAGAAATTAGAAATAAAATAATAGACACTGTATAACCATAGATTCAGGAACCAGAGGGGAATTGGAAAATACGTAGAGATGAATGACAACAAAGACAAAATACAATAAAACTTATGGGATGCAGCAATTGATTAGAGGAAAATTTATAGCTTGAAACATCCATATTTTTTTTTAATTTTTAATTTTTTATTAACATATATTTTTATCCCCAGGGGTTACAGGTCTGTGAATGGCCAGGTTTACACACTTCACAGCACTCACTAAAGCACATACCCTCCCAAATGTCCATAACTCCACACCCCTTCTCCCAACCCCCCTCCCCCCAGCAACCCTCAGTTTGTTTTGTGAGATTAAGAGTCACTTATGGTTTGTCTCCCTCCCAATCCAATCTTGTTTCATTGATTCTTCTCCTACCCACTTAAGCCCCCATGTTGCATCACAACTTCCTCATATCAGGGAGATCATATGATAGTTGTCTTTCTCTGCTTGACTTATTTCGCTAAGCATGATACGCTCTAGTTCCATCCATGTTGTCGCAAATGGCAAGATTTCATTTCTTTTGATGGCTGCATAGTATTCCATTGTGTATATATACCACATCTTCTTGATCCATTCATCTGTTGATGGACATCTAGGTTCTTTCCATAGTTTGGCTATTGTGGACATTGCTGCTATAAACATTCGGGTGCACGTGCCCCTTCGGATCACTATGTTTGTATCTTTAGGGTAAATACCCAGTAGTGCAATTGCTGGGTCATAGGGTAGTTCTATTTTCAACATTTTGAGGAACCTCCATGCTGTTTTCTAGAGTGGTTGCACCAGCTTGCATTCCTACCAACAGTGTAGGAGGGTTCCCCTTTCTCTGCATGCTCGCCAGCATCTGTCATTTCCTGACTTGTTAATTTTAGCCATTCTGACTGGTGTGAGGTGATATCTCATTGTGGTTTTGATTTGTATTTCCCTGATGCCGAGTGATATGGAGCACTTTTTCATGTGTCTGTTGGCCATCTGGATGTCTTCTTTGCAGAAATGTCTGTTCATGTCCTCTGCCCATTTCTTTTTTTTTTTTTTTTAAGATTTTATTCATTCATTTGACAGACAGAGATCACAAGTAGACAGAGAAGCAGGCAGAGAGAGAGAGGAGGAAACAGGCTCCTCACTGAGCAGAGAGCCCAATGCGGGGCTCGATCCCAAGACCCTGGGATCATGACCTGAGCCGAAAGCATCCTCTGCCCATTTCTTGATTGGATTATTTGTTCTTTGGGTGTTGAGTTTGCTAAGTTCTTTATAGATTTTGGACACTAGTCCTTTATCTGATATGTCATTTGCAAATATCTTCTCCCATTCTGTCAGTTGTCTTTTGATTTTGTTCACTGTTTCCTTGGCTGTGCAAAAGCTTTTGATCTTGATGAAATCCCAATAGTTCATTTTTGCCCTTGCTTCCCTTGCCTTTGGCGATGTTCCTAGGAAGATGTTGCTGGGGCTGAGGTCAAAGAGGTTGCTGCCTGTGTTCTCCTCAAGGATTTTGATGGATTCTTTCTCACATTGAGGTCCTTCATCCATTTTGAGTCTATTTTTGTGTGTGGTGTAAGGAAATGGTCCAATTTCATTTTTCTGCATGTGGCTGTCCAATTCTCCCAACACGATTTATTGAAGAGGCTGTCTTTTTTCCATTGGACATTCTTTCCTGCTTTTTCAAAGATGAGTTGACCATAGGGTTGAGGGTCTATTTCTGGGCTCTCTATTCTGTTGCATTGATCTATGTGTCTGTTTTTGTGTCAGTACCATGCTGTCTTGATGATGACAGCTTTGTAATAGAGCTTGAAGTCCGGAATTGTGATGCCACCAATTTGGCTTTCTTTTTCCAAAATTCCTTTGGCTATTCGAGGTCTTTTCTAGTTCCATATAAATTTTAGGATTATCTGTTCTATTTCTTTGAAAAAGATGGATCGTACTTTGATAGGAATTGCATTAAATGTGTAGATTGCTTTAGGTAGCATAGACTTTTTCACAATATTTATTCGTCCAATCCAGGAGCATGGAACATTTTTCCGTTTCTTTCTGTCTTCTTCAATTTCTTTCATGAGTACTTTATAGTTTTCTGAGTATAGATTCTTAGCCTCTTTGGTTAGGTTTATTCCTAGGTATCTTATGATTTGGGGTACAATTGTAAATGGGATTGACTCCTTAATTTCTCTTTCTTCTGTCCTGTTGTTGGTGTAGAGAAATGCAACTGATTTCTGTGCATTGATTTTATATCCTGACACTTTACTGAATTCCTGTATAAGTTCTAGCAGTTTCAGAGTGGAGTCTTTTTTTTTTTTTTAAACATTTTATTTATTTATTTGACAGACAGAGATCACAAGTAGGCAGAGAGGCAGGCAGAGAGAGAGGGGGAAGCAGGCTCCCTGCTGAGCAGAGAGCCAGATGTGGGGCTCAATCCCAGGACTCTGGGATCATGACCTGAGCCGAAGGCAGAGGCTTTAACCCACTGAGCCACCCAGGCGCCCCAATTCAGAGTGGAGTCTTTTGGGTTTTCCACATATAGTATCATATCATCTGCAAAGAGTGATAATTTGACTTCTTCTTTGCTGATTTGGATGCCTTTAATTTCCTTTTGTTGTCTGATTGCTGAGGCTAGGACTTCTAGTACTATGTTGAAGAGCAGTGGTGATAATGGACATCCCTGCCGTGTTCCTGACCTTAGCGGAAAAGCTTTCAGTTTTTCTCCATTGAGAATGATATTTGTGGTGGGTTTTTCACAGATGGATTTGATAATATTGAGGTATGTGCCCTCTATCCCTACACTTTGAAGAGTTTTGATCAGGAAGGGTTGCTGCACTTTGTCAAATGCTTTTTCAGCATCTATTGAGAGTATCATATGGTTCTTGTTCTTTCTTTTATTGATGTGTTGTATCACATTGACTGATTTGCAGATGTTGAACCAACCTTGCAACCCTGGAATAAATCCCACTTGGTGGTGGTGAATAATCCTTTTAATGGACTGTTGAATCCTATTGGCTAGCATTTTGGTGAGAATTTTTGCATCTGTGTTCATCAAGGATATTGGTCTATAACTCTCTTTTTTGATGAGATCCTTGTCTGGTTTTGGGATCAAGGTGATGCTGGCCTCATAAAATGAGTTGGGCAATTTTCCTTCCATTTCTATTTTTTTGGAACAGTTTCAGGAGAATAGGAATTAGTTCTTCTTTAAATGTTTGGTAGAATTCCCCTGGGACGCCATCTGGCCCTGGGCTTTTGTTTCTTTGGAGATTTTTAATGACTGTTTCAATCTCCTTACTGGTTATGGGTCTGTTCTGGCTTTCTATTTCTTCCTGGTTCAGTTGTGGT
The DNA here is from genome assembly GCF_009829155.1 of Mustela erminea. NCBI lineage: Eukaryota > Metazoa > Chordata > Mammalia > Carnivora > Mustelidae > Mustela > Mustela erminea. The sequence goes on along the minus strand of NC_045614.1, from coordinate 65,283,783 downwards.
AGTTTATATGTTTCTAGGAATGCATCCATTTCTTCCAGATTGTCAAATTTATTGGTGTAGAGTTGCTCATAGTATGTTCTTATAATAGTTTGTATTTTTTTGCTGTTAGTTGTGATCTCTCCTCTTTCATTCATGATTTTATTTATTTCGGTCCTTTCTCTTTTCTTTTTGATAAGTCTGGCCAGGGGTTTATCAATTTTATTAATTCTTTCAAAGAATCAGCTCCTAGTTTCATTGATTTGCTCTATTGTTTTTTTGGTTTCTATTTCATTGATTTCTGCTCTGATCTTTTGATTTCTCTTCTCCTGCTGGGCTTAGGTTTTCTTTCTTGTTCTTTCTCCAGCTCCTTTAGGTGTAGGGTTAGGTTGTGTACCTGAGACCTTTCTTGTTTCTTGAGAAAGGCTTGTACCGCTATATATTTTCCTCTCAGGACTGCCTTTGTTGTGTCCCACAGATTTTGAACCGTTGTATTTTCATTATCATTTGTTTGCATGATTTTTTTCAATTCTTCTTTAATTTCCCGGTTGACCCATTCATTCTTTAGAAGGATGCTGTTTAGTCTCCATGTATTTGGGTTCTTTTCAAACTTCCTTTTGTGGTTGAGTTCTAGCTTCAGAGCATTGTGGTCTGAAAATATGCAGGGAATGATCCCAATCTTTTGATACAGGTTGAGTCCTGATTTAGGACCGAGGATGTGATCTATTCTGGAGAATGTTCCATGTGCACTACAGAAGAATGTGTATTCTGTTGCTTTGGGATGAAATGTTCTGAATATATCTGTGATGTCCATCTGGTCCAGTGTGTCGTTTAAGGCCTTTATTTCCTTGCTGATCTTTTGCTTGGATGACCTGTCCATTTCAGTGAGGGGAGTGTTAAAGTCCCCTACTATTATTGTATTATTGTTTATGTGTTTCTTTGATTTTGTTATTAATTGGTTTATATAGTTGGCTGCTCCCATGTTGGGTGCATAGATATTTAAAATTGTTAGATCTTCTTGTTGGACAGATCTTTGAGTATGATATAGTGTCCTTCCTCATCTCTTATTATAGTCTTTGGCTTAAATTCTAATTGATCTGATATAAGGATTGCCACTCTTGCTTTCTTCTGATGTCCATTAGCATGGTAAATTCTTTTCCACCCCCTCACTTTAAATCTGGAGGTGTCTTCGGGCTTAAAATGAGTTTCTTGGAGGCAACATATAGATGGGTTTTGTTTTTTTATCCATTCTGATACCCTGTGTCTTTTGATTGGGGCATTTAGCCCATTAACATTCAGGGTAACTATTGAGAGATATGAATTTAGTGCCATTGTATTGCCTGTAAGGTGACTGTTACTGTATATTGTCTCTGTTCCTTACTGACCTACCACTTGTAAGCCCTCTCTTTGCTTAGAAAACCCCTTTCAATATTTCCTGTAGAGCTGGTTTGGTGTGTGCAAATTCTTTCAGTTTTTGATTGTCCTGGAAGCTTTTAATCTCTCCTTCTATTTTCAATGATAGCTTAGGTGGATATAGTATTCTTGACTGCATGTTTTTCTCATTTAGTACTCTGAATATATCATGCCAGCTCTTTCTGGCCTGCCAGGTCTCTGTGGATAAGTCCGCTGCCAATCTAATATTTTTACCATTGTATGTTACAGACTTCTTTTCCTGGGCTGCTTTCAGGATTTTCTCTTTGTCACTGAGACTTGTAAATTTTACTATTAGGAGACAGGGTGTGGGCCTATTCTTATTGATTTTGAGGGGCGTTCTCTGAACCTCCTGAATTTTGATGCTCATTCCCTTTACCATATTGGGGAAATTCTCTCCAATAATTCTCTCCAGTATACCTTCTGCTCCCCTCTCTCTTTCTTCTTCTTCTGGAATCCCAATTATTCTAATGTTGTTTCGTCTTATGGTGTCACTTATCTCTCGAATTCTCCCCTCATGGTCCAGTAGCTGTTTGTCCCTCTTTTGCTCAGCTTCTTTATTCTCTGTCATTTGGTCTTCTATATCGCTAATTCTTTCTTCTGCCTCATTTATTCTAGCGGTGAGAGCCTCCACTTTTTATTGTACCTCATTAATAGCTTTTTTGATTTCAATTTGGTTAGACTTTAGTTCTTTTATTTCTCCAGAAATGGCTTTTATTTCTCCTGAGAGGGTTTCTCTAATATCTTCCATGCCTTTTTCGAGCCCGGCTAGAACCTTGAGAATTGTCATTCTGAACTCTAGATCTGACATATTACCAATGTCTGTATTGATTAGGTCACTAGCCTCCGGTACTGTCTCTTGTTCTTATTTTTGTGGTGAATTTTTCTGCCTTTTCAGTTTGTCCAGATAAGAGTATCTGAAGGAGCAAGTAAAACACTAAAAGGGTGGCAACAACCCCAGTAAAATATACTTTAACCAAATCAGAAGAGATCCCAAATCGTGAGGGGGGAGAAAGGGGATAAAAAGAGGTTCAAAAAGAAAGAAAAAAAAAAAAAAGAAAAGAATTAAAAAAAGAAAACGAATAAAGAAAAATATAAAAAAGAAAATATATATATTAGATAAACTAGCTAAAAAACGTTAAAAAAGAAAAGGGTAAAAGTTAAAAAAAATTTAGCAGAAGAAGAGAAAAAAAATGAAAAAGAAAAAAATTAAATTAACTGGAAGACTAAAAGAACCACAGGGAGAAAGCCATGATTTCCGTGCTTTGCTTTCTCCTCCTCTAGAATTCTGCTGCTCTCCTTGGTATTGAAACCGCACTCCTTGGTAGGCCAACTTGGTCTTGGCTGGATTTCTTGTTGATCTTCTGGGGGAAGGGCCTGGTGTAGTGATTCTCAAGTGTCTTTGCCCAAGGCAGAATTGCACTGCCCTTACCAGGGGCCGGGCTGAGTAATCCGCTCGGGTTTGCTTTCAGGAGCTTTTGTTCCCTGTGCGCTTTCTGTAGAGTTCTGGAGGACGGGAATACAAATGGTGGCCTTCTGGTCTCTGGCCTGGAGGGTCCGAGAGCCCGGGGCCCCACTCCTCAGTGTGTTCTCAGAGAACAGCGCCCAGTAACTCCCATCTGCCTGATCTCCGGCCGCACTCCGAGCTCACAGAGCCTGTGACCGTTTTTTTTTTTTTTTTCTCTGTCAAACTGCGCTTTATTGGAATAGAGAAAACAGGCGACAGGAATCACACTCAGAGCTGGCAGCTCTAGGTCCCCTGCCACTGCCCCTTTCAGCCCCGAGGCCTGGGGACTCCTTCCCCCATGGGGCTCTCCCACTCGGTCGGTCCAGGAAAGGCTCCACTCTGGAAATTCGCACGGGGCGGGAGCTTCCGATGTGCATTTTGCTACCAGTAAGCTGTGAGCTTACTGTCGGCTCTGTCTCTGTAGCCGGCTTTCCCGCTCCAATACCCGCAAGCTCTGCGACACTCAGACACCCCTGATCCTTCTGTGACCCCGCGGGACCTGAGGCCACGCTGACCCCACGTGGGCTTCGCCCCGGTTTAGCCTCTGGAGCGATGTCCCTCAGCGGAACAGACTTTTAAAAGTCCTGATTTTGTGCTCCATTGCTCCGCCACTTGCCGGGAGCCGGCCTCTCCCCCCGGGGTCTATCTTCCCGTCGCTTTGGATTCACTTCTCCGCCGGTCCTACCTTTCAGAAAGTGGTTGTTTTTCTGTTTCCAGAATTGTTGCTCTTCTTCTCCTCAATCTGCCGATGGATTTGCAGGTGTTTGCAATCTTTATATAAGCTATCTAGCTGATCTCCTGCTAGCTGAAGTAGTCTCAGACTGCTACTTCTCCGCCATCTTGACTCCTCCCCCTTCAAAACATCCATATTTTTAAAAAAGATCACAAGACTATAATCTAACCTTTTACTCTAATCCACTGGAAAAAGCGATCAAGATACATCTAATAAAAGCAGAAGAAAGAAAGTAATGTAATAGAGAATAACAAAATGAAAAACCAAAACTTGATTGTTTGAAAAAGTCAACAAAATTGACAAAACTTTAGCTATTGGCCACGAAAAAAAAGAGAAGATTCAAATTACTGAAATCAAGAATTATAGAGGGGATATTAATACTGTCGGTATAGAAATGAAAAGGATCCTAAAGAGAAAATTATGAACAATCAGGTATCAACAAATTAGATAGCATGGATACAGTGTATAAAATTCTTGAAAGACAAACTATAAAGTGAATCAGTAGGAAATAGAAATATGAATAAACCTATAACAAGGGATTAAATTAGCAATCAACAAGATAGTCATAGGGGGTAATACAGCAAGAGGTGGTTTCAATCATGTATTCCATAAAACATAAAAGTATACATATATTTTCATATATAAAATATGCATTCTTAAAGTATAAAATATAAATGTATAAAATTAAATATGCATTATAAATAAAAGATAAAATATGAAAAAATATATATTATATATCAAAGAATACATATGCTATATAGTCTGTATATTACATGTACATTTTTAGTTTAAGGTATAATAGACAATTACAGTATATTTAAAGTGTACTACATGATGATACATGTATACATATAAATGTATTCCCACAATCAAGTTAATTAACACATCTATCACTTCCCATATTCACCTTCCCTTTGTTATTGTTGATGTTGTTATTGTTTTGGTGAGATCACTTATGATCTACTTTTTCAGCAAATATTAATTATACAATGTAGTGATATTAACTATAGTCACCATGTAATCCATTATGTTCCCAGACTTTATTCAACTGATAACTGGAAGTCTGTACCTTTTACCAACTTCTCCTTATTGGTTCCGTCTCCCAACACCTGGCAAGGCAACCATTCTACTCTATGATCTAGACTTTGTGTGTTTTGTTTTGTTTTGTGTTATATTTTGTTTTGTTTTTTAGATTCCACATATAAGTGATACCATGCAGGATTTGTCTTTCTCTATCTAGTTTATTTCACTTAGCAAAATACCCTTTAGGTTTATCCAAGTGTTTGCAAATAGTAGGATTTGCATCTTTTTAAAAACTTTTTAAAAACCCATATATGTGGTGTGTATGTTTGTGTGTGTGTGTGTGTGTGTGTGTGTATACAGCAATTGATAAGAGGAAAATTTATAGCTTGAAACATCCATATTTTAAAAAAAGATCACAAGACAATAATCTAACCTTTTACTCTAATCCACTGGAAAAAGAGATCAAGATACACCTAATAAAAGCAGAAAAAAGGAAATGGTAAAGATCTGAATGGAGATATCTATATCTATATCTATATCTATATCTATATCTATATCTATATCTATATCTATGTCTATATATCACATTTTCTTTAACCATTCATCCATTGATGGGTACTTAGGTTGCTTCTATGTCTTGGCTACTGGGAATAATGATCTGGCAAAATTGTGAATTATTTTGTCAGTTCTAGGTAAGACTCAGTTATTTTTATTTTATTTAGCAATCTCACATAACTGGGCAAAGATTCAATGACAAGTTAATTCACTGAGCTTTAACCCCTGTTGAATTAAATGAAAGGTTTTTTCACATAACATTTGATTTTATGCACAATATAAGTGAAAACTTCCTTTGAAGATCATCATCATGAAAGCGACATTAAATACTGTAAATCTAGTGACCTGATCATAAGGCTTATTATTATGTTTTTAATGAAGTATTTAACTTTAAGATATTTATAAAAGAGCTGAAAGACTTCAAGACCTCTATGTCTTTTTTTTCATCAAGAGAAATCTTCAGCTTAAAATCTCATAATTTTTAAGACCTCAGAGTTCTCTACTGCATTTTAATATAGGAGTTGTCATTGGATTGTCTATCTCTCTGAAACACTAAGAAAAATCAGAATTGATTTATGCTAGTATGATATTTAAGTAACCAAAATAAAAGCTACGCAATATTCTAGAAAGCTAGGTATCATGTAATTATATTTTAACTACAGAATTAATGTTATTACAAATGGGACTTTGAAACATCAGTCATTGCTTTGGGTAAGCTAATAATAATAAAAAAAAACTTGATTTCAGAAGACTGTGTGGGAAAATGTGAATGGTTGGTCCATACATGGCCTCTATCTTTCCCTAGTTAACAAGAGTGAGTTTATTACAGCAGCAAATTCAGCACACTATAAATTCTCAAGGGCCAGACCTCAAATGTTAGAGAAAGTTAACTTTGCTTGGATATTTGAGCTCAATTAATATAGGAAAAAGAAAGCAGTGTGGAAAGACCTTGGGAATTGTGGCTTCTTGAGAGGGGGGAAAAGCTTTGATAAACTGGGCCCCAGACTATGTGAATCGAGAGCAGTAACCAAAGCAATATGTAGGAACCATTTGGGGGAGCTTACTTTATGTGTGGCACTGTGCTAAGAACTTTATACACAGAAACTCAAAGGAGATATATTATTTCATTTTACAGATGGGAAAACAGATTAGGTAGCATGTGTAACTTACAAAAATCACAGGGAGCAAGGATTCTATGGCAGGTATTCTGACTCCAGAGTTTAGATCTCTTAATGCTACCTTTCACACAGAAATGGGAGATTCAACTGCTCAGTGAGGCCTGGACTGGAGGCAAGTGAAGCGATACAAGCTGAGTGTAAGACACCTGGAGTGATGGTGCCTGTGGAGGAGAAACAACCTATGTGTATTCCTCAAAACTGCTTTATTTTAATTGACTCTGCTTTGTTTTTTTTTTTTTTTAATTTTAAGCCAAAGAGAGATTCAGCACAGATTGCCCATTGAAAGCCTCCTAAAGAAGGGGTCAAGTTCAAGGATTTTGAGAAAAGTCAGACCCAGAAAACCAGTCTTTTAATTTTTTTTTTCTCCTGAGAAATAAGTGGGTCATTTCCAATTAACAACTGCATCAACTAAGAAAAAATAAATGGGTGATAATGTCCACAGAGCTTGGGCCTTCTCTCTGTGTTCTGCTCACACTTTTCCATCTCCAGATGCATTTTACAAAAAAAAAAAAAAAAATATTCAAGAATCCACTTTAATTCGTGAGTTGTCGGCTCCTTAAGCCTGAGACAGTAAAACTCAAAAACATAGAGATGAACGTTTCATTTCCCCTTTTTACCTACCACAAGCCTCTGAAATAGCTTGTCCTTCATCAGGTGTCACTGCATGGAATGGAATGGGCAGAAGAGAGGAGCTCAGAGGACTGCTTTTTCCTTATAAGTACAAAATAATAAGCTGAAATGTTCTGTTTCCTTGAACTATGCCTTGTATCTGCTTTCCTGTGCAGTTCTGTGCTCACCAGTCTGCCTCGTCGACATGTCACCTCAGAAGGCACCGCAAAGAGAACTATCTACAAACCTAAGCTCTACAGCCAGACACACCTGGGTTTGATTCCTGACTCTCCTTTTAAAGGATGCTTATGTGCAAGTAATCCATTTCTGAGAACTTTGCCTTCCCTAACTACAACATGAGGATAGTAGTACCTATTCAAGATTCTTGTAAAGGTGAAGTGAGCTAATGCCTGGTATATTGTGATTGCTCAGTAAATGTCTCTTGTTAAAATTATTACTTCCAACTTCCCAACCCTGAACACCCAACTCTACTGGTATTTGTCCACAAAACTTTAAATTATCTTGATAGACGCTTTCCTTCCTTCTCCCATTTGTGTATAAGTCCCATATTTGTCCTTTTTATGACAACTATTTCAATAGGTGTCATAGAAATAGTTATATAATTTATTTTTTTCTATTTAAGTTATAAGGTAAAGGCTGAAGCCCAATCTTGTTCATCATTTATACCCACTGATGTCCAGTGTAGTATCTCGCTGATAGTAATCACTCCAATTTATTTATTGAATAAACCCAACACTCAAGCATTTTACTTATAAACATTAAATTGCACAAATTGTAATTATACAAGATGATGAAATGATTCAAAGTGAACATATCCATGTAAACCACCGCTAAAGTTAAATACCATATTATTAATGTATCACCAGTACCAAGGAAGCCACTTCTCACAGCCTGCAAATCACATCTACCACCGCTCATATTAATGATCACTATCCTGATATTTAACACCCTATAGTATTTTAGTTATGCCTGCGTTTTAACTATGTGTATCTTTCCATGTATTAATACATACTCATAGATAAGAGTCTTTTTTTTGTTTGTTTTCTGATGTTACAGATATTATTACTGCATGCCACCTTATATAACAGAAGTTCCTTCAATGTACTTACCAGTAGCATTTCACCCTCTGAATATTCTACAATCTATCCATTCTAGCATTGATGGAAGTATGGCTTATTTCTTGTATTGGGGGATTTTAAATACACTTCTAAATAACGCATAGAAAAAAGATGATATCCTAATGGAAATGAGATTCCATGAAGGTCATGTTTAGGTTGGAATTTAAAACCTAAGATGCGTATATTAGGAAAGAGGAGCACTCAAACATAAATCAATATTCTTAGCATGTATACTAAGAATTTAGAAAAAGAATAAATTTAATTCCAGGAAAGAAAAGAAAGAAAATAATGAGGATAAGTTCAGAATACAATGAAATAGAAAAAACACACAATAAAGGTCAATGACAAAGTCACAGGTCAGTTCTTTGAAAAGACTATTAAAATTGAGAAGTTTGGGGGCACCTACATAATGCAGTTGGCTAAGCACTGGACTCTTGGTTTCGGCTCAGGTAGTGATTTCAGAGTCCTGAGATCGAACCCCAGGTCAGGCTCTGCATTCTGCATCAAATCTGCTCAAGATTCTGTCTCCCTCTGCTCCTTCTGTTTATGCTCTTTCTCTCAAATAAACAAATATATCCTTAAAAAATAAATACATAAAAAATAAAATTACATGCTTTGGCAGAAACAATCAGGGAGGAATAAAAGACAAAACTCAATAACAAATCAAAACAAACAAAAAAGCACACTACTACAGATCCTACATTTATAAGCAAATAATAATAGGATATTCTGAAGAACTTTATGTCAATAATACATAAAAGTTGAATGGAATGGTCAAATTATAGAAAAAGTAAGAATTGACACAATTTTCAATCCTTTTTTCTAGTGTCTATGAAATAGAGAAGTCAGGAAAGGATACAAAAGTGATTAAAATTTGTCTATGGTTTGAAGGAGCTTGCAATCTAGTATACTAATTGACAGACCCAAATCTATAATAAGAGATAGATTTCCCAAGAAGTTTTTCTCAAACCAAATGATGATAAACATAAAATGATAAATAAAAATATTCTAAAATTTGAAAGCCATCAGAAAACTTGAAGGGACAATGGGAACATGGAGGTAAAAATTTAGCTTTTCTTTGAGGGCATTTACTGATCCTGAACATTTGAACTTTACTTTTGACACCTTACCCTGAGTAACAAAAAAGAAATTAAGAAATTAATGATCAGAACTCACACAATGTGGGAAACATAAACCCACAAATATCTTGCCTCTTAAATCATTACAACCTTGGGATAAGAGAGAATCAAATTATCATGGGCATTTCTATAGCCTGATTCATATGCTTAGTTCAAATCACTTCATGATTTGAATTTGGTTGAAGGTGGTCTAAGACAAATAGTGTCTTCAGCTACTTGCAGAAAGCAAGTACATATCCTCTATAGAACAGCACACCTTCATCCATGACTTGATATTCCTAAGAATGGTTTTACAAATATAACAAGCATCCCACTGTGAAGGAAACCAAGCAAAGTAAAAAGATACCACGAGCAAGAACTAAGGCAAGGGAAACAGACCAGCAAAGACCTTATATACTAGAATTATCACCCACGTTTTAATACATAGAAAATAACCTAAAAATATTTGCAAATAACAGAAAACTACAAAAAAGTGAGAGACATTATGTTATGATGGATTATTCAGAAGAGAAAGAACATTCAGCTCAGGGAATGGCATAGATTTTCTGAATGTAGCAACATTTAAATTGACCTAGGAGGATTTTTACAGCAAAGATAGGATTGGAAGAGGCTTTCAGATGGGAAAAATCTCCTAAGTAATGACAGGGGGACTGAAATCATTTGCTATCTGTTGTAAGTGAAAACTAGTCTGATCTGGTGAATTGGATATATGAGGGGGAGGGTTGGGGATAAGATCGGTGATGTATTTCAGATGTTAAGCTCTGCAATGATTGAATGGACATTATTACTCTTATCACCACTTTTCCTACCCCTAGCCTTAACTACTTCTCCAATTTAAAATTAAATACAACTTGTCATCCAGCCAACTCTTAACTACTTAGTGATCTGGAAGATTATTAACCCAATTACACAGGTGACTAGAGGAAGACCTTGGGGGATAATCTTCTAGAAGCCAGGAAAAAAAAAAAAAAAAGCAAATCTCAATTTACTGTGTAAAAAAAATAACTGCAAAAAGCATTGGATCATGAATCCTCTTAAAGTATATCTACAAAACCATGGTAGGAGATGACAAAAGATACCTGTGGTAGGAATTTTAAATTCTTTAGCATGCTCATGTAGTCATGCAGTGGACAAGAGAACAAATCATAACTCAAGGTTTGAAAAGATACCACAGGTATGTATTTGTTACTCTGGATGTAACTGCCTGGTTAGGACATTAAAATGGGCTATAGTTAGGTAGTCTTTTTGATACACTTATGCAGTTTCAATGTTAGGGATGTGATAAATAACAATGAGTATATATTTGTAGTCAAAGACTATGTCTTCTTAAGATGAAAGAGTGAAAACAACACTGAGAAGAGAAAAAGGCCATGTCCTTGTCAGCTCTGAAAATTTAGACAAATTTCTGGATGATAACAAGTAAATGGAAATGGATTGATGGACAAACTTAATAAGAGAGAAACAGCCATGAGTGCCCTTTAGAAGTGGCTGAAGAAGACGAGAAATGCTCTTCTCTGAATGGAGAAATTCAGACTTGGAGAAGTGAGGTTCAGACAGTGGGAATGAGGGACAAAAACAAAAATTGTTTATTTGAAAACTAATTATGGAATAAATGTGTCAATCACATATTTTCTTTTTCCTGTCCTTTATAAAGAGTCACTGATACAGCTCCTTCAAATTCCAGAATGAAATAAAATGATCCTCTGTGAAGAAATAAAATAATCTTCCTAGAGGAAATGAGGGTTCCTGGTGTAAGTGTGGACAACTGACCTTGGAGCAAATATACCTAAATTATAGTGATGTAAAATGGTGACTTATGTTTCATTATTTCCATTGAGATGCTCTACAACATGCAGAGACAATATTCCTCAAGGATAAACCCCAGTTGCAAGCACTGAACAAAGTAAAGTGCAAAGGCAAAATAAAGACTAACTCAGAAATGAACTCACAAATCTCATTTCTATTAACTTTCATAGGAAAAAAGTGAACTCTGGAAAATAAAACAAAATCAAGTAAAAAAAAAGAAGAGAGAGGAGAGAATATGACAGATCCAACTCAGGGATCCATTAGACCCACTCAAAAGGCATTAGAAAGAGCCCCCATATTGAATTAAGGTGTTGATCATCTGAAATGGTTATGTTCATTCCCAGGGAGTTAACTAAGCCTGGAGGCAATGGGGGCAAAATTTTAATTTTAATTTTTATATAACTGCATTAGCACAAATCAAATTAGTACTTAATGCCTGTATTACTTTTACACTGATTTTCAAAGCAAAGTTCAAAAAACCTTACAGCTTTTTTCAATACCAAGTATAAAATTTATTTTAACATTATTAAGCTTTCTATAATCCTCAGATTCTTCTCATTTATAATTTGGGATTATCTTTGATATCTTATGAGTTTGATATCCTTTGGGATTTTCACTGTTTCAGTAAGTGGGTTTGATTTTTTTTTAAATATATATTTTCCTCTAATTCTTTTGGTCTTTCGAGTTTTTTTTATATGTTTTGTTTTGTTTTTTTCTTTGATCTCCCTCTTACTCAATGTTTCTTTGATTACAAGTAGAATTGCTGATGGGAAGATATTGTCCATGACTTTCATGTTCTACTTTTCTGATTATGCACTAATTAAGAGAATTAAGTATCACCAGAAGTGATATTTATTCAAAACAAAGTAGCATGGGTGATCAAAAAGCTGTTCATTTACAACCACCCTGGACGATCTACACTGAAGAGGACAATTTAAAAAAAAGGGGGGAGGGGTGCCTGGGTGTCTCAGTGGGTTAAAGCCTCTGTCTTAAGCTCAGGTCATGATCCTAGGGTCCTGGGATCGAGCCCCGCATCAGGCTCTCTGCTCAGCAGGGAGCCTGCTTCCCCTTCTCTCTCTGCCTACTTGTGATTTGTCTGTCAAATGAAGCCAGCATTATCCTGATCCCCAAACCAGGCAAAGACCACACCAAAAAGGAGAATTTCAGACCAATATTAGTGATGAATATGAATGCTAAGATTCTCAACAAGATCCTAGCAAACAGGATCCAAAAGCACATTAAAAAGATTATCCATCATGACCAGGTGGGATTCATCCCTGGGCTACAAGGATGGTTCAACATTTGCAAATCAATCAAGAGAAGAACAAATCAATAAGAGAAGAGAGAAGAACCACATGGTCCTCTCAATTGATGCAGAAAAAGCATTTGACAAAATCCAGCATCCGTTCTGGATTAAAATGCTTCAAAGTATAGGCATAGAGGGAACATTCCTGAACTTCATAAAATCTATCTATGAAAGACCCACAACAAATATCATCCTCAATGGGAAAAAGCTTGCAGCCTTTTGAGATCAGGAACATGACAAGGTTGCCCACTCTCACCACTCTTATTCAACATAGTATTAGAAGTCCTAGCAACAGCAATCAGACAACAAAGAGAAATAAAAGGTATCCAAATTGGCAATGAAGAAGTCAAACTCTCCCTCTTCGCAGATGACATGATTCTTTATAGGGAAAACCCCAAAGACTCCACCCCCAAACTACTAGAACTCATATAGCAATTCAGTAACGTGGCAGAATACAAAGTCAATGTACAGAAATCAGTGGCTTTCTTATACACTAACAACGAAAATATAGAAAAGGAAATTAAAGAATCAATTCCATTTACTATAGCATCAAGAACCATAAGATACCTGGGAATAAACCTAACCAAAGAGGTAAAGGATCTGTGCTCAAGAAACCACAGAACACTCATGAAAGAAATTGAAGAAGACACAAAAAGATGGAAGACCACTCCATGCTCTTGGATCGGAAGGATAAACATTGTTAAAATGTCTCTACTGGCTAGAGCGATCTATACTTTTAATGCCATTCCGATCAAAATCCCAACGGTATTTTTCAAAGAGCTGGAACAAATAATTTAAAATTTGTATGGAATCAGAAGAGACCCCGAGTTGCTAAGGAAATGTTGAAAAACAAAAATAAAACTGGCGGCATCACGTTACCTGATTTCAAATAAATAAATAAAATATTTTTTTTTTAAAAAGGAGGAAAGAAAGGAGTAAGGAAAAGGAAGGAAAGAAGGGAGATAATGGGTATGGGGGAACATGAATGTAACCCTCCTTGTATAAAACGTCTTCTAAAAAGAGAGCCTTTCTCTAAGGAATAACTATGTTTTGTGGACACTATCTGATTAAACTTGATAGCATTCAATAAGCTGAGAACAATGAACAAGTTTGGGATAGGATAGAATTGTGATTCACAGAATAACAGGAAGACTTAAATCATATTTTCCTTACTCTCCAGCTGTTGTTCAACTATTACATATCATAATTAAAAAGTCTCACTTTGCAGCCTTACAGATCTAGCAACGCAGGTCTGTAGAACCTTATGGAAAAGTCAAACATGGAGGTGTATTTGCATGCTTGAGGTTGCATTTTTAAGTTGGAATAAAGTTTAAGTTATGTAGGTATTCAAGTCAAATCTATCTGATTCCTGTTGGCATTTTCCTACTCATAGGAAAAGTGTGACTATCCTACAGTTGGAGGAAATCTAGCTCAATATACATATGACAGTATCAAACAACATTCCATTAGTTACATTTATGTGGTGTAGAAACCCTTATTAAATACCAGACTGGCATATCTCAAAGCCCATACCCTGTGTATTATTTAACTATACGCTGTTCCTGTGTATTAGTTATCTATTGCTACATAATAAAGCACTCTTGAACCCAGTGGCTTAAAACAGCAACCATTTATGCAGCTCACCAGTCTGTGTGTTGGCAATTTAGCCTGGACTTAGCAGTGTGATCCTTTTGGTCTCAACTGGGCTCACCCTTGAGTATGTTGTTAGCCTGAGTTCTACAGAAGAACTGTGTGTCTGAGAGTTGCTGCTATTGGCAGGGTGATACAGAGGCAACAGTGTCACGTGTCTCTGCTCATCCTCAAGCAGTATTGCCATGACACTTCTCATGGTGACAAGGCAGGCTTCTGAAACAGCAAACATTGGTATTGAAAACTTTAAGACAAAGGCTTGAAACTGACACTCATATTTGGTGCAGTCCACTGTCTAAAGTACATCACAAACCCAGTCCAGATTCAAGAACTCCACGACAAGATGGGAGGAAGACCAAAATTATATTACAAAACATTTCTGATGCTTGAAGCCAAATTATTGCAGTCATTTTTACAAACAATCCATTTTATCATCTTCATTGTTTTCTGATACTTCCTTTAGGGTTCTTCACCACTACATGTCAAATACAAGACAAATCACAACTTAATTTTGAAAATCAGGATATACCCCAGAAATGATAAGATGTTTTAACATTAAAAGTCCCTATTTATAATTCAGTTTAATAATAAAGGGTAATTTTTAATATCTAATTAAAATTTTTCTATACTTAGAACATTTCCTTTGTTATCCCTGATACAATGTTGAATATAATGTTTATATCCATTGACTCATTTAAATTGTAACAAAAATACAAAGAGATCAATGCTAGTATTACATAATTCGCAGATAAGAAACTTAAGTCTTAGATGTTAGAAGGAACTTGTCCAGAGTCACACAGGAATTAGCAAAGCAGGGACTAAAATGCTACTTACAAGGTAATATCATCTTAACTCAAAAGCACAGAACCCTCAGTGATGATGGGCCCAATAGAAGGTTTCTCTATACTTCCCCAGTCTCCCTGTTCCCAATCACAGTTTCACAATCTTCAAGAGGCAAATCATGTCTTCTAGTGAATATGATGGAGTCTTACTTTGTGAGATGCTCTGTACAGCTAGGGTCCAAAGTCCACATAATTATAGAATTGACAGTCTATGAAGGCTCAAATTCCTTGGGAACATAATAGTTGGAACATTTAGAAAAGGACAGTGTGAAACTGAAGTTTTGTGCTTTAGGTTTTAGAGGACAGAAGATCCTACAGTAGTTCCAGGAAGCAAGAAAGCTCAACTCCAAAATACTGCATCTACACTTAACACTAGTTGGAGATTAGGGAAGCTAATGTGTCTCTCTTGGGGTAAATAAAGATCTGATAAGTTAGTCCAATGGTCAGACAAACCTCAGGGCTTTTTCTTTTCAGTAGATCACAGTCTAGCTGAGTCACTGAATCAGGACCAGCAGCCTTGATATGGAGCCAAGAGAGTTTATGAGGATTGGGAGAATGAGAACATAGAAGATATAAAAAAAGCATTAATTCATTCATTCATTCATCAACCAAAAAGATAGGTAGTACTCAGTCTGATGGTGGAGAAAGACTGATTAAAGTGAAATGATTATTATTATTTATGTAAAACATAGGCAATTCTTGAGATAAGAAAGAAAGTTTGGTTAAGAAAAGCAATTATATTCATTATTGTTATTTTTATTTACTATCCACATTAGATGCTGAGAAAACTCAGGTTTGGGAATGACTAATTCTTCTTGAGTGGAGATATGCAGGATGAGAAGTGGTTTCACTGATGGGGTAGCATATGAGCAAGATCTTGAAGAATGAGTAGGAGTGTGCAAAATAAGCAGAGCTACCTTCTCTGAACACGGAAGATGTACTATGAGAGATTATTATGTAGCAACTGTGGTTAGTGCTCTGCCTTGTCGAACAACAGAGGCACAGCATGACAAGTAGAGGGTCACAATTATTGAGTTCTAATCATGATTACCAGGCTTGTTTCCTTAGCTTAGGGAGTTAGTTTCTAATAGCTGCAGAAATCAATGAGAGACCATGCTTTGCTGTATGTCTTTCAGACAAAGCTGCTACTAATTGCTCCATAACTGTGGGTCTGACTGTTTTCAACCTTATTTCTCAAGTGATCCTGTTTTGGTGTAATTCTTTTAATGGCTATTTGTACAGAACGACAGAACCAGAATGGCCCTTGGAGACATCTTGTCGAGACTTTTATCATTGAAGCCCTTTCTCTAGACACAGCCCCATTTAACATTGTAAACAAATCAAAGAGGAGTACTCAGTTTAAGAATCTTTTGTATGGCCTGATCTATTCAACTACTGCTCAGACTCATAGCTGCAGGGACCCTGTAAGAAGCTCCCTGTCACCTGATCAAAGATAGTGATTGCTGTCTTATCTAAAACCTTGTTTTTGATAGGGGAAACCTTGTTATTGATAGCCAGAAAAGTTAAGTGATTACTTGAGGTCACACAACAAAGACTTGTAATAACAACCCCACATGCATGTCACTGTCTACTTTACCATGGTTAATCTCCCAGGTTTCTAGGTAACAAATATGAGGGGTGGGGCACAAAGACAAGGAAAACATTATTGTCACTTAGAATAAAACCCATGTCATTCTTTCATCTCCTCACATGAAACAATTCAACAGACAATGAATCCCAAAACCTTGTTAAGAACACTGAGTTCTTGGCCAGATTCTGGAATGAATAAATTAAAATTTCCTAGGTCAGAACACAAGATCAAATATTTTGTAAGGTCATCCAGGTGATTCTGATGTCACTGGCCAGGCAATAGTCTTAGGATGTGCCATTGGACTTTATTATTCTAGGGAACTTGTGCCTTATAAAACTTTAGTTCAGAAGTTCAAGTACAGAAGAATATGTAGAAGAGGATGTTTAACTTATGTCAGGACAGGATAACCTTAGCTATGGAAGAATTATATAGAGAGTTCATCAGCAACTGTAGTTTGGATGAGTATTGGTTATTCCCATCTATCTCATTATGTAGATGTCTACATAAAACAAGTGCAGAAAACTAATGAGGCCTGTACATAATCACATGACCACAAAGTCCAATGGGGAAGGCTATAGGAGCTGCATTAATACTTTCCATCAGTTATCTCTCTATCTGTAACTATGTGACAGTAAGAATATGCCTCCAAGATAAAGAGTTTCCCAGACAAACAAAAACTAAAGTAGTTCATGACCACTAAAATAGCCATGCAAAAAATCACTAAAAAGAACCGTTTGAGTGGAGAGGAGAGACCATAAGTAAAAGTAGAGACATAAGAAACATAAAAACAGTAAAAGTGAATTCACACACAAAAAAAGGATATAAAATAACAAGTGCCTAGAATGTGGAGAGGAGAGCTAGAAAACAATGGTTCAAACTTAAACAACCATCAACTTAATATAGATTATCATATGCAGAACTTATATACAAACCTAATGGTAACCATATATCAAAAACCATCAATAAACATGCAAAGAATAGAGAAGAAATCCAAATATATTATTAATGAAAATCAGCAAAACAAGAGAGAAAGACAGGGAAGGACCAGAGAAAACCTTCAGAAACAACAGCAAAATAAGTAATAAAATGACAGTAAATATGTATCTATCAATAATTACTTTGAATGTAAATGAATTTAATGCTCCAATCAAAAGACATAGTGTAACAGAATGGATACAAGAGACCCATTTTAGACCTAAAGACACCTATGGATTGAAAGTGAGAGGACAAAGTAAGATTTATCATGCAAAAGAAACTCAGAGTGCAATACCTATATACTGAACAAAACAGACTTTAAAACAAAGACTTTAAAACAAAACTTCTTTTCTCTGTAACAAGAAAAAAGAAGGACACTATATAATAATAAAGGGGACAATCTGACAAAAAGATATAACAATTATAAATATTTGTGCACCCATCATAGGAACAACCAAGTACATTAAAAAGTTAATAGCAAACATAGAGGAACTGATAATACAGTGATAGCAGGAGATCTTAACACCCTACTTACACATCATCTAAACAGAAAATAAACAAGAAATCAATGGCTATGAATGACACATTGGAACAGATGGACTTGACAGATATATTCAGAACATTCCATCCTGAAACAGCAGACTACACCTTCTTTTCAAGTGCACACAGAATATTCTTCAGAATATATCCTGTATAGCACACAAACCTCACAAATTCAAGAAGATTGAAATCATTCCATGTATCTTTTCTGACCATAAGACTATGAAACTAGAAATCAACCAAGGGAAAAAATATGGAAAGACCACAAATATGTGGAGATAAAATAACATGCTATTAAACAAAGGAAATAAAAAAAAGAAAAATAAAAAAGTATATGGAAAGAAATGAAAATGAAAATACAATGGTCCAAAACCTCTGGAATGTAGCAAAAGTAATTCTAAGAGGGAAGTTTATAGCAACCAGGCCTATCTCAAGAAAAAAAATCTGAAATAACCTAACTTTCCACCTAAAGGTGCTAGAAAAAGAACAACAAACAAAACCTAAAACCTGCAGAAGAAAGGAAATAATAACAAATAAAAATAGGATTTATGTTTAAATTAAAAATTTTAAAAATAATAAATAAATAATGAAGGAATTAAAAACAAAACCAAACAAATGAACAAAAAACCCCAGAACATCAATGAAACCAAGGGCTGGTTCTTCAAAAACATCAATATAATTGATAAACCTCTAGCCAGACTTATCAAGAAAAAAAGAGGAAGGACTCAAATAAATAAAATCACAAATGAGAGAAGAAAAATAGCAACCAACACCAGAGAAATACAATCATTGCAGAATAATTTGTAAAATTATATGCCAACAAATTGGACAAACTGCAAGAAATGAATAAGTTTCTAGAAACATGTAAACTACCAAAACTGAAACAATAAGAAATAGAATATTTTAAGTCTGATAACCAGAAAAGAAATTGAGTCCATTAAAAAAAGAGAGAGAGAGAGAGAGAGAGAGAGAGCGACAAAAATCCAAACAAACAAAAATCCAGGACCAGACAGCTTCACGAACAAATTCTACCAAATATTTAAATAAAAGTTTGTACCCATTCTTCTCAAACTATTTCAAAATATACAAATGGAAGGAAAACTTCCAAATTCATTCTGTGAAGCCAACCTTACCAATAACAAAACCAGATAAAGATACCACTAAAAAAAGAGAAGTATAGGCCAATATCTCTGATGAACATGGATGCAAAAATTGTCAATAAAATACTAGCAAACTGAACTCAATAGTACATTTTTAAAAACTCATCCACCACGATCCAGTGGGATTTATCCCTGTGTTACAAGACAACAAAAAGAAATAAAGGGAATCCACATCAGTAAGGAACAAGTAAAACATTCACTATTTGCAGATGACATAATACTATATATAGAAAACCTGAAAGGTCCACCAAAAAAAAAAAAAAAAATGCTAAAACCGATAAATGAATTCAGTAAAGTCCTAGGATATGAAATCAATGTATCACAAGATATGAAATCAATACACAGACACTGTTGCATTTCTATACACCAATAAGGAAGCAAGAGAAAGAGAAATTAAGAAATCAATCCTATTTATAATTGCATCCAAAGTAATAAGATACCTAGGAATAAACCTAACTACAGAAGTAAAAGATTTATACTCTGAAAACTATAAAACACAGATGAAAGAAATTTAAGAAGACATAAAACAATGGAAAGAAATTCCATCTCATGGATTGAAAGAACAAATAGTGTTAAAATGTCCATACTATCCAAAGCAATCTACACACTTAATGCAATATCTATCAGAATCAAACAATATTGTTCACAGAACCAGAACAAAAAATTCTAAAATATGTATGGAAGCACAAAAGACCCCAAATAACCAAAGCCACCTTGATAAAGAAAAGTAGTTGGAGGCATCACAATTCCAGACTTCAAGTTATATTACAAAGCTGTAGTGTTCAGAACAGCATGGTACTGGCACAAAAATAAACTATAGAAAAATGGAACAGAATAGAAAATTCATAAATAAACCCACAATTATATAGTCAACATTCAGCAAAGCTTGAATGAATATTCAATGGGAAAAAGACAGTCTTTTCAACAAACAGTGCTGGGAAAGCTGGACAGTAACATGAAAAAGAATGAAACTGAATCACTCTCTTACACTATACACAAAAATAAATACAAGATGGATTAAAAACCTAAATATGAGAGCTGAAACCATTAAAAGTCCTAGAAGAGAACATAAGCAGTATCTTCTTGGACATCAACCACAGCAACATTTTTCTAGATATGTTCTCCAGAGGCAAGGGAAATAGAAGCAAAAATAAACTATTGGGGCTATATCAAAATAAAAAGCTTTTGCACACCAAAGGAAACAATCAACAAAACTAAAAGGCAATCTACAAAATGGGAGAAGATCTTTGCAAATAACCTATCTGATAAAGCACTAGTATCTGAGAAATATAAAGAACTTACAAAACTCAATACTCAAAAAAATGAATAATCCAATTTAAAGAATGGGCAGAAGATATAAATAGATATTTTTCTCCAAAGAACACATACAGATGGCCAACAGACACAGGAAAAGATGCTCATCATCACTTATTATAAAACTACAATAAGGTATCACCTCACACCCATCAGAATGATTGAAATCAACAATACCAGATACAACACATGTTGGTGAGGATGTGGAGAAAATGAGGACCCTCGTGCACTCTTGGTAGGAATGCAAACTGGTGCAGCCACTCTGTAAAACAGTATGGGGGTTCCTCAAAAAATTGAAAATAGGGAGGAGTCAAGAAGGCAGAGAAGTAGCAGGCTGAGACTACATCAGGCAGCAGGAGATCAGCTAGATAGCTTATCTAAAGATTGAAAACACCTACAAATCCAACAGGAGATGAAAGAGAAGAAGAACAGCAATTCTAGAAACAGACAATCAACCACTTTCTGAAAGGTAGGACTGGCAGAGAAGTTAATCCAAAGTAACAGGAAGATAGACCACAGGGGGAGGGGCCGGCTTCCGGCAAGCGGCGGAGCAACAGAGCACTAAATCAGGACTTTTAAAAGTCTGTTCCACTGAGGGACATCACTCCAGAGGCTAAACCGGGGTGAAGCCCACGTGGGGTCAGCGTGGCCTCAGGTCCTGCAGGGTCACAGAAGGATCAGGGGTGTCTGAGTGTCACAGAGCCTCCAGGTATTAGAACAGGGAAGCCAGCTATAGAGACAGAGCTGAGGAGTGAGCTCCCAGCTCGGGGTTACCTTGAACCAGTCGCAGACTCAGTGAGCTTGGGTTCTAGCTCAAGGTTCTAGCTGGACTCGAAAAAGGCATGGAAGATATTAGAGGAACCCTCTCAGGAGATATAAAAGCCCTTTCTGGAGAAATAAAAGAACTAAAGTCTAACCAAGTTGAAATCAAAAAAGCTATTAATGAGGTACAATAAAAAAAGGAGGCTCTCACCGCTAGGATAAATGAGGCAGAAGAAAGAATTAGCGATATAGAAGACCAAATGACAGAGAATAAAGAAGCTGAGCAAAAGAGGGACAAACAGCTACTGGACCATGAGGGGAGAATTCGAGAGATAAGTGACACCATAAGACGAAATAACATTAGAATAATTGGGATTCCAGAAGAAGAAGAAAAAGAAAGGGGAGCAGAAGGTATATTGGAGAGAATTATTGGAGAGAATTTCCCTAATGTGGCAAAGGGAACGAGCATCAAAATCCAGGAGGTGCAGAGAACCCCCCTCAAAATCAACACGAGTAGGTCCACACCCCGTCACCTAATAATAAAATTTACAAGTCTCAGTGACAAAGAGAAAATCCTGAAAGCAGCCCAGGAAAAGAAGTCTGTAACATACAATGGTAAAAATATTAGATTGGCAAGGGACTTATCCACAGAGACCTAGCAGGCCAGAAAGAGCTGGCATGATATATTCAGAGCACTAAATGAAAAAACATGCAGTCAAGAATACTATATCCAGCTAGGTTATCATTGAAAATAGAAGGAGAGATAAAAAGCTTCCAGGACAAACAAAAACTGAAAGAATTTGCAAACACCAAACCAGCTCTACAGGGAATACTGAAAGGGGTCCTCTAAGAAAAGAGAGAGCCTAAAAGTAGTAGATCAGAAAGGAAGAGAGACAATATACAGTGACAGTCACCTTACAGGCAATACAATGGCACTAAATTCATATCTTTCAATAGTTACCCTGAATGTTAATGGGTTAAATGCCCCAATCAAATGACACAGGGTATCAGAATGGATAAAAAAAAAAAAAAACCCTTCTATATGTTGCCTACAAGAAACCCATTTTAGACCTGCAGAGACCTCCAGATTTAAAGTGAGGGGATGTAAAACAATTTACCATGCTAATGTCATCAGAAGAAAGCAAGGGTGGCAATCCTTATATCAGATCAATTAGATTTTAAGCCAAAAACAATAATAAGAGATGGGGAAGGACACTATATCATACTCAAAGGATCTGTCCAACAAGAAGATCTAACAATTTTAAATATCTATGCCCCTAACATGGGAGCAGCCAACTATAGAAACCAATTAATAACAAAATCAAAAAAACACATCAACAATAATACAATAATAGTTGGGGATTTAACACTCCCCTCACTGAAATGGACAGATCATCCAAGCGAAAGATCAACAAGGAAATAAAAGCCTTAAATGATACACTGGACCAGATGGACATCACAGATATATTCAGAACATTTCATCCCAAAGCATCAGAATACACATTCTTCTCCAGTGCACATGAAACATTCTCCAGAATAGATCACATCCTGGGTCGTAAATCAGGTCTCAACTTGTATCAAAAGATTGGGACCATTCCCTGCATATTTTTAGACCACAATGCTCTGAAGCTAGAACTCAATCACAAAGGGAAATTTGCTAAGAACCCAAATACATGGAGATTAAACAGCTTCCTTTTAAAGAATGAATGGGTCACCCAGGAAATTAAAGAAGAATTAAAAAAATTCAAGGGAACAAATGATAATGAAAACACAACAGTTCAAAATCTGTGGGACACAGCAAAGGCAGTCCTGAGAGGGAAATATATAGTGGTTCAAGCCTTTCTCAAGAAACAAGAAAGGTCTCAAATACACGACCTAACCCTACACCTAAAGGAGCTGGAGAAAGAACAAGAAAGAAACTCTAAACCCAGCAAGAGAAGAGAAATCATAAAGATCAGAGCAGAAATCAATGAAATAGAAACCAAAAAAAAAAAAAAAAACAATAGAGCAAATTAATGAAACTAGGAGCTGGTTCTTTGAAAGAATTAATAAGATTGATAAACCCCTGGCCAGACTTATTAAAAAGAAAAGAGAAAGGACCCAAATAAATAAAATCATGAAAGAAAGGGGAGAGATCACAACTAACACCAAAGAAATACAAACTATTATAAGAACATACTATGAGCAACTCTACGCCAACAAATTTGACAATCTGGAAGAAATAGATGCATTCCTAGAGATATATAAACTTCCACAACTGAACCAGGAAGAAATAGAACACCTGTACAAACCCATAATCAGTAAGGAGATTGAAACAGTCATCAAAAATCTCCAAACAAACAAAAGCCCAGGGCCAGATGGCTTCCCACGGGAATTCTACCAAACATTTAAAGAAGAACTAATTCCAGGGTGCCTGGGTGGCTCAGTGGGTTAAAGCTTCTGCTTTTGGCTCAGGTCATGATCCCAAGGTCCTGGGATCGAGCCTGGCATTGGGCTCTCTGCTCGGCGGGGAGTTGGCTTCCTCCTCTCTCTCTCTGCTTGCCTCTCTGCCTACTTGTGATCTCTGTCTGTCAAATAATTTTTTTTAAAAAAGAAGAAGAAATAATTCCTATTCTCCTGAAACTGTTCCAAAAAATAGAAATGGAAGGAAAATTTCCAAATTCATTTTAGGAGGCCAGCATCACCTTGATCCCAAAACCAGACAAGGATCCCATCAAAAAAGAGAACTACAGAACGATATCCTTGATGAACACAGATGCAAAAATTCTCACCAAAATACTAGCCAATAGGATTCAACAGTACAATAAAAGGATTATTCACCACAACCAAGTGGGATTTATACCAGGGCTGCAAGTTTGGTTCAACATCTGCAAATAAATGTGATACAACACATTAATAAAAGAAAGAACAAAAATCATATGATACTCTCAATAGATGCTGAAAAAGCATTTGACAAAGTGCAGCAACCCTTCCTGATCAAAACTCTTCAAAGTGTAGGGATAGAGGGCACATACCTCAATATTATCAAATCCATCTGTGAAAAACCCACCACAAATATCATTCTCAATGGAGAAAAACTGAAAGCTTTTCCGCTAAGGTCAGGAACACAGCAGGCAGGGATGTCCATTATCACCACTGCTCTTCAACATAGTACTGGAAGTCCTAGCCTCAGGATTCAGACAACAAAAGGAAATTAAAGGCATCCAAATCAGCAAAAAAGAAGTCAAACTATCACTCTTTGCAGATGATATGATACTATATGTGGAAAACCCAAAAGACTCCACTCCAAAACTGCTAGAACTTGTACAGGAATTCAGTAAAGTGTCAGGATATAAAATCAATGCACAGAAATCAGTTGCATTTCTCTACACCAACAACAAGACAGAAGAAAAAGAAATTAAGATGTTAATCCCATTTACAATTGCACCCAAAACTATAAGATACCTAGGAATAAACCTAACCAAAGAGGCTGAGAATCTATACTCAGAAAACTATAAAGTACTCATGAAAGAAATTAAGGAAGACAGAAAGAAACGGAAAAATGTTCCATGCTCCTGGATTGGAAGAACAAATATTGTGAAAAAGTCTATGCTACCTAAAGCAATCTACACATTAAATGCAATTCCTATCAAAATACCATCCATTTTTTTTTTTCAAAGAAATGGAACAAATAATCCTAAAATTTATATGGAACCAGAAAAGACCTTGAATAGCCAAAGGAATTTTGGAAAAAGAAAGCCAAAGTTGGTGGCATCACAATTCCGGACTTCAAGCTCTATTACAAAGCTGTCATCATCAAGACAGCATGGTACTGGCACAAAAACAGACCCATAGATCAATGGAACAGAATAGAGAGCCCAGAAATAGACCCTCAACTCTATGGTCAACTAACCTTTGACAAAGCAGGAAAGAAGTTCCAATGGAAAAAAGACAGCCTCTTCAATAAATGGTGTTGGGAAAATTGGACAGCCACATGCAGAAAAATGAAATTGGACTACTTCCTTATACAACACACGAAAATAGACTCAAAATGGATGAAAGATCTCAATGTGAGAAAAGAATCCATCAAAATCCTTGATGAGAACACAGGCAGCAACCTCTTCGACCTCAGCCACAGCAACATCTTCCTAGGAACATCGCCAAAGGCAAGGGAAGCAAGGGCAAAAATGAACTTTTGGGATTTCTTCAAGATCAAAAGCTTTTGCACAGCAAGGAAAACAATGACCAAAACCAAAAAACAACTGACAGAATGGGAGAAGATATTTGCAAACGACATATCAGATAAAGGACTAGTGTCCAGAATCTATAAAGAACTTAGCAAACTCAACACCCAAAGAACAAATAATCCAATCAAGAAATGGACAGAGGACATGAACAGACATTTCTGCAAAGAAGACATCCAGATGGCCAACAGACACATGAAAAAGTGCTCCACATCACTCGGCATCAGGGAAATAAAAATCAAAACCACAATGAGATATTACCTCACACCAGTCAGAATGGCTAAAATTAAGAAGTCAGGAAATGACAGATGCTGGCGAGGATGCGGAGAACGGGGAACCCTCCTACATTGTTGGTGGGAATGAAGGCTGGTGCAACCACTCTGGAAAACAGCATGGAGGCTCCTCAAAATGTTGAAAATAGAAGTACCCTATGACCCAGCAATTACACTACTGGGTATTTACCCTAAACATACAAATGTAGTGATCCAAAGAGGCACGTGCATCCCAATGTTTATAGCAGCAATGTCTACAATAGCCAAACTATGGAAAGAACCTAGATGTCCATCAACAGATGAATGGATCCAGAAGATGTGGTATATATACACAATTGAATACTATGCAGCCATCAAAAGAAATGAAATCTTGCCATTTGCGACAACATGGATGGAACTAGAGCGTATCATGCTTAGCGAAATAAGTTAATTGGAGAAAGACAACTATCATATGATCTCCCTGATATGAGGAAGTGGAGATGCAACATGGGGTGTTAAGTGGGTAGGAGAAGAATAAATGAAACAAGGTGGGATTGGGAGGGAGACAAACCATAAGTGACTCTTAATCCCACAAAACAAACTGAGTGTTGCTTGGGGGGTGGGGGTTTGGGAGATGGGGGTGGGGTTATGGACATTGGGGAGGGTATGTGCTATGGTGAGTACTGTGAAGTGTGTAAACCTGGCGATTCACAGACCTGTACCCTTTGGGATAAAAATATATGTTTATAAAAAAATTTAAAAAAAAAGTACATGGAACAGAAAAAAAAAAGGTTACCTGAAATAAATACATTTTAAGAATATTTACTTGAATTTACTGAACAATTTTAATACAGATTCATGTATTATATATTCTCATTTTTAGATATTTATTTTTTCTACAGAAAATATTTTATCTTCAAGAAAAAGTAGAACTTAATATATTGCAATATAGATTGTCTTATTATGATTTGTGCTAAAAATATTTTTTAATCTATGGCTGAGGAAAAGAATAATCTAGAATGCTAGAATTGTAAAGGTTTTTAAGTTATTTTAGGCTTAGTTTGCGAATATTTCAGTCCAATTTTATTTCATTTTACATATTTAATTTATGTTTTTAAAAGGCCTGATGATAAAAGTTGTACATTCCATGTTATGATAAAATAAATAAAGGCCTCTGAAGATGTCCTCATCACAAAAAAATAAAAAATAAAAAATAAAAAAGTTAGGGCGCCTGGGTGGCTCAGTGGGTTAAGCCGCTGCCTTCGGCTCAGGTCATGATCTCAGGGTCCTGGGATCGAGTCCCACATCGGGCTCTCTGCTCAGCAGGGAGTCTGCTTCCTCCTCTCTCTCTCTCTGCCTGCCTCTCTGCCTACTTGTGATTTCTGTCTGTCAAATAAATAAATAAAATCTTAAAAAAAAAAAATAAAATAAAAAATAAAAAAGTTGGAAATAGAACTACTTTGTGGTCCAGCAATCACACTGCTTGGTATTTACCCAAAGAATACAAACACATTAATTCAAAGGGATATATGCATCTTTGTTTATAGCAGTATTATTTATAATAGCCAAAATATGGAAGCAGCCCAAGTGTTTGTCAATAGAAAAATAGGTCAAGAATTGGTATATATACAAAATGGAATAGTACCCAGCCATTAAAAAAATAAGAAGAAGAAAAAGAAAAAAGAAATCTTGCCATTTGCAACAACATGGTTGGAGCTAGAGAGTATAATGTTAAACTAAGTAAGTCAGAGAAAGACAAATACCATATGATTTTACTCATACATGGAATTTAAGAAACAAAACATATATGCAAAGGGAAGAAAATAAGAGAGAGAAAGCAAGAAACAGACTCTTAATTACAGAGAACAAAGTGGTGGTTACCAGGGGAAAGGGTCGGAGGTGGGGCTGAATGGGCCGAAATAGGTGTTGGGAATTAAGGAGTGCATGTGTCCTGAAGAGCACAGGGTGATATATGAAAGTGTTGAATGATTATATTGTGTACCTGAAATTAATAAACACTGTATCTTAACTTACTGGAATGAAAACTAAAAATTTAAGGGGCATTGGGTGGCTCAGTTGTTTAAATGTTTGCCTTTGGCTCAGATCTCAGAGTTCTGGGATTGAGCCCTGAGTCGGGCTGCCTTCCCGACTTGGGGAGTCTCTCCTTCTGTCCCTCCCTCACCTCGCTTTCTCTCTCAAATGAACAAATAAATTTTTTAAAATAAATTTAAAAAAAAGACATTTAGCCTCCAAAATTAAAACCACTCAATCTCTTAAAGAACCTCAATTTACAAATATATTCTACATTAATGTTTGTAGCGTACTTCTAATGTAAGTGTAGATGTCTTTTTTTTATAGATGTCTTTTTTTTCTTTTTTTTTTACAAAATAATGAGTTTTATAGACTTCAGAGGCATCTCAGAAGTCACTTTACATTTTTACAGAGATTGATTAGGGCTAAGGGCAGCAAGGCCTATTCATAGGTGGGATCAGGGCTAAGCCTTGAGTAAAATACCAGAAAAGTGAGTAGGTTTTTTGTTTTTTTTTTTTTTTTTAGGTGAGTAAATATTTTTGAATAAATTATTAAATAGTTTACAAGATACCATTTCCCTCAGAGTTATAGATACATGAAATTCGAAATATGTAAGAATAAATTAAAATGGATAAGGAAGAAATTAATTTCAAACTAGGATATAGATTACTTGGGAACATTGTGAATAAACTATTATTTTTTCAACTTATATTTCCTTTAAATCAAATGTAGACACAAAATAGTTTAAAAATAAGGGATTCAATCATCTTTTTTAGTTTCTCAGCACGGGTCTCAGTGAGACCGACTTGATTTCTTAAGACACTGTGATTTTAGATGGAAAATTTTCTACAAAGAAGGAACAAATGACCAGCATACTAAAAACAGTGATTCTGGGGGCTATCCTAAAAAGTGCTCAGTCATTCACTCTTTAACCATAACCATACCTCTGAGTAAATGCATTTTATTCCCTGAAATTCAGCATTTGATAAAATTTACAGCTCTGCCTCTATGCGTCAACGACTGTGGTTTAAGTACTCTCCCTAACTCTTCTCAAGTCCATCAGTTTATAAAAAGATGAGAAGGGGCCAAGTAAGCCTCCTCATGAGAATGAGGACAGAATCAGGAGGCTGTGTCCACTACCATCACCACCAGCCCCCTCCGCCTTCCATGCCCCCAGCCACCTCTCCTTGCCAGCGTTGGCTGGAGCAATAGGGCAAGGGAAAGCACAGGAATGCAGGAAGTGCTGCTTCCTAAGGTAAGGGGGTCTGGATCTGTGTACCAGGAAGTGTGGTGCTTAGACATATATCGTCTTTGGAGCCAAAGAGTCCTATATTTCAACCTTGCTTTCTCATCTGAGAGCTCAAGCAAATTATTTCATCAGCCTGATGGTGTACTACCTTTAGGCCTTAGTTTTGCAAGATCCTTCCTTGTGAGGAATATAAGAACATCAGATCCTTCTCAGATCAGCTGAGTTCTTTTTTTTTTTTTTTCTTCTGTACTTATTGCAAAAGAAGTAGTCTTCTCTTTGTAAGGGCCTATTCAGCCAGAGCAGCCCCACCCCGTTTGAACAGCCATTTTGTTGTTTATGCAGAAAAACTTACATTGACCCTGCACCACCCCTCCCAGGGGAACTTACTTAAAAGCAAGTCCAGGAAACCAGTCCCAGGTTACAAAGCCCAAATACAAGGGTGGGTCAGGTCAGGTGGAGATAACAGCCCTAATGCGGGGATGAGTTGGGTCAGGTGGAGGCATCCAATCAGTGGAGTATGCATATTGTCTCCCTAGCTACCAAGGAGTGGGGCCCCACCTTTTGGGCACCAATTCTGACCAAGGTGATAGGCTAGTTCAAATAGCTACTATGGGGTGAATTGTAGTTCAATTGGCCACCCATGTGTGATGTAACATGACTGTGCAGCTTTCTCTGTGTGTTGCAATCTCATTAGCCACCTGTGTGTGGCCAGGCTCAACCACATGGTCTTTGCTCTATAAAAGTTAGTCTGTGAGGCAGAGAGGGGTCACCCTCTTTGTAAGGGGCGGCTCCAACTGGTCTGTTTGATGGTCTGTTTGATTCTTGATGCTTGGCGCAAAATAAAGCGTTGCTTGAACTTTGCTTTGTATCAGTCTCCCTCCTTTGACCATGGACCCATTATTGGGGGACCCAACACTCTTCAACCTTCATCATAGATCTGATGGCCAGATGCCTCTCCTTTAAGTATACCAGTAAGCTTCCATTGTATAATGAACCACTCCAAAATATTTTAAACAGCAATAATTTTTTGAGGTCAGAGTTCTGCAGACAGGCAGTTTAGGCTGGACTTAGCTGGATGCTGTGTTATGAATTTGGCTTTTCTTGGCTGGTCTTGTTCATGCATCTGCATTTAGCCTGCAAGTCGACTGGAGCTATCTGGAACAATGGGCCTTTATTTGGAGAGCCTGGGTTTGTTCCCATGGAAATAGTGGAAGGACCAAGAAAGCTGAGTGGAATCTGTAAGACCTCTTGAGACCCAGGCTAGCAACAAATACAATGTTGCTTCTTCCACATTCTTTCAGCCAAATCAAATCACAAACCCAGTCTAGATTTAAAGGGCATAAAAGAAATTCCTTGATGAAGGAGCTGAAACAATTGGTGCAATGTTTGCAATCTCCCACAGCAGGTGTTCTGGAGACTATTTTAATTGGTGGGAGGAGCACTGCACTGCATGACAATGCTTAGTTCCTAGTGATTTCACTGAGTCTTACTACCATCATCTACAAAGCACATTTGTACCAAAGCTTTGTTATTTTATTTTAACCTTGTGATT
This sequence comes from Mustela erminea, assembly GCF_009829155.1. Taxonomy (NCBI): domain Eukaryota; kingdom Metazoa; phylum Chordata; class Mammalia; order Carnivora; family Mustelidae; genus Mustela; species Mustela erminea. The sequence goes on along the minus strand of NC_045614.1, from coordinate 65,253,241 downwards.
CATCCAGAACTAAGACAAGCATGGATGCCATGCATTTATTTATTTGGGGTTTGGGGTCTCCTCCTCTTTTTTTTTTTTTTTTTTCTTTTTGACAGGTGTCCTGGGAAATCCTTCTGGAGTAGCAATCTGGCCCTTCTTCTCATTTTGCCAATCTGATCACCCTAGGGTAGGGTGATTTAACAGGAGTAATTAATCATTGTGTTTTCTGAAATTGGAAGCCAAGGCACATTAGCCTCATACCAAAGAGCATGTATGCAAGTGAGGGGGTTATGAAGGAGTGTGTGTAATGAGAGAGGTGAGAGTCTTATAATTAAGGAGGAGCATAAATAATAATGAAAGTCATTAGTGCCACTCGGTTGAAAGAATGTCATAAATGTAATTGGGGCATTAAAGTGAAATCCATTATGACAAACATTAACACATACAAAGGAGGGAAAAATGTGGTTATCTTGAGTTTGACAGATAGTGTCAGCTTCCAGTGGGGCCCAGATGGCATTCAGGAAAATGTTATGAGCAGTTTTATTTTAATATTTTTGGTTATGTGATATTTGGGGATCGAATGACACAAACACATGAGGAATTTTCACATGCCTGGCCTTGAAGCGGCTGGCAGAGAAGAGAGGTCACCCAAGGCAGCAGCGGCTGGACGACTTCTGTTCTGGATGCATGACTGTTCTCCTAGGTGCTGCGGTAAGTTGAGGCATATGATGCAGCCTGGCATTTGTGCTCTGTGTAATTCCCTGTTGAATCAGACATGCCGTTCGGATGCTTTCTTTAAAAAATAGCAAAGTGTGGGGAGAGCGACAGGGATGAGAATGAGGACATTTAAACAATTATGCAGGAAATTATATGATGCTAAAATTGAACACGGACAGACTGTTCAATGGCAGGATTCCCACTCGTGCTGAGCTTTGCAAAGGGGAGGATTCTTTTCTTTCTCTCTGAGACTGTAATTTTTGAGCATGAAATAATTCAGAATATAAAACAAAAGAAAAAAATTAAAATATGTCTAGAGATGGAGGCAAAGAGAAGCAGGAAGAAGGCAGTTAAAAAAAAAGAATTAAAATGAAGTGTGTGTGTGTGTTTTCAGAAAGAGGGAATGATGAACGACGGTGGTGGTGGTTTGGGAAGATGAATGTTCTTCTCTGGGTTCTTTTCTTATAGACTCGGAATGTTCTTCTCTGGGTTCTTTTCTTATAGACTCAAGGGGATCAAATCACTGTCAGAGAAAGGTATGAAGCCTTGACGCATCTATGTGAAAGGCTTAGCACACTGACTGGAAAATAGTAAACTCTCCATAAAACGCAGGTATAGTAACCACCATTATAAATGTTATCATATGTCAAGGCTGGTAAAGCAATCCATATATGGGGAATCTAGATCATTCATGCATTATGGGGAAGAGGGAGGAATAAACTGACATCTGTGATAAGCCCATTCAATGCAGAGGTTTAGATAATATGTTAGCTCATTTAATTCCCATTGTAAAGCTGTTCAGCAGATATCACTGCCTATAATCAAGAATACAAAGGATCACATAGATTAATACATGTAACACAGTCATGGTATATAATAATGATCCAACAGATGTTCACTCTTATGATTGCTATGCTTTAAGTCACACTGCTAACCACTGAAGAGTTGAGATTTAAACCTTTCTCTCTAATCTCACTTGCACCAAGCTGCCTCTCACCTGACTCACTTGGAACAGTCCTCACCCCCACAGATGAATGTTCTGTAGTGAGAAGACCATAGAGAGAGCTGGGATATAATAGAAAGTCTTCCAGTCCTGGAAGCAGAAACTTGGGTCGCAATGTCTGCTATCGTCCCTTGGTTGTATACAGTAGGGCCTATAGAGTGCACATGTAGACATGGTGCACAGAGTTGCCTTCAAAAGTGGATAGCTGCCCCAGTTGCTGGTAGGACTATTAGCAGACAGTCTTGTAGCTCTTCAGGGATTGCTTTGGTTGTTAGGATTCACCTTGTACAAAGTCATGGCCCTTCCTGAGCCAGTCCATGCTTGATGACTAAGGGCTGTGGGAGTGTAAGAGTGTAGGCATTCCACTCAGCAGGAGCAGCTCTGAGGGGCTGTTGTAGTTAGGGCTCCTCATGGGTATGTGTCCGCGAAGTTTGGCTGAGGCAGTCAGCAGCACTGCATGGCCCCTGGATTTCTCTCTCCAATCCCCTGCCCTTTCCATCTCCTTCACAGAAGCAGATCCCAATTATTCTGCAGAGGAAATTCTAGCTTAGAATCTGCTTTCTGGGGAACCCAAGTGGAGACAGTTTGAGGTTTATAAAAGGAGGCAGTATGGAGGTTAAATGAAAGATTTCTGTGAAGATCAACCTATTCAGCCAGGAGCGCAGTTCTGAGCATGTAAAGGAGTTTCAGAAACCATTACTGAATCAAAAGCTGAGTGGACTGAAGAAAGATGATGTGTCTACAACTTAACATCAGCACTGAGCAGTGTCATTCGGAGAGTAGAATTTCAGGTAACATCTCCACCCCACCCCAAGAAGAGGTCATCCCTCATCTAAGTTCATTCCTAGAGTGGTCGTCAGGCAAACGACACTGTGCCAGCAACAATGTCTTGCTGAACTTCCTCCAAATATGTGCTCTGATATAGAACAAATCTATTTAAAATGGGCATCAAAGGCATCAGACAAGGGATGCCTGGCTGGCTCAGTTGGTTAAGCGTCTGACTCTTAATTTTGGCTAAGGTGATGATGTCAGTGTAGTGAGATCAAGCTCCAAGTGGGACTTTTCACTCAGCAGGGAGTCAGCTAGGGATTCTCTCCCTCTGTCTCTCCCCCTTTTTGTACCCTCTCTCTCTAAACAAAGTCTTAAAAAAAATAATTCTAAGGCAACAGAGAAGAAGAGAAAAGAGTCATAGAGAAGAGATGTAGAGAATAGGCTTGTGTTTGATTTACAGAGTCTGACTTCTGAGTCTAAATGAGAAAGACCTCGACATGAGCAGTATGAGAATGAAACTGAGAAGGAGTAGGCAAAAGCTAGAGAATGGCTTCCTTTTGCTTATTTGCTTAATTGTTTTCATATTTTTTAATTCCAGTTAGTTAATATTACTGTACTGTTCCAGTGTAATATTAGTATTAGATGTACAAGGGTTCATCGCTGCAAATGCATTCCTTAATCCCCAATACCTTTGCCAACCATCTCCCACCCACCTCCCCTCTGGTAACCATCAGTTTGTTCTCTATAGTTAGGAATTTGTTCCTTACTTATTTTTAAATTGCATTTTTATTCACTTTAAATTAAATGAGTAATATATGGATATAATGTAATAATAAAAAATTTGTTAGCCTTTAAAAGTTCTAATGCTAAATGTCCTACTCACACTATGGATTTCCTTTTAGGAATAGAGAGTTTGGGGCTAGACTTCTTCTCTATTAGTGAACAATTTACTTGCTTTTGAGGTGGAGGGGATTTTTCAGTTACTTTCTGTATTTTGTTTCCTTATACTTTAAGATATTCATTTCTTCAAATTTCTAAAAATTATTTGTTGTTTGTAGCTTACTTTAAAATTGAAAGGAACCTTGTATTTGTAGCACTATTACCTTTTTACTTCCTCAGACTGTTTACTTATATATCCTTTCTTATTTTCTTCAAGAATTATCTGATTTTCAAAGAATAAACTATTCTGAAAAAATCTGTTTTTGTTATAATACAATTGCACTAAGTCAATCTTATCATGTTATATTATTTTACATTTTGGTTGTACTTGTTTTTCGTTTCAGTTGGATATTTAGATAATCACTATTCAATTATTCTATCTATCCATATCTATTATATGTAGGGCTATGAAATACCCTCTGAGAACAGCTTTAGATACTTCCCACTGGCTTGAAGAAAAGTCATTCATTTTAAGTAGTTTCTATATTCTGTTATCACATTTTTAACCAGTTTATCATTCAAAAGTGGGAGATTTAAATTCCCAACATCTTTTGGAGGGCATTAGCCATGAATCTATTCTTGCTTTCTAATTTCATTTCATCAGGGTTAGAAAATATGTTGTCAGGTTTTTTTTATTTTGTTTTGTTTTGGAGGTGTGTGTGTGTGGGGGGGTGTTTTGTTTTGTTTTGTTTTGTTTTGTTTAATGATAGGCCATTCCTTCCTGCCTAGAACATAATCTGTATTTATAATGTTTCATATGTTTGTGAAGAATGTGTATTTTTTTCTTTGAAAGTATGATCTATTCTAGAGAGCTATTTTATCATATTTATTGTGTCATTTAACTCTGATACCTTTGCTTTTTTTCTCTTCTTTTATATTTGTCATTTTGTCCTTTGAATTCTCCCATTTTAGCTCTATATATTTTTTGAAGCTATTACAAAACCTCTCTTTGCATTTTCAGAATTCTATCATTAGAAATGGATTCCTCTGTATCCAAATAGACTTTTATTTTCAAAAAATGTTCTAATAAAATGCCATCAGTCTTGGAAAAGGTGATACTTCCAGCTGGCCTGGCAATCACAAGGTAGTTATGCCATCTTTCTTCACTCCTGGGCCTTGCCCAGACTTGGCTAATTGATCAAGGTCTTCCTTCCTGCAGAGTCCAGATGCTACCTTGGAGTATACTGCTGGAGTCAGTTGCTACCAACTGACTAAAGTACGCCCTTCAGTTAAAACCTATTTGTCCTCCCTGCTTAAAACATTATCAGTCAAGATAAGAAAGGAAGTTGATCAGTGTCTACTAGGTTTGGAGGGGAACATTGAATTAATACTCTATCTGTCAAGATATTATTCAAGGCAATTGACCAACACTGTTAAACTTGGGGAATCTCAAGGTAAAAAGCATCTATGAGAATTTCTTGAAATAATCATTTGACAAAATTCAGACAATCAAGAGATGAATTAAAATATACAATCCTTATTAAAGAAACCATGATGACTGGAATAAGATTAACTAATTATACATTTAGGGCAGAATGTACTAATTTATATGTCGACCATGGAAATGAAAAAATGTATTGAGAAGCAGTAAGTTAGAACAGCCGATCCATGATTATTGGGAAGATGTTGTTGGAGAAGGAAAAAAGCTCTTAATCCTGTTTAATGTTCTTTTAAACATATTGGTAACTAAACCCATTGGTAAATAGACTAATGGTATTTGTTAGAAGAAAGAGTTCTTATCTATAAAATACTCTTGCCAGAATATTCCTGCTTCGGTTTGCTTATGATGGACAAGACTAGTGTACGTGGATTTATGAAACATGGTTCCTGAAGAATATCATATGAACTATATGACTGGAATATCAAATGGAAATATTTCACAACTAAAACATTTTCCATTGTGTCAAGTTCTGGCAAATTTCAATAAGAGGCCTTAAATATTACTCTGGTCCAAAGACATTTTGTCCCATAAAGGAAGAAAGAAGCTGAGGAACCATGGCCTCTGGGGCTTCTCTTTGCATTGCTTGGACATTTTAATTCTTGCATATTTAAATTTTAGTAAAGCTTAATATTAGGTAAGACCACTGATTTGTGTGATTCATTTTGGATAGCCAATTCTTTTCTTTTGCTGAATAACAAAAATTGGGGAGATGTACAGATAGGCAGAAATACAAAAATGCCTATTTCTTCTTCTTTTCTAGCATAGAGTTTAGCAAAACTGCTCAAAATTAAAACATGAGGCTAATAAAATATTTTAATCTCAACCTTTTGATGTTTTTAATAGTATTTTTATATACTTATGAGGATATTTATAGAAAATTCCATATTTTAAAGTGTGAAAGTTTTACCAATGATTTAACAGATCATTTTGTTTTGCTCCTTTTGCTTCTCATTCTATATCCAGTAATTTATTATTATTATTATTATCATCATCATCATTATCAAAATTAGCTTTACCATAATCCCATAAATTCCTCTTAAAAATCATAATACCAGAGGTGCCTGGGTGGCTCAGTCAGTTAAGCATCTGCCTTCAGCTGAGGTCATGATCCCAGGGTCCTGGGATTGAGCCCAGCATTGGGCTACCTGCTGGGCAGGAAGCCTGCTTCTCTGTCTCCCACTCCCCCTGCTTGTATTCTCTCTCTCTCTCTCTCTCTCTCTCTCTCTCTGTGACAAATAAATAAAAACAATCTTTAAAAAATCATAATACCAATAAATTCCTCTAAAAAACTTCTGTCTACCTGCTTACCTACCTATATATATATTTTAAGAGGAACACACACATTAGAAAGATTATTTTATCTTGAATTCTTTATAATAGGTAAAATGATAAGTGGTTTATTAGTTAACTAAAAATTACTAGCCATATCCTTAGTAGGGATCAATGTAATGTTAGATCCTTTAGGGAAAAAAAATCCTTTGGAAACACAAGAGGTTGGGAGAGAAGAGAATTAAAATGTGGTAACCAGAATTCCCACTTCTAACATTTTATCTCCCATCTGTTGCGTCATACACATTTTTAGATTTTTTAATGCTACCTCTACTTTTTCTATATGTGTATGTCCTTACTATGTCCCAAGCACTATTTCAAGGGCTGATAAAAAGTAAGAAGATAGAGGATTGTCCCTCGGGGAGCTTATAGTCCAGTGTAAAAGTAAGCGAGATGCTTTGTTAATGGGAACAAGCCCTGTGTGGAGTGCTCTGGGAGGTTGGATGGTGGTGGCAGTAACTGCCTGGGGCAGCTGAGAAAGGCTCCCATGAAGAGAAGCCGGTGTACCAATGAAGGTATCTACTTCATCATATATATGGAAGTTTGAAGACTTTGATATTTCATTATTCAAAATAATTCCTTGACTGGAGAACAAATACAATATCACACCTGACTAACACAATCAGGAAGGAGAACCACAGTTTCTAAGGCAGCCTCATAATAAAACTGAAAGAACACTAGCCAACATATGGAGAGATGTGGCCTCCAATCCTTTACACTTAACATCGTAAATGATGTGAATTTGTGAAGTGACATAAAATCTCTGGATTTTTATTTTCTTCATCAGGTAGGAGGTAGAGTTAAATCACATTACCTAATAGTTCTTGGATACAGGAATCGAAAGCATAAAGTTGTGTTGCCATACTAATAATAAATTTATACCAGAAGAGAGAAATGACTATAACCAAAACCTAGCTGAGGAGGCTATGGCTTGGCAATTAGACATCAGATGGTGAGAAGAAATGAAAGAGAGCAGAGGTTCTGAAAAAGCAGACTGCTTTTAGAGTCGAGTTAAGAGGTTTTGAATGGAAAAATCCCCAGCAAAACTGTCCACTCAGTTCAAATGATGTAATCAAAAATCAAAACAAGAGTGCAGCCTATAGACCCATTGTTAAAATTTCTCAGTAGTTTGACATGCTTCAGGGCAAAAGTTAGACAAATGGCATAACTGTCATACCTATAATTGTAGATAACCTGTTGGAAGCAGGAGAGAGGAAAAGAAGGGGTCAAAAGAGAAGGAGTAGGAGAAGAAGAAGAAAGAGAAGACGATGAAGACAAAAAAGAGGATGATGAGAAGGAAGAGAATAGACAGTATAGTTGTTAGCATGTGGAATTACTGAAGTCAAAATATAAGAAGCCTCCTAAGCTTTCAAATAGCTACTACCAAACAAACCATCAAGAGCTTGAGACTTAAAATGACCCTCTTACTCTCAAATTTTTGCTGGCAAGAGTCACAACAAGAAAGCTGCATGACCTTCCAGAAGGGTTAAAGAAGAAGAAGGAGGAGGAGGAGGAGGGGTGGGAGGGAGGAGGAGGAGGGGTGGGAGGGAGGAGGAGGAGGAGGAAGGGGAAGAGGAGGAGGAGGGAGAGGAAGAAGAAGGTGAAGAACATCCCAGAGGGCATCACCTGGAGACAAGGAGGAAAGACAAGGTTGCTTCTCTACAAGAGCAGAATCAAGACAAAGAATTCTCTGTACCCAGAGAGTAAAATGTCTCTAAGAATGTTTACCCAGAAGGATTTCAAAATTGTTACAAGCCTGTGACTAGGGTCTCTTGTTTTTATACCTCCCAAATGAGGATGTTTATTGTGGTTATCCTCTCCTTATCCAACCTCTGCATATTGGGGGGGATGGAGGAAGGGGCAGCAGGTAATTTCTTTAAATTCATGAATTTCTGGAACATTGAATGGAGCTCCTTTGGACCTGATATAATAATTACTACATATCACTGAGAGGTCCTAGATTTGGAAATAAATGTGTTGGTTTACTTGGTATTTGTGATTGTCTCCCATGACAAACGAGTGTTTTTTTAATATGTGGGAAGCAGGTAACAAAGGGATATATGATGACCATTAGTATGGAAAGTTATGGTTTTTATATACTTATATGACTGAAAATAAAAAATATCAAAGACAGCTGAATTTAATAATTACTGTTCATGTCTAGGTGTTCTACAGATGGCTCAACAGTGTTCAAATGACTAATAATATGAAGATATATATCTACTATATAAATCAATATATATTTATTCTATAAAATTTGCTTTTTTTGCCTTCTTATGTTGTTATGCAAAATTTGTCCCCTAATTTATGTTCAAGTAACAACAGTGATAGATATAAAAGATTAAAATATAAATTAGATGTATATTCAAAGCACAGACAATTTGAATATGAAATAAATATAAATAATCAAAAAACAGTGTATGTTTTCAGGAATGCTATTTTTCTTCTAAGGTATTCATCATTTCCTATTAAAAATTTAAAAATCACAATTTTGGACAAAAATATAATGAAGTTTATTTGCATTTATATTTTGAAATTTTTGTAAATCATACTCAGTATGTTTCTAGACAAAACACTATTCACAATTCTAGCCTTAAATATCCATCTAGTTTTCAATGTAAACAATCAATATTGTCCTTCAGGCATATTGCCAATTTTATCAAATAAAAATATAAGACACTCCATTAAATTAGAATTTCAGATAAACAGTCATAGTTTTTAGTACAAGTATGTCCCAAATACTATATAAGATGTACTTATTCTAAAAAAGTTACCCATTTTTTAAATTTAAAATTCAAATGTAACTGGCTGTCCTATATTTTATCTGGCAATCCTGATGTATATATAAATTTAAGAATAACAGAAGTTGCTTAATATTGCAACATGTTGTAGAGCCATTAGGTGTAATTGTTGCAAATAGACAAACAGTGTTATGACATATAAGTAGATACCTTAGTTGAAAACCTCAAGTAGCAACAAAGCAGACACATGGCAATACTGGGAACCTGTTACTACTATAATATATATATTAGATACATATATATTAGTATATATACACAGCATTAAATTCACACCCAGAGGAAAGATTAGACATGTTAATTAATTTGTCTTTTTTCTTACCTAAGTGCTTCCACTGCTCAAATTCCACCTGCAATCTGAAGCAGTACCCATCTTCATACTTGCAATGCAAAACGTTTTCATGGTAGTTGAACACAGTTGCCTCTTGTCTCTAGTCCAAGGGCAGAATTCCTGGAGTAAAGTTCCACTCCTGCCTCTCCCAACCTGAAACCTGAAATTGTGTTAAGTCATGAGAGTGGAGGTTAAGAGTTATGAGTCGTGCTCTAAAGCACAAAGCCCTTCATTTCCCATGACATTGGGGTCCATTATATTCTTCAGTGTGTGGGTGTGTGTGTTCTCAAGAAATCCTGGGCTCCTGAAGGTACAGGACCCAGAATAAACATTCCTCATACCCAGGTGTGAACATGAATAAATTAGACTTCAGATATAGTTCTTTCCCAAGTATCTATGTTCCAACAATTTCTAAGTCCCCTTTGTAGTCCCCCTTTAGGCCACATGTCTAGTTCTGGGCAAGGACTGTGAGTAGAACTGTGTGTCATATTTGTGCCATTTCAGAACTGGTGTGGCATCCTTCAACTGTCCTCAATTACAGTGACTGTGCTGAGAGAGCAGCACAGCAAGACTACAGAGCTTCCACTTTTGACCAAATGAAAAAAAGCCTTCCCCCAACCACATTAGACATGTAGCAAAAGCATAAATAAATAAATAAACAAACAGCCATATTACATATTAGATGCTTTCTTGACATCTGGTAAAACAGGAGAGCCTCAAGTGACCTAACCAAACCATAAGATCCCTTCCCCATGGTGCTCCCTGAGTCCCCATGCCCAACAACCCTACTTATCAACCCTACCTTATCAAGGGTGACAGGCAGAGTTCCCACTTATACCTGAGTAATAATGTGTTTCATGAAGCAGCAGTGGAATTATTCAAACACACCAATCATGTCTTCCTGTATAAACTAAGGAGTACTGCACCCACTGAATACTCTGAAGAAATATGTGAGCATATGTAACCTATCAATGACATATTTGTCCGGTGCTAAGTATCCTGTGTTCAACTACCTCACAACCCCATAGAAATTCCTCCATCACCAATGGAGTGAAGGAAGATGATTAAAACATATTATCTCTAGACTTACTCGTTTTTTTCCATTGTTTTCTTGTCTCAATGCAATGATGATATGAAGATTTAAAATTGAAAGGATATATTATTTTATAGTCATGAAAATTTATTTTATTAACATATTCCATTTGTTAAATTGCTGTGGTAAATCTTTTTTTAAAAGATTTTATTTACTTATTTGACAGATAAAGATCACAAGTAGAGAGGCAGGCAGAGAGAGAGGGGGGGAAGCAGGCTCCCTGCTGAGCAGAGAGCCCCATGCGGGGCTCAATCCCAGGACCCTGGGATGGTGACCTGAGCTGAAGGCAGAGGCTTTAGTCCACTGAGTCACCCAGGTGCCCCTGCTGTGGTAAATCTTAGACATTTTTCTTCTAGATAAAAATTCAGAATCTTCTTTTTTTTTCAGTCAAAGGAATCCAGTTCAGATATTAACTAGAGTTTCACATACATATAGACTGACTTAGAGAATACTGTTAATCAAAATCTTCTTAATTTTCCTAAAATTTTTTAATAATTTTAATCATATAAATCTTCAGTATGTATTGTTTGATCTTAAGGTATTATTTTATTGATTTATTTTTAGTGCTATTGTCATTATATCTTTATATAATTTGTTATATATTTGTTATAATTTATTGTATTTGTTTAATGACTAATCACTTCTGTGCGTAGAACCTATTTAATTTTGCCTTTTTATTTGTACATGAACTGTCTTAGTGAACTGTTTTATCAATTGCATTGGGAGGATATCTATATAAAGATCATTTGCAAATAATTTTCATTTCTGTCTTCTTGTTTTCAGTACTTATACCTATTTTCTAGAGTGTTAGCTTCCTATGGTGACTGTAACAAATTACCACAAACATGGTGACATAAAAAACAAATTTATTCTCTCACAGTTCTGGAAGCCAGAGATCTAGAATCAGTATCAATGGGCTGAAATCAAGGTATTAGCCTGGCCTTGCTCCCTTCACAGGCACTGGGGGGAGAATCTGTTACTTACTTCCTAAAGGTTTTGGTGGCTACTTTGTGTCTCCATCACACCTATCTGTGCCTTTCTTCACACTGCCTTCTCCTCCTCTGCCTGTGTAATCTCCTTGTGCCTTTCTCTTACAAGGACACTCTCATTAGATTTAGAACTCAATCAGGTAATCCAGAATGATCTCTTCATTTTAAGATTCTTAGTCACATCTAAAAACCTGCTTTTCCAAATAAGGTAGCATTTACAGGTTTTACTTTACAGGTTTTATATTTACAGAATTTATAGGAATGGGTATTTTTTCCTTTGTAGGGGAGGCATTTTGGCCTACGATATCCAGTTTGTTCATTTTATTGAAATGAATGAAACTCCAGAATAACATCAAATAGTAATGGGATAGCAGTTGTTCTTAGAGAGAGAGTTGGTCTATGCCTAGTTTGCTATTAAAAGAAGAAAAAAAGTACTTTATTCTTTATGCCTTCTTTTTAATCATTTTCTACACTTTTCCATAGCCATTTATTTTATCTTTCTTTAAATTAAGATGTAGCATCATATTTTAGTCTTTTATAATTTATCTGCCTAAAGATTTATGCACTTTTTTCACACATGAAATTCATGTGGCTCTAATCATATGTTTGAGTGTGTCTCTAATTTCTTTTTTACAAAACTGCAGAAAAGAATCATATATGCACATTAATGTTTAATATGCTTTTATCTGTTCACATTTTATGTCTGTTTATCTTCACATGTCAATTTATATTATATTGCGTGATTAGTTCTGTACACTGTTACACACTGCTAAAGTGTTAGAGATGAAATTGTCTTACTTTCACTCTTAAATAATGCTACAATGAGCATCTATGTATTTTATCTATCAAGCTAGATTCTACTTACCAACATATTTAAATAATTGATAAAAGTGTAAAATTAAATGTGGAACTCAAAAAAAGAAAGCATAATGTTATAAATTTCTTAGCCTATACATAACGGGATATGATATCACTTGTAGATAGACTATGATAATTTAAATATCTGTACTATACACACTAAATGAAGGTCTTAAATTTTTAAAAAAGAGTTTTAGGAAATACATCCATAGAAGATAAAATTTTATATCAAGAAAATATTTGATTACTGCAGAAAATGCAGAGAAAAAAGAAAAGATAAACAGAAAAAATTAGGAAGATGACAGACTTAAACACAGCCATGCCAATAGCCACACTGAATATAAAAGGTCTAAGTACTCCATTCAATAGCTAGAGGTTTTTAGATTGAATGAAAAAGCAAGAAGTAATAACACAGATTATAAGAAACACCTGCATTTTAAATATAAAGACACAAATAGGTTAAAAATGAAAGAAAAAAAAAAAAGGTATGCCCATCTACCACTAGATTTAGAAACCTGGAATGGCTATATTAAGTTCGTACCAAATAGATTCAAACTCAAAAAAAAAAAAAAAAGATGAAGATAAGGGAAAAATAATATTACTTCATAATAAAAAGGAATCAATTCAAGAGGACATAAAAATTCCAAACACATCTGTGCCTAAAAAACAGCTTTAATCATACATGAATTTAAAACTGATGGAATCATATAAGAAATAAATCCCCAATTACAACAAAATTTCAATTCTCCACTCATAATAATTGATAGAACAAGTGGAGAAATATCAGTAAGGATATGGAAAACTTGAACAATATCAAGGCATTCAACCTTATTGGCATTTATAACACATTGCACCCAACAATGGCAAAATACACATTCTTTCCAAGCATACCTGGAAGATTGACTGAGACAGACAATAATCTGGGTCATAAAACATGTCTCAATAAATATGAAAAGACTTCCTCCCTTTATATTCTAGGACAGTGCTGACCAAACCCTACAAGTGCCTTTTTACCTAAGGATATAGAGATAGAATGATGAAAATAAAGTAATAAAAACAAAAATAAAAATGAATTGGGGAAGAAAAGAAATTTGGAGGAAGATCTGAGAGGGACTAAGTAATGAGTAGCTGTTTAGGAATGATAGAAGTGGGTGTGAGGAGAAAAGATTTTAAGTAGCGTTGTTATGGATTATATATTTTTTGTCAATAAAGATAAACAAGGAATTTGAATTATTTTGACATCAGTTCATTCTTACTGGACTAGATCACATATTTCACTGAAGTTGAACATCTAAGACTTACAAATACTAGAACAAGATACAAAATTAATATGTAATTGAAGGATCATGCAACATATTATTTACCTCTGATTCTTGGAATCATTTTTTGTACGTTTCTTCAAAATCAGTGAAAGTTTTCATGTGTTTGATAATTTTTCTCTCTTCACTATTTCTTCTCTATGTTTATCCAGAAATGCCTGACACAAGGTAAAAAAGATTGTTATGATTGACTTCATTAAATTTGCCTTATCACCTGAACAAAATCAGATTTCTTGTTTGTTTGTTTTAATCCATGAGTGTACAGAATCATTAATGCTATAAAGTATTCAAATAAAATATTTTTAAAATGTTTAGCATAATGTCTTGATTTGGGGTTCAAATATGTAAATAAGTGCATTTATTCATAATCATGGAGTTACATGTAGTATTAATTAAAATATATTTATGTTTTGGGCTACATAGTAGACTTTACTCTTCAAAAGTTGCACATGAACATCTTCTGTGATCTGACCAATCAACTCAGAAGTATGTATCCTTGAAAAACTCCTGCACAATTAGTACACTGAAATATGCGCCAATATGCTCAAAACATCATTGCCTAAAGTACTTGAAAACCAGAAACAACGCAAATGTTTGTCATAGAAAAATGGTCAATCATGCAATGGAACATTTTATAGGAGTGTGAAGAAATGAACTACTGCTATCTCTAAAACATAACCAAACTTAGAAAAATAGTATTGAGTTCAAAAGAGCATGTTCAAGAAAGTATAGACAATATATGGCTATTTTTAAATTTTCTTCATAAAAATCCCAAAAAAAGGAATTATGAAGATATCGATTTGAAAATGTATATATATGGTGTCAAGCCATTTAAAAAGAGACATGACAAGACAAAAACCAAAGTAGTAATGATATTTAGCAGTGAAGCTATGGGATAGTACTTTGGAAGAGCTCATGGAAAGGTTTCCACAATACTGAAAATATTCTAGATAACATTCTAGATAATGTCCAGTTCATGAATTTAGAGCTGTTTGGTTATCATGCTTTAAAATTTCACCCTTATTTCAAGGTTCTTTAGCGTGTATCAAATTTTTAATTTTTTAGAAATTAAAATATAATGAAAAAGATTTTTTCGACAAATCAACCATTTGTCCTTTGATAAAAATCATAGTTCATTATTTTACTGACAGATAATTGTGCCTGACCTCCATGTAAACAAAGAAACAACAACAACAAAAAAAACTCAACAACAAGAACAACAAAACCCCAAGAACTTACAAATACTAAAGAAGGAAAGAAAAAGAACTCCATAAAAAGATAATTGATTTTGCCAGTGCCATATTGGGCCTGATTCAGTGGAAACGCAACTATGTCTTTGCACTAATGTCATGGGAAACATTAATCAATTGTCACACACAAAACATTATAGAGGTGCTAAGGCCAACAAGGAGGGATATGCAAAGTGACCTTACACAGAAAATTTGAAGGTGTCCATTTTTCTAACACAAGTTTTTCAGTTAGGAAACTAAACAAGATCCTCTTATTTGCCCACATCAGGAGAGCAGAGCCTGGAAGAAAAGCCACAGTTTCAGAGCCCTCAGTTCAAATATGGAAAGCAGCCTTTTCCTGGTATGTAGAAAATACTGGAATACATTTCGCCGTATATTTGAGGGAGCAAACTTGCAGAGCAATCAATTTATAGAGACTGGGTATCTGAAATGAACCCTGAGCACCCTGCAAGGCAATGACAATGAGAGCAAAATAATCACTGATGAATATTATTCTAGTGCCACCTTATGACCAACCCCAGAGGATGTTGGGTCGAGGCCACACCAAGCTGAGTACCCTGCAAACAGTATATCCCACACAGCAGGAGGGACAGGCTTTCAGTATGCTGCCTAAAAACAAACAAAACAAAAACAAAAACAAACAAGTGCTTGCTGCCACTGTCCATGAGCCTCAGGTCCTGTTCTGTTTCATTTCTAATTCATGGTCTTTTAGAATTTGACCCTATTAGAGAGCTGCCTGTGTGGCCACATTAATCTGTACCAAATTTTATTTATCAGTGGAATAACTGAGTGTTTTTTCCTGTGGATGAGCCCATACTTCTTTAACAATATTTCTTTAAGACACTCGGGCCACAGAGATTGTACCCTCTGTATTTCTGAATTTTTACAGGTCTTTCTCTTTGAGGTCCAAGTGATATTTCTGACCGTGCCCCATACACTGTATCCCGAGATAACTGTAACTTCCTTCGGGTCTATTCATTCCCCTCTAGTGCTTAGATCTGGGCCTAAAATAGTTTTTTCTCCTACCTAAGGGATGAAGTTGGGAGAAGGCACATCAAGAATTATCAGTGGCAGTGCTTTTAGGAAAATGAGAATTTCAAGCAATTGAAAAGGTGTTTGAGGTCCCTCACCACTGCAGTATCTTCCCCTGTGTCAGTTTTATGACCAACATCCCAAAACCCAGCCTCCATCTGCATGAGTAGTCCTCGCCTCAGTGATCCCACTGTGCTGCCCTCTCTCTTTATTTTATTTAACCTAAATGTTCTCTAGCCTAGTTCAAAAATCCACTCGGCAGGTGTATGTATCTTTCCTACTCATAACACTATTTTCCGCTTTCACAATAGACCTGTAGATTCTGAACAAGTTACATACTTACATTTTTTTTTTCTTGTCATGACCTTTTTTTTTCCTGGCATAGCTAAGTGCCACATGGGACAGCATATTTATTTATGCAGTGTTCTTGTTCATTATTAGTGTTCATCCATTTTTGTCCTCATTGACATTGGTGCCAATATCTTCCATCCACTCAGAACCTCTTGCTCTGAGCTCCATTTTATTTAACAACTTCTCCATTTTAGATAGGAACTTCTTGTGTTCTCTAATAATCAAGACAAGTCGTTCTGAAAGATTTTTTTTTTCTTTCCTGTGATGGGTCAGAAATTTTTCATATGCGTGAAACATCCCCAAGTAAAATTTTAAAATATTAAGATTTCCCTCTTTACTTTCTGTTTAAGAAAGCCCGTTAGAATGCAAGTTTGAATGACACTGCTAGAGAAATAACACTGAATTTACTGTAGTTTTAAAGTAACTGGCAAAACTTGATATTTAAGCATTATTAGCAGCAAATTGAGATACACTTCATAACTTATTGCAATATTCCACTGTGTTACACTCAAGTTAATAACCAATAACCACAAAAAAAGAAGAGCAAAAAGAAACTTTCTTAAACATTTCTTAAACAGAAAGACCTTCTTAGATTTTATCCACACTATAGTGGTGAATATATCCAGCAGGAAGATGTGCAAAACACATCTGAGAAATAGTTCCCCTGTTTATAGTGAGAGGATTTAAGTGTCTACTGTCATCAAAGACTGAGAGCTGATGAAATAAGAAGCTTCTTTCCTATTCTTGGTGAACTCTAATTCCATAAACTCTATCCAAATTAGATTGGTTGAAACAAGTATGCTTGTGTTTGAGAGAGGAAGATCCAGCCTTCAAACTTTATAAAGAAGATGATGCATGTGATAGGTTTAGAAACCAAAGTGGAAACAGTGGCTGGTAATGTACTTCAGGTTACTTAACAGCAATTTCATCTTCCTTTTCCTGGTCTTCCTCCACTACAGAGGACGACAAGGGAGCCATGGGAATGTGTAGGTTCCCTTGCATCTAGACGTGATTATGAGACCTAGCTTTTGACAATGGGACACAAGCAAGAGAACCTGGGTATGATATCTTTTCCCCATGCTTGGAAGCAAAGTTTTGTGAGCTGTATTTTCCTTGTCTTCCAATTTCCCTCTTTCTTTCTTAAGCCATGAAGAATCTCACCACTTAATTAGTTTTCTTACTAACTTTTTTCTTTCAAGTTTATTTTACTAGAATGAGCTATATAAATTTTAATTCCTCTTGTTGTCTTCCAGATGACTGTATTAAAAAAACAAAACAAAACAAAACAAAAAACTCCTAGAACTCAGGGGAATATTCAGGTCTGCTTTCAGGATGGCTGAGAACACTCCTAACAGACCAAAATGTCCCTGAGATGACAATAATAAACTCTGGGGAATAAAAGAAAGCAAATTTTGGAAGGGAACTGATCCTTAAATTAAAGGACTAGTATGGTTTTTATGGCTTGCAGACTCAGGGAACCAAAACTCAGCACTGTATACTGACCAAACTATGATTTGAAAAAAATCCATAGGTATTATAATCTGAAGGACCATTGGAATGTTAAAGGGAGATTTCTGGAAAGGACAAATTCAGAGAAGGAGCTCCAAATTCTGTCTGTAAACTCTTCTAAAATCTCTAGCTGATCCCTGAGCTACTCTTGCACTAAGTAAGCAGCTTATAAGAAGTTCAATTTAAAAAAAAAAGAAAAACTGAGATTTCAGCTGCTTGCTTAACAATTGAGTGGGCAATTGGAGCCCAAGTTAATTACCTGCTAAAGCAAAATATCTACCCTCCTTATTGGGCCATAATACAGCACAGTATCTCCACGATGTAACTTTCATGTGATACATGATACAATCCAAAACTGTTTGGTATTCAAATATGCAGTCAATGTTACTCATTTTCAAGAGAAGAAAAATCAAGGAAAGCTGACTTCCAAATAGTCCTGATTTTGGAATTAGTAAATAACATTAAAGCAGTGATCATAACCAAGCTAAATGAGCTAAGGGAAAATATACATGTAATGAATAAATAGATAAGAAATCTTGGCAAAGAAATACAAACTGTAAAAGAATAAAATGGAAACTCTAGAGCTGAAAATCACAGTATCTGATTTTTTTCTAAAGATTTTTTTTTTTTTTTTAATTTGACAGAGAGAGAGAGTAAGCGGATGGGGGGGAGGGGGGAAGCAGGCTCCCCACTAAGCAGAGAGCCCAATGCAGGGCTAAACCCCAGGACCCTGAGATCATGACCTGAGCCAAAGGCAGAGGCTTAACCCACTGAGCCATCCAGGCACCCCTGATTTTTTTTAAATTACTGGATAAAATTTGCTCTAAATTAGGCAAAAGAGAATATATTTGGTTTCTGGTGGGTTTAAGGCTATGGAAGGAGTAAGCTTGAACACTACCTTAACAGATAAAATAAGCTACAAAAACATCAAAGAAACTTGTCAAAATATTAATGTAGGGGGGAGGAGTCAAGATGGCGGAGAAGTAGCAGGCTGAGACTACTTCAGCTAGCCGGAGATCAGCTAGATAGCTTATCTAAAGATTGCAAACACCTGAAAATCCATAGGTAGATCGAAGAGAAGAAGAACAGCAATTCTGGAAACAGGAAAACAACCACTTTCTGAAAGGTAGGACTGGCGGATAAGTGAATCCAAAGTGACGGGAAGATAGACTGGGGGGGGGGGGCGGCTCCCGGCAAGCCGCGGAGCAACGGCGCACAAAATCAGGACTTTTAAAAGTCTGTTCCGCTGAGGGACATCGCTACAGAGGCTAAACCTGGGCGAAGCCCACGTGAGGTCAGCGTGGCCTCAGGTCCCACAGGGTCACAGAAGGATCGGGGGTGTCTGAGTGTCGCAGAGCTTGCGGGTACTGGAACGGGAAAGCCGGCTACAGAGACAGAGCCGATAGTAAGCCCACAGCTCGTGTTACCTTGAACCGGTCGCAGGCTCGGTGAGCTCGGAGCGTGGCTGGAGGTCAGGCAGACGGGAGTAACTGGGCGCTGTTCTCTGAGGGCGCACTGAGGAGTGGGGCCCCGGGCTCTCGGCTCCTCCGGGCTGGAGACCAGGAGGCCGCCATTTGTATTCCCGTCCTCCAGAACTCTACGGAAAGCGCTCAGGGAACAAAAGCTCCTGAAAGCAAACCTGAGCGGATTCCTCACCCCAGTCCCTGGTAAGGGCAGTGTAATTCGGCCTGGGGCAAAGACACTTGAGAATCACTACAACAGGCCCCTCCCCCAGAAGATCAACAAGAAATCCAGCCTAGACGAAGTGCACCTACCAAGGAGTGCGGTTTCAATACCAAGGAGAGCAGCAGAATTCCAGAGGAGGAGAAAGCAAAGCACGGAACTCATGGCTTTTTCCCTGTGATTTTTTTTAGTCTTGCAGTTAATTTAATTTTTTTCTTTTTCATTTTTTGCTTTTTTTTCTCACCTTCTGGTTAAATTTTTTTTGACTTTTACCTTTTTCTTTTTTAACGTTTTTTAACTAGTTTATCTAATATATATATTTTTTCTTTTTTATATTTTTCTTGTTTTCTTTTTTTTTAAATTCTTTTCTTTTCTTTTTTTTTTTCTTTATTCTTTTTTTTTTTTCTTTCTTCCTTTTTGAACCTCTTTTTATCCCCTTTCTCCCCCCTCACGATTTGGGATCTCTTCTAATTTGGTTAAAGCATATTTCCTGGGGTTGTTGCCACCCTTTTAGTATTTTACTTGCTCCTTCATATACTCTTATCTGGACAAAATGACAAGACGGAAAAATTCAACACAAAATAAAGAACAAGAGGCAGTACCGAAGGCTAGGGACCTAATCAATACAGACATTGGTAATATGTCAGATCTAGAGTTCAGAATGACAATTCTCAAGGTTCTAGCCGGGCTCGAAAAAGGCATGGAAGATATTAGAGAAACCCTCTCGAGAGATATAAAAGCCCTTTCAGGAGAAATAAAAGAACTAAAATCTAACCAAGTTGAAATCAAAAAAGCTATTAATGAGGTGCAATAAAAAATGGAGGCTCTCACTGCTAGGATAAATGAGGCAGAAGAAAGAATTAGCGATATAGAAGACCAAATGACAGAGAATAAAGAAGCTGAGCAAAAGAGGGACAAACAGCTACTGGACCACGAGGGGAGAATTCGAGAGATAAGTGACACCATAAGACGAAACAACATTAGAATAATTGGGATTCCAGAAGAAGAAGAAAGAGAGAGGGGAGCAGAAGGTATACTGGAGAGAATTATAGGGGAGAATTTCCCTAATATGGCAAAGGGAACGAGCATCAAAATTAAGGAGGTTCAGAGAACGCCACTCAAAATCAATAAGAATAGGCCCACACCCCGTCACCTAAGAGTAAAATTTACAAGTCTCAGTGACAAAGAGAAAATCCTGAAAGCAGCCCGGGAAAAGAAGTCTGTAACATACAATGGTAAAAATATTAGATTGGCAGCTGACTTATCCACAGAGACCTGGCAGGCCAGAAAGAGCTGGCATGATATTTTCAGAGCACTAAACAAGAAAAACATACAGTCAAGAATACTATATCCAGCTAGGTTATCATTGAAAATAGAAGGAGAGATTAAAAGCTTCCAGGACAATCAAAAACTGAAAGAATTTGCAAACACCAAACCAGCTCTACAGGAAATATTGAATGGGGTCCTCTAAGCAAAGAGAGAGCCTACAAGTGGTAGATCAGAAAGGAACAGAGACCATATACAGTAAGAGTCACCTTACAGGCAATACAATGGCACTAAATTCATATCTCTCAATAGTTACCCTGAATGTTAATGGGCTAAATGCCCCTGTCAAAAGACACAGGGTATCAGAATGGATAAAAAAACAAAACCCATCTATATGTTGCCTCCAAGAAACTCATTTTAAGCCTGAAGACACCTCCAGATTTAAAGTGAGGGGGTAGAAAAGAATTTACCATGCTAATGGACATCAGAAGAAAGCAGGAGTGGCAATCCTTATATCAGATCAATTAGATTTTAAGCCAAAGACTATAATAAGAGATGAGGAAGGACACTATATCATACTCAAAGGGTCTGTCCAACAAGAAGTTCTAACAATTTTAAATATCTATGCCCCCAACGTGGGAGCAGCCAACTATATAAACCAATTAATAACAAAATCAAAGAAACACATAAACAATAATAGTAGGGGACTTTAAGACTCCCCTCACTGAAATGGACAGATCATCCAAGCAAAAGATCAGCAAGGAAATAAAGGCCTTAAATGACACACTGGACCAGATGGACATCACAGATATATTCAGAACATTTCATCCCAAAGCAACAGAATACACATTCTTCTCTAGTGCACATGGAACATTCTCCAGAATAGATCACATCCTCGGTCCTAAATCAGGACTCAACCGGTATCAAAAGATTGGGATCATTCCCTGCATATTTTCAGACCACAATGCTCTGAAGCTAGAACTCAACCACAAGAGGAAGGTTGGAAAGAACCCAAATACATGGAGACTAAACAGCATCCTTCTAAAGAATGAATGGGTCAACCGGGAAATTAAATAAGAATTGAAAAAAATCATGCAAACAAATGATAATGAAAATACAACGGTTCAAAATCTGTGGGACACAACAAAGGCAGTCCTGAGAGGAAAATATATAGCGGTACAAGCCTTTCTCAAGAAACAAGAAAGGTCTCAGGTACACAACCTAACCCTACACCTAAAGGAGCTGGAGAAAGAACAAGAAAGAAACCCTAAGCCCAGCAGGAGAAGAGAAATCATAAAGATCAGAGCAGAAATCAATGAAATAGAAACCAAAAAAACAATAGAACAAATCAACGAAACTAGGAGCTGGTTCTTTGAAAGAATTAATAAAATTGATAAACCCCTGGTCCGACATATCAAAAAGAAAAGAGAAAGGACCCAAATAAATAAAATCATGAATGAAAGAGGAGAGATCACAACTAACACCAAAGAAATACAAACTATTATAAGAACATACTATGAGCAACTCTACGCCAATAAATTTGACAATCTGGAAGAAATGGATGCATTCCTAGAAACATATAAACTACCACAACTGAACCAGGAAGAAATAGAAAGCCTGAACAGACCCATAACCAGTAAGGAGATTGAAACAGTCATTAAAGATCCCGAAACAAACAAAAGCCAGGGCCAGACGGCTCTCCGGGGGAATTCTACCAAACATTTAAAGAAGAACTAATTCCTATTCTCCTGAAACTGTTCCAAAAAATAGAAATGGAAGGAAAATTTCCCAACTCATTTTATGAGGCCAGCATCACCTTGCTCCCAAAACCAGAGAAGGATCCCATCAAAAAAGAGAGCTATAGGGCGCCTGGGTGGCTCAGTGGGTTAAGCTGCTGCCTTCGGCTCAGGTCATGATCTCAGGGTCCTGGGATCGAGTCCCGCATCGGGCTCTCTGCTCAGCGGGGAGCCTGCTTCCTCCTCTCTCTCTCTGCCTGCCTCTCTGCCTACTTGTGATCTCTCTCTGTCAAATAAATAAATAAAATCTTAAAAAAAAAAAAAAGAGAGCTATAGACCAATATCCTTGATGAACACAGATGCGAAAATACTCAACAAAATACTAGCCAATAGGATTCAACAGTACATTAAAAGGATTATGCACCACGACCAAGTGGGATTTATTCCAGGGCTGCAAGGTTGGTTCAACATCCACAAATCAGTCAATGAGATACAACACATCAATAAAAGAAAGAACAAGAACCATATGATACTCTCAATAGATGCTGAAAAAGCATTTGACAAAGTACAGCATCCCTTCCTGATCAAAACTCTTCAAAGTGTAGGGATAGAGGGCACATACCTCAATATCATCAAAGCCATCTATGAAAAACCCACCGCAAATATCATTCTCAATGGAGAAAAACTGAAAGCTTTTCTGCTAAGGTCAGGAACACGGCAGGGATGTCCATTATCACCACTGCTATTCAACATAGTACTAGAGGTCCTAGCCTCAGCAATCAGACAACAGAAGGAAATTAAAGGCATCCAAATCAGCAAAGAAGAAGTCAAATTATCACTCTTCGCAGATGATATGATACTATATGTGGAAAACTCAAAAGACTCCACTCCAAAACGGCTAGAACTTATACAGGAATTCAGTAAAGTGTCAGGATTTAAAATCAATGCACAGAAATCAGTTGCATTTCTCTACACCAACAGCAAGACAGAAGAAAGAGAAATTAAGGAGTCAATCCCATTTACAATTGCACCCAAAACCATAAGATACCTAGGAATAAACCTAACCAAATTGGCACAGAATCTATACTCAGAAAACTATAAAGTACTCATGAAAGAAATTGAGGAAGACACAAAGAAATGGAAAAGTGTACCATGCTCCTGGATTGGAAGGATAAATATTGTGAAAATGTCTATGCTACCTAAAGCAATCTCACATTTAATGCAATTCCTATCAAACTACCATCCATCTTTTTCAAAGAAATGGAACAAATAATTCTAAAATTTATATGGAACCAGAAAAGACCTCGAATAGCCAAAGGGATATTGAAAAAGAAAGCCAACATTGGTGGCATCACAATTCCGGACTTCAAGCTCTATTACAAAGCTTTCATCATCAAGACAGCATGGTACTGGCACAAAAACAGACACAGATCAATGGAACAGAATAGAGAGCCCAGAAATAGACCCTCAACTCTACAGTCAACTAATCTTCGACAAAGCAAGAAAGAATGTCCAATGGAAAAAAGACAGCCTCTTCGATAAATGGTGCTGGGAAAATTGGACAGCCACATGCAGAAAAATGAAATTGGACCATTTCCTTACACCACACACAAAAATAGACTCAAAATGGATTTAGGACCTCAATGTGCGAAAGGAATCCATCAAAATCCTTGAGGAGAACACAGGCAGCAACCTCTTCGACCTCAGCCACAGCAACATCTTCCTAGGAACAACGCAAAAGGCAAGGGAAGCAAGGGCAAAAATGAACTATTGGGATTTCATCAAGATCAAAAGCTTTTGCACAGCAAAGGAAACAGTTAACAAAAGACAACTGACAGAATGGGAGAAGATATTTGCAAACGACATATCAGATAAAGGACTAGTGTCCAGAATCTATAAAGAACTTAGCAAACTCAACACCCAAAGAACAAATAATCCAATCAAGAAATGGGCAGAGGACATGAACAGACATTTCTGCAAAGAAGACATCCAGATGGCCAACAGACACATGAAAAAGTGCTCCATATCACTCGGCATCAGGGAAATACAAATCAAAACCACAATGAGATATCACCTCACACCAGTCAGAATGGCTAAAATCAACAAGTCAGGAAATGACAGATGCTGGTGAGGATGCGGAGAAAGGGGAACTCTCCTACACTGTTGGTGGGAATGCAAGCTGGTGCAGCCACTCTGGAAAACAGCATGGAGGTTCCTCAAAATGTTGAAAATAGAACTGCCCTATGACCCAGCAATTGCACTATTGGGTATTTACCCTAAAGATACAAACGTAGTGATCCAAAGGGGCACGTGCACCCGAATGTTTATAGCAGCAATGTCCACAATAGCCAAACTATGGAAAGAACCTAGATGTCCATCAACACATGAATGGATCAAGAAAATGTGGTATATATACACAATGGAATACTATGCAGGAATCAAAAGAAATGAAATCTTGCCATTTGCGACAACATGGATGGAACTAGAGCGTATCATGCTTAGCGAAATAAGTCAAGCAGAGAAAGACAACTATCATATGATCTCCCTGATATGAGGAAGTGGTGATGCAACATGCGGGCTTAAGTGGGTAGGAGAAGAATCAATGAAACAAGATGGGATTGGGAGGGAGACAAACCATAAGTGACTCTTAATCTCACAAAACAAACTAAGGGTTGCTGGGGGGAGGGGGTTTGGGAGAAGGGGGTGGGATTATTTATGGACATTGGGGAGGGTATGTGCTTTGGTGAGTGCTGTGAAGTGTGTAAACCTGGCGCTTCACAGACCTGTACCCCTGGGGATAAAAATATATGTTTATAAAAAGTAAAAAATTAAAAATTAAAATTAAAAAAAAATTAATGTATATTTTTGTGTATCTATATGTGTGTGTTAATTATACATATTTTATAATATTTCATATTTATATAATATCCATGTCTTACTATGTTATATATTTAAAACATTCATTGTGTGAATACATAAATGTGTATATGTATACCACTATTTATATGCACATGTATAATATAAGACACACAGTATATGTAATATATAATATGATACATAGTGTATATTATATATGTTATACATATGTCATAGGATATATCCAAATATATACACACATACCAATGCATATTTTAAGAAGCAGACTAGCACAACTAAAAAGAAAAATCTTGAAGCTAGATCCAAAGCTATACAACTATCAAAAAACATGCTGAGAGCTTGTATATATAATATATGTGCTAAAATATATGCTGTTATATATGTGGTATGTGTAAATATATATTTATATAAATGTTTATCTTTGACCTGTTTGGCATAGACCAACCAAGCAAATATGTTTGTCAGGGGTAAATTATCAAAAAAGTGATTCATTTTTTAATGTAAATCTAGGTTATACTGTCATAAATCTTTTTGGGAAAGAGTGACCTATGAGCTGCTCTCCTTGCTAAAAAAAAAACCCTAAAAAAAAAAATGTGCCGTTAATTTTAACATGGTATGCTAGGTGTACACTGAAGCCTCTTCTCTCTGGCCTGAAGCCATAAAAAGGACAAAATTGCATAGGGAAATTACAAAGGGGGTGTCATTAGTGCATTAACAATTGTGCAAAAGGAACTTTAGATGGAAGAGGGACTAAATTGAGGATGTAATCCAAAAGCTTTACTGCAAAAGTAAGAAGCTTTGAAGGGGTTTCATTCCCAAAGGAGATAGCTCTTTAAAAGTAACAAAGCTCAGTGACAGTTGCAGAGATGGCAGTTCACAGAACCACAGTTGGTGTCCTCAGTTTGATGGTGGCATATCCATTCATCCATGCATGTACACCTTGTTTTGACAAGGTTGTATGAGGAAAGAAAAAGTGCATGACTATAGCAGTGGGTAATTTTTTTAATGTGTGGAAGAATAAAATGTACAACTATATACCAACAATCATGATAATGTGGGAAAAATGTGAAATTTTTCTTGAAAAATATAAAGTTAGAATTTTAGCACAAGAAAAACTAGAAAAGCAGGACATGCCAGCAGTCATACTTGAAATTGAAATGTATCCTTAAATTCTACTTTTCATCAAGCCATCAAACTCAGACTTTAATATAGATAATTCTTTGTATTCATACTTTAGGCCCTTGTTATTTTATTTTGTATAGCGCGTGTGTGTGTGTGTGTGTGTGTGTGTGTGTGTGTGAATTTCTTGACTGATCTTTTACAGCAAAATTCACTTTTACTATTTTTGTGTTTCCTATGTCTCTACTTTCATTTATGGTCTCTCCTTTCCATTCAAAGAGCTCCTTTCAATACTTCTTGCATAACTGGTTCAGTGGTCATGAACTCCTTTAGTTTTTGTTTGTTTGGGAAACTCTTTATCTTGGAGGCTAAAGTCTTACTTGAGCATATTCTTACTGTCAGATAGTTACAGAAAATCATGGAAAGCCAGTTAGTACATTAACTATATGATTCTAATTATTGCTCTGATACTTGCAATAGATAAGGAAAACCTAAGAAGGAAAAACTATAGATCTATCTAATTTAGGCACATGTAATGGACTATTGGAAATAAACAAAATAGAAATTTTAGAATAAAATATAACATACACAGTTGTTGCAATAATAATATTAAAAATCAATAGAAGGTTAAAGAAGAATACTAAACACACTGTAAAGGAAAATAGCAAAGTTAGATATGAGGAAATCATTCAGAAATTTGTGCATAAGGATAAGATAAGATAAGATAAGGAAATTTCATAGAGAGGAAAACTACAGCTCATATCATATATGAGTCTCAGAAAAAGAGAATAAAGAAAAGGCAATAATAAATCTGGGAAATTTTCTAGAACTAAAAAAGGAAGAGTCTTCAGATTAAATATGTGTATGTGTATATATATACACATATATGTGAACAGATATATGACTATATTATATATATGAATATATATATGAAGTCTCTAGTAAAATAAATGAAAACAAACCCTGAGATTATATTTTGTAAAATACATCAGTTTTATGTTTTTATTTTTTTTTTGCAGATTTAATTTACTTATTTGACAGAGAGATCACAAGTAGACAGAGAGGCAGGCAGAGAGAAAGGGAGGAAGCAGGCTCCCCGCCGAGCAGAGAGCCCTATGCAGGACTTGATCCCAGGACCCTGAGTTCATGATCTGAGCTGAAAGCAGAGGCTTAACCCACTGAGCCACCCAGGCACCCAATTTTATGTTTTTAAATGGTACATGACTACAACAGAGAAAAATCAAATAATACAGAAAATTTGAAGTGAATGAAGTATATATTAGCATATTCTAGCTAAAACTTCTAATGTCTATTAATGGTAGACAAAATAGAATCTAATGTAAAATAATTAATATTTACAAAAAGCATAGTTGATATTGAAAAAAGATATGTCAAGAAAACATATTATTTGTAAATTTGTATCCATCTAACAAAATGAAATAAAAATGCATAAAGCAAAATTGAAATGATCAAAAAAATTAACAAATCCGTAAGACTATTCAAATATGTTAGCACAGTTTTCTCAGAAACAGATAAATCAAGCCATCAGAATTGAAAGGACAATAGATATTTTTAAAAATACAAAACAGTTTAATTTTACAAATCCAAATATGTAGATTTATATAGAACCCTGTACTAAATAGAGAGCATGCATTGTTTTCAAGAACACATAGACCAGTAACAAAAATTGTTCATATCCTAGATCTTAAGAGTTCAACAAATTCAAAGTCATTGACTAAAATGAAATAAAATTAAAGCCTAATAATAAAAAGTGAAGCTTCCCTAAAAAATAATACTTTTATAAACTAAAATTAAAGAGAATAAAGTCCTTCATATGGTCTGCAGGATGAAAATGACTTATAATGGGAATTACAAAACACAGTCAAATGACAAGAAGGTACAGTGGTAAATCTTTTCTTATGTGGCTAAAATCTACTCAGATACAAAATATATATTATGTATGCGTAATAGGAAATAAGAAATATTACAATTTAATGAGCTAAGCTTATTCCTTAAGAGGTTATCAAATAATAATTGAACAAACCCCCAAGTAATGGAAAGAAAAGTACCTATGAAGGACCTGATGAAATAGAGATAAGGTATTTATCTTACGGAAAAATATATTCTTTGGATGCCTAGGTGCCTCAGTTGTTTAAGCATCTACCTTCAGCTCAAGTCATAATCCCAGGGTTATGCCCCACATGACCAACATGACCACATGATTAAGACCTGCATTGAGCTGTTTGCTCAGAGAGGAGCCTGTTTCTCCCTCTCCCTTTCCCTCTGCTCACCACTCCGCCTGCTTGTGCTCTGTAAAATAAATAAATCTTTATTTGCATACATATATATATGTATAAATATATATAAAACTTGTAAATTTTTTTAAAGCTGGTTTTTTGGAAGAGGTACTACAAAATTTCTGACAATATTAACAACAATTAGGTAAGAGATGGTACAATGAAACAACTTTAGAAATTAATGGGGCCATAACAAAATAATATGGATAATTACCAAGGGACACTAAACAAACAACTGATAAATCAAATATATGGATCATATTCACACTTGGGAAGACAAAGCAAAGATGCCAATTTTCTTCTAACCAATCTATAAAATCAATGCAAAAAAAATACTGAGAAAATGCGTTATAAAATTTTCTAGGCTATTTCTAGAATTCAAATGAAAGACACAGAGTAAAGTTAAAATATATAGCCAGCATAATTATCAAAAAGAAGAATTCTCAGGGCACCTGGGTGGCTCTGTCGTTTGAGCATCTGACTGATTTTGGCCCTGGTCTCCTAGTTATGGGATAGGACTCACCACTTAGTGTGTGGTCTGCTCCAGACTCTCACTCTCCCACTGCCCCTCTCCGCACTTGCTCCCATTCTCTCTCCCAATCTCTCTCTTGCTCTCTCTCTAAAATAAATAAAATCTTAAAAAAAATAAGAATTCTAAAGGAAAGGGATAAATATGTAAGGTAATGGATATGTTAATTAACTAGATGGTGGAAATCCTTTTTCAGTGTATACATATATCAAATTACTATGATGTACACTTTAAATATCTTACAGTTTTGTCTCTTATACCTCAGTAATGTTAAAAAAAAGAGAGAGAGAGAGAGAGAGAGAAATAGGGTCTTTCCTGGAAGATATGAAGCCTTAATATAACACCATGATTAGAACAGTGTGATATTGGTTAGATTGACACTTAATGTGATCGTCTCATCTTAGAAATTCAGAAATGAAAAATAACTGAGGCCATAAGGTAGAAATGATTTATTCAAATCTAATGGTGATTTTGTGGCTGATGTAAGACCAAAATTCTTGTCTCCTGAATCCCAGCCCCACCTCTGTTCCCTACAATAAATGTTACTCTCTCTCATGTTGTTAAACACAGAGTTTATAAATCAGGACTCTAGGTTGTGGTGTAGTAACAAACAATCCCCAAAACTCAGTGGCTCAAAATATGGTATTTTTTTCTTGTTTGGTTTATATGTCTGATTATACATCAGTGTGGATATCTACTCCACATAGTCACTCAGGGACCCAGGCAGATGGAGGCTCCATCATCATGTAGCTAGAATGTCTGGACGTTTGGGGGTCAAGGAGGACCTGGAGAATTTTGGAGACTTTTCATTGTGTCAGCCCAGAGGTGGGGTGTATCACTTCCATTCACATATCATGGTGAGAACATGTCACCATGCCTTGCCCGACCACAAGAGGGTTGAGGAGTGATGTATCCTTCATGTTTAGGAAGGAAAGAACTGGATATGGTGAATCATGGATTATAATGATGTGGAGTAACAGGAAAATAACTTTGAATGGTTAGGCTGATGAGTTCTATCTGATTATTTTCTCTCCCAGTGAGGCTTCCAGTTTTTAAATGTATTCTTCTATATCTGTGTCTATGTCCCTCTCCTGAGAGTGGAAGGATAAATATATGGTAATGTTAGTCAAATTAGTGATTTTTGGCTCCGTGGAGTCCAAGTGATTAAAATGATAAGCAAGGAAAGAGGATCAAAATAATGGTTTGGAGGTTTGCCCATGGTTCCTAAGGATTGGCTTTATTTCTGGAGCAAAAGAAGACAGATCTGCAGTCCACCAAATTATAGCTTCTTGGTCTGTAGAGGTTCACACAACTTTCTCAAATATTTATCTTTTTTATAGGAAAAAAAAAGTGGTATCTGTGTTAAAAGAAAAGTTGAAGTCAAAAGATAATTAATAAGCTTACAGAATTTTTATTTTATTTTCTTTCCATACCAAATATTTTTGCCTTAATTTAATACATTTTAATTCAAAATATGCACAGAAAACTGTTTTATGTTTTTAATGTTAGATTTATTTTTAAATCTATAAAGTTTATACCAGGAAGGAAATATCTTTAATAAAGATCAATTATCAAAAGATATTTTGAAACTGATATATCATCTTTATATCTAGTGTTATGCCAAAATGCAAAGTATAGGTACTTTTGATGAGCAATCCTAATGTTCAAGATTTCCCCAAAAGGGATAATCCTCCAATCTGGAAACCACGCCCACCAGTAGTTTTCACTTATGTATAATGCACACATATTTTGTATTTAATAAACTGCTATGCTGTCATTAATATGATTGGGATAGTCAATGTCACGGAAAGAACTCTCATGATTTATTCTAAAGTAAAGAAAGAGCAGGGAGCAGATTATAAAGTAAATCATTTTGCAATGCAATGTTTATGTAAACCACTGCTTTATATTTGTGGATATATATGCACAAAGATTGGCTAAGCACCAAAGTGATAGCTATTTGGGTGGTAGTATTTTGAGATATTTTTATTCCTTTTAAATTTTGACCCTCAACTTTTTTCTTTTTTATACTAAAGATTCTATAGATTTTGCAAATGTACATTTATTTTTAAAAAGAGAGAGAGAAATTTTCTTCAAAGAGTAGCTTTGGATAACAAGCTGTACATTCATGCAGAATTACAAATCTCCATAATGTTTTCTTCAGATGCCAGGTATTGGCCTCCAATCCGGTTTCCAGTAAGATCTTAGTACTCTGTTGAAATATGAATATGGTGGATATATTTCACCTTTTACACACACATACACACACACACACACACACACACTATTTTAAGTTACGAAGCACAGTTTTAAAATGCAAATATTCTGTGTTTCATTAGAGATGGGTTGTAGCTGCTTTATTCTAGTGGCTAATTCATGGACCTTTTAAAATTATCTCACTGTCGAGAAGCCAACTATATTATTTCAAGTTCTGAATAACTTGGTAACCTTTGTCTTCCTTTGAGTGAAAAGGAGAACGGTGTTCATTATGGAGGAAAATGCTGTATCTCAGGAACAGGAATGTGAGAATAGAGGCAGGATGATACACGGAGCTTTGGCAAACGTGAGGTTATACTCTCGGTAATCGTTCCGCGCATTTCAGCAGGCTAACATTTACCTCTGTTCTCCTCCTATATACTCCCATTGCTTCTGCTTCATTTCTGGGCTCAGTTTTTAAAAATCAAAACCATTTTGTGTCAGTTCCGTAGGAGGCTGAGAGCACTGCATGCTGAAGTGGGTCCCGGAGGGGCGTGCGAACGCTGGCCAGGTAGCCAGGACCTGCTAGTCATCCTGCCTGCACACACCCGCTTTGCTCATCCCGAGCCCTGCTGCCCGCCGCATATGCCTCAACCCCGCCAAAGCCCTGGGTCCCTCAGAGCAAAGAGCGAAGAGAAGGAAGACACAGGGTGTTCTGGGGGCCAGGGGGACAAAACCCCCAAATACTAAGGGATGTGTCCGAATGCCGGCATTTCCATCCCAAGAGATGTGGAAAAGAAATAACGCGATTTAGGCAACAGCCTTTCTAGTCTTTTGGTGCTCAGATTTTTTAGTGACAGGTTTTCTAAACATCTCTTGACTTGCTTCCTCCTTTTCTCCTTGTCCCTCCTGATTTAGATGTATTGACTTGAAAATACTACACACATTCATTTTTGAAAAAAATTTCTTGTTTTGCCTTCCCTGCAAAGCCTCACTGTGTGCGTGTGCAGGACAGTGTTCATTTATGGTCTGCCTGGGAAAACGCGGAGGGTTCATGGAGATAATTTTCTTACACAGCGCACAGCAGACTACGGAGGAAACATGGCTGCCCGTCAAGGGATCTGTGCCATCAGAACATTTGGTTTCCAGTCTCCCAATTCCTCTTTGTTTTTGATCGTGACATTTCTTCATGCTCAGATGCATACGTGATGTAACATTCTTTGTTGATGTTCTGAAATGTGTTTTAGAGTTATTTTGGCTTTGCACAAAATAAGAATGGGGAACTAAACTTTTCTGGTGGAAATGCAAATCTCCCCCTCCCCTGCTTATTCCCCTGCTTTTCTGCACCACACATATTTGTATGGTTTTAAACCCAAGGCTGGTATTTAATAGACCCTAGATGGTTTTGTTGAAAACAGGGCAAATGAGAAGTCTCTCCAGGGGATTTGTGGGCCTTTACTGTGGTGGGGAGAATGCCCTAAAGGGGCGTTCCTCCCAGCCTAATTGTTGAGGAATGATGGAAGTTCAATAGCATGGAAATTCCACTTCTCGCTTCAGCTGAAAAGGTGCTTATAAAGGTAGCTGGGCTATTTTAGCAATTTGCCTTCTTTTGAAAATCCAATTTGGAAGCTTCATTAAAAGGCACTAATTTAGTGTCTTAGGGGAATATGTGTTTAAAGGAGCTTGTCGACAATCTTAGATGCTTGCCAGTGTGTAGGTGAGCTCAACTCCCCAAGCTGGGGTTACTGGTTACATGTATGTTTTTTCATTTCAATCTGATACAAAATCAATTCAAAAGCATCTAGTCGAAGGCAGTCACAGTACAACCTTCTCGGTCCCCACTACCACTACTTCTTATCCTTAAAGTTGGGATGCTTTCAGTACATAAACACTTTGACAACTGGCATTGTGAATCTGTCACCCAGAGACCCAATAAGGTACACAGCAGTTTCTGTGAGTTTAGTAGTAGTTAATACGTGACAGGCCAAGGACTAGAAGGAATGACTGTTTCAAAGTGTGAAGGGAAATACGCTGTCTGAATATCTAGAAGAATCACCTATTGCTAACTGCCTGCCCTGTAATTCCCAGAAGTATATTTCAGTCCCACACTGGGACACAAAATTTAAAATTGGACAGCCAAATGCTGATTATCTGCCTGGCCTTGGATAAACTTGAACTTTCTCCAGTTCTTAATTTTTGACAAAATATTATGAGAACAGATAGAAATTTTTTTTAAAGTTTTATTTATGTATTTTTTAGAGAAAGAGAGTGAGTGCAAGTGGGGGGAGGCAGAGAATGTGAGAGAGAAAGAAAGAGAAAGAACCTCAAGTACACTCCATGATGATTGCAGAACCCACAGTAGGGCCCATCTTAAATCCTGAGATCATGACCTGAGCCAAAATCAAGAGTTTAGCACTTAACTGACTGAGCCACCCAGGTGCCCCAGTAGAAAATTTTAGTGGAAGCAAGTTAACATTCTTCTTCTTGGGCTTTCTTTCTTTCTTTTCCTTCCTGTCCTTCCTTCCTTTTCTTCTTTCTTTTTCTTCCTTTCCTTCTTTCTTTTCTTCCTTCCTTCCTTTCTTTTAAATATTTATTTTAGTTATTTGAAGAGATAGAGAGCTTACAAGTGCATGCATGAGCATGAGAGGGGGCAGAGGCAGAAGGAAAGGGAGAAAATCCTCAAGTAGACTCCCCACTGAGCAGGTAGCCTGACATGGCACTCCTTCCTAGGACCCTGAGATCATGACCCAAGCTGATATCAAGAGTCATATGCTTAACACACTGAAGTTCTTGAAATATTCCATCTTGTTCTTTTACATAGTCATTGCTAATGGTACTGATTGAGTCCCCCTCCACCCTGCTCAATTTGTACAGTTTCTATATTCAGTCTAGAATAGTGTTTATTTTTTTCTTTTCTTTTGTTTCCTTTTTTATTTATTTACTTTTTTAAATTTTTTTTTTTTTGGGTCAACTCTCAGAATGAGATCTAATTTGTTCTAGGAAAACTCTGTTAAAAGCAAGCTGTTAAGTTTTCTTGTTAGTAGATTACGCATCCACCCATTCAAGAGATGCTTAGGTATAGCTCTGCCAGAAGGAAAATCAAGTACATTGACCCTCTTCCCATGCAGTCTCAACTGTGTAAACTTATGACACATAACAACTTGGCACAACAATTTCCCTCAAAAGAAAAGTAGGTTTTTTAAGAACATGACTTAAGATGAAAGAAAGGAAAGAGAATAGAAATACCTTTTTATTAACTTTCCCTTGGATTCATATGGCTGGCAGGAGGGGGGGTGGGAAATGCCTGTCAAAATGCTTTTGGAGGGCACTGATGAGTAGAAATCCTCAGAAAATAGATCAACATAAGGATCTTAAATTCTTCTAGCCTCATTTGCTGAAACCTTATACAGCAGATTCATTTTTATTCCAGCAAGAGCTGATCCCTAAGGGAGAGAATTTCTAATATTTGGAAAATAATTATCTGTTCATGAAGGATCAGTACAATATTATCCTGTTTTTATAGCATTTTCTAGAACTACACATATCATCTGTGTGATATTTTTGATCAATATCTTAGTATATGTGAACACGGATACAGTTGTTGAAATTACGTTCCTATAAAAAGTAGAAGGCATATCCCTTAAAAAATCTGTTTATAATGTCTGTCATTAGGAATGGATGCCAATAAATGAAACTAAAAGGACATGGAAATTTTCATGGCATGGTTTATGCCAGTTATTTATTTGTTGTCTATTCATGGGGCAACTAATTGCAGCTAGTGAAAGTTGATTTTCTCCTCTTCAATTTATTGTGGGATGAGGCGTTCATTGCACCAGATCCATAGTTATTCAGCGTCTACGTTTTAGAAACTGAAATGCTGGATACTGTCAAAATGAGCTTTGGCAATTCCATGCAGGCGTGTACAACTATAATTTTGCTTCACATTAATAACAACCTAGCAAAGAATCCCAGAATCAAATGCCTTGCTCTCAGCTGGGGGCAGAAAGCCAGAGTGATATATCTTGGCTGGTGACCTATAATGTTGGAAAAGTAGGCTCTACATTCACTCAGGAAGGGTGGGCGGTATTCCGGAAATGTATCCCCGTTCCTCCAGGATTCCTTTTTTTTTTTTTTTTTTTCTTTTTCTTTTTGTAGTGTGTGCCCCGAAACAATGAAAAAAAAAAAAAAATGAATTACAGATAATAAAAATAGCACATCTCCAGAACAAACGGGAAATGCAGAGCTTTAATTTCTTCGGATGTCAACTCTGTTCCCTGCCCTGCGCCCTACCCTTCCCGGGTTTCTGCCGCACCGCTGTGATTCTAAATCGGCGCTGGGTGGGCAGCGGTCTGGGCAGTCGCCCGCAGGGAGTGCACTTGGCGCTGCACGCCCGGACTTTTGGTCTTGCTCGAAGCCGAGAATCTCTGAGAGCTCAGAGGCTACGGATTCATTTGGGTGGAGTGAGGTGTTATTATTGTGGGATATTCTCTGCAGAGTTGGCCGGGAGAGTGAGCAGCGGAGGAAGGGAGTGAGCTGGGCTTGGGCAAGTGTCCGCAGGAGTCGGAGGTGCACCCGGGAGAGGTACGCTGGAGGGCTTGGGCATGGGGGGCGGGGAGCGGGAAGGCGGTGGAGAGGGGCAGGGGACAGCGTGCCAGTTTTCCCTCTGATTAATGACGCTCACGTTGCCGCGCGTGTCTCCGGCGCTTTGTCTCCAGCCTCGGGGCTGGCGGAGAGAACTGCCACGGGAATGGATGGCTCTGCGCTCGGGGCGCACCGGGCAGGTGCCCGCTCTCCGACTCTAACAACTCCGGCCGCGCCCAGTGGCAGAGGCCCTGGATTCCCGCAGGCGCCCGGCCCCGGCAGGCTTCCGGGTGTGGCTGTCCGGGGGGCTGGAGGCTGCAGGGACAGATGCGGCCGGGGCTGCTGGGAGGAGCCGGGCGCGTGGGAGGGCAGGGACTGGCGGAGGGGCAGGCGGCGGAGGCGGGGAGGCAGGGGCGCGGGACAGAGGGACGGACGGAGGCTGACTGGCTCGGGGTGGGACGACAGAGTGACAGAGCGACGGACAGGTGGGAGCAGTTAGACAGCCTGAGTCGGAGAGAGCAGAACGGTGAGAAGGAGAAGCAGAAGGAGAGAGACAGAGGGAGAGAAAGGGAGACAGGGAGAGAGGAAGAGGGCGCGAAAGGCAGAGAGAGAGGGGAAGAGCGAGCGAGCGAGCGAGCAGCGCTCGCGTGCACCCTCCCCTCCAGACGACCTCCGCTGTCCGAAGGAAGCGGCCGGGGCACTGAGTGGGAGCTGGAGAGCGATGCGGGCACAGAAGACGGGAACAGGGACCCTGCATTGCTAGTGGGACCGAGACACGCCGAGGGACAGACAGATCGACACACGCACGGACTGTCAGCCGGCGAGAGTGGCAGCTCCGAGAGCAGAGCGCAGGAGAACGAGAATCCAGCGCAGAGCTGCCCTTGCTGAGCGACAGTCAGGCAGACAGACGTGCAGAGGGACAGACTGGCAGACAGGAGGCGGGGGCTCATTCACTTCCCGAAGCCAGCCGAGCAGAGAAGGCGGCGGCGGCGCCCCCTGAGCTCGTCGGGAGCAGCGACAGGCAGCGGGGGCAGCAGGGTCGCCAGCCAAAGCCCCCACGGTCGCCGCAGCTGCGCGTGGATCCCAGCCGCCGATTCTGCAGAAAGCTCCTTTTACTAGCAGTTAAATAAATCGACCAAAAACCAAACCAAAACAAAAAAGCCAAGCCAAACCAAACAAATCCAGCCAATTTAATCATTGAGAAACAATATTAATAAAAACCAAAAACTAAACCAAATTAATCAAGGCACCAAGACGCTGGGGGGATACCCACTGTTCGGTCAAGGTAATAATCAAGGTCTTCCGACGTGAACATTGCACGTCTTTTGTGATTTTTTTTTCCTCCTCCTTTCTGCCGTATATCTGTGTTTTCCTTTAGATTTGTTTCTCGTCTGTATTTCTCCTTCATGTTTGTGGAAAACTGTTGATGTTATACATGTATTGTGTTTTTATGTTTCGTCAAAGGAGGGGTAGACTCCCCTCCCCCAGATGAGGCAGACCAAGAAAGCTGGGAGAGAGCTGAGAAGGGCAGTTCTTTCCATCAGAGAAGTCTACAGTGATTTATGCAGGTTTCATGGTAGAAAGTTTGGGATCCTGTTATTTCATTTGAAAGAGAACTATCAAGAGGCAAAAAAAAAAAAAAAAAAAAAAAAAAAAAAGTTGTAATCAGTTTGTTGTTCTCTCAGGACTCAGGGTCTGGCTCCCAAGGGTTTTTGGGGGAAAGGATGTTACCTTTTCTTTTTACATGTTTGAAATCTGTGTTTCATTGCAAATTCTAAACTTAATGTCTTATGTCTGGGGTTGTCGATATGGTGGTAAAATTGAGTTGAATTGATCATGTATTTAGAAAGTTTCTTAGGAAGAGAAATGGACTCAGTTAATGTTTATGCATAGAAATAGAGCTGGAGTGGATGTGGTTGCTGACAGCTGCTCAGACTTAGTATTTGATCACCTCCTTAAGATCCAAGATAAGGACAGAATCCAAGCCTACAAGGAAAAGCAAAGGGGGCATTGAAAGTTACAAAGGGTGGGAAGCTAGTAAGCACAATGCAAGGCTGGTAGAAATCATTTCTTAAGAATGTGTTTAGAGTGCAGATATCCATTTTGATTTTTGATTTTTAAAGGCTATTGGTATGACACTTCAGACTCTCCAAAAATAATGACATTTCCCAAAGTTGAATGAATCTGTACAAGATTTCGTTCAAAGACTGAATAATTCCAAATGATTCCCACCTCCTCCTCACTTACTTTGGAGATGAAAATCACTATGATTGTTTTAAGAAAACAGAAATGGAGATGACAGGAAATCATTTTTCTTTTGGTAAAAGTTAGCAAACCTTTGACTTACACTTTAAAATAAATGCACCTACTCCTTTGATCCTCTGTATTTGTGTCATCATGGGCCTTTTTTTCTTAATAGGATTTTAGTTAATGTCATTTTCACAAAAGACAGCCGTTTGGAAGCCAAGAGCTCTAGCTATGTTCTGTTCAAATAGCCAAGTGATCTACTGTTTTGGTGGTAATTGCTTCTGCAGCCTTCCTAACGGGATCACATGTGAAAAATTATATATGCGCTCACTTCAGGTTTATATGGATTTGTATGGTATGTATTTGTGTTTGATCTCGTATTTCCTCTCTTATCACATTCCTTTACTTCTTTTGATCATTTCAACCAACAGAATATTTTTAAATTTTCTGGAGAATGAGTTTAGGATATTCTTGAAGGAATACACAAAAAAGATGCAGAAGGCTAACCTCTTACTGTCCTTGCTTTTCAATACTATTTGTTTGCTTTAAATAATTTGGGTTATAGGCTATTCTAAAGACATTTAGATGTTATGCATATATGGCTCCATTTCTTTTGACATGATTTATGTTATTTGATAAATAATAATATAAATCAATTGCTGTAGGTGAACGCCTACTTAACAGAACACTTGGTTGAAGTAAGGCATATTTAAAGGAACTTCTATAGCTTCAGAAATTGACTTTGAGCGTCTCAGTGACTTAATTCCACTACACGCTGATTTCTCCTTTACAGTATTCAACTCAGACGGAGACAGGTTTGTGTGAGCGGTTAGATTTGCAAATTGCTGATCTCCCAGTGACTTTCCCTCTTAGATCCCAGCTGAGTATGGTTACCTTGAGAGCTGTGGCATTAGCCCTGTTAGAGCATGCTCCACTGGGGAGTTCTCTGCTGTCTATTTTTAATGCTATTTAATGAAGGAGCGAGCGCCTCACTCCGCAATAAAAGAAGCATGATGGAAGACAGAGCAGTGCATGGTTTTGGATACTGGAGAAGGATATATGAAAAGGTACAGACTGGCTGTTGGATATGGTAATTTAATTAGTCCTAATGTATTGTACTAACAAATCAGTTGATTTTAGTGAGATAATTACACATGAATAGTCTGCAATGTGTTTTCATAAACCTCTTCAGTAATTCTTAGAAAGAAACTCAATCATTAGAATGCCTTAAAACTTAAAGGAGATACTAACCAAGGAGTTGCTGCACACATACTATTTTTCATACAAGCTGTCAGATTCTTGGATGGTGAGAAGTGCAGAAATAATTTCAGATTCCTGAAATACGGTTCTAGTGGACGGTCTGGAGCTTGTAAAATGTTCTGGGCATAAAATGACTAACATCCTTCTAAGATATTATAACCTGAAGCTCTGCCTTGTGAATTTGGGTTTTTCTTTTATAAACTTGGAGTCTGGTTCCAGAATTGTGGCAACCAAGTGAAGCAGGAAGTTTTGGTTGAACTTTAGAAAATTTGAGTTGTTTTCTTTCCTTATTTTGAGATAAGCACAATACATTTATCTTATCGAAGGTTAAGTATTTTTAAAATGTAGGTATTAGAGTCAGCACTAATAATGAGTGGGGAATTATCTTAATGTTATAGCATGTAAAATATAAGAAGCCATCTGCCTGCAATGTTTGTATAATGCAGAACACCTGTCTGAGGTAGACAGTGAAAACGTTCAATCAGAAAGGTCTCTGTTATTCATTTTCATATTAACAAGATGCTATAATCAGGTTATATCTTTGTTCAAAGCAAAGCTAATTAGACAAATGCCTAAATAGTTTAAAAATTAATAAACATAAGAGAAAGTGAGAAATTTTTATTAAGTGGGGAAGTGAGTTATGTAATTATTGTTAAATAAAACCATTAAAGCTATGTGCAGAGTTTTTCCTAGGTTTTGCCCATTTCTATGAAGAATAAGCCCCCCAAAATAAACTACTAAGAGAAATGCATTGTAAGAGTTACTCTAATTTGTTGTTGTGTTTTCTACTCTGTCCTTCTAGAAGGGGATAATAATTACACACTGGCTGTAATATTGCCCTTAGTGGTCATGCTATTTGGACCACAATGCTGATATCTGTCTCAAGAATCTCAAGTCAGTGGGCATTCTTATCTGAATTAAATGTAAATGTTGTCTGTGGACCAGGTAATGATAACTTACATGAGTAGAGTGTAGAATGAGTCGACCCCTGAAGACACAATGTACAGCATAGACAGAGTGAATATGACTGAAGATTCTCATTAGGATTGGGAGACAGTTTGAAGTCCATAAGGTTGGAAACTGCAAATGAACCGTTTGCATAGAAGTTAATGTAATTCAGATCTGCTTTGCGACAAGGTTAGGAGAGAATGTGGGGCTTAAAAATGATGTGGACAGTGAAAATCATTTCTTCAAATGGTAAGTACTGACATCATTCTAACTGGTACCACACGGTGATAGCGTGTTTAGAAATTTGTGAATTTCTAATCAGAAAAAGAATTGGCTTCCTTAGAAATGCGTTATGTCACCTGGAAAGTTCTGGACACATTTTAAGTCAGTGATGAACTTATAAAATACAGGCTTCCTCTCTTTAGACAAAGGATCTTTATTTCTTAGGGAATCTGTGGTTCCAGAGGCTCTATGTTTCTGCTGACTTTGCTTTCTTTTGTTTTTCATCCTAACATTTAAAGTTAAATATGATAAATAATTACAAGCAGTGCTATAAGTAAGTGCTGAAGGACTATTAAAGGTAAAGAATATTAGCAAGATGTATCTGTGACTGCGTTAACTTTTCTCAGGCTATCTTTGCTTCTGAGTGTTAGTTTCCTTTAAGGTACATTTATGTCAAGTTCTAATAAATTGCTTTTTTTAGTGCCTTATCTAAATTAATTTTGCTCATTTTGGATTAAACGTGGCACTACATGTTCACAGGATTTATTACTTTTATTTACATCACAACCATTTCATGGCCCTGAGGATCAGATATAAGCTGAGATACAAAGTATTTAAATTGTATACATAAGTATAATATTCTTGATAAAAAAATAAACGGCTTGCACTGGAGCTTCAAGTTCATTCAGCAGTGTTTAATGTTCAGTAACCTTGCTGCCTTTTGGTCTCAAAATCCTCTGCGGTCTGGTGATCTTTTCTTAAGGTATAGAATGCCCATGTAACATTTTGCATATACCTTTCTCTAATATTACTGGGACGTTTCTGCACCCCCAGAAATAGCTGCGCAGGTAAACCAAAAAGTGAATTGAAATCATTATACTAGGAAAATGGAGAGCATTTTGAAAAAAACAAAAGGATTGGCTTGAATATAACAAATTGACTCTCTATTTTCAGACTGAATCCTTAGTATTATGTTATGTTCTTCTTTATTAGCTGTCGGCATAGAGCTGAGTGTTGTCAGGTGGAATGGGTGTTAGTCACTATCTATGGCCACAGTAGATCAATATTTTGAATTCCTTCACACACTTTCCCAAGGAGATGTCTTCTGGCAGTTTTTATACCTCCGCTTAACGTACGGGTCCATGCCAAATATTATATAAGATTTTTCTGAGTTTTATAATCAGATGATGCCTATTAGGATAAAATTGCAGTTTGACTTACTAAAATACTGAAAAATTCGCCCCAAATTCTCTCACTCACGGCACATATTCTTAATAAATGGATGCATTTTTAAAGTAACATACTTTACAATTGCTTCTTCTGTCTAGCACCAGAAAATAATGTCATTTTCTCCAGGTGAAGGGGAGAGGGGACATGCTGGTAATCATCCCTTTTAAGAACAGGCCTCTTAATCACATTCTAACATTTCACATTACTTCAAAATGACACAACAGTTCGTAAATTAGAAATCCACCATGGAGAACACACAAAGTATTGAGATCTCGCTAACAAAAGCCCTTTTGTAAATAATAACATTGGTTTTAAGATAACTGAAAAGAAATATGGTTTTAATTGAGAGGAAAATTTCAGATTTTTAACAAGAAACAATTACGTCATTTTTTATTTCAAATATTTTGGCCAAGTTTGAGATTTATCTGGCATATTGTGGTTGATGCTTCCACCCAGAATCACGTTGTGTAATGTGTAATCTTTTTTTCTGCAGGGCTGAGACATATTCACAAAGCTTATCTACCAAGATAAACCAGTAATCTCTTCCTGATACCCACACAAGCTAGGAAATAAGTCCTTGTGATAGGGACATCCAAAAGAAGAACTCCGTGAATTCTTAACTAGACTTAGATCAGGAATGCTTAATAATGAATGAGCATTCCCTTACATTTGTATGATCCTACGCTGATTCTCTATCACGCAGTAAATACTTGAGATAAGAACGAGGACCTTCTCTAGGGAAGTGGAAACCAGATGAGCAGCTTTTCTTCTAATCCCTAAGATACAGTATTCGCTTTGGAACATTGTTGTCCCTAGAATCATACTTAACAGGGGAAAAAAAACTCATGTTGACATATTTTGATCTAGTTGCAATTAAGAAGCAACACCTATAATTGAGGTAAATGTTTCAACATATTTAGAGAACAAAATGGGACAACAATTTCAAAAAGTTTTAAGGTCCTAGCAGTCCAAATATACTATCCCTTGACCTGTAAATAAAAAGGCCTAGCATTCTCCATTCCATAACTTGAGTTGCTTTCAGGGGATCTCATTGCTATTGCAGAAACCTGGAAGAATCAAGCTATGGGTCAAAAGAGGATGCAGGAAGGGCATGGAAACTCCCTGGAATTCAGGACTACCCACAATTATTTTATTGTTATTTGTTCATGAACTCAATAGGAAAAATAAGGAGCTATTAAATTGCTTTTGTAGCTTTTATTAAAAAAAAAAGTATAGATTAAAATGCTTCTAGAAACACAAGCTAAAACCCTCACACAAAGTTCTAATATTTTTTGATACGAAAATATCTATCCTCTGCATTGACATATTTTTCTCAGCATTTTGTTTGTTAAAATGTGAGTTTGGTGGAAATCCCAGCATTGCTGGCATTTGACTCAATTTAATCACTGTCACTTTTGGACAGAAAATGAGTAGATTCCATGTGAGTATGTAACAGAATCAAGATTTCTGCA
Source organism: Mustela erminea (assembly GCF_009829155.1). Taxonomy (NCBI): domain Eukaryota; kingdom Metazoa; phylum Chordata; class Mammalia; order Carnivora; family Mustelidae; genus Mustela; species Mustela erminea. The sequence goes on along the minus strand of NC_045614.1, from coordinate 65,209,869 downwards.
GCATTTGCAAGCTTCAAATATTCACTGGTTCTTCACAAAACTATTAAAAAAAAGAGAGAGAAAGTGTGTGTGTTAAAAAGAAAAAAGAAGAAGAAGAAGAACCTTCAATTAGAAATATGGCATTTTCTTTTTTTCTTTATTTTAAAGAAAGAAGATTAAGGTTTATGGTTAGATGATGACTCTTTAAGCCAACATAACAGACAGTTGAGTTAAAATTTCTATTGAATTCTGCCAGATTAATTAATTGTCATGAACTTGCCACCATACCTATGATTCTTTTCATTTATCTGGCTTACAGGAATGATCAGGTAACACTTTTAAATTACATAGTTTCATATGTGTTTATTTTAAACTTGCTTAGATATGTTGATATTATTGGAATTTTAGGAAACTGCCAAATAATAGGCATAAGCACTAAGATGAATTCATAAATCCCACTGCAGGCAGCCAGCTGGTACTGAAGATTCTTCTTCTTCTCCTTTTTTTTTTTTTTTTTCCCCTACTTAGGTGATGATTTAACTTTGGTCATGGCAGCTAATTCCTTTGTGAAGATTAAAACCTTTCTCCAACCCTGAAATTTCCATATAATCACTCACAGAGTCCTGGAAAGATAAAATAATAGAATGAGCGATCATGTTGCGTGTACACGTGTTGCTCTCTGCTTAAGTGCAGTTAGACACTTTAACTGGACGCCTTCATCTTTATAGTAATTATTGTCTTCATCCACAGCAATAGATGACCTAGTTTTTAGGGTTTTTTTTTTTTCAGCATCATGGGATAAGGGCGTATATATACATAGTTAAATGTTAGAGTTTATATATTAAAACGATTACACATATTCTAGAACAAGGATGTCAATATTCCTCTGAGATTATTCTATTCCATAAAGGACCATAATGTCTGAGGTTTTTTTTTGTTTTTTTTTGTTTTTTTGTTTGTCAGATACTGTCATGAACTCTAGACAGAGAGATGTTTTGAATTTAGTCGAGCTTCCGATGGAAAGTAGGGTTCAAAGTAACTGATGGGATGTAGAGCAGACGTGCACTCGGAGCTTCTCTGGGAGGCAGCAGGTGACTTGCTGTGTGCAGTGAAGGCAGGATTTACCGCTGAGCCTCCACGGGGGTCTGCAGGTTACAGATATGTGCAAAACTTGGACTGAAGTAAAAGGTCTTGAGAAACAAGGCCTAAATATGGTATTGTATCCACGTCTGACTACTCCCCCACTTCACTCTGTAAATACACAATTTAGCACCTGAACATCCAGTCCTAGTGTCTGGCTTCCGGGTCTGCATAAGGAACAGTGTGACGATGGCCATGACTCTAAACGCCTCCATGCGTCACAGTTTCTGCAGGTAAAATTGTGAGTGATACCCATCCGGTATGAACAAACGACTAGTTAGGCAGCTTTAGCCATTGAGTGAATTCCTCATTGCTTCAATTTTCTCATTTGTAAAGTCTGGATCGGGCTTGTCTTGAAGGGTTGAAGCAGAACCGAAGAGCTGAGCACAGGCACATAGGTATCATGCACTAAAAAGAAGCTGTCCTCTTTTCATATGAAAACCTTTAGAGAGTTAACCTGACAGCATAGACAAGACAAACTTTAAGATCTGGTGGTGGTGGTGGTGGTGGTAAGTAATTAAGAGTATAGCTCTTTTTTCCTATCCTGTAACATTTTTGGTGGTTAACACTGGAGACTAGCTTTACTCTTTTTCTGTGTCTGTGAAATATGGAGAGCCAAGCGAAGGTCAGAACGACTCCAGGAGTGTGCACTGCAGAAGAATCCTGATATATCACAAGGCTGGCACCTTGCGTCAGTCTTTAAGGGAAGGGGTGGCCCAGTTCAGGTTTGTCTACAAAATGAACACATAGACATTGTTTTTCTGAAGCAGGTCAATTGTATCATTGTTACTGTCTAAGAGGGGTGGCTAAAAAATGGAATCATTGAACAAGAAAGGTTTGGAAGGGATCCGTGACGGAATAAACTTCAATCCTTTGTTAAAGGATGAAAGCTTTTAAGTGGTAGATTTGGACTGTATCTGAGACGTTAAAGCAAGTGACGCCTTGGGCTTGCTGGTGGGCTCCCTGATCCCCCACAGAAGGCTTGGTTTCTAAGCACTGAGTGAGCTGTTTGGACTGAGTAGCTGATCTGACCTCTGACCCTGAAGCATTCCCTCTTACTGTTGCTGAAATGAATCATTTCTGCACTCATGTGACAGTGGCCAGAGGAGGGGAGAAACTCCCCTCATAACTGGGATTTAATCAGTTGGTTCCCTCATCAGGAAATGGGAACCATGAGGAGTGTTCAGTGCAGGAGAAGGTGAGCTGTGCAAAACAATAAGGTTGTTAAATAATTGAGCTTTCTTTTCTTTCTTTCTTTCTTTTTTTTTTTTTTAAGATTTTACTTATTTGACACAGAGAGAGAGATCCCAAGTAGGCAGAGAGGCAGGCAGAGAGAGAGGGGAGGAAGCAGGCTCCCTGCCCAGCAGAGAGCCCAATGAGGGGCTCGATCCAAGGACCCTGGGACCATGACCTGAGCTGAAGGCAGAGGCTTTAACCCACTGAGCCACCCAGGTGCCCCGAGCCTTATTTTCTATTATAATTTGAATATCAGCCATTTCTTCTGAAGGAGAACACACTCAGAAAGTTATCTCATGAAAATTCTCAGAAGGCATCTGAGAATAAATCTACAATCCTTTGGTATTCTGATATTTGCTGGGAAACAAACTAAAAACAAGGAAAGAGTAGACAGATTTTATGTATTTTATTTACATATATATAATGTCCATCATATGCATCTTATTATAAGATATATCTTATAGATCTTGTTTATCAGATATGTGATATATATCTACAATTGGCATGTATCTGTATCTATACCTATAGCTAGAATCTGCATAATATTCATACTTAAAGTCATCTAACTAACTCACATTAAGCAAAAAAGCAAGTTGGCCCAACAGCATATTTCCTAATACATTTTTCCACTGTCCTTAGCAGTCCTTGCTTGCACGTGGCAGATATTTAATCAAAATTTGTTGAATTAAAATTTGATCTTTATATTGTTGAAGGCATCTAATATTCAGGACTTAAAATCATCCCCCAGTAAAGTTTTAATTGCATTTTCCCTGAAAGTTTCAGCTTAGTGGACTTGACATTCATCTTTCTGAAAAAGAGAACAACGGCGTGCCCTTGTATGTGACATTGTAATGACGCTCGGGATTGCTTGGGCTCTCACAACGGAGGCCCTTCTTCAGATCTCAGGCTGGGACTTGGGCTTCTACAGGAATACCAGGCCTCTAGAACTTTAGTCCACTTGAACGGAATACATAGATCACCTTTCCATCCGCGTGGAAGGGAATTAAGGTCAACACTCCGTTAATATGGTCTTGGGGGAAGGGATGAGGCAAAGGCAGGTTCACAAGAAATTTCCAAATCACTGGTACACAGAGCTAGTGACAACTCATGTTTGCTGGACAGGTGCCTGTGGAGAGATTAACCATAGTGAAGGTGATCCAGGATGTGAGGAGAGAATTCACTCCTCTAAAGCCTGAGGGACCAGGCAGTGCCGGATTAGAAGGCAAGGGTGAGGAATGATGGGTGAAGGGAACCTGGCAAATTGGGGGCCTCCAGTCCCCACTTCCTCCTGAAAGCAGAGCAGCTCTTACCAAATGATAGGAGGGGCTGCCTTCTCTCCCTGCTGTATGGGAAAAGGAGTTTGGCGCACGGAGGGTTTAGATTTCAATGTGTGCCCAAATTCCATGCAGTATTTTATTATTTGCCATCGCTGATTCTCCTAGGATAAGATTATGGCCCCAGTGCTGTTCACAAAGAAAGTTAACAAGGTCTCCTTCAGGAGAGTTTACTCTTAGCACCCTTCCAGGAGCAATTTGGGACTTTATCTAAGAACTAAAAATGATTTCACATACAATTGTGGTAGACTTGTGATTTGTACACTTTGCAGATAAAACCAATAGGTACATCCAACAGAAGGACATTTGTATAATCAGAGATTCGCCTGACGGATCTAGCAAGAGAAGAGAGCTCTAAAATCAATTTTTCTAAAATCACTAGAGAACATTACCTCATTGTTTCGACCTAGCTGTGAAAATGGATTGATTTTGATGTTTTAAGAAAGGCTGAGGGAATATCCTTGTTTTATCATTTATAGATTAGATCCTGGGGCTTAGACAAGTATCAGATGGGTTGCACTGGTCATCAAGGAATTCATAGCAGTGAGAAGAACCCAGACCTGCAACTTGAAAGAACTCATCTATTTTACCCCAAGTCTTGGTGAACTTACCTGAGGTACTGAACTGATAGAAAGCCAACTTTTGTGCATTCTGGATGAAGGACATTCTAAGCATTCAGGAGATCTAAATGAAAGGAATGTGATATGTTGCTGTACTTTTTAGGGAAGCTACTGAGTGGCCATTTGTGGAGGAAATCTGTACTTATTTCCGTATTGATTAGGTCATTAGTCCCATTTATTCTCTCTATGGGAATTACTTCACTTGACTTGCTCCTTCTGCTCTCTGAACTACCTCACTTCTCCAGGCAAAAACTCTTCTCAACAGAGCGATTCAAGATTTCTGTAGTTCAACCTGTATCATTTGTGGATACCCCAGGGACAGTGATAAGAAAAATCCATATTCCTCTATTGATTCTGACTTTACCTTTGGGTCTATTTTTGATCGAAAGTTACTTTTGGGGTTTTTTTTTTTTTTTTGAAATCTTATTTTCTCAATTGTTTTACAGTGTAAATGTTAACTGATATTTACAAGCCGCCTCTTGTGTGAAAGGGACTTGTGTGATCATGTGCTGTCCACACCAGTCCACCCTCGGTTGTTTTCACAGCTGTGGCAAAGTTTCTGTTGTAACATACTTGAGAATTCTTGTCTAAGGAAAAAGAAAGACGTACATTTCATCCTTATTTTGTTTCTTTATTTGTAACCTAGTTTATACTGTCATATGTAATAGCCATGGGAAACCCAGAGATTTAGAGCTAACCTAGAGATTAGCAACTGAGAACCAGGGGGTAGTGAAAGGTTATGTGGCTGGGCCATAGCCAGGAAGGACATGGAAATTAACTTGTAAAGCTGGTACAGAGTGACTAGAAATCTGTCTGTCTGCATCTCTAATTTGTACTTGTGGTTGTCATTTGAGACAAAAATGGATTCTTAGCTTCTGATTTCACCTCCGCTTGGGAAAAACTTTGATTTTGTACAAGCTTAAAAGGCAGTAGGCTTGAAGTCAAGGTGACCTAACTTTGAATCTCATCTCTGCCTCTCACTGGTTTGGTCAAGTGATCTTCAATTTTCTTATGACAATATTGTGGGCAGCAATGCTCCCTTCATGAGTTATCATCTGCAAAATATTTGCCTCAAAATGGAAATGTTATCTCCTTCCTGCTTTCTCCTACAGGGACTGTTTATCCATTAGAACATGGAAACCTATAAGAACATGTGTAATGAAATTTTATATCAATTTTTTTAAAAGAATATAGAGTTTTAGTTTGAGTCATTAAGTATTTTATCTGTCCAAGGATTACTGGAAAAAAAAAAAAAAGAGAGAGGATGATTTTGGGGGGTGGTGGGATTCTTTTGTATTGGCTTTTGTAAGATGCTAACAGTACATATCACGTAGTTAAGGAAAATAATTAAACAAAAACCACAACAGCACATCTAAACATGTATCTTTACCCACTGCCCAATAGCCTGATACAATGCTATTGATTTAAGGGACCAAGTGGTCCCTGCTTACATAAAAATAGATACCCAGGGATAAGTGACTAAGTGAAAATAGTAATTAAAATTTTTTTTTTAAGATTTTACTTAGTTATTTGACAGGCAGAGATCGCAAGTAGGCAGTGAGGCAGTGGGGGGTGTTGATGGGGTGGGGGAGCAGGCTCCCTGATGAGCAGAGACCCTGATGTGGGGCTCAATCCCAGGACCCTGGAATCATGACCTGAGCCGAAGGCAGAGGCTTTAACCCACTGAGCCACCCAAGCACCTCAGTAATTAAAACCTTTTTGAGTATATAAATGAAAAAATTATTTCGGAAGGTACTTGTTAAGTTATAAGCAGAGTTGATAGAAGAATTATCTTTCTTTCCCCCCCTCCCCCTTAATGGATTCACATGGTTTGGGCTTTTAAATGTACATTGCTGGTACTATTTTGCTATTCTTTGTAGTGAAGGCATCTCACCTTGCTCTGCATGTGAGTGTTCTACACTATCCCTCTGTCAAGGTAGGGAAAAATGCCACACTGTTTCTTTGTACACTGCCTTCCGTCCCATGAGGAAGAGCCAATGCCAGGTGCATAAACCTTTTGTCAGTCCACCTCCCAACATGTATTTATGCAATTACTGATATCGAGGATGGAATTATCCACTTGTACTAATATGTTCCCCCTGAAATTATCTTCTGGAAAACTTGAGTTAGAATTAGCCAATCTGAGCTTTTCTCATAGACTGTTTGTCCTCAATTTGTTTTCTACCAAGTCAACCCCAGACACCTGGAGCGTCGCACACTTGGTCTTTGCCTATGTATCCCGTGTGTTTGGCACAGAGGGTGACGGTTGCTTTTGGCAGCTGTACAGGATCAAAGTGGCCCTTTTATCCTTCTACCCTCAGGGAGTCAGTTTCTCAGATAAAGGAAGTGGTGAGGTTAACAGAAATTTCAGCTTATACTGAAATAATAGTAAAGTGCAGTATGTATGAGAATCCTATTTATTAATTGTCAAGGACAATGGCTTTGTTAAATTACTGGACAAAGAAATTTAGGGGCAGTGTGTACTTTTTAGTAAGTGAATATTTATACTGTATTTTGTGGTCTGAAGGAAACTAACCACCAGAATTATCTTATTTATATTCCCATTTAGCTAACCTGAAGAAATGGAAAATCTTAGAAATACTATCTATAGGTAATATAAGGATTTATTTGATAAGCAATATATGTCATTTTATATACAGAGAGGATTGCTCCAAATTTCTTAATCTGTATGATTTGTCATATCCATTAGCTAGGTTTACTTGGATAAATATTGACCTAGGCCTAGGGGGTTACCTGTAATTTTATTTTGGGGAATTTTTTTATGAAAAGAGAACAGAATAACAGAAAATGAATATATATGCACACTCTCTTGTACATATGCATGTATATGTTAAAAATACATAAATACATACAAACATATGTTATAGACTATATATTACATATGCCATAATTTGTATATTTACTCCAGTTATATTATAGAGATTATTCTTCTTGGGAGATCAGTGATGGCATGACCTAAGCTTCTTTTCTACTGTCTTTTTCTTCTGTATTCTTATTTTAACTGATAAAGAACAATATCCCATTAAGGATAGGGTTATAGAACAGTGTCAACAAAGAGAGGAAACTTGCATTTGCTCCTGTTCTCTGCCCGTCTGCACCGATAAAATGGCAAGATGGAGCTAGAAGGTAGTGTGGTCAATTTATCCTTTCAAATGAAGAGGTAGAGAGTTCTCTAGACTTTAGGTTTTGATTCCATAACTCTTCCCCAGTGACCAAAATGAACTACACCATCTGTTTTATAAATGTCTCTTGGTGATCTCAGACCCACGTCTTAACACAAATGAAGCATCCTATTCCTTAGGCCAGTCCTATTATGGAAGGAAGGGAGTGTGCATGAGTACCAAGTAAGTGCTCTCAAGGGGAAGTCTCAGATGATGGCCTTCTTCCTTCTGTACCACATGGGAAGGGCATCCCTGAAGTAGTTCTCACACCTATGTATGCATCAGAATCAGTTGGGGGCTCTGTTCAGATACAGTTCACTAGACCCAGCAGCAAGTTTCTGATTCAGGGGACCTGGGGTGAGGCCCACATATTTGCATTTCTAGCAGATTTCCAGATGGTGCTAATGTGCTGGTCTATGGACCATAACATGAGAACTACCGATCTAAAACACAAAACTTCTTGTTGGAATATAGATTTTCCATGATTGATCTGAAATATTAAATTCAGATTCATAACCTGAAATATTAAAGAAATACTCTAAAATTTCAAAACAAATTAAAAAAAAATAATTTCAGTTGACTTTGAATTTAAAATTATTACTATTTTAAAAACATAGCATCTTAAGAAAAGAGGTAAAGATTGCAAATTCCATAGAAAAACAGGTAGGAGCCTGGATGATTATAGGGAGATGCTAGTTTCCCCTGACGTTGTATTCTAAGGGTCTCCAGTATGGGCCTCTAAATCAATGGAGATGACATAATCCCTAATCCACAAAACTGACTATTCTGAGCATCAAGAAAATCTTTTAAATGAAAGTTAGCACTAGAGATGAAAATTATGAAAGCAAAAATTGTGTGGGCAGCAGTTTATAATTGCCTTTTTCATAATTGCCTTAAACCGGAAACAACCCAAATATCCTTCCAAAGGTGATTGGGCAAACTGTGGTGCATCTATAAAGTGGAATATTACTCAGTGATAAAAAGGAGCAGATTACAAATCCACACAACAATTTGGATGGGTCTCAAGGACATGACATTGAGTGAGGGAAACCAATCCCAAAATGTCGCAGACTGCATGATCCCATTTATAGAATATCTCAAAATGGCAAAAATATAGCCACAGAGAAGGATGGATTAGTCAATGCCAGGAGATATGTCCAAGGGGAGGTGAGATTGGAAAGGGAAGGCATGGGGAGATTTTGAGGGTGCTGGACATCCTCTGTAGCTTGATTCTGGTGGTTGTTACACAAACTTATACACGTGTCAAAATCCATAGAACTCTACAGCTCCCACTTGTGACAGCCAAGTTTACTATATGATAATTTTATGATCACACAAAAATGATTTAACAATTAAAAAAATAAAAATCAGAATAATACTATCTTTCAGTTATACCAATACCTGGATTTGCATCATTATATGAGGTGAGAGTATCAACTTATTTAAATAAATAAAAATGCTTTATCTTGAGCAAAACCAAAAATAAATGATCTCTAGAAGAAGGATTCTTTATAAATATGTTCTTAAGGCCATTTGCTGCAGGGAGTAATCCTAGGAAACATTTGGGATTTGGAAAAATCTGCCTCATGTAATCTTTATCTGGTCATCTCTAGCACCGTCATTCCATTTCCTCCTTTGTTCTTTTCCTTGAAATCTTTTCCTGCAAGTTTTGTCACTTTCCAATGTGAATTTCAGGGGCAGGATTGTTCTTATCATTTATACTAGCTGGAAAAGACAGACAATGCTAGAACCGTCATCCAGTTACCTCCTACATATGTGCGTGAAACCTCAGGAACTGCCATCCTCCCACAGCTTGAACAGCCCAATGATGACTCCTTCAGAGTCTTGGATGAAAGCCAATATCATTTTGAAGTAGCTATAATTTTTAGAGACACTGAGGACTTTCAAGAAGAGTCTAGAAGGTCTGGGTCACTAGAAGTGTTGGCAGCTGAATTCCAGCCAGAGCTCTAATCGGATAATATCCATAAATCTCTGTTGAATGGATGCATGTGCCTGTCCCAGCAAGAGGTAGTCAGTTGCTTATACATCTATAATGCTAACTCTGTGTGAGGTACTTTTCTGAGTGTTTACATAAATTCACTTGTTTAATGCTCCCCATCATCTGTGAGGTAGGGGCTCTTCCTATTTCCATTTTCAGATAAGGAAACTGAGGCATGGAGACACTTAGTAATTGGCTCAGTCTGTAGAGGAAGCTGGCTTCCCCACTGGAAATCTAGCTTCAGAGTCCAAGCAGTTCACAGCTATACAGCACTGTGGTTCTTGTGGGGTTTTCTTTGGCTCTATTTTTTTTCCTTCTAGGGCAGACTGATATTTTTGCCCATGGCACATTTCAGTTTCCATGTGACTCACCAACCCTGAGGTTATTCATACTCTTCTACGAACTTGACCTTCTTACACCCACTGGACAGGATGTGCAGATTCTAGTTTGAACCCAGTTCATCAGGATGCTGTGGGATCCTGTGTGACTGGATTCAGCTCAGTCCCAGAGGATCACTGTAGATAGAGGCTGCACCACCTTGGGATCTGGCACATTCCTCAAAGAAATCTCCATACCTGAATCCTAGCATGGTGGTCAAGATGTGATCTCATGGACCTTAGAACCAGCCCTTCTCCAGACAGGGTAACATTCTGGCTCGGACCAGAGGTCATGCACCCCACTTTATGGTACCAAAGTCTTCTGTAGCTCATTTACTTCTCAGTTTAAAGATTAATAGAAGTATCAAGTACTAAGTATGCTTTTTCTTGTGTTCCAGTGGGATATCCAAGTCAAATTTACTAATAAAAAATAATTGCATCTTTCTGGCTAAGGATAGCAGAAATTATACTTTGTTAGGATAAAGAATATGCTTATTACATGGTTTGGCAACTTTCTTGAATTATCACTCATGATTGTATATGTGGGTGTTGCTTTTACTTCTCAGTGAGCACTTACCAAGCGCACAGATGGAACAACGTGAAGGGAGGCATGGACAGGGCATGGGTATCTGAGACTTACGTTTGAATAATATCAGTGTCATTTGACCTTGGTCAGGGACTCATCTTTTCTAAAACTTCAGGTTTTATCCTTCCCTGTCTCCCTCCCTTCCTCCCTTCCTTAAATGTGTGTGGATGAGATGAGTGGCAGTGGCGAGAAAAGCACTATGTGGAAAGGGTTCCTTGCAGCATTTGGCAAATAATATAATATACAAAAACATGTTAACTATTACTGTTTATAGTAAGAGTTAATGCAACTGTGTTTAAGTGAGTCCAATATGAACAATGAACAAATAGGGGAATTTGTGCGTATCATGATTCGGATACCAATTTTGTGTTTCACGTTAAAAAAAAAAAAAAAGTGATAGAAAGGAACATTGTCCTTTGGCTACAAAAATCTGCTTCCAAAGCTCTCCTCCTGGTGACACCTCAGTAGGTCTTGTGAGGAAATAAAGTAATTTAAATACGAGTTCAATCCCATCACAACCACAGAGGAAAATCTGTCTATGAAATGAACACTTCATGGCTTAACTAGCTGTCTTATAAACAGATGTTTTCGGAACTGACCCTCGTTGGCCCCCAGGCCCTGGGGTGTGTGAGGCTGCATTTTAAGAGAGAGTGTACAAATGTTATGCACACTTACGCGTGCTGAAACGTCGAGTCCAGGCCAGTCTTCTGCAGCTGGGAAGAGCAATTAGCAGCTTCATGAATTAGGGACTTGTTTACACTGTTGTCCAAGATAATCATTTGTTTGTTTTAACGAAGATGCTCTATCTTTATCAGAGGCATCAATCCTCATATTTAAATGATAAGGTCTTTGCATCTCACAAATAATGTTTGGATTTCACAGCAGGAACCCTGTCACAGCCAGTATTTTCTCTCGCTGACTTTAGTAATCAAGACACAAGTTACATATACATTTCAAATTACTCTTCATTTAGGAAAACATTATCTGATCTCTTCCAGCGATTTTTCTGACAGACTTATTTTTAAAAATACTTTTATATGAACTCCCAGTACAGAGACATAGGTACCCATGTACAGAACATACACATGTGTGTGTGTGTGGGAGAAAATTTTACAAAAGAAATCCTAGCCTTACCAAGGGCCATAAGGTTCTCTAATTCTTACCCCTTCTAGTCTAGTTCATTTCATTCCACTCTATCCTGTGTTCTGTTTACTTCATTTTAAAAATTGAAGTTAAACCAATGATTTGACTTCGTGATTTCCTCACAGATCATAACCTAAAGTTTGAAAAACACTGATCTACATGTCAACTCACTTATGATTCTTTGTTTTTTTTAAATATATATATATATTTATTTATTTATCAGAGAGAGAGAGAGAGCACAAGCAGAGGGAGTGACAGGCAGAGGGAGAAACAAGCAGGCTAGCCTCCCCGCTGAGCAGGGACTCCACTGTAAGACTCTGGGATCATGACCTGAGCCAAAGACAGACACTTAACTGACTGAACCACCCAGACGTCCCTAAATTCACTTATCATTCTATCTTTTGTCCCAGAATTCATAGAAAGGAGTGCATCTGGCATTATTGTGTCTTATTGATCTTCAGCAATGTGTAATCTTAATATATCGATCTACTGAGTAAATAAATGCTAGTTAGTACCCCCTTGAAGTCAATAATAATCTAGTCACTCAATAAGTACTTATGGATGAATCAGATAAAGTATTTCAGAAATCATCACTGTGAGTCATTATTAAACTATGCCCAGTTTCCCCAGAAGATCTGGACTTCTTGAATAGGTGACCAGTATATTTCTAGAAAATGCCTACAGTCTGAGTTGTGTTCTTCCTAAACCATAGCATACAAGGCCAGTTTTTTCCAATGCACATGCCTTAAATGTTTTATAATACTCTCGATATACTATCAGCAGTTAATATTTTAAACAATTGCAAAAGTAATCCATCTCTCCTGGTTCAGATAATCAGAAGGCATTCACAGAAGACATTGATCTTTTGAGAACCATTTGCTAATTTCCTATTATGTTCCAGATACCTTAGTGATTCCTAGAGATCCAGAAATAAGCAAGGCACAGTCCCTGACCTTGACGAACATATAGCCTGAGCTTCCGACAAATTTAGGACCCTGTGTGAAGAGCGCTGAAATGGAGGTGTTTGCCCTGAATGGTGCTCAGTGTGCACACAGAGGAAGACTAGACTGCGGGCAGTGGCAGTGAGGAGACAGGGATTTGATAAAGGAGGAGGTGACTTCTTAATCTCATCTTGGTTAATATATAGGTTTTGAGTCATAATCTCTCACGTGTTATAAAAATAAGTTTGTCCAAAGAAGGAAAACTTTGGAGGATGGAGGGGTGGTCTGTGGCCCCAACTAGTGTAGAGGCTTCCTGTTTTCTACCAAAAGCACTCTACTGGTCAGCAGTAACTAAATCAAGAGACACAGATGTACACTGGCCCCCAGATGGGTAAATATTCACGTAAATGCTCGTAATAAAAACTGCAGAGAGCCGTTTTGTGACAAGTGTCGCAGGTGTGCATTGCACCATCTGCTGGCACAGGGAGAGCATGAGACACCCTGCCAAGGGCCAGATCCATGCTCTAGCCCCAACAAGCCTTCCTGGCATCCTTCTCAGGCCTTCCCGGGTTACCGACCTTGACTTTTTTCTCTTTTTGACCTGGTTCCCTGCAAAAGGTGGTTTCATAAACAATCATAAGGTCTTGTTTCTAAATTACTGAAAATTCTTTTAAATGTTTACATTTGAATTGTTCTTTTTAGTTTCCCCAGGGGGGCCCAAGGGGCTGGTCTGTCCCCACACGGAGAAATGAGCAAAATGACATCTATAAAGGGTGGGTCTAGCCAGCAGAGGACCACTCGCTGTGCTTGCTCTTGACTTTGGCTACTTATTCTAGTTTGATCTTTCCAGACGTGAGCAGTCAAACTCTGCCAGCCCCTTTTCCTGCACACTTGCCCCAAACGCTCATCACTGCTTCAAACTCACTCCTCTACCTCTTTTTTTTTTTTTTAATTTTATATATTTATTTGACAGAGAGAGATCACAAGTAGACAGAGAGGCAGGCAGAGAGAGAGAGAGAGGGAAGCAGGCTCCCTGCTGAGCAGAGAGCCCGATGTGGGACTTGATCCCAGGACCCTGAGATCATGACCCTAGCCGAAGGCAGTGGCTTTAACCCACTGAGCCACCCAGGCGCCCCACTCCTCTACCTCTTTTAAACCATTCTTGCCACTGGCTGTAGCCTGTGCCCTCCTTTCCGATTTCTACATCCCATTCCTGGAGAAAGGTCTGGAAAAAGAGAGACGTGCTTGGGAGGGATAGAGGGAGGTTACTTCCACCTCTTCAGTGTGTGTAATAACAGATTGAGATAATGAGGAACTACAGTCCTGAAGTTCACTTCTTGATGAGTAATTGTCAGACTCGGATTTGTAATTCTTCACCGAGGCCTTTGAGTAAATATTCCCCTGCTTACTTGTAGGACACCACTGTCTTCATCCTATTGGAAGAAAAGGAGTTTTCTTCAAATCAAGAATTAGTCTAATCTAACCTTTTCCCTTGGAAATTAGTGAAATATTTGATAAGGAGTCCTTTGGAATTCACTGTTTACATACTTAATGGAGAAAAAGAGAAGATGAGTCTTTGAAAAGCTGAGTTGAGTGAGTCTTCGTTTTCAGCACGCTATACATTTCTTCAAGGCAGATGCTGGACCATAAAAATCGTTGTACCTCTCACGATTCCTAGCAGAATGCCATGCACCTAGTTGGAGCTGGGTAAATAATTGTTTATTGACTCCACTATGTAAACAGACCTGATCACACACATGACCACACACACATGGATTGTCTGTGCGATGAGAGCTGGGTCCTCCAAGAGACTGCATGTTTCACTTTGACCAATTTAAATACGAATTTCCTCAGCCTTGTAAAACATCAAATACCTAATACTATTTAATATTCTCTTATTGATTCATTGTCCTTATATGAAAATCAGTTATTGAGCTGTGCTCATGAGAATAATGATTCAAGCTGTTAAAATTTCACCTCTCCGATGCCTATCCGGAAGAAGTGGTAAATGATGGGACATCAAGACAGACTCTTACCAGCGTGAGAGTCGTTACCGGCAAAGTTCATAGAATACCACTCAACATCTAGGAACACTATGCAAACGTTAGCTGTTATTATAATTGTTCAAGATGCTCTGTTATTAGAATTTGGGCACAGAGAAGCCAGAACACTTACATATTTCTTAGAGCTGGTTATAAAATTTTTAAAAAATCAGCACAATCAGTTCTAACTAACCCTATTATGTCCTACTTATTCCCTAAAAGAATCCTTTGATAGACAATAATAGTAAATACCTCTTGAGGTTGAAGTGAGGGTAGGTCGGTGTCTTTTAATTTGTATAATCTTGGGCAAATTTCTTGGCCTGACTGAGTCTCAGTTATCCCATCTGTAGAATGGAAACAATGATAGCTAATTATGTGTGATTGTGGGGAAGCAAATGAAATAATTTATATAAACTGCTTAACATTGTATAGGCGTTAACTCCTGTGTTAACATGGATATCCTTCGTGTATACTCTGTATCAGCATCATGTGAATTGCTGGTGGCTTTGGAATTACATTTAGGACAGTAACTTTTGGAGGTGCCAACAAGTAGACATATGTTAGATTTGATGTTGGAGAATTATATAAGTTAGTAGTGGCCTCTGAGAATTGGAGGTAAAAAATAGGATCCTATTTCATGTGTAAGTGAGAATTTATAACTTTGGGGGGAGTCACAGATTTTTTTTTTTTCAATTTACCAGAAGTATATAATATGTGGTCATGTTAAGAACTGCTAACTCAGAATTATGGTTTGGCGTATAAACGCAAATTGTATATATGTGTTTTAATACCTTTATACAATATTGAAAGATTTGAATTAGCAGCAGTGAAGTGTCTGGTGTTGGAGAATCTAACAAGGGTTTTAAGCCAACCAGTAAGTCAGAAGCTGGATTCTATTATGGCCACAGTGTGATTTTCACCTTCCAAAGGGATGTCCTGAGGTGTCCCAGGTATGCTTCTGGAAGGCTGACTCTGAGATGGAGTGTGGTATGCGGGATGTTTACTGTGGAGAGTTCTTGGGACCAATGCTATGGAGAGGCAGAGAGGGAGAAGGCAAGCCACAGTACAGTACAGGCCAAAGGATGAGAACAACTCCCAACTCCATGGGATGTTCTCCAGCTAGAATGATCTTCAGGTTGTGTTGCAGTGGTGGAGATAGCCAGGTCTTATGCTCCCACCTCCATCAGTTCTTGGATATAAATTATTCTAGAAAAAAGTGTGGCATTGGCTACTCAGCAGTCTGCAGCTGAAATAATCCCCCAAGAGGTCCTTCCTTGAAGAGTGATCCGTGTCCACCCCTGAGGTTGACCAGAAAGGTAAAAAATTAGCACCAGGATGCCCTAGAGCTAGTATGTTTCAAACCATACACCAGGGTTGAAGCAAAAATGGTCTCATATCACTCCTAGGGAGAAAAACCTTAACTAGACATGGGTCAGTTTTTCAAAGAAGCCACAGTCTGTAATAGATTTCCAAACACCCGAACCAGATCTCCCTGGAAAGAACAGCTCCCAGAAATCAGAATCTCTCTCATCTGGACTAGGGGCATAGTATTTGTACCCAAAGATCATTTCATCCCAAAGAAACTGTTACACTTCAAGCTTTGTATTACGAAGATTTTAAAAGATACAACAAACAGAAGAAATCGAATGAGAGACCCCCACACGCGCATCACAGAGTGTCAACATTTTGTCCTTCTCCAGAAGAATTTTTAATAGCATAAAGCGTAACCTCCTGTGTTGATCTGAGACTGATCCGGACAGGCGTGTCCTCAGAGGAGGGTGAGATTTCACAATGTTTGAAGTCATGGATGTCTCTTAATAGTGCTGACGTGAGTGCAGTTGAAGCTGTCAGAGCCTTGTTCTGGGAAGCGGCATGCCCATCCCCACGGACCTTCACGGTCCTGTGTCTGCATTTGGGGCACCTAAGAGGGCCACACTGTGAGTCACAGGCCAAGAGAGGAGCAGGACATTTAATGCATTTACTTCATTTTCATAATTCTGTTGTGTTGAGAGGACTCCTGGAAATCGGTGAATTTGGAAATGACTTGCCAGCCTCCTGTGCTCTCCGCAATTTTTCAGCCCACTATTTTTGATTTTCAAAGTCAAAATCAAAATTTCTGTTTAGGAAAGGGGTATCTGAGTGCAATTCTACAGAGAATGTCGAAAACAATGTCCGGGATCCGATTAGGACCCTGTGATTTGAACATCCGGACCAGATCTGATTCCCTTGCAAGTTCAGGTCCCCAGGCCGCCTGCCAAAGCGGACAGGCTAATGCTTCAGCCTGTCAGACCATGCCTTTGCTTGCCTGTCCCAGTCAGAGCCCCTCAGCTCTGGCGTGCTCGGGAGTGATTCAGCAGTCCATTTTACCCCTGCAAGAGCCAGCAGGAACGTGGTAGTTGTTTGGCCCCAGAGCAGGTGGTGGTGGGGGTTGTGGCGGTTGCATTTCCTCTTGGAGGTGGGGGCTCAGCTGTTTCCTTGGTCACGCGCCCCTAGTAAGTGCTTGGAGGAGGCAGGGGGCCAAGAATACAGCTGAGACTTGAGCTGCTGCCAGCTCCCAGCAGCTGCTACTCTGTTCTCTGAGCTGGAACCAACCCCAGGCTGCAATGTGGCCAGATCTGGCATTCGGGGAGGGGCCTGAGAGAAGTGTCACTTGCACATTCTGAGTGGCTTAACCCACCTGCTCTGTGTGTGTGTGTGTGTGTGTGTGTGTGTGTGTGCGCGCACGTTGTCTAATTTAGGGGATGATTCTCTGACATTCACATTATATGAAAAATCTTAGCTTGGTGAAGAAAGCAAGAATTTTACCCTTTTGAGGTCAGTGGATTTGCAGAACTTCAAGAAATTATTTTAAAAGATAAAGTTGAGGGTACCATTATCCTAAGTCAGAACGCATATGTTTAATATAAGCATTTTTTGGTTTATATTTGTGTCTTTCTACATATGCACAGAAGCAGCTTGGGAAGGTTAGTGAACGAGGAGCATCCCTAGAACTGAGTTCCCAGTTGTGACATGGCCTTTACAAAGACAGACATGTGATTTGGGGCATCATCATCGCCCTTGGCCTAAGCTTTTTCTTTGTTTATTTGTTTGTTTAATATGTTGATTAAAGATAAGAGAGCTTTTTTTTTAGGGGGAAGTAAAGAAGCTAAAGTAACTGGAAAGTTTTGAGCAAAATTCTATTCGTGGACATTCTAAAGAACCTACAGAATCAAACCTGGACTTAGATAACCACACATCTATGTATCTATTTCTACAGAGCAATCATTGTAGGTCCTTTAAAAGGGCTTACTGTAGAGTTGTTTTACCTAATATAAATACATCCATTTTGGAGGTTAAAACATCATATCAAATATTGAGGATCCGTTGTTTCTTTCATTTGGGAAGCGAGAAAAAACTCTCTGGGTAAACATCACGAGTTCATGACATTATCCTTCTGTTTAGACGTACCCCTGTTTTGAAGAGCCACTTAATGAACTCCACTGAATTTTGTAAACAATCAATACAATTCCGAAGCCTTGTGTCCAGGTCCTCCTAAAGAGGGGGGTTCTGTTCTAGTTGTCTCTGTTCCCCTCGTTCCTACCCAGGTACTTACTAAGAGTATTAGATTCATTCTGTTTGTTATGGTTTTGGAAGGAAAACATGATGTGTGTTGTTGTGGTGTTAAAAATACCTAGATCATTGCTGACGGTATTGACTGGTCCTTCTCCAAATTCTCAGATGTTAGCTCCAGACTTGCTCCTTGTCCTCAAAGAACAGTGACTGCAGGCAGGTGGTGTTTGAAAGTGACAAACCTATATGGGGACTGCTCAGTGAAAGGGTCTAATAGAGGAGCATACATGGAGAAAGCTATAGACGATTACAGATGTCATCCATGTACCTTTCTCTGAATCCAAATTGACAAAGGAGAAGGGAATCATGTTTCTTTCAGTGAAGTTATAGGGTCTGTCCACATACTGTTAAATTTTCTTGACATCTTTTTGTTGATTTTTTGTAGAGGGAGGTCTGTTTAGAACACAATATTCAAGTCAGTGGCTCCATTTAAAACATCCTTGAATTCTTAAGAAATTTGAGCCAGTCTGACTTGCAATTTTTACAGACTTAGGTTGTTTAATGCAACTGAGTTGTATTGATTTTCATATTTATTCCAAGCACAAAACACATTTTGTCTTAATTTATATCACAGTGTTTATATGACTAGTTTTGAGATTCCTTTGACATTTTAAAAGTGGATTGAAAAATTTTGTTACATTGGTTTGTGTGTAGGGTCATTTTCTTCAGTTTCATCTTTGGCATCCATTTAAAACATGTTTTCATAGACTTAGTTCCTTTTATTGCACACTGGATTAGATGTAATTATTCTGTACTTTTGATTTTATTAACAATTCTCTGCATTGTCTTTACTTCCATGTTTTCTGACTAAATGGATAATTACATTGCAACCACAAACACGTTTCATGGTTCAATTAACACTGCAAATAGCCAATTTGAATTCACTCATTATTTTTTGGTTTCTTCTCAATTTTTATGTTTACTTTTTTGAATATAAGAGTAAAATAGTTTCACTTGAGAACACTTAGAAAGCTGTAAGCACGTGTATACACTCTATCCCGTGAATCACCATTCATCTCAAAGTATTGTGGTTAAAGTTGAAGTTTTGGGAACTTGTCAGGATTTTTTTTTTTTTAAAAGATTTTTTCTTTATTTTATCTGACAGAGATCACAGTAGGCAGAGAGGCAGGCAGAGAGAGAGGAGGAAGCAGGCTCCCCGCAGCGCAGAGAGCCCGATGTGGGGCCCGATCCCAGGACCCTGGGATCACGACCCGAGCCGAAGGCAGAGGCCCAACCCATTGAGCCACCCAGGTGCCCCTCTTGTCAGGATTTGAACTCTAGTCCCACCCTTTCCTAGAGTAAAATCTTGGCTAGGGTACTTCATATCTCTGTGACTCAGTTTCCTCCACTCCAAAATGAGACATTGAAGGGTTAATCTATTTATACTAAAATTTTTAATCAAAATAATGTCAGGCACAGAGTATTGGAATTGTTTCAAGTTGACACTGTTCATATTAGCATATATATTTATTTTTATATATTTTTGAAACTTCTTTTTTTTTTAAGACGCCCCCTATTTATTTGACAGAGAGACATAGGGAGAGAAGGAGCATAAGGAAGGGAAGCAGTAGTCAGAGGGAGAGGGAGAAACAGGCTTCCCGCTGAGCAGGGAGCCCGAATCAGGACTCTATCCCAGGACCCAGAGATCATGACCTGAGACGAAGGCAGACGCTTAACAGACTAAGCCATCCAGGTGCCCCTTTATTTTTATATAAATCTTAAATTGTATCACAGTAAAAGTAGTTTTCTTTTCCAATGTGATTTATGACAATGATAATGATGATGGGGAAATAACAGCTAATTTGAAAGGGAGACCGCCACAGTTTTGCATTATGACAAGGCACTGTAATCTCATGACTTGTTAAAATTATGTATTAATTTGTTAAATGAGTGCTTCATCAAGCCATTACTGAATGCCAGGTGTTTCAGGATAGTCACTGTTTTTAAAGAACTTTGGGGGGCGCCTGGGTGGCTCAGTGGGTTAAGCCGCTGCCTTCAGCTCAGGTCATGATCTCAGGGTCCTGGGATCGAGTCCCGCATCGGGCTCTCTGCTCGGCAGGGAGCCTGCTTCCCTCTCTCTCTCTCTGCCTGCCTCTCCATCTACTTGTGAGTTCTCTCTGTCAAATAAATTAATAAAATCTTTAAAAAAAATTAAAAAAAAAATTAAAGAACTTTGGTAAGAGAGAGATAAGTAACAGACGGAGTCTCCCGAAAGAAGCAAGTATTTTTTGCAGCGTTCACTGAAAGCCCAGCGGCATCTGCAGCTTGGCTTACTTCTTAATGCATGTTGGAGAGGTGCTGCATTAAAAGAAAAGAAGAGGAGAGAAGCACTGAAAGATTCTTAGAGTTAATTAAAGGGAAATACAATCTAGTCTGAAATGGGGAGTTAGAGGGCACAATAGCTTAACTTGCAAGGAAATTTTGAATGATATCGATCTACCAGTACTCCGAAGTAACGCACTCTGGAAGCCCTCAATGGAGCAGGCATTTTGCCACCTTGAACAGACACAGACTTTAAAAAGGCAGATTTTTATAGGCCAGGTTTATAACACTGTATACCAGAAATGCAGACTAGAACATCCTGTAAACATCTGACTTTGTTTTTATTTATTTTGGAGGCAGGAGTCGTCCTAAATACAGAAGTATTCATTTTTGTGGAAACATATCCTACTAAAATAAGGATAGATTAAAAATAGGAGCCACAAATCTTTTGGGGGAAAGCTATAGATGTTATTTCTAAGAAATTTTGTATTTATTGCATCCTATATATACATATATCCCAGATGTGTGTTTGTGCATGTGTGTGTGTGTGTGTGTGTGTGTGTGTGTGTGTGTGTGTTTAGAGAGAGTTTGTATTAAGAAGGTTAGAGGGGACACCTGGGTGGCTCACTCTGTTAAGCATCTGCCTTCCGTCCACGTCATGATCCCAGGGTTTAGGATCAAGTCCTGCATAGGGCTCCTTGCTCTGCAGGGAGCCTGCTTCTCCCTCTGCCTTTGTCTCTCATGAATAAATAAATAAAATCTTAAAAAAAAAAAAGGTTAGAGGGTACACTTTAAATATACCATGGTGAATATAATATCAGTAACTTATTATTGTCAGTCAGAAAAGAAATTTTGCCCCAGTATTTATCTCAAGAAAAGCCTGCCGTTATCTTCCAAAATTCACTAAGAGAACTGCCCAAATAATTCAGCTGTAGTGCTTTAAGGAGAAAAGAAAAAAACAACAGAATAAATTTACCCCTGATTTGTTTATACAACTTTTGAAAAAATAAAATATGTGAAAATGCTGCATCATAACACCTTTTAAAAGTAAATCTTCTAGATTTTCTAACTAGTTTTTAATAATGATACCAGGGCACATAATTGACAACAAAGCCTAGGTTGTGCCCAGAGAAAGCCAGGTGATGAGGTAGGTTTTACTGATAGCCAGAGCACTTTTTTAAGAACAAAAATCTTTTAAAATATGGCTCACCAAATTCATGTATAAATGCTACAGCCCGCAGGGAGTATCTAGATAGGCAGTACTTTTTTGAGGTTTGCAGAGTCACCTTAACTTTGGCATCTTGGTGAGCCCAGTGGGTTACCAGCAAAGGGAATAGCATGCATGTTCAGCTCATGAGTTACTGTCCCCTTGCTCAGGCTGGGGTCTCTGAGAATTGGAATAATCATGGCCTGACCTGAAACTGGCATCTCTGCACAAGCCTCATAGGAATAGGCAGAATTTCCAACAGAAAGCCAGTATTTCCATAATTGCAATGGAACCTGCCAGGTTATAAGAATAACTTTAGACCTCAGAGGATTGTTTCAAAGACCTGGGACTGTACAAATTATATATGCACAAGCACACAGGCTTTCTGTCTCTGTCTCCCTCCCCACTCCCTGTCAATAGACAATAGATAGATAGAAGATAGATGGGTAGATAGATAGATAGATACATACACACATATATACATACATGCATACATAGACCTTCATCCTTACTTAGTATGTAAACCTTGTGAGGCTAGTCATTCATGTTAATATGATTAGAATTCATTGGCACTTACACATTCAAATTACTTTTCTTGTCATCGTGTAGATCACTTTTGAAAGGTAACAGGATCCCATTATGCTCTTTACTTTCCTTATATCTTCCTCTTTTTTTTTTTTTTTCCCCAGTGAAAATATGTAATCATTGGAGGTGCAGAGAACATTTTCCTATATACCGTGCTTTAGCAAATACAGGGCAATGCTCTCCCTAACATATTATTTATCTAATGAACAATCTTGTCTCTGTTTAAATGTCAGTAATAATGGGCGATTGGCTCTTTTTGTCTTTCTAGTTTTAAATCGATTTGTGAAAATTAATTTGTTTTGCAGGCTTCATCACGAATTCCTTCAAACAGCCCATGTGCCACTGTCACAGATTAATTTTGTGTGTTGTTTCTGACAGCTGGGCCAGCCTGCCTGCCTTCTTCCCTTCTCTCCATCCCTGCCTCCTTCCCCTTTCTTTCTAATTTACCATTATGAGTAAAGAAAAGTTATTATTTTTCCCCCACTGTATAGTGTTGCCCCACGTTGAGACCTTTTTCTGGACTTGGACTTTTTATTTAGGAGACCATATCCAGCAAAAACAGATTCTACTTCTGAGCGTGTCTTGCTATGTATTATGAATACAATGACTGACTTCTTTTTTATTTATGTTTAAAACCTTGAAGTTATCACAAATAAGCTGGAGCTCAAAAGCTGAGTATTGCATATTATATACGACTGGCAGATCTTTTATTTTTGTGATGCATCAAATCACAAATTCGATTCTTTCCCAGACAATTTCAGCCTGGCATTTCCAATCTGGAGCCTGGATGTACATTCTTGCAAATTTTAAAAACTGCATTCACGTATGTTTTTATTCTTTGGTGCAATACTAATTTCCAGCCTCATTCCAGGGATCAGGCTGCCCTACTTTGTTGTAGGAATGCTATATCCATTTGATTTTTAGATGCAAGTTTGCATATCGGAGACACTGACGTGGCTGGGACAGCCTTATGCCTTATAGAAATGTCAGTTTGCATTGGAGTTTTCTTCCATCGAAGTGCCTAGAGAGCAAGTTAAGCCTCAAGACTATTTCATTTTAATGACAATGCACACATAACCTCCTCCAGGCCCTTAGCCTAGGCAGTATAGAGAATCCATGAATAAAATGAGCCCTAATCTTCAACTTCACCATCAGGAAGCCTTGGGAATTCCTGCAAACAACTTGACCCTTTTCCTTCAAGAGTCACAGGAACCTTCAGCGCTGGAACCAAACGCTAATCTCTCTCAACACTTCACGTTGACACTGTCCGTGTGTCTCTTGACTTGCGTTAATCGTTTCTGTCAGCTCTTTTACATAGAGTTGTCTCAGAACCTGCTTTTTCTCTTTCTTCTTCAACAGCTAACTCTGGCAGTCTGTAATACCACACAGAGCTTACACCAGCTCGTATTTTTATAAGATTATCCAACTGTATTAGGTATTTAAGAATATAGAGCCTTTAAAAATGCAAAAAAACCATTTCCCTCCATGTGGGTTTCTCAGGGTGGAAGGGTGCTGTCAGAAGGTTTTCCAGGGAACGTCCAAGGTGGGAGAGGCCATCAGAGGAGAAGGCCTTCAGCAGCAAAGGCCTGTCATCTTGAAAGCAACCAATTCTTTTAACATTTAACCAACCGTCCCTTTAAGCGAAAACATTTTGTTTAAAAAAAATAACAAAAACTTTCCATGAGGTTGGGGCAACCTTTTGAGGAAGGGAGCAGTCATGTGATTGACGTTCAGGCAGGCCAACTTTGAACTGCAGCCTCTCTCCTTCAAATGACCAACCACAGGCTCCCTTTAGATCCCTTTCCAAGCGGAGCATCTGGGGTCCAATCAGCGTTGCCACAGATGGCTCCGGGGCTGGAGGGCTGCCCACCACAAGCAGCCACACACCAGTCCGTATGTCTCCTGGCTAAGCCCTGGGCACTGCAAAAACATGGACTCTGGGCTGGAAGTTTCCTGACAACATTGCCCTCCCAGGAAAATATCCATTTCTCCTTTAAGCAAAGTGCTGCGGACCGGGGTCTGCTGCATGTTAAGTACCATCCAACAGTCCGAGATACACAGGTCCTCTGTCTGGGGACTCCCTCTCCAGTGGCTCCTTTAGTCATCTCACACATTGCTTCCGAATGCTTATATTTAGAGCAGGACCCAAATCAAGCCAAACTCTTGGTAGCTTAAAAATAAAAACGTGGAGACATTGTTTTGCACATTGGCTTTCGTTTCCTGTACGTTTGTTCTACCTGAGTCTCTGGGAGTCCTTTCTCTGTAGATAAATAGCTCCTTCCACTTGCAGACTGCTAGCCTGTCTCCCAGGAAAGGAGGCACCCTGAGAAGCACTTGACTGCCTTTTCTTCAGCGCTTGCGATCCGGAACGCACCCGGGCCCTGTGATGGTTTTGCTGTTACTCTCCTACATCTACCTTTGAAATAGGCTTTCGAGAGATTTCACTGTGGGGAGGCAGAATTCCAGCACCATGCTGCTACCCACTGGACCCAAAAACATGTCGAAGGCATTCACTTATGCAGCCGTTCGGGGACGTCTTCTTCCGGGAAGTCTGAGGATAGCAGGACTCACCTATCAGACGCTTAAATTCTTCTCTAGCAGGTGTGTTGATCTCAGCACAGTGGCTTTTTCGTTTCCATGGCGGGGTTTTCAGGGCTTTCACTATGTCATCTTGTGTAGCGCTATGTTCGGCAGTATAGAGGAGAGAAAAACACAGCAAAAAAAATCAAAAGGCTCTAGCGTTCAAGAAGGGGCAGAGCTGGCACATGCCATGGAGGGAGAACCCCTTCCTCTTGGCGGAGTGAGCAGCACTGCACCTGACGTCGGTGCCACTGCCAACTGACAGGGGCGGTGACCGGTGAGGGAGGGCTTCACAGGGTGCCATTCCTTGTATCTACTAGTTCCCTTAAGACTGTAGTCAGAATTATCCTTTGAGAACAGAAGACCCTGAGAAAACCTTAAGTGTCTGGTTAGCAGTGCCCTATATCGTTTGTGTCATATGCTTTAGTTGGCTAGATTGCTTTGCTCTTAAATCTCCTGGTCTGTTGAATTCTCTAGCTAGATTGGCAGCTCCCTCAGGGCCGGCACCATGTCTTTCCTTTCTTTAGTATCCTATCCAGAAGGTCATGGAATGTTCCATGCAGTACATGCTCCATAAATAAGCTCCCACTCTCTCTCTGATGCAAAAGCCCACTATCAGAGCCTTCTTGAGACCCATGTGTTCAGAAACATCATGGTTTTGCCTTTTGACCTTTTAGTGGATGTTGGGGGTTTTCCCTTAGCCCTTACCACATGGATTTGCAGGTCTCTGAGTGATTAGATGCCTTGGCTTTCAGGTGGAGAAAGCAGAAACCAGAACAGTCCCCTGGCCACCACTGATGAGACTGCAGAGAGAGGTTGGGCACTTCCTTTGCTTCCCCAAGTGCCAGGCATCCTTCTCAGCTCTGAAGTTAATACAGAGCTAGGCTGAAACTGGCAGAAATCCCTGCCACGTGCGACTTAGGGAATAGTGGGGGAAGAGGAATTTTTAAGGACTTGATTCAAATACGGGCCCTCCTCAAGGAATGACTCATTTGCATTTTGAAGACCCTGTGGATTCAGTGGTTGAAGGAGTCAACAGCCAGTTGACTACACACTTAAGAGACAGGACAAGAAGGCCGCTTGCTGTCCTCCCCACTATAGGCGAGCAACGAATGGTGTCGTTGATAGGAAGATGAAATGTCATAAGCCATGGAAAATAGTCCAAAATTATCCATGTTGAAGTGAACCCTCAAGAAAAGCATTTGTTGGTGTGGTGGTTGAATCCTGTTGAAAGAGCTTGCTGTCACTATGCTAATGTACAATCAAAGCCCGGAGAGCTACCCTCCCCATAAGCAGAAATTCCCTTTGTGCCTGTGTCTCCTGAAATTCCCCACGCTGTACTTGGGATGGCAGCATACATCCGTTTCTGCTAACATCTCTCCCTCATGCGTCTCTCCCTCCCTTTTGGGAATAGAGCACGCCCCCTGCAGTCAGAGACCCTTAAGACCCTTAGGACATTTTGGTGTTTTATTTTGGGGGAAGAACCCTCTGATTTCTTGTCTCCCTTGGAAAACCTTTTCATTCTTCTGTTGTGGGCTGGGAGGGGTGGGGTGCAGAGGAGGCAGCGCTGAGGTCATGGGCAGGTAATTTAAACTCCTATGTTAATTCTTTTGATTAGGCTTGGTAACGATATTAGGTAATGATAATTCTGAAAAAGGCAACATTAGGCGTGAAATATCCATAATCTATGGCACCAGATACTACACACTGATATAAGGGAAAATAAAGATATCATCGTGATGAAAACCTCTTATTTTTCCTAATTTGCATTTGGGAAAAACATGAATTTTATGGTCCTTTCAAATACCCAACAGAGTAACAATTAATCAATTTATCTTTGCTTTTATTCATTTTATCTACATGTCTCTTCCTTTCTTCTCTCCTGCAAGAAAGGTTTTAATAACTCAAACATCAGCTCCCACTCTGCCACCTATCACTGCATCACAGTTGTTAAGTTTCATTGTTTTTGAAGTGACAGTTGCTTCTTTCACTTCTTGTAGGAATGAAGGAGAAGAGTTCATGTCAGATGTGCTGAATAAAATTAATATTTCTCTCCTCCCTTTTCTTGAAATGCCAGTTCTCCTCATGCTAAATTTTTATCATTTTGAATCTTTTAAGCCAGAGTTGAAAATACGTGTTTTGTGATAACTCCTTGCTCCGTTTCAAGGTGTCTCCAGTACAATAACTGAAAACAGATAATGGGTTATTTTCTTAGTATCGAGATCCTCCAAAAGAGGACATTTTTAAACACTGTGTTGAACTGAACTGAATTTAGGATCTGGAAGTTTGAATACCTGTGAGTATAATAACACCCAAGCAAAAGTACCATTTCTGTTGGTCACCCCCCAGTCCCTGAAATAATATTGTTGATCACAGTACAATGATATTGAAAGAAATGTTTAGGGTGAGTGTGTAAGTCAGTGAGATTCCTGGAAGTTCTAATTACCTAGGAACATTTTGGTTTTGGCAAAAAAAAAAAAAAAAAAAAATTGTTTTAGTTATACTTGGAATTACAAGGCAACTCCCTAACTCTGATATCCTGATTTGTTTTGCCTGAAGATTGGGGAGACATTCATTTCTAAAGGTTACATGTGTTCTGGCACCAGTATAGATTCTAATTAATTGTTCCACATTAAAAATTTATAATGCCTTCCTGCAAACCCCCGGCACATTTTGTCTGGGAATCCTGCAGGCATGTGATTTCCTGTATGGCTTCTGGAAAGATGGGTACTGTGAGTTCTACAAGTAGAAGGAGGAAATTGGGCAGATAGCTAGCAGATAACTTTAGGTCATTCTGATAATTATGGTTTATGGGCTTTTAGGATTTTTAAAAGAGAAAGGCTGAGAAAAATGTCTAGAAAACCACATAGATCCATGTGACATTAAGAATAAAATTTGAAAAGAAACCCATACATCATCAGACAATACATTTGTGCAATTTCTGTGCAGTATTTATGGTTCCTGTGAGAGGAGGGAAGACAGTGGTCTCGGGGAAAACAACGTGTTGATCCCTCTTGCACTATCCTGGAAATTAATTGCAAAGATTAGGTGAGCCCGGTCTAGATTTCTAAGAGAGTTATCATTAGAGGAACACAGGGTATTAAAAGAAGCTCTGATCCCCAATCTAAATGACAATGTTTTTGACCCCACTCTGTCACTATATGTTTGTGAATCTCGTCCAGTTTACTGGATGTAATGTCAGTTAGATTGGCTCGTGCCAAGGGTCTTTGGAATGCTGTGGCTTTCTGGGTACTTGCACATTTTTTTTTTTTCTTTAAAATCATACCTGGCTGGAGGCAGATGACTACTTTGTAATGGATAAATCCTTCTTAGACTTTAAGATGAGACAGGGCATAAAGGTGGTGATTAGCTGGTATGGTTCATGAAAGTTGAGACTATTTAAAATTTCCAAGAATAGTCCCAGTCCTAGAAGTCACACCATCAAACCCATATCATCCTCAATACTTTCTTAGAGTCTTGGCTTATTTTCAATTTTGGTAGCAGTTCTATTAGCCCTGTTCTCTGTGGCATTGATTTGGGGTCAGAAAATTCTCCTTTTCGACAATAGAAAAAATGAGCCAGTGACATGATAAGCTCCTACTGACCAGCTAGCTGCTTTGTTACTTCTGGCTCTCGCATCCAGATTATGGACAGCCTCATGTTTACACTGTGCTAAGAATGTGCCTGGAATTGTCTTTTTCAGTTAGGAACAGTGTCTGTTACCTTGTGTGGGGGAGAGCACTTTGACCACACACACATTGATTCTGGTAGAAGTGTAGTAGAAAGTTCTCTGAATGACACACTCTAACTTCTCTATTCTTGAATATGTCCACATTGGATAAAATAAATTGGATAGCAAAGCTTATCTTGCCAAAGACAAGACTGCTAACATGATGATAAGAATGATGATGGTTCCATTTACGGGGTATCTGTATGAGTCCAGTACAAACCTGGGCAGGTTATTTCCACAGAACTTGTCTTTACATGTACATGTTACTGATATATCAGAAGAAATTTGTAAAGTAGAATGACAGTCCCTTCTCTTGTACTACCATTTTTTGCCTTTAATCTCTTTGTATGTATATTAATTTGTTTCCTTACGATTTATATCATATTCAGGGAGAAAAAGGTTTTGTAGGTCCTTTTTTATTGTGATAAAATATACAGAATACGAAATTTCTCACTTTAGTCTTTCCTTAATGTACAATTCAGTGGCATTAAATACATTTACAGTGTTGCATAACCATCATCACATCTATACCCATAACTTTTTCATCATTCCCCCAAAAACCTCTGTACCAATTAAATAACAACTTCTTTCTTCCTTAC
Organism: Mustela erminea; assembly: GCF_009829155.1. NCBI lineage: Eukaryota > Metazoa > Chordata > Mammalia > Carnivora > Mustelidae > Mustela > Mustela erminea. The sequence continues at coordinate 65,180,718 of NC_045614.1, read as the reverse complement.
CTACAACCCCTGGAAATATCTACTTGGTTTTTATGGGCTGGCCTATTCTAGGTACTTCAAATAAGTAGAAGCATACGATATTTGTTCTGCATCTGGCTCATAATATTTTCATAGTCCATCCATGTTGTAGCATGTATCTGGATTCTGTTCCTTTCTAAGGCTGAGTAATATCCCCCACTATCCCCCATGTATGTAGTGCATTTTGTTCATCCATTCACCTGTTGATAGACACTTGGGTTGTTTTCAACCTTTTGGCTGTTATGTATAGCTTTGCCATGAAAACAGGTATACAAATATCTGTTCAAGTCCCTGCTTTCAATCCTTTTGGATATACATCTAGGAGTTGGAAGTACTGTACTGGATCATATGGTGGTTCTATGTTTAAAAAGAGAGGTTCTTTTTTTTTTTTTTCCCTTAGTTCTAAATTTTGGAGAAAGACCAAGGCTAATTTCTCTTTCTCTGAATTTTTATTCATTTAAGCATTTGAAAATAGCTATGATGTCCTTTCTAAGTGTCCTCTTGTCTAAGCCAAAAATTCCAAGTGATGTAACCTGTTTTTTTAGGACCTAAATGTAAGATCTTCTCTCAACCCCAGCAACATTTCATGTCATTACTTTCATCAATTACTTCATGCTATGGGGATATCCAAATAACTTATTCTGGGATCCAGTGTATTAGACACTTTCCCCAAGTTTATGTTTCCTAACTCTGGGATACACTGAGAAAACATCTAAGAATTATAAAAGCAAAAGTCATCTTCCTTTTCCACTTCATGAAAAATCACAAAGGGAATGGTGAAGATAAAATTACATAATCCATCTTTAAAATTTCTCATGTGGATCCATTAGAGGTATTCAACTTTTATTTTGTAGTATTAGAAAAAGAAGTGCTTTGTTGACGTTATATTAGTTGACTTGAATATCATGTCACAAGGTAGAACATCCTTTCACAGAGCAGAGAAGTTCCATAAGACTTGCTATAAAAACGAGGAATGGAAACTTGGCTTTTTTCTGTTGTCTGTTTTCACTGAGCTCAGAACTCTCTTGTTTTAAAGGTGCTTGTGATTATTGTGGGGCTGTTTTTATGACCAAAGCTGTGACATCAGTTATTTCCATTACTAGGATTCTGCTATGTTTGTGTCTAGTTTATTACACTTGCTAAAGAAGAAAAAGTGATATTCTACATATGATATGCTACATGTTTATAAGCTGCCTAGCTCCTAAAACTCAAATAAGAATATTTACGCAAAATGTTTCTGCCCCTAGTATGAAAATTCCTTTTCTTAAATATCCCCCTAGGTTCTTTCAAAACAGTTGTCTAGTTATTTTGGCATTTGCTTGGGTAACTCAAGAATCTTACAAAATGCCTGTACATTGGGTTGACCAAAGAGTTTAATTAGAGGGTACAGCACCTGGTTGACCTTTTCTTGTACTGAAGAAGAAAATTTTCTTTGGGAAATTAAACTTATGTGAAATGTGTTATTGGTTTTATTGCCCTGGAAAGATGCTAGTCTGTACAGTCTGTTCATCTCATGATTGATCTCATTTCTGAAAGGATCATATTCCAATTATATTATTTTTTTAATCTTTAAACTTAACTTTACATACTCAGAATATTTTTAAGCATTAACAGAATAACTGTTTTGATAATAGGAAGTGCCTTTAGTTTCTAAGGTGTCACAGTTTTCAAAAACCCACCCAGTCCATTGACAAATCAGTAATATTCCTACAATTTGTAAGTGGCATACAGTTGCAGAACTTTTACTAGTTAGAAAGAAAGAAAGAAAGAAAGAAAGAAAGAAAGAAAGAAAGAAAGAAAGAACGAGCAATACATTAGGGTAGAAACATTTCAATCATTCAAATAAATGTTGATTGGGTCATTTCATCATACATTACCTGTATTGATTTGGGATAAGTAATCTTATCATTCTGTGTTAGTTTTTAGTAAAAGGGTTATGAGTAAAGTGACTAATAAAGCTATCTTCCCTATTTGCTAATAGAATTCAACTTTGATTTCCCATTTTAGATATCCCCTGAGAGCTAAATCACTCCTGGAATTTGAATCTAATCCTGAGCTTTCTCCAATTGCCAGCCCAGTGGTTGCGTGCTCCCCTTTCCCTGGCTTTCTCATCCTACCACCCCACAATTGCTACTGTTTTCAACTGTGATGTAAGCTCAAGAAGAAACAACCTAAATATAATGAGAAGTGGTAGTGATTTTCCTCATTTTCCTCATGAAAAACAGTAGACAGCCCTCTTGATCAATTTCCTGTAGCTTGTTTTGCAAGCAATTGACTGCCTTTGGTAAACACTATCCCTTAAGTTATGGTTACAATATTGTTACCACTGAAAGAACGATAGTAGTTTTATTTTGTTCCTTTGTATAGGGTCTCCTTTTGCTCCTTCCACCCTTCCCATTCTAACAGTTGAAAGTTGGCCAGTATCTCCATTAATCAAATGCTAGACAAAAGATATTTGTCAAAAATAGTTTTGCTTTCTTTGTGAAAATGGGAAAAAATTGAACAGATAAAAATTAAATAGCAGTGCAAGAGTCGGGTAGTTTGGCGGACAGAAAGCTAGAGTAGTGTTGATTCCCTGGCACAGCTTTCTTAGCAAAGAGAACAATTTTAATCAGTTACAAAAATATTTGTGATCCATATGTTCCTCTCTGCTCATTCCCATATGCCCGTATTCCCTTTTATCTCGGTGGAAGATGACTTTATGATTCAGGCATGCAAGAATAAAATACCTCACTGACTTTAGAGCTCAGTGCTATTTCAAAACGTGTCTCGGTAATTACGCACACACATGTATCTAGGCTGTTCACGCTTTGGGTTGGTTACGTGAATATCAGTTTGTTCTTCCTTTTTCTTCATGAAAAGAATTATATCTTGCATCCACCTACTGGGGCTGGAATAACACATCGAAGGCTTAGATTTGAAAACTGCGTTTGCTCTTCACCTGCTGGATTAAATGCCACTGTACAAATATGAGGAACAGAGCACAGAAGACAAAAAGATTGCGGTGATCGTTGATAACTTCATTTTCTTTGGGAAAAGGAAAACAGAACCCAAAAAGCATGTGGTAATTCCATCCATCACTGGTGCCTATTCTGAAACGTATTAGATGATGGGCTGGTTACTTAAATAGATCCTAATTTTAAGACATGCTGACTTCTGGTTAATATTGAGTGTTAGTCGTAGTAGTCATGGTGAAACTGGCCAAAATGGGAAAATTAAAATGACTGTTGATTAGCGATCCATTTTTTCCTCAATGCATGTTCGCTTGGCTCTCGTAGATAGCTGTATAATGTCTAACAACCAAAGACACATATTGTAAAGCCAAACTGGCCATTCTGATGACACATGAATAAGGCTAGAAATTATTGACTGTCTTCATGATCGCATTTTCAACATTTGTTTCTCCCTTGCACAACAAATGGTGTTGTAATCCAATATGTTGTTAATATAGCCACAGCAAAATTCCGTCGAGGAGCCGGCTGTGCTCATTTAAACTTGGGAAGGGGGCAGCAAGGGTGAGGCAGGGAGTGTTTTTCAACTTCAGATAAAATAACTGAGATGCAGTTAGCGTTTGCAAAGATGGGTGTGTGCTGGGAGAGGTGTGCATGCTGTTGGCTTTAGCAGGTATGCCCCAGAGTTGCAGCAGAAGGGAGCGACACCGCTTGGTTTTGGCAAATATTATTAGGAATCCGTCCCTGTGTTTGCATTCAAGCTGTCTTTGCCGTGGCTCCTGTAGGAGTTGTGAGAAAACGAAAGTGCACATTATAGTGTGGATTGTTTTCAACCGGCTCAAAGTTTGCAAATCTGTTGAATCCCTCTGACAGTCTTTCTGTGCTGTCAAGCAGAATGCCCAGCTGGTGGAGGCAATCCTGATAGGGAAGGAGAGGAAAGGGGAGACCATGTTCACTGCCCAAGGAGAATATTAGGAATTCTTTCCAAACTGTAAGCGGGGAGGGGAGAGCTCTTTCAGCCATGCCGTTGTGAAAGTTTCCTTTTTCCCTTTTTCTTTTTTCACTTTCATAGGTAATGCCCATTAAATCAAAATCTTTGAATACGCTTCATTAGGATAACTTTCCTAAAGAAAGGAGTCTCGGAAACAGCATTAAAGTATTTTATATTAACCTGTAATTAAAACAATGTCTTTGGTTAAAAAGGAGGCAAGACTTTTAGCTCATAGGTGATCTGGATTCTCACTGAGGCAAACACACAGGCTTGGTTCTTCTTTTTTTTTTTTTTTTTATTTTTTTTTAATATAAAGTGCAAGATTTCACTAAAAAAGGTTAAAATTGAAGTGAGTAATCTTCGGTGCATAATGCAATTGTTAATTTTAGCTCCCTGCGTGGGTGCCGCTCTGACTTGAACAGCCGGGCTGTAGCCTTCATTAGAGAAGAAGCAGGCAGCCCGAGACAGGTGGGGCTGGATCAAGCTGTGAACGTGATTTGCTGGAAGCTGGTCATTAGTGTTAGAAATCTGGTCTTATTTATTTGGTCCTTCACGCTACCATGACTATTCAATTATTATTATTGACTTTTCATCTTTTTTCAGGTTGACGATGTGTCAAACCGTGTAAGGGAATCGCATGGCGATGGGCATTCCGAACTGTTAATGGGGACATGGGACTCCAGTTGTCTCTGATCACTTGTGTGGATTTTCCTGGTGTAGAACGACAGAAGCCGCTAGTGAGTCGCCAAGACCTACGGCAGGAATTCTGCACGAAAGGTAAAGGCCTTGTTGTCCAGCTGTCATCTCGTCTATATTTTGTTATCCTATAAATGTGCCTGTTCGCATAGAAGAGGTCATTCAGTGTAACCAAAAAAGACAGGATCTAGAGCAGGGACTCAATTAGCTTGCAGTTTATAAAATTAGAGCTCAATTTGTTCATTCCATTTTAAATCTAGTCACAATCTGCTTTTCTATTGAAATGCTTTGAAGACCGAGTTAGGGCAACAGAAGTCCATCTCCTCCCCCTGCCCAGTATCTTGAGAAACAAGCTGTTTGCCATGTGAAACAGAACCGTTGTTAAGGACACACATAACCCTCCCAGTATCACTGAACTATGAGGAACCTATCTGAATACACTGGATGGATATCCTCAAATCTCCCCAAACTTAAAAGTAGTGCTCACCAGTAACTCACAGACTCAAGGCACTATTCTTTAGAAAACTCTTTTTTTTTTACATTCCCATAATCCTTTGCCAAGTAAGCCTGTGTTTTTTAAAGATACCATTAGATACCATCTGTTCTTTCATGGTAGATCTTAGCAAATTTGCAACAGAAATCGCCGTGGTTTAGATTTTTCTCATGCTTCCCATATCCAGTTGGAAATAAAGTTACTGAATTAGCAAATGGTAATTAAACACTCCCAAAGAAACTTATCCCTGACTTGTCCAGTAATCATTACCATTTTAATGACTGGGAAGAGGGCAGCCATCCTTTGGGAATTTCTGTGGAAGAACTGACTTTCTAGGTCACACTGTGTTTCTTTTTCTTCGTCCTTTCTTCATTTTGTCTGTATTTCTTTCCTTTCTCCCCACCATTTCCCCTTCACATCTTTAAAAAAAAAAAAAAAACTGCGGAGGAAGTAAATGCTAAATTATTCATGAATCTCATTTGACAGCATATCAGAAGGGGAAGTGTCAGGGGTTGTAGGGAGGCAGGAAGAAAAAAATAATAACAGGCTTTAACTTTGAAAAGTCATCTCCAGCGTCTGTGTCGTAGTGTACTGTGGATCTGGAGTAGCAGGTTTCGGTGGCTATAGCTTCATTAGAGCTGCCTGCCAGAGACTGCCTTCCCAGGGTCTGTGTAACACCAGCAACTGCCAGGAGCTCTGGAGAGCACTCTTGCTTTTAATAATGTAGCTGTCAGTTTGAAGCCTGGAAATGTTGGCCCTGAAAGGTTTATTGCCAAATTTAGATCTTATATTTATACTGAATTATTAGCTCTTAAATTGATTTTTGCCCCTACTTGTAGGGTACATGGTACTCCTTATGCCTCAGGAGAGCATGTCTGTGGGTTGAAACTTGCAGATAATTTTTGAATCATCTCAGACACACTGCAGAACACCAGTCCCCTCTCTTGCCTCAGCAATGGAGGGTCATCTCTCCTTGAGTTGGAGCAGTGCTCTCTTTTTCTTCTTCTTCCCCTTTGTGCCGGGGTTTAGGGACTGGTGGACACGTGGGAGTTCTGTGTCTCCGTGTAAGATCTGTGGATCCATTTCAATGGCAAGGTGTATTGGCGAGAGTGCGTGTATGGGTGCGGAGGGGGTGTGGATGAGGCGACTGAATCTGCCTTGTGCGTTTGCCTCCCGTTTGGGATTTGATCTGGCTTTCTTATTCGCCGTTCCTGTAAAATTGGCAGAGATGCCAGAGTTGCTCGTTTGAATTTGAATACAAAGGGAGAAATGAAATACCGTGAGAATAATTGGAAGTGCTTCACCGTGCACTGACTTGACGTTCTGACTTCTTAACCTTGCAGGGCATCACACCTTGTTATTTTAATTTGCGTCTGGGAGAATGTCTGAGCCAGGAGACCTAAGTCCGGCAGTAGTGGAGGAGGGCGGGACGGAGCAGGAATCGGCCACTCCAGAGAACGGGATTGTGAAATCCGAGAGTTTGGATGAAGAGGAGAAGCTGGAACTGCAGGTGAGCTTGGAAAGCTTGTCCGCGGCCCTAGCTCTGCACCCTTGGGCACCGTTCCTCTCTTTCACATGCAGAATACTTTGAACGTTTGTTTTCTTTCTCTTTTTCTCTTTCCCGTTTAAGAGTCTGACTAGTAAATGAAGAGCAAATCCATCAAGCCACTCCTCTCCTTTTCTAATTCTCAATCACTTTTTTCCTGACCAAAAGAGGCTCTAAAATCCCTTGGAGATGAACAAAATCACCAGAGATCATGTTTAATGACTGAATTTGTGCACAGCATCTCCAGGGTGATTTCCAGACCACCTCAAGGAGCTTGTGAAGGTTTTCTCCCAGAGGCAGCCTTAGGCTGGTTGAGTTTTAAAAGTGGATTTGCTGTTCCAGGGAAAGCTTGAAGACCCCGCTCAGGACAGACCAAGAAAGACCTGAGCTCTGTGGACCTCTGAGGGCAGGCAAAGGTTCAATTCATATTAGAACAGACCTAAGCCCTAGAATTCACAGCCAGAGAGAGACAGAAGAGACAGAGAAAACCTCAGAGAAGGGCAGGGGAGGGAATTGGGGGCAATTGATGGTACCAAAAAGGTGATATGATTAAATACACCATGATTTATGAGAGCAAGAGATTTGGGAGAAGGAAAACAAACTGTACTTGCAAGTAGCCTGTATTGATTTTCTTTGAACCAAATTACAAAAGTGTTAACTCTTTCTATATTCCAGTGAACAAAGACATAACCACATAAAGGCCAAAAGCCTTCAAGGTCAACTTCCCTGCCTCCCCCCTTCCCTCATAGCTGCTATAAGGAAAAGGAGCTCAGAGTTAGGAGGTCAAAAGTTTGGGGGAGCGAGGGAAGGGGAAGTTCTCCCCAATGGTTCTAATACCTTCTTGTTTCTATTGATTTCTGGACTCTAGTGACACTTCCTCTCTCTCTCTCTTTCACCCTCTCTCTCCTGGTTGTTGGTTTACTGTTTGTTTGTTTGTTTTGCTTTCTTTCTAACATACAGAGGCGACTGGCAGCTCAGAATCAAGAAAGAAGAAAATCCAAGGTAGGGTTCTGGAGATTCCACATTGATCTGCTAACATGGATATCAGTAGCATACTTCCCATTGGGGTTAAAAGGTTTGCCACCAATTCAAAGGGTCCCATGTGGATCTTGGCTCTACTGGCCCTGCCCCCTCTTGTTGACACTTCTTGTCTTTCTTGCTCTGTGTGTTTTTCGGCTAGAGCATTTAGGGTTCACATAGCTGCAAATTTATGTACCTGATCCTGTTTTCAGAACTGCAGATTTGACGGTGCTTTACAAAATGAGTCGCCGCTTGTCTTGCTTTCATTTTAAATAAAATCTGCGGTAGATGTGTGAGTCTTACCAGTTGATTTCTCCCTTGAAGTAAACAGGTGCTGGTGTTTAGGTCCCTTTCCTCATCCTAAACATCTTTTCAATCGGATCCCTCCCAAACTCAGTTTTGGTAGAAATTAATTTGTGTCATCTTTTTCTTTTTACATTTTCAGAAAATGGCAGCAATTCATTCTTTGTATGTTTCCGACGGGATGGGCAGAGTTTGCTCAAAGTGCCCCTTAAGTCCGTGATTCACACTCTCCTCTGCCTGCATCCCCACCCACACAGGGCTCTGAATCTTGGAGCCAGTGTAGACAGACAGCACTGAACAGCCAATTTGAAGTTCTCTTCTAGGAGGGATCCGGGTTTGGGAATGTCCTGGGCAGGTGGAGAGGAGTTGACAGCCAGAGATGTTTTCTGTTTGTTGTCTTTATTTTCCTTGCATTGCCTTTTCTTTCCCCTCCCCAGTCAGGAGCAGGAAAAGGTAAACTGACTCGCAGTCTTGCTGTCTGTGAAGAATCAGCCAGACCAGGAGGTGAAAGTCTTCAGGATCAGGTATACCCCCTGTCATTTTCCTTAACTGCATGAATGGGATCTGTCTTTGTGTGCATGAGTAGAAATCCGGCATTACACAGTGTTTTGGGGGAGAAAAAAAAAAATAAGCAAAGAAAGATGTAGTTTTTTGGCTTCATCCCCTGCTTAGGCGACATCCTAAACTAGCTTAACAGTTTGTCACAGAGTATTACGTTTGTTTTTTTCCAGACTCTCTGAAAACTGCAAATGGAAAGGAATTCAAAAGAATTTAGATAAAAAACTTTAAAAGTGGGCACAGTAGTGCTGCATTTCCTCAAAGGCTCTCTCTTGCTAAGACTGAACCAAATATAGTTCTAAGTACCCCGTCTCCTTCCTTATTGGAGATTCTTACCTCTCACTTCCCCAAAATGCACTTGCCTATAAGAAATACAACTCTTGGCTCTTAACGAAACTTTGGAAGTGGTGAATAAGGTGCATTGAGATTTGCAGACGTATCTTTATGGCCTTTGGTCGAGATTCTGAATACTGAAAAAATTGTCCAGAAAGGAGTCTGAGGTGATGGTGAATTTCATATTATTCAATTTATATGAATTTAATATTATTATATATCGCTGTGGATCCTTCCACTTATTTTTGCTCTCAGCAAGACTACTAGGGACTGAAAAATCCAAATTCTGACAAAATCCTCCCGTGACCAACGGGGGACTTCATATCATATTTATTTTTATTTGCCTTTTAGGCATTGTATTCGCTTTTATAAAACTAGTCTAGCCGCTGAAATTTTCCTTATTTTATCAGAAGCTGAGAGAAGTCAAGACAAAAGTAAAATGATTTATCTGAGCCCAGGGGAGAGAAAATTGATCAAGATAGTATTTTTGTTTGGGCTTGTTTGCTTTCCTCTTTTTACTTTAATTGAAATACTCTAAATTCTCCTCATGGATGCAGAGAGCATTGAGAGCACTTTCTTTAAAAGGACCAAAAATAAATACCTTATAGATTTTGTCCTATGAGTATTTTATTTTCCCCTAGCCTCATTTTCTTATCGTGCCAGTCATGTCGCAAGGCACGGACAGGCTATCTTTCTCTAGCTGTCACTATGTTTCATACACAAGCGTTATTTTCCTTGGGCTCTGAGAAATGTGTGGCTTTTCTTCAGCATTTTATTTGTGCTTCTATTTTTAATGGAGACGGAAAGGGGGACTAATGCGACTCTCATGGCTTGTATTATTAAATGTTGACTGATGGCTTATAATGTACTATACAGGATATATGTTAACTCTGCGGAATGACAGACTCTGGGAGAAGTCATGCCCCAGTTGTCCCCCACTCCTAATACCAGGCAGAGGAGGACAGCCTTTATAGACTTAATCTGCTTTTCATCCCATTTGACAAGGTACCAGGAGGAAATTTTTTAAGAGGTCATCTGTATCATAGTGCCCATCCTGGACCTAAGTAGTTTCTCCATACAGTTGGTGCAGAGGAATAAGATGCAGTCGGTGCTTTGTTCCTGCTGCTTTCACGCTCAGTGACCAAGACTAGCTGTGTAGGAGAGGATTAGAACTTGCGCTCCTCTCTTTGGACGGGCTGAGGGGTGGTGGGACCAGGCGGCCGATAGAAAATACCCAGGCACACATATTAGCGAGTGGGCATGCGACTTGTTAGAGAATAAAGAAGCAGACCTTTGAGCATATATGCAATGCCTTCATTAGGTACCACCGGCACTTACAAAATGTGGGAACTGAATCCCAGAGAACCCTGGCAGAAGGATACAGTATATGGATTGTATTGCTTCCCTAATATTTGTATATTCACAGTATTTGAAAACTGCCTTCATTTTCCTGTGTGGGAAAAACTCTTGCTACCTGTATTACTTGATCTCAGACCCATAGCTGATGATTCAGTCTGTCCTTCAGTTAAAGGAGTTTTGCTTTTCTAATGTTATACTATTTACCTACCAGTGTACTACTGTGACTTGAATCATTCTTTTATTGTTGTTGGATATAAACTTATCCTGTACCAATGTATTTATTAACACTTGTATTTTATTATTGAGCATATCAATAAAAATATTAAAAAATAACACATTGTTTTTTACCAACTCTATAGCACTTTTGTGTGTTCTTTCAGCACCATAATGTATATTTATGTATAGAAAAGACAGGTATTTTTCTGAGAATAGTAAATGTCCACACATGGCGTGAGTTTGTACTTTTTTTCTTTTTTTTTTTTTCTGGTGGAAGATGTCTTTTAGCCTGTGCTCTTATATTTCTGCTGCAAGCCTCTTTGATTGTAGATTCAAACTGACAGAGGCTGGGTGATGCAAGAGGTTTTGAAGAAGCAATGAGACCACTCCGATGGGCTGGTGCCGTCAGTTTCCCCTCCTGATCAACTGCTGAATTGATTCCCTCCCCCCCGCCCCCGCCCACTGTATTCTCTGAACCAGAAATGCTGCAGCGGTTTCCTTAGCAAAAGCAGAAACAAATCAAAACCTTAGAGTCTGCCCGAACATTTGCAGACTAAAGACATTTCTGTCCCAAATCACATGACCAAAGAACCTATAGTCAAGTTACACCGTTTTATGTATTTTGCGTAAGTGCATCCCCAGCATAAACACGTGGATGTCAGGAAATCTGGCAAGGATAAATACTTGTCATGAGAACGTGCTTTATTTTGTCCTTTCTATCATATGTCTTTCCAGCCCTGGTGCCTTTTTATTCCAGCCTGGAGTTCACAACAGAGCCCCTCGTAAAACAACGAACTTGGTTTCAGGGGACCTGTGTGATGCTTGTTAGATTAGCCATGTTTACCAAGAACCCTAAAAATCCTAGGATGGCCATATTTGAGGAGGGAGGTTCAGGCATTGCTTTAGTCACATGTATAGGAGACTTAGTTGAATTTTTAGTGAGAAACACTATTAGTCATTGGGAATTTTTTTTTAACATCATAAATTTTAATGTCACTAGTAGAAAAAAGCTTTCCCATCAAATGATCTCTTACATAAGAGAAAGCAGGCTTAATGGCTTAATGTCGGTTCATTTGTCATAGTTTTTAATCATAGCATAGGTTTTTTTCATAAAACTTCTTAAAAAATACGATTTGGTTCATTCTTCTTCAAAACAGTGAACCTACTATCAATCACATGGCTGATATGTGAATTAAAACAAAATAATCTATCCCCAGTGCAAAATAAATAAATACAAAAATGGATCCAGTCCCAATACTGTAAATGGTCAGTAGCGAACCAAAGCATCAGTTGAAGACAAATTTACATTTTGGAAAGAATTGCCTGATAAAAAATTTAAATAATATTAAATATTTATATGTAATTGATGGGAAAATTTCTGAAAGACAGTGCTGATTCTAACCATGCATTATGATGACTTACTGATGGAGTTTGTGAACAAGGTGTGATCATCAGCCACACCTGGGATTCCTGCATTTAGATAGCTCGGTTTCTCTTAATAGTAGAAATTATTGTTGATGTGGTTCTAAAACAGACTTTTTATTGCAAATTGGCTATTAAGGCCTTTATGTCTGTTCTATCTGTAATTATGATTCGTAATACCTGTCTGTCTATGTTTGTACAGATTTCTCCTTATAAGGAATTATAGAAAAGAACTCAGAAGGCTTTTTTCTTTTTTTCTTTTTTTGAGACATGGCAGTGGCTGTGACGCAAACTTACTGATAAGGAAATGTTTCCTAAGTGTTTAAAAATAAACCTGTAGAGAAAATAAGAGGTATGATCTAGGGGAAGGTAACTTGCTTAATGTTAATATTCATGAAGCCAAGTTTTAGTACTAGATGTTTCTCATGACCTCCCATTGACTTCTGAAGTTTAATTCACCTTAAAGGGCAATTATTTTTCTGACAGGTTTAATTTTTTTTTTTTTTAACCATTTAAGAAAAAAAAAAAAAAATCTGCTCCTGGCTTTCATTTTCCTGTACTTAATAACCTCTATGCAAAATGGAAACCAGACAGAGATTCTTAAATCTGGCCCTAAATTATTATATTTTTTCCCCAACAGGAATCAATTCATTTACAGCTTTCCAGTTTTCCCAGCCTGCAAGAGGATGATAAATCTAGGAAAGATGACTCAGAAAGAGAAAAAGAAAAGGATAAAAACAAAGATAAAACCTCTGAAAAACCCAAGATCAGAATGTTATCAAAAGGTGAATGTAAACATGTTTCCTTAACTTACTGAATTTGGACAGATAAATGGTCACACAGTACATCCTAGATTTACACACATATTCACCTGACACCAAACTCTGCATATACTTCTATGTGTGTGTGTGTGTGTGTGTGTGTGTGTGTGTGTGTAAACGATGTTAACTCTATTTCTGTTCTGTTCATGCTGTCATTACTTGTGTATCCAGAAAGGTTAATTTTAGGATCACTAATCTCTTTGGATTTTTATTCAGGTTTTTCTTCCGTTTTCAATGATAAATTTGTACAAATGACTGAGTATAAATCTGCTTTTAATTCAGGTTTATTAGTCCCATTAACTTGGGCTGATGAACAGTAATGATACCCAGTTTTATATCTTAATTTCCATGTTTATCATAAAAGACAGACAGTAGATTAGCAATTCACAGCCGATAAGAGATGTCATCCCCGAAGCCCAGATGTATATACATCAATGTCAATGGAGTACATGATTAACATTGTATCTGCCACAAATGGATTTGGTCTCCACAACCCACAGAACCACACCACATCATGTCTCACCTGAAAAAAATACACTTCTACTCCAATAAAATTTTTCCAAGGGGGAAAAAAGAAGCTATACCTTCTAAAACCGGAAGCCCGTAGTCCAGACTTTTCAAATTGTGGCCATACATACAATTGTACAATTGTACAGTTGTACAAAAATAAAACAAACAAAAAAGGAAACAAGTGTTAAAGCTAAGTTAAGTTGAAAGGAAGAATACTACGAATAAATAGCATTGCAGTAGACTTCTTAAAAAAAAATATTTGAGAAAGAACAGGGCATCCGATCAGCTGAGGAATGATGACTGCTTATATTATGCTCTGTAACCATGTATCTGCTTATAATGATTCTCTCTGCTACTGAATGTCTAAAACCCAAGGTGTGACACGAGTTAAAGAAGTGCAGGTTCCTAAGATGGCTTTAGAAATTAAGCTTTAGCCAGCATCAGAAAATGTGAAAGACTCAGAAATGTTTAGTCCTCACCTGTGTTTTGTACTGATGAATATTTAGACAGTCTTATCACAGAACTTTCATTTTTTGCCTTCTCTGTTTTAAGAGAAAAAGGGTTTCCTGGAATCTCAAACTCTTGAGAGTTCTCTCTGTGGGTTGGTAGGACCTGTCACGTGGAGGCCTGGCCTTGCTGATTGACAGCAGAGCACGAACATGTGACATTCCACCCCACCCACCTCCTACCCGACCATGCCCACATCCCCTTCTGTGACAGCGGGATCTTTCCACATTCATGATCTACTGGGTTGCTCCATCTCGAATCTGGTTTTCATTCCAGTGTTACACTGCCAATTCGCTAGTTTTGAAACGTGTACCTTCATGCCGATAGCTTCACCTAAAATTTACCCAGCAGGAGGAAAACCTTTTCCACCCCACTTCCCCACCTGCATCCCTGACCATCCCCTCCTGCTGTCTGTTTCAGATTGCAGCCAAGAGTACACGGATGCTACTGGCATAGACTTGCATGAGTTTCTGATTAACACATTAAAGAATAATTCCAGGTAAATTATTAAATAAACCTCGTATTTTTAGAAGAGTCAAGTAGAATATTGCAAAGTCATGAGTCTGAACAAGTCTAAGTATAGAGTTGTACAGTGAAGGCACCTTTTCTAATATCTTAAACTATCTCTTACGTATATATAGTAGTTTGCATGTTTACTGTATATAGATAGTCTTAGTTCCTGGCTAGTTACCCGATGAATAAATTATAGTTTGCAGGTCCTGCTTTCCTGGTCACAAAGGGATACTGATAAAGGGGAGAAATATAGAGAATGAAAGTTGATGTCAAATAAACTGATCATTCTCTACTGCAGTTCTCTATTTACTGGGGCTTGACTTTGCTCCGGGTTCCTATTGATTTAAAATAAACAATGCATTGGATATGTCTGATGAGTTGGACACCTATGTATCTTAATTAACATTAAAACTGCAGAAATTTCAAAGTTACAAAATACTTAACAAATGAGATGAGAAGTAATCTTCAGTAGAAAGAAACCACGTGCATATGGACAGCCTCCTCTAGAGAAGAGTTAGGTAAAGATGTTTCACCACATACACTTAACCAATATTTTTCAGGCGTGCAAATGAACTTTTTAGGTCTTTGGGAGTAGCAAGTGCCTCAACCCTTTTCATTTTAACATTTATTTTGCAGGGACAGGATGATACTCTTGAAAATGGAGCAGGAAATTATTGATTTCATTGGTGACAACAAGTATGTTACACTGCAGTGCTGATTAATTTATACGATGTGCCTTAGTTTGGTATTTGGGTTTAATTATTCATTCTGGAAAGATTTAGGGATAGATAAAACATTATTTAATATGTTTGCCGATTTGTTAAATGGAGACGCGATTAGGATTAGAAGCTATATATTGATGGGAATTGTTGCTTGGACCATGTGTGCTCCTGCTTGTTAAATTCCTGACAAAATGGCTATAAACAGGGGGCCGCTGATTAGCATAGAGTAGCTGTGACAAGAAGCAACCCTTTTCATTTTTATTATAGTTTTTTAATGGGCTCCAGCTGGCTTCAGTCAGTTATGCCTGGCCATAATTATGCTGCTTTCAGTGTAAACCATGTAATGACACATCTCCAGATAGACATCTGCAGTCACATACTATGTCATATCATTTGTCCCGAGCCTAGCTCCGTTGATAAGGTATCATGGACTACAACAGGATACTCTCCAACAGACATTAAGTTCTCTTTGCTGCGAGAAATGTGCAACTGGGAAACAAAGATACTTAGTGTAGCTTAACCGATAAATCCATCATAAGTGGAAGATTGTCTAGAAATGAGGACATGACGTGTGATGGCACAGATGAGATAAGCTTCATGGTTTGGACGACAAAGGAATGGGTTTGTGTGCATACATATAGACAGTCCTACAGGCCAGAAACGCAAATGCTGATTGCACTGTTTCTTGTATTCCTTTCCAGTAATCATTATAAAAAGTTCCCTCAGATGTCATCCTATCAGAGGATGCTTGTCCATCGGGTGGCGGCTTACTTTGGGCTGGATCACAATGTGGATCAAACAGGGAAATCTGTTATCATCAACAAGACCAGCAACACAAGAATGTAAGCCCATCACCGTAATTTCTTTAGAATTTTCTTTTTCTCTTATGGATTCATTTATGAGAGCATGTTATAAAATTCAAAGTACATGACATTTAAAATGTGCAGTGTTATTTATCTCTTGCACTTATCAGCTGTGTGTGGCATTTTTCTGCAGAAGATTATCTGAAGACCAGGAAAGTTTATAAAATCTGGGCTGTAAAGTGGGTTTATTCCTGGATCTCTTACATAGCTCCTGAAACATAATTTTCTTTCCTCTATCAATACTGTAGGTGATTACAGGAAAAAAAAAAAAAAAAAAAAAAAAAGCATGGGACATTTTATGTCAAAGTATAACTCAAATTTAAAAAAACAGACATCTGAAAACAGCAATGACATATACAGGATAATTATCCTTTTCTTTTCTTTTTCTGGTTTGTAGAGCCTGTCTTACTGTGGTTTCTAGAGTAACAAAGAGCTCTGCACGCAGAGACAGAAATCCTGCTCCTTAAGTCCCAATTCTTTTACTTACTCTCTGTGTGACTTGAAACAAGTCAGTTAACATCTGCTATTTCCATTTTGTTTTGCTGTTGTTGTTTTACCTGTAAAAGGAGAATTTTGAGTTATATATCTAAGTTCTAGCTCTAAAAAGAAGAT
Organism: Mustela erminea; assembly: GCF_009829155.1. NCBI lineage: Eukaryota > Metazoa > Chordata > Mammalia > Carnivora > Mustelidae > Mustela > Mustela erminea. The sequence continues at coordinate 65,164,264 of NC_045614.1, read as the reverse complement.
GTTTATTTGGTTTTGCTCCTTAAAATAATTGTTTGCTTCTATCTTAGTATCTTTTCACATCCTGATGAGTCACCAAAAGCAAATGAGAGGTCATTTGCTTTGGAAATTTGGACCTAGCTCTTTTAAAGGCACAAATGCTTTGATCATAGTGCAAACCACTTTGATAGCAAATACATGCTATACTGAAAAACTGTCCCAATGCAAAGCATTCTTTTAAAACATTTGTGCATTGTAATTTCTTTTTCCATAGTGGTCTTGGTCAGTTGTGTAAATTGCATGGGTTTTAGGACTGCTGTGCTAGTGAACGGAGCATTGGTGTCTAGCAGAGCAGTGTTTCAAACCCTTTATTTTCTGCTCACCAGCCTGCAGTCAAGGCTGGACACGTAGAGCTAGAGATGAAGTTCTTTCTCTTCTCAAGGCTCGGTCTGTGTTCACCAAAACCACAGTGAAGGTTGTAGTGGAGAGAACACAGACTGAGATATCTGGCATGGAGCTGGGCTGTCATCTCAGGGACACTGAGCTCTTTGCTTCTCTGGGCTTCCAGTTATTTATTTATCTGCAGGAGAGTTTGAAGTGATATTGATGATATTTAAGGGCCCTCGAAGCTTTGGAATTATTGGGTTCCATGGATGCATTCTATGGTGCTGGCAAAAATACGTTTTAAAATTTATCAGCCTTCCACTTTATCTGATTGCTGGCACATGTACTTCCTATTTTCAACTGTCACAGGAATGAAAGGTCACTGTCTTTTAATCTTTTCTATGTCCCCTCTCCATCAAGCATTCCTCACTGTTGCTGTTGTTGGTTTTCATTCTGCATTCTGGTTTCTTTTATGACTTACAGATACTGTAAGTGCAGGGACACACTGACTGCAAAATAGACCAGCAATGGACAATTTCTTTTCTCATTTGTTTTTCTCCTCTTTTTCTCTTTAGGCCATAACAGACATCGAAAAGCCCATAGATCAAGCATGTTGTTTGATATAGGCTCAACTAGAAGAGATAGTACATTGATTTTTAATTCACATTAATTTTGCGATCACGTGGTCACATTATTAGCGCACATGTTTGATACCTGTTTCTGGGTAGAGTGGTTTTTGAGAAAATTAAGCACCGTGTAAAGATGCTCGGGAAACTTTGAGTGATGGTTTAAATTTGCAATGTCCAGGATAGTAGCCACTAGCTGCATATTGCTATTGACATTTTGGCTTAAGTTAATTAAATTTAAATAAGATTTAAGCTTTAAAATTCAGTTCCTTGGTCAGGCTAGGCATGTTTCAAGTGCTCATATGAGACAGAACGTACATAGAATATTGCCCTTGTTTCAGAAAGTTCTATTGAGCAGCTCTTGTTTGAACTTGTGGAATTCTTGCAAGTTTCCAAATACTGCTGAAGGATATAATCTATCCCTTAAAATTTTCCTTTTCTGGCTAACAGGTATCATATTATCCTTCATAACTTCACTTCCAGGAGAACACTAGCTTTTTTTGTTTTTTTTTTTTTGTTTTTCGTTTTCCAAATAACCAGTTTTAAATAGGGGCTTCCTATTTATGCCTTCTGGAAGAGCCAGAGAGGGCACGTGCAGAGAACACTTCCAGTGTAGTTGCTACAATGGGAGGGCCTGGACTGGCTCTGTCTCTTCCTCATGCCTGTCCTTGCACACACCCTCTGCCCTGCTCTGTGAGTCAGGCCACTCCTAAACAGAGGCAAATGACTGTAGATCATAGACTTTTCAGGCATTTCCTGAAGAGTTGAGTTTATTAATGTTCAACCCAGAGCTGTCAAGTCCTGCTCTTCTGTCCCAGCCACCTTCCTGACCATTGGAATGGCTGTTCACACCCTCAGAACATGAATCACTGTTGGCAGTTTTAGCAAAGGAGCATGGTTGTTCAGTAGAAAGTTGTACGTTTAAGAGCATTTTACAGGTTAAAAGTTTGTGACCATGTTCTTTTGGATTTGAAGTTTGAAATGGAACATTCTGTTCAGAACATGTTGTTTAGGTCTTGGATGTCTTCATTCTCAATGGCTCTCCGAAAATTTCAAGAGTCGCACTCTCAGCGGTTGGCATGTGATGGCCACGGGGACAACAGTAACATATTATAATAGATATATTATCACATGGAAATGTTTCCATTTATATGAAGGAGGGAGGCGGAGGTGGGAAGTCCTCAGATGGCTCCTCATAGCTTTTGTGTTTTGGAACTACCTTTGCGGGGGATAGAGTTTGATGCTACTTTAGTGCAAAGGCATGAAAGTGCATATCTTAAATGGCACCGTAGCTGTGAGAAATGCAGAAAAATGCAGCTGGAGTGTCCTCCACAAAATGAACTGTCCTTCACAAAAATGAACTGAAGGGCTGACAGAGAGAAAGCATGTTTTAATATAATTTTTAAGTTTTCTTCTTCAGTGACATTCATTCTCTGATATGGATGTCTCTTAGCAACAAAATGGCCGGAATTTGTTTCCCAGAATCCTTGCTTTTCTAGATTATAAACAGTTCAAGTAATTATACAATGTGACTTGAGAATATTAAGTTTTGGCCCAAGAGAGAATAGTTTCACATGAGGTTCAAACATTTCCTCATGACAATACCCTGTGAGGATTATATCTGTGTGTGTATAATTTACTTTCCTCTAGTATCTTCTCTAATATCCTCAGATAAAATATATGTGTCCTTCATGATGGAAAAAAATTTGTTCAAGGACTGACTTTTCAATTACTTAAGTGATATAAGAATGTTACCTACTTATTATTCATTGCACTGGATACTTTACCTCTTATTTCATGTATATTATTTCATTTAATCCTGAAAACATATTTACAACCTAAGTAATTAGAGCCTTATTTTACAGAAGCAGAGAATGAGGCACATACTCAGGTTCCGTTTTGGGTTTAGAGAGATGCAATGATTAGCATGGCTGGGATCCAAGTGCGTTTGTTAAATGCCGAGAACAATTTTCTTAAATAACCTAACTCTCTAAGAGCAAAAATACGCAGAACATCTTGAGCAAGCTCCTCAACAAGGTTCTCTGGACTGGTTAGGAATTCCACCTCTTTGAAGTTTTTTTGCTGTCTGATCAGGAGCAATGAGTGGGCCCAGGGGGAAGGGGAGATATTTTTGAAGATGAACTCCATGGTATTGGTAAATAATGTATACTTCCCACAATTTGATAGATCTTCCTGCATTCTCTGTGTTTATCACTATCCTAAGATGTGATCTTTGGTAGGGGGGATGATTTTAATTCAATATCTGCCTTGCTTTACTCTACTCCAATCTTTTTTTCCCCTAAAAATAAAAAAGCTACACTTATCAATAATGTCAGTGTAGGATGTAAACCTACCTATTGTGTTATTAGGAAATTACTGCTACAGGCAAGCCAGGGGTCCAAATCCATTGTTTCATGCCAGAGCTACAAGCACATTGGGTGGGGTTAAAGGATACAGTGGTCCAGAAGGAGTAGGAAATGCCAGCTCTGCTCCTGTGGGAGACATTCCAGGAAGGAGGCTTCCTCTGAGCGAACCTGGGTACTGTAGAGAGTTGACAAGGAAGTCACCTGACCCTCGAGCACCACAACCTTGTTGCTTCTCTGAGCTAGCCTGGGTAAGAGCAGTCTATGTCAGCTAGAGCCTCCCAGCACACCTGTTGGTCCACAAATTGGGTCCAAATAGCTGGGGATGCCCCTCATTAGAATCACTGCCTTTTGCTGAAATGACAAAAGGCAGTTTTTGAGCTGAGACCTTCCCTGTTATGTCCTATCACTTTTAGTTTTTCCCTCTTTCCCCTCAGTGTTGCCAGAAATACGTTTCACTCTGAAACACCTTTAAGTTTTCTTCTGTTGGAATTCTTTGTTAACTGTCAGATTAGTTAGGAGCACCAAATGAACCCGTTGGGAATCCGGAAAGGGGTTGTATTATTTGGTACTGCAAGGGGTATTTAAAATGTACTTACTCTCTAGACTGTTGTCTTTTTTTTTTTTTTAAAGGATTGAGGCTAAAAATATGAACAATGATTCTATAAAAATATTTAAATATTACAAATATATGAATCTATTTTTACATAAGAATCTCTGCCCTTCTCTTTGTCTGTCTTTCTGATCTCCACTTTGTCTTTTGCTTATTTTTCTAGGTGTTTAGCCCAAAACAGCCCATTATTCTTTTTTTAGATGATTTTTCTTTTTCCACCTTTGTCTGCCTTTCTCTGTCTTAGAGAAAGGATATATGCTCAGGTTGTATCATCTAGAGGCTTGAAACCATCTCCTTGCATTAGTGTTTTCCAAAGGGCCAAAATCAGTCATAGGCAAATAGAGTCCCATGTGTATCTGAATATCCTTGCATATGTCAGAGTAACTGTTTAACTAGTTCCAGATAATTGTCATGTTAGAAGGTTGTCATCTTTTGAATATTTTCTCTTTTGACTTTGGCACCCGCCCACTGTCATTGCCTCAAATCCCCTACTCTTGGTGGAGTGCAGAGCAAAGAAGGAAATGACATCTCCCCTGGGGGGGAGAGCTCCCAGGCCTCAGAAACCATGAACCAAGAATAGCGACCCAAAGGCGGATATTTGGGCCTAGACCTTAAGAGACCACAATGCTTGGATTCCTGAGCAGTGTGGACCTGAGTAGTGATGACCATAGTTTGCTTGTTTCTTTGTTCCAGAAAGAATAATTAACTGAGCTAGCTATTTGGTAAATCACAAGACTGGTAGTTTCTCTTTGGTGAAGGCAGTTGAACCTAGTTGACTTTGTTGGGAATCCCTGGAGTGACAGATAAGTTTTGCACTAAGAAGTAGGACTGTGGGAACTTCCAGCCACCCAGCCGCAGACACGGAGAGGGGGGTTAGAGCCACAATGGACTCCTGTTCTGCTCAGTTTCCTGAAGAGCCCAAGGTTTAAAATGGGAATCATGCATTTTTGACTCTTGAGAATTTTACTCCCTGCAGGTGATCCAGGGTATTTAGAACAAAACTAACTAACTAACTAACTAACTAACTAACCTAAACCCCAAGTTTTCCCTCCCACATGGATTCTATTTTTTTCCTTTGGTGGAGCATGTGAATGGCACCGTCAGTAAACCCAGCAGCATCCCGATACTGCTTCTTGCTTAATGACCCTCTGAAGAAGATCAGGCATCAATTTATTTAAGTGCCTCTTGGAAATCTATGAGTGGCTGGTTGGCATCTTGTTATTTCTAAACATGGTAAATTTACTCCGCATGTTTTGTAGGAATAGATTTGAAAAGCATCCGACTCGAAGCCAAAGATCAGAAACCTTAGAATCACATTGTTCTCAGCAAAGCTGAGAAGCTTTATTTACTGAACAGACAACCTAGTCCTTTAATCAATACTCAGGCTCAAAGTAAGATTGACTTGTTAAGATTGGTCGAACTCTGTATCATTTCTCACAAATACTGTATTTTCTCATATAATTATTCTCAAATACCTCAAAAGATGCACCCTGTAGATGAGATAGGTAAGTCTCAAAAATATATCATGAGGAGAGAAAACAAGTTTGCTGTGTTCCTTTCCCTACTTGAAGTTATTTATGGCCATGGAGTGTTGCATGGATGATTTCCCCCTTACTTTTGGATATCGAACATTCATGGTCTTTCCAGAACATTAGAATCTTTCATGTAACTTTCCCATGGAGTGATGATTCTTTTAAATAACTAATACTCTATGTAGCTCACAATGTTTGAGGTAGATAAAGCTAGACCATTTCACAGTAGCAAAAACTGGGATTCGTGTTTTGATCTTACTCAGTCCACTCCCACAGAAGATTCAAGACTGTAATTTGCTGCTCCTGCCTCAGCCATGACCCTTCTCCTCAGGTCAAGGGAAACAAGCACTAACATGAATGAATCACTACTTCAAGAGGATGAAACAGCAAGAAGAAAACCAAACGCTATCCCTTGGTTTCCTTACAAAATCTTAATTTGCATTTTGTTATTTTTTTAAAGTTGTACAGGGAACTCAATGAAACGATGGTAATATCAGGGTAGAAATTAAAACTGTGATGTGAACAAAACTCCAGAACACACTAGATTAAAAACTGTCCTGGCATATGTAGAAGTAAGACAAAACCCAGTTCTCAGACAGTGTCAAGTGGAAAGGGTATCTTTGATGGTCAGCATCGTGCTTTGAACAAAAGACCTGTAGTTTATAGAACATGTCCATCTTCTGTTTATTGTTTACATAAGGAACCAGGGTATTTTTTATCAGGACTGTGTGTATGTATGTGTGTGTTCACACACTTGAGTGTGTGTGTTTGTGTGTAAATATATGATCTGTGTTGTACAGGTTGGGACAGCTGGAGAAGGGTTCACTGTACACACATATACCACATATGGTATTATCCCAAATGTGCAATGGTGTGGGAGGAAGCAATGTTGCTAGAACTTGGTTGCTTCCCCTGTAGCTCTGCTTGCTGGAAGCAGCAGAGTGAGACCAAGTTACAGAGTTCTCCCTTTCTTGCTTCTAGATCCACCTGTAGGGGTGTCAGTCACTTCAGCCCCTTGGGCCTCTTCAGGTATACTTGAAGATGTGGGTCTGGCTGTATCTAATGAAGAGCTGGTCTTCTTTTTTTTTTTTTTTTAAGATTTTATTTATTTATTTGACAGACAAGAGATCACAAGTAGGCAGAGAAGCAGGCAGAGAGGGAAGGGGAAGCAGGCTCCCCGCTAAGCAGAGAGCCGGATGCAGGGCTTGATCCCAGGATCCTGAGACCATGATCTGAGCCAAAGGCAGAGGCTTAACCCACTGAGCCACCCAGGCGCACTGGAGAGCTGGTCTTCTTAATGTAGTTCTTGTGTCTTGTTGGTCTGAGACTTCTGAGACTAGAGAGGCCATGGGCATGTTATCACAGCTTTAGGGAAGATAGAGTTGGTCATACAGTAGAAAGAGAAGTTGTGGTGTACTGGTCGAAGGTGCCTGGTTTCCACTGAATCACATGCTTAAATTCTAGATTTTAATGATTGATACCAATCTTCAAACAATAAACTGGAAACTACCCCAAGAAGTGCATGCGCTCCTGCTGTATTTTACCCCATAGCTATAGTCCTTTCAACCTCCCAGGCTTTCTAGCTAACACAGCGCTCCCAGGGGAACACAGCCCTTGCTTCCCACCACCCGCCTGCCCTCTAAACCAGGAAAATGAAAAAACAAAACAAAACAGCATTTCTGTACACATACAAAAAATATTTAGTCATTCTCTCTCAGTTAAAGCACACGGATCACTCTGGACCTTCTCAGCAAGTAAGATACTATATTTGCATATGAGCATAAATGGAATGTTTTTATACACAGTGTTGTAACGTGTAAGCAAAAAGCTTTTTCATGCCAAGAAACAATAATCACATTCAGCAATTTCCAAAGAAAACATTACTTTCAGACAATTGTTACTGCTTCATTTGGAACTCATGAATCAAACCATTATTTGAATATTATAGTGCAGACTGGATTTATCCTAATTCAACTCAACACTAATGTAAATATTGGTTCAATATTCTTTGGGGTTACCGTTAGATTGTGACCACTCAGAAAGATGCGAACAATGGTAATGATGGCTTATAACATCTGTGGAGTGCTTCACTGGCCTTGGGTTTGACACTTAACTTGCATTATCTTGTATCTCCTTGATCCTCCCAAGCACTTTAGGATAAGAATTATTATTGCCTTCCAATTTTACAACGAAACAACCAAACAACACCTTTGTTGCAAAAAGTACACATTTAGTAAAGTGCAGAGCTGAGAAGACACCACAATGCATGTTTTGAAAAAACAAACTTTTTTAGGGCCTCTTACCAGCGTTTATATGGGAGTTGTTTAAAACTTTGTTAAATTATTAAAACTACTGCTATGTTAAATTTAGTACGCTAGTTCACATCCATTTTATATAAAGCTATTGGATTATTCAAATGCATTGTGTTTTGGGGGAATGGAGCTTTGGTCATTGCATCTATTAATGCTACTACCTTTTACTGTTCATGTAATATTGAAATGGAAGGATGGGGAATTTAAAGAAAGAAAAGTTCAGTGATAATCTAGCACACCCCCCTTTTAAATCTAGCCCTTTTAAAAAAAAAACAAACTTTTTTTTTTCATCTGTAGAAATTCTCGATTTGTAAGTAAACTTGTAGAAACATGTTGGTTTTGACAGGCTGTGGATCCTTCTGATGTGTGTACCTCTTTGGTATTGTTGGCAATATCATGCTCAGTACTGCTCAAAAATAGCCAAATTCACAAACACAGAATATAACCTTCTAGGTCTGAATGCATAGGATTTCTTTCTCTTTTTCAAATTTCATAATTTATCTTTTTTATCCCCCTCATCCTTCTTATCTTTTTTCTGTATCATTGTTATTTGGAATCTCCCTTTAAAGAGGACAAAAAAGTCTTGAGATTAAACACTGTTACTTAGTTATTATCATTAGAGTATCATTAGTAAATGCAAGTCTGTATACATTTTAATCTACAAGGACATAGCAATAAAAAGGATAATTTTTTTGACAAAATGAAACAACCAAATATCCACTTTAGATCATAAAATAATAAAGAACATGAAAGAAAATATTCAAAAGATAAGAATATTTTATTTATTTATGTATGTATTTATTTATTTTAAAGATTTTATTTATTTATTTGACAGATAGAGATCACAGGTAGGCAGGCAGGCAGAGAGAGAGGAGGAAGCAGGCTCCCTGCTGAGCAGAGAACCCAATGTTGGGCTCGATCCCAGGACCCTGAGATCATGACCTGAGCCGAAGGCAGAGGCTTTAACCCACTGAGCCACCCGGGCGCCCCAAGATAAGAATATTTTAATTGTCCACAATTCAATGATTATATACAAGCCCCTTGTAGGTTGTGGAATTGGTTTCATATATTTCTAAACCAATAGCATTTATTATGTTGTTATAAAATGCTATTTATTATAATAATCAAAATATATAAGAAGCTAGAAGTTAAAGTTGTCCATTACTTCACTATCCAGAGAAAACTACTGTCATTTTTCTTATTAATCATGATACTTTCAACATAAATGTGTTTACAGTATATCCTTTTAGATCTGACTTTTCTGTTAGTCAGTAGCCTTGGATATCATTTTACAAATTTTACAAAATATTATACAATAAATGCATATTATATATGGAGCTATTTTAAGCTACTTAATCAGACCGCCATGGATTTCCACTGTTTTGCTTTCTTGAAAGATGACACCATATATATCCTTTTGTTACTATTTTCTTTGGCTTCATTCTTGGAAGTAGAATCTCTTTGTCAAAGTAGACTGACACTTTCAAGGCTCTTACTGCACATAGTCTGCTTTCAGGGTGCTGGCACCAATAAGAGGAGATGCCTTATAGAATGTTGTTGCCTTTGAGTATTATGCTTAATTTTGTTGTTGCTCATGAATAGCCTTATATTAAAGGAGGGTCAAGGTCAAGTCCCATGTTAGCTTGCATGTCTCTGTTATGTACGTGGTACAATTGAGACAGAGAAGAATAAGATGAATTTGTCAAAGGTTGGAAAATTAAGAATGTGAGTTTGAAAGATGCTAATAAAGGAAGTTGGATACATAGCTCTGCATATATGGGCTTTGTAAGATATGGTCTCATTTAAGAGACAATGAAATGATATAAAATGACCAAATTGTAGGGGAAGTTGCAAAATACTTGAAGAAGAATGTAGGACTTTATTTTTTTTTTAATATAAGACATCAGTTATAAATATTTTTTTTAAAGATTTTATTTATTTATTTGACAGACAGAGATCACATGTAGGCAGAGAGGCAGGCAGAGAGAGAGGAGGTAGCAGGCTCCCTGCGGAGCAGAGAACCCGATGGGGGGCTCGATCCCTGGACCCTGGGATCACGACCTGAGCCGAAGGCAGAGGCTTTAACCCACTGAGCCACCCAGGCGCCCCAGTTATAAATATTTTAATTAAAAACTTAAAAGTGCTAAGGAAACAGTGCTTCTTAGGATAGCCTAATACGTTTGACTATTAAAATATTTTTGATAGATGTCTTACACCATCAAAATACTTTATCCTATTGTGCACAGAAACCTTTCTTTAAGATGTTTATGGATATTGATGACTGTCTTTCAGTTATTCGACATGAAATTCAAAGGCTTCCGCTTGAGCCTGTCCATATTTAGTAGAATTGAATTTTTCATCTGTGTATATATGGGGAGATGGGGGGATTAGGCTTAACTATTTGGAAGAAAACTAATAAATTTGGTCTCAAGAAACTGGTGGTGATAATATTTCTAGATGAAAAAAGATTTTTATAATAATGAGTGTTCATTTATTTTAAACTCCAAGGGAGCAAAAAACCTTTAAGATTGTAACAGATTAACTATAAGAGAGAGTTTGAATGCATTACTCAGGGTTTCACTTAGCCACACTGCCTCTCAGTTCCTTGAGCTGTGTCTAATGAGGAACCATGAGGATGTAATTCCGATTTTTCAGAGGTGTGACTGGAGATACCAAGACACTGTCTGGAAATGCCAGTACTGTTCACCACACATGAATGATGAGTTTTACAAGAAACACCTACTAAAAATTGTGCCTTCAGAAGAAGAAACTATCTTTCATCAAGAAAAAACATTAAATCTCTTTTCTCTGCTTCTTGATGCTGATAGAGAGAAAGCTAGAAATACTACCTCATGGAATAAAGTCTATCAGGAAAAAGCAATCAGACATGTCATGCATGACTATGAGATGTGTATGTAGTCAACTCTAGTTATCATTAATTGAATAAATACCATGACATTTTGCACCTTGGAGGAGTTTGTCTTAGAGTTACATCCTCATTTTGATACACTGAAAGTTATTCATTCCCATTTTAAATAAAGGTCCATAATATATTACTTTAGCTCCATTCATTTTATGACTAAGAAATAACATTGCTATGATGTTAAATTCCTGGTGAAAAGGCTTTTTAAAAGCTCTAATATAATGGTGCATTACCAGTAATTTGTAGTTCAATCACACGCAATACTTCATTTGTATACTTTAGTTTGCATGAGTTAGACTGCAAATTGCCCTTTAGCTCTAGAGTAATAGATAACTCTCGATAAAATCAACCTGGAACAATCTTACTAGTTTTTGTTGTTGTTTTCCCCTTTTACACAAACTTTAAATGGTTATTTTGTATTTACTTAAAATATTTTCGGGAAATCATGAAGGGGCTATTACTTTCAACTCTTAGGTTCTAAAGTCTGAAAAAAAAAATTTAAACAAAATATTTTTGAAAAGCTGTTATGGAGAATGCATTTTGCATAATATGTATCAGAACAAAAAATACTTTTGCTCTGAATCACATTTACATTATTGATTAGGACAAGTTCCTTTGAGTATTCTTTTCTTATGAGATAGATGTATTTTTCTTAAATATGTCCTGCTATGAAAAACAAATAAGCCAGCACAATAAAGAAATGCAAATGAAATTTCAAAAATAATGTTTGAACAGCTCTTGTAGCTATAACACCTTAAACTGAGAAGTTCCAAAACTAAAAAAACAAAACAAAACAAAAAAAAACACAAAAAACTGAGATTCTCATTTCTACCTCTTTTCACAAAATGCTCTCAAATTTTAAAAACTTTTTTAAAGTAACACGAATCTTTCTTGTCAACTTGAACCAAAGCGTTAATTTGATTTTTAAAGACCTTCCTCATGTTCTAAATTTGAATTTCTGATTCTATTAACCAAACTCTTTCTTGTTGTTTTATAATTTAAATATTTATGACTGCATATCTTAGTCAGTAACTCTTTGACCCATCCCTAAAATACAGTGATTCCTAAACATCTCTATTAAAATTTCATTCATTCATACATTGATTAATTTATTTATTCAACCAAATGCTTCCCATATTCCAGGCACCGTTCTAGGCACTAAGAATTAAGTATTTAAAAACCAAGGTCTCTATCAATATGGAGCTCACATTCTCACCCTGGTTAGTATGTTGAAATCTCAAAGCAGTTTTCTTCTTAAAGAGGAAGTTAGTCTAAAGCAAATTCACCTTCTGCTCGTGAATCAAAAAGTTCAGATTTCCAGATCACTTTATGTCTACATGAACAGCTACAGATGATGAGCAACAATTATAAGAAATAGATCCATAGATTTCTCAGCAAGCAAAGCATTTTATCTACTAGAATTCACCAGACTATGGAGTTTCAGTACATTCCAAGAGCCTTACTTAGCATCGAGGCAGTTACCATTTATATTTAAGCTGATATCCCCATTTCACCCGCTACATTAAAAAAAAAAGTAACATCTAAGTATTGGTTGAAAACGTCAGGAGGTTTTAAAAAAATTCCTGGAGAATTGTTATCTTTTACAGTGGCCTGCCAGCACTCACTAACATAAGACTCTCCAGTGGAATAAGAAGTGTGCTGTGGGCGTGTGACACATGAAACACGTTTAGTTTCTCCACTGGAAATGGCCTTTTTGCTGTAAAGTGCGAGTCTACTTTGTTCCTGTAGTGTTTTGATTTTCAAATGTCATATTTGCACTTGCGAATTGTTTGTTGTATCATATTTTACATTTTAATTTTGGTGGAAAACATCTCCATTGATCTTTCGGATGATGTCATGTGGGGTTTTTGTTCTTCATTGTGAGGCTGGAGGGCCTCTGGCCTGCTGTGTGCTTTGGAAGCAGAGAGACCGAATCACGTCTCGGCAAGGATGTGAATAGGCTGTTTGATGCCTGTGGCTTGCTGGGAAAATCTATAAACTTGGGAGTCAAAAGGTTCATGGAGGGATGTTTTCTTGATCTGTAAAAGAGGCATGAAATATTTGCTCCTCCTACATCGGCGTTCTTTTGTTAAGGATTGAGTAAGACAATGATACCATTTTGCAAAAATTATACACAGTTCTGGAAGCGGTAACTGGTATTATTCCAATTTTCCGTTAATGTCTGCTCACCAATATCAGTATAATCTTGTGTGTATGTATTTGAGAAAAGGATGCGACGCGTCAGGATTTCAGCTATACGCTTAAAGGACTCCTTTGTTTTCAACATGCCGTTTGCTTATTTGGGAGCTTGAAGGAAACTATGAGTTTCCCTTAATTACTGGTCACCCATATTAAACAACAGACGCTGTGAAGTAGCTTTCCAATAACAGAATGCATAATGAACCCAGTAGAGATAGAAAACCCACTGGGCTTCAGAAGTAATACATCAGACATGACAGAAACGCTTTAATGAGAGTCATTAATTACAACTTCTTCTAAACCTGGGACAAACATTTTAGCACTTCCTCTGGGGATGAACCCATGCCCAAGCCAGTGACGAGTGTGGGAAATTAACAAGAACATGGAGCTCTTTCCAGTAATAATACAAAATGATTAAGAGGACCTAAAAAAATCAATTGACTAATCAATAGTGTGTAACTGCTTGGAGCATTTTCCCCATGCTAATCAGCCATTACGTTGTTTAAACTAAATGTGTCCAGTTTCCCCAATTACTGAACTGATTTACAAGACATGGTCAAGGATGTCAGAGTCTACTGGAGCCAGATTCCAGGGCATTTGTCACTGAGAAAGATGGAAGGAATTAATAGATGACCATCTCTCACTATGGATTCTGATGGCTCTTGAGAGGCACGATATGACAGGAGCCGTCCTCCTAGTCTGCAGACATTGGTGAATTAATATGGTCTGCCCAAGTTCTCCACATGTGCATTTGTTTGACATGTGCCTGTGAACCTGATTGAATTCAGGAGTGATGGAGTTCAAAATAATGAAAGAAAACATCTATACGCTATTCATGTTCAGGCCTTTAAAATGTTTTTTAAACTTCAGCCATGGTGAGAAGCGTTCGGCAAACAAGACTCTGAATTCCAAACAACAAAAGGTATTCTAACAAGACCTGTGAAGTGACACATGATTACCTACCTGTATAATGCCGGCAATTCTAGCATCAAAACCACATGTTACTTTTTTGTTTTGTTTTGTTTTGTTTTGTTTTAAGTTGAATGCCACTGTGGGGGAGAAAACAGCACTAAGAAAATAACTTTAAACAGGAGCGAAAACTTTTTTATTGATGTGTTTTACTTTGCTGGCAGACCAGAGCAAAGGTTTTGTGAACATTTAAAAGATGAAAAAGGTGAAGAATCCCAGAAGCGGTTTATCTTGAAGCGAGATAACTCTAGTATTGATAAAGAAGACAATCAGGTTGGTTCTCAAGTTTGAGAGTGGCTGACATTGTTGTTTTCGAAGGTGGGCTGACTTATGTTCTTGTCGTTCTGTTGTCCCCTTCTCCCTCCCCCAGCTCCCCCTGGCTTCTGATACTGACTGTCTCTTTCCAACCTCCTTGCCCCCTTGCCTCCCCCTTTGGCATTCAGTGGGTAGCCAAGAGAACGTGTCCTGATTGCTTCAGCCATGGCTCTGTGTTGGGCTGCATGGGTGGTGCTTGGCGCAGTTCCCGCTGCATGTGTTGGGCGGGGTTGGGATGCCACCGGCCGGAGCTGTCGGGAAAAGCTTTGTCATCGCATTTCCAGATGTCTGTGTAACTATGGCAGTCCTTCCACTCCTACAGCTTTGTCCTTCAGTTGTGCACACATTGAGCTGGATTCTCAGTACGGACCGATGACCAACTGGTGTAGCTGTAAAGAACAAACCTTGTTATGGTGAGGACAGGTGGATTTTGCAACTCTCCTAAAATAAGTCTTCACAGAAAAGAATCGAGTTCATGTTTTAGTCTTCCCCCTCCTCCTTCCCATGTTCTACGTCCGTGTAAACTGTGTGCTTGTTTTGCATGAACTGTAGTGGAACTTTCTCCTTTTTGTGTATTATGCTTGTGACAAAACATTTACGTTGTCCTAGAGTAGCCTTATTCATGGTTCCTGGGCAAGGGTAGAGAGACCCTGCTCAACCTCTTCTCCAGATTGGGGGCGGGGAGTGGGATCCAGAGTGATGAGGAAGAAAACTTAATGAATGGCAAAAGAAACAAAGGTTCAACGATAATTAGAACAGCAGGGAGTTATACAATGCCATTACAATTACACTTTGTGTCTCTGACAATCAAAATAGATTTTTTGAAAATAGACTTTGCTTTAGAATTCTTAAAGGTAAGACAATAGGCACCTCACTCAAGTTATAATTTTAATGACTCTCAGTGAGTCACTGGAAGCCAGTACGTGCATCTCCGATGTACTTTTTTTTTTAAACCTGTTCATCATCTGTATCTCGTTTCTTCCTACCCCCACTGCCACCACCATCAAGCGACAAGTAGCTCCCATTGACTTCGAGCCACATGCCTGTGTTGTGAACTTAGTGGGCGTTTGTTGAATGGATGGATGAACGTGGTTAATGCAGAGAATTTTGTGAGGAATGGCAAGAAGACGATGGGAGGGTCATTGAGATGCAGGCAGTGGTGCAGATGCGAGACTGAAGAACAGTCCTCATGCTGGGTTCTTTGGATTGTTACTTTAGGTCCCTTGGAATTGACCCTACTCAACCAACAGGCTTTTCAAACTTAGTTTCTACTTTCCAAGCAAAAACGCAGAGCACAGGATCAAGTCAGTCATGGAGTAAAGAAGAAACACAAATTAGGACGTGGAGACGTCATGTCCACCATTTCCTTTCTGCCCATTATTTTCTCTGTTCCCTTGTTCTGTGTCTCTAGTGGCCAGGTTTTCAGAGCCATGTCTTCCCTTAGCCACTTTGAATTAGCCACTTCCTCAACATTCTGCCTTTGTCTAAGGACTCCAGAGCACACGGGTTAGCAAAGGAGACAGAGTCTATCACTGTGACCCACGTCATAGCTGAACTGGCGGAACACCTGAGGCACATCCAGGTGCTTTCGTTCTGGAAACAGCTGTACTGCCGGCATCCAGTGGGGAAGGTAGAGGGAGCAGCACACACCTGCCATTGCGTGTCAGGCACAGACACTGCGCACCACACACACCCGCACAGCCTCCTTAGGGACCAGAGGGAATGAGACTCTTCATGCTCCATTTATTTAAGTGAACATTTATTATTCTCGGCTGACAGTTGCTTAACTGCAGATTTCCAGCAGCTCAACTTGGATAACCGTACTGATTTCTTTTTTCTGTTCAGCAAAACAGAATGCATCCATTTAGAGATGACAGACGAAGTAAATCAATTGAAGAGAGAGAAGAGGAATATCAGAGAGTGAGGGAGAGAATATTTGCACACGATGTGAGTAGTTGTTTTAATTGCCTCTTTAGTGCCGTCCTTCCCCAGACAGCAAGCTGGCAGGACTCAGGAAGCTGGAGCCAGGGACAAATCGAACCGAGCACACCAGAGGTGTTTCTGGAAGAGGACCTGGTTCAGGGAAGTGATGGAAAAGGAGCCAGGGGTTGTGTGCCTTCCTAGGATATGACCTCAGGGGGAATAGAGGTGTGATCCATCAGGGCCCAGTAAAACAGACCCTAAGTCCTCAGCAAGGTCGCCTGATTTGAAAAAAATGCTTTCACATCCACATTAGCCCGCAGACAGCCAAGTGTTGTCTTTGTAACACTAACGTTGTGCAGAAGAAAGACACATAAAGAAGAAAGAGACTCTGTTAATCACATACATAAACATGGAATTTTCTGCATTCTTAGCAAGCACAAGCATTTTATTATATCAAAGTTAAATGGTAATACTCATCTTCTTCCCCCTCAGCTTCAGATCAAATTAGGTCTGTGAGCAGTTTATCACAGGAGATAATCATGAAATGATTTCTTTTGTTCAAATCCCAGCGAAGAAAATGTGGTGGGAGATTTTTCTGTCTTCTTACCCACTGTGGCCAAAATAAAATGCTATTAAACTAAATAAGAATGAAAAAGTGATTTAAAACAGCTGAATTTAAATGCAGGAAAGCGAAAAGGGCAAGCCAGTGCACAGCTTCTCCATTCCATGAAATCGTTTGGCAGCCTTCCCTTTGCGAAAGTAGAGGTGGGAGCTCCTCTGTGCAGATCTTCTGTGGCTTTGCTGGGTTAGGTGGGCCGTCCTACCTCCCACCGTGATTTGGTCTGGAGGCCATTCCCAGGCTAGACTAGAGACCTAGACTCCACTACTTAGCATGGACAAGGCCTTCTGACCTTGGTGGTTTCAGGCCCAAGACAGTTTACCAGGTCCTCCAGCTCCTGCTGGATCCTTCAGTATAAAGCTGCAGAGGAAATTAAAATTCCACCAACAGTGCGTTTCTTTCATGTTGATACAGATTTCTGTTATCTCTTCTAGATTCTCGTTGCCTTTCTTGGATACAATGAAATAAAACTTTAATGATTGAAGGACCTGGCTCAGAGCTCTGGAGTTGGCAGAGTCTGAGAGAGGAAGCTGTTAAGGGATCCTGTCCACATGCAGTTCTAGAAAATTCTATGGATGTGTGGGCTACTTAGGTTTTTCTTATGGTCAGAGTTATTGGTGGTGCAAAGCATAGTCTGACACCTGGTAGGCTTTAATTGTGTTTCCTGGATAAAAGGATGAAGTAAAGAGAGGCTCTGTTGTACCATGATAGTTTAGGGGTGTCCTGAGTGGACTGGGAGACAGCACGTTACTGTCCAATGAGCTTCATGGAGAGAGAGTTTTCTGAAGGTCAGTTTATTTGTTATGCTTTTTCTTTCTTTCTTTCTCCCCATCTATCCCTCCCCCTGCCTTACACACACACATACACACACACAATTTCCCTCTGATTTTCATTCTGGCAAGTCATAAAATATATAAATGAGTTGTGTTGAAAAGCAAATACTAATCACTTAGATAATAGATAAACATTATGCCCCCCCCCCCTCCCCGCAAAGCAGGGCCACATTGTAGACACTCAAGGGCTAGATGGCAGGAAAAGCATCCCTGATGCTTGCCTGTGAGGAGGAGGCTTCCTGTGCTGCTCCCACCCTTCATGTGCACAGAGAGGTCATCCCAGACATGGAGGAGTCAGCATGACTCCCTGTACACATCACATTTCCCAACAGCCCTATTAAGGAGAACAACAGCAAGGAACCTGGGTCCAGAATAAAGATTAGAGGCAAACTGTTGTTTCAAGCATCCCTAGCTAACTGCTGAATTAACATTCTTTAAGACAGTGAAAGCAGATGAGGGGTGCCTGGGTGGCTCAGTTGGTTTGGTTGAGCGTTTGGCTCTTGATCTCAACTCAGGTCTTGATCTCAGGCCCCTGAATTTGAGCCCTTAATGCAGTTCCATGCTGGGTGTGGAGCTTGCTAAAAAAAAAAAAAAAAAAGCAAAAGCAGACGGAAGCATGGGAAAACTTAAATGCCAAGCTATTGTCATGGCCTTTCCAGTTGATGGCATCGTTTGGCAACCTTCTTCGGAAGGCTGTGGCTTCTTCCCCCTGCAGAGGTAGAATAGTGTGAGTTGCTGTGATGAGCTCTTTGGTGGCCAGCATTTCTGGGGTTATTAATTCAAGTGAGACACCTGCCTGTTTCTGGCCCTACTTTTCCCCCTGATCTCCTGGGGCTGGGTTTTTTTAATTGGCATCCTGTACTCAGAGTAAACTCATTCAAAGTCTTCAGAGATTAAACAAATTCCTCAACATCATCTACAAAATATTATGTACATGAGTGTAGGTACATTTTTTAAGGTAAAGATCTTGATTTTTTTTTTATCATAGTTTTACAAGTTTTTGTCGCTTTTACAAGGCTAAAAGCCACCTTCTCAGAGGGGGAAAAAAGATGTCCAGTCCAGAGCACTGCCGCTCTGCAGGAACAATGCAGTCATTAGGCTGGTGTTCCCTGGGTTTTGTTATTAATTCCAGATCTCCAGATTTGACAACTTAAAACAAATACATAAAATGTTTGTTACCTCACAGTTTCTGGGGATCAGGAAGTGGAGGGTGGCTTAGCTGGCCATTCTGGCTCACGGTCTTTTGTGAGGTTACGGTCAAGCCATCAGCTGGGGCTTCAGTTGTCTGAAGTTTCAATAGAGCAGTTGCCTGCTTCCAAACTCACCTGCATGTGTTTTGGCAGGCCTCGGTTGCTAGCGGGCTATGGGAGATCTAAGTTCCCACTCTGTGGGCCTCTCCCAAGGCTCCTGAGCATCTTTGTCACCTGGCAACTAGCTTTCCCAGAGCAAGTGACCCAAGAGAAAGAAAGAGAGCCCAAGATGGAAGCTACAGGCTTTTGTAACCTCATCTTGGAGCTGACATACCTTCCTTCTTGCTGTGTTCATTTGGACACACAGACCAAACTGGTATATTGGGGAGGTACTACAAAACACCTTGGTTGTGGATACTGAGAGGGAGGAATCATTAGGGGCCATGATGTGTTAGCAGGATATTACTGAATCTTCTATTAATGCAAATGCAGGGACATAACATAGCAATGTGAACTTCCTTGAGTACATAGAGCAACACATCTTGCCTTCCACTTACATAAAGAGAGAACACTTTAGGGCGTCTTCATCTGTACAATTCCAGATTCCCAAATGACGATTAGGACTTCCCACATTGTTGAGGTATGTACAGTAAGAAATCAAGTATAGTAAGTCAATTATAAAACTGATGCAAAGAATCCAGCATAAGGAAACTAAGTTACAGGCATCTAATGTCTTTTTTGCTGACCTTTAATTTAGTGTCTTCATAATTTAAAAACTGAGGTGGTAAAAGCTGCTTCCCTTGCCAATTATTATTTAAGGAGTGGAGTCATTCAAACAGGTTCAAATGGTGACATATTTACGTAGAGGGTTTTTTTTTTTTATTATTCTTATACTTGAAGTTACAATAGTTATAGAGAAATAATTACCAGTACTTACACATAAGCAAAATCAAAATTTATTTTAAAATCAGTGGTGCTCTTGGATATTTTACTCATGTATCTTCGTGTCTAAGGTGTGTGTGTGTGTGTGTGTGTGCGCGCGCATGCATGTGTAGTTTTTTACTTAGGTCCACAATCAAAATATGCAGATTATATGGGGATTTTCTAGAAAAATAATCTCAATACAGTAGCCTGAGATAAGGCACATTTATTATTTGAGAATGAAGTTGTCATTAAGTCAAGGCACACAACAATTTAGTTCTCAAATAAAAAATGAGTGCATTTTTGTAGTCAGAAATATTTGAACTATAACTCTTGTTTCCTTTAACAAGAATTTCGTCTTATTTTATGATTAATTCAATGCAATGTTGCTGGCTTTGGCAAGGTTACGTTGCTAAAGCAATATATTTGAGAAAGACGTGTTTTGCCTGAAGGATGGTTTCTGAAAGATATTTATGTGTAAATAGGGATTCTGGGAGGAGTTCATCCATGGTCTCCCCAGCATGCACTGGGATCCACCTTCTGTGACAACCCTTGAGAGGGGCATGTGATGTCACCTGGGGTGTGGGTATGGGAGAGAATTCTGTATCCCATTAGGCAAAACCATTTTCTCCTTAAAAGAAAGAAAAAAAAGAGTACTTTATATCTGAGAATGCATATACCTGACAGCTTTGAATACTGCACTTAATTACTGTGACACTTTTATCTTTCTCTGCTATTAAAATTTGCAAGTTATATTAATAACTTCTTTAAAGTTTATTTTCACCCACTATTGAATCACAACCCATAACCATATCTGCTTTATTTATGAAACTGTGTTGTAAGGATCATGAGATAAATCTTTAGGACTTTTGCACAAAAATTGAAAAATACTCTTGAGATATGTTTTTGGGAAAGTTATCTTTGACTTGCAGGTCCCTTATTTTTCATTCAGAGAGTTATGGCAGCTTAGCTTTCCCCAAAATACTATTGGATTAATGAGTCTGAAGAGGTCAGTCTTTGATCAACTCTTCCAAACAAGTAGTAGAGTTTCAGTAATTCCACAACCCAGCCAGAACATTATAAGCATAATTGACTTCTTTCCAATTACAAGAGCAGAGCAGTAACAAAGTATCGGGCTCATAACGTACACCTGAGACAATTAATTCCATGGCTTGCCTCAAACCAAGAGTAAAACCAAACTAAAGGAAATGAAGATAGTGGGATATTTCACTTACTATAAAGATGTCTTCACAGGAATAATATCAGTGGTACATAAAGTGTATTTATTTATAAATACAAATGTCAAAAGAAGATACTTTCTGAAAAGGGTGTTTCTTAATTGGCTTTTTGTTGTTATTGTTAAATAAGATGTTTGTCCACTTAATACTCAGGATGCATATTAAATGCACAAAGGTTAAAATAGAAATGGTTCTAGAGATGCCCTCTGAAACGTTCAGATTACTGAGGAAAACACATTAGGCCCGAAGCTAACCCTTTGGTTTAGTGGAAGGAAATGATTTCTCCAACAAAATGTATGGAGAAACCAATATCCTGCTTGCCTCTCTGGGTAGCGGTTACATTAGCTAATCTTTTAAAAATTCAATATTGAAAGGTCCTTATTTACTTTGGTTTTATTTTCTCTTAAAATGGACCTGTTAGGTCTCAATTTACCATTTAGCAGTTCATTTATTCATCATTTATAAAATCTACACATATAATATGGCCTGTGTATTTATGGTTAGAAACTCAGTACTTTGAAAACGGTTTTTGTTAATTCCTAAACACAGTCACTATGTTAGAGGGCCATCTCACCATATTTTGTTTAGACATCTCTTTTTCTCCTTGTTAAAACTTAATTTGATTTGCCTTTCCCCAGCTTGTAATAGTAATGGAATTTTCTCTTCCCTATATGTGTTCTAAACACAAGATAGTGGGGAATTAATAGCTAGGGGAATGGAAGCTAAGAAGAGTCATTGTTTTTCTGTGTGAAAAACAAAACAAAACATTAGATAGGTTTTACTCTTTTTTCTGATTAGCTTCATTTTGTTCTCACTTGACTTCTGTGTGCCCGCCCTCTGCAAATTGATTGATGGCATCTCTTTAATTTTAAGAGTCTTGCAGTCAATCTGTTTATGTCAAGAGCGTCTATCATTGCCAGGTAATAACTGTAGGGTTGTGGTTCTATGACTCTGCCATCCTTAGGTAGATCATGCTAAGAGCACATGCTCTGCCTTGATTTGAACCAGTCCTCTGGCTGTTGAGAACTGTATCTCTGCAGCTCCAGAAGAAATAGCTAGCTCAGGATCCGATGGTCACACGCTTCTCTGATTCTCAGACAGTTTCATTCACATCTCTCTCTTTCTGACCTTGACGCTGAATGGGCTAAATCTAGCCATAACCTGGAGATGTCCTGCTGGAAAAGTACTTGTGTGCTAAAAGAGAAAGAGAATGGTGTACACGTCTAACTCTAACCATTTTTTTTCCTTTTTTATTTCCATTTTTCAAAACATAGTGCATATTTCTCTTAATTCTTTTCCTCTTGGAGGGGAAAAGTAGTTTTAAAAGCAGGCAAGGATTTGGGATCCCTCAGCACATCCAGAACATCTGATACAATGCATTTTTTTTATTTTTCAGTCAGTTTGCTCCCAGGAAAGCCTTTTTGTGGATAACAGGTAAAATGCAATTTGCCTTTTCATGTCTGTAGAGGAACAAAGTCTGTCATGTGTGTCCTGTATACTCATAGGTATATATCCCATATATAAGTGTGTGCTTGAATATATGTATAAATAAATACATATATCTATGTGCACACACTTATATGCATACACGTATGTGTTATTTAGCATGCCTAAAAACTATTTAATTTGGGGAAATACTTCTCTGTTACTTCCAAACATAATTTTTGTACATTTTCCTTATTTAAAAGTCTTGACTTCTGGCCCATCCAGAGGCCTAATTCCTGCTACCTTTACCAGGCATTACAAAGCATAAATGAACTTGCAATTTCATTGGCTTATGGATGAGGCTGTTTATAGTATTTGTATATCGGGTATCATTAGCCACTTCTCGTGCCCCACAATTTTCTATAGTTGTGCAAACTATAATTGGAATAATGTTGTTTTCAGTTTCTCACTCTAAACGACCCATTAGTCTAACTTGGAGATCTATCTAAACTGATCTAAATTTACTAACTTGGGAGTTAGTGGGGGGTAGTTGTTGTGTGATGAATGGGTTATACAACTTATACAAAGTCTTGAGCATATGAGCCAAAGGTTTTCAAATTTAACATATACCTTAAAGAAATACTTCTAAACTGACATAGATATTCAAATGCTCCCTTGATTTAATTGCAGCTTTTCAAGAGGAATTAAAGAATTCTACATTAGCTGTATTAATCACATTTAAGGTGCATCAGAGTGGGCAAGTTGGAATGGAAATATGGTATCCCTTCAGAAAGTGGTGCTTAACTTTATTTCAGGTGTCGGCTTAATGGGTGCCCCTGTAAAACTGATTAAAATGGAGGCTGTTTGATTAAATTCCAGTACTTAAAGAAAATTTTAACCAAGCATTAGAGATGATTGGGGCAAAAAAGCTATCTTTAATATTAGCAGTAAGAAATCTTTGAGTAGCTAACCCTCTCATTGAACAGCCTGTTCTAGAATAGATGAAAGTAGAAAATGTGTCTAAAGAAGACATTCAAAAACATCCTCAAAAATCCACACAGATTTAAGTGAATATTCTCTATTTACAGTTTAAGAATCCATGAGCACTAACATCCTAGGGATGATGCTGAAGCATTCCAAAGATCTATATCCTAACTAAAAAGAGGAAGTGAGTGTTTATAATTCAGTTTAGTAGGAAGCCTTATTCCCTAGTCATCCAGTCAATAATTTTCCCCTGCCTTATGCCCAAATTTTATTCATTTACTTGGATTTTGCAAAAAAAAGACTGCTAACGCTCTTTAAGTGTCCCTTAGATTCAAACTGAATTATATTCATCTTTACCATAATTGGTGACAAACATGCATTGCATATATGAACAAGTCTTGATATTTCCAAAAAGCAAAAATCTAACTGAATAGATTCCCATTAAAAATAAATACATTTCTTTGATACCTATTTCTGGAATGTCAATATTTCATTCTGCCCATCCCCACAAAAGAGATAACTTTAATATTGCCCAAAGGAAAGAAAATCACAGCTAATATATTTAATTAATTGTCTATTAAATGATTTATCTTCTCCTTTTCCATTCATTCTATTTCTTCTTCCTTTCCTTTTTATCTAGTATCAGTGCCTTAATCCTAGGATAGGGGAAAAAATAATGCTGTCATTCATTTATTATTGCAAAATGCAACATCGTGCACATAAAACATAGTACACGGGGTTGATTTGCAAGAGTGGTACTGTTGCAGAAGAGTACACATCCATTTAGCATAGGGCATTTAGTGTCATTAGGTTTTATATCATAAAAACCATGTTTTTCATTTCCAGTAGGCTCTTGGAAGACAGTAACATATGCAATGAGACCTATAAGAAAAGACAGCTCTTTCGGTTGGTATGGTTTACTTTTTTAAAACTGTGTTTTCAGATTATGTGGCAGAATCAATGTTAAATATAAGTGTACTAGTGTAAAATATCTGTTTATGGAAATAAATATGTTTGGTTATATCTGTAAAGCTGGTTACAGAGCTGGTGTTAAAGCCATGTTAGATAATGTGAGATATGGGACCAGGGAATTACTGCTTGGTACATAATCATTTCAGGTTCCTCCTCTGATTTTCTGTTTTGGGTAGGTTTTTTTGCATTTATTTTTGTTTTCTCCTAAAAGGTTAACTTTGACAGCATACTTATTTAACATTCCCAAGTCAACTTTGGTGAATTACATCATCAAGTTAAAATTCCTCTACTAGTTTGCAATTATACATATACATGACTGATATTGGAAAAGACACCAATGATAACTGTATTTGAGTAGTTGATTTTTAAAGCCACTACTGGCCATCATAATACTTCAATTGTGTTTTTCAAGCATAGCTTTTATTTCAGAGGGAAGGTACAGGCCCTTATAGGCCATTTGCTTCCAATTATAATGAATTACTTAAATCAAGATCTGTGTAAGATAAGGGGAATGGATATATATGTGTTTATTATATATTAATATTGTATATTTTAAGTTCTATACTAAGCTGGAAGATCCTTGAAAGCAGAGGGACCATAACCATGTCACTACCCTATTAAATATATCTCTAATATTCATTATAGGCAAAAAGGATACACAGCACTATGAAGGTACTCAATATGTAATGCATATATTTAATATGTTATTGCTTTTATGAATATTAGGATTCATCTCTGTTGTAGGAGAGAGAAAACTTACTCATTTACAAACAAACAAAACATTTTGCCCACCTAGAATTAAAAAAAGACCAAGGAAAGTAAATGGATTGTTGCTCAGAAAGTATCTTTTTGTAGTAAATGTGAACTTAAGATCTCATAATTAGAACAGTTGGATTAATTTGTTCCCTTTACACTTTGGCAGAACTAAAAAGGTTTTTTAAAAATGTCTTTCACATTTCTAGGTTGAACTACATAGTCTAATGCTTTCCCCTTGTATCAATAGACCATTTATTATCACACTTTACATTAAAAAAGTAACTCTGCATTGTCCCCCTTGAAAATTGAGAAAAGAACAAGAAGAATTTACCAGTACTCATGTACTCACACCACAATCTGGCTTGTTTAAGCCAATAAATTTATGAAATGTGGATTCTTCCCCGTTAGGCCAATCGGTTTTACATAGCCCCAAATCTGGCCCCTAGCCAGAGCTAGGATCCGCTCAGATCAGTCACTCCAAATATGAGTGCCATCACCCACCAAGTCATCAGGCACAGAAACTCAGGAAGATGACTTAGCACAAAGGACATCTATACAATACTTAAAGCAACTCAAAGTATACATCATATATAACTTGGCAAAAAAAAAAAAAAAAGTGCAGACATGAAGGAAAATAAATGTTGTTAGTTATATTAATCAGCACCGAAACAGAACCCAAAGTTCTGTTCTATTCCTGTTCTGGAATCAAATTCTCATTATACACAAGGACCAACTCCTCTTGATGACCAGACACCTTATTTCCATTGTCTTTTTGGATTCCAGTAGGAAGGGACCAAGACTGGGTTTAGAATGGACAGGAAGGCACTTGTGGTTATGTTTGTCTATGAGGTCTATGATTCTACACCCAAATAGATATGAAATTCGGTTCTGGACCTCACTTTGCCAGTGCTAAGGCAACTAATCAGTAGCTAGAATTATAAAATATTGTTTCAGTGTATAAATAGAGATCCCTAAATCAGTATTAGATGCATTTTTATGAATCTCATTAATGCTAAGACTAAAGCAGCGACTAAAGTTCCCTCTTTTGGGGATTTTGACAGCTCTTGACTTTGGGATATTGATTTGAAATGGTAGAGAGTAGTGGTAGAAGAAGTTAAGGAAACCTTAGATTGCCTTATTGGCCAAGGGTGTAGCACAAGTCTAGAGGAGTTATCCAATGCCAGAGTAAAGCCTGCAAACTCCAAGACAATAGTTTGCACCCAGGAAAAGTGGCAGACACTCCTTTGCAGATGGGCTCAGCCACACTGGCCTTTCCTTTCATGGAGGTGCTAGGGAGATGGAAACCTATGGGGAAAGGGAAAACCAAGCAGAGCTCATGATCATCAACCTGCATATGGAGAGCTTCCTTCTGAGGCATCCTGTATATCGAGGTTAAGGACTACCCTAAATTTTTTCCTATATGCAGTATTCCAGATTAGTTCCAAGTGAGACTATTGTCACATCCCTGGTGCCTTCACAGTTGCTAAATAATGATTTTGCCAGGCTTTGGCAAAGATAGGTCAAATTAATCAGAATTAAATGTGAATAAAGTTCAATTTGGAACTTGAAAGGAAAACAATCAAGAATGGAGCAGGAGCACCCTCAAAGAAGCTGGTTTTTTCCCATCCACCCCATCTCCTCTGGCTTTCTTGAATTTCAAAGGGTTTTAAGAACTCAAGCCACCTGACCATCAGTGAGTGTGTGATACTTTCTACTCACAATCTGATCTGTTTTTGGATCCTCCTTCTAATCTTAGCCATCCCTGAGGTGCTAACAGAATGTAAAAAACAAAAAACAAACAAACAAACAAATAAAAAACAAAAACACATTGATGCAAGACAGCAGGGCGCTGAGTGCTTTTTGTTTTGTGAGTTTTCTGTCCTCCCTTCATTTTTACAAAGTTCCTATCACAGAGGAGCCATTTCATTTTTATTATCTCTTGAATCTGTTTAGCTTCTCAAGTTCTCATAGAACAAAAGAGAAGTTTATTAGGTAAAATGGAAACAAATGCAAAAAATTTTGTGTGCCTTCTGCAATTTGGTTGGTGAGTTTCAATCAGATGCACACACTCCTCACATCTTCGTGGTCCTATCATTTTCTTTAGAAGAATATCTATTAACAAAGCCACTGACCACATCTGTGAGATTAGGATCAACGCTTAAACATGTCACGTTGCTTTGTGATAATGAAATTAGGGGTTGTAACTATTGCCAACTATTTACGTCCCCTTTACTTACTGATAATCCATGAGAATCTTAGAGTATTTTAATCATGTCTTATTTCCAACTTGCAGGAAAAGCTTTGAAAATATTCACTAAGTTCCTCTTTAAGCAGATTGGAAACCAATGAAAATGCAAATTTCATCAACTTTCTTTATAAAACACGTGTGATTTTGTGTCCTACTTAGAGATATTCTGGAGTCTTCAGAAATCACGTCTGTCTATTGGATCTCTTCCCATACATTCACTTTTTCAATTTGGATTTAGAACCAACATGTTCTTTCACCTATGGAGTTTTGTTATTTCCATTGATCCCCTTGGAAAGTTTCATGTCAGTGTAGTGTTTATACTGGTGTTGTTATTATCACAAGTTTTTCTATGTGAAAAGCACTAAAAGACGCTTTCCTCTGCCCATGAAGGTTAAACTCACTAGGCAAAACTCTCACCCTAGGTCAACAGAGTAATTTCTGTGCTGTCAAAACCTTAATGGATTCAGATAGACATCTCATCAAGTTAGAAAATAATAAATGGTTTCGCTGACTCTTTGCGCGTTTTCCCATGGTCCATTATTTAATGCTAAAGGGACAGACAAAACCTGTATTCAGTGGGAGTCGCTTTAGAATCATTCAAGATCATACTGGTTCCCAAACCTCGATTCACTGTTGACTTGGGCTGGGAGAATCTATCCTCTTTTCTCCTCCACAAGAGAAGTTATCAACTATGTTTTATACCATGTTTTTTCTACTTGTTTCTCCTTCACTGGCAGAGGGGTAGTGTGACATTTCTAGGTTTGGTTTTTCTGTTTGTAAACATGCACATTATGTGTGGTATGTTATCTGTCTGCCCATCAACGAGCTATCTGTGACACTGTTTGTGAGGCAACAGGCTTAATGGAAAGGGTTGCAAGAAGGGTCTTGTGTAGACGGCTCTTCTGAGAAAGGTCCCATTCTGTGTGCACACCACTCGTGGAATGTAACACTGTCCCTGTGCATCTTTCCTATGGCTGTGCTCCAGGGGCAACAGGGATGGCTCAGGGAGAACATCCGGGAGTCGACAGAGCAGCTCAGAGAATGAGCTCAAGTGGTCGGACCACCAGAGGGCCTGGAGCAGCACAGACTCAGATAGCTCCAACCGCAATCTCAAGCCCACCATGACCAAGACGTCCAGTTTTGGGGGCATCACGGTGCTGACCCGGGGTGACAGCACATCCAGTACCAGGAGTACCGGGAAGCTGTCCAAAGCAGGTAGTTAGTACTGAATGGGTTTATGTCCTGTTGTGTTTCTTAGGTTCCACCCAACCCGTACAGTGATTATTCCCTCTGGCTTCCAGTAAATTAATGATGATGATATTAATTGCTGGGATACCTGGGAAGTCAGAAGGTGCAATGAAAATATCAACCCTGTCTCTTCAAATTACCAACCTCTTGAATCTTCACTTTCCTTACTATGTTGTCAACCTAAAATTGTCAGGAGGCAATAATTGAGCAAAAGCATTTATTCAGGATCAAAGCATTGAGATATGGATAGCAACCCAAATAGTGTCCCACTTGGGAGCAAAAGTCAGGTATGAAGGAGGACACGTGTTGTGATGAGCACTGGGTTTTATACATAACTAATGAATCGTTGAACACTATTCCAAAAACTAATGATATACTATGCAGTGGCTAATTGAACATTTAAAAAAAAAAAGTCATGGGTCTTTAAAGCAAAAAGGGAATGCTTGTATACATCGTTTACAAAGGATTTTTGATTGGTATTGGTGGCACAATGCTGATCTTGATTGACTATAACTGGTTTCAAAGGCTATCACTAAGCCTTCCCTTAAGTGTACCAGGTTGCAGGTGTTTGAGCTGAGTCCTTGCCATATTTGCAGTCTGGCCCAGTTCAAAAGTTCATGGTTCTGCAGGTGAGGATGTGTCAAATACCCATCTCCTTAATTGTCTCCTGACTCCATTTGAAACCCTCTTGACATAAGTGACCCCATGTCATTTCAGCTTTCACACCATGAAACATAAGTTATAGTAGAATATGATGTTATCTCCCCACACTCCCACCCCAGCAAACGATTGTATTTTTTTAAACTAGTGTATGTTAAAGTTCAATTATTTATATACAAATGGTTACCAAGCCACCTGCACATGGTAACTAGTTAACAAACCTAGCTATTATTTTTGATTTACGACTATGATCAGTTTCTTAAAACCACACTCTAAGGTATTTATAATATTAATAGTTTGGGCTGCTACTTAAACGCTCTGTTAATATGATTGTGGGCAAGTTATCTAACCTGTTTGCAAGTCTTGGTTTCCTCCTCTGAGAAATGGGAATAATTGTAGTCCCCATATTGCAAGGTTGTTTGAAGAATTAAAGAGTTAATGTACACAAAGCAATTAGAAAAATACCTGGCAGTTAAAAGCCCTCAATAAACACAAGTTCATGTTTCTTTTTATTACTGCTCTTAATGCTTCCATCCCTGCTTTACAGATAAGGAAAGTGAGCCTCAGGAAGGTGTAGAGTTCCAAGTAGCCAGCTGCAGGCATCTCTTTTTTTAATCTTGTGTTTTCTTCTAAGTGAATAGTGATCTTTTGAGATAAGTAGTTCAGGTTTGCATGGATGGTCTTTGGGAGGTGAGAGCTAATGAGAACCATGACGTAGAAAAAACTTTAAACTGATGGAGGCAATACAGGGGGTTCATATGAGTCCCAAAACTCTCCATCGTGGTCTTGCATCTCTAGCTCCTCTGTCTTCAACTCCCTCACCCTTGTTTTTAAATTATGTTCAGATGTTCAAAATATCTTTTAGAATCCCCGGAAGGTGGCAGATGACCATTCAGTAGTTCTCCGTGAGCTTCATTTTGGGGTGATAGTTTGTCATGTTTCTGTTTGATTTTGATTTTGCCTCAGAAGTTTGGAGTTAATGTGAGTGTTGAGAGCTGTGATTCGGAGACATGCCCTGGGTGTCAGACACACTGGGGATGCATTCACAGACCTGGGGGTGCAGGGCAGGGAGAGAGGGGGATGGCGAATGGCCAACACCAACCAGAGATTAGACATGGGTTGTCCTTATTGTGAATACTTTCCTATCCAAGCTTCACACTCACGCGAGGGGGCACTTTTTGTGAAATCTAGACTCATTATGCTAATGGTTTAACGTAATTATGTTGTTGAAAATGCTCCTAAGAAATTATCTCGTGTTTTCCTACACAGGCAGAAAATTAATAGCATTTAGTCACAACCACTCCTACATATATACACATTTCCTGCTCCTTGGAAAGATTCAGGTGGGCTCACACTGCCTTCTGCCTTCTGTTGTATCACCAATTGGTGAATTCTTGATGTCTTATTCTAATTAATTGCTCTTCTATCCCACTATTGCAGCAACTGAAGTCAAGAAAACCCACTGTGGTGCACTTGAGCTCTTGTAAACTAAGAAAGGTTAAATAGTTTTAAATCTCCTTAAAATGCAGAAACCAAGGACCTTAAATGGTGTACTTAAAAATTCCAGCACACCAAAAGAGCACTTAAGATTTTTAAATTAATCGTCATTCTCCATACACCAACCCCCCAATCACTTCCGAAGAAAAGCTCTTTGGAAACATTTAAAACACTTCAAGAATGCTAAAATGCCATGTTCTTTGAAGAATGATTAGAAATTGTAAGTGCTTCAGACATTTTTTTCGCCTTTTAATCTAAGTGTCTCCTTTTGAAAGCTTGTCAAGGTGCAGGAACGGAAAGGAAAAAAAAAAAATTAAAGGCGATCAAGATAGAATGTCAAAACAAGCTTACAATTTCCCAAGATGGTTTTATGAAGCAAAGCTGTCAGTTTTGCTGTCATGGAGCTTCAGAACAGCACAAGTTTTCAATTTTTTACCTCACTATTCGCAGTGGAATTGCAAACTTTTTTTTTTTTTTTTTTGACCTTTCAGAAACCAAGCCTGGAGTTGTGACATTTAAGTTTCGCTTCTCCTCCTCTAATTACATAGGTTTGAGCTTTAAATAGATAATGATGAGACTTTCTCCAGGTGGGAACATGCTTTCCTACATTTTGGAAGAAGCTTATTTCTGAAGTCTGAACCTCTTCAGACTTGCTCTGAAGGCCTGGGTTGTCTTTCTCTTGACGTATCCCTGACACCGAGCTTAGGGATGTCCAGCACACAGCTCCAGAGGTAGATGATGTCATTTTGTCTTGACATTCTCCTCGTGGAAGGACAGGAATGGTGCTTGCACTGTAACCTCTGCTGCTTCTTGGTGGTAGCTATGAGGTTGGGAAATGAGTATGACATCTCTTTCTTTCCACCCTGGTCAAAGGACATTGCTGTCCTGCCGTCCTCTCTCTTGATCTCCAGAGCAGGGTTTCTCGACGGTAGCGGCATAGGAAGCAGCATGGGTTGCTTGTTTTCAAACCATGCTTCGAGAACAATTGCTCTGAGGAAATCAGATATCCTTGTGTTTTGTTTTAGTAATTTTACCTGGTGTGGTATTTTGTTTTCAGGACCCAAGCATATTCTTGTTGTTGTCACCTTCTTGTCTACCTTCCATCCAGAGTATTTTGGGAGCCAATGCAAGCCACCTCATCTCTCTATCACTTCCTCTTCTTGGTGTTTATTTTCATTATAGCACTAATGCAGCCTGGATGTTCTCTCTCTCCTTGTAATTTCAGAAGCTTTAGGTCATTCTATTGAATTTTCTGACCCCTGAATCTGGAAATATTTTGTTGAATTATTAATTCAGGGAAAAATACTTATGGTTCATGGTCCTTATAAAAGAAGAATTATATCGGACAAGATAAACAAACAAGGAAGGTTCTATTCATAACTATTGCAATAAGGGCCAAGACTATTACAATACGGGAGAAAGACTGAACTCAACCCTGAGCTAAGGAACTGCAGGGGAGCTTAAAGGGCTGCCGTGAACTACTGGAAAAACACTGGGGAAAGGTAGACAAGTAACTGGTGAATCCAACTAAGTCATCTTTGCTGATTGGTTCTTATCACAGTCAATCTTCTTACTCCTCTCCCACAGAAACTGGCAGACAAGGGCACCAGTTCTCTTGATTATTACATTTCAAAGAGATACTCCTGAGTCCTCAACAAAGACATACCTGGGTTGTAAAAGAGTTACTCGGCTAATGAAATGTTGACACCATAAAGGGCAGAAATGCTCTAAGAAAAAGGAGGTAGAGGAATGATCCTCTGGAAGAAACCAGTCTAAATGTTGTTCAAGTTGGAGAGGAAGTTTAAGGCTACCATCCTCATAGCTACTCACCATTCTGGTGACTTATATTTTACAAAAGAGGATACTAAGGTCTAAACAAGTAGTTATTTCAGGGGTGTCTGTGTGGTGCAGTCGATTAAGCATCCAGTTCTTGGTTTGGGTTCAGATCGTGATCTTAGGATCATGAGATTGAGCCCCACGTTGGGCTCTGGGCTCAACACAGTCTGCTTGAGTTTCTCTCTCCCTCTGCTTCTCCTCTCTACAGTCTCTCTCTCTCTCTCTTATTCTCTCTCTCCCTCTCAAATAAATAAAGAAATCTAAAAAAGAAGAAGAAGATGATGATGATGAAGTAGTCACTTCTTGAAAAAAACACAGCTAGTCAGTGGCATCTTCCCGCACCCTTCCTCTCTGCTGTCAGTTTTCCATTTTACTTTGTCATATGATGTTTTATACAACATCCCCCCTCCATTTTTCCCTCTTCCTTTTCCTGTCTCTCTCTCGAGTTTTCACCAAAGTCCCCCATCAGTCACCTTGATGTGTTGTCCCTACACCTTCTGCCGACTGCCCCTCAGGGTCCAGCTTCCACTTCTGAGCATCTCATTGTGGGCAGCATTGACTTCCTGTGCTGTATCTCTTAGAACCTAGGCACTGTCCTGCTTGGGGCCCAGGCCCTACGTGACTCTGGAAGTGAGGCATGGTCCACGTGGTCCTGAACGCAGACTCTGCCACACATGAATTATGCTCGGGAAATTTACTTAACATCAGTTCTCATTTTCAAAATGAGGTTACTGTGAAAATGAGACTAGGTAATTCACATAGTGATTAGCACAGCGCTTGTCATGTAGACATACTGCTTAAATATTTGCCATTGTTAGCATTCAAGTCCATGAGAAAAGGAGACTGGACACAATTTAACTCTCAGCACCCAAAGCAGTAAATATCAATTTCATTTTTTTTTTATATTTTTGAACAGTTCTAATCCTTTACGTTGTCTTTGCCCTGCCCTCTCATTGTTTCTGTTGAAGGTGCTGCTTTTCTCCTGTTGCTAGAAGGACATGATATTGTACATCAGTAACTAATAGCCATCTTCTGAAAGCCAAAAAGGAAGAGCACTCTGGATTTTCTTATAACACAGAAGCTGTGTGCACCCATCCCCTCTCCTGACCCCCCTCCTCTTGCCAGCCCCAGCTACACCTCAGGTTCCTTAGGACATGTCTCCTTCACCCCAACCCTTTCCCGCTGTCTGACCCTTCTGCCTGGAGGTGGGCTGAACCTATTTTGTATGAGCTTCAGTGTCTGGGGGCAGGAGGTTTTGTTACTGCTTATTACCCTTGCTGTTGTTCCCTCTGCAGTAGTGTGAAATTTGGACTGTAGCATGAGATCCCATGGGGTAAGTTTACAAACACACCCCATGGTTTGCTCTGGGGCTGCAATGTCCTGGGCACCATGCCAACGATGCCCTCTCAAAACTCCTTTTGGCATGTTCAGATCTCCTTTTAGGGTCTTTATTTTTCCCCATACATTACTCAGAATCCATCAGCATTTGAAACCAGTTAGATGGTGCATCCTGAATTAACCTATAACTTTATCATTATTAATAATCAAGTCGTGGGGGAAAGAAGAGAAGATCCCCCAAATGACTGGTGGCAGACCCTGGCATATGCATACACTTACTTTTAGGAGGCAGTGTTGAGTCCCAGGTCAAGCTAGATCAGTCTGCCTAGACCACACTCTGCTCTATCATTGGCTTTATGAGTCGACTTTAGGCATTGAACTTCTCTATCCTTCAGCTTCCCTATCTACACAGCCAGTAACAGTACTTATTATTCCAGTGAGCCCAGGGGCTCACACATACGAAGTGCTCAATAAATATCACTGCCTTCCCTCTTGAAAACAATGTCCTCCTCTAAACTCTCTCTGATGGCCTTTCTTCTCCCCGATTACATGCTGTATGCCTATCACTTATTTTTTAGAGGTTTCCAGTTTAACTCAAGGGCACATTTTAAAATCTTGAAACAATGTTAACTCTTCCTTATATAAGGTTTCCCTTTAACCACCCAGAGGAATTCATTTTTAAGGACATAAATTGATAGTTGTGGGCTAAGAAGTAATTTTTTTAAATTCCCTGTACTATGTTCTCACAACCTATGATATCATTCAAATCATCTGCTAGTTAGAATTCACTGATATAGAAATGGGGCTTGTTGCATTTTGTCCCCAATGTTCTGGTTAATATTCAGTGCCCAGAACAGTGATGGTCAAGGGAACTAGAGCTCCGTGTCTCTGGCTCTGGTGAAGGGCAGGTGGTGCCTAATAGATGTGGGATATAGCAGTGGAGGGGAAGGAGACGGTTGGGTTAAAGTCCACCTTGGAATCCAGTTACCTTCAAATTTGCAAAACACACAGTCCACAAATCTCTCCATGATTTTACCCTCCTGTGCCATCTAAAGGATGATCTGGTGTTCTCATGAAGGCCAAGCCCTTCTTGGCTTGCCCCTTGGGCCTATTAGTAAGATTTCTGTCACTAAGTGAAATACACACCTTAAGGACTCTCAGTAGGAGTGTTCCAGTTCTTCTACTCACATCTAGAGGGGAAAAGATTATTTCTGGCCATCCTCCTTCAAAATGAAGCTTTATGGATGTTCCTTAGACTCAAGGGCATGATCAGCACATTCTAGGACTCCTTCTTAAACTGCCATCATTTTAATATCCATCTGGCATTTTCTCCTAACTCCAGTAAGACAGCCCTCTGGCTTTAATTACTCAGGATGACAAACTTCTCCAGGCTTGGAGTCCACAGCTTTAGGGAACCGTTTACGGATGTACTACCCTAGGGGCTTGTGAGAGGATGAAAGAAAGTGCTCATTCTTAACTTCTCTTTTCCTAGGAAATCGACACATTTGAAAAATAGGTAGCAGATATCTCAATAAAATGTGAGCCCCAAATGTTGCTCTAGTCCTGTGGCACTCACTGCATGCTTTAAGGATGGATTATGTAAACTAAGCATTTAGATCCGGAGCTGTCTGTGTTGGATGATTTTCTGATCCTTTTCTCTGTGGCAGGCTCCGAGTCTAACAGCAGCACAGGCTCCTCGGGGTCTCTGCCCCGCACCCACGCACCCCTGCAGAGTGCGCCCCTGGCTGCGGGCGTGGCCACTGGCTCTCCCAGCTGTTTGCCCTATCCTGAGAGTGGAGCAGGGGGCCAGCCAGCCCCCAGCACCAGCTACATCCTCCTTCCCCTCGAGGCTGCGACAGGCATCCCACCGGGAAGCATCCTTCTCAATCCGCATACAGGTTAGTTCCTTACCGCTGCTATGGCGGGGACTCAAGATCAGAGTTTTGTTTTTGTGTTTGCGCTTATAAATTTTTCAGCAAGTTTTCTTAAAATTCCTGAGCGGAAGAGTTATGTGCATAAACCACTGGGTAGGGTCTTAGTTTAAGAAGAGCAGATCTATAGTTGTAATCTCTTTCTGCATATTGATATCAGTATTGATACGTGGTTATAAATACAGATTCTTCCCAGAAATATCCACTTTTCCCTCTGTCCCTTTTGTGTTGACCATAGTGTGTCTCAGGTATTCCTGGGAGCTAAGATCAGTAACCATAAAATGATGATCTGGGAAATAACTGTGTTGTATTTCGCAGAATATTGTGTTTCACAGACTAAATATCAGGATAGCCTCTTAATATGTCAAAAGTGTTTTTGCATCCAAAATACTTCATGAACTTGAGATATCAGTTGGGACACACAGCAGATTCTTACCTCTAGAAGTTGTGCTCTTGTATTAGAACTTCACACAGTCCCACCCCTGGGGAATACGGAATAGCAGTGAAAAAGAGGACATAGGGAGCTAATTCTTATGCATGTTAGTGATCCTACAACTAGACTGGTTTTGGTGAGGTTTGGAAAATTGGTAACTTCATGATGATCATTTTCCCCCCCATGATCAATGGTTCTTTACTTTTTAAATTCTCTAGTGGTCAGTTAATTGCTACACTGATTCCGAAGAACCCAGAGCATTGGGCAAATAGACTAACAAGCATGTGCCTCATGGGGGAAACTTTTTAACCAGGGGCAATTATGCCCAAGCCTTCAAGGCCATTTCTCAATATCTACCAACATTTTGATTATTATGACTGAGGGAGAAAGGGGCTGCTACTGGCATCTAAGAAGTTAGAGCTCAGAGATGCTGCTAAACATTTAACAATGCATGGGACAGCCCCTTCCAACAGAGAATTATCCAGCCTAAAATATCAGTAGTGCCATGGCTGGGAAGTCCTGGGATAGAAAGCTTGACATTGACCAGTCGCCTCTTTGGAAGCTTTTATAAGTCATTGGAAAAAAAAAATTTTTTTGAATTGTCTCTGAATATGTCTGAGTTTGGTTTCGATGATTCCAGAGTATTTCCGTGATTAGCTAAACTTAGAAAGGAAAAGTGAATGAGAATCTCATAAAAGCAATCTGACTGAATCTTTTCACATATATAGCACTACTAGTAATTAGGAAATTCAGAGAAACATGAGAATGATAGTAAAATAGTTACTTGAATAATTGCCACATTTTCATGAAAACATATGGCACAATCTCAAGGCATGGTGTTTGATTGAGACATTTTGAAAATGCCATAAGCTTGAGGGAAAAGAAGGCATAATCATTTTATTGAAAACCATCTGAAAGCTTTCAGAATAGATACTTCTAAGGAGAATATTAGATTGCTTTTATTTTATTTGGATCATTGTAAGCACTAAAAGGAAATTAAAAGAAAACCAGGATTACAGTCATTACTCTGGGCACTGATCAAAGTATGGTCTGACTCCGTTGGCTTAAATCCCTTCATTTTTAATTGAGACGGAGAGTTTGCAGACAAGAGCACACACAGGCATTAGTTTTGAGTCATTTGTTTTAATCAAAATTGCTGTGTTTCAAAAAAGCTCAGCAGAGTATTTTTTAGGGTATAATGAAGAAATATTATTTGTAATGATATAATGGTTGTGCATGTGTTATGTGTATATTATCATGTGTAATCTCAGTTGTAGAAAAAGAAAGAAAGTGCTTTCTGGTGCCAAGTCCCAATTCTTATTCATTGGATCCAGTCATTTAGAGCTGTTATCAAAATATCTCCTTTGAAAAAGGATCCGAACTGAGGGAAAGGGTCTAATAACACTGTCGGGCAGCTTCTCTGTACACACTTCTGTGATCTGACAAATGCCTGCCATTAAAATATCCCAAGACCAAAAGGAAAATACATTGATGTATTCTATACCATGGTTGAGTGGTGGGATGGAAGGTGAGTGATGTTTCTTCTTTCCTAGAATATGTTTATTTTTGTAAAAGGAAACTATGTGTGTGGGTGTATGTGTGTAAGATCCCATCATTTATCATGTATGCATATATGTGTATCTGTCTATCTATGGTGTGCATGTGAGCATGTCTGTCTGTCTATCTATCCATCCATCTATCCATCCATCTATCTATCTAATCTCTTATGACTCTACTACTGAAACTAGAAATTTGCCACCTTTGGACTGGAACCCATCTTTCTCTGTCATGGCTGTGAACTCCTGAAATCCACACCTCTCCCCTTCCCTAAATATGTGGTAGAAATTCTTTGGTGTTAGGATCCAACAGCATATGACTACTCTCCTTCTTGTGTGAATAGCCCTTGGATTCATTTCCCTGTTACCAGCTCATTTATGAGATCGTTGTGGGAAGGAGCCATCCTTGGCTAATTACACTCGAGTGGATAACAAAGTAGTCTTAGACACTGTGCTCAGTAATTACAGAGTACTGAAATAGTATCTACTACTCATTATATGTTGATGTGCATAATAGAACAGTTTTGGTGGGTTTTTTTGTTTGTTTGTTTGTTTGTTTGTTTTAATCTAACATATTTGATAATGTGGTCCAGGTCTGAAACTATGATAAAATACCTGCCTTTTCATTTTTTTTTTTAATTTGAGTACAGTTGATACACAATGTTACATTAGTTTTACGTATGCAACATAGTGATTCAACTTCTCCGTGTGTTACACTCTGCTCACCACAGTGTAGCTGCCATCTGTCACCATACAGTGCTGATATAGTGTCATTGACTATATTCCCTTTGCTGTGTCTTTTATTCCCATGACTTATTCATTCCGTAGCTGGAAGACTGTGCCTCCCATTCTTCTTCTCCCATTTTGCCCATCTCTTCATCCCCCTTCCCTCTGGCAATCACCAGTTTGTTCTCTGTATTTATAGGTCTGATTCTGTTTTTTGTCTGTTTTTTCATAAAGTATCTGTCTTAAGCAAGCAGAAGACAAGCAATAAGTTGAGAATACCAAGGTGCCTGCCGGTCATGTCTATCTACCAAATGAAACAAAATGAAACTTCCTTTGTCAGCACAATTGACTTGGCTCTCCCTAAGCACCAAATATTTGGCATCCTGAAACCAACCCATCCACATATATTCCCCCAGTTCCCCAAATGCAATCACAACATTTTATTTCATCTAGCCTTAGACTCAGCTCTCCGCCGGTCTATTTCTAACTCAGGACCTCTGGCCTATTCTTTCTTTGCTCTTCAGGCGTCTGGAGGAGTGAGCCACTGCAGAGAGCTCAAAGTTATCCCCGTATAATGTTCTCATCCTCACAAGGCAAGCCTGGGTTTGACACTTGAGTTTGATCTTCTTCCTGCTGTCTTGGACTTAGTCTCGTTTTGGAAATTTTTAGCAGAAAGTTCATCTTTGTTTGGCTATTTTCTTTCAATTCAGAGCTATCCAGAGATGCCAATAGGCATGAACATCCCCCAAGTACTCATTAATCCACCTATCTGTTGTTTTGCCATTTTGCTTTGCCTTCATCTGGCGCACATTCACGAGTGTGTGATGTAAGGGCATGCCATCGGCTGGGACTTTGCTCTGAGCAGCTTTTTTAGGGCTCATCTCTTTCAAATGTTCCTGATGGGTTCTCCTAACACTACACTTGGTATTTCCCATGGGCTTACCAGCACCTATTTATCCACACCACTTCTACCTCCTTCTTAAATGTGCCATAAAGTTTTTGTGTGTGATGTGTCTGTCAACGTGTCTTTGTGAGATCTGCATTAACCTTCATCTGTCCATAATCAGCGTGCCCTTGTGATTTCACTGATCACCTTCCGAGCACAAGGAAAGGAAAACCTCTATTTCTTCTTGCTCTATCTCTTTAAATAAATTCCCTTCTGCCAAGTTCATGGCAGAAATGTTTTGGTGTTAGAGACCAAGAGCATTTGATTACTTTGCTTTTAATTTGAATTACCCTGGGGTTCATTTCCTCATTATAGGCGTATTCATAAGCTCTTTGTGGGAAGGGATCAGACTCAGGTTTTTCGGTTTTGATTTTGTTTTGCATCCTCAGAATGGATAACCAAGTCTTAGTCCTCTTGCAGGGCTCAGTAATTATATAATGGTGCAGAAATATCCACTGCATGAGATGCCTGGGTGGTACAGTACCTTAAGCATCCAACTCTTGGTTTCTGCTCAAGTTGTGATCTCAGGGTCCTAAGATCAAACCACACATCGGGCTTTGCCCTTAGCGGGGAGTCTACTTAAGACTCCCCCCTCCCTCTGCTCCTCCTGCTCTCTCTCTCTCTCTCTCTCTCTCTCTCTCAAATAAATAAAACCTTTAGAAAATAATATCTACTGCACATTATTCATGCTGATGTGGAGAGTGGGGAAGTATTCCACCTAAGGCCATGTATCGAGGGGAATGAGCACTTGGCCAGTTCGTGGCAGCCCGGCTTGCCTGAACCCTTTACAGGTGCCAACACACATGCTGCGCCTGCTGGGCAGGCTCTCACAGTTCTGGACATGAAAACCTGTTCTAAGCTGGATAGTCCTAGGGGCCAACAGTCTTTCTTTACCCTTCGGTCTTCAGCAGCTGTCATTCAAACTAATTGCCTGTATCCAGTTGTAATTGCTTCTGGATTGGCAGAAATGGCAGCATCCAGAGAGGCCATTGTTGCCTGATTTGAAAACCAACAGTCGCCTGTCCTGACTCTCTTAGGAAATGGTGTCTCTTCCCTTCCCTGGTGGCCATCTTACTTGTTTCATTCTCTCACATCTTTCTGCTTCTCATTTGTGACCA
Source organism: Mustela erminea (assembly GCF_009829155.1). Classification (NCBI taxonomy): domain Eukaryota; kingdom Metazoa; phylum Chordata; class Mammalia; order Carnivora; family Mustelidae; genus Mustela; species Mustela erminea. The sequence goes on along the minus strand of NC_045614.1, from coordinate 65,123,654 downwards.
TAAAAGCAGTCTTCTCTTCTCTCTTCTCTTCCAGAAGAACCTGCCATCTCTTTCTACCCAAAGGAGTTCTGAGTACTTTTCATATGCAATTATTTGGAAACGTTTCTTTTGCCTTATTCATAGCACATTAGTAATATTTCACACAGAGGATCTCAAATTTATCAAAAAGGACATCTGAATAATTTATGGTTATGCTTTTTACCTTATTTATGGTTCATTTTTTATGCTACCTTAGTTCTCACTGGGGTAAATTGGAAGTCATAGAAAATATAATAAAGATCATTTTATTTTTTCCATCTCTGTGTGTGTGTGTGTGTGTGTGTGTGTGTACACGGAATGAGACTGATTTTAAATGGTTTCTTATGAAGTTGCTGTGAAGATTTTTTTAAATGCTAGGTATATAAAATTTTCCTCTTTGTGTAATACAAAAAAAAATGGGCTGATAGAGTTTTGGAAATTGAACCATTTCTTTTCATTTTTTCCAAATTGAGGCTTTGGGGAGAAAAAAAAATGGGCTGCAGATTTTAAATCCAGAAGAAAGTTATTTTTGAAAAAAGAAAAAAGTATTTAAAACAAATGTAGCTAAAATTAAATGACAGTGATAGGAAAACAAGTGCCTATGAAGAACATTAACATTTTTTTAAAATACCTCTAAATTTAGTCATTGTTCTGTGACATAATTCTGGCACATTTGCTTTTTCCATCATGGCCCATTGTGATTGGTTATGAAACTGTTGTCAGAACTTCCTTAGTTCATGAATATGCAGCATTTAAGGGTTTCACGTTGCACACACACAAGTGTATTTGTGTATATAGGCACACCAAACTCCCATTTCAGTTCTTGATAGGGCTGAAACCAAGTCCTGGGAGCCACAATCTCACTGTTTGCCTTCCAAACTGATTCTAAAATATTTTCTCACCCTATTTTGTAAAACCCACGTACCCGGCCTATAGCCTTGGCAGGTATTTGAATGTGTGAACACCTGTGCAAAAACTACCTGGAAGGAGACACAGGACATGACTAGTCTCCCGGGAGCCTCCCTCTTGCCCCCCTGAGTGGTCCTACTCCTCTGACTTTCATTACCATTAAGTTCTGCCTGACCTTGAATGTATTAGAAATGCAGATGCACATTTCCCTAATAGCCGCCCTTTGGGGACTGGTTTCTTTCACTCGGTGTGTATTAGCTAATTATCCCCCGTTTTATAGCAGTCTGTTCTTGTTGGATAGCATATATTTTTTCCCACTAGAACGCTGTTTCACTTGGGTCAGTTTTTTTTTATTTTCACTCTCTGACCTGTTCTGTTTTGTTGCTAATTTTCCTCACATCACTGATGGTCTTCTGTTATTTTTCATATATATTATTAATGAAAAGGGCTGCATTCTTCAGCCATCCCATGCTGCCTATGCTGGATAACAGTGTTCTTGCGACCCCCACATACCCAAACTACGTAAGGGGAGGCTTTCAAATATGTGCTTGAGAGTTTAGCAAGCCGCCTCTGACATCCCCTGAATAAGAATCAGAACATTCTGATTTTTTGCATGCTTTACCTGCCAGGCCTGGGTGTGATTCCACCTTAAATCATGGCCCCCACCCCTCCTGACTTCTCACGTGTTAATGATTTGTGATTATGATTGGATTGTTGTCATCATCCCCTCATTTAGCATGCACACATTATGGAAATTTGGTTACTGCACTGAAGTTACTTGGTGTGATGGGAAGTGAAGGGACTCATTCTGACCAGGGCCATTCCCTGACTCTCACGTGCTGCTTTGGCCATTCTGAGTGAGTTGCTTGGTCCATGAGGGCCCTGATCCTTTTGTCTCTAAAGTGGAATGAGATTACTTGTCTGTGGGGTCATTGAAGAGCAGACAGTGTGTGTAATGTGCCTGTCCCCGTGCTTGCCACACTGGACCATGATTGGTTCTCCTACTTTTCTCTCCTCTTTCCCTCTCTTCCCTCTGGGCTCCTTCTGCTCCTTTTTTCCTATAACCTTTCTGCTGGGCCTTCATTGTTTCCCCTACAACACAGGGAGATGATACTCTCCTTCCTCCCAGAGTCATGCTGGGGATCCAATGATACCATTTTGCAAACCATAAAATACTCCTCTAATAATAGTAATAATAGTAGTGAGCCGTGCCGTTATTTCAAAAGGCAAAACAATGTATATTTGCTTCACCATCAGGAGATGATGCTGTGAAGCTTTTATTATGCATCATCTTTAAAACCAGAACCCCTGCGTGCTCCCTGCCGTGTCTGTCTAGAGAAGCGAGGGTGTGGATGTGATCGGTTCTGTTGTGTATCTGTCGGTTGAACTGATCACCATTCTGAGCTGGTGACAAGGCTGGTGGAAGCAAAGCAAATGTATTGGTAAATAACGTGTAACCCAGTGTAGCAGGAATTCTGTAAAGGGGAAGCAGCCCTATCTCCCAGTGTATGTTAGCTTGCTGATAACAGTGAGGTGCAGGCAGCAAACACGCGGCTTCGCGAAGATTGCTTCTCCACAGGCTTCTTCACTGGGCGCCACTGTACACAGATGTTCTTGGCTTTAGCAAATCTCTCTGAAGGCAGTGGGTTTATTTGTTTCTTCTTAAACTGCTGTGGGCTCACATTGTTAGCTAGCTTAGCTGGACAGGTCATCAACGGGAAAGCCTTCATGACAGCAAAGGTTCTGGTGTCCTAGATCTCCACCACCCTGCCCCTTTACCTCAGGTTATTTGTTGCATATCTATCAGTGTGGTTCTTTGTGCTAAAGCAGAGACTGAGAAGATCACCTGAACCCAGCTGCAATTCCATTGCAGGCCAGCCCTTTGTGAATCCTGACGGAACCCCTGCAATATACAACCCCCCCACCAGCCAGCAGCCCCTGCGAGGGGCGATGATGGCGCCGTCCCAGCAGCCGCCGCCACAACAGCCTTCTCCTCAGCCCCAGCAGCAGGTGCAGCCACCGCAGCCCCATATGGCAGGCCCGCTGGTCACTCAGGTAGGAGCTGGTGGGAAGGCAGGGAGGGGAGGTGTTCTAAGACAGGGGCTGCAAAGTCCTCAGAACAGCAAGTGGCACCTAAGAGAGAGAGGTGACATTTTTTCATTGGGGCCACTTCTACCCACTCATAAATAAGACCTGGCAGCCCCAGAGCCCTTGATAGCAGGTTGGTAAGATTTCGTTTGGATCCTTCAGTTTAGATAGACACGAAGACCCCACCCAGCAACTTGTGTGGTGAGCACACTGTGCTAGGGAAAATGAATGCCAAGTTTTCTCTTAGGTCTAGATGCTATTCTTAGGCATCACAGAGACTGTCTTGGAGACGGAACCCACAACCTCAACGAGGCATTCCTTTCATCTTGATCACTCATTCCCAACACAGACCGAGTGCTCCTGTCCACAAAGGGGTAGTACTGAATGCTTTATCAATCGGATGAACAGAATTCAGTTCCTTCTGAGGTGGCCTACCTCTTCTTCAAGAGATGTAGAATGATCTTCCCTTCCTAGAGCAACACACGGAAATAGCCACAGAAGGCTATAGTGTTCTGAGTAGGTTGCCAGACTGAACCTCGTTTGTAATTTTTTCCCTTACTTTCAGTCCCTGGGCAATATCTTTAGATCCAGTGGATTTGACTAACAACAATGACATCAAAAGTATCGCAGTGACTTCTGAAGGCAGTGTTGACTCTGAGCAAACATGCCTCCTGCAAGGCTGGCTGGCTGTGCTTTGCTTGGCATTGACTTTCCGTTGGTGGCTGTGGAGCGCACTAAGCTGAGGCGACCAGTAGGATGGTGTAGGTGGTCTGCTTCCGATAAGCCGGACTTCCTGTGGGATTTCCGCTCCCAGTGCTTCCCTGTTACCTGACCAGCTTTTTCTTTCCTCCAGTCGGTACAGGGGCTGCAAGCTTCCTCCCAGTCCGTGCAATACCCAGCGGTCTCTTTTCCTCCCCAGCATCTCCTGCCTGTGTCTGCAACGCAGCAGTTCCCCATGGTACCGTATTTCATGTGTGCGACCTTTCCCCCGGGAGAGCATGTCCACCAGTTTTATTACCTTCCCATGCAGGGCTGTGTGATGCTGTATGGGTGCCCTGGGCTGACTGTAAAGGGGCGTGAGTGAGGGTCTCATTCCAGAACACTGCAGCCCCTCTTCAAAATAATGGTTTCCATTCTGTCATCTGTCCCATGTTTGCTGCTTCTGCAATCGGGTACCGTTTTAAGAATTTACTGACTGAACAGGGATTGAATGTCCTGGGAGTTCGAAGTCAGAAACAGAGAGACACATGAACTTGGTGTGATGGCTTGGGAAACAGCTGGAAGTCAGTTGAGGTGGTTGTCACTCTGTGCTACTGAGGTGGGGGGTTCCCCAAGCTCCCCGATCCCCCACTCTCCCTTCCTTTTCCCTCAATGTACTAGGCCCTGTTGGACAACGAGAAGGAACATTGTCCCTAAATTTCAGGCCATGCCAGTGAAAAATACTCTCCACTACGTGAAGACACCATAATGGTTCCCTCACTGCCACAGCCATGGGTGATGGTGATACAAGCCCTTCTGCCTCTCTCCAGAAGGCAGAGATTTCTGGGAAGCCCCACTGACCTTTCAGGACCAAGGGCACCAAGCCTTCCTTGCTTCAGCACCCTCCTGAGCAGCTCAAACCCTTAGTGAAAAAAATAATTATTTGTTTCTATTGAAAGACGGAGATTTGGTCAAATTGTTTGCCATCTCTGATCTTCCTGAGGATTAAAATCTGTTTCCCTTGTTATGTTCTCTTATTGTTCTGGACAGAGAATTCCTTTCTGTTATTGTTTGCAATCTGTATGCCCTCCTTTGCCCACAGTGATGAGCATGTGGCCTCTGCCTGCCCCTGTGTGCCTCTCCCATGACTAGGTTGCTCTTGCCAATTTCCTCTTTGTTTCTGTGCAGAGAGACGACGTGACGACACAGTTCACCCAGATGAATCTGAGCCGGCAGTCCTCAGGAGAGACCCCTGAGCCTCCACCTGGTCCCGTCTACCCGCCGTCCCTCATGGCACAGCCAACCCAGCAGCCGAGCTACGTCATTGCCTCTACAGGCCAGCAGCTCCCTACAGCAGGGTTCTCAGGCTCTGGACCTCCCATCTCCCAGCAAGTCCTCCAGCCCCCTCCCTCTCCACAGGGATTTGTTCAACAGCCTCCACCTGCTCAGGTGAGTGGGCTTTGTCCTCACATCTGTGATCTATAGCTTATTCGTCCGGCATCCTGACATCAACATTTCCACCCAGAATTATCACCTGGTCAACCTGGGTGGCTCTTTCTGGTCCATACTGATATTCCCCACCTACAGAACCCAATCTGACCTACTCAGCCATTGTGCAAAGCCGTGGGGGCTCAGAAAGGACGTGTAATGAAACAGACCCAGCTTCGCATGATACAGTGGGGGAGGGTCCCATTTTCCAGACTCCTGGTATGGGAGCCGCACAGGAGAGCACTCCCTCCCTCACTGGAGCCCCTAGAGAGGGAAAGTAGGAAGGAAGCAATGAGCTGGCCTCTGGGGGACTTTCAGCTCTCGAAGTGTATTCTTTCCTTAAGCATTTTCTGGAGCTAATCTGGTGCCCCAGGCAGGAACTCCTCTATGAATATAAAGGAGGAAGCTAAAGCGGAGGTCCACTGTCCTTTCCTTTCCCCGGGGGGAAGCAGAGCTCCTGTGTGCTCTCACAGGTAGTCATTAATCATATTTAATTGACTTGAGCATGTAAGACACCACAGATCACTGATTTTTACTGTCTTCTCAAAGACTGATTATCTGTTACTGTTCACCACCAAACATCTCTGGTGCTCTCCTGGGTATCCCTTGCAGAATATTGCAAGTGATTACTGTCAAGATGTAAAATGCACGGAGGCGTTTTCTGGTCCATTTTCAAGGCACACATATCCCAAGCAAATTCCATCCTAATTAAGAAATATTGCATTGGATGAGCTGTTTAAAGTACGGTGTCACCTCTGTATTATTTGTTTCACTGCCTTAACATCTTGAATAAATTATTTTCTTTTCAAGCCATGCAAAACCCTTCACCATGAAATGATTTTCATTCAGTTGTTCATTTTGCTTTGAATGATTAATTAATTGTTCATCTTCAGTTGTCTTCTCTGCAGTATCACTTCACCAGTAGGATTTAAGGAGATGTGAAAAAATAATTTTAAGTTCCAGAAGAAAGGGCCTCATTAATATATTAATTATTTTGTTAATGAATTAAATACTTTAAGTTTAATTAATGGGAAAAATAGTGTAGCTCTTTTGTCCTAAACTGCATCTCAGAATTCTTACCCATTTCTGCTATCAAGGAAAAGAGTTGGCAGAATATTTAATTGAAGAGTTTTTTTTAAAAGACATTAAAAAAAAAACCTTCCTTGATTAATGAATTTCAGTATTAACGCGCTGCAGGAGCAAAGACAACTCAGAAACCCTGGCATGTCTGCAATAGAAACACTTTCATCCCTTCTTCAAAAGACTTAGAAATAGAAGGGAGAAGAGTAGAAAAACAAAACCAAACCAAACAGATGTTCACGGTTCATGGTCAGTCTGGCCATGCATGAACTTCTTAGGTACAAGATATATCATATATATAAAAGTCATTGTGAGTTTCGATTTAGTAAACATTTTAAAACGATTACTCAACTATGGGACAATGAAAAGAACTCGAGGTACAGTCCATGGGCATATGGAAATGCATGAAATGTATGCAGAAAGTGAACCTATTTAATAGCTATGAAGTCTGCCGTGTCATGTATGCTTTCTGAACACCGCCTAGAAGGTGAAGCAAGAAACACATGGACGAGGCAAAGATGGACTTGTAGAAGGTGGTGGGAGAAGATATTTTTTAATATGGCTGCTTCTTTTTCTCATTTATTTCTTGCCTCTCCTAACCTCCTCACTCATATTTTGGTTCTCTGTGTTTTAAAATATACATACTTGGAAATATACATTTTCTCCTTTTGGGAGTTATGCTTACTCATTTCTCCCTTCCAACCTTGTATTTGGATCCTTTGAAGACTCCTTCTAGCCCCACTCAGCACCTTCCTCTCTGGGGGAAGATGATGATGAGCCCAGTGCCCATGTCCCATTTGCTTCATGATTGGAAGCTGGAATTGCTAAGAGATGGCCAGTGCTCTGCCTGGGAGAGGTACTGGATGAAGGTTATCAAACCTCTAACCCAGCCTGCAGGGTGTCAAAGAAGTTAGGGTGGGAGAAAAAAACAAGAACAAAACAGGACCACTGAGTGCTAAAAATTGAGACTCTCCTTCAAGAGGTTATGCTTTCATCCAAACCATTAGTGTTCATCAGGAAATTTTGAAGTGTTTGAACTCTGTCCCTCGTCCCTGAAGGTATTTCATGTTTCATATTGAATGTGAGAGAAGAGACCAAGGATTGGGTAACCTATTTCTGAGCGTCCACTGAATCAAGTCACAGATTTTCCAAAAGGAACAAACTCTTATTCTTCCTAAAGAACATAGAAATAAATAAAAGGCTCATGAATAAATTCCTTAATAGTTGTTCTTGTTCTTAATTTAAGGAAACATCTAATGTATAATGGTAGTAATCTTTAATAGCTTCATGATTTACCAGAGTGTAACTAAAATCCATCATTACATTAGGGTTCTTTGGGGTTTTGTTGTTATAAACTCCTTACAAAGGAAGGGAGAAACAGGAAGAAAAAAAATAACCATAAACAAAATGTGCAATCAGTTAGTTGCCAAATACTGACCTGTGTTCTCTCAAGACTCGTTCAGTCCCTTATCCTTGGATATCCATATTGCCAGTCAGAAGTAGAATTCATAACAATTCAGGGAATTGCAAAACCATAGCTCAACACATTCTAAGTTATCTTTTGTTTCTATGTTATGCTAAGTCAGGAAAAGATGACAGATATGTTTCAATAGCAAGATTGAAATTAAAAAAGTGTTTCTTATTTGACATAATCAAATCAGAAAGTGAAATACTCATGAAAATCACTGTTCTCAAATACAGGTAGCTTGTAATTTTATTCTTTGTATTTGAGAATAGCACTTGTAGGCTGGTCCTAGTGTACCTCTATTTACACTTTCAAGAAGATGATAGAAGAATGGTCAGAAGGCTAGAGATGAAAAATTATTCAAGATCAGTAAGAGAGCAGCCTTAATATAAATGAACTGAGGCAGGCAAGGAAGAATTATTATTTTTTTTTTAACTTTTTTTAAAAAGATTATTTATTTATTTATTTGACAGACAGAGATCACAAGTAGGCAGAGAGGCAGGCAGAGAAAGAGGAAGAGAAGCAGGCTCCCTGCCAAGCAGAGAGCCTGATGCGGGGCTCGATCCCAGGACCCCAGGATCATGACCCAAGCCGAAGGCAGAGGCTTAACCCACTGAGCCACCCAGGTGCCCCAAGGAAGACTTTTTAAATCAAAAGACATTTTGATCGGAATCTTGTTGGAAGTAATTAGAGTATTTTCAATCATTCCTAGTCATTAGAAAGTGACAGTAGATGGCATAAACATTATTTTAAACATATTTCCTTCTGTCAGATGGAATGTAAATTCTTTAGGATACTGGTGCTGTGCTAATCACTCTGCCAAGTGCTTTGATAGACTTGACCATATTTTGTAATTCCAACCCCTGCTTCTTATAGGCTAGCGATTAGCAGCTTTCACATCTCACTTGTGTTTCCATTAGAAGAACAATTCAAGTTAGACGTAATATTTTAAACTATTATAAACTTTTTGTTGTTGTAGATGACTATTACATGCCTCCCCCCTTTTAAAAAAGACTTTATTTATTTGTTTCTTTGAGAGAGAGTGAGCGAGGGAGTGAGAGCACAAGGGGGCAAGGTGGAGAGGCAGAAAGAGAAGCTGGTTCCCTGCTGAACAGGGAGCTGGATGTGGGACTCTTGATCCCAGGATGCTCGATCATGACTTGAGCTGAAGTCAGATGCTTAATCACCTGAGCCTCCCAGGCACCCCTGTTTCATTCACTTTTGTTTCATTTTGAAGACACAAAATCCAGTGTTTTAAGACAACAACCGTTGTGTTGTTCAGGGCTAGGTCAGCGACTAACGCAGGACTCAACTGGGCTGGTTCAGCTCTGCCTCGGACGGTCATGGCTCCGACAGCTTGACTGGAGCTGGAACATCCAAGATGGCCTCACTCCCATGCCTAGAACGTCAGCGTAGCCTGCCCCCTCAGGGTGCCTGTCTTCTCCACATGGCCTCTTTCTCCAGCCGGATGGCAGCTGGCTGTTCGTCCTGGGTGAGCGGAAGTGCAAGTCTTAGGGATCTGGCTTGGCCATGGCATTGGTCAAAGCGAGTCACAGAGCCAGCCCAGATTCAAGGGCTTGGGGAATAGATTTCACGTCTTCATGAAAAAGGTAGCATGAACACACACATAGGCCCAGTGGAAGCATTTGCTGGCCAACTTTACAGTCTACTAAGATTATAGTATGTCATGAGATGACCATACATATTTTGCATCAAAAAAGGTTGCTTCGTATACATTTCTCACTCCCTGTGGCTTTTCTCTTTCTTCCACAGATGTCCGTGTATTACTATCCATCTGGTCAATACCCTACCTCAACCACACAGCAGTACCGGCCCCTGGCCTCCGTTCAGTACAGTGCTCAGAGGGCTCAGCAGATGTCCCAGGCAGCACAGCAAGCAGGTACTTGTGGTGTGTTTCCCATGTCCTCCTCTAACCCAGGGATTTTTGCATGTAAATCTCTCCGCTGTCCTCTTTGGATGAATATCCAAGCTTGGCTATTTAAATTGCCGCATTTCCCTTACCCAGACAAGATAACAGAGCGTTGGATTAACTCTGTGTGGAAAAGTAACAGGTGCAAGAAGATGAAGCCCACGTCACTCCAGCACCCCAGACACGCATGCTCAATACAGGCTCCATGAATTATTTTTGGATCTTCTTAATTTCTTTTAAAGCAGAGGGCCAACCACATCCTTATCTTCCTAGTTCATACCTTTCCTCCCCCCCCACCCTTTTCAACCTGAAGAAAATCCTTCCCCTGTTCCCAAGGTTAAGGGACCCAATTAGGTTGTCTCCGTACTATCCTAAAAAGTACTGTCTTTAGAAGAAGGCCCTAGACACTGCAGCCTGTGTCCCCAGTGGAACTCTTGACTCCATGGCTCACTTTCTCAAGGGCCACACGCCTCCCGCCCAGAGCTTGGCAGCCACTGTGCAGTGGGAAGGGGGGCCGATACACTGTACGAGAGTGAGTAGCAGGTCTCACAGTGAACCGGTCTCTTTCCCTACTGTGTCACACTCCTAATGGCATGCCGGTGCCCAGAGAGCAGCAGGAACCCAGCAGGGCTGAGTGACTTGTGCTAGGGAGAGGCTTGTGTCCTTCCTGCTGACCACTCTGCAGGAGAAATGGCTCATTGCCATGCTGAAGACTGCCCGCCTGGGAGACCCCGCCTTCCGTAAGTAGGTTGTGTGTGACAGCTGCGCTCCCACTGCCTCCTCATTGACTATTCCACGATCTGAGTTCTATGCTGATTCTATGTATATGCATATGTGATATGTACAGGATATGTGGCATATACGGTAGATGTGCAATTTTTATTAGTGGACAAAACGCACAGTCCTGGCCAAGGGTTTACATGAATAACAGACACCCTGAGACTAGGGTGTCAGATTGGAGAAATGAGTCAATTCCTCTGTACTGCAGATGGGTATGTGGCCTTTGGTTCATCTCATGACCTATTTAAAGTCTGTGGGAGAAGAATTAGAGAAATACATAACTGCCAGCCAAACCTACTGTTGTTTCAACACTGCAATAGTTTGGGGGGGAAAATAAACATTGACCTCTGAACTGATTGTACATTTTTATAGTAATAAGAACACGAAAAGTTGATTTTTTACTTTTCTTAAAGATTTCATTTCTTTATTGGAGAGAGGGAGAGAAAGGAAAAAAGGGGGGAAGAGGGAGAAGCAGACTCCCTACTGAGCAGACAGCCTGATGCAAAACTCGATCCCAGCACCCTGAGAACATGACCTGAGCCAAAGGCAGGCACTTACCTGACGGAGCCCCCAGGGGTCCCAACACAAAAGGGTTTTAAGTGATCAGTTATTTTAACTAAAGAGTTTGGTAATATTTTCTCTGATTGTTGGAAAATGTTATTATCTCTATCATGTGGTGGTAGCTATTCTGTCAGTTTAGATATATATTAAAGGACTGCTTGCATTCCTCCTGCTAATGTTTGTCAGAGAGTTAATTTATGATTTCCTAGCTACTGGTCCAGAGGCTACTGCGAAGTTTCCCTTTTGGTTACCAATGCCTGTAGAAAAAAGATGCAGCTATCGAATGATACTGATTGACCAAATTTTAGCTTACTGCCATTATTTGACAGTTTCCTAAAGAGTTATTTCAGACTTGTGGTGGAGTATATAGTTCCTATGCAGGCATGTGGTTACAAACATTCTGGAACCTACTAAAACCTGAAAACTCCAGATCTGTGTGAGGGCTGAGACAGTTGGATGAACACGTTCACTGGGCAACAGATGGAGACTCAGGACAAGCCCCAGTCTCCCCCTAATGCCTCTCCACTGTCTTCACTGATGCATTTCAATATTAGCAAGAATGCTGTGATATTTTTCATCTTTTTAAAAACATTTTGGGAGAATTTAGGGGTGCAGAACCTCCCCCCATCTCACAGAGACCTAACTGGCCCCAACTACATCTAATGGCAGCCTGCAGACATTGACTTGTCTCATGCTCCCACATCACCATGGAAATGCCACCCCCAAGGCAAGGTAATGACACCATCATTAGAAGGGTGCATTTTAAAGTAGTAGAATAGAATTTTTCCCTCAAAATAGAAGTGCTTCGGGTATCAAAGAGATGAGTGGAGTTGAGGTGGTCTGTGGGAACTGGGGAGAAGAGAAAAAGGAAATGATGTGCGAATGATATCCCCCTGGAAGTGACAGCATAGACATATACATGAGACTTTTGAGACCACCACACCCAATCTCAATGCAGTTTCCACCATGGTGTTGAATTTGCTGAAGGCTTGGGAAGACCTTACTAAGAATTACCTCTGCTAATAAAATCCAGGCCATCCAGCTCATGCCAAGGCTCCGGGACAGTATGTAACTACAGCTAGGAGGGCACTTGCTGTGTCTCACTAAGAGAGACTTCCCAAAGGGACGCAGAGGTTCTTTGGGGGAGCTGCAGTTCCTGGAGGAGCTGGAAGATAGGCCCTCGCTATCTGTAAAGTGATCTCAGGACCAGGGGTGGGAGGCCCCATTCCGCAGTGACATCCTGACTCTCTGGGACCAGACCTTCTCCCACCTTCTCCTGGCCTGCATCAAGGGGTTAGACATTAGTGCGGAGCCAATTTGCCTCAGTTATAAACAAATGAGAGTTGAATCCTCGTTTGCTTCTTGGCATTGTTCTTAATCTTTATTTAATGGTCATGAAAACATTTCTTCTTTGTCCCATATTCTTGACCAAATTGAAATCTCTGTAAGTCACGACATCTTTCCTAGGCCTGAAAACTACACACACTGGGTTTTTATAAAGGAAATTGCATAGTCTGCAACTGGCTAAATAGGCCACCCTGAGGCCCAATAGGGGGATGTAAATTCTTCCTCCTGGTGATTTTTTGCATTCGACGTTGCCAACAGGTGATAGAGGTGCTCAGCCTCTAGAAGGAGGCGTCACTGGTGGGGGTTACAAACAAGGGTCGTTAATGTTCAGAAATTTTGGAGGACTTAAGTGATTGATTTAAACATGGTATTTGGATTTTGAAGCTACATATCCAGGGAAAGTAAAAGCCATCAATACAGAAGTGTCTCTAATGGGGAAAAATATGTTGTCAATTTAACATCATCAGGTAACCCCAGTAGTGAAGGAAGATACTTTTCTTTACGAGAGCATTGTTGAAGACCTGAAGCTGTACAGAAAGGTAGTTACCAGGTTCGAGCTAAAAAGACTGTGGTGTTGAAAGCCTTCCAGCCCTGGAAGAATTGTAAGTGAGGTTGTCGCACCTCACTTGCAATGGGAATGGGTTTTTCCCCGGGGGTCAAATACTGAAATGGAGTGCCGGTGAGCAAGCTTTCGTTTCATCATCTTTTCAGTTTACTTAGCAGTCAGTTACCATATTGTGTTTAGTTAATACCTATGTTGCTATGGTTTTTTATTCTGGTTTAAAAAACTTTTTTCTGTTTATTTGTTTTTAAAGATTTTATTTACTTATTTGAGAGAGCGCATGAACAGGACAGAAGGGAAGGAGAAGCAGACTCCCCACTGAGCAGGGAGTCCAACATGGGGCTCCACCCCAGGGCCTTGACAGCATGACCTGAACCACAGGCAGATACCGACTGAGCCACCCAGGCACCTCGAAAGACATTTTTAAGGCCACAAACTTGTTAGTAGTAATTATAGCCACCATCAGTTAAGACTCTAAGTGGCTGGTTGCTATGTTAAGTGTTTACAAACATTGCGTTGTTTCATCCCCACCACAAATTTATATGGGAAATAGTAACTGTGAGTACTCGTGTTCAGAAATAAGTCCCTCTGTGTGCCAGGGCTGATCAGACTGGGAGAAGCACCCAGACTTGCCTGGTTTTAAACCTGCACATTTAATCAGTTTATCATAATCACATAAACCTAGTTACTAATGTGCCTTTCTTTACCGTCATGGTTGATCTAGAGAAACGAGCACAGGGAAACTAAGCCCGCAGGCCCCTGTCACAGAGGCAGCTAGCATCTAATTAATTATCTAAGTATGCACGTTGACTAATAGCAGAACAAATGGGGGACTCTGGACTTGGGCTCCCGACCCCCCACAGACTTTCATATTCCTTTGCAGAGCTTGTCACGAACAGTACATGACAAGAGCTCAGCTGAGACATCTACGTGCAGATCACATATTGAAAAGGAGAAAGAAAGAAAAAAAAATAAAAGAATTTGTCTTGAATCTTCTATCCAACTCCAAATTCCCTTTTCAGTTCAATTAAAAAAGAAATATGTGTAGCTTTATTCCCCTCTCTCCGCAATCTTGCACATGTTCTAAAAGCCACAAAAATGGGCTTGTGAAGTCCTATATGCTTTCATAAGTGGGCATGTGGGGATGAATAAATCCTGGTTTTGGTATCGGAATACTGATGGCCTCATAAAATGAGTTGGAGTGTTCCCTCCTCTTCTGTTTTTTTGGAAGGAATTCTATAAAAATGGTGCTGAATTAAATGTTTGATAGAATCCTCCAATGACCCTGTCTGGCCTAGAGATTTTCAGAAGCATTATTTTTACTTTTTACATGAATATAATTCCTAGAGCCTTTAATTATGACATTGTTATAGTTAAAAAAGTATTCAGATGATGGGTCTCATCTTTGCTGAGTTTTGGTCCTTTGTGGTCATTGAGGAATTGGCTCATTTCTTCTAAGTTGTTGGACTTGTCAATAAAAAGTTATCAGTGGTATTTCTTTATTATCCTTTGAATGGCTGCAGGATATGTTGGGATATCCTGTTTTTTTCTTCCTATTGGTGATTTTTAAGTTCTCCCTTCTCAGTTTTGTAAGTCTTGCTAGGTTTATCAATTTTATTGATCTTTTCAAGGAACTACCACTTTGTCTCATTTATTTTCTCTATTGTTTTATTGCTTTGATTTCATTGATTTCTGTTCTTTTCTTTTTTATTTTCTTCCTTCTGCACACATTAGCTTTATTTTGTTTTACTCTATATAGTTTCTTGAGGTAGGAAGTGAGATTATTGATGCAGGACTTTTTCTCTTTTCTAATGAGAACATACATAGAGCTATAGGTTTTCTCCATAGCCTTTCTTTAACAATGTGGCACATATTTTTATGTGTTTTATTTCCTTTTCCATTTTCATTCGTGTGTGTGTGTGTGTGTGTGTGTGTGTGTGTGTAATTTTTTGTGAGATTTCCTCCTTGATCTGTGGATTAGTTAGAGGTGTTTTGTTTAATACACAAGTGTTTGGAGATTTCCCTGATGTATTTCTGTGATTGATTCTAGACTGATTCTGTTGCAGTCAAAGAACATACTCTGTATGATTTTAACTCTTAGAAGATTGTTGAGGTTGGTTTTATGGACCAGGATATGGTCTAACTTGCTGAATGCTCCATAAGCTCTTGAAAACAATTGGGTGCTCTGCTGTTATTTGATGGAAATGTTTCTAGATATGTCAATTAAAATCCTGTCAGTTTATTTTGTTGTTCAAATCTTCTGCATTTTTGCTGATCTTCTGCTTACTGGTTCTATCTGTGGCTGAGAGGTGATATTCACAACTCCAGTTATAAGACTTCCTACAGTCCTGACCTGAATCTTAAGGCCAACGTTACCCTCAGTTTCCCTGAAGTCTAAGGATGCGGGGGAGCCTTCGAAGTTATTCGAAGCGTGTTATCATTTGTTGTTTTTCTTTCTTTTTTCCCCCTCAAATACTTAATATATGCTTGATTCCCTAGAAAGAGGTGACAGTAATCCATAAAAATAGTCTGGAAGGTAAGGGCCTATGACCAAGGAGGTTTTGGTCAGCTATTCCCAGACACTGTTGCCTACATCCCTCACTTGCCAGGCTTCCCGTACTTTGCTTAATGACAGTGATATCTCTTTAGGTTTAGGTAGAAGAATAATGTAGATTGCTGTTTAAAACAGGCAGCCCAACAGTGCTGCAGGAGAATCTGAATTCTTAAATGTCCTTGAAGTAGAGCAATAGAAAGATAGAAGGTGGCAGAGCAGAGCAGGAAAGGGTGGGGGGTGGCACAATGCTTTGTTTATACTGCATTTATAACTGCAGAACAGCCTTTGGTGTAGATTCTGAAAACTCTGGAGATGCCACTTACCTCTGCTTTTTAAATCCTTTTCCTGGCCCCCTCCCCACTCCCAACCATCTGCTGAGTGCTTCATTTTGGGTAAAAACCAGTTTCATAGAGCAATTTCCATAAAAATGTTTTACTTTTCATATTACAGCTTAGAAATCTTAAATAATGCATCATATTGCAAAAGCCCAGGCAGCTTTGGGGGGATTTCTTAAGCATCCTTAGTTTACTTCTGCTCCAGTCCTGTCAGGACTCTGGGTTGGTTAAATGATGAGCCAAACCGCCTGGCAAAGCAGAGTTGGAATCCTTGCAGGAGACAGTGACAGAGGTCTTGAAAATTGTTTGAGTCGCTTGATTCACTCTTTCACTTATATTTAACATCACCCTCACTTGGATTCTCTCTTACACTCTGCTAAACAGCCATCCTGAGGTATGAATAGTAGAGACAGAATTTAAATGCTTAGTTTGGTTAAATGAGGAAACCGAGGAAGGTCAGCCTCCTGCCTGGTGTGGCATCTTTCTCCTCAGAGCCAGAAAGGGTGGGGAGAGGGGGCTTCTAGTACCTCAGTCTTTACAGATTCAGTGACAAACATCAGTTTCAGAAACCCAGCAGGCTTGCTCAGTGTGACCAATTCTGACTTGTGAGATTCTGCCTTTGGATATTTGAACTTAGTACCACGGGCACATTATGTGGAGAGCGTGCAAACGGGAGTAAAACAATATCCAGAAAACTTGGGAAACATGTTATCACCCCTCCCCCTTCCTAAGGTGGAAATTGGAGCTTCCACACCTCTCACAGTATCATTTTTTCTCTGTCCTGTTAGAGAATCAGGAAACAAACTCTGCAATAGCCTTCCTGCTGTCCAGTTGATGAGAGAGAAGAATGACGGATACAGATAAAGAACGTCTGCAATAAATTAAAACAAAATTAAAATTTGTAAACAAAGATCATAGAGAAGTACACTGAGGGAGGAGAAAACCAGGTCAGGGAATGTAGATCTTGTTTGTTTTATTTTGCTAACTGATGATAGGATAACAACCTATTCTAGGAAATCTTTAGGGACACTCTGACCTTTAGGATATAGATTGCATTGATTCAAACCTCCTTTCTCCATAGGCAGAAAACCTTTGGTGTGCAGGGAGTTCTTCACTGAAGGCTTGTAGAATAGCAGGGTTCAGCCTGTCAGAAATGCTAGCTATATAACAGGCCATTGGATTTTTCCATGCCTCTCTGGATTCCTGAGAAGAGCTTGTAAATGCCATTCTCAGCCCTTCCCCGTTGAGCATGTTTAAGGGAGCGTTACTGTGGTCAGTGCTCCCTAAACTTTAATGAGCATATATACCAACAAGGATCTTGATCAAATGCATTTTTTTACCTCAGTAGTTTTGGAGTGAGTCCTGAGATTCTGCATTCCGAGCACACTCCCAGGGGATGCCAATACTAATGGTCCACCATCTGGAGAGCAATGTCATAGATAGCAAACTTTTAATCATGGCTGGCCTGTATGTAAGCTGTTGCAAAGGGAAAGAACCTACCCACATTCACTCTTTGATTTGACACTATTTATACTTTAGGCAAGGATTAAATACTTCATAGTTAGTATATGACTCTTACAAATTATAGCTAGTATTTAGGATTAGTGCATTAATGTTTACAGATCCAAATTTTGAGATAGAAAATAAATATAACATGCTTGCACAACACAGCAGGCACTCAGAAGTGTTGAAAGAATGAATAATGTGTGTACTTCTTTTCAAGTTATCATGAATGCGGAGGGTTAAGTGGCTATATGTGTCGGGGTATGTGAATTTGGGAGAGAGAAAGAGAGGGAGAAAGAGAGAGAGAGAAGAGAGTGTGTGAAGATTGAGAAGGCTAAACGGAAACCTCTCAGTTGTTCATCTCAAACACGAATAAGAACCAAACTGTAGCTCAGTGTTTTAAAATCAGATAGAGAAACAGCGCAACAAACCAATCCATAGCAACAAACAAATACACACATTTTTGAAAGGTCAGACATTTGCCCAAGGAATAGGTCAGAGACCCTTGGGCTGCTTGCAGGGGGATAGTATGTTTGGATTTGTGTATGCTTAGCAATTTAGGAGTTTTTATAAATTTAAAGAAATAATGTTCCCATCAACACTCATTTCAACTGATTAGTTTTAAAACTGTTCAGATGGCAGGGAAGACCCAGTCCCTGAAACTTGCTCATAGGACCCTCTGTTCAAGGCAGCTCCTTTCTTCAATCACTTAGCTCCCTTTCGAGTGTTTAACAAAGGAATGGATTCGGTGGCATCTCTGGCAGAAAGATGTCATTATCTGTGACACATGTGTATTTGAAAATAGACCAAAACCACAGCTCCTTTCCTGATAGGCCTGCATGGAAGTTCAATAAACAGTGATATGTTTAGCTTTTTGCTTCTTGTAGTAGTACTATTTTTGTTGTGATAGAATATTGTTCATAACAACATCTCCTAGTAGGAAAAAAGATTATTGTCTCTTTAATGTTGTTCTGAAACACATTTGGGATGGGGCAAAATGTACATTAATGTAGTCTATAAATTTATTTAACCAGAGCACTTGTGTAAAGTTGACAGTGAATCCTGCATTTTTAGCTTGACTTATTAAGCAATGTCAATGCAACTGAGAGTTTTATCTTTGAAAAAGCCCTTCTCTTTCTTTGTTCTTATGGTATTCCTCCCCTTGACTTTCTTCCCCTTGGGTATGGATGAAGATGGGATGAAGGACCATCAGAGCTAAAGAAAGAATTTGGGATACCAGTGTGACCAATAAGACACATTAATTTCTAGACAGTGGGATTTTCTTTCTTAATCTCAAATAGCCTTCTCCAAACTTAATGGTTTTAAAAAATATTTGTCTAGTTATCCTACGTATAATTTATATGTATTTTAAAGCTTAAAGCCTTATATATTTTTAAATACATTTTTAAAAATGTATAACCAATAACCACTCAGAGAAGCAATGCAGAAATTGTTACACTTGACCACTTGAGGAAGACATTCGTACCCTGGGTGTCTGTATTATTATGTTACTAAAAGCAGAGCGGGTCGATTATCAAAGAGTTGCACGAGGACTTAATTGTCTGATTTCTGTTAACATCAGTGGAAATCACATGGATAAATCCTTGTGGAACATGCTGTTCTGAAAAAATGAGTCTGGAAAAGGTTTCTATGGAAATGTTCATGTGTTTCTTTCATTAATTGGTCTAATTATTCCATTTACAGAAATGGAAATGAGAAGTATTAAGCTGAGGTTATGAGAAAGGTTAACGTTACTAGGAGCAAAATAAGAATCGTGCTATTTTTAGGTTTGAAAGCCGTATAGGTAACCAAAACAGTATAGATGGCCAGGTACCCTCCGTCCCCTAGGAGGTTATAGTAAAAGGGATTTATTCAGCATGTTTCTAAGAGCTGCTTTGGCACTTTGCATTTTATGTACCTTTTGGTGTTTACGTACTCATTTGTTATGCAGTTAAGCACTACTGGTGTGCTTCGGATTTCTGCTTTTCTGCAAAGACAGGGAGTAAGATCATAGCATTATCTTTTATATTTTTTGTATTATGCAGCCAAAAGTGGAAGCAGTAGTTTGTTAGAAAAAAATAAATTTTTGGTTTAGAGATGACAAGGAAAAAAAGGTGGCAAAATAAAAAGCACGTAAATTGTGGGGTTTCCCCCCCAAATTCTAACATTCCTGTACAGCTTTCCTAAGAAAGACTATGAAGTCTAGGAAAATGGTAAGAACCCAAACTACTAGTTTCAGCTGGTCAGGTTTACCTGATAGTTTCACTGAACTAAAGGAAGAGAAGTTAGGATATTTTGTAGCGCATGCAGTCTTGGCCCATCCTTTCAATTTTCTCTTCCTTTACTTTCTTGTTAATTTGTTGCCAGTTTCTTGTTAATTTCTGCAGTGAGCTTTGCCTTCATCTACAAATTGCCTTATTTTTTAGCCCCTCCTTTCTTTGGAAGCACTTTGTTGCTTTAGTTCTTCATGGTATTCATTTCTTCCCCATTTCCAAATCTATCTTCTCATTTATTTACTTTCTATCTTTAATCTCTGGATCTCTCTCTCTCTCTCTCTCGGTTTTCTTCCTTCTTTCCTTCCTTCCTTCTTTCCTTCCTTCTTTTCTTTTTTCTTTCTTTCTTTCTTTCTTTCTTTCTTTCTTTCTTTTTCTCCTTCTTTCTTTCTTTCTTCCTCCTTATAATAAACATGCTTTTCACTCTAAACTCTGGGTGATCCTCATACCATGTTTTAGTTGTCTGCATTTCTTCTCATTTTAATTTATTAAACTTATTTCTTTCCATTCCACACACTCTTTTCCATTACAAGATAGAACACCTCATCCCTCTGGAGATATTCATGATTCAATGATTGAGAAAAATATGCTGGGTTTTTCCCATCCTTCTGAAAAGAGAGCATCCAGAGCTCTAAACCGTCTCCTCTCCACCTTGCTGTCCTTAGAGCCAGCATAAAGTTACACTCAGCGTTGGTGACTTCAAACTTGGAAATTCGTAGTGATACAAAAGTAAAGAGCATCTTGAAGAATGTTATTTTTATTTTTTGTTTCCCAAATTCAGTGACGCGGTGGTGCCCACAGGAAAATTGTCAGGCTTCTGGACGGTGTTTAAATTTGCTCCTTCAGATCATCAGCAAAGGAACAGACTCTAATCACCCACTCCAGCCCTGAAATGCCATGGGCTTTTGGGTCCATGGGAATGTTTCATAAACATCGTAGTTCAGAGCAGCAATCTCTATAACCCAGGAAGGCTATAGGATTTTGTGAGCCTAGGAGAACTAGTAACATTCTAGAAGAAACACCATGACTCACACACCCTCTTAGTGCCAGGTCGTGGGGGAGGGGTCACATGCTTACAACTAGGGTCACTAATTGATTCAGCGGTTACAGCATGATTCCATGGTGCAGGCATTTCTGCACGTCTGTTCATTGGAAGAGCATGTCAGCTATGCTCCAGCCTTCACACTTCAGCTCTCGTCCAAATCCCTGAAGCTGCCCCGGGCTTGCCTCTGTGGTCTCTCCCAGGTGCTATTCCCAGTTGCCTTCTACCGTCCCTGGCCACCGTGCTGGTTTTGATGCCCTTCAAGGATTGCCACCGATCCCTAGTTGCCTACTGACCTCTTCTTCCTGATTCCCTCCCTGTTCTCTTGAAGGCACCTAGAGACTCATTATAATTGAATTTTTAACGTTCTCCCAGATGCTCTTACTCTTGTGTTTTATTTTTATTTTTGTATTAAGTCCAGCACCATTGCACTTCTCATGAGCCATGTGGGTCATAATTGTTTTGAGAATAAGAAATTAGTGGTAGAATGAGGGGCCAGAATAGAGCCCCAAATGCACTTTGCAAGGTAGTGGAGTGGAGCACATGTTCTAAGCTATTGTAAGAGCGAGTGGTGGAATTGGCCCGCCAGTTCCGAGCTGGCATTGCGTGTGCCGTTTTCCAAGGATAGCAGCTCTCCAGTATTACTCTAATTACTCACCTGTACGCAGAGGGTGTGAAGACTATGCGGTATTGCACTACGGAGATCAGAAAGCAGGAGGCGCTCTTCAGTACCTCTTGAAGGACGCCCTGATTTCCCCAATTGAGACTAACTAGATCTATCTGGTCAGAAAGGCTCAGCTCCTACTGCGGAGGTGACTGAAAAAGAACAATCCAAAGTGTGAATCAGAGACAGAAGCTCCTGCCTTGCTGAAAATTGTGCTAAGAATTAGGAGGAAGAGAAGATAGCTTTAGTGGGTAATTTTTGTTGTTTTCTTCTGCACATGTAACTTTTACAGACTGTCCAAACAACACAGTACTTCCAGTAAAGGATGTTTTAAAAAAAGACACAAAAACCCCGTGCCAACACAGTAATGGGTAATTTTTGCCTCTTCATTTTCTGCCATTGAGCTTATGTATGTACACAAAATCCACACATAGATGTACTGCAACCATCGATCACGCCACTTCCTTATAAATATAGCATTTTTACTCATTCAAAACTCACTTTACACTTACATGTAAACTGATTCTTCCCACATTTCTGTGACATGGACGTTTTTAGAAGTAAAACTGTATGTGCAGATGACACGCATATTTACATAAAAAATTCTAAATAGTGCACAAGACAACTACTAGAATTCGTTAGGGAATTTAACAGTATTGCAGAATATAAGGACAATATACGTGAATCAATATTTAATATACAATATTGTTATATACTGGCAGAAGACAAATGGAAGATTTAAAAATTCAATTTGGAATAGTGTGTGACATAATTTGAATAGCCATGATGGCAATCACCCTGCTCCCAACTCTGTAGGCCCAAGGGGTCCACGGCATTCCCTCAGTCACTGGGAAGTGTTCCCAGTGAACCCCAAACACCCACCCCACACAGTCTTCTAGAAAAATAGCAATTATAACATGAAATATTCCTCAAAACAGTCCTTGCATTCCTGATTTCTCCTTCAGAGAAGAAGTATATGAGGAATGAAGGGGTGGGGAGGGGACTAAAGCTTCCAAATATCTCATTTATCTATCTTGTTTAACTTCTTTATCCAACAAATATTTCATAATTAAGTGTTGTTATTGGCTTGCCGCTGCTCTTCCCAAGCAGGGAGGACTCCACAGCAGTTTCAAGGTATTTTTCCACCTTCTGCCAAGAGCTTTTGTCTTTTTAATTTTCCATTCTTAAGACTGATCCAATTCAAGGAGCTCATACTCTTTGAGTTGGAGTCTACCTCAAGTGGCTCTAGGAATGTGCCACACAAAGGAGACGGTTTCCTTGGCAACAGGAATGTGGCAAGAAAAAAAAATCCGTGGAAACCTTTGCTTCCTACCTCCTTCCCTAGTGCCCCTCAGCACTGCTGTTTGCCAGGCACAGAAACTACAACCGAGACAAGAATCTCAGCTCTTGATCAGCTAACCACTGACCACAAGGTACCACTGCCGGCCTCTGGCTCTGTTTCCCCATCAGGAAAACGGTTCAGCTGTGAAATGGGCCTTTTCTCATGATTGCCTTTATCTGGTCTTTTTTAGACATTTAAAAATAGTGAAAGGGGAAACTGGGTTTTAAGATATCCGTGTGTGTGTGTGTGTGTGTGTGTGTGAATGTGATTGTCATAATGAACTGAATTTAAATGACTGGTAGCACTTTTACATTTATTTTCAGTCTCTGAAATTTGCATCAAAGGTGTTTTTAAATCTCTGGCAGGACATAATGGCATGTTTGGTGACTGCTGTGAAAATTAATGTATTAATTTGGCAATACTCATGACATACTTATTAAGTATACTTCTAAATTAGCTCCCATAAACCCAACATGCCTTTATCCCTGCTATTGAAAACAGTAAGGCAAAGAGAGACCTGTGAATCTATAGGTAATCTATGAGGCTTAATTTCAGAGACATCATTCAGTACGTATGGGGATTAACTAATGTGATTTTTAGTTCTGACTTCTCACTGTGTGCCAGGGTATCAATAAAACCGTATCAGGAGCCAAAGGTCTACCTCTTCCGATTTCCACTTTATCCCTCTTCTTTGTATTTTTTCCTTCTGAGAACAATGAAAGAGACTCTGAATACTGTACAGTTGTTGATTTCTAAATTATTCTGCTGCTGAGCTGGTCAGTTATTCAAAGATATTCAAGGGACTGTAGGCTTTCACTTACTTTTCTGGGTAATTGAGCCACCTGTTCCGCTTGGAACTTTAGGAATTTAAGAGTTTGCCCATAGTTTAGCCTCTTATTCAAGCACCAGTCTTCAGCCCAAGTTAACAAAGCTCAGAGAATTAGAATCTGCTTTGTTTGTGTATGGGGAGTTTGAAGGGGGGAGGGGTTGTGGTATAAACAACTTGACTTTTTTTTCTGACAATTACGGGGTCTAGAAGTCCACGGTCAAGTTGTCAGGCAGTTTTGGTTTCTTCTGAGGCCTCTTTCCTCGCCTTACAGAAATCTGCCCATTTTTTCCAAAGTAAAGAATTGAGGTGGGAAACCTATGTGCTTTGCCAAAGCGTTCTTAACAGTGTTGTCATTAAGTAACACGAACACGTATTGTTTTACCATCAGCTGGAATTAACCAGAACAGAAACAGCATTTCTGTGTTCCTTCTCATTTGAGCCGCTCTAATGTTGCAGGAATTACATTATACCTTCAGGA
Organism: Mustela erminea; assembly: GCF_009829155.1. Taxonomy (NCBI): domain Eukaryota; kingdom Metazoa; phylum Chordata; class Mammalia; order Carnivora; family Mustelidae; genus Mustela; species Mustela erminea. Next base: position 65,099,707 of record NC_045614.1, on the reverse strand, counting down.
GCTAGATGGCATACATTAAACCTCACATTGTGTCTGTGTGTGTTTATAAATGGAGATTAAAAACCTAAAAAGGGCATGCTGGCCTTTATTCAAGAGGCTGAATACACAGAGTAAAACACAGAGTAAAAAGACACCAAAAGCTTTCTTTCTTATTCTTTTTTTCTTCCCTTTGTGGTTGTTGTCTTTGTTGTTGGTTTGTGGTGACAGTAACTGACTATAAATTATGTGAATCAGTAATGCCAGCTCTCAGCACCCCAGGAGCTCTCTTCCTGTTCCAGCTCACACTGGTGGCCCTCAGGGTCTGCAGTATTGTCGTGAAGACTGGCTATGCAATTCTGTACATTTGCCTGGTGGTGACAGCCAGCACTTGTAGGACAACTGCCATCTGGCTCTTTCTGCTAGATTTGCAGCAGAAGTCTCTGTTGGGTTTGGGGAATGTGGGAGTCTCCAGGGAAGCCAGAACCTCTGTGAAATCACCACAGATGGCTTTATTTGGGGAGCTAACAGGCATGGAAATACAAGAAGGAAGTAGAAAATAAATCAACTGGGAGTTTCATGTCCATTAGCCTTCAAGGGACTTAAGATGAATTTCATTGATTTATTAGAACTTTATTATGTACCTGGAAGAATTTGGAGGCATTGTGAAACCAAATGGAAACCTTAAAGATTTCAAAATTATAGACCCTATCATGGAAGAGTAGATGGTAGACTTTTCTTCAGAAAATGTGGCAATGTGATAGAAATTAGCCATGGGAAAAATGCAATTGCAGAGCTCCTAAGTCATTGTTTTCTAAGAGATGTTCCACCCATATTAGGATGGGGAGAGGAACTTATAAAAAGTCAGATAACTGGATTTTCCTGAATAGCTGAGGGTTGGGCACCACCTCTCCTCAGAAATTACTCAGTTTTTATGGGTACGCTATAATTCTCCAGTCTCTGTAAAACCTTTTTTTTTTTTTTTTTTTTTTTTTGGATACTAAGTGTAACTAATTCTAATGCTCAGACAGTCAGACAGATTAGCTTTTCTAAAATACATTCTTAAGGAATTAACTTGCCATTAATATTCAGGTGGATAAGGGTGATTTCATTTCTCAGTCCAAACAAATCTACTTTGAGAGTTCTCCTGATTTTTATTTCCTTCCCTATGTTCTAAAGAATTCATGGGCGGGATACTATCAGGTTGAAACTGGTTGCAGATTTCCTTCCACATTTTCCAAGGTGTGTATGTTGCCAGGAATACTGTCTGATAAGGTAAATGTTTGTTTCCTCTGGATTTAGGGATGTGTTCTAAGAAGATTCTGAGTAGAAGGTGGCTGAATGTTTTGATGGAGGAAAGGTACATGATAAAAGTGGCATCTGGCCAGCAAGTATGACGACTTATAAAGCAAAGTTCCCTTTTGTGTGTCTTCATAAGTGTTTCTTCTTCATATAGAAACATGATGACATTATAGAGTAATAGAGTGGAGATAGGGATGTTCTGTTGAGAATAGCCTTCCTGTGCTACCTTCTCTTCCTCTGTGCTTTGATAAAGCATGGAGGTGTCCCACTGAGATAGTCTACAAGGTTGGTGTTCTCCTCTGTTTTTAAAAGGAATATTTTAATTTTGTCTGAGGGAAAAATAATCTGAGTGTAACCAGTGTGATTCTTTATTATTAAATGGTAGAAATCGGAAGCTAGGATATCATGGATTTCCAGAAGGTGGAGACTGGAAAGGTAACTATAGCCACCAGTGATTTTAATGCCATGAGCAAAAAGGTTTCATCAGGCTATATTGAGTTCTGTTTCTACAGGTTGAATTTCCAAGTGAAAAGCAAATATCAATTTTATATCCAGACACTTATTCAGCAAGTATTTATTGAATTCCTAATAGGATGATCAGGCAGAAATGCAGTGGTATCTGGAGACACAGACCTGGTGTCATCTCATGCTGAAGACATTTGCTCTATTCATCACAAGTCCTCTCAAATCTGTTGCGATTTTACAACATGTTTAAATAGCAAAGAGCTTTTTCCAAACACAGAGCCCTCAACACCAAAGTCAAAGACTTTATAGTAACCACAAACACACTCACACACACATATGGAATATATATCATTATTCTTACACATTAAAAAAAAAAATGTTTCCCCAGAAGTTAGTTGATATTTCTTCATATATTTTTAAACCAAAATTACAGAGATCTTCTGTGATAGAAAATATTCTTATTTTGTGTAGACTATACTTTACATTGACAACTTAAAAATGATATTTTTGATGCTATAAGGGGAACACTGATATTATTTCTCAGTTTTTATGTATTTGCTTCTCTATATACAATCAATAATGTTGGCAACAGGTGTGATACTGTTCAAATCACTAGTATATTTGACCTCAACCTGAGACTTGCAGATCCTCATGTATTTTCTCTCATTAAAATGTCTCCTTATTTCTGGTGAGTGTTGGAATCACAGGGGCTAAAAGACAGGGAAAAGAAAACATCCTTGACTACTGAGGACCAATTGATACCAACTGTGTCAATATAAACCTCATGTAGCTGGCACACAGCCAGGATTTCTTGAATGAACAAATGGCAGATGCCACAATTTACTAAAGTAATAAGACCAAACTCTGGAAAAGATGCTTCTAGGTGTATGATTGAATCCTAATTCGAAGACTTGCATATGCTGGGGTTTTGTTAAGGTTTCATTTAGCATCATATTGGCCGCCAGAAGTTGAAAACCAGATGGGGCCTTTGGAGTCAAGTAAATTGTAAAGCACCCATCATTCCCAAAATTGTCCAGTCCTACTGGGGAGGGATCTCCTAGTCACTGTCCCTCCGTGATTCCTTTTACTAAATGTTACTGATTCTAATGCTCGGGCAGACTGGGTTCTCTGAAATACTTCAAACTTTTGAAATAACCACAGGAGAATTGAATCAGGGGGCCTCCGTAGGGGACACAAGCATAAGACCAAACAATTAGACCCAGTAAAGGAAAGCCCCTTGGACATAAGGTCAAGATTAGTGATTCTGTGTGTCTTTTTAAGAATATGATTGATTACACAACTAGGTTTGAGGAAACCTATCAAAAGTTCTCTAATAAAATTAAATGACATACTTTGGGTTCATTAAGCTCCTGATGCTTCTCTCTCTCTCTCTCTCTCTTAAAGATTTTATTTATTTATTCATGTGAAACAGAGAGCAAGAAAGGCAGAGGGAGAAGCAGGCTCCCTGCAGAGCAGGAAGCCCGGTGCAGGACTGGATCCCAAGACCCTGGGATCATGACCCGAGTTGAAGGCAGACGCTTAACCAACCGAGCCACCCAGGCGCCCCTAAGCTCCCAGTGTTTCTGATTAAGAGTCTCCTCAGTTGTTTCATTTCTGCCCTGCTTGGATATATCTCTTCCAGCCTTGTTCTTGGTAGAAAAAGTGGGATTCTCATACAGCCTCAGGACAACTCTTAGGAGCGTCAACCCTGCCTCATGGGCTGACATCTGTGGAGCACAGAACAGAACACAGAACAGCCTAGAAATGTGGCTTATGCATTTGATAATGTTTTTTAAGTCTTGGCTTATATGTAACTCCATCTCTCACTGACATGCCTCATGAAGGGCAAGTGGCGCCTGTTCCGCCTTGCTCCTCATCCTGCAGTTACATCCAGTAGGGAAGAGCTTTAATCCCATGGAACCACATAGATCTTGGACAGTCCCCAAAATGGCACCCCAGTGTTCTCTTTTTGGCACCAAAAGTCTTTTAGGGATCACTGTAAAATCCAGTAGATTTTACAGAAAGTGAATATAGTGCATTAATCTTGAGTCTGAAGTCACAACCGACTTTAATGACAAATTAGAGCCCCAGGTATGTTATCCCACGGTTCCAATATAGAGATCAAGTGTTAAGTGGTATCATCTCCAAATTTTCCATCACCTTTTAATATTTGTAGAGATATTCAGAAATTGTTTATCAATAGCAAAATTTTACTAGTGACTATTTTGTATTCCAAATATGATTTTCAGATGGGGTTGAGTTACTAAGGCTGCAAAAGTTCAAAAAGTTTTTTACTTGTTTTAGGCAATTAAGTGTTAGTGTCTCTTCTTGTCCCATAGGAGAGTATGATGACAGTTTTAACTTTTGTTGGTAAGACAAAAAAAAAAAAAAAAAGAAGGTTGATGGAAATAATGGTTTTAGTTCTTGTGAAGGCTCTTAGAAACAAACTTGTCAAGAAAAATTACACTGTATCATATGCATACTTTTGAATGCTATGTAATAGCATTTTTAGAAATATTTAGTTTTAATACTCTGCCTTTAATTTTCAAACCTGACAGCTTGCACTAGAAAGAACACTTGACCAACATAAAGTGGTGTGACAACAGACTCCAGGGTTAGTTTTTTCTTCTGTGAACTCTTTTTAACTTTTTCTCTCCAAAGGCTGTTGTATGACCCTGATCTTCAAGACTAAATCTGCATTGTTATGTCCTTTCCTTCATTAGGGCTATGGGGATAGCAGCTTAGGACATAACGGGTGGAAGACAGGAATTGACCTCATTGTCACACCGACATCCCTAACTCCTGGTGACCAACTCAAGTACAGTTCTCTTTGGTAACAAAAGAGGTTGATGAGGATAGAGAATTACTAGGCAAAAGAGGGAACCCTGAATAATGTTTCATGGGAGTTTTGGTTTTCTGTTTGCTTATATACGCTTTTTTGTTTTTCTAAGTGGTTGAGGAGAGGCAAATGTAAGTCTGCCACATTTACCAAAAATTATAGTTCTGCTGCTTATATATGAAAGATAGAAATACTCATTATTCACACACACACACACACACACACACACACACACACACAGAGAGAGAGAGAGAGAGATACAGAGTCTATAGAGGATTTTTAACTACTTGTTGGGTTATTAGAAGGAGTTTAACACAAACCTCTTCACTACTAAAGACGTGAAGTAAATCTTTATGTTCTGTTGATTAAATACAAAGTCACAACATCAGAATTAAAATTATGAGAAATACTTTTTTTTTCATGTATGTACTGTTGCAGAAGGATAGGGAAAACTCTGCTTAGGTGAATTTAAAAAATTATCCTTTTAAGGAATTGACTTAAATATAGACATGCGCTTTTCCACCTTACTAAACAGAGTGTGTACACTGACATAACCTTGTTTGTTCTTACGCTAAATATCCCAAGTCTATACTTGTTTTTCCTGGTTTACTTCTATCAAAATGGCAAATTCTAAGCAGAATTGCCTTGACCCCCATTTTTTTTTCTTCTGTTCTGATTAGGATTGAGAGTGTGATAACAAAACTGGTTAGAAACATGTCTGAGATTGATTCTGAGTGATTGCTAAGCTTCTTAGGAAAGAATGAAAAGCATGGGGTTTAGTACAGAGATACTGACATGTAGTTAACTGGGTCATCTCTTTCGCCCTGAGTCTTTTAGCTTATTACATAAGTGAAGCATCAGTGTACAGAACATCAGTCAGCAATCCTTCTTGTCAACCAGGCATAGCTGGGATACAATTTTGCATGCTTTCTTGCCAAGGAACAAAGCTCAGCCATCCCAAGAAACAAAGAAGTGACATGGAAGTGTAAGGAGGAGAATATTTTGAATGCTTATTCAATTAATTGAACACAAGTAGTTTCCTCCTACTGAGATCAAAACTGAGTAAGATGGAAAAGATAAGAATTTGTCTTTTTAAATAGATAGGCTTCATTAATTATTACATGTAAATAATTTGTCCTGTATAATGGAATGGTTAGAAAGAACTACAAAGTTAGATTACCTGACTTCAGATCCTTGCCAAGTATAGGTGTTTGACTTTGGAGTTCTGACCTGTAAAATGAAGGTAACCCTAGGACAAACTCATCAGCCATCAATGCCGTGATGAGAGTGGATTGTTGGCCCTTAGTAAGTGTTTGATGCGTAGACAGCAGTGACTGCCTATTGATGTCACTTTGGGGACCTCACATAGCCTGCAGAGGACATGAGCACTGATGCTCAAGACTTTCTCTTCTAAGGCATCTTTTTTTCTTCTGCTTAAGGGGGATATCCAATAGCTACTGCAGTAAAATGTTCTGTTCAGTGATCTTACGTTAGAAATTAAGCCTTCTGGGTTTTGCATTCTTGTCCCATAGTTAGAGTCATATTTTATTCCTTTAAGAGGAAACTAGGCATTTTGGATTCTTTGGCAAAATATAGGCACAGGGCTCAGCCAGGCTTTGTTCTGGAGCCTATTCGTATATCTCCACCAGTTACGGTGTTGATGGCACCCATGCTTGAGGTGGTATTGAACACAGTATGGAGATGCCAAACTCTTTATTGATGAAAACAAGAGAAGCTTTGTTATTAAACAAATAATAAAAACACTGTTGCAAAATAAAACAATCGGGTGCTAATTTGTTTCTTTGCCCAGCATAGATGCCACTGCCTATGAGGGATTATCATGGAAAATACATTCTTGCTATAATTTGGAGCCTTTAGGTATTTGATGTGCCAATTGCCTTCACTTGGATCTGGTGTGTAATTTATCATTGGTGTGTCCTACCCTGCTCAAACGTGCCCTTTGTGGGTAGAGGCAAAGCTAATATACTTTCCAAGTGTATTTGAATTGCTTCAATAAATCACAGCTGCCACTGTAAGCAGTTTTATCATTTGCCAGAACAATAAGTTATCTCCATGCTTCATAGATGCAATGCTCTCCAAGACTTTTATTTGTGTAAATTGTAATGCATCATAACCCATTTCCTAAGATGAAATTAGGAAGCTCATAATATATTTTTTAAGATGCAAGGAAATATTCCAAGGAAATCATGTAAGCTCACAGAGAACTGCAGCCATTTTTATCTGGCTTATTATTTAGTAGCACTTTATTCCTTTATGATTACTGTAATAATGTGGGCATTAAATGCTGGCAGTTGGGGTTAAACTTCATTTAGCTCTTTACTGTTCCAGTGTCTCTGTGAAACCAGTCCGCAAAGAAATAGGACTCAGCACAAATGGTTCCTGTTAGGTCTGCTATGCTAGAGGTGAAGAAACCCGATATCAAGTATCTATCTCTACTGACAATTCTAAAGACAGCCTTTCCAGTTAATCAGGCCACAGAATTGCATTTTTGCCCATAGTGATCTCTGGGATTGACTTCCAATTTTCCCTTTATTTCACCATGACCAAACCCAAATTCAAACCTGACTGGAACCCTTTAGACTCCTCAGAGGGAAAATGTATCATATAATGATATTATGTCTGCAGTTCCCAATGAGGAAAATGTAATCTAATTTTAATAGTATTTCAGGACTCTATTCAGCATGATGGACAATAAAGTGTGTTCTTCTTTTATTGACTTGACTGAGAAGCTGCTAAATATTTACAAACTAATTTGCCATCACTTCTTACGTGATAGGAAAATACTTTTGTCTGCAATCGCCTCAATAGTTCATTCCAAGCAGAGAAAACAGTGTCTATGAAGGAGCCAGATTTTATAATTAGAAACTAATTTATTTGTTTCAAAGCCAAGTGTTTTCCCATGTGCACTGCAATATTTGAATATGTCTTCATTCTTTCTGTCTTTATTATCAAGAGGGGACTTCCATGTCCTGTCATGGAATTTCAGATTTTTCCACGTTCTCTCACACGCTGCCATGTTCTTCATCTTTATTTCAAAGTACCCACTTGCTGCTATGGAGAACTTCTGAAACCCCTCCTTCATGCCTGATGACTTCAGCCCAGTGTTCCACACCCTCTGGGTGGTGGTCCCATCCTGCCCATGAAACAGTACTTAGACATCAATGTCCACATCAAGCACCACATCTCTCCCATCAGGCCAGGGGAATCAGAACAGACCCTAGGATTTGCCTCTTCTCATTATCCCTCCTTTTCTGGTTTCTGGCTCCACCAGCCACCTCCATGCCTCTCTGATGTCAAGCACAGGTAAATCCACCCCAGTTCCAGGCTCATGCCCTCCTCAATGCCGTGCATTCCTCTGAATGTGTACATGTGTATGTTTGTGTATATGCTGTGTATGTGTGTGTGTGACTATGTCGGGTGTATGTTAATGTGTGTGTGTGTGTCTGTGCCTGTGCCTGATGTGCGTATATGTGTGTATGGGTGTGCGATGGGGGTGAAGGATGGAAAGCCTGGAGGTGGAGATGGGCACTCAGATTCTCCACTCAAATTTTAAGCAGGTAGAATTCTGCCCCTTTCCTTCCCATATCTTTTTCCCAGGTCCTCACGCCATTCCCTTCTCTCTTTGACACTGTGGAAAAGAGCTGGTTTCCTGCTCCCCCAAATGGACCCAGATGGCAAATTCCACTCTAAACAGTTTAAGTTAAAGATTACTATTTATTTTTGGAAGATTTACTCTTTTTCCCAAAATATGAAACATTGCCTAACACATACTAGCGATTCCTTTTCTAGAAAACCAATTACTTATGGGACTGCCTCTATTGTATAAAGACCCATTCAAAAAAGAAAAGCAACTGATAGTGTATGGTAACATTAATTTTAATATAAGTGTATTTTTAAAGAAAAGAGCTATATAATAATAAAACAACAATCCTTCATGGGTTGTCATTTGCACACTTAATCGACATCTCTATGTGGAATATCATTCGCAGATTTGCTTTTCACTAAAAGTTCCGCTATAGCATGTTGAGTTTTACATTTTTTCAAGTGCTTAACTGAGCATGACTCACTCTTATTTACTTGTCTTTTCACTGAAGACCACCTGCATTCTTTTCCAAATTTTTACAATATGACAATATTATTACTCTAATCGTTTTATCATTAAATGCTTGCTATTTATTCTTGTATTATCATTGTGTTCCTTAAATAATGGCATGATATTTTTCAGTATCCTAAGTTCATTTTAAAGGCACAATTTACTATGGAATAAGAAATACGATGGAAATGAGAAAGGGTTCGAAGGAAGGAATTTTGCCTGCAGGGTGTCCACCTGTGTGAAGCCTGGAAAGAAGGTAAAAGGGAAATGGAGATTGATAATCCTTGAAGAAATTACACTTTCTCTCTCTCTCCCTCCTCCTATTTCTCCATCTCTTTCTCTATGAATATGTATCTATATCTTGAGAAAGTGAAAATTAGCTCAGACTGAGAAAGTAGAAATCTGTGCAGCCATTCATCAGGCTGGAACATCAGACACAGACAGCAGCAGATGCAACGTTCATGGGAAACAGCTCTCCCAAGGACCTGTTGTATGAGCTGTATTTGCAATAACCCCTTTATCTCAATAATGACTACTGTCTTCTCGTTCGCTGAGAAATCTTGTTCCCTAAAAATTTTGTTCTTTGAAGTTATATCCGTTGAGAATAATAATTCTCACTCTTGCTTGGAAGACCTCAGTCACTGTAACATAAAGAACAGCCTCGATTCACATCCCACATGCAGGGTTTCAGAAAAGAGCTTTTGGATATGACGTTCCAGAATCTCCCTCTACTGTGTGGTTCCCAAGGAGATAGGACCCTGGGTCCTGCAGCCCAGACAGGATATTGACTCCTTGACCCAGTCCTGCTTTGCTTCTGTTAAACTCCCTATGATAACTCTATTTTCTTCTATCCTTTGTTGGTGAGACTCCCTGTTATCCCTCTGCTCTTTGGCCTTCCTCACTGCAATGAGTAATAATTCGTCAGATCATGGTTTTATTCTTGGTAGTCAGGCGGACTGTCCTAGGACAATCTTTGTCTAGTTATCCAGTGCCTTTGACAGTAAATTAGGGCAAACTTTCTTTGCTACCTGCCTGGGAAAGTATACATTCCTATAGCCGAAGCACGAATTCCTCACTGAGAAACAGAAAAGGCAATTTGATAGGGAAACATAGTGTGTGAGTCAAGGCCTTGTTTAGAAGGGCATCTAGTCCTTTTGGCTTAAAAATTCACAAAAGCTTATCTGTAATGACAAAAATAAAAAGTGTTCAAGTCTGTGGGAGTGTGGGGTATGTAGCTCACAGAGGAGAGATTTCACAATTCTGGTGATTCACTATGATTTGCTGTGTGTGTCACAATTAAAAGAAACCATTGCATCAGTGAAAATCTGAAGGCAGCTAGGAAGTTTCTCAACCACAGCAGTTATGAGCAAAATACTCATCTGAAATATTGCTGCTTTTTCATCATCTCTGGGATTAAAACCAAACCTGTTTTATATGATACACTTCTTCCCAGCAGAGCCCCAACTGGGCTTCTAAATTCTCTTAAAGATGGCACTTTGGTGTTTTGGATGTCTAAAATTATTCCTCTGATTCAGTTCTTTTCTTTTCACCAGCTTGGCCAAGGAAAGAATAGCTGAGATTTTCCAATGAAAGTTTCTTTAAGGGTATGTGTTAGTAAGGTTGGAAACATGGCTCATCATCCTTGGTCTTAAGAGCCATTCGAGGCTCGGAGAGCTCAGGCTACCTCTTGGAATTGCAGCTGTTTATCTTGATGATCTGGGGACCGAATAATCTGAAATAGCGTATGATTCTGTTTTATCACAAACTCATTTACTGTTTGTGCTGAAACAGTCACTGCCATGTTTTTGAAGACTTTTGAAGAATGGTCTGTACTATACCCAGCTTTCAGAAAAGTGAACACATTTGAGTATGAGTTTTCACCAGCGGGCAGTGACTCTGCCAACTTGTGTGGATGCCACGTTTCCTGGGCATCATTTTTGAACGTGGTAGATAACCTGCAGCAGAATTAAACATAAAGTGGGACATCTGGGTGGCTAAGTCCATTGAGCATCAGTCTTCTGCTCAGGTCATGGTTCCAGGTCCTGGGATCAAGCCCCGCATCAGGCTCTCTGCTCAGTAGGGAACCTGCTTCTCCCTCTGCCCTTGCTTGCTCTATGTCAAATAAATAAAATCTTAAAAAAAGAATTAAACATAAAGTGTTGAAACTGGGAACAGTAGCTTGCTGACTATACCTCCATGCCACAATTCTGTATACCCTAACAGATGTTATGTGATTTATGAAACAACGGGGAGGACATATAAGAGATGACTGCTTATTATTTGGGTCAGCGGATGGCTATTTGGTGTGACAAATAGAATGGATTAATTGTCAATGAAGACTGAGGGTTTTTAAGTAGAGCTGAAAAATGCCTGTCAATATGGGTGAAACATTAAGGACATGAATTGTTGGCGCAGGAAGGGTCATCCAGTTTCCTCATTTTTCACCTGAGAAACAGGTATAGTAAGTTACATGCTTTGCCTAAAGCCACAGCATTCCTCTGTGTGTGACCTGAGGCTCCACTGGAAGAAAATTCCCTTTCTTCTAATGTTGTTGGAAATGTCTCTTGTTGGCAGTTAGAGTCACACCTGCAGGACGAGAAGTCAGTAGAGTTGACCATTAGAGTTCCTCCCCACTAGACTCTAGATCAGTCCCCTCGGCCCAGGTGCAGGACGGGAAGTCAGTGGAGTTGACCATTAGAGTTCCTCCCCACTAGACTCTAGATCAGTCCCCTCGGCCCAGGTGCAGGACGGGAAGTCAGTGGAGTTGACCATTAGAGTTCCTCCCAGCTAGACTCTAGATCAGTCCCCTCGGCCAGGTGCAGGACGGGAAGTCAGTGGAGTTGACCATTAGAGTTCCTCCCAGCTAGACTCTAGATCAGTTCCCTCGGCCCAGGTGCCTGTTGCTCTCCTTTGCCTATTTTGCTTGTTTGCCTCTAGGTTCTACTCCTTAGAAACAAGATGTTTGGTGAAATGCTATGTAACATCAGGTGACAAAGCCATTTTTTAAAAAAATCTACGGACATTTATTCAATAGTAACAATGCATTTATTGAGTACCTGCTGTGTATGCAGGCTTTGCAACTACCTGGAGGGTGTGAGGCAAGTGAAGTGGGAAAAATAAGACAAAGATAAATAACACAAAGCCATCTCTTAGGGGATTACAGTTAAGAGGAAGAAGAAAAGTGACTTAAAATCATTGCATAGTCATATACGTGAACAAAATATTTTTAGAGGCCTTTGAACTATATTTTCTTCAGATCAAGAGGATTTTTTTGATTGCATTGTTTGTTTTCTCCTGAAGATATAGATTAGACTGACCTTAACAGACTCCATAAAAATCCAATTCACATCAGGCAAGATCTTTTTTTTTTCTTTTTCCTTAAACAAACTTCATATCAGATTTGGTTCAGGCTCAACATTATCTTTTTAAGTAGCAAATGTAGCTGTTCTTTGAAGCCATTTTAGTTCTAATTTTGGTTGCAGCTGGTTTTTGTGCCCAGTCAGAAATGTAACCTTTGACGATTTGGACAGGTTTAAGATTGAAGCATTTGGGGGCATCTGTTGAAGTGGTATTAGTATCAGCCACTCTTGGAAGGGGATCAAAAGAAAGGATATTTAAATGAGAAACATCTTCTAGAGCTTACAAACTTGACGTCAGAAAATCATTTACTTAACTGTCCTCAGTGAGACAATCCTGTGTAATTTTTAGAATGTCAGATTCGGAGGAAGAGATCTTAAACAGACCCAGTGTAGCTCAGGACCCCAGCTTTACTGTCATACTGCACAAAGGCTGATGGGAGAAAGCCGCTCTGAACAGAGCCAAATGGCAGAGTCAGGTTGTGAGCCGACGTTGGGACTGCTGAGCTGTCATTGAGGGATCAGTAAGGCCATCCTCCTTCCAGACTGGGCATGTTTTCTGCATTCAGAGTTGAGGTCCCTTCCTCCTGGGCGGTCCTCACGGTCTCAGACTCTCTGTCTCTTCTCCATTATGCCTTTTCAAAGCCAACCTGCTCTCTTTCTGGTCCAGTGAATTTACTTCTGCGGGGTGTAATCCTCCTCTTTTTTTTTATTCCACTTTATTTTGGGCAATCATCTGTGTGGCGATCATCACAGATTTCTTAGCTGCAGATGAATTAAAGGGCTTGGGATGCCTGAAAACAGCTGCCTGGCTTTACCCAGGTTGATGGGTATTGATGTCCGCCTCCCAGTGTAGGGTGTGGGCCGGAACCTGGATCAGCTGTTCTTGCAGAACCCCACTTCTGTAACCGAGCCTGGCATTATTAGATTGCAATTATTTTTGCCTACAGCAGGCTGTTCCTCCTAGATATTTTACTTTTTATTGAAGTGAGATCAAAAGGATTTTGTACTTTAAGAACTGGGTTTCTTAGCCGCGGCTTCAGCCTAAGCATTGAGTTCCTTACTATTCATAAGACTCAAAACCGTGTCTTGAAAAATGAATAAAAAGTACATCATCTTGAGGATAAAGCATATTATTAGAGTGTGATGCCTTTTGGGCCACCCTGGGGGTGGTGTGCTCTTAGCAGCAAGTGAATTTCTAACTTCAAATCATTTTTTTAGGTTCTAAATAAAAGCAACTCCTGAAATACCAGGCAGTGTGCTTAGAGGTGTTATGCTACTTAATCCTCACCCAGTCCTGTGAGATAGATATCGTCATTGTATCTCCATCCTCATTACAGATGATGGAGATGGATGTTTGGCAAGGGGAACTTGTCTCCCAAAGCTGGGTCTTTACTATAATATACTGCCTCTCGTGACTTGACAATCTGTGCCTACAAAAAAAGAAAACAGTAACCATCCTTGCTTCCTCCCAGAGAAATGTTTTTACTGATCCTAGGATGAAAGGTGGTACGTCCACTGAGACATCATTAGATGTGTGGCTACAGGTATCAGGTATCAAATAGCAACGCTTTCCACACGTAGGTAAAACAGTTGTAATCATCTATTTTTAGAATGCTCATCTATGTCCTTCATCATGACCTTGTTAATAATGCCAGGCCTGACGGTCATGAGATTTCATCCTAGAAGCTTTCCTGGGACCCTCCCCTGCTGAAATACAACTTTCCTTAATTAAAATTGTATTCTCAAAAGAAACAGCTCTATGTGTTTTTCAGTAAGTTAATAACAGAACTAATTACTGTGCAGCCCGGCATCTTTGGCTCCGTCTCTGTAAATACAGGCATCTGTAGCTCTGTGCTCCCCGACAGCAGGCTGGGTCCACGGTGTCAGCTTGGCTGATGTTTGTATAGGGAGGTTGTGCTGACTCCGTCTTACTTACTTCGGTAAGACGAGCTCTGTGTCCTGTCTTTGCAGTTGTCATATTGATGGCCAGGTCCAAGAGCCTCACAGTGAAGTGTTCTTTGTGAGTATAGAGGAGGTACGGTGGACAACGTCCCCTAAAACGTACTTATCAATTAATAACAGATTAAAAATCTTACCCATGTGACAAGCAATTTAAAAAAAAATGGCTGTAAGTGTAACTGAATGAGAGGCATTTAAGTGATACACTTTATACTCCAGGAGGTCGGTATCGGGACAAATTCCCTTCTCTGTTCAGTTCACAAAGACCACTCAGAGGAGGGTGATACTTTCATTGGTAGTCTCTCTTGGGTCATAGACCCCTGAACTTGTTCAAGTGGCTCTAAATTGCTCTTCTTCAATGCAAATGACTTCCTGTGTAGTCCTCAAGCCCAGCGTCCATGTCTTCCACTGCTTTTTAATACTTAAGAGTCTTGCTGGAGGAGCGAGAAGTGGACTCTATTTGAACGGCAAAGAATGGGAATTGCTCATCTCTCTGGCTAGATCAAGAGTTTTAAATTCTGGATATTGTGATGGGGTTTCTGGAGTTCCTAAAATCAGGGAGCTTTTCTGCAAGTTTTATTTTGTTTTGTCTTGTTTTGGTATGTGTCTGGATACAGTTGACTAGAAAAAGGGTTCAAGACTTTCATCACATTCTCAGTGTGATCCATACTTCTCTGAGATTGTTAAATGCCTGTGTCCTTGACCAATGAACAGTCAGTGGTGTCTACTGGTATAGCGCCCTGTTCTCCTTTCAAAGATTAGCAGAGCTTAGCAAGGGAATAAAACAGCAATTCCAAAGCTGGACTTAAAGGCTTCTGGGAGTTCTTGCTGTCAAAAACAGTAAATATGCCAAATTTAAACAAGATTAATATATCAAATTAATATAACTACTCCCCGCCCCTGAGAAAAATAACTCTGAAGATGTACTCTGAGTGGGCGGCCATTAGTAGATGAGAATAGAGAGCATGCCCTCACTCAGTCACTCGTGCCTTGGGCACTGTTCTGAACCCAATTATCTGCCAAACTCTTTCTAATTGTTTTAATTCTAAGGTATACATTGTTTAACTTATATGCGTAATAGCTCATTGGTGAAGAACAGGACGAGAAAGGACAACAAATATTGCAATGGGATTTGTGAGCGGCATACAGAGTAACCTTCCTCTAACTTCATCTAAATCAAGTCAACACTATCTTCATAAAGAAGTATATTTATGTATACAAAGGTGTATGTACATATGAATGCACACACAAAACACACATGTATGTATCTGTATGTAAAAGTATATACGTGTATTTATCAGTGTGCATGTGTGTATATCCATACATATATATATCATGCAGTTACTATGTACACACACATACAGAGTAACAGTACTCTTTATCATCTGAACCCTTACACCTTTGAGAGTGAAAAGGAAGGCTATTAATAATTGTACTAGAGCAACAGGCATTAATAGATACTGATGGCCCTCCTAGAAATAACTGCAAAATTTGCCTCCATGATTTAAAAAAAAAGATGTTAGAAGTGAGAGAGGTCAGTTTTAATCTTCATTTTGTGCTCCTTTAGGCAACATATATTAAATAAAAAACTAGTGGGCGCCTGGGTGGCTCAGTGGGTTAAGCCGCTGCCTTCGGCTCGGGTCATGATCTCGGGGTCCTGGGATCGAGTCCCGCATCGGGCTCTCTGCTCAGCAGGGAGCCTGCTTCCTCCTCTCTCTCTCTGCCTGCCTCTCTTCCTACCTGTGATCTCTCTCTGTCAGATAAATAAATAAAATCTTTAAAAAAAAAAAACAAAAAAAAACAAAAAAAAACTAGTGATTAAAAGTAAATAAATAGGGGCGCCTGGGTGGCTCAGTGGGTTAAAGCCTCTGCCTTCGGCTCAGGTTATGATCCCAGGGTTCTGGGATCGAGCCCCGCATCAGGCTCTCTGCTCAGCAGGGAGCCTGCTTCCTCCTCTCTCTCTCTGCCTGCTTCTCTGCCTACTTGTGATCTCTGTCTGTCAAATAAATAAATAAAATCTTTAAAAAAGTAAATAAATAAATAAATAAATTCCAAAGTTTAAAAAAACTTTAAAAGATTGACATTTATATCCAATTCGGCTTTTTGTTTAGAAGGAATTTCTACCATGTGTTTTTTTATGGATAAGTGCTTTCAGTGAGCAGCATGAATCCTTTTGTCTTAGCAGTTAGAAACAAAATGCAAAATTCATCAAAACCAGACAGTTGATTTTTAATGTATAAAGTATAACAATTTCCAAACGTCAAGTTAAAAAGCATGCTTCAAGACCATTTTGGGACTTGAATATGTCTTTAACTGAAGTGCTCATTTCATTATTCATTTGGTTCCCAGGCCCCAAATTTCAAAAGATATTTGTTCACAAATCATGAGTTTTTGCCTTACATAATTAAATAGAAAACAAATGAAACATCATGTCACTTGTTCAATGGGAAGAAGTAAAACTGTCCCTTATATATCGTGAATATTATTAAATATTGCATTTGAAAGAATACCATAATAGAATTAATAATGTATTCATGGAAAAGACAGTTTTTTCCTCAAAAAAATCACTTGCTTAATCATCTAGCACAAAAAATAATACAAAATGGTTGGGTTAGAAATAATTCGTGAAGTGGAAGATTCTTTGTCGCTCTGCAAACATTGCAGGGGTTCTCCATGTGGGGAAGCATTATAACAGGCTAACAAGTTTGGAGATGGCCTTTAGCAAGAGCAGCTGGCCTGGGAAGCGGAGGAGGGGGCCGCTGCTTTGTGTCTTACCTTTGATGCGATGACAGGTTCTCCATTATTAAATGGGCTTATTCAAGTCACCAGAAAAAGATTGAAAGGTGCCTGCCAGAGCCCAGGGTGCCCTCAGCACCCTTTTGCTCCAAGACCGCTTTAGATGAAGGAGTACGCTCTGTTTTCTGAGTACTCTGATCAGGAGGAACACACAAACCCTATGGGAGGGACAAGCATGGCTTTCATTAGGAAACAAGAGGCAGAGGAGAGCTAGGTTTGTTTCTCATGTGGGAGCAGATGTAGTCCTCACATTCTGCTGAGTCTGTTAGAGCCTGGCCTGAAAGGATATAGGACCCTGGCCATCCTAAAGTTACAACCGAGAAATGGGTGTTCTACCGGTGCTTGGAAGCCTGGGCCCAAATGCCTTTACAAACAATTGCGCGCCGGACATCCGCTCCCTGGTGTATGGCCAGCTTGCCCTTTCCATCCCTGCTCTGTGGGGCACAGAGTCCACATTCATGTTCGGAACTGCTTCTGCTGCTTTTTGCTACTAGAGAGGACATGTTCCATAATCCGAGGGAGAAGAGCGGAGGCATTGCATTCTCCATGGTTACCTCCATGTAAATTGCACTTAATCATCGCGCCTTGGCTCCTAAGGAACCTTGGGGCACCAAGGCCTCCCCACTGTCTGTTAGAAGGAGCAGGTTCAGATTTTTGTTTTGTTTTGGGTTTGGGGCAGGTGGAGACCATCCTGGTACTATCAACACCCAGTTTATTTTTCATCTAAGATATAATTCTGGAGGGAGTGAGAATAGTTTCACTTCCACAGCATCATTCGGTGGAAACAAATGTCAGCCACCGTGAGTAAATGCCATGTGCTGAAGAACATGCTCGTCACATCATCCGATCGCTACTTGACTTTCACAGAAGCCCTAGGAAGTTGGGAATTATCAGCCCCCAGTGAAAAGGCAAGTAAAACACAGCTCAATGACATTAGATAACTTCCCCTGGTCAGAGAGCCAATGGGTGGAAAAAGTAGACGTTAGCTCCTTGTCTGTGATTACAGAGCCCGTGATTTTTCCATTAGGAAACAGAAACTCCTTAGATTTAACACTAGAAACCTTATGTCAAGTCTCATGTAAGTATTCCCTCATACTATTTCATCTTGACAATAGTTGATTTAAATATTTGAAAAAAAATTATGGCTTCATGTGCTAAATTTGAGACCGATTTATAACAGAGCACTTTCTAAACCAAATAAATATGCTTAGGGAATGCATGGGTCAGTTTGGGTCACTGTAGAAATAAACTAGATTCTCCTTTTTCCTTTCTCATTCCCCCTGAAATATTCTCTGCCCATTGTTATCCATTTGATCTCAGCCATCTGGCTCTGCTGCCAGTGAAGGAAAATGTCAGATTCAACAAAATGAGTAGTACTGCCTGGGTTGAATCATAATTTAACTTTTTTTTTTTCCTTTGCCCTACAGGATATTTAAACAGTAACATTACTTAATAGTACTTCCTAAGTTATTATCAATTCCCTACAAACATTGTCATTTCCTCAAAATGGAAAGGTAAGCATTAGGGCAAGGAGTCAAATATTCTGCCTTAATACCTAATGACATATAACTTTGAGAGTTAACATTTACTTAATTGCCAAAGCAGTCATGCTAAGTGCATAGTCTGACATATTATCAGGTGTTAGGATAATTTCTGAAAGGCAAAAAAAAAGAAAAAAAAATCTATAAATCAGCAAGAGAGGACTCTGCTAAAATCATTATCCACTCTCTTAAAATCTTTATTTGAGCAGGTTGGTGTGGTAGCTTGGGAAATGGTGCCTGACAGAGATATGTACTCCTTGTAACCTTTGGAGGAAAGGGGTGGGGTTATTTTCTGTTTGCCTCCCCCTGTCGTGTAGTTGTTCTCTTTCCTTTTCCTCCTACCCGGCAGACTGCATCTCTCAGATTCCTTTGCCCTGGGCCTTCCAGATGGGTTCTGGCAATAGAAGGCATCAGCAGTAAGAGAGCAGAGAGGACCTAGAGAGATTGATCAGCTCTTCCCTGCCTGGCCCGGGATGCAGGATGTGGTTGGTTCTCCAGATGGCCCCTCCAGCAATTAGGGCTTCTGGTAACACCTGCTCCTCCCCACTAAGACCTTCAGGCCGAAGAGTGAAGACAGTGCCCCCTGTGTTCTTAGGGTTTGGGTGCCTCCCTCATGTGTCCATCCCTTAACTTGTTCTCCTTATTAATATCTCCTCAGATGGATCGTTTGAGTGGAATTCTGTTGGCTTCCAGGCCCTGAGGTGGGGGGGTAGGAGAGAAAGCTTCAGTGCAGTACCTCAGGGCTAAGTGCCCCTAACCCATCTACCCAATTCCTTGAGCTTCATTTCAACCTCTGTAAAATGAGAATAATAATTGTACCCACTTACAAGTGCTTAGCTCAATGAGTACAGAAAGCTGCATCTGTAAGTATTAGTACCATCTTTGATGAGGTAAGGAGAATGCTTGCTTTTCCTGGGTTGAGTTAGTACCAAGGTAGACTAATAATTCATGATATGACATCCTGGGAATGTTACCTATTGGAAAATAACTGCTAACATCTGTATCTAAACATTGGGATACAGTTGAGTGGTTCAGTTTCAAAAGAGATGGATTGATTCTGGTTTTTGCAACTCATAAGTTCCCTGAATCTCCAAAACTCTTAATTTCTTTCTTCTTAAGGCCCTACTGTGTGCTATCTTTGAAAAGTCTGTTGGTAGCTATTGCAGACAGACTAGGTGAGCTTCAGGTCAGGCACATGAGATGCTTTCTCCAAGCTCTTAATAATAAGATGATGACAGCAGTAGAGTTTTCACATGTAGAAAGGAAATGGCATTCTTGTTCAATTATGAAACACGCATGGATTATTTCCAATATGACACAACACAATTCCTTAGCGTGAACATTTAGGAAACAAAAATGTTCTGAGCAGTCCAGTCTGTCCTGCTTGGAAGAAGCCTGATAGCGTGTATGCTCTTGCAGTAACTAAAGGAAAATGAGATTTTGTCTCCAGTTTATAGGAAATGCTTTCTTCACCTGTTAACCTCAGCCTCATCCCTCAGAGCTAGGTGGACCAGGTAATCCCAGACCCATGGCCCACAGTCAAACTGAATGCCCACAGGCTTAGTGTGGCCAACAAGAGTATTAGAAAAACAAGGAAAATTAGCTTGAACTATATCAGGGAAAGTTAGTGAGCTCTAGGATTCTTGTTTGCTTTTCTTTTAGGACAAAGAAAATTGAAGTACAAGCCACAAGGCACATGACCATTGGTTAGCAAACTCACAGTTACATCCAAAGAAACAGGAGGCTTCAGACAACCCGTCTGGTTTCTCAGATGCCTCGCTGCATGCTAACAGATAGATTTGAGAGTGACAAACATAATTCATTTCAGATGCACTTTTTCTTCTCTCCTCCACTCCCCTTGTCAGCTCCTTCCCAGATCTTCTCCCTATTTCCTTTTCTGGGCCTATCTCTGCCTCCATTTCAACAGCAAGAGATGAATTTAGAAAACAAGAATGTGCCCTCTTGATTTGCTGGTGGAAATAACCACTTCTTTTTTTTTTTTTTTTTTTTTTCCAGAGGCAAAGGGGATAAGAGCAAGTAGTTGACATCTTATCAGCTTCTTAAGGAAATTCTGCTGTGGAGTTGACAAGTCCTTTGCCTCCTGCCAACCCTTGTGCTTGGCCAGGGCTTTGGGTTCTCTCTTCTGAGTACATCACTTCTTCATTCTTTTCTTTCAAATTTTGGTTTGTTGGCTGATTTTCCATTATGTCACATTGCAGGATTCTTGTAGGGTGAGTGTAAGGACAGTTTCTTCATCAGCACTGTAAATAAATCCTCTTAAAGTGCCAAATGTAGAATACTTGGCTAGGAAAAAATGCACAATACAGACTTTCTCTTCCTGAGGATTTTTTTTGTAGTCTTCCTGGGAAGTAAAATCTAAACGAGTATGTGATACAGTTCAAGTCCATACAACACGGAAAATGCAAAGAGCAGGGGAAGGGAGTCACACACGCTGGTCATTGCCAGGTGCCCAGGTACTGTGGTCTGTCGTCCAGGAGGGCTCTTAATCCAACCTAACACTCAATGAGAGGAGGATTGTCTCATTTTTATAGATATAAGGGAATGATATCAAAGAGGAGAGATGGCTTCCCACAGAGTGTGATTTGCCAGATCCCATCATTCACTCTATAAGGGGGAAAATAATGAGTGGGTTAAACAATAGGAATTCAAGGCAAAGATATTTTTTGAGAGTCCAGACCCAGCAGTGGTTCTCAAAGTGTGGTCCCCAGACCAGCAGTATTAGCATTACCAGAGAACTTGTCAACAGTGCAAATTCTCAAGTCCCAACCCAAACCCACTAAATGGGAGACCAGTGATTTATGTTTTAACTGACCACCCATGTTATTCAGAGACAGACCAACACAATGAGAACTGTGAACCCAGGGGAGAGTTCCAGCTGGGTGGGGAAGCAGGCAATCAGAAATGGAGACAGGATGATGAGGCAGGATTGAGTGAAACAGTGAGAACCCAAAGCTCTGAGATGCCAACATACCAGCCTTGCTGGGTAAGGATGGGCCTTGTATAGTACCTTCACAGAGGAACCTCTAGCATAGCCTGGTGTCTGCCAAAGACAAAACCCAGTGTGTTTACATCATCTCATCACACTGAAGAGAGCAGTGGTGCGTTTGGCTTGGAGGATTCCCTCTGCCTCAGGTTTGGAGAGTTGGCTGTGCCAGGAGGGGAGTTCCTCTGAGGCCCAGAAGGGAACTTCAGGCAAGAAAGGTTGTGGCTATTTTAAAATGCTCATGCTCCATTTGGGTGTTTGTAAAGCATTTAACCGTGTGAGATGTGAACATCACCCTTGAATGTCTTGGATTGAAGGAAAAAAATCACAAGTGAATGATCTGAATCACTTCTCTTCCTACCCTGGAGCAGGCCACTAAAAATTGAAACTGCTCTGTCATGGGGAAGACAGCCTGCCCTAGAGGGAAGATTCAAAGAGGCTTCAGGACAGACCATTTGTCCTACAATTTCATTTCCACTTTAATTATTGTGAAATCAGATTTAAGTGTTGACCGTAGCCTCCAATTCCAGTCAGCTGAAAAGATAAGTCCATTTGTATTTGTGTGGACAAGGCTAAAGACTTCTGATTACTGTCTCAATCCAGATAAAACAACACTTTTAAATAACAGTTCCCTACATGGTGAGAATAAAGATATTTCTTATTGCTGTCACCAGGATTACCACACTGATGACAGAGATGAGCAGAAAGTGTCTCTTTATTGTTGCTCAGAGTTGTGATATCATTGATACCAGAGACTTTATTTTGGGGTCATCTGTTGAATAATGACAAAGAGATGGAGTATTAGGGAATCAGAAGTCATATTCTTCAAACTCTATCTATAAAGAAACCAGTACAAATGTTTATCTCCAAACTGTTCTTGGAAAACGTCGGGTATAAGTAGATTGCATACATTTATATCAAACTCTGTGGTGGGTTTTCTTTTGTGTTATTTTAGCTGTGCATTGCATGATCAAGCATCAATCAGTCACTCTTGGGTTGTAATTAAATGTAAATAAATTGAACTTTTAACTTTTTAGGCATCCTGAAATTCAAACCTGACTGATTATATCTACTCAGACCTTATGGAAAAATCAGAAGAAACTAGACCTTGAAAACATTAACCCTTGGCACTCTTGCACAGATGCTCAAAGAATGTGTCCAACATGTAACAGAAAACATCTTACTGATAAACATACATATAGTATGTTTCAGCTTTGAGTTGATGGAAATTTTGCTTGATTTTCTACTTCATCATGACAGGGCGTGTCATCACATCAATGGATCCTGTTGATGGATTTTGAATGGAGAGTTTGTGGGACCATGGGCTTCTCATTCACCTCTAATCAAGATTTCCTTCCTGCAATCCCATGTGAATCAAACACTAATAAGATTCATAAAATGAAGAAGGACCTCTTTCCTTCAGTTCTTGTCAGAAGTTATGTAGGGTATCTTCTGTTGCCTTCTCAAAATTATGTTCAGTGTTTAGTCATGTCTCCTCATAATCTCTCCAAGCTGTCTTGTGTTTTTAACCAATTTGGCAGAGAGAAAAGACCCAGGATATTTTACTGCTGGGTCAAAGGAGGTATATAATAGTGGAGGTGACACTGAGAATTATCAGATGGGTGGGAAAGAAAATGCAGACTCTCTTTCACTCAGGTCCCAGCCTTCTTGGTTGTGTACCTCCCTTGATGTTTAATGTGCTATGAATCATTACAACTTCATATATTTTTCTCATTCACTCTCAGATTTTTAATCTTTTTCTCTCTACTTCATTTTCTAAAAGATTAAAAATCCTTACCTTCATCCCATGTTAAAACAGCAAACACAAACCCACAAAATCCTTTTTACCCTATGTTCCCCTCTAGCTTTTTGCTGTTTTCTGCCCACAACTTGATCTCACTGTCAGACTTCTCAGAGAACTCTCCTTTCTTCCTTTTCCTTCCTATTCAGCTGCTTTGCCCATCACTGCCTTAGCTTTTGTCAAGAACACCAACATATTTTTTAACTGAAGGTCTTATTTCTTCTCTTTCTCAGAAATTCTACAGCTGTAATCATTGGCATATTTCTCTTTCTTGAAATACTTTTCTCTCTTTTTTTGCTGACACCATTCCCTTCTGGTTCTTCTAATTTCTCCATCATTCCTCGCTCTTCTGTTCAGGTGTTGGATTCTCAGATCAGTACTTGAATGATATTCTTCCTTAAGGCTCCATCTTGTCTTCCCAGCCTGCACTCACTCATAAATATACTGTCTTCAAGAGCAACTATGTCCTGATGATTGCTTGAATGTGCGCTCCTAAGACAGGCTGATTGCCTGAGCTCTAGACCCCTTTTGCTCATGTGTTCCCTGCTCATCTCCACTTACTTGTCCCTCTTTTATTGATTGTTAAGGCATTACAGTCAACTCCCCTAACCAAACCAGGACTTGAGATTGATAGTTGGGTTTTTCCTTTCTGTCACTCCTCCCTGCAGCAACTAGATGCCTATGTTTGATGGTTCACATGCTAAGTATTTCTCTGAGGTGTCCATTCTCTCTGCTCTTATCAATGCAATGCATGTCTTCATTGTCTCTGCCATAGATGATTGCCATGGCCTTCCAGGAGGAGATTCCCTATCTCCACGTATGTAACCCCCAAGTGACTCCTGAAGAATCATCATGAAAAGGCCATCCATCATTTCATCATTCACCTTACATGACATCCTAAATCTCTCAAGGTTAAGTTCCAGTTTTATAAATAATGCTTAAGACCCACTTTTGATTCACCATTGGTTGCCTTGGATTTGAACACAGCCCCCTTTCTCTCCCCTTGTCCTGACTCTCCCCATTTCTAACCTCTACATACTTATAATCCTTGAACATATTCCCCACATCTTTGGGCTTTTCACATGTTGCTTCCATATGTTTTACCTCCTTTATCCTGATTTTTCCCACTTCACCCACCCCCCATTAGCAAACACCTACTCGTCTTCTCAATATTCTCCTGGAAGCCATCTATCACGTGCTCACCATTTCATCACTTATACTACAAGTAAATCTCCCGGTCAGTGATGCTAGAATCTGAGACCTGCTTTTATCCTAGAGCCATTCTAGTGTACTGCAAGTTTCTGTCCATGCTGGTCTCCACCATTTACCCAAGCTTTGTGAATGGCTCTTATAATCGTTCTTATGCCAAATGTCAAAGAGCAAATAGTAAATAAGATTTTATTTTTTTTTAAGATTTTTATTTATTTATTTATTTGACAAACAGTTCACAAGTAGGCAGAGAGGCAGACATAGAGAGAGAGGAGGAAGAAGGCTCCCTGCTGAGAAGAGAGCCCGATGTGGGACTCGATCCCAGGACCCTGAGATCATGACCTGAGCCGAAGGCAGAGGCTTTAACCCGCTGAGCCACCTAGGCGCCCCAGTAAATAAGATTTTAGAAGGAAGGATAAAAAAGATGAAACTGAACTGAACTGAAAATTTCATTGCTTAACATTGAATTTAGGTTAGTGGTGTACCACTCTGCTGTGTTGTCTCATTTTGGCCCATAAGAAAAATTGTTTAAAAATCAGGAACCTTCCCAGCTAATTGTTAAGGTGTTTGTAGCTCAAAATGGGCCACGAGGGGGAATATTTACACCTGGGAAATCAGGAAGAACTACAAATTGGGGCTTTTGTTTCTCAGAGAGTCAGTTTTCCAGTGGATGACTGATATTCATGATGGTGGTAGTCAGTTAATCCATGTTCATGTCCATCAAGCATGTGACACCACTAAAACTCCTCGACGCCACTCTCTGACAATTCACAACCCAAGTATCTCTCAGTATCTGTCCCTTTGCTCAATTCCTATCTCTTCTGCTTTAGTTCAGGTCTTCATTGTCTCTGCCCTAGATCAGAGCTCTTAACTCCCAGAAGACTGCTACTAAAACAATATTATGGTTAAATGTACCACTAGAATAAGGTTCAGATAAGAATCCTGCCAGTCTGGAATTGAAAAAAGACTATTATCTTTAGTGACTTAGGAAAAATCACATATAAAGGGGACACTTTTGATTCACCATTGGTTGCCTTGAACTAGTTGTTCTAGTTGTAGTGATGAGTAGGTTTCTACAGATGGAATCTATGCTCCTAGCACTTAGTTTCACAATGCTCGGCTAGGGCCAAGTTATACTGTAGCCCAATGACAGTGATGGTCATTTGATCACAGTGATATTAACCTCATGGCATTCGACCTCACAATTATCCTGTTTGAGCCAGTTGATCAACAGCATTTCATCAGTGAAGATACCCACCAGGGGATCATATCATGCAGGCAGCAATTAGAGATCTTTCCAACCTTGACTTTGCCTCCGCCCTCTCTAGGGAAAGAGGCCCTCACATAGCCTCCACTGTCGCCCAGTCTGACTGTCTTACAGCCACCGTTAATTCTGGCAAAGGTGCAAGGATCCAGGAACGCCACTTTATCTCCTGAGCTATGCAGTCGTGCAACATCTTCACTAGGAACGTAAAACGTTTGTGGGTCTTTTATGCAGCTTTTCTCCCTCCGGGTTGTTGAGGCTCTCTGAAGAACTCTGGGCTGGGAAAGTTCAGAGAATCACTTCAGTAATATGACAGCCTCTTCCATTTAAAATGGGATTCAGGGCAGCTTCTCTCAGAGGCGTTCATTCAAAGTCCGTGCATGATTCATTCCTCTAGTCATTCAACAATGTCTCTCATGTTTGCCCTTATTTAAAAAAAAAAAAAGGAAAAGAAAAGAAAGAAAGAAAAGAAACAGAGTGAGAGAGAGAGAGAGAGAGAGAAAACCAGCTTTGTAGTTGTGATAACATGGATCAGGATGGTATAATTGCAGTGATGAGGCCCCCGAGCTGCCAGTAATAGGCTGGTTCATCTGATGTGTACTGCTATTAGAAAATGACCCATGCATGGATGTTCTCAGGGGACGGGAAAGAGGCTTTTAAGAATTACACTCTGTGCAGTGTGAAAGCTAATGAGCAAAAGAACAAGTGTGAAGAAAAACTACTGCTTCGGGAAGCGTAGTTCCACTTAGAGCCTGTCACAGCCTTCCTCGAATTCATTAGGATGGACTGGTCTTTGCCAGGACTCGTGCTACGTTAGCTCTGCTCCTGTGCAGACTCCCTGCAGGTCATTCTGCATCATGTGCCTATGAAATTAACACCCCAGAATAATAAATGACAGGGAAAGGAAGAGGATCGTTGCAGAAACAGCCAGCAAATAAGGTGGAGGCAGACATATACACAAAGATCAAAGAAGTTGTGATGGGCTTTAACAGGAAGAAAAAAAAAGCAGTTCCTTACACTCCTCTTTTTGAAGTCTTAGGACCGTTTTGTGCTATTTCACTTTATATACAAGAACAGAAGAGTATCTGATTATGATTTCTAGACTAGGTATTTTTATCCCATATCTTAATTTTTCTACATGTTTAAGGATAAAAAAAAGAAAGTCTTCCAATCTAGTCTATATTGCTCTCCTGTTTTAAAAGTCTTACTTATGGGGCACTTGGGTGGCTCAGTCATTAGGCGCCTCCCTTTGGCTCGGGTCATGATCCCAGGGTTCTGGGACTGTGCCCTGTATCAGGATCCCTGCTCAGCAGAGAGCCTGCTTCTCCCTCTGCTCTCCCCACCCTCACTCTCACTCACACTTTCTCTCTCTCTCTTGCAAATAGATAAACAAAATCTTAAAAAAAAAAAAAAAAGAAAAAGAAAAAAAAAGGTCTTACTTAGGGCTTAGGTCACATAAATGGAGAGTGTGTGGCATAAAGGCAAGTGCTTCAAAAGGTGAACACAATGTTTGTCGAAGTTGAGCCCACTTAGCGACACTGTCTCCCCTGGAATTTGCTATGTGGGTGTTGGATTAGAACAGGCCAGCATCTGCAAAGGTCAGAATCAGGTGTCTTCCTTAGTGGTGTCTTCCTTAGTATCTGACGACCCTCTGGTTCTCGGAGGCCTGAAGGTAAGATGCTAAGGTGATCTTCCCCCTCACATGAGGGTGGGATGATAGACAAGAGGCATTTATTATGCTGAATCTGTCTCGTTAAAGCAGAAGACAATGTTCTTCTTTCCATAGCAGTACCATGCTGCATGTCCAAACTCTCTTCCCAAGGCCAACTTGAACACCGAGGTACTATATAGGTAGAGGAAGCTGAAAAGAATTCCCTTAGAAGCAATGACCTAGTTACAAGTAACACTTGGGAGGAAAGTCATAGCTTCCCAGAACTAGAAAGCATGATTGCCATCTTAAAATTCCAAGAAGTATAGTCATCTCCAAGTGGCCTGGGAAGTCTTGGTTTCTCCAAGCCTTCATCTGACATCCTAGGTCATTTTGCAAAGTCTCTGTATTTCCTTTCTCTTACCTATTTCTGCCTCTCAAAACAATGAATACTAGTTTTGTTTCCAAAGGCCAAGTGACTTTCCTAGAGGCAACCAGCTGCCTAAAACAGTCCAATGATTAACCTTATATTTAATGTAGGCACAAGTTTCTTTTACCTTATATCTTAAGATCATTTTTGAGGGAATAGTCCAGAGTAAGTATACAGGTCTTCAAAGATTGTGAAAAAAGCCATTAATGGAAATGGTCTTAGTAATTTAAAGCTACAGTGTCAATTTATTAGAAAGTAAAGTAAATGATGGAACTAGAGTCTGTTTGACTCACCCCGAGCCTATTCCAAGCCATCTGCCTGTCTAGTATCCCCTAATCTGAGTAATAAGACTTTAAAGCTGTTATTGAGTGGAATGAGTTTGTTTTGACAGGGAAGACTTTGATTTTCTTTCTTTTATACCAACAAGATCTCCTTCAGCAAACTGTGGATCAAAAGTCTTGTCCTCTTAATTTCAATTATTGAGAAACAATGAATGCAATCAACGACCATTGAGTGAATAGATGCCACACTAAAGGAATTGTTAGGGTGTAAGAATTATAAGAATGCCTTCTACATAGCAATAGGCAGGGTTGCTGATGTCAGAAAGCCACAACTAAAATTCAAGCTTTCCCTCCCAGGAGCCCTGTGATCTTGACAAAACCCTACACCTCTCTGTGTCAGCTTTCTCTTCTGTAAAAGAAATTTAATAATAGTGACTCTTTTCCAGGACTGTTGTGATAAAAGATCAAAGCTTTTAATTCACTGTTTGGAATAGGCTAACTGATCAAAAGAGCGAGCTAGTTAGCTAGTTTATAATGGAAGATCGTCAAAGAAAATGAAAGTGTAAAGAATTGATAGGAAACTGAGGAACCGAACTGGGAAGATACTGGGAAATGGTCCAACACACAAGCTAAGAGTTCAGTAGCAGGAGAGGCCAGTTCTGAATTAAGCGTTTTTCTTCATATTCTTCACCAGCCATGCCACAGCTGAGCTACTGTAAGTCCATGTCAAAACTATGTGCAAAGAACAGAATTTGGATTCATGGACAGCTAGTGTGTTCCTTAGGAACTTAGAGAAATATTTGTATCTTGGTTCAGCCAAGATAAGCAATTTTTGTATTAATAAATCAATTAAAATTAATTTTAATATTTGTAAAGACATCCCAGCACATTAAGGATATTTTGCTTAATAAACACAACATGTAAATTACACCACTTGGCCGGGCCGGGGGAGATAGTGAGAACTGGCTAGCTTCTCATTAATTTGTTCTAGAGATATTTGCTCTCTTAACTAGTCATTTCCCCATCTTTACCTCTGTAACCAATAGCAGCTGAGGCAACAAAAACTTGAAAATACAGTTTGTTACTTTGTCATTTCATTCATTTCAAAAGGCTGGATCTGTAACAAAGTATTCAAACACTGGCTAAAATAAGGTCATTCACAATCACGTCAATTTATATTCCCTAATCAATTTACATTTTGATTTTTAATAATTGTGTTCTATCAAGAGAACCATTTCCTTGACAGAATATTAATGAATAAACCTCAAACTACAAAGAGTATTCGATAACTGTTGTATTTTAGTAGAAATACTATTGAATTTTCAGATTGATAAGATCCAGACATTTTATTTCATTTTATTTTTCAGACATTTTAAATCTTATAACCCCTCAATCTTAGGAGAGTGCGTGCTTTTATTTGCGAGGAGACATTTGTCCATTCCTAACCCTTTTACCTTCAGAAAACAAACGATGCATGTGACTTGAAAATTGAATTAATCTTGACTGAAAAAGAAATAAAAATAGCTAATGTCTTTATGATTTCCATAGCAAGCCTACAGGGCAGACAGTGTTGCTGTTTCTGTTTTGTAAGATGCATTCTGTCTTGCTAATCCTCAATAAATATGAAAAACTGATCATTTTACAGCTCAGAATTGACTAACTGGAACACATTTCTCATTTGAATAGACGAGATAAGCAGGTTGCCACCGGCTCTGCCATTTCTGCCTTCGGGTGTGCTGTGTCCTGGGCAGACGCTGCTAGTTCATTTTCAGGTCACCACTATCGCTTTTCCATTTGTCTATTTTGGGACCAGGGCTCAGATGCATATTCCAAAAAGCCTCCTGTCTTAAAGACCATTCTGCTGCCCACCATAGTTTAAAGAAATGGGCACCTCCAATTAAACCCTTCCAGGTGTAAATTTCTTGCCTGGGGATCGAATTGAGAAATGAATGGGATTCATGAATATAAATTGGGCATTCTTTTCACTTAAGTTTTCCTTTTGAGATTGTAGAGCATTATTTACTCCCCACAGAAATCTTTATGCGCTCTAAGTGCCTTTGCCACGGGAACCCCAGTGCAGACAGAGCTGGTAGCTCTTTGCTGGGCTGTTAGCCAATATTTACATTCACCAGTCCTGGGGCAGAGGCCTGGGGAGGAAGCCACTGCAATGTCTTGCTAACACTAGCGCTCTCCACAATGCTGCCTCGCACCTTCAGGTCTGCACCTGTAGTGGGATGAGGCCATGCAGCCTCCTTAGGCTTTTTCCTCCTCTTGAATATTATTTGACTTGTTCTTCCTTGTCCTATCAAGACAGCCCATTTCTGTATGTCTAATCAGCTCCATTATCAGAAGACCTATCCGCCCCCCCCCCACAATTTTTGTTTAGAGTTGGTGTAATAAATGAATCTCTCATAGGCCACCTCAGTTTGGTTTTGAACATTTTGAGGATGACTCTGTGAGAGGATGGAAGTATTCAGTAAGCAAATACATATAGGATCTCCAGAAGCAAGACCCCTGCACCTCTCCCTGCCACCACCCCCTTCCCCCCACCCCGCGCCCATGCCTTCCCTCTTTTTGTTCCCATCTTAGTTACGTGTGTCCTGCAAAAGGTCCCTTGAGACCAATGGGGCTTTCACTCTATGACCAGATATGTCAGAATTTTAAAAGACATTCCTCATTTTTGAACCTGTGTTTTGATTCTTCAGCCAGAAATAAGGCTCTATTGTATTTACCATTACATGGGCTACAAAGTGTGTTCACACATTGCCGATTCTTTGCTGTGGAATAAGATGGTAGGAAAGACTGTTGCTGATGAATTTTCTACATTCGTACCAAGTTATTTTTTTGTGTGTGTAACAATTCTTGCCAGCATAAATTTGATAGGGCTAGGAATCATGTCATAATAAAAGCATAATAGCAACAGAATTTTTTCAGGGCCAATAAACACATGAATTAGAGTGGAATCTCTAGATAATGGAAATAATAGAAAACAATTGTTTGCAGTGACAAGCATAACCTCAGAAATGCTGCGGGTTCATTTCCAGACCATTGCAATAAAGTGACTATCACAATAAAGCGAGTCAAATGAATTTTTTGGCTTTCAGTACATATAAAAGTTATGTTTACACTATACTGTAGTCTATTAAGTATAGCATAGAATTATGTCTAAATCATGTCTAAAAATGCAATTGTGTACTTTAATTAAAAAAATACTTATTGATGGGGTGCCTGAGTTGCTCGGTCAGTGGAGCATCTGGCTCTTGATCTCATCTCACATCTCAATATCAGGGTCATGAGATTGAGGCCCATGTTGGGCTCCATGCCGGGCAAGATAAATTATATAAATATATATATATATATATAGAGAGAGAGAGAGAGAGAGAGAGAGCGCTAAAATATACTAGCCATCAACTTAGCTTTCTGTGACTTACAAACACTGTTCACAGATCACCATAACAAATAATGAAAACATTTAAAATGCTGTGAGAATTACAAAATGTGACACAGAGACCTAAAGTGAGAAAATGCCATTGAAAAATGGTGCTGATAGACTCGTTTGAAGCAGGGTTGCTGCAAACCTTCCATTTGTAAAAAAGTTCAGTATCTACAAAGCCTGTTAAAGCAAAGCTCAAGAAAATGAGGTATATCTGCAATGTTAAAATAATTTTCTGCCAAGTGCCTCTGTATATGAGGCATTCTGGGAGATAGTGTGGACCATGACATGGCCTTTGTCCCAATTTCTTGTTCCTGTCTGGTGGGTTTTCCTGGCTATGTAACTGTAAACCTTCTAGGTATGCAGCCCTCTGAGCTAATACTCTTAGTCATACATGGGCCTACAGAGCATGTCCAGGGAGGGCTTTGACTGTGTACCATGGGCACAAAGTAGATGGAGGGGAGGTGGTCATTACTCTTGATTATAATCTCTCGATAAGTTAAAACCACTATGGAACTGAAGTAGGGTGACTACTGTGAACACAAAATAATGCGATATGAAAAGAAGATCAAAGGGTGATTTTCTAAATTCCACACTTGTCCCACCCAGTGGCAGGCACAGGTCAGGCCTCCCAGCTTGGCTTTTCCCCAGCCTCCTCTCTTAGGTGTTCCAAAGGATTGTACCTTATTTCTATCTAGTTTGGCCAACGGAGCTGATCTTCTAACTCAGTAACTCTTTGCAAGCCATTGTCTCCATGACATTCTTCAGATGAGTAAAGGTGGTTTTATGTATGCCAAAGGAGAGTAAGATATTTTCCTCTGCAAAGACTATAATTTTACCTGTCTTCATTCTAAAGTTAAAACTCTTACATGCACTCAGAAACCAAGTAATTTATTAAGAATTGGGGGGTGCCTGAGTGGCTTAGTCAGTTAAGCGTCTGACTCTTGGCTTCCAATCAGGTCATGATCTCACACTGGTGAGACCGAGCCCTGTGTTGGGCTCTGTGTTCAGCATAGTCTGCTTTAGAGTCTCTCTTCCCCCTCCTCTCTCTCTTGCTCACATTCTCTCTCTCTTAAATAAATAAAAATCTTAAAAAAAAAACATGTATTGATTAGGAATTTTTTACACTGGGTTTCAATTTTTAAAATCTAGTTGTAAAACATTAGGTTAGTGTTTGTGTTAAAGAAAAGGGACACCTGGATGACTTAGTCAGTTTAGTGTCTGCCTTTGGCTCAGGTTATAATCCCAGGGTCCTGGGATCACGCACTCTCTCTCACTCAAATAAATAAATAAAATCTTTTTTAAAATCTAGGATTTCAAAATTTTCTCTCAGAGAATTGTATTAACATAGCAGTTCTACTTTCTCTGAAGTAGTCAGTACTGTTAATAATATGAGATCTGGAACGACTATTTTATATCATAAAGTGAATCTGTTTCATTTTCCTACCACCACATCATTTTCACCTAAATCATAACTTTCTTCCCAAAATTTATAATAATAGTTCACTTCCTTTAAGAATGCATTTGAAACCACTTGGGGTGGGGATTAAAATAATTACAACAGATAAATCATGATCCACTTCAAAAAAAAAAAAAAAAAAAAAAAAGAAAGAAAGAAAGAGAAGAAACCAGAGCAACTGACCTTCTCAGAAGGATATGATGGATAAAATTTTTTGAGTGCTATATTCTGTATTATCTATTGTATGTACATGATCACTTATTAGAGTGCTTTACCGGAATGTTCTCCCGGGAGCTGGAGTTGGAGCAGAATAGAAGCATGCCATATTTTTCTCTTGTTGCTGCATTTTGTCCAAGATCATGGACATTGAATTAGTCAGGGTAGTGAATCATTTTATTCACCAAAACATGGAAAATAGAAAGTTATTAGGCAGTTTGATGATCTGTGGGTAGAATGAGTTTGTGCAGAAAGGTGAGATAGTAAAAGAATGAGTCAATTTAATTAGAAAAAAAAATTTTGTGAAACTCCAAATATCATTGAAACAAAGCACACAATAAATCATGAGAAACATAATTGATAGCTATAAAATACGAATAGAGGTTATGGTGTTTGTGCCATAAAACCATCTACCATTGTCACAACGTGTTCATTGGACCATTCTGCATAAGCATGCAAATACCAGCAAATTTTGTGACTTCCTACTCTTGTCCACTCTTAGAGCAAAAAACCGCATTCTTAGGAAATAATCATTTGGATAACACATTGCCTATATGGAGAGCGAGATGTCTGAAGGTTGACTAGGGAACAAGGGCTCTTACCCCATGAAATATCACTTGTGCTCTTCCTGGTGCAACCAGTTCAAAAGGTGGTTTTTTTCTTTGCAGGTTACCAGCCAGTCTTGTCTGGTCAACAGGGGTTCCAAGGCCTCATAGGAGTGCAGCAGCCACCCCAGAGTCAGAGCGTGATGAGCAACCAGCCAGGAGCTCCGGTGCAAAGCGTGATGGTCTCCTACCCAGCAATGTCTTCTTATCAGGTGCACATCAGCAGCTTGGAAAATTTAGAAGGTTTAGAAAGTAGCACTGGCCAAAGTGGAGGCTGTGAGTATGTCCCGTGTTGGGTGGTTAGTGGGGTGGTGGGTGCTATGCCCAGCCCCTGTTGATGGTTGACTTTGAATTAAGATTTTAAGTAGAAAATGGGACAGGTATGCTTCTCTAACTACTGTGGCTTTTGAATGTCATGCTAAATGTGGCTCTATATAAACTTCTCTTTATGGAAGAAGAATCTGCAGCCTATAACGATTTATTCATGAAGCCTTTGGCTCTTCCAGTAGAATTTTGTTCATCAGGAAAAAGCCCTCAAGACAAATTTCCACTCATTTTTGTACGCAGCCTCCATAACTTCATTTTACCACAATTTTAAGTTAAAAGAGATGTTTAAATGGCATCTCGGATTTGTTCAAAGGGCATGGATAGGTCCTACACCAACCTTATTTTCTAGACTCAACCCATACTGGGTACTTAAAAAATGCCATGCATCTTTTTGTGATTTACATTATGAGACACACTGGAAGTGGAAGTGAAGGATTAGTGAAAAACTTTGACCGTTAAATTTAGCTGCACCAGCTACTTCTGGCCCTCAAACAAAGAAACAAAACAGCACAAAATAAAATCCTGATCCTCTGCCCTCCTCCTCTGATAATCTTTGCACCCATTGCCTCAATTTCTACCTCCAGGTCCACATTAGATATTCTTTAAACCTGCAGGTTGAGACCGAGTCAGGTGCCTGGGACAAAAGCTCCCTTTGCTGTCTGGCTCCTGCTGCTTAGTGTGCATGGAACCGCAATGGAAGTATCGCTTTCCAAACAGAAATTCTGAGCCAGCTGTCCAGACTTCAGTCCCCAATGTGTAAGGGGAAAGGAAGGAAGGAAGCTCAGGACTAACACCTTGTGAGCTATCACCACACGTGTCCCAGCACTGTACATCAGGCTTGCAATCTTTCAGTGGCTTTTGGCATAGGTGTCATTATGCGGACAGTCTAGGCAATCAGAGAGGTTGAGTGACTTGCCCAAGGTAAAACAGCTGATACAAGGGAACACTGGGATAGGTGACCAGTTAGGTCTGACCCAAACGCTTGAGTATTTTTCCTGACCACACAGTAGCTCACAGGACAGGCACACAAAACCTCTTCATGAAGGGCTCTCTCTTGTGTCTTCTGCAGGTGCCAATGACCCAGGGTTCTCAAGGACTGCCCCAGCAGTCATACCAACAGCCAATCATGCTACCTAACCAGGCAGGTCAAGGGTCACTCCCAGCCACTGGAATGCCTGTTTACTGTAATGTCACACCGCCGACCCCTCAGAACAACCTTAGGCTGATTGGTCCACACTGCCCCTCCAGCTCTGTCCCCGTGATGTCGGCTAGCTGCAGGACAAACTGTGCAACTATGAGCAACACCGGGTGGCAGGTCAAATTCTGAGTGCTTTGGCTGTGGTACATTTCTTGTGATCTTACTCATGGCCTTTAAGGGAAGAGGAGCAAGGTGGGAGACTGGCTGAGGACTTAAGTATTCACTCAACACTCAAATGATTGCTGCTGGTATTCTGTAAAAAAAACAAAAACAAACAGACAAACAAACAAAAAAACAAAGACTAATACACACATTAGCTGGTTAATGGTGCATATTTCTGTCATGTCTGCTAGGTATGCCTTTATAGCTTAGCTAGTGACATGAATTCATCAAGGTAAGATTTTCTCCTACCACTGAATACCACTGTGTAGATTATAATATCCCTAATTTGGATTATTAGTTTTGTACTTTGTGTTGAGTTTGTGATGCTAAAAGTATTTAAAAATTATATACTGAAATCACATTGTACCAAAGCTGTAATGGAAAAGAAAAGAATTGATGAATGGAAGGAATAATTTATATACATTATAGAGTTTTCTTTTTTAATGGATATATACTGTATTGTAGTGTTTAATCAAAATAAAACTATTTGACCTTATGGAGGAAGGTCATGTTTTTACCACCAGTTTGGTTCACTCTCTCTTCCAGTACGTGTTTGCTTCTGTGTCACTGTTATCACCTTCAAACCGTATTTCATGAGTTATGCACAATAAAGGTAAATCTGGCATCATGTTAGAGGTGGTAGGCAAACACTTAACCAACTATAGTTTCTTGTCCTAATACTACAGGAGCCCTAGGAATAAGATGGCTTCCATTTCCAACATTCATTGACTTCACATTTCTGAAATGTGTATCTTGATTTTAGCTCTGGGGGTCCTGAATATGTGTAGCTATACTTCCCCAAATCAGAATACTTGAGTGACTTGTAATAGCAGCCCTAGACCAAACCCTATTCTGTCTTCTTTGAAGTTCCACCATCTACCTGAAAAACAAGATTTCTTCATTTAGATGGTAATTGGAAGAGGTGTGGTCTAATTCTATCGAATATATTGGGTCATACAATGTAAAGTGTCACTAGTTTGGGGTCAATAACTCAAAGGTGCTAATGTTTATCCTGGCAACTGAAAGTAAGGTAAAACATAATAATAACTTAGTCACAAAGACTCAGAACATTTAGGAAAAAATGGAACTTCTTTTTAAAACATTTTTAAAAAAAACATTAAAAAAAATTTAGAAGAAGCCGATCCTATCTAATCCTAAAATGTTTATCTAATCCCCTGTAGATTCTGAAGGTAAGATTGGTTTATGACAACCTTTGAAAAATAATAACAGAACTCCAAATGTCAGCGTTGGCCCTTCTGGGAGGTATTTAATGGGGAGAATAGAACCCCACAGCTTCCAATTTGCTGTATCTGTACAATGACTAATAGTTTTCTCTTTTCTACTTTCTGTCTAAAAACCATTATTACCAGTGAGAGGGGTTTGGAGAGTATATCTGGATATTTCCCACTTTTCTTCATATTATCACATTTCCCCATATTAGATCATTCCATTTTCATGTTGCCTAGTTGGAGAGAGCATGAAACTTCTAGTTAAAAACTCTACCTAGGATTACCATTTCTTGATTTTATGCTCTCATTTTCTTTTTACTCTAAAAGAGAAATTCTACACATACTCTCATTAGCTTCATTCCTTGTGACATCTGTCCTATTGACCCAAATCTCAGTCTCCTGAATTCTTCATTGTAAATAAGCCCTACCCATGGGGGAAAAAAAAAAAAAGTTATAAAAAGAGGATGTGGTTTGTTGTTGTTGTTGAGCCATTAAACCAATAGGTTGAGGAGCTATTAAACCAATAGCTGCTCTGAGAAAGAGCAATGTGTTTGCCTAATTAAGACCTTCCCATAATGGAAGGAGGGAGCTGACCAACAGAGATATTCTTTTGAAATACAGCCTCCATTTAGCTCTCTCACATTGGTAGATCCCAAACGCAAGGATCCTAATATGAGTCTGAATGCTTATCTTCTCTTCACAGAATTCTGAGAATTTTTTATCTTTTCTCTAATGATTCTTAGCATGACTGAGCCCTCTTTATCTGAAACATACATCATTCTTGTGGAAAAGACAGGCCTTCCCTATATTTGTTCCCTTTCCTACAAACGTGCCACACTCTTTCCCACTGAGACATTTGACTTTTCCTTCATAAAGCCCTTTAGATACTGTTTCAGGCTGAGCCTTGTCCACTTCC
The DNA here is from genome assembly GCF_009829155.1 of Mustela erminea. NCBI lineage: Eukaryota > Metazoa > Chordata > Mammalia > Carnivora > Mustelidae > Mustela > Mustela erminea. The sequence goes on along the minus strand of NC_045614.1, from coordinate 65,062,174 downwards.
ACTAAGTGTTGTTTCCTAACATTATATTATCCTAAATCTTATGTTATGCTTTACATTAGAATATTTGAGATGGCTGCATAGAGTGATGGCTTTATCAGTGATACATTTCCAGGATTTAATTTATCATCAGAACATTCGTTTTTTTCATGTTGGCTAATAATTTTTTCACAATCACATTTTGCAATTACATATTATTCAGTTCATAAGCTTATACAGAGAGACATGGATACATATATATGTAACTATATAAATATATAGATACAGTCATCCCTTATGATCTTTACATTCTTCTCTGTGAATGTAAATGAGAACAAGAGTGACTTATGCATTCATTTATTTGGCAAACTTTTATTGCATACTTGATTATATCCTAATTATGTGGCACCATTCCAAATGAGTACAAATAAATTTAAAGCACTTAGATTTATTCTTGTAAGTTTTATCATACACTTAGTTATTCTGCAATAGTTGGAACTAAATGTTCTAACCAGGATGCCAATTAATTTCAGCCATAATTATTTTTATTGTTTTAATATAGTTTCACAGGATGTCAAGTGGGATAGGAGAGCATGTTATATAACATTAAGGAAATGGAATTATGCAATTACTTATAAGTATGGTTGGAGGATTTAAAATAAAGCTATAAATCATTATAACAAAAATAAGTAGGGTACACATGAGCCAGAGTTGTTTTATAAGAGAGATTCAAAGTACAAAGCAAAAACAATCGGGGAAGGAAGAACATTGCAACAGAAATGGCTTTGAGGTCTAACAAATGCACTTTTCTACTCTGCTTCCAGTTTAGCCAGAAGCTAGTGTGTGGTGGGATGTCTTCAACCTCCATCATCTGCTACCTGTATTCTGTGCACACAGTCTGCACCGTTCACTAAGGACCCACCCCTCACCGCTAGCCTGGCACTTGTCATCGCAGGTGACTTGATCACTTACAGACCAGAAAGAAAGCAATTCAAATATCTCACCCTAAGGGCAGAGTTAAAACAAATAGCTCGGGTTTTGTTCCAAACTAATACCTTAGAACAGTAGTTCCTAAAATATTTTCCATGGTAGACCCTTCCCTTGGGCTACAGATAGCTGTTATTTGAGAAAGACTATTCCAAGGATAATAATGGTTGGAAAACAAGGTTAATGAAGGTTAAGCAATCTTTTTAAAGATTCTGATTTCTGGAAACCTTAACAATATCACTTTAGACTATGAGTTTCCAAGTGGGTGGCAAATTTTGCAGCTTCTCAAACTTAGTCAAGCACAGTATCTTCACAGACTATATCAAAAGACTAATATTATGAGGAACTTATATTTTAAACCATTGCATTAGGGGCGCCTGGGTGGCTCAGTGGGTTAAGCCTCTGCCTTCAGTTCAGGTCATGACCTCAGGGTCCTGGGATTGAGCCCTGCTTTTGGCTCTCTGCTCAGCAGGGAGCCTGCTTCCCCCTCTCTCTCTGCCTGCTTCTCTGCCTACTTGTGATCTCTCTCTCTCTGTCAAATAAATAAATAAAGTCTTTTAAAAAAATAAATATAACATTACATTAGAGACTCCTAAGAAAAGAATACAAATACTGTTCTTTTATCTGTATAGAAACTACATATTATGTCAACGTGTAATATCACAACACTCCTTCCAACTATGACATCTTTTGTAACTACCCTAGTGCACACACTTTCCTCCATGAATGTATGAGCCTGGACTTTTTTTTTTTAATTCTTATTCTGTTTTTTTGTTTTTTTTGTTTTTTAATTCTTATCTTGAAAGATTTTACACCTAAAATTATTATAGTAGTTTTTTGTTTGAAGTTCTCTCTAATGATCCTGCATACCTCTCTCTGAGTAAAAAAGAAGAATGATTTATGCATTTTTTTTATTCAACCACCTTTTATTGTATACTCACTGATTTCCATAGTTCATGGAGGCCCTGCAATTATGAAGTTTATGAGTTCTCAGAATAAATTATACCAGGGTACAAATGACTAAAAATATAGGAAATTAGTCATAGGCCTCACATGAAAAATACATGTAAAAACAGGATTTTAGAGAAGGAGCTGTGGTTTTATGAGGCTTTTGACCTGGGCTATGCTGGTTAGATAGAATTTGGGCATGCAGACATGATGTGGGTGAGTCACAACCCCAGCCTAGAGAAACATCCAAAAGCAAAAGAAAGATACCCAGGAACCCATGGACATTCCTATTCAGGTTGGTTGAAGTAGGAGGTAGCTAAACAGAGGAAGAGGAGAGATGGAGTACTTTGAAGTTCCCCATGGGCCTGGTTGGCAGGACCTCCACAGCCAGTAGTGTTAACTGGCCCCCAGGGACTTCTGAAGAGCTTTCAATCAAAGGTGATAATGATCCAGCCATGGTTCCCAAAGAATCAAGGGTCTGGAAAACAGGATGGGTTAGACTTAAAAAGTCTCTTCATTCAGAAAGTGGAGATGAACACAATTATAGTTAAGGTTTGTCATTGAGCTACAGGAACCAGAAGCCTAGTTGGGAGAAGTCAGAAATGGGTTCTGGCTCTCAGCCCTTAGCAACTGTGTTGCCTGCACAGCCAAGCTTTATAGCGGTGGAGGTCTTGTTCTTCCCTCTTGGACAGAAACTTGTACGTGCAAGTGCCCTAAGTATCATATGGCACAGTTCTTATACCCTGTCCGGGTGAAAGAAATGAAGTCTGAGTTGAGATTGGAACAAGCATGCGGAGGGCTGCTAAGTATTCAGTATGGGTATGGGATACACAGTGAAATCTAATATCAACTTCCCATACCCCCTTCTTTCAATAAATGCTGAGAATCCTTTTCCATTAGCGCTCAGGGAAAAAAAAAAAGTGTTTTCTGTACCCTTATGCGTGACACTTCTACACAAGACCAGACATCGTCTTCTTTCCACATGGTTTTACCCTTTTCTACGGAAATTGTTCTCGTTAGGTCTTTGAGATTATTTTCCAGTAGTTCTCAGCTTTCGTGCTCGTTTCAAGCTCAAATCTTTACCATCCACTTTCTGTGAGGTTTTGCTGCCTCCAGTCTTCTCTACAGAAAGATTTGCCACTATTAGATGCCACCAGGGGCAAGAGCATCTCACTCTGAGCTGTGTTCACTGCTGTGGCATTGCGGACACGGTGGGGGTGGTAGGTGTCTGATACTCTTGTGTGGAGGAAAATCATTTCCCAATAGATTCCTCAGAGGACTGATTCCTCTACTAGGCATGAGGCTGCATCCTCTAAGACAATATTAACCAACTCCCTACTGCGGAAGCTCAGGGAACACTTTGATGTTTGTGTTCATGATTTGATTGGTTTTGTTTTACTGCTTTATTCCATTTTGCTCCCTGTGTTGGCATAGAAGGAGTCAGGAAAGGTCTGATATTAAGCAAACAGGAGGAGACATAGATCTGAATAGGGGTGAACCCTGAAACTGGATTTGATGGACAATCAAGAAGCAAACTCAGCAGACCATCCTGACGCTCGCTGAGCGTGCAAATGACGCGCAGGCGCAGAAGACAGGAGCAGCCAGAGAGCATCCTGTTGGAAGGGAGTCGTTTTCTGAATGCTCGAGGCCTCATTCTTTCAGTGTCTGAGGGACACAGGGGGGTCATGCAGGGGTGGGGAGAGAGAGGGAGAAACCTAGAGATAGAAGTCCTAGAATGCAAATTCAAAATAGGGGAGTTATTTTTTGTGAATTTTTGAATCATCCCCCATAAGAATCAGCACCCCCATAAGAATCAGCCCACGAAAATAGATGGTTCTGAGCACAAGGAAGGGTCACATTGTTCCTTCTGTACCCTAAAAGTTTTTGCCATGCTAGTAGATTTGAAGCTATCCGTATTTGGCTTGCCAGAGTGCTATCATAAGACTCCCTACTTTCTTGTGGTTCTAGCTCTTTGGCACATGGAGTCTCAGCTGATTCTCCTGGGTTCTTGAGCGAGTACGTCAGTAGGCACCTCTGTGCAAATATGTTCTTTCCCTTTGTGTAAAATGCTGATATGGGGTTCACATTTCTTTGAAGAAACAAGTGTGTTTACCTTTCCATTACAGGGATGCTGCAAGAAACACCACCTGTATAGTACCATCTGGGTCATTGTATCAAACCCATGAATTGTTTCTAAGCTGGTGGAAAAACTCAGAAACAGGAAAATCCCATGTTTTTCCAAGGAACAGGATGCTCACCTGTCTTTTTCAAGTGTTTCAAATTTTGATGTACAAGAATGAGGTCACATTTCTAAATGAAATGTACAAGCCAATTTCATCCTTTTCAAAAGAGAGAGGAGTTACTTACAGTGCTTAATAGTAATGTAATAGAGAGCAATGGCTTGAGACGGAAAAAAAAAAAGCAGCAATTTAAATTAGACATTAAGAAAATTTCACTCAAAGCCAGGGCAATTATACAATGAAATAATTTCCTAAGGGAGAAACAGTGAGATGACATTAAAAGAGTTGTTTAAAAGAGAGTAGATAAACACAGTTGCAGCTGAGTCTGCTGGCAGATCATTTGATGATTTATTGCTTCACTTTGCCTGTATGTCATCCTCACTGGAGATTACCAGGCTCGGTTACCTTCCTTTCCATTAGGGAGGGATCCTCACTGTACCAGACGATGATGTCTGTATTCTGTTTTTCTTTATGTAAAAATGTAGAGCTCTGTGGAATACTGGTACAAGAAGCATGGGAAACATGGAGACTTCAAGTTGTTCAAAATCTAATCTGTGTCAACAGTGTCCTAGGATATTTTTTGACACACACCCACACCCCTCCACCCATGTATCTACATCCATGATATATCTATCATCCATCTGTCTGTCTACGTATGTATCAAATCTTTGCAAATCTTCAACCAACTAATTGATTTATTCAAATTGATAGCTGTTCATCAGTTGATGTTACTGGGCATGAGGACACATGAGATGATTTCTCCTTCACACCAAATTATTGCCATACCTGTGGTGTTAGATATAAAAAGCATCCTTTACTTGATGTCAGACATCTTGAGTTTGAATCCAGCAATGCCTCCCTCCCACCCACCCCCCGCCACTGCAACACACATGCACTTACTGGAATTTGTGCAACCCCTTAGCCTTTCTCATAGCTTCATACTCTACATTTGTAAAATGCAAAATGCCATATTGCCTGAATGGTGTTCATGTATAGAGATTAAGCCAAGTTTTTAGTGTACCTTTGTATATAATTCTAAATGAGTAAGATTCTGCCACATTCACCTGGAAAATTCCTGGAAATTCTCTTTACTAAGGTACTTTCAGGAAAACTACACATTTTTGTGGATATTTAAAATTTTCTCTTATGCTTTCTGAGATGCCTTCCTGGCAGAATCTATCACTGGAGTCTCATTTTCTGATCTTGCTTCCCCGACTCATTCAGGAAAAGGGGTACATCACACCCCTATTTGACCACCATCAGGGTACCATACACTGAGACCATGCCTGGTCTTTGTTTATATTGGGTCCTACCTTGGGACAATCCCAAAATAGTGCTTATATCCAGTCTCATTTACTACATCTGTGTGCAAACACCACACTACCAGGAGGGACGGACATGCACTGTGGCTGCCTGAGTGTGGGCTCAGATTCATATGGAATGATCAAGTCATAAAGGCAGAGGACCCAGAATGCCTCCAGGCTTTGAGAATATGCACATTTCTTTTTCTTTTTCTTTCTTTCTTTATTTTTATTTTTGTTCTCAAACCCTGTATCAATTTCTTATGATCACCATAACAAAATACCACAAAATGGGTAGCTTCAAACAATAAAAAATATATGCCTGCACAGTTTTAGAAGACAGAAGTCCAAAACCAAGGTGCTGGTAAGATCATGTTCCCTCCAAAGCTTTTTAGGAAGAATGCTTCCTCGCTTCTTTCAGGTTCTGATATCTCCAGGTGTCCCTTGGCATGTGGCGGCATGGCCCCAATCTCTGCCTCTGTCTTCACATGGCTATCTGTCATTTGTGTCTCTGTCTCAGTGTCTCTGACTTTTCTCCTTCCTAAGGACAAAGTGGGTTAAGGCTCACTCAATGACCTCATCTGAATTAGATTACCTCCACAGAAGACTTTATTTTCAAATAAGGTCACATTCACAGGTTCTGGGAATTAAGACTTGAATGTATCTTTTTGGGGGACACAGTATAACCCATAACATACTCAAAGCCTACAGGTCTCAAACTATAGCCAAACGTCAGTCTATGTTGTCTGCTGTGGTCCATCATTGGCTTGCAATGGTTGGTTGTGTTTCATAGAGTTCAGGCTTTGGATGAAGAAAATCAGATTTAAAGTCCTTATGTTTATTGCATAGGTGACATTGGACAAGTCTTCATTTTCTCAAACATTTCTTCTTGTGAACACTTTTCTTTTAGCTTCCTGATCCTTTAGTAAGACCCAGTAGAGTTCCCTCTCTCCATGCTATCTTCATTAATTTTAATATAACTACATTGAAACTCCCTCTTCCTGACTGTGGGGTCCATCTTCTCTCCTTAGGTAAATTATTCAATCACTGAATATTTTTTACCAGTCTCCAAAACAGAGACATATGACTTCTCCTTCACTTGACAACTTAAAGGACAAGGAAAGACTTCAGATAAGAAGTCTCCCAAGCCTCAGGCACTCCTGGAAGCACTGTCCACAGGCTCATCATTGCAACGTCTATTATGGTGCCATAGTCCTTGGGTAGTCTGATTGCTTGTGAAGTTTTAGAGACTCATGGCCAATAAGTGGGATGGGTCGTGGAGTATAGGATTTCAGGATCTCATCTTTTTGGAAAGATCTGACAGTGGCTCTGTTGATCAGTAATATTTGAACTAGAAGACTTTGAAATCCCTGACCTTTCTTAGGGACACATAAAACCTACATAAAAAGTCTAGGTCATGATCTTAAGACATGATTCTATCTAAATTACTCAGAAGTATGAGAGTATTTAGGGTAATTTTCTGAGTGTTAAAAAGAAGACTTGGGTGGCCATGGATGGAAAGCAAGGATAGAATTTTGTGGGGGTGGAGGTTACAAAAGCCTAGACCCTCTTTTAATTTATTTTTTAAAAATAATATTACTGAAATAAATTTTTATTGGAACAACCACCCTCAGCTTTCTGCTTCTTTCTCTTGCCTTTTTGGTTGCGGATATTGTCTATCATTCCAAAATGCCTCCCCAAATTTATCTGCCACCGTAGTAACTGACCCTTAGCTTATGATAACCTCCTAACACTGTAATTTGGGGATGCCATAATTCCTATGACATTAGTGTGCCTAGCTCTGTGACCACATCTTCTACCTTCCGAGCAGGCCACTGCTAATCTTAGTGGTGCTGGTGATGTTCTTACCAGCACATTTATGATGATCTTGATGAATCATGTGTTCTCCAACCCTCCTAAGATAAATTTCTAGCAGATCTTCTGACTTTTCAAAACATTAGCCACCCAGCAAGCCCACCTCCTCCACCCTAGTCATTTCTCTCTACATCATCTGTCAGTAAATCTTGGACTTTTCTACCTCTCTCAGGACTGGCATCACTTTCTTCAGGATGCTGAAAGCTATCGCCCAGGGTCTTTAACAGAATGTTAAACCCGTGTCTTGAGAAAGTCTTGTATTTTAGCTCCTATGATCAAACACTCTCAGAACTTAACCTCTAAAATATTCTGCTGGGTCCTACTGGTACATGTTCTCTAATTACTGCTGTTTCTTCCTTTATTCACCTCTTTCCTCCCTTATTAGGCCCACAATTGTCCAGTCAATTTATGCAAGGAATTAACACTAGTTACCAGCCTGGAAGCCAGGAGAGAAAGAAAGTGTATCTGCTCAGGGGAACAAGGCTTCCACGCTGTCTTCCATACAACCCTGGGGAGGTGCCACTTCTGGGAACTCAGAAGTTTCAGAGGGATCTGCAGAACCAACATCCCCCAGGACATCAATCAAGATGTTCCCATTCCAGGAGTGCCTGGGTGGCTCAGTTGGTTAAGCATCCGACTTCAGTTCAGGTCATCATCCCAGGGTTCCTGGCATCTGGCTCTGCTTTTGTGTGTGTGGAGGGTGTCTCTGCTCAGTGGGGGGCCTGCTTCTCCTCCTCCCTCTGCCTGCCGCTATGCCTACTTGTGTTTTCTTTCTGTCAAATAAATAAATAGTCTTTAAAAAAATGGGCCCCCATTCTGTGTTTCAGCGTCCCGAGTTTCTTCAACTATGGGCCTGATTTAGCATTCAGACCTACCCAGCTGAGCATTTGAAGTCTCTATAGCTCTGAAATTCTATTAGATTTTATGTTTGTTGTTTGCAGCTCAGCTCTGTCCTGTCTTCCACTGCGGAAGTAGAAGCAGATTGTAAGCTCCCAAAGAGCAACTCTGGCTCTAGCCCTTAAGACTGCAACTATTTGTTGATGGTCTTTGGTTCTTCATTAGCCTTCTACGGAGTGTCAACACCACTTAGCAATAACTTTAACCACCACTCTGCTACCTTTTTGGGCATTGTTCCCCTCATATCTCTTACATGCTTGCATCATTTTATCTACAAGGTCATTTTTCTCCAGAGGCATGCTTTCCTCCACCCCACCATTGCCAGGGAACCACGTGTGGTATCTTCTTTCTCAGTCCTAAGCTCCATCTTCCTGCCCATTATTTATACCACACTCATCACCACTTGTGTTAGTATGGGTCCTCTGAAAAGCAGATGCCAAGATGGGGTTAGATTTTTTTAGAGATTAAGGAGGAAGGGAAAGTGGGGAGGGAGCTGGAGGAAGCCAGCGGAGTCATCTGACCCTGATGCAAGTCTGATCCTTATGGAAGAGGGAGAAAAGGAGAAAGTCTGGGTAGGATAAGTCTTAGAATGCAGTGAAGTTCAAGAAAGTTCCATCAAGATCAATGGGAAGTCTTCAAGTCAAAGCAGCTGTGTCAGGAGAGAGCCACCTGCCTCAGGATTGAGTCCACCTTAGCATTTCTGTTGAGCTCGGTTGCTGTCTTTGGGCAGTTCTATGGTAACTGATACTACTGTATCAGTTTGGAGATGGTTTTCAGAGCACAGTGGCTGGGGACCCTTACTCAATCTCTCTGCCGTCAGAAGTTTGAGAGGACTATTCCCATGGCTGCCATGGACAGGGACCCAGAGTCATTCTATCTTGAAGATTTATCCTTCTTTATAGTCTTTTTTTTTAAATTTAATTTATTATATTTTTTTATTTTTTATAAACATATAATATATTTTTATCCCCAGGGGTACAGGTCTGTGAATCGCCAGGTTTACACACTTCACAGCACTCACCAAAACACATACCCTCCCCAATGTCCATAACCCCACCCCCCTTCTCTCAACCCCCCTCCCCCCAGCAACTCTCTCTTCTTTATAGTCTTAAAGCCCTCTGCTGTCAGCCTGTGCATAGGAAGGGTGAGAAGAGTATTATGCCTCCATCAGAAAGGATGAATACCCAACTTTTGTAGCAACATGGATGGGACTGGAAGAGATTATGCTGAGTGAAATTGGTCAAGCAGTGAGAGTCAGTTATATGGTTTCACTTATTTGTGGAGCATAACAAATAGCATGGAGGACATGGGGAGTTAGAGAGGAGAAGGGAGTTGGGGGAAATTGGAAGGGGAGGTGAACCATGAGAGACTATGAACTCTAAAAAACAATCTGAGGGGTTTGAATTGGCGGGTGGGTGGGAGGTTGGGGTACCAGGTGATGAGTATTACAGAGGGCATGGATTGCATGGAGCACTGGGTATGGTGAAAAAATAATGAATACTGTTATGCCAAAAATAAATAAAAAATACATTAAAAAAAAAAAGGAAGGGTGAGAAGTGACACACAGCCCTCTGTTCTCATTGGTGAAGGCCAATCACGTGGATGCACTTCATGGAAAGGAGAGTTTGACAAACGTTTCCTAGTCAGGAGGCCACTTAGCAGCAAGAAGTCTATGATAGGAAAAAGAAATGCAAACCTTTGTTGGATGAGGTCCTCCCTGCTACTTAGAATAAACAAAAGTGAGTGAAAAGATCAATAAAAATGTCATTATTCTAATGAGCTTGATAATGAAAAAGAAAATAAATAAATAATATTAGAAAGGGAAAATGGGGCATAACCATAAACACGGTATTAAAAAAATACTGTGACTACTCTGAACAACTGTATGCCAATAAATTAGACAAACAGATAAAATATTTGTAAAATATTAATTAGCAAAAATGAAAAATAAATGCAAAAGCTGAATAATCCATGATAACAGATAAAAAATAATGTACAGTTAAAGATATTCCAATCCCCAAACACCAGTCTCAGAAATGTTTACATTGACTTGCAATAAACAATCTCATACATATTCTCCAGAGGGCTTTTTTTTTTAAGGCCATCCCTAAAAAAAAAAAAATGTATGAATCTGCTAGCCTTGAATCAAAATCAAGCAAGGGAAGAATAAGAGGGTCAAATTATAGGCCAAACTCATTCATGGACAATATATGCAAAAATGTGGAATAAAATATCAAATGAAACCCAACTGATCTCTATACGTATCTGTGATCACTTAAGAAGACACAAAACCTACCAACATGTTGATCTTGGACTTCAAGCTTCCAGAACTGCAAGAAATAAATTTCTGTTGTTTAAGCCACCCATTCTGTGGTATTGTGTTATGGAAGCTCTGTAAAATAATAAATCAGTTTTCCACATGTTACACTGTGAATTGAAATCAATTCCAAACAAAGTCTCTACATATTTTTAAGGAACTTCGAAATTGTGTCATCAACTTCCTATGGCATAGACAATAGCTAAGAACATTGTATGAATATTGAGACACAAGATGATGGCATTGCTTTATCAAATATCAAGACATTTTATAAAGGTACACAGTTAAAGTTGCATGGTGTTATAATATATCCACAGCAATAAGATAAAGAACCCAGAAACAGACACATCCACACATGAGAATAATGAAATGTAAACTGTGGGAAAATGGTACTTTAACCAGTAATGGGAATCTTTATCCAGTAATTTGTAATCTTTATGAAAAAATGAAATTAGATGCTATATCACACAAAATCCACAGAAATAATACAGAAGTGGACAAAAATCCTAAATAAGTGAGGTGATGGATGTGTTGACTCAAAAGGAAATCCTTTCACAATGTGTACCTATATCAAATCACTATAGTGTGTACTTATGCACCTTACAATTTTATTTGTCATTTATATCTCAATAGAGTCAAAAAAAGAAAAAAAATACTAAATATGAAATGCAAAGACATACATAATACATGAAGAGAAACTATAAAAGAGTATCTTCATTCCCTCAAGTTATGTATTGATTTTTTATAGAAGACACAAAAATCACATAAAAAAATTACTAAATTTTGTTTACTCTAAAAATTAAAAGTTTTCTGAAGAAATGTCATCATGGCAAGGTTAAGAGAAAAGCTATTAGTTAGAAAATATTAAATATATTCAAAATATACAACAAACACTTATAAACCAATAAAAAAGACAAAACTCAATAAAAAGTAGAGCAATCAATTCACAGAAGAGTAAACATATTTAAATCTTAAAGGTTCAATATCACTAGTAATCAGGGAAATGAAAAATTTAGTATACCATCCCACTCTCAATCACGTTAGCAAACATTAATGAATTTGACAACAAAAAAATATTAGGTGAGAATGTGAAGCAATGGAAGTTCTTTCTCTCTCTCTTCCTCTCTCTCTCTCTTTTTTTTTCTGTGAAGCAATGGGAACTCTTAGCCACAAAAGGGGGTACAGGGTATAAATTGGACAATCACTTTGGAAAAGAAAATAACACTATCTAGTAATACTGAAAATAAGCAGATCCAGCATCCAACAATTCCACTTGAGGGAAACACACCAGAGTATCCTTTGAACAGGGAGATAAGAACATGCTTACAAGAATGATTAATGACAGTGTTTCTAAAAAAGAAAAATTAAAATCAACCTAAATGCCTATAATTATGAGAACATATAAATTAATATACTCATGCAATGAAATACAATGCAGCAACAATAATGAATGACTGAAGTTTCATCTATCAGCATGGAAAAATCCCCTAAATAGAAATTTCTGATAATCATATAAATAGAGAAATATTTAAAACACAATACTTAAATAAATGTGAAAATATTCACAATAAATCTATGTATGTTTATGATTATAGATCAAGTATAATTTAAAATATGCAATAAAACTGCATTGAATAATATTAAATTCAGGCTAGTTGTTAATTCTGGGGAAAAGAGAGGGAAGAATGGAAAGGGTATACTTAGCTAAGAAGTTTCAACCAGATCTGAAATATAAAATATGAAATAAACATAAAAACAGTGATTTCACGAAAAAATAGATGGTTAAACATCTGATTGGTTGCAAAATCCATTCTCTATACTTTCCTGAAAGTTTGACATTTTTAAAAATAAAAAGTATTTCAAGACACACAGGTGAAGGGGTTTTAGTGTTGTCATGCGTTTTATTTTATCGCTTTACCTCTGAGTTTGGTGAGTGTTCACTACTGAGGAATAACCTGCACTGCTTCTTATAAACCCTATGGTGTGTAAGAGAAGACATTCTGGAGGTTTGATAGCTCACCTATGAGTACTACCAACGTTTTGTCTTTTGCCTGTGTCAGGAGAAGTGCTGCTTCTCAGGGTCTTCTGGATACCGGCTGCCCATTTGGATATGGTGTCATTCTCTGCAAAGAAACAGAACTAACACTATGGTAATAGAAGAAAAGAATGCGCGTGTTTGTGAGCGTGCGTGTGTTCACACATGTGACCTCAAGTTGTGTGGCGTCTATGCCAGAATGAGTAGAATTCGATATCCCAGAACTTTTTGGGAATTTGGATATTGTTGGTACTTTTGTACTCAGTTGAATTCCAAGAACATCATCTCTATTTCTATTATAAAATAAATAAATAGCATTTACTAGTCCCTCATCGAATACCGACACTAAAGACTAACTGAAAATTGAATTAACCATATTTAAAAGAGCCTTAAAATAAGTATGCTTCTTCAAGGTCCTGATTACCTTTCTTGGTACACCCACATATCCACACGCGAAGCTGATTCAAAAGTCCTAAGCAATTTCTACAACTACAGGCAAGTTAACTAATGTTTTGGGCTTGAGTTTCCTCATCTCAGAAAGGTATCATTAAACTTAAACACTGTTTATTCTTCTCCTTTTCACAAGATTTTCTACATCACTATAGCAGTAGGAAATCATTGAATTGTAAACTCTTGCACATAACAAGACTGCAGAGAACATTTAATGCTAACAGAGGCCCCTCAGGGTGAATTTTGATAGCTCATAGTGAGTGTCAGAACTACAACCCAGATGTTCTAGTTTCTATCTTAGTATTTATTCATTCTAAAATGAATTCACTTCATTATTTTCCCTCTGTGGGAAAAAAGTAACATCACATCATCATCAGTCTCAACATTTTTTATTCACAATGCCTAACTTAAATAAAAAAATCAAAAGACATTGTAAGGAAAATAAAAAGAAAATAATCAGATAATAGAAGCAAATCCAAAGATAAATAAGATGTCAGAGTAACTGGGGAAGTTTAAAATGGCTACCAGAAATAAGTTAGAGAAAATAGATTTTTTAAAATGAATTTCATTTGAGATTTGGGATTTACAAAAAGAGAATCAAATGGGCATTCTGAAAAAAGGTATAATGCTTAACTGAGAACTACCGGGTGGGAGAAATGGGGCATTCAGCAGAAGCCAGAATTTGTGCACTCAAAGACAGATAGAATGTATTAAAATTAAAACGAAAAGACACAGAAATGATGGAAAGATCAGAACGGCACAGGAAATGTGTAGGACACAGATGGTCTAACAAACTTAGGATGTAGTCCTAAGGAGAAGAGGACAGGGAGATGTAGTAATGAGATTGAATGACCAAGATGTTCCCTAACATGATGAAAATGACTGACACACAGGTTCAAGAACCTCAGCAAAACCTAAACAAGATTAATACAAAGAAAATCACACAATATTATGGGTGATTTTGGCTGAACTCATAGATCTGCGTGGTCAGCATCTGGTTTGCCTGGGACTAGATGCCAGAGAGCCCTATCTAGGATGGACTGCATGGGTTCCACACAGTCTCTCATCCTCCAGGAGGTCAGCCTTCTTCTGCTCAAGGTAGTAAGGGGCTTGCAAAGAGGAATAAGTAAGGCCCAGAACTGACACGTGGCACTTCCACCACATTCTATGAGCCAAAGCAAAATACAAGGCCAGACTAGACTCAAGAACAGGAGAAATAGTCTCCACTTCTTGGCGGATGAGTTGCAAAGTCACATCTATGGAGTGTGGTTACAGTGGGGGAGTCTGCAGACAATTTTGAAACAATCTACTGATGCTTATCCAGGAAACCCAGAGCTCTTACATACACATACCACTTCTCATAATTTACGACCACAGTTTGAGTTAGGTTTTGTGAATGAGAAAAATCAAAGAAGAAGGATGTCACATAATCTGGTTAAGGTTACAAGGAGTGATAGAGATGTCATTCACTCTTGTATCATATGCTACCTCCCAAATGCTTGTTCAAAGCATTACAGGAGTGATCACCCTACCAACTAAACATGTCTTAAAATGTGCTTTACTTGGTCAATTAAAGTGTTTTCACTAGTTGCTGAAGATTTCAAATAAAGTCTAAATTCCAGCCTTTTCTTGGGTCGAGATCAGAAGATGCAGGCAGTGGACCCATGCTGCTCTGATACAACAATTCTGTAAGAGAATATTCCCACTCCCACCCCATCTGCCCCAGCTCCAGCATCCCCACCACCACCTCACCCAGAACAGCTTCCCCATTGCAGTTACCTTTCTGGCCTTCAGATGCATTTGAGTTTGTAACTCCCTTCTCTATGCTGGGAGCTCAATTCGGTTGTTAATTTATTAGCTACCAATTATTGGGAAGGATAATTGGTTTGTACATTTTTCTTAGTATAGAAGAGTGAAGCATGAGAAGTACTCAAGTTTCCCCTCCTCGCCCTCTAACCCAAGAAGAATTAAGGACACACTGAGTCCTAGAGTTGTGGATTCTGTAAAAATGTTGATTGGCATGCAGGAGATCTGCTTGTGGTCTGAGATTCTGCATTGCAAAACAAGCTCCCAGGGGATGCCTTCCCTGCTGCACCTCACTTTGAACAGCGAATGGAAGGGAAGTGCAGGGAAGTGCCCCTCCAAGGCAGGGTCTAAGGGGCTTGGTTTTCATGACCTAAAGTCCAATAGGACAAAAGGAGAACGGATTGCTGTCCAGAAGGAGAACAGACTGCTGTTTAAAGAGTGGGGTGGAGGGTCTGTCCAGAATGAAGGGAAGAGTGAGTATAAGGTTTTATAGCTCCTGTAATTAAAAAGCACCTATTTCCTTAGAGAGCCAGCCTCACCAGAACTCTGATAAGGTGACTCTGGGTGACCCCTGACATAAAGAACAGAGTAGCAGACCAGGCTTCATGGACATATGATCTTTGAGATTCCAAAGGACCATGCTTTTGGGCTTTGCTTAACAACTGGTGCCGCACCACCTTGAAATTCTTAATGAATTTGAATAAAAGTCTCTGATTTTTCTTTTTCTTTCCAGTGAGTCTCACATCTTAAGTAGCTGTTTCTGAGTAACAGTGAGAATTGCTTCAAAATATGCCCATTTAACAAGAAGCAAAGGGAGCCACTCTTCTTTGAGGTTAACTCCTGAGTTCAGGTAAGGAGCGTTTAAGAGACAATCACAATGAACTTCTCCCTAAGCCCATCTGTCCCATTCCCCTTTTTCATCTGAATGCTACAGAAGACTCAGAAAATGTTTGCAGCCCCAGAAAAAAGGGAGTCCTCAGACATGACTGAGCTTGAATTTCTTGTCACCCAGAGGAGTACAAGCTCAGAATTAAATTTGATTTAGATAGATAACAAAGCATTTTTAAAAATCTTGGATGGTTTAACAAGGAACATTACCATTGCACATGTTTAGAAAAACAGCTCAGTCTGATCAGGAATTTTACAGGCAGTCAAGAACAGTTATAAGTACATAAACACCTAGCCAAAAGGACATCGTGTCAGCTAAATTGATTGACTGTTAAATGGAGGGTAGCTTGTGATTACATCTGTTCGACAGACTCTGTTGTATCCACATCATCAGAGCAGTGCTATTGTGGCCGTGAGCCAAGACAGGGAGAGGGTGGTGTCACAGGGACTGGGTGTTCTGGTGGCATTCATTAAAATCGGATGCTGTCAGGCATCTTGAGTGATGAACTGTAACAGGAAGCAATTGACATTTGCTCAGATCTTTCAAGGGAAGCTGGATTTGTGAACAAGAGGAGTTTGAGGAAGATCTTCATTAGTGATGAAGTGATGCATCAAAGCTTGCAGGGGAGACTTTGATGCCCAGAGGCCCCAGAAAATACATGTGTCAAAATCAGAAGTGAAGCCCATGTTGATTTTTTTTCTCCTTTTACATCAATCGCCTTGCTCATGTAAAATTAATCTCACAGGGTCCATCTATCCTGTATGGTTAGAAATTAAGACTCAATTGAAAATTGAAAATGTCTGTTTAATCTAATAGAACTGAACTGTGCTTTTTCCTTTATAAATTGAGCAAGTAATCTATCAAATACCCACCATGTGAGGAACATTCTGCTTTATGCAAGGGCCTGCACAAATACAGAGATGAGTCAGCCTTGGGTCTGGCAATCAAGATGATACTTTGCAGAGATAGATGAGCCACAGGGGGAAAAAAAAAAAAAAAAGATAAAAAGTCACACCATGTGAAAACTACAATGGAAAATACTTAAGGTTATTGTGAATCCAAGAGCTTTATTCCTAGTTGGGAAGACTGGATGGATTAGGGACAAATGGACAGAAGATGATGCAACCTTCTTCTTGTGTCTTAAAACACTGTGTTTGACTGCTTACCATGAATGGGGAAGGCCATTTCATGTACAAGAAGCATCCTATAAAGACAGAGGCAGTGGAGAGTAGGCATATATGAAAATTTTTACGGAAAATGAGCATCTGAGTGTGCTAGAATGTGTGGTTCTGAAAGATATCATGGAGTGAGGACCTGCAGTAGAAAGAGAAAAAGGTTTAATTCCTCAGGGGGCGCTAATGCTTTCCATTGTCACTGTATGGGTGGTTTTGTGTGTTTATTTTTAGAGGATTTTTAAAGCTCTTAGTATTCTCGTGTTCATACTGATTCTCAAAAGGAAGACATTGAAGAGCTCATTATTTCTTCAGTAAAATTTAATTTTGAAACAGTTTTAGGTTTACAAAATTATTGCAAAAATGATACAGAAAGTACTTGTGTATACTACACTCAGTTTCCCTATTGTTAATGTATTACATTAAGATGGTACATTTTATATAATTAATAAAGTGTATTGATGTATTATTATTATGGTATTACAATGATATATATTTATATTAACTTATTTATTATAGTTAATAACTAAAGCCCATATTTTATTCAAATTTCCTTACTTTTCAACTACCATTTTCTGTTCCAGGATCCCATTAAAGAAACCACAATAAATTTAGTAGTTTTGTCTCCTGAGGCTCCTCTTGGCTGTGCCAGTCTGTCAGACATTTCTTGCTTCTGATGACCTTAACAGTTTTGAAGATTGATGCTCAGGTAGTTTGTAGAATGTCCCTCAAATGAGATTTGTCTGATACTTTCCCCATAATTAGATTGGGGTTATGGGTTTTGGGAGGTGATCACAAGGTAAAATGCCATATTCATCATACCACATCAAGTGTGCATAGTACCAACGTGGCTTATCACTGCTGATGTTGACTTTGATCCCCTGGCTGAGGTCATGTTTGTCAGGTTTCTCCACATAAAGTTGCCTAATTTTTCCCCTGTTTCCACAGTCTTTGAAGGAAGTGGAGACATTTAGCCAACCCTTCAGAAGCGAGGAGCTGTGTTGCACCTCCTCAAGAGCAGAGTGTCTACAGTTGACTGTATTTGTGTGCATCTATTATGTTCCAGATACCTATGTAGATAGAATCGAATTCTATCAACAATCCCATGACATCCTGATCACTGTAGTTTTATAGTAAATCTTGATATCAGCGGTGACTTCCACCTCTGTTTTTCTTCAGTGTTTTGATGTTTATTCAAAATCTTTTATTGTTCCACTAAGCTTGACAATTCATGATCATTACCTACAAAATAGATAATAAACATGTAGACTGGAGAACAAAGAAGACCATTTAAAGTTGTGGATTAAGTGGTAGTGGTATGTGTAAGGTAGTGACTGGGGGGCTAATTTTGCCAGTGTGACTAGGGAAGAGCTCCTCGGGGACTGTCATTTGAGATAACTTAATGAAGGGAAAGAGCAAGTCTTGTCAAATTCAAGAACACTGATCTTCAGGGAAGACACCGAGGAGTGGAGAAAGGCTCTGAGTAAGGTTCAGTTTGTGTTGTTTTAGCAGCTCCAAGAAGGCCAGTGTGGTTGCTGCCAAGCAAGCTGGGGGAAATCTCTAAGAGACACAGTGGAATGAAATTGGAACGAGGAATCCCTAGGAAGGGATTAGAACATGTAGGTGCTGATGGGCAATTATAGATGGAGTTTTAGAGAAGAACAGGCACAATTGTTTGACAGAACCCAGGGAGGCACCTTGGGTTGAAATTCACATTCAACAGATAATTCCTTGCACCGTGTTCAAAAATTTGGCCATTCTTTTGTACCTTTGTAGCAGTTATAAAGGCTGGCTAGAAAACCTGAAAAGAAATAATTCAGAGATTTGTACTTTCCAAGATGAAACAAAATTTCTAATAACCCTATATACCTGCCTCACATGTAGAAGATGGATTAAAATGTAAGCACTAAGTGTCCATGTAATCTGGGATGTTCTTCATGATCTTGGACTTGTGTACAGTCTCCTGTTCAATTTATTACTATTCTTTTATTATCTCTCCTCTACCCTCTGTGTCTCTCTCACTTCCTCCTTCCTTCTGTCCTCCCTCTCTGCTTCCTCCTCTTTAAACTGAGTTCTGTTGTCTGTCTATCTATCTACCTATCTATCATCTCAAATCTGATCTAATTCAAGGGCCTCCAAAGGTAAATGTTAGCATTGCTGCATTAGCAATGCTAGAGAGATTAGAGAGAATTTATGTTTTTTTTTTTTTTTTAAGATTTTATTTATTTGACAGACAGAGATTACAAGCAGGCAGAAAGGCAGGAGCAGGTGGGGGAAGCAGGCTTCCCGCGAGCAGAGAGCCCGATGTGGGGCTCGACCCCAGGACCCTGAGATCATGACCTGAGCTGAAGGCAGAGGCTTTAACCCACTTAGCCACCCAGGCGCCCCGAGAGAATTTATGTTTTAACAAGGTAGAATTATCTCCTATTCCCCAAACTCCTTCTGCCTTCTCTGCTTGTTCACAGTGTTTCCCTTCTGCTGGGTTATCTCTCCCATGTCCCACCCCCATAGAAATCCTGCCAATCCTATAGGTACCAGTTCCAGTGCTATCTTCTCTACAAATCACTTCCTGAAAGTCAAAATTCTAGAGATGACTTTTGGCTTTGGGGAAATTACTCTGCCATTGGAGCGCAGAATAACTGCAAGTTAAAGACAGAAAAGGGAGAGTTCAGGTTGGTAAGACTCAGCAACCGTTATTTTTGAAGGTCTGTGAGCCCAACCTTCCCCAATCTCTGCAGTTTTTGCACCTTTTCCCTAGTCAAATGTGTCAGTGACACCAGCGGCCAGTAATTTTATTTCTTAATGAGAACAAATGAGTTCTGGATGTTTGACAGAGGGTGACTGAGTCCCTGTGATGATGCCAAAATCACTAGCTCGCTCTCTAGGTTGGAAGAATACTATGTAAACATGGCTGTGAGTCACATGTATTCAATTTAGGCAATTGCATTTGGACATGTGATGATTCTATCTGAAAATGGGATCAGTCAGGGAGAAAAATGGATTTTGTGAGGTTGAACAAACAAGTAACTCACCCAAAATTGAAATTTCCATTCTGTCCCTGAGCTCTTCGATGAAGCTATCCATGTCTCTGAAGCTCTAGAGAGTTCTTTTTCTTCCTTTGTGTCAAATGAGAGATAATGTGTGTGTGTGTGTGTGTGTGTGTGTGTGTGTGAGAGAGAGAGAGAGAGAGAGAGAGAGAGAGAGAGAAAGAGAGAAAGAGAGATTATCAGATGCCTACAATAATCCTGCTGTATTTGGTACAAAGATGCATGGTGATGTAGCTGTTGTTGCTTTTGTAAGCTTGTATCCTGCGTGGCACAAGCTTCAGGACAGTTCCCTAGTTCTCTCTCTCTCTTTCTCACTTCCCTTCAACTCCCTCCTCAATTTCTTCATCTAAATCAAAATAAACTGATAATAAAATCTTCCTTGGCAAGCTAATTGCATTTCTTCAAGCAAAAAAGATAACATTAGGGGTCTTTGGGAGCAGGGATTAACTTTACGTTTGTAAAAATATATGATTTCTTCTTTGTCTGTTCCTTGAGCTAATCTGAAATGTGCATTGTCATTCTTGTTTCTATGGGCATTTAGACTTCATTTCTGGGTCAGGCCATCCTCCAATGTACTTTCAGCCCCTGAGGCAGCAAGTGCAAGTCAAGATTCTCTATTTGGAATGGGACTCAGGGGGTGCCTGGGTGGCTCAGTCGTTAGGTCTCTGCCTTTGGTTCAGGTCATGATCCCAGGGTCCTGGGATCGAGTCCCATATCAGGCTCCCTGCTCACCAGGAAGCCTGTTTCTTCCTCTCCCACTCCCCCGCTTGTGTTCCCTCTCTTACTATCTCTCTCTCTCTCTGTCAAATAAATAAATAAAATCTTAAAAAAAAATCGAATGGGACTGAGTTGTTTATAGTAGTAGCAGCAGCAGTAGTGGTAGTAGCAGTAGAAATAATGATAATATATATGTCACGTTTGGCACTTACTGTGTACCAGCCTTGGCTCTAAGCTCTCAACATACAGTATCTAATTTAGCCCATCAAGTCGTCCTCTGCAATAGCAATTCCCAAGCTGGCAATGAGGGAGTTCAGGCTCAGTGAGTCTCAGGGCAAACAACTTATAAGTATCAGAGCCTGAATTCAGTGCCAGCTCTACTAAAGTTTTCATCTTAATCCCCCAACCACCATATCACCACTCAGAACCTTAAGGAGAAGCCCTTAAGTCTGAGACTAGAATTTATTAATCCTTTTTTTGCAGGTAAGGTGAGGTGGTGGTGAGGGTGGGGCTTGTTTTAGAAGTTACCACAGCCAGACATTTTCTACACTGAATAGCAGACAGTGAAGACGTGTAATATGGTAAAGAAAGGACATATTGGCTACTAAATGGAATTCAATGAACATATATTGATTTCCACCAAACACAAGGTATGTATAAGCACTAAATGAAGGGTGATGCATTATACCCAATCCTCAAGTTCAAGGGTAGTTAGGACAAAAAAAAAAAAAAAATCTCCTACATATAACAAGGTCACATTGATAAAAAGTACTATAACAAAGACATATAAAAGCAAACACAGCAGTCAAGGAACCCACAGACCATTTGCAATAGTTGAGACACTGTATTTTGAGTAGTAATATTCTAGGAAATTACAGATTGACAATTATGTGAGACCATGTCAATGGGATAGCGAAGCCTTGAGAGAAGAAAAAAAAATCACAAATGTGTCTTTAATAGTCTAAGAAATAGGTGTGAAAGTAATGATTCTCTTCTTGACTCATGAGGAGGAATGGTTGAGGGTTTGCAGATTTACCAAATTGTGAAGGACCAACTCCTTCAACTCCCTCAATTGACAATAATGAAAACCCCTGAGAGATCACATAATTTATTCAATACCAAACAGCTGCTTGGTAGTGCTGTCAGAACTAGACCCCAAGTATCCAGGCTACTACTTCTGGGTTCTTAGGGAGAGGTGCTTTCTTGAGTCGCTGCCATACAGGGTTACCACATAGGCTGGAGGCCTTCCAAACAGGGGAGTCACAGAGAGATGGGCCTTCTTCATTATCTCTTGGGCAACTCTCAGAGGACAGGATAATCAGATGTCAATGTATGAGGAAAAGCTCCCAAACTATTCTATATTCTGTCAACTATAAAAAAAATTCAAATACCCCAGCCAGTGGGAAGGGAAAAATCAGTTGAGACACTTAAGCCTGCTGTATCTCTTCCTCTTAAATAATAATTGCCAGTTACTGAGTTGTGCTGGATTGAAGGGTATGGCGGTTGAGAGCATGACTGAAGCCAGGCCCATCTTGTGCCATCACTTACCTCAACCAAACCAGTATTCTCATCCTCCAAAACAAGGATAATAAATAATAATAGGATGTTATTCAAAGCTTATGGAATGATTAATGAATCAATACGAATAAAGTACTGAGCAAATTTTCTGGCACAAGACATCTCAGTCAATGACATCTATTACTATAATTATTTCTAGCAATGATATTCATATTCATTCAATAAATATCAGTTGGGCAGCCGTTCCATACTTGGGGAAAATGGCCTCAAGAGAGGTAACAGAAGCAAGAACCAAAGACAGCAGCAGAATGGAGTCTGGTTAGAAGAGCAAGCAGGGGGTCCTGTGAGAGAATGCAGATCAGCTGTCCAACTTTGCTGGGGAGCTTCTGTCCTGACTTGAGTTCTCTTCAAAATCAGACCCTGAGACAAAGATTCAAGGGCAAACACTTAAAGCTGGACATGATCCTAGGAGACACAGTTAAGAGAGTGGGGAAATGAGGCACAAAAGAGAAGGAAAATGATGGTGTGTTATTAAGAAGGGGTTGCTATGGACACTGGACCTTGGCCCTACTGGGGGATTCTGAGAGACTGTGCTGAACAGGCCTCAGCATGACCCCACCCAGATCCAGAGTACTTTCCCACATCGTTCTTATCCATTGTTGGCAGGGGGGCTACCTCCACCAGCATTAACACTGCAGACACTGAATGTTCTCTGCTAGCCAGGAAAGAGCTCTCCTGTGTGAATAATAAACAGCTTCAGAGGGATGAAGTGGGTACAGAAGGGTTGGGTGAGGGGCCAGGGCGATGAGAACGTCCAAAAGAGTCAAAATAAAGGCAATATTTATGTTTACTGCCTCAAATACTAGCATTCCAATACTGGTTATGTTGATGACTTTTGGAATTTCAGGCATTGATTGCAGTTCTAATTACAAATAATGAAATACGATTTGGGTCAGCAGTGGGAGACATAGAAGATCAGGGCAAGACATCGGGCTGAGATACCAGGATGAAAGAGTCATGTAAGCCAGGCCGGGAAAATGCCCCCGGGAAAGTATTTCCTTTCAGTGGGCCTGCAGCATTGGAAGTGAGAGGAGGGTTGACTCTGGTGTGAAAAAGTGTACCTGTGAACCAGGTGGAAAGATGTGTAACTTCTTGAGATCTTGAAAATGCTATGTCTACCATAAGGTAACACGTAGAACTTTCACTGAGCAGTTCTGCATTTTCCACTTGAATGCCACTCCTGCTCAAAAGAATATGTTCCATTTTGTCATTCCTTGCTGTGTTTGAGGAGCTGTAACTTAACCTTACCCACTACAACCTTTGCGCAAAACAGATTGAAGTAGCCCCAATCCAAGTTAGTAGGAGAATCAGACCAAAGTCCGTGCTCTTTCCAGCCACCTCATTTTCCCACCTTTCATGGAGGTCACCCTATGCCATGCATTGAGCTAGGGACCATTGCACAAATGATCTCAGTTAACTTTAGAGAGCTAGTTCCAGCAGTGAGCTAAGAACATTATCCTGATTCTATGCTGTTCCTCTGGACTGTGGTTTTCCCTGACCTCCCAGTACAGTCTGTCCACCACCACTACATTAGGGCTGGGACCTAAAAACCTCAAAATATGAACCTGTCATTTCTCTCCTTTCTACTTTTAACAAACATACCCAATTTTACATACAAATAAAAATTTAAAACTAATAGAATTTTTTTCACAATGAGAAATAAAAGGAAGTTTTGCTAAGGTCATTGGGATTGAATTGTATTCAGTTATCATTTATTTTATTGAGCCTTTTGAGATATAAATATCTGCTCTGAATATAGCTGTTCATCCAAACTAAGAGGCTGGCTTTACGCTTATTTCAATACATTGTATTAGAGCAAAATGTTTTCAAGGAGACCATCAGGAAATAGCTACATTATTGTAAGCTGCACTCATTTTTAAAATGCAGACTCTTCCTTATCTGTTCTATTGGCAGATTAACGGTTTGAATTTCTAAATGCCAGCATATTCAAATATCAGATTTGCTCGGACAAAAACAGGATTCCTCAAATACTAATGGTCACTGATCAACACCATTAGCTGGAAAAATATGTTAAACTTCTCTGATTCTCGGGTTTTGTTCAAGAGATTCATAGTAACAACTCAGGTATGCGATATGATGTGCATGTGTGCATTTTATAAAATAACTGTTATTATTGTGAAAGTAATTAGATCAATACTAAAATGACTTTACATGTCCCCTCGAAAAAGAATTTGGCAGTACTAACTAAGAAATTTGACACAACTTCACTTCTGGATATTGAGGTTATAGGAATGAATTACAGATGTGAGAAGTTCACGTGTAGTGCAGTCATGATCCTCATTGTCTTCCTGAAATAGTGGTAACCAGGAAAGCAGAATGTCTAAGTATAGGAGAATGTGAGTTTATGCAAATTGTGTAATCACCATGAAACTCTGTTTCTCCAAATGTAACAATGAGATAATTCTTGCCTAATAAGGTTGTTAAGATTATAGAACAAATGTCTGCTTACTCAGTAACTTTTTAACGTAAATATTAATGCTCACTCTTCCCTTTCACCCATCAAGATATTATATAGACAACAGGCTCATGCATACCAACTATTGAGTAAAATTCAGAGATGTTTGCAAAGGTAGGAGCTGTGAAACCCACACTGAGATACCATGATCAAGATTCTCAAGAGTAAGTTTAAAAAGAAAAACTCAGAATGTTGCACATGATGGTAGCAGCCACTGTTAAGCACTTTCAGTTGCCAATTATGTTAACAACCCAGGGCCACTTCTCTTTGGGATGGGTGTGATGGGTTGGGTTGTGTCCCCAAAAAGATATGTTGAAGTCCTAACTCCCAGTATCTCAAAATATGACCTTATTTGGAAATAGGATCTTTGCAAATGTAATCAAGTTAAGATGAGGTCATGGAGGGTAGGGGGGAGCACTAATCCTATATGACTGGTCTATTTCTAAGAAGAGAGAGATTTGAACAGAGACACAGGGAAAATGCCATGTGAAAATGGAAACAGAGTTTGGGTGATGCACCCACCAATCAAGCAATGTCAAGGATTGTAGCAACTACCAGAAGCTAGGAGAGAGACAGGGAACACATTCTCCCTCAGAGCCCTTGGAAGGAGCCAAGGCTACCAACACCATGACTTTGGACTTCTAGCTTTGAGGCCTGTGAGAGAATAAATGTATGTTGCTTTAAGTCACCCAGTTTGTGGTGCTTTATCATGGCATCCCAAGGAAACTAATGTGCTATAAAAAAAATTAACCTCGGATACACAGTAAGAAAAGAGGTTTGTAATTTATTTGGAAGTGTGCCATTTGTGGTCCTTGAGAGCAGATTTATCCGAGTATATGTGTATATGTGTTCAGTAGATTGTCTCCAGAGAGTTGCCACAGTTCTTCTCAGCCTTAGAAAGCGAACAACATTCCTAATGGCAAAGGGGGAGAGACAATGTCCAAGTTTTGGACTTCTTATAACACGACAATGGAGCATCGATACAATGTATGTATTGGTGTATGAGTGTTGGCTGGGGGGCTGGGGGCAGACATAGGAGGACAGTGGGCTAGATTATGAAGGATTAGACAGAAATGAGGGGAGGAAGAAGGCAAGACTATTGAGATTAGGAATTTAGAAGTGAAAATGCAGTTTACCTATTAATAACAAGGAATAGATTGGGTTTGCAGGTTCAATTATTTCCAGACCAGAGTTAAGTTGCATACTTATAGAAAGGAGCCATTGGGTGAGGAATACTTGGTTATTACCAAATTTAACTTGAAGCTTTTTAAAGGACTTACCTTCACAGTTTTGCCAAAAGGGCAGAAGACCAAAGTCCAGAGGTCCATCACTAAATACTCTGGTTCTGTGCCTCTTAGCATTGAGTTTTCCCAATTCATCTTCTCTTCCTATTCAGGATAAGGTGAAGGTTAGTTGACCTTATAAAAAGTATTGAATCTGGAACACCATAGTTTTTGCTTTCTTCCATTGTTTTTTCTAGCCTGTAACTCATTATCTGTCTTTTGTTCACCCTCAGAAGCAATGATCCTTTTCTCTTTGATCCGTCTTGACAAATCAATTTGGGACTTCCAAAAAGAGAAGAGGATCTGTATGAGAAAAGAGTTAAAACTCTATTTGATTTTTATCACCAAGACTACAACATTTAAAACTATTCATCCTGGTTTTTTCAAGCTCTTAAGCAGACTTAAGTATCTTCTTTGGACTATCTTATTTCAGTTACAATCCAATACCAGTGTTAGAAGAAGGAGGAGGAGAAAATGAAGAAGGAGAAGAGGGAGGAGGAGGAAGGAGGAAGAGGATCAAAAGGAAGCCATCTACTCGTGAAGATTTTTTTTTTTTAATAGTATAATCCAGAGTCCTCGTTTCATCAGGACAGTGCTGCATTATTATTTTTTTGAAGATTTTATTTGACAGAGAGAGACACAGCAAGAGAGGGAACACAAGCAGGGGAAGTGGAAGAGGGAGAAGCAGGCTTCCCACTGAGCAGGAGCCTGACTCTGGGCTCCATCCCAAGACCCCGGGATCATGACCTGAGCCAAAGGCAGATGCTTAATGACTGAGCTACCGAGGTGCCCCTAAGAATTTGTTTTTAATAAGACGCCCAGGCTGATTTTCCTACTAGAATACACCATGCTGGGACTTGTTATTCTTATTAGCAAAATAGAATGGAGTAGGAAGGTACAGTAATACTACAAAAATGTGAACAGAATGGCAATCCCACTGCTTTTGTCTATGAAATCTCACATGAAAAATGGGTGAGAAGTGGATGAAGAGCCCTCAATGTTTGTAACTTAGGAAACTGCTACTGTTTGGGTTCTAAAACCGTCCTTTGAGACGGACAAATTTACTACAGTTAAGAAATAAAATGCAAAGATAAGCACTAAAAAGCTCGTTGATCTGAGTCTCAATTTTTAAGATTGCAAATTTGTTCTATTCGGTTTTACTCAGAATATTGAATGTTTGCTAATTTACCAAAAGAGTAAAACAAAGAAGTCTGATTTAATTTCATCATCTATGCGTAAGAGAACAGTCCTTAAATTCAAAAGAAAAAAATAAAGTGTGTGCTTTCACTTACTAAATTCTAATTGATTTTAAAAGTCTCAAGTTCTAGTATTCTTCATTATAATCTCTACTTCCAAAAATTTGTTTTAGACTACAGAGAAGAAAGACAATGTTTGATAGCAAGTCCTAGAAAATCCTACATATCAGGAGATCAAGCCAGGTGGAATATACTCCTTCATTGCTTCTTAAAATGGAAAAAAAAAAAAGGAAAACTGAAATTTTTTCTCAAAATGGAAAAAAAAAAAGTCTAATATTGGGACAACATTTTCACTCAACCAGCAGAGCTGGGGACATGAAAACACACTCTGAAATAGCCACTTACTGTATAAAACTAACCTTTCCAGTCAGGTTACTGTTTTAGAGATTTAAAGTTAACAGTCCTGGGAAGAAAGGAAGCAGCAAGCAAGGAAGGATTGACAAGGGTCAGTGGGCGGTCAGTCAGAGGCCTCACTGTGGTCCTTTGTCAGGTATATCGTTCTTTATGAAGATTATGTTTGTATTTTGACTTTACAGAAAACCATTGAAGGCTTTTTTCTTTCCACTTGGGAAATGGGATTTTCCCAATTTTTGTATATTGCCTTGGCTGAAAGATGGGCCCTTGGCTCCAAATCCTGTAAGGGATAATAATGTTCACTCCAGAATAGGCTTTGTTATCTTGCTTTTATGGCTCAGCTTAAATCTGATGTGAAAGTCATGAGGAGTCAGTCTCTGCCTGATTCCACAGAAGGTATCCCCAAAATCTCACCACATTCGTGAATATTTCACTAGCCAATGAGCTTGAAAGTTTCCCACAAATGAGTCAGTCCCAGTGTGCAAAGTGGAGAGAACTGTTTTCCCCAGAATTCAACTTCTCTTTTGTCTGCTCTTGGCTTCTGATTCTAATCTCAAAGAATGTTTGAGAATTCCAGATTGAAGATATAGATTCTTCAGTTAAACATGCTAATGTACACAAATGATTTACTTTACTTCCACTTCAACTCCACTACAATGGAAATAAAAGAAGGAAAGTATGCATTATGAGAATCAATGAGGAGACAACTGCCCCATTTTAAAAGGTTACCTCCATTAATTTTGGGAACCAGAAAGTATATGGATAAGTGACTTATCCTGACTCCATATATCTGACAGAGCTGAAAGTGTGTAATGGGGGAGTCTTCAGGAAGCAAATCGATTCATGCCACAGGACCCCAGAAAGAAAGTGAAACCAGAGATGGGATCTGAGGTGGGTGCTTTGGGAGGAGGGGCAGAAAGAAGAATGGACAGTTTGTTCAAGGAACAGTTAGACCCATTACATCATTCTCCAAATCCTTACTCCCAGGAACAGCCCTCCATAACCCCAGGACATATTATGTTTACTTTCTGGGAAGCTGCAGTTATGGTTTGTGTGGTCATTAGACACAGTAGATGACTGAAGTTCCCATCTGAAAATAAGTGAATGAAGAGGACCTCTGGTCTCTTTCACTGTTTAGGCTACCAGGCTTACTTACCTCAGACAGGAGGTTAGGTTAGAGTAGTTCCTTGAGAATGATAGTAGGGGTATCTTAATAAAAATCCCATTTTACTCCTAATCACTTTATATTCAAAACCATGCAACTATTGGGCTTCCTCCTGTACTGTCAGCTCCAGGCAGATTTTTACTAACTCACTTGCAAATTGGACAGCCAAGAATCAGAGGAAAGTT
This sequence comes from Mustela erminea, assembly GCF_009829155.1. Lineage (NCBI taxonomy): Eukaryota > Metazoa > Chordata > Mammalia > Carnivora > Mustelidae > Mustela > Mustela erminea. The sequence goes on along the minus strand of NC_045614.1, from coordinate 65,033,220 downwards.
AAGGCAGAAAGCATATTCGTGACTTAATGTCAGGTACTTAGAAAATGAAGCAAAAACAACAAAAGAGCTGTAAAGTTTACCTCTCTGAAAAGAAACAGTGCAGAATATAATCAGATATAAAAATATTTAGATGGTTATAGTAATAGGAACACTAAATATTGATTAAATGAAAATTTATGATACGATAATAGCAGGGAGAAAGAAGACAGACTGCCTTTATAATCCCTATAAGGTAATCAGCATCTTCTATTTTATATATATATATATATATCACATATATATATAGACATAGATGATATGCTAGGAATCAATTGTGCTTGACACAGTTCTCTGTTTTCAAGGTCAAGCTAATTTTAAATCTAAATAGATCTTGGTCATGTGTTTTTCTGATAGGGATTGCCACTGTCTTCATTGTTCTACATTTACATGAAAATAACAATTTTCTCCTAATTATAAACATAATTTATTTAGTAGTTACTATGTACCATTCCCTATAGTATATGTCTTTGAAGAACCAGTGACAAAGTTATTATTGCTATTTTATTTTATAGATAGTAAGCCTGGGTCTCAGAAAGTGTGTATGACTTCCTTTAATGGGTATTGAGATAACATTCACTAGAAATATGGAAGCAATTTTCAGAAGAAATAGCAAAACAAGTTTTAAATAGCTCTCTCTAAGAGTAGGAATTAGGAATGAAGAAGTTTGGGAATGTATAAGTAATCATTTGCTGTACAAGAAACCACCCTATAACTTAAAGACTTAAAAAAAAAAAACCCACTTGAATTTTTTTTTTTTTTTAGTTTTCTCTTAGGTCTTTAGTTTGGGCAGGGCTTGATGGGAACAGCTCTGCTCTTTATTACATCAGCTGTGTGGCTTAAATGAGGTTGAATTATCTATTGTTGTGGCAAATTTTTAGAAAATATTGGAAGGTAGAAATACTGGAAAGCATGAAAGCCCATTTATATGTGTGCTGTTTATTTGCATTTAGGAGCAATATTTGCTTTTCACCCAAATTTTCATCTGATTCAGAGTGGGACGGTATGGCCAGAATTGTCCACCACATTCCAGGGCTAAGATCAGCCTAGACGATCCCAGCCTTGAATTCCTGTGATGTTAGAATTCACAACTATAAAAGGTTTGCAACTGTTATAGATAAATAAGGAACACATGTGAAATTGAAGATCAGAGCCAAATGCAGCAGTGTTACATGTTCCTCTTTAATGGTACATCCAAACAGGTGCTGGCAGAGCTGAGACTATGAACATCAGTCAGCAGGACTCAGAGCTGAGCCTCCAGGATCCCTGACACCAGCATGACTATAGACAAGAGTCTGCGGCTGTCAGAATACCGGTGCTTAGAGCTGCATTCCATGGCTTTTCCCTGATTGACACGTCTCTTCAAGATGCCTTGGGATTTTGTTACCATCTGACAGTGCTCCATACCCCTTATCTTCTCAGCATTTTATGATGCTTAACCGGTTCAACTCAGAAAAACAGCATAAAGTAGACAGGAGCAAGTAGCAACGACTTCCTTTCAGCTAGAGATGAAGAAGTACTGAAGCATTGGAAAGTTGACTCATACAAGATCATAATGTCATAGACTTGGATGCCGGATCATATGCTCATTCATTTCATATTATCTGGGAACCAGATCTTGGATTGCTGGGAACCACCTTAAATACTGAGTTTATGTGAACAAACAGGACAAAACATTGCTCCCTTATAGAGCAATCAGACATATACACTTACAGTGGAGGACAGAGGCATATAAGCTAGGTAGTGAGGATACATGGGGGTTTGCAAGATGGGATTCAGAAAGCAATGTCTGCCTTTAGTTCTAAAGCATGAGTGTGAATTTGTCCAAATGGTGACCATGTAGGTTAGTGTAGGATGGGAAGGAGAGGAAGAAAAGCAGGATCTAGTGTCTAAAATGTTCAGGAAGCTTGTGCAAGAAAGCACAGGGTCGTGACATAGCACTTGTTCATGTCTGTACATTCTTTGGACCACAAAGTGAGCTGTATAACTGGGCATTATGTCAATTACAATTTGTGTTATCTGAGCTACATGGGCTAGACAAGAGTCTTAAAGCATTTAAGCAATGAGAGCACCAAATAAATAGGACAGTTGATTAAACATGGATATGTCACCTTGAAAATACATGATACACTTTTGGCTGAAAACAAAAACAAAAACAAAACAAAACAAAAAAAGAAAAAAAAAAAAACAAGAGGCAGTATCGATGGCTAGGGACCTAATCAATATGGACATTAGTAAGATGTCAGATCTAGAGTTCAGAATTGTGATTATCAAGGTGCTAGCTGGGCTCGAAAAAAACCATGGAAGATACTAGAGAATCACTTTCTAGAGAAATAAAATCCCTTTCTGGAGAAATAAAAGAATTAAAATCTAACCAAGTTGAAATTTAAAAAAAAGTATTAATGGGGTGCAATAAAAAATGGAGGTTCTTACTGCTGGGATAAATGAGAGAGAAGAGAGAATTAGTGATATAGAGGACCAAATGATGGAAAATAAAGAAGCTCAGAAAAAGAGAGATAAACAACTATTGGACCACATGGAATGTTCTCCAGAATAGATCACATTTTGGGACACAAATCAGGTCCCAACTTGTACCAAAAGATTGGGATCATTCCCTGCATATTTTCAGACCATAATGCTTTGAAACTAGAACTCAACCACAAGAGGAAAGTTGGAAAGAACTCAAATACATGGAGGCTAATGAGCATCCTACTAAAGAATGAATGGCTCAACCAGGAAATTAAAGAAGAAAAATTCATGGAAACAAATGAAAATGAAAACATAACTGTTCAAAATCTTTAGGACACAGAAAAGGCAGTCTTGAGAGGAAAGAATATAGCAATACAAGTCTTTCTCAAGAAACAAGAAAGGTCTTGAGTCCACAACCTAACCTTACACCTAAAGGAGCTGGAGAAAGAACAGCAAAGAAAGCCTAAACTTAGCAGGTGAAGAAAAATAATAAAGATCAGAGCAGAAATCAATGAAATAGAAACCAAAAGAAAAGTAGCTCATTCTTTGAAAGAATTAGTAAGATTGATAAACCCCTGGCCAGACTTATCAAAAAGAATGAGAAAGGACCCAAATTAATAAAACCCTGAATGAAAGAGGAGAGACCACAACCAACACCAAGGAAATACAAACAATTATAAGAACATATTATAAGCAAGTATACACCAGCAAATTTGACAATCTGTAAGAAATGGATGCATTTCTAGAGACATATAAACTACCAAAACTGAACCAGGAAGAAATTAAAAATGGGAACAGACCCATAGCCATAAGGAGATTGAGGCATCATCAAAAATATCCCAGGAAACAAGAGCCCAGAGCCAAATGGCTTCCCAGGGGAATTCTACCAAACATTTAAAGAATTAATGCCCATTCTCCTGAAACTGTTCTAAAAAATAAAAATGTAAGGAAAGCTTCCAAACACATTTTATGAGCCCAGAATCACCTTGATCCCAAAATCAGACAAAGGCCCCATCAAAAAGAATTACAGACCAATATCCTTGATGAACACAGATGCAAAAATTCTCATCAAAATATTAGCTCATCAAAATATAGGATCCAACAGTACATTAAAAGGATTATTCACCATAACAAAGTGGGATTTATTCCTGGGCTGCAAGGTTGGTTCAACATCTTCAAATCAATCAATATGTTACAATACACTAATAAAAGAAAGAACAAGAACCATATAATACTCTCAATAGGTGCTGAAAAGCATTTGACAACATACATCATGCTTTCTTGATCAAAACTCTTCACAGTATAGGGATAGCAGGCACATTCCTCAATATCATCAAAGCCATCTATGAAAAACGCACAGTGAATATCATTCTCAATGGGGAGAAACTGAGAGCTTTTCTGTTAAAGTCAGGAACACTGTAGAGATGTCCATTATCACCACTACTATTTAACATAGTACTAGAAGTCCTAGCCTCATCAGTCAGACAAAAAAAAAAAAAAAAAAAAAAAAGAAATAAAAGACATCCAAATCAGCAAAGAAGAAGTCAAATTCTCACTCTTTGCAGATGATATGATACTTTATGCAGAAAACCCAAAGACTCCACTCCAAAACTGCTAAAACTCATACAAGAATTTGGTAAAGTATCAGAATATAAAATCAATGCACAGAAATCAGTTGCATTTTTATATACCAACAGCAAGACAGAAGAAAGAGAAATTAAGGAGTCAATCTCATTTACAATTGCACCCAAAACTGTAAGATACCTAAGAATAAACCTAACCAAAGAGGCAAAGAATCTGTACGCAGAAAACTAGAAAGTACTCATGAAAGAAATTGATGAAGACCCAAAGAAATGGAAAAATGTTCCATGCTCATGGATTGGAAGGAAAAATAATCTGAAAAATGTCTATGCAACCTAAAGCAATCTACACATTTAATGCAATCCCTATCAAAATACCATCAATTTTTTTCAAAATTAGGGAGAGTATGTGCTATGGTGAGTGCTGTGAATTGTGTAAGACTGATGACTCACAGACCTGTATTGAAGCAAATAATACATTATATGTTAATAAAATAAAAAATAATAAATTACAAAAAAACATAGCAGATTCCTCTTAGCTGATAAGACCTTTCAGGATCTGGTTCCTGCTCTCCCCACTAGTTTTATTTAAATTCCAAAAATCTACACATGATTCATGATGTGCATTGACAATGTTTATGTCTTATGTAGAATAGCATTCTGCTTATTTTCCATTGATAAAGATCTTATTTTTCATTAAAGTTCTCTTGTTACTTCACTTAAGAAATGTTCCCTTCCTACTTTTCTCCAGCTTATTTCATTGCTCTTTGGATTGACCACTGTTTTATTAGTGACCAAATAACCCAACATTGAAATTGATGATTCATTTCCCAGTATATTGGAAGGTCCTCTACTGAAAGCATCTAATTGATAGTTTTATAGATTTGCTTGAATGCAAAATAAATGCTGTAACTGTCAAAAATTTTATCCCCAAATCTCAGGTGTGAAAATGTCATATTCCTTCCTCTTAATAAATCACCTAAAGCAGTTCTAAAGTCCCTATATGACTTGGCTGGTGACAAATTCAATCTCAGTCATGAGTTGTGGCAGCTCTTCCTCTATTCAGAAATATTGAAACCTCATGTACTCTTTGCATTCCAGAATGCCTGACAAAGGAATGTCATTCCATGCTTGACATCACTGGTAAGCTCAAAATTCTAGTCTTTATGGATTCATTCAGGAAGGAAGTTCAGCTTTTTTTAACTAATGTCAGCCATAGGAGATTTTGACTCCAGATTCCAGGGGCTTAGTCATTTCTTTCATTTGACTCCTGTTCTCAACCTTTTGGTTCTCTCACCCTCTAAATAGCCCGATCCCTTGAAGGAGCTCTGCAGCAGAGCTGGTTGGATGTTTCCCTTCACAGAAAAAGCATTAAATTATTTCCTTTCCCAATCTTTAAGAGAAGTCATCAAGATTACTTGTTTGCTGCATTTAACCCTCCTTTTGCTCCCCACCTGAAGATTTAATTTCTTTCCCCAACCAAACAAAAGCCTTCAGATGTTTTTATTTTGGGGTCTGCAACTGACTTCTCTCATTCCTAAAATATTGTTTTAAGGAGTGAAAATCTCTTCTACAAAGTTTGGAGGAATTTTATGAGGGTGAGTCTTCCTATTATGGTCAACCTACTGTAATAATGAAAACAAAACATAAACACCTTAATTGATTATCCTTTTGTTTATGGAATAAGTGGTGAGCTCTAGTTATGATCCATAAAGTGAAATCTCATTTGAATTAAAAAACGTTTAGTAATGTTATCTTTACATTGTTCACAGATTAGTATCATCTGAGAAAAGCCAAGTGTCTTTCAAGCCTTTGGATCAAGTGCCCTAAGGCGACCTGCTTAGCTCAATGACCATTAGGGAGCAGCCAAGAACCTAATCCTTTTGTTACATCGCAATCCTGGAACATTTTCAAATAGATGTCTTTCTTGGGCCTTAGACTAGGCAGATATTCCTTCAAAAAAAAGAGAAAAATCTATGTACTATCATAATGTGAAATACTCTTTCTTATCATCAGTCTCGTATCTTATGCTTCCTACATCTCTCTCACTCGTGTGGCCTCACAGACCCTTCACAACCACACACCACAGCTACCACTAGGCTTTTCTTTTCTTTTTTTTTTTTTTTGGTTTGTTTTTTTCCCAAAATTACATCCTCTCCATGTTTTCCCCCTTTCATTAAATAGCTGAATTTTTAAAAAGGGAGAGAGATAGGAATTTGATAGCATCTGGAAAAGAGCAAAAGGTGACATTAATTCATGAAACACAACTGGACTGAACAAAGATCAAACTGGCAAATGTTTATGTAATATATTCAGATAAGCCTAATTCTAGCTTCCATGCAATGCTCACATTTAAACAAGCAAAATGGCAGTGTGGTTGGATTACATTTCCTGTGTTTTATCCTGTGCCCCATAAAGGCAAAGGAAAATATTGTTTTCAAGGATATCTTCCTGTCATGTTGGTACAATCACAACTGGTTTTATTGCACAGTTAAATTACATATATGTGTGTATTTTTATGTGTATATGTATCTATTCATCCTAATCCTTTCACTTGTATATTATTTATTTTCCTCTTCTATCCTTGAATCTGTTCCTCTCTTTCTCCATGGACACCAATACACACACATGATGTAAATGAATATACATACATATGTGACAAGGTGATTAGAGTGAGGTCAATATAGAATTCTTTGCTTTCCAAACTCTTCTAAACTAATGTCCAACTAGAATACTGTTACCCCGATTTTCTGAAGAGAGAAATGAAGCTCAAAAAGAGTTACCCATAATGACTTAAGAGGTGTTGAGATCGCAAAACCCACTGCATTCCATTACATGCCATGGAGGGAAAAACTGCAAATAATAAGAATTCTTGACTGTCAAAATAGTGGACAAGATATTAAACTATAATAAATGTCAGACAAATTAGGGCAAAATGTTACCTTCTCTTTATCAAGAGGATGGTGAAGTTTTTGTTTGTTTGTTTGTTTTTTGAGGTGAGTTAGGATATATTTTGATCTGTTAGAAAAAAACCATATCCCAAAATTTTAAAGAAAGAAAAACCTACATGTATACAAAAAATAAGGTTAAATACAATGAAGAAATAGAATATGACTATAATGATGAAAATTTAAAAATATTTTTTAAAAGGTATTGATAAGATAAAATAGTTAAAAAGGGTTAAAACAGGAAAGAGGAAATATTTTAGGAAAATAGAAAAAGAGACAAATAAAAATTTAAAAAGTTTAACTTTGAAACATTAAATAATCCTGGGAAAAAAGCCATGAATTCTATGTGTTGTATTCCTCTAGCTCTGGAGTTCTGCAATTCTCATTGACTGGTGAACTTGGTCTTGGTGGCATGTTCTTGCTAATCTTCTGGAGGAGGGGCCTGTTGCTATGGTTCTCAGATGTCTTTGCCCGAGGCAAAGACAGGCAGGATTGTGCTGCCTTTGCCAGGGTCCAGGCTAAGTAATCTGCTAGGTTTTGCTCTCAGGAGCTTTTGTTCCCTGAACACTTTCTGTACAGATTTAGAGGATGAGAATGAAAATGGAGGCCTCCAAATATCAGACGTGGAGGAACTGAGAGCTCAGGGCCCCACTCCTCAGTGAGCCCTCAGAGAAAAGCAGCCAACCACTCCTATCTCCCTGGCCTCTGGCTGCACTCCGTGCTCACGCAGCCTGTGACCAGCATTTCTATGTCTGGTGCATGGCCCCGTTTGGAGTTTCCAAACCCAGCAGATTCTGGCAGTGTGCTCCAGCACTTCTTCTCCCAGAGGAGGAAGGAGGGGGTTCTCCCCAGATCTGCCACTTGTGGGATCCCTGCTTGAAGAGTAGGGGCCTGACTGTCTCAGATCATGGTTTAAGGTGACCCGGAGCTGAAAGCCCACTCCTTGGGTCCATCTCTGTAGCTGGTTTCCCTGCTCTGATACCTGGGAGCTCTGCCACACTCAGACACCCCTGGTCTTTCTGTGACCCTGAGCATCCTGAGACCACACTGTCCCTAGAAGGGCTCCACTCCCTGCTTAGCCTCTGGAGCAATGTCCCTCAGGGGAACAGACTTCTAAAAGTTTGAATTTTGTGTTCTGCTGCTCTACTGCTTGTCAGGAGCCAGGCCCTCCCCCCATGGTTTATCTTCCCATGTATTGCCTCAGATTCACTTCACACATCCTACCTTCCAGAAAGTGTTTGCTTTTCTGTTCCTAGAAATGCTGCTCTTCTTCCCTTCTATTTCCTATTGAGTTTTAAATGCTCAGAATGGTTTGATAAATATCTAGCTGAACTCCTGGGACCTGACAATATATAGGTTCCCTACTCTTCCACCATCTCTCTCTTTCCCCCCAGAATCTGCTATTTTTGGTAACCACAGGATTCATGTGCAGTTTTTCTCCTTTTTCTATAATTGAATATAGAATTCAATGATAGGATATAGTAGAATATATTATAATAAAATAGAATAGAATATAAGTGAATATAATTGGCATACAATATTATATTAGTTTCAGGAATACAACATAGTGATTCAATTCTTATAAATTAGAAAACGATGATAATATATCCTGTTATCAATGGTCACCATAAAAAGTTATTGCATAAAATCATGTAGCATGAAATATTATCGACTCTATATTTTCAGGCAACAAAGCAACATGATAAGCTCTGCAAGTGGAAAAAAACTGTGAGAAAAGATGGGTGGAGGAAGAGAGGTAAGATTAGAGAAAATTTCAGAAGTCCAGATAAGGATTGGCAAGGACCTAAACTAAATGGAGAGGTAGGAATGAATGTGGGAAATCTGGGAGGTAAATTCAGTATGGCAGAGAAATGGTACAACTCAGTCATATTCACAGCTCTGTTGCTAGAACCTGGCATCTGGTGTGACAAAAGCATAAATTTGATAAATACTTATTGCTTAAAAGGAGGAGAAGAGGGCTCAAGTGTCCCACCTTGATGGATGAAATATGAAACACAGGAGTGGAGTTGTGGCCAAGATAGTGGGTTTGGTTCCTGACCTGTTGAATTTGAGGAGTCTGTAGGTCATCTGGGTGGAGAGACCCAGTATGTAGAATGATGTATGACTCCAGAACTCAAATCGAGATTGGGATAGGAGAATATCATAAAGGAAGTTTTTCTCCTGGAAGACCATATACTCAGAATCAACACAGTTTATATTTTTTTTTGATAAGGTAATTTTTAAAAGATTCTATTTATTTATTTATTGACAGAGAGATTACAAGCAGGCAGAGAAGCAGGGGGAAGCAGGCTCCATGCTGAGCAGAGAGCCTGATGTGGGGCTCGATCCCAGGACCCTGAGTCCATGATCCGAGCTGAAGGCAGAGGCTTAACCCACTGAGCCACCCAAGTAACCCAAGGAAATTTTTAATTAAGGACTTTTTCTAAAAATACCCCAAAGAAGTTTGTATGAGAAATAAAATTTCCTTTTTAAAAGCATATACTGTTCCTAATAAATTAAGAAATAAAATGTTACTTATAATGACTGTTTGTCAAAGGAAGGGGGTGTTCCAGTCACACGGTCAGGGTTTTTTGTTTTTTGTGTTTTTTTTCTCCTGAGTACATCAACAATATGCTTATGTAAGTGTTTTGTGGTCAGAGGGGAAGATAATTCCTCAGTTAAATAAGAAGAGAAGAATTTTAAGGAAACAAGAATGAGGGGATGTAAGAAGTTAGAGGGAAAGAGGAGAGAAGGAATCATTGAGAAAATAAGAGGATATAATTGGATTTCTTGAGGATATTGGTGAAAGGCCCAAGTTTTAAAGTTGTATGTGTGTTGTGTAAAGGTTTTGGTATCTTGACTTATATGGCAGAGTGTGTATGTATAGGTTTTTGTATGTATGTATTTAGGACTTAAGAGCCCAGAGGTAGAGGGGTTAAGATAAGAGATGGCATATCCAGCAATCTTCAAGAGACTTTGGACACTCTCGGATCATAGAATTGGGTCTTGTTGCAGTTTAATCATGGGGAGACCTAAGTTCACATCTGAATTATGCTTCAGTAAAGCAATCCTATTCATGAGAAAAAAATATTCCAGTATTTTCAGTAAAATTTATGTATATAGGAAGTTTGGAATTAGAGAATGCTACTTAAAACCAATTTTAGACACTGATCTACTAAATATACAAAAGCTATAAATTATGAGTTTTTAACATTTAAATCAATACCTGTTGGATCTCTCCTCTGAGCACTGTTGAATTCTCCTACCTTCATTGTCCTGAAAAAACCGGGGTTGAAAGAATTGCATTGTTTGGGAGGAACAACGAACTCAGAGAGAATCAAGTCAAGGTTTCAAGACAGCACTAATACTTGTGGAATGCATTTATTCATACCACATAGTTTCTTAATTAACTTTCATGTTAAACCATCAAGTATTAGCTGCTGAGGATTCAGATATATGAATAAAATACTACCTTTGCATTGTCTATGTTCTAATGCCCTGAGTGCATCAGGAGGATTGAAAGGGAGAAATAAATAGCAAATATTAATAAACTTGAGTGCTATACTAAAATATCTAGAATATATGGGAAGTTATTTAAGATTTCAAGTCTAGAAGTGATCAGAATTTAAATTTAGGAAGATCAAATTTGATGAGTTCAGAAATGGGAATTTGGATAGCAGCAATAGTTGAGGTAATACATGATGAGAGCCTGAAGCAAAACAGTGACAGTAAGACAGAGAGAGAGCTCCATGGAAGCAGCAGGACTAGGCACTGTCAGAATGTGTGTGGGAGATGGGAGAAGTCATTTTCTGACTTGAGTGACTAGATGGATAGCACAGTCATTCATGGAAATATGGAATACAAAGCTGGAACCAGCTCAAGAAAAAAAAAAAAAAGATGCTGAATTTTATTCTGGGCATTGCCCTTCAAGTTGCCTGTGGATCATATAGATAAAGGTAAAGGTCTTCAGCAGGCAGGAGGGTGTCTATGCTGGAAGTCAGAATTGAAGCTGTAAACTGTGAGTTGTCAACATGCAGTTGATACCTGAAGTCATGAGAATGCCCTCAGGGGTTCAGACATAAAAGGTCTACTGAGAAGAGCAGTTTACTGAGGAACACCAGCATTTAAAGATTCAACCAATGTCTATTTCCATCCTTGAATCTTATCTGCCGTCCCTGACATCAAAAGACTTAGAAATATAGCACACTGGGAGTTTTTAAGGTAAACTGACTTTCTCTACATCCTTGCTGACTTCTGTACATACTTTTAGCCTGTGTCTTTATCCTTCTAGCCAAACCTTCCATCACTTTCATTTTTCAATAACTTGTTGAAATTTTTCACCCACTGATGTTCCCATTCAGGTTATTTTTAGATGTACATGCTATACCTTTTAAATTCATTTATGTAATAAAGACTCAATTTTTAAGTTTTTCCTGACAGTTTGTAAGCCTCAATCTTCCCTCTTTCCCTTCTGCCCAAATCTGGGCAAGTTGGTGAGAAAACCTGGGTGCTCCTTTCTTTGCCACTGGGGTGAAGTTCAAATCATGTGCAGAAACCTTGACTCAGCCCCACCCCTACACCATAATAAAAACTCAAAGGCTGTCTCCTTTTCCTGCCTCTCAAGCCATTTTCAAATCACTTGGGAGCTACCTTGATCTCCTCAGAATGTATCATTATGTGAGTAAAAAAAAAAAATCTTTTCATCTCCTCTTGGCGTATGTGTATGTGTATGTGTGTGCATGTGTGACATCATCAGTGTCAACATCTGAACCAAACTTTGAGTCTCCATCTTTTCTTGCACAGTGGATGTAGTCTTTCACTCTCATTTTAGTTGGATCTTGGTATGGAGAGGAGATAAATACAAATGCCCAATCCACCATTTTCAATGGAGTCCTGCTTGAGTCCATTGACTCTGGATCTCTGGATTGTGCTCAGAAAAAATAATGCAAGTATATTTGTTCACCACCTGACATAATCCTATACAGAAATTCCAGGTGGATGAGAGAAGCTGTAAATGGATAGTTATATTTTGATCAATGAGAACAAGCAGTTTTCTCAATTTGTGGGCTGTGTGGATGAGGTGAGAGAGTTCAAATAAGGATGTGAGAAAGAAACATATTCATTAATTAGCATAATCCACAGCAATGTGTGCCACTATTGTTCTTTCAGAGATTTCTCATATAAAGGAGTTGCAGGCTGATGAACATTACCCTGAAATATGTTCATGCTGCAGTCCTAGAAGTGACATACCCCCAGCCTTCATCTTGTCTAGGAGGCAGAAAAATGTGTAGAATTAACACATGGAGGAAGACATGCACGGATTTAAATAAAGCACCTCAGAACTCTAATGGGTTTGTTGTTGTTGTTGTTATTGTTTTGTTTTTATATCTCTAGGATGCCAGAATGGTAGACTGAGAGATCCCAGACCTGGCTTTTTAAACATGTCAAATTCACATCATCTGAAAGGTAAAACTAACTACTCTCTTGAAAAACTCTTTGCTAGAAGTGCAAAGACACAGATATAGCTGTGGAATGTCTGGAAAGACTGGAAAAGCCATTGCAGTCTTGGATAGCTGTCTCATTCACTGTAAATGATGCAAGATTTAGCAATGCTCAGATTTAGTCCATATGTGGAGAGGACAGGAACCTTGCTCTCATAAGCACAGTGTTGCTTAAAGATGGGCAATCTTCTGGATTGCCAGTTCACATATCTTCTGACTCCTTAGCATCCAGATTCTATACAGAGTGTACAGACCAGGGTAACATCCTGTAATAGTATCCGGTGGGCTTTATGCTGTTCTAATTCACTGCTCTCTAGCATCAGCTGCACTTAGGAAGAGCCTGGGCTCCAGGGAGCAAGTAACAGCACAGGAGAATTGCACAATGTTGGTAACAACTACTTTGTCAGTTCCTGTCAGGGTTTTTTGTTTGTTTGTTTTTTGTTTTGATGAATTCTGCCTGGGTCCATGATATGTGAACAAGAAGACATTCATATTTTAATGTCATCCCTCCACAGCATTCAAAGTGCACTGATAATCTCAGCATTAACAAAGTGAGATGATATCAAGCAAAAACACTAAAAGAGATAATGTGATTGAGAAGGGGAGAGGGAGATGGAGAGAAAGGGAGAGAGAGTTCAAAATCCTCCTTAATGGAGAAATAAAATAAATTGAAATCTGGGACTTTGGGTGCAGATTGGATCAGTCTCTTAGCTTGAATGAACAGTTGGGAGAAGTTCTACATGTGGGGAAAGCATAATGGAAAATCAAAACCTAGTGGAAGAGAATTTCCATCAAATAGGGCTGTACAGGGTATCATCTCAATGCCTCTTAGAGATGAGAGATGCAGACAGAAGTAGTCTCCAAGAGGTCATTTAGTATAGCCATTGTTTTCATAATGATGTCTATACAATTTTAAGCTGGACAGTCTTTAGGCTTAAGGTTGGTATAGGGGAGAGCAAAAGGCAAAAAAAATTAGTTTAAAAAAATAGGCAAGACTAAGTTGAAATAGACTTGAATGCTAGTTTAAAAAATCTGCAATTTGTTTTATAGGAAATGGATTGGGGGAGGAGGTAGCTTGAAGACACAAACAAAAGAGGAGTATGGTTAGGGTAGAAGTCAGGAAGATGACTATGTTGGTCTATGTAATATTTTTGAGGGGTTGATTTGGGTTTGATAAGGAGAGAAACATGGTAATGAATTCTAGATTTCTGGTCTTCAGCAGTGGATGCATGACTATACCACGAATAAAGAGGGATGATCTGATTTTTTTAAAAAAAAGTTGTAAATAAAAGCTACCATATATCAAAGAGTACTGGGTACCAGATAATATGTAAACCATTTTACATATCTACTTTTATTTAATCCTTGAACAACCTTGTGAAGTGTGGTTTATTTCTAATTTTATAGGGAAAGAAACTAGAGCTTAGCAAGACTGATCAACTGTTCTGAAGCCATCTAGTTAATACATTGTGAATACAGAATTCAAACCCAGAATCAATCAAAGCAATTCTGACTTTTGTAAGTTGGCCAAGGACAGTGAGTATTATGGTGGCCATGTGGCAGAAATACTTGTCCTGCTCACTCATTCGGTCAGGCAGCAATAATTACTGAAAACATACATGTTGGTAAGGCCTTTTGTTCAGAGTATTTCAACTAAGGAAGACAAGTTTCTTTTATTATATTTTGCCTAGAGTATCAATGCATTATGTGCTTTCCATTCTGGCCTGAGCAATTATTACAATAAATATATATTAGCTATTATCATTAGTAGTGACAGTGGTAGTTGTATTAATAGTAGACATTCAAACACTAGTATATTCATACACATATTTAAAATTCCACATACATAGTGGAAATTATAAAATTCTGAAATGTAATCATTTAGCCCATAATTGGACTTCAAAATGAAATTTGGTACCAGCAAAGATAAATGACTTTGCTCTAGCCAGATGCCAGGTCAATGACATGCACAACTCTTAAAATTTATATAAGATTGCTTTCAGGGACATCAGAGACTTAATTCACTTCGCAAGGACTTCTGGCCAAGAGGGTGAGGAACAGATGAAATCTAGTCCAATCTCCCCTTACCAACCACAGTTCCTTTTTCAAATCTACAAACATCGCCTGTCCACTCATCCAAGCCATACATCAATGTGGCTGTGTCTCCCTAAGGGGAAAGAGTGTTATTTCAAACTCTCATAGAGGTGCCAAGTGGGCAAGTGGCAACCACAGCTGGTTTGGATGACCCACAGTGGACCACGGTCTGTAGTTCCTGAATGAAGTATAATCAGTACTGCAGTCTACCTGAGATTAGCTTTTTGAAAGTAACATTCTAGGTAAAAACAAAAATACATTTTCAAATATAATGATTTATGAATATGATTAGAATTATTTCTAAATAATTTGTTTTTTGGAGGTTTATAAGGTTTTGGGGGCACAATGGAATGGGTAAGCCTGCATGAATATCAGTGGGCAGAGCGATGCTTTTTACTGTAGCTTCCATCACATTCCTAATTATTAACAGCAATGTCACACTGTTATGTCCGGTATCTGTGTACCTACAAAATTTTTGCTACTGTTTTCAAACTAAAAATGAATCGGGGATTGGAACTTCACAGTAGGGGGATTTTGAGGGTTTTATCCCATGTTCTGAATGGAAAATACTTTCATCTCATTGTAAAAACAAACAAAAAAAAGTCAGTCTGAATTCATGTTCTCATGGCAACACATTCTGAGATGAAACCTGTACCAAAATAGTGCAAAACTTCTGAAGGTGCTATTATAAAGGGTCTGTGTTTGACCACCAGTCAATGGGAGGAAAAATATATATAGCAAACAAATTCTATGCATCCAATTGGATACCTTTGCTCCTTTTACTCCTGTCTCTCTGCTGGAGTTACATATTCCTGAATTTCTCATCACTGCCCTTCGTGACCATAACACCTCTGCTCACCCACTATTCAGCCTGTTCCATTTCTTTCAAGTGCCTCTTTGAGGCTTATCAAAGCCGCTTCTCTCACACTCTTTTTAATTTTACCCCCTTAAATAGCCTCCAAAGCTGAAGGTCCCTGACCTTACTCTTTCTAGTTACTGTAAAGTGGTGCCTGTAGATAATGGATATTCCAATGACTATTTCTAGTTTAATGATTCTCAAATTATTCACATGGCCAGGCAGTCTTAAGAATTCACTCGGGACTCATTGTGAAGATGACTGAAACCCTGAGTAAATGGTGAAACTCACAAATTGGATGCTTCAGATGGATATGACCTAAATGTTCTGATCTTGAAAAGTCATGCTTGTGTGGTTAATAGAGAAGTTTCACTTTGATCAGGTGTTCTGAAAACTGTAGCTGGGGGCATTCATGACTTTGGCTTCTGATGATGGCAGACTAGGCAAAGTAGACCACCCTCCTGCAGGGAACAATTAGAATCACTACAAATAGAGCCTGCTTGAAGACATTGGATTGATAACAAGGTTGTGAAGAATTACCAGGAAAATAAATCTAGGGGAAAAATACAAACAGAGAGGTAAGACTGTCATTTGAAGCTGCTTTTCCTCCTTAGTCCTCTGCTGAATTCAGAAGAAACAGAGAAAGATTGTTAGAATAGGAGGAGGCAAACTTTCTCAGCAAAGGGATGGCAAACAAAGATTTTTGCCTTTGCAGGCCAGACCATTTGTGTCGTAAGCACTCAGCTTTGTTGTGTAGCATTAGACTGGCTGTAGACAATTCTTAAATGAGTGTGCCTGTGTCTCGGTAAAATCTCATCACAAAATCAGGCCATGGGGCTGCTTGCCAACCCCTGATTACCACAGCAAAGGGCTATATCCTAGGAAAGGTGAACTAGAAATAGAAGAGTTTTCATGTGGGTTGCATCTCCACCTCAACTGAGATCAATTCCTACATTTAGACTAAGATAATCATGGGTTGTGGTGATCCTAGGCACCTGCCATACACAAAACCATCTCTAGGGAAAGATTACACCGTGCAGAGCTTTAGTATATTTCTATAATGTTTTAAACATTCTTTATTGAAATAGTTGTATATTCACGTGTAGTGTAAGAAATAATAGATTCTGTTTACAGGTCTGCCCTCAGTAACATCTTGCACATTAGAGTACAATAAATATCACACCTAGGAGAAGTGGAATTAGTAGAATCCACTCATCTTATTGATATTTTGTCAGGTTTACATGCACTCCTTGGGCGCGTGTGTATTTAGCTCACTGCAATTTTATCACATATGTGGACACATATGACCACCACTGTAATCAAGACACAGGAAAGTTCCATCACAAGTATCCCTCAGATTAGCCTTTTGTGGGCAAAACCACCTCACTCCCTCACCCTTCCTTCATCTCTGGAAACCACCAATGTGTTCTTAGTTCTACAGTTTTGTCATTTCAAAAATGTTATGTTTTTGAAATAAATTTTGAGTGGAATCATATAGCACATAATTATATGAGTATGCTAGTGCTGCCATAACAACACTGTAGACTGAGTGACTAAAACAACAGAAATGTATTTGATCACATTTCTGGAGGCTGGAAATTCAAGACCAAAGTGTGGGGAGGTTTGGTTCTTCCTGAGGCCTCTCTCATTGGCTTATAAATACCAGTTTCTCATTGTGTCCTCATCTCGTCATCCCTCTATGCCCACACACTCTTGTTCTCCCTTCCAGTTATTGTAAGGACACCAGTCATGTTGGATGAGAACCTCACATTCATAGCCTCCTTTAAATTAATTGTATCTTTAAAGACCTTATTTCCAAATACAGCAAAATTCTGAAGTAGAGAGTTGAGACTTAAATGCATGAATTTTGAGGAAATAATTCAGTCCATAACAGTAATCTTTTGACTTTTTTGTGTAACATAGTGACATTGAGATCCATCCAGGTCGTTTTCTGCATCAGTAGTCTGTTCCTTTTTTGTTTGTTTTGATGAATAGTGTTTATTAGTATGGATGTACTGTATTTTTCTAACCAGCTGTTGAAGGATACTATGTTGTTTACTTCTTAAGACTATTACAAATAAAGTTACTGTGAAAACTTGTGCATGTCTATGTGTAAGTATAAACTTATTTCTCTGGGATAAACACCCAATAATGTAATTGCTGAGTTTGTGGTAAGCACATGTTTGGCTTTAAGAAACATGTTTCATTAATTTTAGTAAGAAATTGCCATATCATTTCCAGAGCAATTGTACCATTATACATTCCTACCAGCAGTGTCTGAGTAATCCAGTTTCTCCATAAATGCACCAACTTTTTTTTTACACTCCTTAGTTTTGTAATTTTGGTAAGCAGGCAATGATACCTCCTTATAGTTCCTATTTGCATTCCCCTAAGGGCTAATAATATTTAGCATCATTTCAGGTGCTTATTTCTCATTAGGGAAAAGACAGGCTCTTCAGTGAGATATCTGTGCATGTCTTTTGCCCATTTCTAATTGGAATACTTGTTACTTTTGCTGTCAAATTGTTAGGGCTCTTTATATATTCTAGATATTAGTTCTCTGTTAGGGATATATCCTTAGTATTTTTTTTTTTCCCAATATAATGTTTGTTTTTCCATTCTCCTCATGGAGTCTTTCTCAGAAAAACATTTTAACAGTTGATATGGCACAATGAATCAGTTTCTCCTCTTACTGAACTTGACTTTCACTTCCAGTATAAGAACTCACCTGAAGATTTTTCCTGTGCATTTTCCTAAAAGATTTATTGTTAATGTAAAATTGCATTTTACATTCACTCTGTGATCCATTTTTAGTAAATTCTTGTATAAGGTATGAGGTATAGGTCAAGGTGCTTTTCTTTTTTCCTATTGTGCTAGCATCATTTGTTGAAAAGATTATATTTCCTCCATTGAATTTCTTTTTCACCCTTATCAAAAATCAGTCCAAGGTGCTTGGGTGGTTCAGATCATTAAGTGTCTTCCATCAGCTTAGGTCATGATCTCAGGGTCCTGGGAACTAGCCCCATATTGAGCTCGCTACTCAGCAGGGATTCTGCTTTTCCCTTCCTCTTTCTTTGTCCCTCCCCTCCCCACTCACATTCTATCTCTCTCTCTCAAATGAATAAATAAAATCTTAAAAAAAAAAAACAGTCCAGCATATTTGTCACCCTTTGTGACCCAAGTATATAAGAATGAAGGTATGTAAAAAAGTAAACATTTGTCCTTCCCATTGTTATTTTTATTGATTAATTAATTAATGTTTCACATTATTATGTAAATTCTAGTTAATTAACATGTAGTGTAATATTAGTTTCAGGAGTAGAATTTAGTGATTCACCACTTATATACAACATCAGGTATTCATCATAACAAGTGCCCTCCTTAGAAATTGAAGCAAACTAGGAGTCCCTCATTAAGATAAAAAATCAATTAAAATGCAGTGGATAAATTTGTATTCTATATACAGATGGAAATTAAGTGCACATTGAGTAAAAAAAATAACAGAATACAGTCTATAGAATAGAGTTTTTGTAAGTTAAAACTTATGGCAAAATGCAACCTGTTAAACAAAAATGCATGTTTATGTAAGGATATATTACAATGGGTCACCTGTGAGGGGAGGGTACCAGGAGTGATAGAATATAGGAAAAAAAAAATTTAAAGGATAAGAGCTCTGCACAGGTCACTGATTATAGTATTTTTTCTGAACTGAGGCATATGTCTAAATCAATTCTTTAAACTTAAATTTTAAAACTTTAAAAAATGTAAACATAAAACAAAACTAAAACTTGTCTCCTTGGATTCCAAGCTGAAGCTCTTCTCTTGTAATGTTAACTTGGCAAGAAAAATACTGATATTCAACTGAAGTCTTTCCCACAGGGAGATATTTGTCAAGTTTTTGCATTAGTTTCTTTGTTTAACTAGTGTAAAAGCATCTACAAGAAATCCTTCTAACCCAACAAGCTGGGTCCAGGAGGCTAAGTGCCCTGGGTACAACCATTTTCCACTCTTCCAATTGCAACTTACATAGCTTTTCACTAGAAGACAAAGGTTTCATTGAATTCCCTCCAGTGACTCTGGATGTAGAAGGAAGAATCTTAGATCTGCTGATGCTTCTACAGGTTGTGAAGCATAAACCAGTTTCCAGTAGTCTCCAGTTGGTGGGAAGTTCCTTCTGATATGTACTTCTTCCTTCCCTCTAAGAATCACTATCAAAGAAATGAATGTTTTGAATTGGTATAATAATATTTTAATTTGGACATTTGACTTCACCTTACATTCCTTCTCAAAATGAAGCTCTTCCACAGTCATGCAAGTGTTTTTATTCTATTCTCTTTACTTAGGGAACTCTTTCCAAAAGAAATGTGCTCCCTTCCTTGCCAAACACAACTATCTCCCAACTCTGATTTAATTCTGGTCTTCATTTTAAGCTTGGTTTAAGTTTCCACTCCTCCACTAAGCATGCTTGGAAAATATAGATCATATTTTCCTTATGCCCTTCCAGGATTCCGATGGTCCTTGTGTACTTTTCTAATCAAAAAATGATTTAAGAAAATAATCCCAATTATAAGAACATCAAAAATAATACTTAGGAACAAATTTAATCACTGTAAACTATTAAAAGATTGATAAAAGAAATTGAAAAAGACACCAATAAATGGAAAGATAGACCGTACCCATGAGTTACAGGGATATTGTTAAAATGTCCATACTATCTAGAGTTATCTACAGATACAAATGCATTCTTATCAAAATTCCAATGACATTTTTTCACAGAAATAGAAAAAACAATCCTAAAATTCAAAAAGACCCTAAATAGCTAAAGTAATCTTGAGCAAGAAGAGCACATCTGGAAGTATTACACTTCCTGATTTCAAACTATATTGTAACGCTATAGTAATCAAAACAGTGTGGTACTGGCATAATAACAGACATATAGATCAATAGAACAGATCAATAGCATATACATATTTGGTCATCTAATTTTCAACAAAGGTACCAAGAATACACAATGGGGATGTAATAGTCTTTTCAATAAATGGTGCTGGGAAAATTAGATATCTACATACAAAAGGAAGGAACAGGACCCTTATCTCACATCATAGAGAAAAATCAACTTAGTATCAATTAAAAAAGTTAAATGTAATACCAGAAATCATGAAGTTCCTAGAAGAAAACACAGGGAAGAAATCTCCTTGATATTAGTTTTGGCAATGATTTTTTTGGATCTGGCACCAAAAGTGTAGGCAACAAAAAGCAAAAATGCACAAGTGAAACTACATCAGACTAAAAAGTTTCTGCACAGAAAGGAAACAATCAACAAAATGGAAACCAGCTTATAAAATGGGAGGAAGTATTTGCAAACCATGTATCAGATAAGGGTTTAATATAAAAAATACAAAGAACTCGTACAATTCAATTAAAAAAAAAGAACTTAAAAATGGGCAAAGGACCTGAATAGATACTTTTTAAAGACAACATACAGCCAGCTAACAGTATGTAAAAAATGCTTAGCATCACTAATCATCAGGGAAATATAAATCAAAACCATAATCCCTGTTAGAATGGCTATTGTAAAAAAGACCAAAGATAACAAATGCTGGCATACATGTGGACAAATGGAATTCTTAAGCACTGCTTGTGGGAATATAAATTGGTGCAGTGATTATGGAAAGCGGAATGGAGTATCATCACAAAATTAAAAGTTAAAAGTACTATATGATCCAGCACTTCTTGGATATATCCCCAAAGGAAGTGAAATCAGTATCTCAAAGAGGTTATCTTCACTCCTTTGTTCATCACAGCATTATTCAGAATAACAAAGATATAGAAACAATGATGCATCTACTGACAAATAAATGAGTAAAGAAAATGTGAAATATGTATGAGAAATATTATTCACCATGAAAAGGAATTCCTACAGTTTGTGACCATATCGGTGAACACTATGCTCATTGAAATAAGCTGAACAGAGAAAAAAAATTACCATATGATCTCACTTAGATGTGGAATCAAAAAAAAAAAAAAAGTCAAACTCATAGTAACAAAGGGTACAATAATGGTTGTCAGGGGCCAGAGGAGGGATGGGAGAAATAGGGACCTGTTGGGCAAAACATAGTTCCAACTTTCAACTATGAGTTATGTTCTGAGAATGTAATATACAGCATGGCAACTATAGTTAATTGTGTAATCATGTTAACTGATTATAGCTAATTTTATTGTATACTTGAAATTTGCTAAGAGAGATCTTAAATGTTCACACACACGAAAAAGTAACTATCTGAGATGGATGGTAATCATTTTATAATGTATACATACATTGGATTATCACATTTTACACTTTAAATATATTACAATTTTATTTATCAGTTATACCTCAATAAAACTGCTTCTTGCGGACATCCACAATTTTCAGACCCCTCCCATTTCCATGTTTTCTAGGGAACTCCTCACTCCTACCACATTCCTTCATGACTCCAGTAGGAACATGACACTCCACTTAGACAAACTATATTAATCCACCTGACCCTGACGGGCCTAATATAGTAACCCACCAACAGTTGTTCCTGAGCCCCATCTGCACTCCTGCCCTTAACACAGCAAAAATATTTGACCATTCTTTTTTTTTTTTTTTTAACATATCATACTTCCACAGCAAATCCCCCCACTTTTTTTTTTTTTTTTTTTTTTTGCTTAAGTTAAATTAAAATTGGTTTTCTGTATTCTGAACCACAGAGAGCCTTGACACAACACCTACAACTTGATTATAAGATTTTGGAGGAAGACATGGTACTCCACACTAATTTGTATTGGGATTGGGCTGGGGAACAGAGAGGTCAATTGTATATTCATTATGAATGTGGTACACAAACACTTTCTGTTGAACTCCTTCACATGGGAAGATAATCATAAATAAGAATACCTGAAATAAGGGAAGAGGTAACATCTCTACAAAGAATAAGATTTGAAATCCCCACAGTAAGAATCAGCATCCCTACAGTCCCTGTGAACTCTGTTTTGTAAAGATTTGCAATTGTTTTGTAAAGATATATAATTACATGTATAATGTATAATTGTATACATGTCTGAACAAGTGTACTTATAATACTTATGGAAGTAAAAAAAGAGCAAACCATACAGCCTCCTAGGTTTAAAAAAACTAGAAAATGTTGTTACTATGTATTTTTATAGTATAGTCTATATACATAAAAGTATACACAATATATTTTATAATTGAGTAGGTAATCATAAAACACACGTACAACACGCACACCAAGCACCATCCAGATCAAGAAATAGAGTATTTCCAGTCTTCCATATTTTGATCATTCTTCTCCACTCATATCCAAACATTAACACTATCAAGATTAAACAGTAACTTAATTTTGTGTTTCCTAAAATTTCATAAATGGAATCATCAGATATATAATCTCTAATGTCCATTTCCTTTTTTTTTTTTTTTAAGATTTTATTTATTTGACAGACAGAGATCACAAATAGACAGAGAGGCAGGCAGAGAGAGGAGGAAGCAGCCTCCCCACTGAGCAGAGAGCCCGATGCAGGGCTTGATCCCAGGACCCTGGGATCATGACCTGAGCCAAAGGCAGAGGCTTTAACCCACTGAGCCACCCAGGCACCCCTCCATTTCCATTTTTAACTGAGATTATGTTTATAGGATTATTAGTGCTGTAGCAAGTAGCTGTGGTTAATTTACTTTAAGATTATTATAGTATCTGATTGACCATTCTATAATCGGTCACCCATTCTTTTGTTGATAGACGTCTGTCTTCCTTCCCTTTCTGTTTTCATTATTTTTTTTTTCTATTACAAATGAAGTTCCTATGAACATTTGGTATATGCATGAAGATACGCATGCATTTCTGCTGTTTATGTTTGTTGGAAAGATGATAGCATATCCACTCCAGCTCTACAATAGTTAGTACTTTTCATGATGTATCTTCTTCCATCCCTTTTCTTACAACCTATTCATGTTTTTTAAATCTAAGGTGTGTCTCTTTTGGACAGCATACAGTTGCAACTTACTTTTTCATCCTCTGTAACAATCCCTTTTGCAGAGGATGTTTACAACATTGACCTTGAATATATTTGTTACAGTGGTTAGATTTACCATCCTTGCCATCTTGCTGTTTGTTTTCTATTGGTCTCATGTCTTTCGTGCTCCTCTCTTACAATCCTTTTTTCATGAATTTTTTAGCATGCACCACACTTATTCTTATGTTGAGTTTTACCTTATGATTTTCCTAATTGTTTTTCTAGGTAAAAATGTACATTTTAATTTATTACAACTGACTTCATTTGACAATTAATAGTAACAACCCAGGTAAATATTAGGAATTTTGTCCCAAGGCATCTTTTCTTACCCACATTTTGTCCTTTCACTGCCATGTGTTTTAAATCCATTAAGTTATACAACAACAATGCAATATTATAATTATTGCTTTTTACCAGCTTACATCTTTTAAGTAGAAAAATTGTAAGAAAATATGTAGCATTATAATTATTCACATATATTCATTTTTTCAGCTTTCTTCATTACTTCCTATAGATACAAGTCACCATCTAGGGTTATAGTGAAAGGACTAAAGGACGATTTCTACTTTTTTGGAGGGTGGGGTACAGGAATGGAATGGAATTATTTCCATTTTTTAAATTTGTCTTTATTTTGTCTTCATTACTGAAGTACAGTTTTTTCTTTCAAAATTTTGAATAACTTTTTACATGATCTTATGAACTCCATTGTCTCTGATTAAAAGTCAGCCATTAATCATCTGTTTTTCTATCTGGTAAGTCATTTATCTCTTGCTGCCTTCAAAATGATCTCATCTTTGGTTTTCAACAGTTTGATCTGTCTAGGTATAAATCTTTTTAAATTTTATTCTGCTTGGGGTTCATTGAGGTGTTAGCCTTATGGACAAATATTTATCATAAATTTGAAAAGTTTTTATTTATTTTTAAAGATTTACTTGTCTCTTTTCCTCCCTCCTATCTTCCTAGGTAGGACTTCCATTTCCCATATGTTGGCATGCTAGATTTTGTCCCACCTGTCTTTAGGGATCTGTCCAGACTTTAATCTTTTTCCTATTAATTTTTCAGATTAGGTGATTTCTATTAAGTCTATCTTAAAATTCATTGATTCTCTTGCCATTTCCAATCTACTGGTGAGCTCCTCTAGTACATTTTTCATTTCAGTAATTACATTACAACCTTCTAATTTGGGTTTCTAGAACTTACCTCTTTTTGAGATTTTCTATTTGCTAATTTAGTGTCATTACACTTTATTTTAAAAGTGGTTTATTTTGCCTCATTAATATATTTTTATCTTCGTTATTTGTAAGAGCCAACATCTGAGAACACTCAGATATATTTCCTATCAACTCTTGTTTTTTTTCCTAAGCATGAGTCACATTTATATCTTTGAATACCTTACAATATTTTCTTAAATATTAGGCATTTGAGATAACATATTGTAACAATTCTGGTTTCTTCCCCTGTCTGAGAGGGTGTTGTTTTGATTGTATAGTAACTCGCCTGGATAGAATTTGTGATGTCTGTCTATCTCACAATGTGTGGCTCCTAATGTATTTGCTCATTTTTAAAAATTTCCTGTCTTCATGTTTAAGCCTGGCTTTCTAATCATTGTCCCTGTGGCCTCATACCTTAGTGCTCAAAATTTGGTCAGCTTAGTTGTTTGCTCCCAAAAGACCAGTATCTGGCCCTCCTGTCCACTTGCTGCTTGGATTGTCACTTTGATAGACAGTGCTTTGATTCAAATGTACCCCATCTGGTAGTGACAATGACGTTTATTGTTACGTAGCCTGCACTGCCCTGGCTGAAAAACCATCCTGACTGAGACTTGAAGGCAACCCTATAAAAGAGTAACACAGACTCATATTTTTTGTATTCAACTTCAGTAGTTTTTAAATGAACATTAGTTTGCTGAATACTTTTTGGTTAAATTTCAGAGTACTATAATGGTTGTTTTGGACCACTTTTTCCAGATATTAGCTGCATTCTGGGGAAGTGACATTTTAGGCTTCTCACACCATCATGCCAGAAGTCAGAGTTCTTCCAAGATTTTTCAATCATCCTTTCATTGATGGTGTGTCTGGATTAGCCCATTACCACCTCTATTCCTCTTTTTCCCTTTTAGCATGGTTCTTTCTTTGTCCTTATGTCATGCATGTGTCTACCATGTCAAACATATGTTTTGTTACCTAGTCTGAGAATCTATGCTTTTTTTTTTTAAAGATTTTATTTATTTTTTTGACAGAGATGACAAGCAGGCAGAGAGGCAGGCAGAGAGAGAGGAGGAAGCAGGCTCCCTGCTGAGCGGAGAACCCGATGCGGGGCTCGACCCCAGGACCCTGAGATCATGACCTGAGCCGAAGGCAGTGGCTTAACCCACTGAGCCACCCAGGCGCCCCGAATCTATGCTTTTGATTGGATATTTTAATAAATTTTTAAATTTTTTTCAGTGTTCCAAAATTCATTGCTTATGTACCACACCCAGTGCTCCATATTTTAATGATTTTTAATTAATGTTATAATATTTACATTTACTTCTATAATTTTCCTATTTCTTTCAAATTTTTATATGTTTCTCTCCCTTTAATTTGTTGAGGTTTTAATTCTTTTTCCACCTTTTCTTTTCATTGGTTTGAAAATTTTAAATTCATGTTACATTTCCTTAATAGTTACTTTAAAATTTTTAACATACATAACTAAAAAAAATCAAATCAGTATAATTATTTTCTTCTTAAATGATACAAGAACTTTAGGCAGTTTTAACTTCAAACACTGCCTTCCATTTTTTATTTTGTGTTATTTTTGGTTACCTATTAATTAGACTGTAAGAATATGTATTTTTGTAACCCTGTAAGTCAGACATTAAAAACAGTCTTTGATATTGTCAGTGATTGCTAACATTTAACCCATGTTTTTCTTTTATCGCCATTCTTGATACATTACAGGATAAGTTTACAATTATTTTCCTTTATTCTGAAATCCTGTCAATGAAGTTCTCTGGACTAAAAACCCATTTCTTTTCTCTGACATATCTTTATTTTTGTCCTCTTGAAGCAACTTTATATTCTTTCAACATTTTTGTGGTATTACTGACTTAATGTTTGTGTTGTATTTTTGAAGGTGAGAAAGCAGATTTCTTGTTTCTCTTTAGACAATCTTTTCACTAGCTGCTGACATTTTTTTCTCTTTTTCCTTCGTTGTCCACAGTTTCACTATTATGTGTCTAGGTATGGATTTCTTCTTCATCATAGTTGAGATTTCTTATGCTTAATATGAAATTTTGTGGTTTCAATTTCTGAACAATCTTTGGTACCCTCTTTTTATATCGCCTGTCCCATTCTGACTATAATTTGCTGATCAAATACAGCTTATTCTAATTCCATCAGTTTTTTTTTCTTTTTAAAGATTTAAATTTATTTACTTGAGAGACAGGAAGAGAGAACAAAGCCCCAGAGAACACAAGCAGGGGAGCAGCAGAGGGAGAGGGAGAAGCAGGTCCCCCACTGAGCAGGAAGGTGGTCGTGGGGCTCCATCCCAGGACCCTGGAATCATGACCAGAGCAGAAGGCAGACACTTAACCAACTGAACCACGTAGGTGCTCCTCCAATTTAATCAGTTTTATATACATTCATTTGTGTATGTGTCTACATAATTTTATGTGTAGCTTCCATAAGCACCATCACAGTTAAGATCCTTGCATGTACTATCATAAAACCTCTTTGATACTCTTTTGGAGCCTCATTTGCCCCTCCACTCCCTCCATAACCCCTAAATAATTTTTGAATGTTGATCCAGCCTTGCATATCTGGCATAAATCCCACTGGGCCTTGGTGTATTTTTTTAATACATTGTTGAACTTGATTTGCTAATATTTTTTGAGGATTTGTACATCTGTGGTCAGTAGAAATATTCATGTACAGTTTTCTTTCTTTATGCTATTTTGATTTTTATGTAAGAAAACTTCTGCCCTCATAAAATCAGTTCCATCCCCTTCCAGTTTCCTGGAAGAAATTGTGTAGAATGACATTAATTATAATTTAAATGTTTGATAAAATTATTCTCCAATGAAACTGGGCCTGGAAACATAATTTTGGGTAGATTTTAATTATAAATTCAGTTTCTTTAATAGTTACAGTTATAGAATACTGGGTTATTGATTTCATTTGGCTGACTTCTTGTACTTAGTCGTTTTTGAAGAATTAATCCATTTCTTCTAAGTTGTCAAATTTGGAAATATAGTTTGTAGTATTCATCGCTTACTACCTTTTCAGTGATTTCAAGATCTGTTGTGACATCATCTGTTTTATTCCTGCAGTTGTATCTTTACTCTCTTTATTTTTGTCAGTCTTACTAAAGGTTTTGATTTTTATTGTTTTTGAGGAACCAGTTTTTGTTTCCTTAATTTTCTGTATTGTTTCCTTATTTTCAGTTTCATTGAATTCTGCTCTATGCTATCTCCTTCCTACTGCTTATTTTTGGTTTATTTTGTCCCTTTTTTTCTACTTTCTTGATACAAAAACCTATATTATTGGGCTAAGTTCTTTATAATTATTCAATGCTGTAAGTTTCCCTTGGATCTCTGATTTAGCTACATCCCACAAATTTTGTTTGTTTCCATTGTATTTATTATATTTATTCCCTTCAATAATTTCTTTTTCATCCATGGATTGCTTGAAGTATCTTGTTTAATTTCCAAGTGTTTAGAGATTTTCCTGTTATATTTCTGTTACTGATTTCTAGTTTGATTCCATTATAGTGAAAATACGTACTATACATGAGTTCAAATTTTTGAAATTTAGGACTTGTTTTATTACTCAGGATATGGTGTGTATTGCTGAATATTCCATATACACTTGAACGGAACATATATTTGGTGTTGGTTGAAATGTTCTGTATATGTTCATTAGATCCTTTAGTTGATGGTTTTAGTTCTTCTGTATTCTTACAAATGCCCTAGTACTTCTATAAATTACTGATAGTGGGTCATTGAGATCTCAAACTATAATTGTGTAATACTCCTTTCAGCTCTATTAGATTTTGTGGTGTGTATTTTGAAGCTCTGTTATTTTGCATACACATGTAGGATTATCATATCTTATTGGTAGATTGATCCTTTTGTCATTTTATAATATCCTTCTTTGTCACTAGTATTTTCTTTGCTATGAAACCAATTTCAATAGTAACAAAAATGCTTAAAAGTATTCAAGCTGGGGCACCTGGGAGAGCTCCATCAGTTGAGTGTCAGCTCTTGGTTTTGGCTCAGGTTGTGGTCTCAGGTGGTGGGAATGAGCTCTGAGTCAGGCTCTGTGCTCACCAAAAGAGGGTAGGGTCTGCTTTGGAATCTTTCTCTCTGTCCCCTCCCCACTTGTGTTCTGTCTCTTTCAAATAAATAATCTTAAAAAAATAAAAGAGTTCAAGCTGAAAGGAAAAAATGCAAATTAGTAGTAGCATGACAACATATGAAAATCTAAAAGAGTAAATGTAAGCCAGATTTAGATTATTCTAATACAATAATACTGTGGTATGTTAATCACTTTAACATAAATATAATAAAGAGGAAGTATTTAAAATAGCTATAAATACATTAATTTGTCAATAGGTAGATTTAAAAATGTTGTAAATCATGACACCAGGGGCACCTGGTCACTCAGTGGGTTAGGCCTCTGCCTTCGGCTCAGGTCATGATCCCAGGGTCTTGGGATCGAGCCCCGAATGGGACTCTCTGCTCAGCAGGGAGCCTGCTTCCTCCTCTCTCTCTGCCTGCCTCTCTGCCTACTTGTGATCTCTGTCTGCCCAATAAATAAATAAAATCTTAAAAAAAAATCATGACATCAAAGCATAAAATGCTAATGTGGGAAGGAAAGTAAAAGGGTTAAGTTTTTGTATGTGATCCAAGGCAAGTTGTTATCAGCTTAAAATAAAATATCAACAAAATGTTTTAAGTTAAGCTCAGGGTAACCATAAAACTAAAACCTATGGTGGATAAACATAAGAGAAAAAGGAGGGAATTAAAGTATACTACTTTGAGTAATTAATTCACAGTGGAATATAGCAAGAAAGAAGGATTTAAAAAAAAACAAGAAGAACTACAAAATAGCCAGAAAACAACAAGATGACAATTACAAGTACTTACCTATTATTAATTACTTTAAATATAAATGGATTAAATTCTCCCCCAGAAAGGCAATGTATTATCTCATATATATACATATATATAATAGATTTTGATATATATGAAATATGAAATAGATTTTCATATATATATGAAATCTATGAAATAGATTTCATATATATATATGAAATGATACAACTTATGAAGCCTAAAGAGTCTATCAAAATCTATTTCATCTATAGATCCTATTCAATCCCTATAAAAATTCAATTTCCCTTTTCACAGAAATGAAAAAATCCTAAATAATTCACCAAAAAACTTTTAGAATAAATAAATTTAGTTAAGTTTGGGGAAACAAAATCAATGTACAAAATTAGTTCTGTTTCATAGGCAGGCACCTGGATGGTTCAGTTGGTAGAGCGTATGACTTTTGATCTTGGGATCATGAGTTCAAGCCCCCTTTGGGGGGCTAGAGCCTACATTCAAAAAATAATAAATAAATAAATAAATAAGTTGTGTTTCTATACACTAACAATGAACTATCTGAAAAAAGAGAAAGAAAACAATCACATTTACAATAATATCAAAATCAATAATTAGAAAAAATTTAACCAAGGAAATGAAAGATCTATTCACCAAAACCTGTAAGATGAAAGAAATTGAAGATACAAATAAGTAGACATTTATCTAATGTTTATGGATCAGGAGAGTTAATGTTAAAATGTCCATACTACCAAAGGCATCTATAGATTCAGTGCAATCTATAAATATTCCAATAGCATTTTCCACAGAAATACAAAGATAATCCTAAAACTCGTATGGAATCACAAAAGACTCCCAAAGCCAAAGCAATCTTGAAAACAAAGATGGGGGAAATCATACTTCCTGATTTTTAAATTATAGTATAATTCTAGAGTAATTAAAGATTATAATACTAACATTAAAAACAGGCACATAAACCAATGAAACAGTGTTGAGGGGCCAGAAATAAACCTCTTTATGTAAGGTCAACTAATACTTCACAAAGGAGGCAAGAATACTCAGTAGAGAGAAGTTAGTTCTCTCAGTAGAGAGAAGATAGTTTCTTCAATAAATGATGCTGGGAAAATTTGATAGCTGCATGCAGAAAAATATAATTGGATCCCTATCTTACACTCCTCACAAAAATCAACTTGAAATGGAATAGACTTAAATTTAAGACCAAAAATTAAACTCCTAGTTTAATTTATATAAATCATCAACCATCAAATTTATAATAAATCATCAACCTTTGACTTGGGTTCTGCAATAATTTTTTTGGATATGACACCTAAAGCACAAATAATAAAAGCAAAAGTTAACAAGTGGACTATATCAAATGGAAAAGCTTCTGCACAACAAAAAGAAAATCAACAAAGTGAAAAGGCAACCTATAGAATGGGAGAAAGTATTTGCAAATCATATATCTAATAAGGGATTAATATTCCCAATATATAAAGAATACCTATAACACAAAAACAAAGAACAAAACAGTTTAATTTGAAAATGGGCAAAAGATTTGAACAGACATTCTTCAAAGAAAACATACAAATGGCCAAAAAGTAAATGAAAATGTTCTGCACATCACTAGTCATCAAGGAAATGCAAATCAAAACCAAAATGAGGTATAGTTTCCCATGCTATCCAAAAGTAGACTATTCCTATGAAATGTTTCATAAGCCAAAAAGGCATAAAGCAAATAAGAAATTATTGGGGGAAGCAAAAATACTCTTTGGATTTCCTTCAGATAGTGAAAACAGGTATTATGGTAGATCTTTTGTAAAAGTGAAGTGGCATAAAGCCAATTTTTGGATAGTAGAGAAAACTGGTATCACCACACAACTGTTAGAGTAGTTATAGAAAAGACATAACAAATGCTGGCAAGGGTATGGAGAAAAGGAAACCCTGAAGCAGTATTAGTGGGAATGTCAACTGGCACAGCTGCTATGTAAGAGTATAGAGATGCCTTAAATTAAAATTTCTTACAGACAGAAAACCTATTGCTTTTCTTCTCTGCTATATTCTTCCTACTTAACACAGAGTCTTTAGTTATAAAAGTGTTAAATAAATGCATGTGTAAATATCTTTCACTTCTTATTCATCTATAAGCCTACTGAAGTATGATACTTGTTATTTATCTGTAATGTCAGGGATATAGGAGATTCTCTGTATTGAATGAGTTAATCATTTTAAAATGCTGAGGTTTTGCTTGATCAGTATATTAATAATTGCTATTCTTGACTGTTGTGTAAGACCATACCAAAAATTTACATGGGAAAAAAGAGAGTAAACTTAGATTGTAAAAGTCTTGATACAAACTGGTTCTATTTAGACTTATCAACTGACCCATATTAAATCATGTGATCCTTCCCCCAGCTGTAATTTTGGGAAGTATCTTCTGAACTCTTCTGTTTTTGTTCCTTACCTTTGGATTTCTTCGCCTTTGCTGTCTCTCCCATTTCCTTTCTCGGTTAGTTCATAAAGTGGGGTGTCAGGGACAGCTGGAACCTTGCCTAACTAATCAGGTGCTCTAGTATCACAGTCATTCTCTTCATGACTGAGCCAATTATATTTATTATCTTCACACAAAAGCAACTTCCATGCCAATTTTGGTCTTTTTGGCTACTTCAGGTGACCAAAGCATTCTTCCTTGAGGTAGGAAACTTTTATTTAAATAAAATCAACAGGAATGTGACAGAAAAGGGACTCAGACATTCATCAGTTGGCATATGATCTTCACATTCCTCAGGTGGAGTCTACTGGTTGTAGGATCATAATACCTAAAAAAAGAAAGAATCCAAGGTGCAAGGAAACATGAATGAGAGTTGACAGTTCATACACAGTAGTAGACAGTTACACAATGTTACTTGACATTTTAAGTAGTTTAAAAGTCAGTTTCTCCTTCAGACAGAATGTTCCAGTATGTTTCTGTGAGTCAAGTGCTGTTTGAAGTATTTATCTATGGAGAGGAACAGATTCTTATTTAAAAAAAAAAATACTGTAGACATTCACTCTTCATCATTCAGTAGAATCTAATGTAATTCATCAGAAAACTGAGGCTGGTCCATGTGATCTTGCCAGTGTAAGTCCCTCCCCATTCCCTGCCCAAATGTTCACATGGAAATTCTTGCATTTACTGAATGACTATCTACTTTCATTCTGTCAGTTCAGATGATACCATCTCTGTGAAATCTTACTTGTCCTGTCCTGAACTGTTAAGGGTATCCCTTAATCATATGCTATAGCAATCTTCTTAGATATTCATCTCTCCCATAGACTCTGGGACCACAACTGATTTTCCACTGTGTCTTCAGAACCTATTATTGTGAAAAAGCTTCATTTACTGAATAATATTTAAAACAATTTTAAGTACATGTTGAGTTTAATATCTCAGATGTTGATCATTGTTTTATCATGCCAAGAGACAATTTTTCCTCACAAAACAAATTCTGAATATGTAAGGACCATAACGTGAATATGTATTCATCTATTAGATTACATCCTCTTAAGAGTCTGATACTATGTTTGAATTTTCTAATGCTAGCACTGGTAAAAGGGCCTGATGCAGAAGAGGTACTCAGTAAATATTGGTTGAAAATATGGATAGGATTATAGAATTAAACTAGGTACTATTGGTCAAAATTGAGTCAGTATGTTTGACTCCCACAAGTCATACTGTATTTGTAAAGCAGAAGAAGGTAGAATTACGTCTGGTTTAGATTTCCCCAGACAAAAATTTGCTGAGCCAGGTTAATACTATGAATAGAAGGGGTAGGGGTGGTAAATCAGTGTTTTAAGGTGAACTGAAGCCACTGAAATAAGTTTTAAAGTTTCAATCTAAAGTTAAACTGTTCTTGCAAATAATGTTTCCCTTAAGTCCTAGGAGATTGAATACTTGCTAAATATCCTTTTACTACTTTCTGTCTACTCTGAATTCTTGCAACAGAAACTGTTAGATTGGTTTTAGGTTTTCAATGTGTTACTATTCTTAGCCATCCTAGTACTCAACTCAGCATCAGGGAAACCAGGGCAGGAAATAATAAATTGAGGTTAGTTTTTTTGAGCAGTGGTTTCAGAGAAGTGGTAGCTTTCCTCAAGATTCCTAGGGAAGACTCCTTCAATATAATCCTGTCATATAAGCTAATTTCTATTCCTCATATAAAGTTTTATTCTTAAGCCCTTGCTAATAAGGGTTCATAACATCAAATAGACTTAGATGTTTTAGTCATAAATGACAATAATTTAAGATCAAGTGTAGCTATGTTAGGAAGGAAAAGGAAAACAGAATCATCAGTTGAGAGCATCTACTTGCAGACAAATAGAAACTGCTGACCCAGGAGAATCATATTCATGAATGCCTTGGTACATGGAAGGACCAAGAACTAGAAAAAAGAAAAGAAAACATGATGGAAAAGTAGGTAAAGATGCTTCATGAAATTCCAGGTACATGATTTGAATTTATTTTTTATTTTAAAACAAGAATGAAAAAAACATTTGCCCAAAAAATATAGCATTGCATTCTCTCCTTTAAATTTCTAAATGTCAAACTTTGGAAAGTCCTGAAAAAAAATAGCACAATGTCACACTGGTTCTGCATCCTGGGTTCCCAAAGGCATCAATTTCACATAACTGAACAAAAAGTAGGCAATTCTACAATATGGGTATCTATCTTTGGGTTTCCTTTTATGTTTTATTTTATTGCATAGAAAACCAGTGGGTGATATAGAATCATAAGCCTAATATGAAAAGATGGTTAGCCTTTTAAGTATTTGTCATCATTCTGAGGTTAGAATTTTTCTTTAGTTAAGTCTCAGATCCAGGTTTCTCCTGTTTTTTCATAGGGATTATTATAGAACAACTAGAGTTTTAAACATCACTGAAGGAGGGGTATTCAGATTAGTTGTACTATAGGATTCTACTGCCCTACTGTTCAAAGAATCACCTTTTATTCATTGGTTTTCTAAGTGATTATACTATTCTGCCTGATTGCTGAAGTATTTTGTGGAAAAGGCTTTTGGGGAAAAAATACATCAAATAATTAGAAATTAAAATGCCATAAATCTTCAATAAAATATAACAAAGCCAAAGCTACCAACAACTTGACAAGTTAAAGCCAAGGAATGTAGTTATATCTTAAATATTAGGAACAAAAGTTGCTACAGATAAGATCAGGCAATGTGAGATGTCTCTGGATAAAACAAACACAAGATGTCTAGTGATTTAATAGATGAGATTACATGTTTGGAAAACAGTAGTATAGACCTAAAAAGGGGAAATACACTATGCTTGCGGATGAGAAGACTCAAGTAAAGATAGAGTCGCTCCCCAAATTAACTCAATATTTGATTTAATTCCAATAGAAAAGCCAATAGATGACTAACAGAACTTGACAATTTGAATTTAAAATTTGTATACAAAATACAAAGTCTCCCCAACCCTCAAAAAGCAAACTACAAAGCAAAATAACAAGATGAGGAACAAGACAAAGAATAACAGGATAGACTCATTTTAAAGGCTATTAATTAAAACTGTGATTTTTACCTAGTGACAAACAAATAGATTAATGGAACAGAGAAAAAGTCCAGGAAGGGACTAATACAATATAGAAGCTTAGTATCTGTCAACTCTAGCATTGGAGGTTAAGTGGAGAGAAGGCTCAAAGTTATATATGTGGGGGAAAATTGCAGTTCCTACCTTTCATACAATTTTGGGGGGGGATAACTTGGTTAAATATGCAGAGCAACTATAAAACATTTAGAAAAAGTATGAATTATAAGAGTAATGAAGCAGTCCTTAAACAAAATGGAAACATACTCAGTAAATGTGAACATATTAAAATGTATGACCACATTTCTGAAAAACTACCATAATGAAAATGAGAAGATATGTTATGTACTGGGAAAAACAAAATGTTTGTGCCATGTTCAACTAAAATAGTATTCTTATCTAAAATAGTTAGAATCTTTCTGTATGAAGGTGCCTGAGTGGTACAGTTGGTTAAGTGTCTGCCTTCAGCTCAGGTTATAATCCCAGGTCCTAGGATCAAGTCCACATCATGCTCCTTGCTCAGTGAAGAGCCTGCTTCTCCCTCTGCCTGTCTTTCACCTTGCTTGTTCTCTCTCTCTCTCTCAATGACAAATAAATAAATAAATAAACTTTTAAAAAATGAAGAATCTCTGTATGAAAGAGGTAAGAAATCCAGTGGGAACAAAAATGGACTTAAATGACTGAAGCAGCCACTTTATTGAACAAGAAACTCAAATGAACTGCCAGAATTGTCCAAAAGTAATGAAACCAAGATTTTAACTTAACAGTCACATTTGCTTCAGAGTCCCTAAAGACACCTTGTAGAAGCAGATGAAAATTTTCTGTTGAAAACCCCACATTATCCCAGGCCTCAAAGAATTCTGATGCATATAGTTGGCTGCTTATGGGGTGGATGAGGGGGTGGATCACAGAATACACAGAAAAACAAAGCTCAGAAGATAGTCATCAGAAACAAGACACATAATGATCAGAGCCTAAAAGTTATAGAGATTGGAATTACTCAATTGAAAAATAAAATGTTTATCTTTTTCAAGAAATTCACTGAGGCCTGAAAATATGAATGAGAAGCACAGACATATTATAAATGTTTAAGTACTTCTAGAATTAATGAAATAAAATAATTGAAATCACTCATTGATAGTACAGAAAGGATATAATCTGAGATGAAAAGTGTAAGGGGGAATAAAAAGCAAAAAAATAGCACATATGGACATATATAAATAAATATTGAGTGATCAAAATAATTAAAAAGTATTGTTCAAAAGAGGGAAAAGGAAATGGATTTACTTTAGGACATTAGTTATGTGTGTTAAGATATGACGCCTACCCACGAAAATAGAGTATATGTACATATAATTTATAAAATGTTAAAGGTAAAACACAATAAGAAAAAATAGGAAATCATTCTAAAGGCAAGAAAGAATTAAAAGAAAACTTTTTTTTTTAAGAGAAATATTGACAGAATGTAGAAAATGTCTAGGAAAACCTATGAAGTATTGGAATTTTTGCAAAGCACAGCAGTAAGGTGAAAACATTAGAAATAATGTCAGAAATAATCTAGGGCTAAAAGTGAGATGAAATTGCACAGGTCATTGTGATCACTCTTTCTCAAGTTGATGTTTTTGCAATAATAAAGGACACCTGTAAACAAGATCAAATCAATAGGGGAACATGTGCACTAACAGAGATGTTAGAATACAGTTTTTAATTATTAATTATTAATTTTATTATTAATTTTTATTGGGAAAGGGTGATGCACAAGAACAGATATGGGTTGGAAATAAGATGGATATTACTCAGGCTTCAAGTTCAGAACTGGGATCCACTATTATATCTTCCACTGATAAGGCTGTAGACAACATAAATAAGCAAAATATTTTTTTAATCTTCTTTGGCTTACAGGTGGAACTTGAAACCACCACTTCCAAGAGGTAACCTCAGAGGAACCTCTGTCTTGGTTTGGGGGAAAACATGACAGCTTCTTCTACTCTGACAGAACAGAGGTCTAAGGTGGCCTGAAGGAATGAAGATGAGTGGGAGGAGGGCTGAAGATTCTTTCTCCATTCTCCAACTCACTGTATTTCAGTCAAATTTTTCTTTTAATTTTCTTTTGTTTCCAGTGTGAGTTGGAACAGAGAAATTCTCAGAACCAAGAAATATGAAAACTCTTTGAGTGACTCTTACATATCAGATGAATGAGAAAAACCCACACTGAAATGGGTTAAAAAGGCTGAGACACCATCTTGCCATAAATTCAATGCCCAGAGCAGTGACACAATTGGAAAGGAACTCACTACTCCCAGCCACTGTTTGAGAAAATAAGGGTTTGGACTTAATGTCTAGTGCCCCAACATTTAAGACTTCTACCTGAGATATGGGCCCCCAGAACATCTAACTCTTAAAGTCCCTAGGACTGTGTCCATGAGACAAGGCTATAGCAACCAAAGAAATAGTTCTTAATGTATTCACAAGGTCTCACCATTGCTATCTTCCCAGGGATCAGTGCAGAGGCAGCAGACTGAAATGCCTAGTCTTCCTGTGAAAAAGGCTTATCCACAGATCTTAAAAGCTGTAGCCTGAGGGGCAGACTTCTAAATTAACTTCTATTGAGGGGTCAATTGTAATTATCTCCAGAAACCAGGGAGACCAGCAGAAGCAATCTTCGTACTCTTCCTCTGATCTACCCAGATCACTAGGTGTCTCTGTGAAAGGATCTTGTGCCCAACTTGTGACTGTCACCCAGAAGACACATCTTTTGATAGCCTGACTCTGGTGTCCAGCAGGGCATGTGTTCACAGGTTGAATGGAATTGCAGCAAACAAACATGTTCTTTTTTTTTTTTTTTTAAAGATTTTATTTATTTATTTGACAGAGAGAGATCACAAGTAGGCAGAGAGGTAGGCAGAGAGAAGGAGGAAGCAGGCTCCCTGCTGAGCAGAGAGCCCGATGCCGGACTCGAACCCAGGGCCCTGAGATCATGACCTGAGCCGAAGGCAGCGGCTTAACCCACTGAGTCACCCAAGCGCCCCAACAAACACGTTCTTAAGGAGCTATTCCCATAAGGCTCAGAATAGAGGGGAAAGGCATAAATATCCATCTCCAAGTCTTTTCCTGAAAGAGGTATATTTACACACTTTAAAAGCTGCTGCCCAAGGGTCTAGCTTCCAATCTGCCTGCATCTAGGTATGGACTGAGATCCTCCCTTTTGGGACAGTGACACATCTTGCCACACCCTCAATTACTGGAAGCCAGTAAGAACAAAGAAGGCTGCTTGGAAAATCACAAAGGTTTGAGAAAAAAATCAAGGGGGAGAGCAAGGTTGCATGCTAAGCTTCCTCTCCTCCACAAGTCCATTCCTTCAAGACTTGGAGAGGGCTGTTTATTTAATGCACAAAATCAAAACAGAGTCAAGGAATATGGAGGAACAGAGAAATATGTTTCAAATAAAAGAAAAAATAAAATCTCAGAAAAAGACCTTAAGGATATAATAATAAAGATTTCAAAATAATGGTCATAAAGATACTCAACAAGGTCAGGAGAAT
The DNA here is from genome assembly GCF_009829155.1 of Mustela erminea. Classification (NCBI taxonomy): domain Eukaryota; kingdom Metazoa; phylum Chordata; class Mammalia; order Carnivora; family Mustelidae; genus Mustela; species Mustela erminea. The sequence goes on along the minus strand of NC_045614.1, from coordinate 64,994,471 downwards.
AATACATTAACAAAGCAAGAGTTTCCACAGATAGAAAACATAAGAAAAGAACAAGTATAAAACAGAGATTAAGAAAATGACTGAAGGGGCACCTGGGTGGCTCAGTGGGCTCAGGTCACGATCTCAGGGTCCTGGGATCGAGTCCCTCATCAGGCTCTCTGCTCAGCAGAGAGCCTGCTTCTCTCTCTCTCTCTCTCTGCCTGCCTCTCTGCCTATTTGTGATCTCTCTCTGTCAAATAAATAAATAAAATATTTTTTTAAAAAAGAAAATGACTGGAAAATTCAACAGAAGTTTTCAAGATCAGCCTAGATAAAGTGAAAGAAAGGATCAGTAAATTCCAAGGCATGACAATGGAATTCATCCATAACAGAATGCAGAGTGAAAAAGAGTGAAGATAGCTTAAGGGACCTCTAGGAAAACATCAAGAGAACTAACACTCATGTTATATGGTCCCAGAAGGAGAAGAGAGAGAAAAAAGAACAGAAAGCTTATTTAAGTAAAGCTGAAAACTTCCCTAAGTGGGAGAATTAAACAGACATCAGGATCCAGGAACCCAAAGAGTTTCAAAAAAGATGGATCCAAAGAAACTCACACCAAGACCCATTATAATTAAAATTTCAAATTAAAGGAGATAATCTTAAAAGCAGCAAGAGAAAAACAATTGTTACTCACAAGGAAACTCCAAAAGACTATCAGATTTTTCAGGGGAAAAAAAAAGCAATAAATAAATAAATAAATAAATAAAATTAAAAAGACTTTTGTAAGCCAGAAAATATTGGCATGGTATAGTCAAAGTGTAGGAGCTTCGGAAGATGGCAGAATAGAAGGGCTCTGAGCTCACCCAGTCCCACATTTTCAAGTAAATATCATCCACATCAAAGTAAATGAATCAGAGAGTGATCTGAAGACTGCAGAATAAATTCTAAAGCTAAATACAGAGAAGAAGCAGCATCTGAAAGTTTAGAAAGGTCAGAAAGAGAGAAATTGACCACAGGTGATGAACAGGATGCTGTGGGCACAGAGAGCACAGAGAAATAGGCCCTCAGACCAGAGAACTCGCACAGGAAAGACAAATCCTCATCAGGATTTGCCTTGGAAACCAGAGGGTTGAATTCAGTGAGTTTATAAAACAAGTCTAACTTGGATCCTGGAGCTTTACAAATCAGCAGGCTCAACACTAAAAAACATTGATAGCTGGGTCACTGCCCTTAAAGAGACAGTAGACTGTACAAAGAGAGGCAACATAAAAATGGCTGTTTAGGGGCGCCTGGGTGGCTCAGTGGGTTAAGCCGCTGCCTTCGGCTCAGGTCATGATCTCAGGTCTTGGGATCGAGTCCTGCGTCAGGCTCTCTGCTCAGCAGGGAGCCTGCTTCCCTCTCTCTCTCTCTGCCTGCCTCTCCATCTACTTGTGATTTCTCTCTGTCAAATAAATAAATAAAATCTTTAAAAAAAAAATGCTGTTTACACAATGCTAGAGCAACAGGAGATAGATATATTCATGCTGATTTCAGACCTTACTGGAGGACTTCTCTAAAAAGGAAGGACCTGGCAGACACCATTCTCTTCCCACCCAGCATAAACAAAGAGGCTGCATGCAGTACAGAGATACTTCTTATCTAATGCTCTAACAGTGCTCAGTGCCAATGAGTTCTCCTGCACACTTCCCCACTCCAAGCCACCTAATTTTTGCCCTGGCCTCAAGGAAAATTTTGTTAAAGCCACACCCAAAACCTGCCTAGCCACTGCGTGCACAGCTACCATCACACCACATCCAGGCATGATGTCATGCTCAGTAACTACGAAAAGCCACTGTTGAACCATGCCTTCCACATCCTAGCCAACCTGAGTGCAGCCCCCAGCCACCGTGGCACTTCAGGGGATCCAGCATAGGATTAGTGGCTCAGCAAACACTTTGCTAACACTGCGACCCTCCTCCCAATTTCCCCAGCAGGCAGGCCCCCTCAAAGCTGGTCTGCTTGGGCCCCACTAACACCACAGAGACCAAGTATAGCCCATAACACGCAGAGAGTCAGAGCAGTACTAAAAGGTAAAATGACTGAGACATAACAGCAGGGTACAAACAGCATACATGGGATACTCTCCTGAAGTGCCAGGTTCTGGAGAGCAGGGGACACTGAACTACAGGGCACTCTAGGAACTCTTCTTCCTAAAGTCACTTCTTTCAAGAATAGAAGAACCCACTGACTTTCTTAATATACAGAAATGGACAAAGAGAGGCAGACAAAAGGAGAAGACAGAGAAATTTGTCCCAAATGGAAGACTAGGACAAGACCACTCCAGAGATTAAAGTAACCTGGTATAAGTAACAGGACTGGTAGAGAATTTAAAGCAATGATCATAAGGATACTCACTGGAGTTAAAAAAAGAGTGGAAGACATGAATGAGACCCTTAACACAGAGATAAAGAATAACACAGCAGAGATAAAGGACCAATAAATGAAATGAGAAACATGCTGGATGGAAAAAGCAGCAGGATGGAAGAAGCAGAGGAATGAATTAGTGACCTAGAAGACAGAATAATGGAAAGTATTCAAACTGAACAAAAGAGAGAAAATGAATTATGCAAAAGGTGAATAGATTTAGGAAACTCTGTGACTCCATCAAACATAATAACATTTGTATTATAGAAATCCCAAATGAAGATGAGAGAGAAAAGGGAGCAGAAATTTTATTTGAAGAAATTATAGCTGAAAACTTCCCTAATCTAGGGAAGAAAACAAACATCCAGATCCAGGAGGGACACAGAACTCCCATTAAAATCAACAAAAGCAGATTCACACCAAGGTATAGTGCAAATAAACTGGGAAAATGTAGTGATAAAGAAACTGTTTAAAGGTAGCAAGACAAAAATGGGACAATAACTTGCAAGGGAAAACCCATAAGGCTAATAGTAGATTTTTCAACAGAAACTTTGAAAGAAAGAAGAGAGTGACATGATCTATTCAAAGTGCTGAATGGGAAAATTCTGTAGTCAAGAACACTCTCTCCAGCAAGGCTATCATTCAGAATATAAGGGAACATAAAGTGTTTGCCCAAACAAACCAAATCTAAAGGCGTTCATGACCACTAAACAAACCCTGCAAGAAAGATTAAGGTGCACTCTTTGAGGGAAAAGGAGACATTGAAAATGACAGTATAAGGTGGGAAACACAAAAACAGTAAAAATCAATATATCTGTAAAAAATCATTCAGGGAACTCACAAAGTATATAAAATATAATGACATATAAGTAAATGTGGGGAGGAAAGGAGTAAAGAAAAAGCTCAAACTTGAATGATCATCAACTTAATACAGACTGCTATCTATAGAGGCCGGTTATATGCAAATATCATGGTAACTATATATTAAAACCCACTAATAAACATGTAAGGGATAAAGAGAAAGAAATCCAAATATATCACTAAAAAAATCTGTAAAAAAAAAAAACAACTTAAAATCTCTGAAAAGAGAGAAAGGTAAGAAAGAATCAGAGAAAATCTTCAGAAACAAATAATAAACAAATATAATATTTGTATTTGCTATTATTTTATCATTTTATTATTTATTATTAACAAATTAATAAAATGACAATAAATTCATGTCTATCAATAAATAATTTGAATGTAAATGTACTAAATCCTCCAATCAAAAGATATAGGGTAACAGAATGGATTAAAAAACAAGACCAATCCATACACTGCCTACAAGAGACTATTTTAAGGATTTCTAGGTGGCTCACTTAAGCCTCTATCCTTGGCTCAGGTCATGATTCCAGGGTCCTTGGATCAAATCCCACAACAGGGAGTCTGCTCCTCCTGTTTTTACTCTCTCTCTCTCTCTCTGACAAATAAATAAATAAAATCTGAAAAAAAAAAAAAGAGGGACTATTTTAGACCTAAAGACACCTACAGATTGAGAATGAGGGGATGGCTAAATATCTATCATGTAAATGGAGGTCAAAAGAAAGTTCAGTAGCTATTGGTATATTGGACAAAATAGACTTTTTTGTTTGTTTATTTAATTAATTATTTACTTATTTGACAGACGGAGATCACAAATAGGCAGAGAGAGAGATTGGAGGAAGCTGGCTCCCCGATGAGCAGAGAGCCTGATGCGGGGCTTGATCCCAAGACTCTGGGATCATGATCTGAGCCAAAGGCAGAGGTTTTAACCCACTGAGCCACCCAGGTGCGCCAATTTTAAACAAAGACTGTAACAAGAGACAAAGAAGGACACTAATAATAAAGGAGACAGTCCAACAAGAAGATATGACACTTGTAAATATTTATGCACCCAACATAAAATCACCCAAATACATAAAATAGTTAATAACAAACATAAAAGAGCTAATTGGTAATGATACAATACTATAGTGGATCTTAACACTCCACTTACATCAATGGACAGATCCTCTAAAGAGAAAATAAACAAGAAACAATTTCTTTGAATGACACACTGGAACAGATGGACATGACATATACTCAGAACATTCCATCCCACAACAGCAGAATGCACATTCTTTTCAAGTCCACAAGAACATTCTCCAGAACAGATCACATATTAGCCCACAAAATGAGCCTCAACAATTCAGATCAAAGTTATACCATGTGTCTATTCTGAGCACAATTCTATGAAACAAGAAGACAATCACAAGAAAAAATCTGGAAAGACCACATATACATGGAGGGTGAATAGCATGGTACTAAATAATGACTGTTTCAACCAGGAAATCAAAGAAGAAGTTAAAAAGGCCACGGAAACAAATGGAAATGTAAACAAAACAGTCAATACCTTTGGGATGCTGCAAAAGTGGTCCAAAGTGGAAAGTTTATGGCAATACAAACCTGTCTCAAACAACCTAACCTTACACTTAAAGGAACTAGAAAGAGAACAACAAATAAAACCTAAAACTAGCAGAAGTAAGCAAATAATAGAATAGATAAGAAAAAAAAATGATATAGAAACAAACAAACAAAAAAAGAAATGGAGCAGATAAATGAAACTAGGCAGTGATGCTTTGAGGAAAAAAAATCAATAAAATTGATAAAACAAATAAAACCTAAAACTAGCAGAAGTAAGCAAATAATAGAATAGATAAGAAAAAAAAATGATATAGAAACAAACAAACAAAAAAAGAAATGGAGCAGATAAATGAAACTAGGCAGTGATGCTTTGAGGAAAAAAAATCAATAAAATTGATAAAACTCTAGCCAGACTTCCTATGAAAAAAGAAAAAGTTTCAAAAATTAAAATCACAAATGAGAGAGTAGAAATAACAACCAATACCACAGAAATACAAATAATTACAAGACTATACCATGAAAAACCATAGGCCAACAAATTGAACAACCTGGAAAAAATGGATACATTAATTTCTATACATGTATAAACTACCAAAACTGAAACAGGAAGAAACAGAAAAGCTGAACGGACTGATAACCAGCAAAGATATTGAGCAGATCAAAAAATTCCCAATAAACAAATTCTAGGAACAGATGGCTTCACAGGTGAATTACCCCAAACATTTAAAAAAAAAAAAAAAGAGTACCTATTCCTCTCAAACTATTCTGAAAATTAGAAAAGGAAGGAAAACCTCCAAACTTATCCTCTAAGACCAGGATTACCCTGATACCAAAACTGGATAAATAATAAAGACAATAGCTACAGGCCAATATTCCTGATGAATAAGGATGAAAAATACTGAACAAAATACTAGCAAACCCAATCCAACAATATATAAAAAAGGTCATTCACCATGATCAAGTGGGATTTATCCCTGGGTGACAAGGGTGGCTCCATATTTGTAAATCAGTGTGATATATCACATCGATAAGTAAAAGGAAAACAGCCATTTGATTATCTAAGCAGACACAGAAAAAAATTTGATAAAGTACATCCATTCATGATAAAATCTCTCAACATTAGAGGGAACATATCACAACATAATAAAGGCCATCTATGAAAAACTCACAGTTATCATCATCCTGAATGGAGAAAACCTGTCAGCTTTCCTCTAAGGGCAGGAATAAGTCAAGGATGTGCACTCTCACCACTTCTACTCAGTATAGTAATGGAAGTCCTAGCTCCAGCAACCAGACACCAAAATGAATAAAAGGCATCCCACTTGGTAAGAAGAAAGAAAACTTTCACTCTTTTCAGATGACATGATGCTATATAGTGAAAACTAAAAAGGCTTCATCAAAAACTTGACAGAACTGATAAATGAATTTAGTAAAAATCACAGGATACAAAATCAATGTGTAGAAATCTGTTGCATTTCTATACACCAATAATGAAGAAATTAGAGATTAAGGAAATAATCCCATTTAAAATTGCACCATATAAGACACCTAGGAATAAACCTTAACAAAGAGAGAAAGACCTGTTCTCTGAACACTACAGAACACTGATGAAAGAAATTAAAGACAACACAAAGAAATGGAAAGAGACTCCATGTTCATGGATTGGAAGAACAAATATTGTTAAAATGTCTATACTTTATGGACATTGGGGAGGGTATGTGCTATAGTTAGTGCTGTGAAATGTGTAAACCTGAAGATTCTGTTGCGGCCGGCGCGACAAATCGAACAGGAACGTGAGGGTAAGAGGATGAAGAAAAGAACTCAAGAAGCAGAGAGATGGGGGCAGGAGGAGCACTGAGGAGGATGTCCAACAGTGCTAAGTTTACTCAAAGCATTAAGGCCATATATATAGTGATAATAGGAGAAGAAATACATCTGTGTCTAGTTAAACAACCACGAGTTCCCGTAATAAGTTTCACAATTGACTATAAGCAGACCTCGTGACTCCAAATGGCTGATGCCAGTACAATTGTTCTGTATTGATACAGCAAACCTGAAAGTAATTTATGGGCTGTAGTAGGGCAGCAAGGACCAGCCACGAACTTATGACCCCAACTGAATTGTTCTCATTTGTTTAGCAAGCGTGTGGGAAGTCACGTAGGCGAGCGCACAACACATAGCACAGACCCTTTCTCAGTGCTACTCAACTTTTCCCATCCTAAACCTTTTGTTAGGTTATTTGGACTCTAAAGGAGGCACAAGTCAGGGCCTGGTTTGGTCCTCGTCTCAAGCCTTATCATGGCCTCCCACAAGATTCATAGACCTGTACCCCTGGGGTAAATGATACATTATATGTTTATAAAAATAATCAAAAAAAATAAAATGTCTATACCACCCAATACAATCCATGCATTTAATGCTATCCCTGTCAAAATACCAACAGCATTTTTCACAGATAGCCAAAGTCATCCTAAAAAATAAAGCAAAGCTGGAGACATCACAATTCTGGACTTCAAGTTATATTACAAAGCTGTAAGTGAGCAGCACAGTATGATATTGGCAAAAAATAGACATACAGATCAATAGAACAAAATAGACAACCCAGAAATATATACCCAAAACTATATTAAGCTTCCACAAACCAACAAAGATAAGAAAGACATTGTCTTCAATAAATAGTGTTGGGAAAACTGGACAGTAACACATTAAAAAAAAACTGAATCACTTATTATAACATACACAAAAATGAATTCAAGTTCGATTAAAGGCCTAAATGTGAGCCCTGAAACCATAAAAGTCTTAGAAGAGAGAACCAGAAAAGAGAGCAGTAACATCTTTGACATGGGCTGTAGCAACTGATTTCTAGATATGTCTCCTGAGGCAAGGGAAACAAGAGCAAAAATAAACTATTGGGACTACATCAAAATGAAGAGCTTCTGCACAGTGAAGAAAACAATCAAGAAAATTAAAAGGTAACCTATGGAATGGGAAAAGATATTTGCAAATGACATATCTGATAAAAAGATTAATGTCCAAAATATATAAAGAACTTCTAAATTTCAACCCTCAAAAAACAAATAATCAAATTAAAATTGGGCAGAAGACATGAACAGCTGCTTGTTCAAGGAAGACACACAGGTGGCCAACAGACACAGGATGTTCATCATTACTTATCACCAGGAAAATAAAAATCCAAAGTACAATGAGATATCACTTCTCACATGCTAGAATGGCTAAAACCAACAACACAAGAATAAAACGTGTTGACAAGGATGTGGAGAAAAAGGAACACTTGTGTACTATTGTTGGGAATGCAAACTGGGACAGCCACTGTGGAAAACAGCATGGAGTTTCCTCAAATGAGTTCAAAATAGAACTTCCCTACAATCCAGCAATTAATGGCACTCCTGGGTATTTACCCAAAGAATACAATTCATTATGATTCCAAGGAATACATACACTCCAATGTTTATAGCAGCATTATCTATAATAGCTACATAGTGGAAGGAGCCCAAGTATCCATTCACTGATGAATAGATAAAAAAAGAAATTGTATATATATGATCTTACTCAGCCATAAACATAAAAATGAATGAAATCTTGGAATGACATGGATAGAGCTAAGGAGTATAATCCTAAGTGAAATAAATCAGACAGTGAAAGAATACCATATGACTTCACTGACATGTGGAAATTAAAAAACAAAATATATGAGCAAAGGAAAAAGAGAGAGAGAGAGAGAGTGAGGCAAACCCAGAAACAGACTCTTAACTATAGAGAACAAACTGATGGTTACCAAATGGGAAGGGGTGAGGGGGATGGACGAACTAGGTGACAGGGATTAGGAGCTCACTTGTGATGAGCACAGGGTGAGGTATGGAACTGTTGAATGACTATATTGCACACCTGAAACTAATGAAACACTGTTTCTTAAAAACAATGATGTACAATATGTTGGCTAATTGAACATAAAAAACACTCTGTATGTTAACTAACTGAAATCAATATAAAAATTAAAGTCAATAGAAGTTTGGCTCCTATCCTTCCACCAGGACTGGAAATTAGGAGTTCTATTTTCCTTGATCCTTACATTTCTAAAGGATGCTTCTAAAGTCCATGAGAAAGACGTTCCTGGGTTGTAAAAGTGGCAAGAGTTTTTTAAAAATTTATTTACAACAATTACCATTAGAGGTTTACAAAAAGAAAATGTGGTAAAAAAAGAGAAGTCTTATTTTCTTTATTTTCAACAGAAGAATTAAGCTTCTTTGTATTTGCTCTTACAATATCCAGTGGAATAAATATTTTCACCTAGTTCTTAAAGAATGTCTTGGGTTTCTTGGTCATTTGCAATTACATATAAAATTTAGAATCTTTTTGCCAGTTTTCACCAAAATATTGCATGAGCTTATGACTGGGATATGTTTGAAAATATACATCAAACTCACAGTTTAATAAAATTGAGTTATCTAAACAATGTATATGATCTGTTTCTGCAATTATTTTTTCCTTCTTTAATATATCTGAGTAACATTTTATGTATTTTTTCTTTTTAATCTTTAACAACTTTATTGAGTATTTTATGCATTTCTGTGTAATTTTCTTGTGAATTTTTTGCTAGCTTGTTGTCTCAATATTGGATATAGTTTTCTCTTTTTAATGGTCTTTTAATTTTTTTCTAATAGTTGGTCTGTAGAAAAACTATTTTTGTGTGTTTAACTCATTTTTAAATTCTAATTAATTACTTATTTTTCTAATACATAATCATAACATATGACTATGATTCATTTTACCGCTTCTTTTCTTTTCTGCATCTCATACATTTTACTTTTTTATCCTGATTTTTTCTTCAGCAGCCAAGACTTCACAATGTTGCAAGAAATGATCTCTTTCTTAATCTCACTGGAACTTATAAATGTTTAAAAATCTCCCACTATGACTGCGGATATGTCAATTTCTCCCATAAATTTTATAATTTTTTTCTTCCTATAATTTGACACTTTACAAACTGCAATTTGCTGTGTTGCCAGTGAGTTGAAATTCTTTATTAGGAAATATGCTGTTTTATATCTAAGACGATATTTTGCATTTACATTTGCTTCTGGCAGGAGGTCAAGTGTGCCAATTCTAGGTTACCCAGAAAGGGTCGGTCTCTCTGGTCTACTACCTTGCATTGTTTTGGGATCTGAACCAAAAGACTCCTCAAAAATACAATTTTATATTTTGATATCTTTGTTCCTACCATTTTATTTCTTTCTAAAAATTTTACTTCTTGTTTTCTTTGCTTGTTGTTTCATACACCTGCTCATATACCTGGGGATCCAAAGAGTTTGTGTAAGACACTCTCCTAGATCTCCTACTTGACTAGTTCGATGGGTGCTATATGGAGCAGGCCCAGCGTTGCACGGGCAGGCTGTTTTAACATCATCAGGCACAGAGTTGAACATCACAATGCTAGTGCACCAAATGTCAAAATGAGGAGTGTCCCCACTCCTACGCCCCAATGCATCAACATCCCTAGCTTTTTGCAGTCATTTGATTCAAGTTCCTTCTAGAAGAAACACCTGTCTTTTGTTTGTTTTTGCCAAAATGCCAAGGAGTCTGCTCTTTGAGAGGAGGTTGGGGATAATGGGGTAGCTGACTGATGCAGTGTGCTTTGTAGAAGATCTGCACACATCATCTTTGTTGTAATACTGCTGTACCTGCCTTGTTTATGTCCAGAGCTCCTCTAGGGTTTCTACAGCAAATATATTCCTATCTCTTCTGCCAGTTCCTCCCAATATATTATAGGTTGTGGCAATTCTGTTTATTATCTCTGTCAATCCTGAAACTGTTTTTAATCTTTAAAAATTCTCTTGTATGTGCTAACCCATTGGTGGCCTCTGGAGAATTCATTCTCTTGGCCATGGCTGGTTGCTTTAGCTTATCTCTGTACTTCGATTGCAGCGGGGCCTTAGTAAGAAAGGGGAAATTATGTATGCATCGGCTTCCTTTTTGAACCTGGAGTCTTCATGAAATATTTTTATTAATAGAATTGTAAAGTTAACCCCTAGTACTATTTTGTGAAGCGAAGCTCTTTGTTTTTATGCATAATTCTTATTTTAGATATTTTTTATTTTTAAATTTTTTAAAAAGATTTTATTTATTTATTTATTTACCAGAAAGAGATCAAGAAAAAGAGAGAGAACAAGTGATAGTACAAGCAGGGGTACTGGCAGGCAGAAGGAGAAGCAGGCTCCCCACTAAGCAAAGAGTGAGATGCAAGACTGGATCCCAGGATCCCAGGATCATGAACTGGGCTGAAGGCAGACACTTAACCAACTGAGCCACCCAGGTGACCCCAATCCTTAATTGAAGTTCTCATTTAGGGACTTTATTTCTACCTTAACATTGTATGGTGAGAACAGTAGCCCTTAACAGATATAATTTTATCTCTACCAAAGTATATGTTATCAAGCTCCCGATAATTGTTTCACCATAGTGTCAAATCAGTACTTCATGGGCCTTCAAGAGAGTGCTCTGGGAAACAAAAGTTTTAAATTTTATAGTACAATAATCAATTTTTAAAAATAAATTTTGGTGTCTTATTAAGAAACTTTTACTTAACCCGAGGTCACAAAGATTTTCTCTCATGTTTTCTTCTAGAAGTTGTATAATTGTTAAGTTTTACATTTAGGTCTGTGATCTCTTTTTTTTTTTTTAATTAATTTTTTATTTTTTATAAACATATATTTTTATCCCCAGGGGTACAGGTCTGTGAATCACCAGGTTTACACACTTCACAGCACTCACCAAAGCACATACCCTCCCCAATGTCCATAATCCCACCCCCTTCTCCCAAACCCCCTCCCCCCAGCAACCCTCAGTTTGTTTTGTGAGATTAAGAGTCACTTATGGTTTGTCTCCCTCCCAATCCCATCTTGTTTCATTTATTCTTCTCCTACCCACTTAAGCCCCCATGTTGCATCACCACTTCCTCATATCAGGGAGATCATATGATAGTTGTCTTTCTCTGCTTGACTTATTTCGCTAAGCATGATACGCTCTAGTTCCATCCATGTTGACGCAAATGGCAAGATTTCATTTCTTTTGATGGCTGCATAGTATTCCATTGTGTATATATACCACATCTTCTTGATCCACTCATCTGTTGATGGACATCTAGGTTCTTTCCATAGTTTGGCTATTGTGGACATTGCTGCTATAAACATTCGGGTGCACGTGCCCCTTTGGATCACTACGTTTGTATCTTTAGGGTAAATACCCAGTAGTGCAATTGCAGGGTCATAGGGAAGTTCTATTTTCAACATTTTGAGGAACCTCCATGCTGTTTTCCAGAGTGGCTGCACCAGCTTGCATTCCCACCAACAGTGTAGGAGGGTTCCCCTTTCTCCGCATCCTCGCCAGCATCTGTCATTTCCTGACTTGTTTATTTTAGCCATTCTGACTGGTGTGAGGTGAAATGACACCATAAAAATGAAAAGACAAAGTTGGGTGAGCCTGGTGGTGGGTATTATGGAGGGTATGTATTGCATGGAACACTGGGTGTGGTGCATAAACAATTAATTCTGGTACACTGAAAAGAAATTTAAAAAATAAAAAATTATAAAAAAAAAAAGAGAGTGCTCTGGGAAGTGTGGTAGAGTAGTTTCAAAGAGTTCATCAAGCTCTGTACTCCAAAAAATATGCGTGTTAATAAGAGAGAGCGAGGGGGCCTGGGGACAGAGAGAGGGGATGGGGGAGGTAGAATTGGAGCAAGATAAGCCTGATGAGCAAATCTTGACTGTGCCATTTGTTTGGGCAAATAACCCAAATAACCTCAAGAGGTTGTATATTTTCATCTCTGTTAAAAAGTGAGGATACTAAACCTCTTCAGACCAAGTGAAATTTATATAAAAATCATGGAGGAAAATACCTATAATTCTTAGAGGCACCCTGACATTTGAGATTTTTTTCTCATGCTATAATCATGCCTAACCTGAATTGAAAAACCTTGTTCCAAATCTTATTGTGTATGGTTTTTTATATTTATTTAATCCTCACAAAAACACTAAAAGGAACATACTAATATGATCTCTATTAAAGATGAAAACAAAACAAACATAAAACAACAAAAATGAGGCCCAGAAATATAAAGTAACTTGACCAAGTGTATAACTAGAACAGTGACCAAGCAGTCAGTCCTACGTAGAGGCCTGCTCCAGCCCTAGCCCTGCCTCCAAAACCACCCATCCAGAATCCTGGGGAAGGTCTAGGCTTGGCAGTAAGAACACAGATTTACTACTAACAGATACAAATAGAATGAAAACTAATACACTCATATGTAATCACTGGCAAAGACCTTATGCAGGACATTTTAGATTCCCCGTTTTGGTTGTATTTGTCACAGCAAAAAAAAGAAAAGAAGGGAGGAGGAACATGAGATATGCTCTCAGTACTTCCCAGTCCAGGTGTGGCTCAGGGACCTGCAGATTCAACATCACCTGAAAGCTTGTTAGAAATGCAAATTCTTGGGGCGCCTGGGTGGCTCAGTGGGTTAAGCCTCTGCCTTCGGCTCAGGTCATGATCCCAGGATCCTGGGATCGAGCCCCACATCGGGCTCTCTGCTCAGCGGGGAGCCTGCTTCCCCCTCTCTCTCTGCCTGCCTCTCTGCCTACTTGTGATCTCTGTCTGTCAAATAAATTAAAAAAAAAAAAAATGCAAATTCTTAGACTCCTCCCCAGACCTGCTGAATCAGAGGCAGCAGGGATGGAGCCCAGAATTAGATATTTCACAAGTTCCCCTGGTGATTTTTGTGCCCTGTAGTGTTTGAGAAAAACTGCTTTAAAGTTTGCAGCTACTCTCAAGTTCCCTGTAAGAATTTTACCTCCATCTTGTGAGTAGAGATGATTTGATCCATTTTACAATGGAGTAAGAGAGGGCACAGAGACGTGTATGCAGTAAATGTCCTCTTCATTTATCACTAAATATTTTTTCATCTGCACCTACCTAGTTGTGTGAAATTCTCATTCTTATGTTCTAATTCTCTCTTATTATTGTAAGATTTTTGTTTGTTTGTTTTCTGGGAGGAAGAGAGAACATATCAGGGAATTGTAAATAGGGTCAAGTAGTTGGGGAGAGAAGAAGGATACCCTGTATGAATATTGTTCATATGGAACATGGTGGCTCCTCATTCCCCTAGACCACCTGCCAGAACCTTCCCCACGTCCCCTCTGATTCCCAAAGTGATTATTTTTCTGGACTTTAGAGAACTGTGTTTTGGATTAACCCAATTTATACTAGAATTTTAAAAAAAAAGTTTTAGAATTTTCCCCTCTGTGTCTACTCCTTTGAGATGCCTAAAGGTGAAGATAGGTGAGTTGAGTATCTCCATGTTGCTGAATTGCAAATAATTTGTGCAAAGACAAGCACATTTTCTACTTTGGCCTACTTTTGAAAGCTGTAACTCCTAGAGGAGTGGGGAGGGGGAAGCTGGTTGGAAAAATAAGCTAATCCCACAGTTGCATTGAGAGGCAAGAGGCGTGTTCAGGATTCAAGCAATGCCATGGAGAGAGTCCCTGGATTTCCTGCAGAGAACCTTGTCAAAGAGACAGCAGAGGGTCAGCAATTATGTAATCAAGGCTAGCAGCTGAGGTCATTGCATTCAGTTATGTGTTCCCAAATCATGCCGTAAGTCTCTATATCCCCAATCATGGTAATATTAAAAGCAAACTTATATTGAGGGCTTGGTATAGGCCACGTGCTTTGAGCATGGCTAGAGCACAATCCTCTAAAGAAAGATATACCGTTGACCCTCAAATAACATGGAGGTTAGCGGCACAGATACCAGAGCAGTCAAAAGTCCTTGTGTAACTGTTGACTCCCCCAAGCATTGCTAATAGCCTGTAGATGGGAAGACTTATTTATAATATAAACAGTCAATACACACACATGTTTCATGTTCTATGTATTATATATACTGTATTCTTGCAATAAAGTAAGTCAGAGGAAAGAAAATATCAAGAAAAGCATAAAATACATTTACAGTATTGCACTGTGTTTATCAGAAACAAATATGCATGTAAGTGGACTCAGAGTTCAAACCCATGTGGTTCAAAGGTCAGCTGTATTGTTGTCCCCCTCTGTAGTTAAGGAAACTGAAGCCACAGAGGTTGACCGTCTACCCAAGGGCACGCAGTTGGTAAAGGATAATCTAGTATTTATAGATCTACATCTACATCTATATAATTTTTGGAGTGATTCTAGAGCTTGTGTTAACAATGCATGGCGTGTGTTCTCAGATCTCAGTGGTAAGTTTAGCCCTCAGATAGCCTAGGAGGGCAGTTGAGCATCTAAATATTATTCCTTTAAGCTAGTCCTTCTCAAACTTTATTGTGCATATGCGTCATTTGGGATCTTTAAATGCAGATTCCGTTCAGTGGGTCTGGATGGGGCTCAAGAAACTGCATCCCACTAACTCCCCAGTGACCCCAGCGCTGCCAGTCTCAAGCTTTGAAAAGGTGGCAAAGCGCTAAACAACAGTGAATTCTGTTATGCCGAGCAGCAGTGCGGAGGGTAGCTCTACAGCTCTACGTCTCTTGGCTTTGATTGGCTGGACACTTCCAGCTGCTGTGTATTACCCTTCAGGGGTCAGCTCCCTTAATTAATGAGCTACATCAACTGTTTCATCAATTTGCCCTCAGTGGATGGAATTACAAGAAAGAATCTCTTTGTCTCTCCCCGAGTTTTCTTCATGCTCCAGAGCTGGCTGTGAAATAGGTAATTTATGCCAGCAGTTACAGATTACACGTTTATTTAGCTAACTGAGTGCAATAACAAGACTCTGCAGGATGCCGCGTGGGTTTCCAGGTCTGTGGGGTGAGCTGACAATCTCTGTCCAGATGTAGCAACTAGGCAGGTTATTGGTGGTCTTCTTACATAACCCCAGATGGAAAAGCAATCAATCCTCATGATATCAAATGTGAGTCTGACCTCTTGGTGTCCTTTTCAAAGGATTTCTCATTCTTCTAGATTTTATTTCTGGGCACATAGGAGAAAGCTGAACTGTGTAATTAATTTGATAAGCTACACATGTCAGAGGCAGTAGCACCCCTGATTGCTTCCTTCCCCCTGTGTGGGAGTCAGGATGAAGACGATGTCTTCCGCTCTCTTGGTGTCGGCTGCTGCTGCTCTGAATTCGTCCTCTGGTAATCCCCAGCAGCATTTATTTTGCACTGATAAGGAGGGGAAATGAAACTATGGGAGTACCAGCTGATCCCTGGGACACTTTCTCCCTATCTCTCTAGGCCAAGCTCTAGGAGTTACACAATGCAACAAATAGCACCTGTAAGGTCTTTGCTTTTAATATAAGTAGGACAGAGTGACAACAAGGCATATCTCTGGTGGGGAGGCATTATTTGGGGCATGCGTGGTTTCTATGAGGCTTATAAAATTTAAAAATTATAAAATTATAAAAGGTGAGCTTTATAAAGAAGATTACCAAATCAGGTGCAGACCCTCTGGTGGGCCTGTGCAAGGGAGGGTCTCTGAAGTTTAAACATCATTAGCTTTCCAGCTGTTCACCTTTGCCTGTCTTATTGCTCTTTGATTTATCTTCGGCTCCAAGGCCTTGTTTTTTCATTACTTTTCTGTCACTCATGATGTCAGCTGAATATACTTTCATTGCTTGTCTCGTCACTTCATGGGTCCTTGTCTGTCCTGGTGGCTTTTTGGAACGATCACCCTCTGTATGGCCCAGAATGACTTCCTGAAGCGTCCCGTGGTTCCAGAGACCTTTTAGAAATCTGAATTTCTTCAGGTTTCATTATCTCACTCACTCTTCTGCCGGTAATTTTTTTCTGCTTTTTTTCTCCACTTTTCTCCACAAGCCTACGAATCAAGGGGAACATGTCTCATTTACTGCTGCAGATGGCCTTAGTGGAGTAATATTTAAATGGATAGCTTTCATTTCCACATTTCATTCTGCATTCAGCCAGGTATGTCCCATTATCTTCTGCTTTTTTTTTTTTAAGATTTTATTTATTTACTTTTGAGAGAGAGGGAGAGAGAGCAGCATGAGGGAAATGAGAGGGTTGGGGGGGAAAGCAGCCCCCCACTGAGCAGGGAGTGTGACATGGGACTCTATCCTAGGACCCTGGGATCATGACCTGAGCCAAAGGCAGATGCTTAACCAATTGAGCCACCCAGGAAACCCTATCTCCTGCTCTTATTCATTAGCTAACATGTATGTGGTTTCTAGTATGCGAAATGCTTGAGCATCCCCAGCACTGCATGTGCTATTATCTCTTTACATTTGTTATATGGCATTCAAAGAACAGTTACTCATGCTGATGAGCTTCTCCACGTCCCTTGTGGACCTAAATGAGAGTTTCCTGGCATATTCCCAGGAGTGGAGTCATGTCCTAAATAGTGCTAGATGCTTTCTTCCCCACCATGGTGATGCCAGTTTGTATTCCCACTGAGAGTGCAAGAGATATCACATATATACCTTATAGTATGTGATATCATTTTAGTTGTCTAATATCTGTCATTCTAGAAAGGGATCATTGGTATCTCTTTTAAAATAGTCCACTGTGTTTACTTTTTAATCCTTTTAACTTATTGAACTATAATAAACATACAAAAATATGTAGAACATTCCTTTTTTAAAAAAAGATAAACAAGATCTGTATTTATTGACAAGTGATCACAGTATGGGTTTTTTTGGCATTTTAAGTTTTTATTTAAATTCAGGTTAACATGTATTAGTTTCAGTGGTCTAATATAGTGATTCAATTCTATACATTAGTCAGTGCTTATCATAACCATACTCTTAATTCCCTGCACCTGTTTCACCCATCCCCATATCCATCCACGCCTCCACCTCCCCTCTGGAAACCATCAGTTTATTCTCTGTACCTGAGTCTGGTTTGGTTTTGTTTTGTCTTTTTTTTTTTCTTTGTTCATTTTGTTTTTTAAATTCCATATATGGGTGACATCATGTGGTATTCATCTTTCTCTGACTTATTTTACTTAGCATAATATGCTCTAGCTCCATCCATGTTGTTGCAAATGGAAAGATTCCATTCTTCTTTTATGGCTGAGTAACATTCCATATATATATATATATGTTCTAATCACAGGGTCCATCTATTGGTGGACACTGGGTTGCTTCTCAATCACATCGTGTTCCTTTTTTATCTTTCTGCTGTGCAAGGCATCCTTTAACAGTCCAGAAGTTACTCGTTTTAAATGTTACAAATGTCTTCTGCTGGCCTGTCTTAGGTCTTTAGGTGTTTCTAACGTATTAGGGCTACAATAAATGGGGAATAGGAGACATTTGTGTTTCAAAATAGTATAATTTGTGTTTCAAAAATAGTACAATCAATAAAAAGCCAGGGACCTGGTCTTTAAAGCAGAAAACTTTTCCACCCCATTATAATAAAAGGACTGAAAATTCCAGGCAGCAGATTATATAGAGTCTTATATTTCATAAAAGTAAAAAAGACCATCTTTATGGACTTTTCAGAAAAGCTAGGGAGAAAAACACGTTATTATACAAACTTCAGTCACTCCAATATAACACCTGTTGGTGTTGCTGTTCTTTTTCATGAAATAGTCTACTTGGCAAATATAATTGCTTTATTTTAATCCTATTGGTTTGCCTCTCTCTTCACTCAAGGGTCTCTGATTGACAGCTTGATGGCTGCTAAATGGGTTTTTTTCATAGAATTAGATCCAAGTGAGTCCACTAAATTAATTGAAAGGGCTGTGGATTTTAGACCACCTGTTCCTCAGCTGCCTTAAAGCTATAGGCATGTCAGACAGTCTACTGGGTTTAATTTACCTTATTTCTTGAAACCAAGCAATCAAATTTGTAGAATATAGAAGGAAAATGCAACATTTAATTGGAAACTGAGTAAAGACAAACGTCTTGGATTCCAGTGTCACTTCTACTCCAATGCTTACAATAAGCCATTATCCAATGAAAAACACTACAAACATTAATAATGTCAACAGCTGAAAATTACCGCAATGACCTCTAAGAAAGGAGAAATGCCTTCCATGGGCTCTAAAGAGTGGTATTTGAAGAGCCTGTGAGCAGCTCTCACTCGTATAGAAAGCTGTTAGGATGGAAATGCAGGCTGTACCACACAGCCAGCAGCCACTGAAAGTGATAGGGAGTAAAAGCAATTTCTGTTATTAAAGATTAAAGCCTGCGGAGCTCCTTGGGCTGGGCTCTTATTCCTTTAGGACACGCCCACAAGAGATAAGCACACCTGCCTTCAAAAGAGCCAGCCACACAGCTCCCAGATGCAGAAGGGATTGAAACAATTAGATAAACTGCAGGAGAAAGAACAGAAGAATTTCAAGAGTAGTTTGGTGCTTCAAGTGATTACATTCCAATTTTTTGACATTGCAAGAAGACAACAGCACCCCAAATGACACCTTTCCAGAAAGAAAATGGAAGTATATGTGGGTTCTCCCTTCCCCCACATATCTTAATTCCATAGAGGCAGAATTAACCTTTTAAGAAGAATAGCAGATGGAACCTTATTAGTGAGAAATAAGTGTTTGTTGAGTGAAGGGAATATTTCTTTCAACAAACCACAAATATGTCAGTCACAGATTTAGAAGATCAGCTTTATTTATTTATTTTTTAAGGTTTTATTTATTTATTTGACAGAGATCACAAGTAGGCAGAGAGGCAGGCAGAGAGAGAGGTGGGGGGAACAAGGCTCCCTGCTGAGCAGAGCCCGATGTGGGGTTCAATCCCAAGACTCTGAGATCGTGACCTGAGCTGACGGCAGAGGCTTACGCCACTGAGCCACCCAGGCGCCCCAGAAGATCAGCTTTATGGATGGACGTGAAACTGAAAGTTTTCTTCTGTTTACTGCCCTTCCTGTAGATGCCATTCTTTATTTTCTGTGACTTTCAACAAGCCTGAATACTAAATTTCAAAAACTTAAATTTGTGTATGGTAATTAGTTTATAGACTGAGAATTACCTTGCTTTCTGTATTTGGAATATGGATCCTGAAACTGTGATAATCTTTGTGTTTTTTTTTTAGCTTTTTACACTCTTAAAATGGGAGACTGTTGAAATATTTGTGTGTAACTAACACATTAGCTGTGACACTCTAGGTGTGGCATACTCATTCCGGTGGAGAAAACTGATATCACCTACTGCAGGAAGCCCACTCTTACTTGAAGGTGGAATTGCCCAGGAGCCAAGAGCCCCTCTATCTGAAATGGCTAGAATAAGAAATTAAGAAGGATTTCAATTTCATTTTTAAAAAATTTACTGTGCTAAAACATATATAACAAATTTTCCATTTTAACCATCTTTGAAGTATACTATTCAGTGACATTAATTACACTCACTTTGTGGTATACCTATCACCATCATGTGTTTCCAAAACTTTTCTATCATCCCAAACAAACTCTGTACCCACTAAGCAATAATTCCATTTGCCCTCTTCCTTGCGCCTGGAAACCTCGAATATACTTTGGTCTCAGAATGTACCTATACTAGATATTTTATGCAAGTGGAGTCATACAATATCTGTCCTTTTGTGTCTGGCTTATTTCACTTAGTAAATGATGAAAATCAGAGAGTTGATGTATCAAGGTATATTGATATCCCTCAAGGAGATAATACTTCTGCTATTTTCTGCTTATCAGAGAAGAGAGAAGAAAGCATTTTCCTGATCCATAGTTACATATCTTATACCAGGACCATGTAGATTTGCTTAAGTCAAGATATGTCCTAGAACAATGCCCACTCTTTGGAATTAACTCGTGATTAAACTTTCAGCTACCTTTATTGTTCAAGATCTTATGACTAACCAGTCCATAACATTGGTGTTTTTAATAAGCACTTGAAAGGTACCATTCTTGTCTGCGACTCATTTGGGTACTAGATACCATATCGGTCAGAGATCAGTTATAGTTTAAGCAGATACAGAATGTAATTCACAGACTAGATTTACAAAACTGTTGGAAGAGCCAGGAGAGCAGTCTCCAGGCTGGGCCTCTTGGGATGACTATGAAAACAAGTTAGAGCACTGACTCATAAAGAAAAGTGCTTCCTTTGCCTCAGCCAGGAAACTGCCAATTTGTAAGAACAAAACTTAGTTGAAATATGAGAAACAGAAAGCTACTCCCAGACATTAATTTTAGAAACATATCACCTTATTTGTGATCTGGAATATCAGAAATTGCAACAAAATTCATCTTCTAGGCCAGGATATTCCCATTGTAAGTTGTACCGGTGAAATAGACATCTAGCATACTGTCTCCTTATTTACCTTCAATTTCAAGTTAAAGCAAGCCTTTCCAACTGATGGAAACTAAATTCTATCCAGACTCCTAGCTATAAGGACAAGTATAGCTTTTATTTTTCTGTTCTCTGCAGTATAGGAATTTATTCTAGAAGGCTGGAGCACGTATTGAGTAAATGGATCTACCATATTTTCAGAGATGGCAACTCTAATCCAATATATGTTTTAAAACAATTTCTCCCTGATATGAGGAAGTGGTGATGCAACATGGGGGCTTAAGTGGGTAGGAGAAGAATAAATGAAACAAGATGGGATTGGGAGGGAGACAAACCATAAGTGACTCTTAATCTCACAAAACAAACTGAGGGTTGCTGGGGGGAGGGGGTTTGGGAGAAGGGGGTGGGATTATGGACATTGGGGAGGGTATGCGCTTTGGTGAGTGCTGTGAAGTGTGTAAACCTGGTGATTCACAGACCTGTACCCCTGGGGATAAAAACATATGTTTATAAAAAAATAAAAAATTATAATAAAAAAAAAACAATTTCTTAACACAAAAAGGTGAACTTTTTCAGTGTTTGAACATAATTAAATACTAGCCAGACTCTGATCATAATAAGATAATACATGCAAAAATGGACCCTAATGAAACCTGATAAAGGTATTATCAAAAGCTACAGGAGTGACTTTGTTATTATTTAATCATTGCTTCAAAAATAGGTTACTTTTGGGGCGCCTGGGTGGCTCAGTGGATTAAGCCGCTGCCTTCAGCTCAGGTCATGATCTTAGGGTCCTGGGAATGAGCCCCGCATCTGCCTCAGCATCCCTGCTAAGCAGAGAGCCTGTTTCCCCTTCTCTCTCTGCCTACTTGTGATTTCTCTCTCTCTGTCAAATAAATAAATTTTAAAAATCTTAAAATAGGTTACTATTACCTAATATTGTCTCAAAAGGCATTAAGCTATTGTGTTGCAAATGACATATCTGATAAAGGATTAGTTCCAAAATATATAAAGAAGTTATCAAACTCAACACGCAAAAAATAATCCAGTTAAAAATGGAAGAAGACATGAATAGACTTTTCTCCAAAGAAGACATCCAGATGGCCAACAGACACATGAAAAGATGCTCAACATCACTCTTCATCAGGGAAATACAAATCCAAACTACAATGAGATATCACCTCACACCTGTCAGAGCTAAAATCAACACCACAAGAAGCAACAGGTGTTGGCAGAATGTGGAGAAAACAAACCCTCTTGCAGTGTTGATGGGAAGGCAAACTGGCGTAGCCACTGTGGAAAACCATATGGAGGTTCCTCAAGAAGTTGAAAATGGAACTATCCTATGATCTAGCCATCATACTACCAGGTATTTATCCAAAGACTATAAAAATACTAATTTGAAGCAGTACATGAACCTAGATGTTCATAGCTGTATTATCTACAATTAACCAAATTATGGAAACAGCTCAAGCTTTCATTGATTGATGAATGTATAAAAGAGATGTGGTATAAAAATGCAATGGAATATTATTCAGCCACAAAAAGAGTGAAATCTTGTTATTTGCAATGATGTGGGTAGAACTAGAGAGTATTATGTTAAGTGAAATAAGTCAGCCTAAGAAAGACAAATACCATATGATCTCATATGTGGAATTTAAGAAACAAACAAACAAACAAAAACACAAAAAAAGAGTGAGAGGCAAACCAAGAGACAGACTCTTAACTATAGAGAATAGAAAGTGGGTTACCAGAGGGGAGGTGGGTGGAGGATGGTTTAAATAGATGATGAGGATTAAGGAATGCACTTGTCATGATGGTGTTACTGGAAGTGCTGAATCACTATATATACACTTGAACTAATATTAAACTGTGTTAACTGGAATATACAGAAATACTTTAAAAAATTAAAAGCAATATTGGAAACAAATAGCAGATAGAAATATACAAATTTTCAGTTGGTTGGGCATGGTTGTTAAGAAAGAAGTAGGAGGCTTAGGGTCTGAGATTTACATTTAATTGACTATCTTTGGATATCTCCACCCACTAGTCCCAGGTGAGATTTCAGGAAGCAGAGGGAATAGGTTTGGTAATTGAGCATTACTTTCTGTGTCTATCTCAACTGGTCAGATAAGAACCTAGTCACAGTCATTTCTTGGATTAAAAAGTCACTATCACTCCTAACTTATAAAAGATACAAAACACAGATAACTGGGTAAAGCATAGTGCCCATTTTTATGAGTATATAAATTGTTAGAGATACTCAGTCTGAACTCTGTGTACCAGTCTAGCTCAGTATAGCTTTTCCTGAGTTCAATTCACATTATTTGGGATTTGTCTTCGAGCTAAACCAGCTTCCAACAATTGTTTTATTTCAAGTTAAGTATCTTGGAATAACCCGTTCCATGTCTGTTTCATTTGTCTGCTTATTAATTTGTTTTTTTTTTTTCATTCATCTGTTATTCAGGTCCATTGAATTGTGAATGGCACTAATAGAATGAAAGATGAGTGAGACAACCCTTCCCCACAAAAGACTTACATTCTGGTAAGTTATATCTAAACAAAGTAATGCCCATAACTGTATAAAATAGTAAAATAAGTCTCTCCTTAACACATTCTATCCATCTGCTCTTCCAAATATTGCTATAGGATACCTCTTGTATTTCTTTTCTCTCAAATCTTCCTTACCCTGCATTCTTTATTTTTCTGCTTACTGGCACTGCCACGATTTTGAATGTAACCTTGGAATTGGCATCATGAGCTGATAACAAGAATGTATTTCCTATACTGTTTTAAAAAGCATCTTTTTCCAGCTGAATTGTCTCTCTCAGTTTGTATGAACATTCAGAAAAATAATTGTTTAATTTTAGTTAAAAATGCCACATGCAGTATATTCTCATGATATTTGTGTAGTGGCAGCTTTTCAGTGAAAATGGAGACTTGGGAATTTTCATTTCAGAATAAAATAAAAACTAGGCAAGTACAGTATTGCATTAGACAATGAAAAATATTGAGAATATTTGGTAGAAAATAGGGAATATTAATATCAGTATTAAAGCAATATAAATATTTAAGTTTGGGTTGCAAGATTCTGTAAATACTACCAGGGTATTTCATGGATTAGGATCTGAAGATATGGATGCTTCTGGGGCCCAGTGCTGGTCAGGGAGGATTGCATAGATTTTTGAGTTGTTTTTTTCCTGTCTGTGACTACAAGGGTCCAGGATGCCAGAAGCTCCTGATAGTTCATGCTGCTTTCCATGGTCCACCATCCATGTTGCAGTTTCCAGGCTGTGCTGACACAAGCCAAGTCAGCTCTCCATAATATCAACACCTTAGTGCCATGCAGTTCCAGAAATCTTCTCCAACATTCTGATCCTAAAATGTGAACACTGAAGTGCTGACATGTGTTGTAGCAAATGAGAACCAACTGGTTCTAACTCCTAATTAGCCCTATAGGAGGACAGAGAAGCTCCTTTAAAAAAAAAAAAAAAAAAATTCTTATTTTTTTAGGTTCACCATCTCTCAGAAAACAAAACAATACAAAACAAAGCTAAAGCAGTTTCACTGGGCTGATAAGGACAAGGTGTCACAGAGTCTTGGCACTCTATACATTGTGATTGCTTGCAAATTTGCTTTTGCCCATTTATCCCACCTCCAGTGCCCCAGTTCAAGCTTTCATCATTTCTACTCTGGACTGTCACTGCTGCTACCTTCTCATTCTTCTTCCATCCTCCAAACCAAATTGACAGAACAGTCTTTCTAAAGTATTTATGTTGGATCATCTATGGCTCCCCATTACCACGGGGATAGCATTCAAATTCCTCCAGGTGGAATCCAAGCCCTGCTATCTTAACCTCCTCTCCTCCTCTTCCCAGATCTTGATTCTGAATGGACAGAGCCTTCTTTTCCTCTTCATGCATAGCTTCTGTTCACCTCTTGGGCCTTAGGCTGTAAACCACCATTATAGGTAAGTCTTTCTCTCTGAGTCACTAGCAGATAGATTAGGCCTCCCTGCTACATGCTGATTTACCCCCACGCTAATTATTCTCTCACATGCATATTTATTTTAAATAAATGAGCATCCCTTGCATAGAAATTGTCTGGACTTGTCTGGAACGTAGGAGCTATTCACCATTTTGATGGAAGACTTCAAGCTGCCTAATTATAATAATAGTATAAATATTAATAACGTTTAAATATAATTGCTATAAATATTGATTATAATAAATATAATAAAAGTACATTGATAACATAGTAACGAACAAATGGTGGCACTGAGCTGCCACCATTTTCTCCACTAAATGATTTACCCAAAAGAATATGTGTCTTCATAAAGAATCATAATTTAGGAAAATGTTAAGCTGGAGAAAAGGCATGTTTTCATCTTTTACATTTCTGAATGACAGAGTATTAGAAGATTCTATTTATTTGAAATTCATAGAATCTGACACGTTAGTATCCTTTGGGACTGCTATGTTTAATGGATACAATAAGAATAGTTAATTCTCTCCTTCATGTATAAGTTTTTATGAATGCATTTACAGCAGTGTTACCTAATTAGATTAAATTTATCTCCCTAAAATCTGATCAGTATTTTCATTTGGATCTCAAGTAGTTTTAAACTAAGACATACACATAAAAATTAAGCACAACATAAAATATTTTTACTCAAATTTCACTTATTCCAATCAAATGGATGTCTGTTGGGACATTTAATTGTGTTTAAGCCTCTGACATTACCAGCTACATTTCGTCAATGAAGCCAATCCTAGTGTTGACTGAACAACTTCAATGTTCCCTACATATTTTTGTATGAGAAGATATTTGTTAAATTTACTTTTTTAGAGTTGAAACTCTTCAAGATAAGGAAGCTTTGAGCATTGCTGTCGCGGGTATAGTTTATGAGCACAGTGCTCAGGATGAACACCAATGAAGGTCACTGGGTCCAATCTGGACTTTGGACAGAAGCATCATGGCCTCCATTTTCTCAGATTTTGTGGACACGTGTCCTTGGGCTGAGATAGATGGATATGGTGTGGGGCTGTGCTCCAGCCAAGAGTCCTATACTTTTGTGTGCAACAAACATAAAAGCATTGCATGAGTGCTATGAACACTGGGACATGGATACTGAGGTCAGGCATGGATGGTTTAGGGCAGTACTGAGAAATGCTAGACTCTCTCACATGGAGAACTTGGGAGCTGTGGTACTGTAGGAATTGAGTCTTGTCACTGCCCTTCCCTCTTGGGAAAGCCCAGCACACTCATATTAGTAGACAACCTGACAGGTGAATCCTGAGGCAACTCATTGCAAATTCTGGCAATTGTCTCCATGTATGTATTCTTTGTTCATAAACTCCTGTTTTCATGATGACTGAGTTGAGACTGAGCTCAAAATACCTTTTTTTCTTGGGGCACCTGGATGGCTCAGTGGGTTGAACCTCTGCCTTCGGCACAGGTCATGATCTCAGGGTCCTGGGATCAAGCACCGCATCGGGCTCTCTGCTCAGTGGGGAGCCTGCTTCCTCCTCCTCTCTCTCTGCCTGCCTCTCCACCTACTTGAGACTGAAATAAATACTATCTTAAAAAAAAAAAATACCTTTTTTTCTTTAAGATCCCGAATATATAGTTGCCTAGAAACTTGTTAACAACCAATTAGGTGAAATTGGTCTTTAAGTGATGATCCTCTAGATGAAGACAGGAATGAAAAAAGGCAAAGCAAGTAATCTTTTTGCAAATACTGGCTCACACTTGCTACATTTTCTATTCCTGTGATACCCCTATAAAATAGGTACTACAGGCCCGCTTATAAAACTAGGAAAAGGAAAATCATATTAAATAAGTGGTCCAATGCCTCATTACTAATATAAGGCCATCTTGTTTGAATCCAAACCCCATTTTGGGGGGCGAATTTTCTGTGGCTCCCTTCAGAGTTATCATATACAACAGCTTGTTTTTATGACAACTATGTAAAATGTTAGTGTATATGATTCAGTGTTCTCTTTAGGCCCAAGATAATGTGCTGGTTACTTTTTTCTCTCTCACCCCATCTTACCATTCACTTGTTTTCAGTGGAGTCTCTACTCAAATTCTAATTAAACCACAAATCAGGGTTTTTCAAACTTTCTAAGATTAGTGGAATCCATTTTAAAATTAAAGTCTAAATCAGAAGTCCAAAATGTAAAAATGACTGAAGAGGAATTTTTCTGGTTAATCTGAGGTGAGGACTCCAGAGCCCTACCTTTTCCTCAAATACAAAGTGTCCTTGATCATGTTTTGGAATATTGGTGCTTCATAGAAGAGGGAATTTGAAAACAACTGCTTCAGTGAGGAAATGTGCTATAGGAAACAAATAAGCATGTCCAGCTGTGAGTTTTTTGGTTTCCCAGAAATTCTGTCTTGGACAGAAGGCCATGCCCTGTAGGAGAAGTGATGGTGGTTCACATCTGTTCAACTGCTACAGCAGCAAATGAAGGGCAATATTTTCTCCAATGTTTCTACTCTCAATATGGGAGAATCACCTCATTACCCCTGGATGCCTGTTACTGCTACTCAATTGTATAGTGTACAAATGATTGTATCATAAAAATTATGCTCTCTATATGTTATGTTGAAATTGAACTAACCTCACCCTTAAAATAAACTCTTAGGAAATCACATGGATTTGCAGTTTGACTCCATTTGTCTCCCTGATCTATTAAGGGTGCATTTATCATCAAACGCACTTAAAATAACTTACTGCCATTTGCTTGCATCAGTGCAGGTGACCAAGGTGCTGACATTATTTGGGGAATCTCATCATGAGGCAGAGACTCTATGGGCACACAGGAGGCTAGCAAAGAATCTCTGAAAAGGGAAGAAAAGATATCCTGCAGATGGCAGAAATCAAAGCAGAAAATGCAATCACTGGATACGTTACCCTTTGTAACAGCATTTCTGCAAATGTAAGATAGCAAATACTGCTCCTCTGTCTGGCAACAACAAGGAGTATCCTACTAGTGTCTACATTTCATCTTACATCAATGGGTTTTACTTACTGAACTCATTCCTAGAGCCTATAATGGAAATAAATGTTGTGATTATCCTTATTATTTGAAGGTTAGAAAAAACAAGAATTTTATGACACTGTTATTGCCCTGACTCCAATTTGTTATATGAAATATAGCAAAAATATGCAACCCTTCAATTTGGTGGGTCAATCAGATAGTCTTTTCAGAGACTGTAATGTCAGATGTCCTCTTGCGGGTCCTTCAGCCATTACGCCCATACACCTTTTTCTTCCCCTTTAAAACTTCACCCAGAGCAATAAAACAAATTGGGCCTTCTGTTCCTCCTAAAAATCATCCAGTTTCTTCTTTCAGAGCCAATAACAAGCTATCTCAACTCATTCTCCACGTCACCACCTTCAGTCTATAATCTGAACCCTGGCATCTCTTTCTACTATCATATACTTCTCCGTTTCTGAATAAGAGCAGAGAACACTACAGAAGGAAGTCATGGGTACCTTGGGATTTCACACTGTTGTGGGTGAACCTAAACTTGCTCAGAATCCATGAAGTAATGTTAGAAGCATCAGTGAAGAGAGAAGAAACCATATCGAGAAAAAGAGTCTACCTGAGTCATATATTCTGAGTTGGAAACTAGGCAAACCAGGAAAACTCTGGAAAGAAGCAATGAGCATGAAACCTGAAATATAATGTGGGATTTCTCTACCATTTTTTAAAATATTTTTATTTTTTTCTGGTCTGGTGTCTCTTCTTCTGACAAGGGCAGTAATCCCATCATAGGACTCCACCTCTCATGACCTGTCCTACTCATGCCATCACACTGGGGATTGGAGCTTCAACATAAGAATTTTCTGGGGACATATTCAGTCCCTGACACTCTAACATTTTACAATCTATTTAATAATGCAGAAGCTGTAAAAAAAAAAGGAAATAACAAAACCTCCCTCAAAAATCTAGTACAAGGCTGCTGTGATCGTAAATGAGATGTTGTAGAAAACTGTGTTTAGATTGGTGTCTCATACACAAGAGAAGAAAAAAATTTGTTCCCTATGTATCACATAGCTATTTCTTAAAGAAGTAATTACAACCTATAAAGCCTATGGAAGTGTACATGTAGTATCCAGATGATGGAGTGAGTGGGCCCATCTCTGCCAATGTTGGTTCAGCTCTCAGTTCTTTACCTGGAGTGGTCTTTAATAGAAGAATCTATCCCCAGAAGATGCCACCATGATGTCAAGGCATTTGGATACTAAGACATTTGGATACATGTGATCACTTATAAGCATCATATTTTAGAAAGATTATTGATAGATATGGGAATTTCTGTAGGAAGATGATCAGGTTAGGAACCGTCTGGAAGCTATGGGTGAACCATGGAAGGAATGGGTGAACCAAAATACCACAAGTAAAGTTTATATATTTAGCAATTAAATTTATAAGAATCCCAGTACAATCAGAATCTCAGATAAACAATAAAAGATATTATAGTACAAGTATGCTCCATGCACTATTTATGGCCTATTCATACTAACGGAGTATTCCTTGTTGCTCCATCTTTCAAACCCAACCCTTTTACTTTCCCTGTATTTTACCTGGCTATCCTAGCAATAGGAGTTTGGAGTCTCTTTTTGGAGACAGCACTTATATATGAGACAGAGATGTAACATCACAGTCATAAACACATATGTATATTTTTACTTAAACAATATGAATTGCTGGGTATACAAATTTCTCAGTGAGCTATAGGAAAGAAATAAGTGGAATTATGTGGTGATAATTCCCCTATTTTTTAATAAAGAAAGTCACCTACACTAATGTAAGTAAGCATTAAGTAAGAGTAAAGTAAGAGTAAATATTACTACTAAGTTTCCTAATATCTGTAGCTGTTAGGCTATGGTAATCTTAAGATTCCTAGAGGTAAACTTGGGATCCTGGCTTCCCAAGTCCACTGTGTTTGCTATAGTCTGTTCCCATCTCCTACCCTGCTGACTCAAGTTGGGTGCACTACTCAGGTCATTCTCTGGATGCTTTTAATGGTTTCCCAGTGCAGTGAGTGCTAGGCTATCTGCCTTTTCTTCATAAAGACATGAAGGAGTACTTCATGGAAATTCCCTTTCATTTCTGGGATAATAATACCTTCTCAATTTTTCAACTAACATATGGTTTTTCATGAATATATTATAGGTCACATCAATACATATTTCCAAATATGGTAATTAAATTAGCCACCAGCAAAGGAATACTTGACTCTATTTCACAAATTCTATTTGGGATAAAGCCCACACAGTTTGGATTTCTTCCAACCTTCATTATAAAGGAAAGAAACTGGAGAGGCATCTTATTCAAGGAAACTAAAGGAGCTACCTGCCTGAGCTGGCATTGGGCTGCCACAGTAAGGACTAAAAATAAACTCAAATTGCAAAATAAAACTTGGGTAAACTAAATATTTCCTTTCTCAACTTATCTGGATCTGCAACATTCAGAGGGATCCACACAGAACAACTTTCAAGATTAAGCCAGACCTCTTTGTCTCAGGAAGGGTAACCAGGGTAACAAAAATCATATTACTCCAACATGATGAAGTGAGGTGGGCAACAGAGTCCCTCCCTCAAAAGCAATAAGAGAGTTGGGCAAACTCAAAACCAACCATTTCAGTGTTCTGCAAATTGACCAAAGACATGGAACAAACCAAGATGTATTCATTCATGAAACTATGAACTTCTGATAAGAACACAGCATCTTGGGGAACCCAGGTGGTTCACTCCATTAAGCCTTGGACTCTTGATTTTGGCTCAAGTCATGATCTCAGGGTTGTACAATGGAGCCCCACATTGGGCTCTCCAGTGGGCATGAAGCCTGCTTAAGATTCTCTCTTCCTCTCCCTCTACTCCTCCCCCATCCCTCTCTTAAAAAAACAACGATTAAAAACAAAACAAAACAAAAAACCTGCCTCATTGCCCCCTCACCACTGACTCCCCACCCCTGACTCAGTGTGGTCTTTCAATGAGGGCAGGGCAGGCAGTGAACACTAGTTGCTTTCTTTCCACTGTTGAAGGGTGTCCCTTAAGTTGGACATTGTTAGTGGCAAGGAAACAAAACCAGCAATGCTATTAACCTGAAGTTATGGTTCTGTTTGGGACCTGGAAAGAAATAGCCGACTAGCCGGGGATTAATAGTTAGTTCTGGGGCTTAAGACAACCAGAGGACTTGAAGACTCTCCACTCATTGTGGGTTAAGCAGCAGCTATGTGTGTGCACAGCAGAGTCTTGAACTGCTGGAAGGGGTAATTGCAAACAGGCCTGGGGAAATTTTCTGAGGTGAAGAAAACTGGAATTGTACCGATGTTTGCACAATTCTATAAATTTACTAGTACTAAATGAATTTAACATTTATAATAAATGAATTTTATATAATTTATATCTAAATAAAACTATAAAGAATTCATATGACTTGTTAAAAAAAACACAATTCAAACGGAAGGACCCAATCCATGTATCTGGATAGTAAATGAATCTGAAGAAAAGATATTAATAAGATAGGCTTTACTCAAAAGAATTTAATTTAATAGATACATTAATTTTTAAAGTATTATAAAAACTATTAATTTTAAAAAGTAGTACGTAATAGAAATTCAAGAATAGTACTGTCAAATACAACTTTTTGCAGTGATGGAAATATATAGGTATTCAGATCAATATCTGGGCTCCAATTCACATAGGGCTTTTGAGTACTTAAAATGTAGCTAATGTAAATGAGAAAGTGAGTTTTTCATTCTATTCCACTATAGTTAATTTAAGTTTAAGTCATCTTTGGCTGGTGGTTACTTTATGGGACAGCAAAAGTCTAGAAAGGTTTGTATGTGCAAACAAAATTTTATTTATGGGAAATGGTCATTTCAAAATAATGGGAAAGTAATGTATAATACAAAGCATCTTTTAAGGCTTCCAACTCAAGAAATGCAAAATAAGATAATGTGATACTATTTTACACAATTAAATTGGCAAAAGAAAAAAATATCACCCATTAGTAGATAGATTGTTTGCTAATGGATGGAGGAACTTAGGAACTTGATTTTTAAGATGCTTCTAATTGAATTATCAAGGAATCTGGTTTCTGGGAGAAAATTGTTGCACATATCAAATAATTTAAAAGTATGCACATAGTTGACTGAGAAATTCCACTTGTAAGAAATAGCCCTGAGAAAACAATTTAAAATGAGCACAAGTATGCTCAGTACTTGTGATTACAATAACAAAATACTAGTAGTAAATTAAATATTCAAGAACTAGTGAGATAAATTATACCATTGTATTGGTAGAATTATAGTGTTTTTTAATATTTATTGAACTTAAAATATGTTTATTGTTTTTAGTAAATACAAAAGGTAGGTTGCACATTAGAAAATGTGCTTTTATTTTTGGTATCTCTATGTCTGTGTTTACCTATATCTAGAAACAGATGAATCAGTAGAGCAGCAGGCCTCATCTATGGGTGATAAACTTATGGGCACATCAATTAGGAATTTCTGTTGGCAAGCACACAAACCAATTCTAGTTACATTATTCAAGCAGTGTTTATTTGAAAAAATACATTAATCCACATTGAATCTGATGGAAGAGAGACAGAGAAAGAATACATATCTAAAGAAGCACAAAAGAGGGGGTTGGAGGGTGGGGTGAGCCTGGTGGTGGGTATTATGGAGGGTAGGTATTGCATGGAGCACTGGGTGTGGTGCATAAACAATAAATTGTGGAACACTGAAATTAAAGTAAAATAAAATATTTTTTAAAAAGCACAAAAGAGTAGAATTGTGTGCTGATAGAGCTCTGTAGCTCTATCACAATAATAAAAAACCTGGAAGCCTCTTAACTGTCTAGACATTCAGCCATGCCAGTACAAATATCAACCTTATAGTAAATCCCATATTTACTATTTCTTTTCTCTTTGAGGCCTCTGTTCTATTTGTTTTTTTAGATGCATGTTTCAAATATTTTTCTTAGGAGGAATGGGATATGTGGATTATTTTAAAAATTCTTAAAATTACTCAAAAATTAGGTAACTAGGTGATAGATAAAGTAGATAGCAATATAAACATAGAGATATGCTTGTCAAATAATATTTTTCTAAATTTAGAACTTTCTCATTGCAATCACTTTTTAAATTATTAAAAAATCATTTTAGATATCTTCTGACTTTTATAATAAAAAAAGTTTCTTGAGGTATAACATATTCTATAGATTGCATAAAGGGCATTAATATTTAGTATATATAACTTAACAAATATCATCATATATTTATATTTTTATCATTACTACTCATTTCAAGATATACAATATGTCAAGAGCCCTGGAAGTTTCTCTCTTGTCTCGGGGTTAACCAATATTGTAACTTCTCTCCTCTGACATCTAAATGCAAACTTTTGCAACTGATGGAACTGACAGCAGTCAGATCTTGTGTTTCTTTTTTTCTTTTGACCTGGAAGCTTATATACTTTCTGTCCTTAGAGACTTTGGATTTTACCAAGTATGCCTTAGGGAAATGCCATTTATGGATTTTTTTTTTTTTTTTCTGACTAATCTAGCCTAGAACTTTGAACACGTTCAGTCTGAAGACTCTGACCTTTCTTCTTCAGAGTTAATCTTCCTCTATTATCTTCTTAATTATTGTCTCTATTCTTTTTGTTCTTTCTTCTACTTCTGAAATGCATATATTCAATATGGTAAAACGCTTGCCCCCCCCCCCCAGGGCTCTTATCTTCTCCCTTACAATTTTCAGTTTCTTTCCATTTTATTCAGTGTTGTGAGAAATGTCTGGCTTGGTCATGCAGACCACTAATTGAGGTCTCAGCAATGGCTAAACTATTCTTCAATTAATCTTAAAAAAAAGTTGAATTGTGAAGCCATTTCTTACAGTATAAGAGAGTCCCTTTGCTGCTGTACTTGAATTCCCATGGATGCATTTATTTATTTTTTAAAATTACATTTTCCATCTGTCTTCTTCTAGCAATTCCATTTCACTGGTTCTGATTATTTTTCTTTGTCTTTTCTCTCCAAACTATGCACTCCCAACCCCACTCTATTGTAGATGAGTAGTGATTTTTCTCAACCCACTGGTCTAAATAATGGTTATGGAATAATCTAAATGATGATGAAAAGCCACAAGCACTTTCCCCACAGACCTGTAGTGTGGAAGCAAAGCATTTCCCTGATAATGGCAATCAACATTTTTATTCTAGATACTAGTCCTTTGTCACATATGTAGTTTGCAAATATTTTCTTCCAGGCTGTATGTTGTCTTCATCATCTGAATAGTGTCTTTCATAGAACAAAAACATTTAATTTTTATAAAGTCCAATACACTTATTTTTTTTAAATTTAATGTATGTTTTTGGTATCATGACTAACAATTTCTCGCAGATCCTAGGTGCTGCAGTCTTCCTCTATATGTTCTTCTACAGATTTTATATTTAAATCTGTAATCCATTTTGAGTGAATTTTGGTAAATGAAGAGAGATTTAAATGAAGATTTATTTTTTTAATTTGACTTTATTTTTTTAGAGCAATTTAAGGTTCACAGCATTTTTTTCACTCTCATGTGATGATCTTGTTTTCTAATTCACTGAGAAATTGTAGAAATCAGAAACTGAAGCAATCAGAAGATAATTTCTCATGAGTTTATAACTCACCTACATATCTACATGCTCTGCCTTTTCTTATGATAGAACAGATTAACTATCTACCATCCTTTCTAAAAGCACTTCTCCTATCCTCTCTTGTTTACATGAGAATAAATCTCCAGCAATATTCTCCTCTCTCAAATATTATCAGTCTCATTATATTAGAATATGAGCATACTATTTCTTCTATATTAAAAATATATCTCAAACACACTTTCCTCTCAAACTACTATCCGTTTTTTATCCTCTTCTCATCAAAAGTACTTCCAAGTATTAAATACACTCATTGTCTCTATTTCCTCTCTTTCCATTTTGTTTTATAACTGTACTAATCTGTGATTTCCCCTCATTATTCCATTGAAGTAAATTTTAAAATAGCTTTTATGTTACTAAATCTAATGTTCAAATCTTTGTCCTTGTTTTATTGAGTAGCTGTTTATATAGTTAATCCCTCCCGCCTTCTGGAAACAAAATCATGACTTGGCCTCTGGTATAGAATTTCTTTCTCCTCTGTTGGTTACTCTTTCTCAAGCTTCTTTGTTATTTTTCCCTCTTTTCACTGGCCTTTGAAGGATAGACCTTGGGATTTTCAAACCTTAACCAAAATCACAGATATTTATTTCCCTTCAATTACCAGCCTATGGCCTCCTTCTTGGTGTCATCTTTAGGTCTCTTGTGCCTTCTACTGGGATCAAATTACCTCTTGTCCAAAGACTTTGCTATGTCCTAATAGAGATGCTTTGTATAGATCTGGGTCCCCTGGCCCAGAACATTCACAGTGCTCCTCTGCCATATAAAAGAAAAGATTCCCCTTAAAGAGGTAAGGATCTAGAGTGGGAGGATAATCCAGAAGGAGAAACCACCTGTAACTGATGGCCTGGAGAGTATTGAAACTCCTTCCAGGTAAGTAAATAACTTGAGAGTCTTTTTTTTTGTGATACTAAAAGACCAGTTCTAGCCAAAGCATAGGGTAGAGTGACAAAATCTAAAAGGCAGAACTGGAGTTTGCTTTAAAATGTCCCATATCTAGAATACCCAGCTCTGTTACACGAGAGCGAGAGCACATCAATGTTACGTAATATTTTTTTCTTAGTGAGTGTGATTTGTTATCACATTCAGGGGTTTCTTGGCAGGGATCCTTAATAAAAATATATTATTTTTTCCATTTTTCATTTTTGCTTTTATTAGTTTCCTGTAGTGCTTCTCCCTGTACCTCTTTTTATTTTATTAAAGCTCATATGTGGAAATTATCATATCTAAAGAACATAAATAAACTTTTATTTAGCAAGCTGTGGAAATTAGGGGCATGCAGCAAAGACGATTGAGTTCATTAAGCACCAGTGGCACTAATGTGTTCTCACTCATTACTCAATCACTTCACTGATTGTTTAACAGAATAGGAGGCACCACGTCTCCCTTAGATCATCAAAGTGTTCTCTATGGGTGTCAGAAGATAGGGGAGGCAGACCTACACACCTTGGCTCTTCAGGAGACACAGTGGAGTAAGGCATTAATCACTGATCCTTCCAGTTGTGCATTCTTTCTCTCACTTCTCTTTCTCTCTCTATAAAAGAAGCAGAAGGAGATGGCAAGAGCCACGTGAGTTTAAGAGCTCCTCTCAGTTTTACACTCAGCATTTGGGGGAACAAGTTCAGGGGATCCAGAAAGCAGTATTTACCATTTGTATTGTGCAATAATTTATTTCCTCTATAAACCTATGTTTACAAGTCAGCTAAACACTGATTCTACCCCTGGAACTGCTAGAAGCATCTTTTATTCACATTGATGATAGCAAGAACTTGTGATAACATTTCATCACAAGTTTGATTCAAGTTCTTACAACATGTATAAACTCATTTTTCAAACTCTTAGAGGGAAGAGAGTCTATAAGCTTCTTCTATTTACACATGGGAACAGATTGTAAGAAATTATTATCTTTATCTATGCAAATTAATGGGAAAATGTTGCAGCCTCACATGAAAAAGGGCTGGAGAAATTTTTAGTGAACTTGGAAAAAGATGTGTGAAGTGGACTTACTTGAAACAGACTCTGTGGCACATGTGGATTCACTCTCGTGGACCTTGCAGGATTTGAAGGGGTGTGATTTCATACCTCACAGTGTCAGACCATCATTCTCAAGAGCAGCTGGTTTGCAATATAGCTGCTCGTCAGGGGAACAGCAATATGACAGGTGCTCCAAGGTAAGTAGGTCCGAATAGTTGTTTACTTAACAATGGCTAATGACTCCCCTGGTAATGATTCTGGTGAAGATATCCAGTAATATCATAATCAACATTCTCTCAGCTCTAGGTATCAGACATAATCCTGAAGTTTCACTTGTCCTATGTTGCTGAATCTCCAAAATAATTCCATATGTTATCCCCTCATTTCACAAATGAAAAAATGACTAAGTAAAAGGTCATACAGCTGGCAAGCAGCAGTGCCAGAAGTGGAAAACAAGGCTGCTTAACTTGAAAGCTGTTGCACTTGATAGCTACTTTCCAAGACGTTAGTAGGCAGAAGCACAATCTACCAATGCATCCCTCGTAAAAGGCAATAATACACACATCTGCAAAATACGCAGCAGATTGATAATAGGAAAAGCAGAACAGTTTGCCACTAAAATTAGAAGATATAGAAGTTAGAGGAAAACCATCATGGAACAATCAGTTAACCAAGGGTATAAATAAAGACCAGGGCTACCACGTTAACTTTCTTTGTAGTTTGAACACAAAAATGCAATGGGAAGGACAATGCATTGAATCAGAACAAGAGTACCTCTTTGGGACGGGTCCTTCTCCTCTCCAATCAGTAAGCATGGTGACAGGAAAGAAGGGAATGGCTAGAACTTAATGATTTTCCAATGCAGATTGAAACATCTCAGAAATGTTGTCATGGGGCCATCGAAAGAAAATTTTAGTAAGATGACCACATGCCCACGTAAAACCAAAATTCTACAATTAGATAAAGCTAGGAGTCATGGCTCAGTAGTTACCCAAGCCTAAAAGAAGAATACTATATTCAATAGATCCTGTAGGCATAAGTGCTGAATCCTTAAATTTGTTGATGAGGACAAATATAGATGGGCCTTGTTTTATTTTCTGATTATAAACTAAATACACATTTATCTTGGGAAAATTTGAATTCACAGAACCATGTAAAGAAATACACATCACCCATATTGCTAGATACAACTTTTTTATACCTTCATCTACCACTAACTTCAGACCCTAGATGACCCACTAAAAACTAGATATCCTAAAGGAGACCATATTAATGGGAGCTGTACATTTTGTGCTGAAAAATATAAGAAGGAAATCCTCTTTCCCCTTCTTCCCAAGATCTGAACAACCATTTCTTTCCCTGTGATGGACATTTTGATTAAAGAAGACTGTCCACACTCAGAATAAATCTGACATGTTATTGGGGCAAAGGATTTTTCTATAGCCATTACAGATAAGATTGACTGGTGATATGGAGATATGTGCTATTCTGGGGTAGCCAGAGCAAGATCTTTGGATAACAGTTCCTTTGTTAGCTTCATGCCAAACTCAATAAAGTACCCAAGGGAAAGAAATTAGTTGGCAAACCACTTGCTTATCAAATCTTTTCCTATTTTAGGGCTGTCACCCTTCGAGGGAAGATAGTGGGTGAAAGGTGCCACTTCCCATGACAGAAGGTTCTGAGGGACAGAAGGTTCTTTCTCCAGACTTTATTACTTCATGTTATTAAAGAGCACTTCTCCAAGTTCTCTTAAAATTTGAAACTAAAATGAGATCAGGGGCAACTTTCACCAGCTTTTCCACTGTGGTATCCTATAGCGTTGATGGGTACTGTAAGAACTGTATAGTGTGTATTTGCTTGCAGAAATAGATCTCTTTGATGTATTTGCCACTCAGAAAATATTTATTGACCATCACCTACATGTCAGGGAATAGTTTAGTTGCTGCTTTTTGGCAATGAAAAAAAGTCTCAACCCTGAAAGGGCTTAATTACATTTCAGTAAAAAGTAGAAGTGGGGGCTGGTGGTGAATTTACTTGGTCTCTTAAGAAACAGCAAGAAAGGGGCCCTTGTGACTGGACTGGAAGGAAGGGAAGAGGAAGTGAAAGAAAAGACCTTAAGATCACATATGGGGAGCTCTAAATATCATGGAAAGACCACATCATGGCTGTATCATATACATCCCCCACTTCTGCAGCCCTGAAGACTGAATTCCCTCCTGAGGTGCCCATTGTCCATTTCTGATGACCTGGACATCACTCATTGTTCCACTCCAGCCCAGGTCATTCTCTCTTCATCTTCTGTACTGAGTTATCTTGTGCACCCGGCTCCCTAGCATCTTCCTTCCTCTCTGTACTTGTATATGCAATTTCCTCAGCTTTGAACACTTTTCTCCATATTGAGCTGGGGAATGATGACCCTCCGAAGGAAACTCACCTTTTATGTGAGGCTTTTCCTGGCTCCCACTTGTCTTTATGCAACTTCTATTTCTAGTGTATCTTATGACAGCTTTGCGGTAATTACCTGTCTGCATTACTGCTTCCTGCATAAGAAGATGAACTTCATGCAGTCACAAATTAGGTCTTTGTCTTTAGGTTCCTGTGCTTAGCACAAGTCCATATGCATAGTAAAAATATAATAATAATAATAATAAACACTGAATAAATGAATGAGTATGTGAGTACTGAACGAATGAAAATTGTCTGAATGAGCTTTGTTTTGTTTTGTTTTTTTACCTCAGGTCAGTGATAAAAAGACTCATCACAAAATGGACTTCTTTTTTATTTTCATTCAGCCAAGAGGATGATTTTTTTTTTTCCTGAACTTTTTCTTTTTCTAATAGAAAACTACAAGTGAAGTGAATGTCAAGAATGTTCCATGCATGGAAAATATAATAACTACATAATACACCTGTCAAAGTGTGTTTAAAATAAAATGCTAACAGACCCATATAACTGAAGAGGTTTTGTGGGAGTTGCTATTATAAAGCAGTTTTTAACACTCTGCACAGAAAATTATCACCTACGTGAAACTTTTAGAGCAACTATGATTTAGAGTTGGGAGCTGTACTTGACATTACCAGTAAGTCACTTCAAACATTTCATATATCTGATCATTGGTTTGCAAATCCGCAGAATGGGCCAACTCACATGAGTTCAGGGATCAGGGAGAGGGAATAGAAGACATTTCAGAATAAAGTTTTACTTTAAATAGTGCCCTTTATTTAGGGTACATGTCTAAATTTAACATAGAACATGAGCCTAAATATTATATAGGAATAATAAATGATATATCATATGATTCAATCATCAAATTAAATTGGAAATAAAATGATCTCATGAAAATTGAGATATTAAAAATCAGAGGTGGGCTGGGAAAATTAACTAAAGATATTTTTCTGCTGTACTTATTTACATCCAACTTCTCTATACTCATTTTCTTCTTGGTCACAGTTGCTCTAGGTGTCATAGAATCTGTTTTCTGGTCTAGACAGGGATAGGGTTATTCCCGTTTGTGAAGACCAGCAGGACCTTCTCTATGGAGAATGTCTCTGTACACCTATGGTGACACTGAAGTCATGGGTGTGGGCAAAACTAATCCAAGTGTGGACATTAAACCTGGTGGTTTAACAAAGTGGAGTCAAAAGAAGAGTGATACCTGGGGTCCACAGCCAGGAGAATGGGGGAGGAGAGAGTGGAGAGCAGAGGAAGATGAGAAAACACAACTAACACCTATTCTGTGTTTACCATGTCGTCAGGCACTAACCTAACCCCTAGAGCAGAGAGTATAAAACTAGCCCACAGCATCCTGCCACCAACTAGGAGCAGACTTGATTATCTGTTGAATGATGACCTGGCACAGGTGGTTTGGTTCATAGGAGAGCCTGTTGGTAGTAACACAGATTGTCATTATTTTCCATGATTTTATATCCCCTCGATTCTCTTCCTGCCATGAGCATTTCTCTTTCCTTGGGTTTTTAGTCAATTAATCTCATTGTGGATCCCTAAACCACTGTCATTAACCATCTGGTTTTCTCTAAATATAATTGACTGAAAATACTCTCAATGCTTCAAGGACATCTTGCAGATCTTTAGCCATTCTCTTTACTCAGTTGCCTACAGCCATCACCATTTGGATGCCTCACCATTCCCAGACTTAGCATAGCCATTATTACTTTCAAAGGAACTTCTCAAGACATTAATTAAATTATAAATTCTATGGAGATATTTTACATATATTTATTAATTTCACTCTTCTTAGATGCAGGCTGGTTAATTCTAGGATTTGTCTCTTCATCTCTATGATATTGTTTAGAGCACCTAACACAGTGTTTGGCACTTGGAAGATACCCATCACATGTTCAGTTTATTGAAGTGAAATCAATGGTTGATGTAAATAGGTAAATTAAATAACTACAAAAACATAATTTAGTTAAAATACCTTGGATTGTTCCAAAAATAGCTCTAGCTCTAGTTTTAAGCATGGAGTCTATATGTTCGTAAGTTTCCAAAATACTAAGGAATATTATTATATATGATATTATTATTATTATTATATAATATTCCTTAGTATTTTGGATATATATATATACACATATATATATAGTTGAACAAAATTTATACCTTCACATATATGAAAAGATACAATGATTTTAAATTTCACTACTGTTCACAGCACCAAGTGGAAATCACAAAAATATTCATTAATGCATGCTGTTAAAAGAAATTATGATACATCAACACAATAGCATATCACATTAAATACTGTGTGTGCATGTATGTGTGTATATTGAAAAGAAAAACACAATATGCAAAACTGTGCCTATTATCCTTTTGCATGAACTTATTTGAA
Source organism: Mustela erminea (assembly GCF_009829155.1). Lineage (NCBI taxonomy): Eukaryota > Metazoa > Chordata > Mammalia > Carnivora > Mustelidae > Mustela > Mustela erminea. The sequence goes on along the minus strand of NC_045614.1, from coordinate 64,952,878 downwards.
GAATCAATACTGCATAAGAAACTGTGAGAAGATTAGGGTACAGCTAGAGTTAGGGTTCTGGGCAAAACCTTGAAAGTCAGGTATAAAAGGAAGATTAAATTTTCACTGCATACTCTTTCCAGTATTTGAATTTTTATTAGATGCTTATATTAGCTTTTTAAAAAGCTCCAGCTTTTTAAAAAACTCCAGCTGAGTTAAACAAAGCCAAAACTATTAAAACTACAGTGTAATCTGAGACAACAAGGTTTAATATTCCAATAAAACCGGAGTCAATTTCAGAAGATCTTCTGAAGCATTGTCTATTTGGGAAATGACATTATGGCTCAAAGGATCAAAGTCAATATCCTTGAATACCTAGACCTTTTTATAGTGGCTTTCCTGTCCTTTCTGACTCACAGGATTATGAAGTGTCTTCAGCTATTTTGCCCATTTTTCTAATTGCGAAGTTTGTTTTCCTATTACGGTGTTGTAAGACTTCTTAAAATAATCTTGATGCAAGTCATCTATCAGATGTGTGACTTGCAAATAAATATATTTTCTCAGTCTGTATTTTGCCTTTTCATTCTAAAAGTATCATTTGAAGAGTCAAAGTTTTTCATTTTAAAAACTGTGATTTTTCATTTTTTTCTTTTATAGATCATGTCTTTGATGTTGGATCTAAAAATTCATTGTCAAACCCAAGGTCACAAAGGTATTTCTCCTTTTTTCCTGGATGTTTTATAATTTTATGTTTTATATTGATGTCTATTATCCATTTTTAGTTCATCTTTGTACGAGATAATAAGTTGTCCACTGTTTCCTTTTTAGCGTATGGACATCCATTTGTATCACCACTATTTGCTCTAAAAACTGTTCTTTATTAAATTGCCTTTGACCCCATGTAAAAAAAAAAATCAGTTGATTACATTGTATGGGTACATTTCTGGGTTCTCGCTTCTGTTTCACACAAAAATGTGCTACCCTGTCACCAGCACCACACTGTCTTAGTTACTGTGACTGATAATAAGTCTTGAAATCAAGTAATTTCATTCTACCAGCACTGAATTTTTTTCCCCCCAGAATGGTTTTAACTATTCTAGATCCTTTGCCTTTCCACTTTAGATCAGTTTGTGGCAGTCTACAAAGAATATGCTACAATTCTGATTGAGATTGCGTTAAATCTGTAGATCAAATAGAAGTGGTATCTTAACAATCGTAAATATTCAATTCATGACCATGATACATTTCTCTATATAGTTAGATATGATTCCTTTTCATCACTGTTTTGTAGTTTTTAGCCTGTAAGTTTTACATGTGTTTTGATATATTTGTCCCTAAGTACTTCATTATTTTGGTACTACTGTGATTAATCTTTTTTTCCAGTTTCAAGTCTCAGTTGCATATTGCTGGCATACAAGATGATTGATTTCTATGTAATAACCTGGTATTCTACACCTATGTTAATCTCACATATTAGTTTCAGGAGCATTTTTTTGTAGGTTTTTTGGGATTTCCTACATAGATATTCAGGCTGTTACTAAGTGCAGAAGTTTTCTTGTTCTTTCCCTGTTGTATTGGCTAGGTCTTCCTGTTTGATGCTGAGAAGGAATGGCATGAGAAGACATCTTGACCCTATTTCTGACCCTTAGGGAAAAGATCATTATGCATGATCATCAATGAGTATGAAGTAAAATGTAGATTCTTTGTGTATGCTTTTTAGTAGGATAGGGATGTTACTTTCTATTCACACTTTGCTGAGAGTTTTTATCATGAATGGATGATGAATTTGATGAGATTTTTTCTGTAACTATTAAAATGAGCATGTGATTTTCTTATTTAGTTTGTTTTTACTGTGAATTTCAGTGATTGATTTGTGAATGTTGAATCAGTCTTACATTCCCAGGATGAACCCTACTTGGTTGTGATTGTTATCTTTTTTGTATGTTATTGGATTTGATTCACTACCTTTTTAGCAAGACTTCTTGTGTCTACATTCATGATGGATATTGAACTATAGTTTTTTGTAATGTCCTTGCCTGGTTGTAGTTGGGCTGTGCTCATAAAATGAGTTTGGAGCTGTTCCCTATTTTCTTCTATTTTATGGAGGAGATTTTTGTAGAAACCTTATTATTTATTCCTTAAATTTTTTGTATAGTTCATCTTTGAAACAATCTGGATCTAACAGTCTTTTTACCTATTTTTAACAGATTTCCTTTTTTTTTTTTAAGATTTTATTTATTTATTTGACAGAGAGAGAGACCACAAGTAGGCAGAGAGGCAGGTGGGGAGGGGTGGGGAGCCGGCTCCCTTCTGTTCAGGGAGCCCAATGTGGGGATTGATCCCAGGACCAGAGATCATGACCTGAGCCAAAGGCAGAGGCTTAACCCACTGAGCCACCCAGGTGCCCCTATTTTTAACAGATTTCTAAGAAAAAATTAAAGCTTTAATAGATAAAGGGTTGTTTAGATTATTTCTTCCTTTTTAAGTGGGAATTAGTAGTTTGTGCCTTTCAAAGAATTGGTACATGTCATCTAAACTGTGGGATTACTAGCATAGGATTTTTCCTTGTATTCTCTTGTTTTTTGAATGGCTTTGGAATCAATAGTAAGTCCCATTCCTTATATTGATATATTGTTTTTTTCCCTTGTTTCTTTTTGATCACATTAAAGATTTATTATTTTGATAATTTATTATTTTGATAAAATTGATCTTTTAAGGGATCCAGCTTTGGGTTTAATAGATAGTCTCTAGTGCTTTTCTGTTTTATTTTCATTATTTTTTCCCCATTCTGCTTCGTTTGTACCTTTCTCTATTTTCTTAAGGTGCAAGCTTAGACTACTAGTTTTAGATCTCCCTTGTTTTCTAATATAAACATTTAATGCTATAAATTTCCCTCTCAGTCCTGCTTTAGATGATTCTCACAAATTTTGATACGTTATTTCATTTTTATTTAGATCAATATTTTAAAAATCTCTCTTGTGATTTCTTTTTAGGTTATTTGGGATTATGTGTTTAATTTTCAAATATTTAGGGATGTTTCTAGATATCTTTGTTATTTATTTTTATTTTGTTATGGTCCAAGAAAAAATATAATTTATTTAATAAATGTGTATATTTAATTTGTTAAGGTTTATTTTATGACTCAGGATATAGTCTAGCTCAGTGCATGTTTCATTTGCACTAGAGAGGAGTGTGTATTCTGCTATTTTTTGGTGGATCACTCTGTAAATAGCAACTAAGGGAAGCTGATTGACAGTTCCAGCTATCTATATCCTTACTGATTTTCTGCTTATTCTCTGAATTCCTGAAAGAAAAGTGTTGAGGTCTCCAATTATAATTGAAAGTTTTTCTATTTCCCCTGTGAGATCTGTCAGTTTTTGTATCATATATTTCAAAACTCTATTGATAAGTTCATGAAGAAATATGTGTTTTTAAAAAGAGGAGTTTATAATACTGTCAGTTCAAATTTAAAAGTAAAGATTTTTGACTCTAGTTATTTGATTTTATATTAATTATTTTTCTCACCTTTTTACTGAAAATCATGTTTTCTAAAAAAGCATTAAGATAATTAAAGCTTATACTTCTCTTGTTAGTGAGACTATCATTACATATATTTGGGGCCATCTTAAATTATATTTTTCTGTGAATGACTTAGTCATATATTGTGCCCACTTTTATGTTAGTCTTCCTTTTTAAATTTTTAGTTCTTTATATGTTAGAGATTTCCAATTTTTTTTCTGTTATATAATCATGTATAGATTTTCCCCATATTTTAATTTGGGGGAGTTTGTCAGTGCTTTGTAAGTTACAAATTTTTCATCATGTCACTGAAACACCAGTATTTTACTACTTCTGAATTTTGAATTATAGAGAAATTTTCTACCCTTTCATTTTATAATTAAATCTATCCATTCTTTAATAGTACTTTTATAGCCTTTTAAAAACATTCAGATTTCTCACCTATTTGGATTTCGTTTTCTGTATGGCATACTCCACAAACATTTTATCTTTTTTAAATGGCTATCCAATTTTCTAATACCACTTTATAAAAATGTTCATCTGAGTCCTGCTAATTTGAGATGTCATCTTTGTCTTATGTTAAGATTCCATTGTCATATATTAAGATTCCCTTGTATATATCAGAGCTTTACTTTTCTTCTGTCTGTAGTTTCATTCCTGAGCCAATACTACACTGTTTAATGATAGAGGCATTATAATTTCGTATGGTTATTTCCCAAATTGCTCTTCTCTTTTAGGATTTTTCTAGCTATTTTTGGCTTTAAGAATGGCATTGTTGGGACACCTGGGTGGCTCAGTGGGTTGAAGCCTCTGCCTTTGGCTCGGGTCGTGATCCCAGGGTCCCGGGATCGGCCCCCTGTCAGGCTGTCTGCTCAGTGGGGAGCCTGTTTCCCCCTCTTTCTCTCTGCCTGCCTCTCTGCTTACTTGTGATCTCTGTCAAATAAATAAATAAAATAATAATAATAAAAAAGAATGGCATTGTCTTTGGGTGCCTGGGTGGCTTAGTGGATTAAGCCTCTGCCTTCCGCTCGGGTCATGATCTCAGGGTCCTGGGATCAGCCCCTGCATTGGGCTCTCTGCTCAGCAAGGAGCCTGCTTCCCCCTCTCTCTCTGCCTATCTATCTGCCTACTTGTGATTTCTCTCTCTCTGTTAAATAAATAAATAGAATCTTAAAAGAAAAAAAAAGAATGGCATTGTCTCCAATAGTCTAGACCCAAAAATGATGTGTGTATTTTATTGGGATAACATGAAATTCGTAAGTTTACTTAGGAAGAATTGTTACCTGTGCAATATTCCTTGGTCTCCCTTACCATGAAAGTATTCTTTTTCTCTCTGTTCAAATGAATTTATTTTATAATGGTCAATTATTTTTAAGATTTCCTCATATATATTTTACATATTTTAAGCATATGCCTAAGTTTGTTGTTTGTGTTTTGTTGGGGGACATTAAGTTTAAGTCTGGCCTCATGAAATCTATGTGCAAATGTTACTCTCTCTTGCTGTCTCACCATGGAAGCCTCCCCACTCTGACTCAAAGGCCACCACTTCATCCCTGTAATTCTGAAATCTTATTCTCGTGCAATAATGACAAGCTGGAGTGTGTATTGTTTGCAGAGTCAGTTGAAATATATGCGACTCTTTTTTGAGTATATGTGTTGGGAGCTGGTTGAAATGGTATGAAATCTAGTAGGAAGAAGATTGACATGTAAAATTAGTAAGGCGAGTTCAAGAAGTTGTAAGTTGGCTTATGGAGCTCTGAGAATGTCAGCTGCTCTGCTCTTCCCTTAACTTCTTGTGCTCCTTTCTCACCTTGTAGATGGCATCTCTCCTGGGCGTACATTCTGTCAGCAGAACATCCTGACATAAATTTTCCTTCACTTAAGTTCATAGTCAGTGTTCAGGAAAACTACCATTAGGGATTGTAGCAGTGAAAGTTGAAGCGGGTGGGGTGCAGAGGGGTGGGGACGACAATTATGAACTGAAGTGGAAGCATTGTTCTGATGCTGTGAAAGGTTCTTTTAAGTATTTTAGTGATATTCCTGTGAAAGCTACCTTATCAATTCATTCAAAATAAAACAGCTATTATGTGGAAATTGTGACGCAGAAGGAAAGAACATAATGATCCTTTTGTTATAAACATCTGAGCAAATAAGTCAAGATTCAGTCAGGGTTCCCTAAAAGAAATGTTAAGTATTGAACTTAATGGGTTTTAAAAAAAATATTTCTGAATATTAAAAAACTATTAAAATGATCTGAAAATATCTCTTCTTCCTTCCTATATAGTTCTTTTCCTTCTTTCTTATACTAACTAATGAGCCTCCCTAGAAGTTAAATATCTGTCTCAATTAGCCTTACTTCTAATTGACACTGAGCTCCCAGTTATTAATAGTAGAGCAGAAATAAATGGTCACCAAAGTTAATAATGCATGCAATTATTTTCTATTCTCATGTTGGGTAGTGACTGATGCTCTCCCTTATTTTTGCATACAGATACAGACACAGAATAAAATCCATGTGTTTTCAGATTTGCCAATATTGATCATGTAAATTGACCATACTAATAATGTGTTGAGAAGAGTAAAAGTAATGGATTTGGGAGTCAGACCTGGGTTTGAACTCCAGGTTTAATATATTTGCATTGAATCATCAGGCAAGTATTTACCCTTTCTGGGAAATAGGAAAAATAATACCTATCTTAAATATTGCAGTGAATATTAAATGAGGCAGTATATTTTGCATATGGATACCTTGATGCCCAGTAGACAACAGGTTTACCAGTGAGTGATTGAGTACTACCTGCATTATACTGATCCTAGTTTTTCTCTTTTCCAACTCCCCTTTTCCCTTTAGAGAAGTATAGGTCAGTATAAGAAGTTCATAAATACTTTTGAATAAATAGAGGGATGCTGATGTGATCTCTGGACTAATTCAGGTTTAGATACTCCTTAAATTTGAAAACCATTCCTCAGCAACTACATTCCACAATGACAAGAGCTCCAGTTGTGTCTTCAGGCTCAAGTCTTCCTAGGATGGAGGATAGCTTACACCCTCTAAGTTGGATGGATGCCATTGCTGGCATAAACCCTGAAAGGAGAATGAATTCATCATGGGTCTTCTTTCCAAGCTGACACAGAAACTGCCTGTGTTTCCCATCGTTCACCCATCATCTAATCCCGGGCTCCTCCATGTGGCTCACTATCTCTGTGTTGTGCATTTGGCGGTGGAAGGAAAGAACCAATTACTGAAGACACACTAGTTTTAAGCATAATATAACACACTTTCCAGGCATTTTCTTACTGATTTCATAAACTAACTCTATAATGGTACTATAATTATTTCTCATACTTTTTAGGTGGGAAAACCATAACATTATAACTATATTTAAAATCAAATGGAAAATAAACAGTGCTTTCTAATTCCAATGCATGAAATCATTTTACTCTACTGCATACTATAATTTTTAGAGGCTTACTACAAAGCCCTCACACTGACCTAAGAACTACAAAGGGATATCACAGGGCCAAGGGTAATGCTTTGCTTTCTACTCTAGCTAGGATATTGTGATATAGCCTTAAGAAAGAAAACAAGTAGTCATCAGCTCCCTTTGAACAATGCTTAAATTCTCTGAAGATGAACATTATGATGACTCCTTAGTTTTTGTTCCTTGCCTTCTTCTCTCTATTACTGAAGACTTCAAATCTCAGAATCCTCAGACTAGCTATTTTCAAAACTTCTAAAATCAGAGGAAGCCACTCTATTTCTTAGAACCTTGGTTTCTGTAGCTTTAAATGAGGTTGGACAATATGATCACCTAGACACTTTTCAATTCCAAATAGATTTTTATTCTGTAACTCCAAATAAGAGTCTTTTAAAAAATCTTTTTTCTTGGCCTCCTGATTCAACTTTTTATTTGTGTTTGAGACCTTTGAAATCTTCAACAAGTTACATATTCAATCTAGTATGTACCCAGGAACAAATACCACTGTTAAGCATAGCACGATAAATATATAGTAGAGATTCAGTGTTTTATTGACTCAGTCAGATCCCACCTACCCAGAAAAGTTAGAAAAATACATCAAAATAGTTGAAAGTCTACATAGGATGGTGAAAATGGTATATGAAATTACTATAGGACTTAGGGAGGGAAAAGATATGTGTGTGTATATACACACACACACACACACACACACACACAGGAGGTTTGAAATTCCATTTCAAATGGAGACAAGAACTTATTAAAGCAATCACCTTCCCCCCACTGAGTCATTACTATAAAATAGAATGGGTAGATGCTGATTATGTGGGTTTTCAGGCCATGTAAGTTTGTTTTAGTGAGAGTAAAGAAAGTTGATATACGGTTTTTGATTTTTACCCCTTGTGTTCCAGGTATTGTGCAGACATATCTTTAGATAAAAAATTTCCCTACTCTTTGAGGTAACTTCATTTTATATATGAGGAAAACTTCAGTACTGAGTCGTGTAGTCACTTCCTCCTGGTGAAGCTCAAATGTGAATCTTGGCATGTCTGACTTGATAACCCTTAGAAACTTTGGAGATAAACTTTACACTGAGTCCTTTTTCCTTTTCTTTTTCCTTGTTCTTCTCATCTTCCTCTTCCCTATCATTGAGATAACGCTGGACAACTCATCATACCATGTTTTAAAAATTTTTTTTTCTAAGCTTTAATAATTTTGATTAGGGAAGCAGCATACAACTTTGTTGAAGATCTGTTTGGTTTTCACCCTAGTAAATCCCAGCCATGCCACTACTAGGGCTTCTCCTACCTTGGCCTCCATTCCTCTGCCTTTCTTGTCTCACAGCAGCATTATTAGAGTGCAGAGCCTTGCCTACACACGGAGCATAAGGGACACTGCTGGGGCAGGGGTGAGTTTCTTTCAGTCTCATAAGCACAGTTTCTTGCTGAAGAGTAATTAAAAAAATGGGCATCATATAATTCTCAGAACCACCTTCCAGTTCTCATCACTGTTTCCAGCAACATTTCCTGGCCAACCTATCTATCTTGCAACTTTAAAAATTGCGGGTTGCTGGGGGGAGGGGGTTTGGGAGAAGGGGGTGGGATTATGGACATTGGGGAGGGTATGTGCTTTGGTGAGTGCTGTGAAGTGTGTAAACCTGGTGATTCACAGACCTGTACCCCTGGGGATAGAGTATTATGCCTCCATCAGAAAGGATGAATACCCAACTTTTGTAGCAACATGGACGGGACTGGAAGAGATTATGCTGAGTGAAATAAGTCAAGCAGAGAGAGTCAATTATCATATGGTTTCACTTATTTGTGGAGCATAACAAATAGCATGGAGGACATGGGGACTTAGAGTGGAGAAGGGAGTTGGGGGAAATTGGAAGGGGAGGTGAACCATGAGAGACTATGGACTCTGAAAAACAATCTGAGGGTTTTGAAGGGACGGGGGGTGGGAGGTTGGGGTACCAGGTGGTGGGTATTATAGAGGGCACGGATTGCATGGAGCACGGGGTGTGGTGCAAAAATAATGAATACTGTTATGCTGGAAAAAAAAAAAAAAAATTGCGATATCGGGTGACTTAAAAGGACCAGATCTGAAAAAGTGCCAACAGAGGAAGCACAAAAATGGAAATGATGATGATGATTACTCCAACTCTAAAATAATAGATCCCTTGTGATTTTTCTAGTGACACTTGTATTGGAGGTTAGAAAGGTTTCTCTAGCAAAATGACATGCTTGATTCCTAGTTATAGAGAGCAGGACCGGGAACTGGTGGCACTGCTGTGTCCTTAGCCCATGGCCGACACTCTCCGTTGTAGCAGACATTCTTGAAATCTGTCATTATTTAAAATACCAACAGAGGCCATTTCTGTACAGCAATGAATAATTCATTAAATATTTCAGATAGCAAAGTAACTAAAAATAGCCAGAAAGTTGAATGCCCTGACCTTAAAACAAAATCTTTGCTATTGCTGAATACTATTATTTTTGAAACATGACACCAAGCAAACTAATTTCCTAAAGATTTTGCTTGTTTTATTTTAACTTACTGAATTCACAGCAAAATTCCAAGTTCCTCCTGAAAAACTGAACAAGTGCTAAAGTCATTGTTATAACATTGCTCTAGTTCGTAAAATCTGAGTACAGCAGAGATCTCGCTTTCCTTTCACACTCTTACCCAGATGCCTTCACATAACTATCACCCTTGAATACGGAACCAGAGTATGAGAGGCTGAAAATAGATTCCAAATTCTTGAGAAGAAACTGGGATTTGGGACAATAGCTCTGTTGCTAGGTGGGTTCTTTTTTTATATTTTAAAAAATGTATTTTATTGAGATAGAATCTGCATATAACATTATTTAAGTTTAAGGTATACAGCATGTTGGTTTGATAATTATTTTAATTTTTTATTTTTTATAAACATATATTTTTATCCCCAGGGGTACAGGTCTGTGAATTGCCAGGTTTACACACTTCACAGCACTCACCAAAACACATACCCTCCCATGTCCATAACCCCACCCCCCTTCTTGCAACCCCCCTCCCCCCAGCAACCCTCAGTTTGTTTTGTGAGATTGAGTCACTTACGGTTTGTATCCCTCCCAATCCCATCTTGTTTCATTTATTCTTCTCCTACCCACTTAAGCCCCAATGTTGCATCACCACTTACTCATATCAGAAAGATCATATGACAGTTGTCTTTCTCTGCTTGACTTATTTTGCTAAACATGATATGCTCTAGTTCCATCCCTGTTGTCGCAAAAGGCAAGATTTCATTTCTTTTGATGGCTGCATAGTATTCCATTGTGTATATATGCCACATCTTCTTGATCCACTCATCTGTTGATGGACATCTAGGTTCTTTCCATAGTTTGGCTATTTTGGACATTGCTGCTATAAATATTTGGGTGCACGTGCCCCTTCGGATCACTACGTTTGTATCTTTAGGGTAAATACCCAGTAGTGCAATTGCTGGGTCATAGGGCCGTTCTATTTTCAACATTTTGAGGAACCTCCATGCTGTTTTCCAGAGTGGTTGCACCAGCTTGCATTCCCACCAACAGTGTAGGAGGGTTCCCTTTTCTCCACATCCTCACCAGCATCTGTCATTTCCTGACTTGGTGATTTTAGCCATTCTGACTGGTGTGAGGTGATATCTCATTGTGGTTTTGATTGTATTTCCCTGATGCCGAGTGATATGGAGCACTTTTCCATGTGTCTGTTGGCCATCTGGATGTCTTCTTTGCAGAAATGTCTGCTCATGTCCTCTGCCCATATTCTGATTGGATTATTTGTTCTTTGGGTGTTGAGTTTGCTAAGTTCTTTATAGATTTTGGACACTAGTCCTTTATCTGATATGTCGTTTGCAAATATCTTCTCCCATTCTGTCAGTTGTCTTTTTTTTTTTTTTTTTTTTTTTTTGCCTTTTTCCCACCTCTATTTCTTTTTTTTTTTTTTAATCTAATTTATTTATTTATTTATTTTAATTTCCAGCATAACAGTATTCATTATTTTTGCACCACACCCCGTGCTCCATGCAATCCGTGCCCTCTATAATACCCACCACCTGGTACCCCAACCTCCCACCCCCCGTCCCTTCAAAACCCTCAGATTGTTTTTCAGAGTCCATAGTCTCTCATGGTTCACCTCCCCTTCCAATTTCCCCCAACTCCCTTCTCCACTCTAAGTCCCCATGTCCTCCATGCTATTTGTTATGCTCCACAAATAAGTGAAACCATATGATAATTGACTCTCTTTGCTTGACTTATTTCACTCAGCATAATCTCTTCCAGTCCCGTCCATGCTGTGCAAAAGCTTTTGATCTTGATGAAATCCCAATAGTTCATTTTTGCCCTTGCTTCCCTTGCCTTTAGCGATGTTCCTAGGAAGATGTTGCTGCGGCTGAGATCGAAGAGGTTGCTGCCTGTGTTCTCCTCAAGGATTTTGATGGATTCCTTTCTCACATTGAGGTCCTTCATCCATTTTGAGTCTATTTGTGTGTGTGGTGTAAGGAAATGGTCCAATTTCATTTTTCTGCATGTGGCTGTCCAATTTTCCCAACACCATTTATTGAAGAGGCTGTCTTTTTTCCATTAGACATTCTTTCCTGCTTTGTCGAAGTTGAGTTGACCGTAAAGTTGAGGGTCTATTTCTCGCTCTCTATTCTGTTCCATTGATCTATGTGTCTGTTTTTGTGCCACTACCATGCTGTCTTGATGATGACAGCTTTGTAATAGAGCTTGAAGTCCGGAATTGTGATGCCACCAACTTTGGCTTTCTTTTTCAATATCCCTTTGGCTATTCGAAGTCTTTTCTGGTTCCATATAAATTTTAGAATTATTTGTTCCATTTCTTTGAAATAGATGTATGGTACCTTGATAGGAATTGCATTAAATGTGTAGATTGCTTTAGGTAGCATAGACATTTTCACAATATTTATTCTTCCAATCCAGGAGCATGGAACATTTTTCCATTTCTTTGTGTCTTCCTCAATTTCTTTCATGAGTACTTTATAGTTTTCTGCGTATAGATTCTTAGCCTCTTTGGTTAGGTTTATTCCTAGGTATCTTATGGTTAGGCGTGCAATTGTAAATGGGATTGACTCCTTAATTTCTCTTTCTTCTGTCTTATTGTTGATGTAGAGAAATGCAACTGATTTCTGTGCATTGATTTTATATCCTGACACTTCACTGAATTCCTGTACAAGTTCTAGCAGTTTTGGAGTGGAGTCTTTTGGGTTTTCCACATATAGTATCATATCATCTGCGAAGAGTGATAATTTGACTTCTTCTTTGCCGATTTGGATGCCTTTAATTTCCTTTTGTTGTCTGATTGCTGAGGCTAGGACTTCTAGTACTCTGTTGAATAGCAGTGGTGATAATGGACATCCCTGCCATGTTCCTGACCTTAGCGGAAAAGCTTTCAGTTTTTCTCCATTGAGAATGATATTTGCGGTGGGTTTTTCATAGATGGCTTTGATGATATTGAGGTATTTGCCCTCTATCCCTACACTTTGAAGAGTTTTGATCAGGAAGCGATGCTGTAGTTTGTCAAATACTTTTTCAGCATCTATTGAGAGTATCATATGGTTCTTGTTCTTTCTTTAATTGATGTGTTCTTTCACATGGACTGATTTGTGGATGTTGAACCAACCTTGCAGCCCTGAAATAAATACCACTTGGTCGTGGTGAATGATCCTTTTAATGTACTGTTGAATCCTATTGGCTAGTATTTTGGTGAGAATTTTCGCATCTGTGTTCATCAAGGATATTGGTCTATAGCTCTCTTTTTTGATGGGATCCTTGTCTGGTTTTAGGATCAAGGTGATGCTGGCCTCATAAAATGAGTTTGGAAGTTTTCCGTCCATTTCTATTTTTTGGAACAGTTTCAGGAGAATAGGAATTGGTTCTTCTTTAAATGTTTGGTAGAATTCCCCCAGGAAGCCCTCTGGCCCTGGGCTTTTGTTTGTTTGGAGATTTTTAATGACTGTTTCAATCTCCTTACTGGTTATGCATCTGTTCAGGCTTTCGATTTCTTCCTGGTTCAGTTGTGGTAGTTTATATGTTTCTAGGAATGCATCCATTTCTTCCAGATTGTCAAATTTGTTGGCGTAGAGTTGCTCATAGTATGTTCTTATATTAGTTTGTATTTCTTTGGTGTTAGTTGTGATCTCTCCTCTTTCATTCATGATTTTATTTATTTGGGTCCTTTCTCTTTTCTTTTTGATAAGTCTGGCCAGGGGTTTATCAATTTTATTAATTCTTTCAAAGAACCAGCTCCTACTTTCGTTGATTTGTTCTATTGTTTTTTTGGTTTCTATTTCATTGATTTATGCTCTGATCTTTATGATTTCTCTTCTCCTGCTAGGCTTAGGGTTTATTTCTTGTTTTTTCTCCAGCTCCTTTAGGTGTAGGGTTAGGTTGTATACCTGAGACCTTTCTTGTTTCTTGAGAAAGGCTTGTACCGCTATATATTTTCCTCTCAGGACTGCCTTTGTTGTGTCCCACAGATTTTGAACCGTTGTGTTTTCATTATCATTTGTTTCCATGATTTTTTTCAATTCTTCTTTAATTTCCCTGTTGACCCATTCATTCTTTAGAAGGATGCTGTTTAGTCTCCATGTATTTGGGTTCTTTCCATATTCCTCTGTGATTGAGTTCCAGCTTCAGAGCATTGTGGTCTGAAAATATGCAGGCAATGATCCCAATCTTTTGATACTGATTGAGTCCTGATTTAGGACCGAGGATGTGATCTATTCTGGAGAATATTCCATGTGCACTAGAGAAGAATGTGTATTCTGTTGCTTTGCGATGAAATGTTCTGAATATGTCTGTGATGTCCATCTGGTCCAGTGTGTCGTTTAAGGCCTTTATTTCCTTGCTGATCTTTTGCTTGGATGATCTGTCCATTTCAGTGAGGGGAGTGTTAAAGTCCCCTACTATGATTGTATTATTGTTGATGTGTTTCTTTGATTTTGTTATTAATTGGTTTATATAGTTGGCTGCTCCCACATTGGGGGCATCGATATTTTAAATTGTTAGATCTTGTTGTTGGACAGACCCTTTGAGTATGATATAGTTTCCTTCCCCATCTCTTTTATAGTCTTTGGCTTAAAATCTAATTGGTCTGATATAAGGATTGCCACTCCTGCTTTCTTCTGATGTCCATTAGCATGGTAAATTCATTTCCACCCCCTCACTTTAAATTTGGAGGTGTCTTCGGGCTTAAAATGAGTTGCTTGGAGGCAACATATAGATGGGTTTTGTTTTTTTATCCATTCTGATACCCTGTGTCTTTTGATTGGGGCATTTATCCCATTAACATTCAGGGTAACTTTGAGAGATATATGAATTTAGTGCCATTGTATTGCCTGTAAGGTGACTCTTACTGTATATGGTCTCTGTCCCTTTCTGATCTACCACTTGTAGGCTCTCTCTTTGCTTAGAGGACCCCTTTCAATATTTCCTGTAGAGCTGGTTTGGTGTTTGCAAATTCTTTCAGTTTTTGTTTGTCCTGGAAGCTTTTAATCTCTCCTTCTATTTTCAATGATAGCTTAGCTGGATATAGTATTCTTGGCTGTATGTTTTTCTCGTTTAGTGCTCTGAAAATATCACGCCAGCTCTTTCTGGCCTGCCACGTCTCTGTGGATAAGTCAGCTGCCAATCTAATATTTTTACCATTGTATGTTACAGACTTCTTTTCCCGGGCTGCTTTCAGGATTTTCTCTTTGTCACTAAGACTTGTAAATTTTACTATTAGGTGACGGGGTGTGGGCCAATTCTTATTGATTTTGAGGGGCTTTTCTGAACCTCCTGAATTTTGATGCTCCTTCCCTTTGCCATATTGGGGAAATTCTCCCCAATAATTCTCTCCAGTATACCTTCTGCTCCCCTCTCTCTTTCTTCTTCTTCTGGAATCCCAGTTATTCTAATGTTGTTTCGTCTTATGGTGTCACTTATCTCTCGAATTCTCCCCTCGTGGTCCAGTAGCTGTTTGTCCCTCTTTTGCTCAGCTTCTTTATTCTCTGTCATTTGGTCTTCTATATCGCTAATTCTTTCTTCTGCCTCATTTATCCTAGCAGTGAGAGCCTCCATTTTTGATTGCACCTCATTAATAGCTTTTTTGATTGCAACTTGGTTAGATTTTAGTTCTTTTATTTCTCCAGAAAGGGCTTTTATAACTCCCGAGAGGGTTTCTCTAATATCTTCTATGCCTTTTGTGAGCCCGGCTAGAACCTTGAGAATTGCCATTCTGAACTCTAGATCTGACATATTACCAATGTCTTTATTGATTAAGTCCCTAGCCTTCGGTACTGCCTCTTGTTCTTTTTTTGTGGTGAATTTTTCCGTCTTGTCATTTTGTTCAGATAAGAGTATATGAAGGAGCAAGTAAAATACTAAAAGGGTGGCAACAACCCCAGGAAATATGCTTTAACCAAATCAGAAGCGATCCCAAATCGTGAGGGGGAAGAAAGGGGATAAAAAGAGGTTCGAAAAGGAAGAAAGGAAAAAAAAAAGAGAAGAATTTAAAAAAAAGAAAAGGAATAAAGAAAAATATAAAAAAGAAAATATATATATATTAGATAAACTAGTTAAAAAACGTTAAAAAAGAAAAGGGTAAAAGTTAAAAAAAATTTAGCAGAAGAAGAGAAAAAAAATGAAAAAGAAAAAAAAATTAACCTCAAGACTAAAAAATCACAGGGAGAAAGCCATGAGTTTTGTGCTTTGCTTTCTCCTCCTCTGGAATTCTGCTGCTCTTCTTGGTATTGAAATCGCACTCCTTGGTAGGTGAACTTGGTCTTGGCTGGATTTCTTGTTGATCTTCTGGGGGAGGGGCCTGGTGTAGTGATTCTCAAGTGTCTTTGCCCCAGGCAGAATTGCACTGCCCTTACCAGGGGCAGGGCTGAGTAATCCGCTCGAGTTTGCTTTCAGAAGCTTCTGTTCCCTCAGCACTTTCCGTAGAGTTCCAGAGGACGGGGATACAAATGGCGGCCTCCTGGTCTCTGGCCCGGAGGAGCCAAGAGCCCAGGGCCCCACTCCTCAGTGCGCCCTCAGAGAACAGCGCCCAGTAACTCCCGTCTGCCTGACCTCCAGCCGCACTCCGAGCTCACCGAGCCTGCGACCGGTTCAAGGTAACCCCCGAGCTGGGAGCTTACCTTTGGCTCTGTCTCTGTACCCGGCTTTCCCGTTCCAATACCCGCAAGCTCTGCGGCACTCAGACACTCCTGATCTTTCTTTGACCCTGCGGGACTGAGGCCACGCTGACCCCGCGTGGGCTTTGGCCTGGTTTAGCCTCTGGAGCGATGTCCCTCAGTGGAACAGACTTTTAAAAGTCCTGATTTTGTGCTCCGTTGCTCCGCCGCTTGCCAGGAGTCAGCCCCTCCCCCCAGAGTCTATCTTCCCATCGTTTTGGATTCACTTCTCCGCCAGTCCTACCTTTCAGAAAGTGGTTGTTTTTCTGTTTCCAGAATTGCTGTTCTTCTTCTCTTCGATCTGCGGATGGATTTGCAGGTGTTTGCAATCTTTAGATAAGCTATCTAGTTGATCTCCTGCTAGCTGAATTAGTCTCAGCCTGCTATTTCTCTGCCATCTTGACTCCACCCTCGGTTTGATAAATTTATATATTGTAACATGATTACCAACCTGGCATTAGCTATCATGCCACATAATTATCATTTTGTTTTTGTGGTGAGAACAATCAAGATCTGCTCTCTTAGCAACTTGAGGTTTAGAATACAGTACTGTTGTCTGTATGGCCATGCTGTGCATTAGATCTCCATGACTTATCTATCTACTGGTTGTAAGCTCATACCCTTAAATCAGATCCCCCCAGCTGCCTCCTTCCCAACACTGAAACCACCATGCCACTCTTTGTTTTTTATGAGTTCAGCTTTTTTTCCACCATGAAGGTGGATACCCTATTCTGTTAAGGAAAAAAATCCTAAATTTTGTGATGATAGCCTACGTTTATAATTTATTAGCTATATATCCTTGAGGAAATCAGTCAGCCTCTCTGTTCCTGTTTTCTCATCCGTAAAACAGAGATATTAACACCTGCCAATGAGAGTACTATACAGACTAGTTAAGAAAAATAAGTGAAAAATTTGGAAACCATGAAGCAGCACAGTGATTTAAATATAGTCATTTATTCAAATGAAGAAAGGAAGTGAAATCACCATAAAGGAAATTTGGATAATAAGCCCCCCTCCTGTTTTGAGTTAAGGGTATATTTTCATACTTTTTTATTCATATCACACATGAATAACACATGAACACTGTAAAATATTCAGAATTTCATGGAGGAAAATGAGAACATTTTCTTTAATGAGTATGTTCAGTTTCTTCCCTTTCTATGTAACCACTATTAAGAGTTAGAAATACAGTTTCTTTCTTCTCTTAAGCTACACACTCAAACTTCCCTTGTTACACAGAGGCTGTGGTTTCACCTCTGTGTGACCCATGTTTTGTCATTTTTTCCTGCTTGGGATGTATTCATATTTTAAATGTAGAGAAAGAAAAATCTCTTTCTGGATGGAGGTGATGACTAAGTGAATCATTCACCCTTTGCCAAACATGAAAAAAGAAAAAAGACAAACTGTTGCTTTCAGTATTTAGGTTTTTTTTTTTCTTTTTCAGTGAAAAGACAATTATTCCATTATCCATGATTCATCAATTTTTAGGCTGTTATTAATATAAAAGTTTGAGAATCAAGCTGACAGGAAGATAGTGCCAAATCATTGATGCAGAGCTTGAAAATGAGGCATAATTTGATTGCTCTGCTGTTTTCAGTGGAATATAAAACCAAACTATCACTTTAAATCTGTTGAATATACAATTTTTTTGTCAAACTTTTTTGAGATGTTTTTAATTTTTGCATTTGTGATGTTACCTTACTATGCTTGAAGTGCTATGATTGAAAATAGCTGCTAATTTATTGGGGATTTCATATAATTTATGTCAGTTCTTAACTGAAAATCTCTATCTATAAATTCTAAGAATACTTTTATTAATCATTAATACAAATAAAATAATATTTTAATAGATTTCATATAATCACAATGATGGCTCTACCTCAAAACTAATTTTCATTTTCCTATTATATTTGGAAGTGAGAGATTTATATCCATGGTCTTCAAGGTTTGCGTGTTTTTACTCATGAAAATAATTTTGAAAAGCTAGGCTCATCTTTACAAGTTTAGAGTTGACATATGAAACTTTTTATTATAAACTTAAATAATTGTAAAACATATAAACACTGACATTTAAAAATAAAACTCTCTAAGCATATCTAATAAAATCTAAACATTTGAGAAATTTGATATCTACATTTATCCATTTAAACAAATATCCATATTCTTACTAACCAAATATTTTACATCATTCCTTAATCTTTTTGAATGTGTAGTTATATTTTGTGTGACTCTGGAAAGATTAAGCACAGAGAGGTTAAGTGATTTCCCCAAGGTTACACAGCACATATATGGCAACTCTCGGTATGAACCTGAGTCCTTGCTTCGGAGTCTGTTATTTATCTGCCTTTATTAACCATTTTCTATTTACATTTTGAATTTGAACAAAACTGAAAATGTGCATGCATCATGTATTTACAATTTGTGCCTTGTGTTGCTTCTTCTTTCATCTGTGAGTGAATATATTTTTTAAAAATTTTTTCTTTATTTTTTTAAATTTCTTTTCAGTGTTTCAGAATTCATTGTTTATGCACCACACCCAGTGCTCCATGCAATACATGCCCTCCATAATACCCACCACCTCTCTCTGCTTGACTTATTTTGAAAACTCAGCATAATCTCTTCCAGTCCCGTCCATATTGATACAAAAGTTGGGTACTCATCCTTTCTGATGGAAGCATAATACTCCATAGTATATTCGGACCATACTTCTCTATCCATTCAAGTGCATATATTTTAATGCTGTCACTAAAAGAGCATGGTACAGGATGTTACAGCCAGCTCCATGGCCAGGAAACAGGCATTTTTAGAAAGAAAAAAGAATATATACTTCTCAGCCTTTATTTAGCAAAATATTATGAGACATTTTTGTGTTTTCTCACTTTGTAATGTCTCTGATGAAGAGTAGAAAAAAATCTACTTTCAGCAACTCAAATAAGAGAGAAAATAATTTTTTTTGGATGCCATTGTTGCCAAACATCTTTGTGTTTAAAAACAGGAAGACTGATTGTCCTGGGAAGCAGAACCAGCATCTAGTTTGTGTTCATGGAGCTTGGACTTGGACTAACCCTTTTGTTTTGTGTCTACTCTTCCTCAGGCAGTGTGGAGTTACAAGTGTTAGTCCTACTTTTGAAAAACTTGAAGGATTATGACCTAACCAACAAAGGGCTAGAAAATCTGTAAAAGAATATTGATCATGACTTAATATTATCCTGAGTAGAAAATCAATTAATTTTGTTGAAAATATTTTCTGAATTATTTCTGCCTCTTGAATTTCTGAACTTATTACTCTCTGCATTGTGAAACCCATTTATTTATTAGGGATCTACCAATAGGAAAAAGATATTTCCTAAATGTTGAGCTAAAGATGTCCACAATACTGTTTGTTATTAATCATTAATAGTCAATGGCCATTAATTACCAAAAGTGAGGCTAGAAAAACATAGGTCATGAATTCTAACACAAGACAAGCAATAGTAGCAAGTTCCTTCTGATGACACCTTTTTTCCCTTGGCTTTTTCTCCTCTGCCTCCTTTGCCATATCCCTCCCTTCTTCCTGAATCCCCCTGCTTCCCTATCTTTTTTTTTTTTTAATGCTTTCTCTTTATGATCCTCTTAACTCATAATTTCTCTTCCTTTTTTCTTTTCCTTTTCCCTGTCTATAAGCCTACTATAGACAGCCTATGGTGCCTGGTTAAGTCTAACTAAGAGCTAGTAAGTCTTTCTGTGCCTTAAGAGTAATCTTAATTCCTAAGTAATCCTAATTCTTAATTCTGAAAGAATTGATAACCCAATGATAACATCTGTCAATATCTCTGAGTCAGAATACACAGTGTGGAGGGCTTAAAGCATCTGAAAGGAGATGACGAGATTTATTATTCATTGTGTACCAAACATTGTGCCATGCATTTCAGACACATAATCATATTAGATCTAGATACCATAATTCCTACATCATACGGATGAAGAAACAAGTTTTGAGAACTGTTTAAAACCATGGAATAGGAATGACCTAGGTCTGTCTGGCTCCAAGCATGTGCAAGGCCATTTCCTTCACCCCCTCACTGCTTCTAGATATATGATCATCACTAAAAAAATTCTGATTGAATTGAATTACGTACCTTAAACTGGTATTCCATGAAGAGAATACTTCCAGAAAACTTTGGCTATTAGTCAAGCCAAACCTTCTTGCACAATCTGAGCTGTGGCAAGACCAGTTTTCCAAGGGGTAGACTAAAAGGGCACCATTTCCTCCTGGTTTCAAAATAAATTCTTTACACTAAGAGTTCGAAGGCTCAAACTATGCCTTGTCCTTTGTAGGCCTGTGTATATTGAATACAAACTGTTTATGGGAGTTAAAATGAACCCTCATTTAAATGGAAGACTTTTTTTTTTAATTTTCCATGATACTATACTATAAACTATAACAGGTTACAATTAAGAACACACACGAGCATACACACTCAAGGGCACTTGGGTGGCTCAGTGCGTTAAAGCCTCTGCCTTTAGCTCAGGTCCTGATCCCAGGGTCTAGGATGGAGCCAAGCATCCGGCCCTCTGCTCAGCAGGGAGCCTGCTTCCCCGCCCCCTGCCTGCCTATCTACCTACTTGTGATCTCTGTCAAAAAAATAAATAAAATCTTAAAAAAAAGAAAAAGAACTTACACACTCACAAAGTGAAACGTCAGAAATGACAAACGTTTAGAGCTGGTGGATTTCTTTCAGCTGTTTTGGAAAGGTAAAATGATATCTTTTTTTTTCCTCCCACATATGACTATATGTCTTTCACCGTGGACTAAAAGCTATTATATTCAAATTCTACCTTAGTTTATTCATTCCATCCTGGCAACAAATATCTAGAAAAGATCTATAAGGAAAATGTTTCAATGATTGATACTGCATTTGCTTTCCAAAGCACAAATCAAATTATCTCCAAAGGTACTAAAATCCCTTTTCCACCTCAAACACAGATAATAAATTAAATTGTCAGAAATACTCTTTGGCTTAAACATTTGTTTTGAAGATTAAAGATATGACCTAGCTCTACTGTTACTGAAAAAATCATACAAATTCTCTTCTTTTGGGGATGCTGGCAATATGGGTCTATAGAAAGGGGAAAATCAGTTTATAAATCTTCATCTTGAGCATGAAAAATTTTTAAGAACTTGTATCAGTGTGTCTTGAATACAGCAAAATCATTTTTCTATAATATGAGAAGCAGGATCTGGTACCATGCAAAACACAGGATCCAGATTCAGGAGCTGTCTCTGCTACTTGCTATGTGGATTTGGGGAAATTCATAACCCATTTCCTCATCTATATAATGTAGATGACAATGGTGCCTGGAAAACAGAAAATTGTTCCAAGTATTGAGACTGCATGGAAGTATCCTCATAAACCTGACATGCAGGGTAGAAAGGGTCAGTGACGGTTTGTAATCCAATTATTACATAGAGTAGGATAGAATTGGAAATGTTTTCCAGACTGGTTATAGTCAAGTAAGTTTTTAAAATACATGTGAGCATATTGAATGCTCTGAAAAGTATTTTGCAAAAGAATGTTCCCAAGTTTTTTTTAACCCAGCATTTTCCACATGTTTACCATGGATAGCTTCTGTCACACACTGCCCTAAAACTATGACATGAACATCCTACAGAAATTAGAATAATGATAGGTACCCCAATACTAAGCACATTGTTGGTAGTGATTTATACTTGAGAAATTTGTTGGTTCCATTGATGATGTAGATTTTAAAATGAGATATATGGACTTTTTGTAATAAAAGAATTTGTGGTTATTACTGAAGTTTTAGAAAGTTGGAAATATAAAAGGTAACAATTAATTATTTTTATGCTTATCTCTCCCCCGAAAAATTGTTAACATGAGACGGGTTACTTTCTATGTTTTTCCTGTCACTTAATTTTTGTATTAGTATGTTTACTTATACTCATTCAGCATATAAAATCTTGTATCTCATCCACTTATCATTTTAACAGGTAATTATAAACTCTTTATAGATACCATTTGTAAAATATTATATTGTTTTCAATTGAGGTGATATGTTATAATTTACCTAACCATTAATTTATGGTGATGTTGCTATGCTTTCACCAAGTTATGACTCTTAAAAATTAATATCAAAGTATTTTAAAATTCTGGATTAAGAAGTACTTTCAGTTATAAAATAAATACATCATAGAGATAAAAAGTAAAAAAAAAAAAAGTCTCCAAAATTCTAACATTTTTAAATTCTAAAATTTTCTGCTTTAGAATTTCTGATTACTTATTCACAATAAAATCTCAGGATTTGAATGAAAGGAACAAAAGTTTATTTACTAATTTATTTATTTATGTATTTGTTCAACAGATATTTGCTGGGTATCTGTGCTGGGCTTGGTGCTATGGCTGGAACCTAATAGTAGGTAGCCATGGATCCTGCCTTGGAGAATGTGCTATCAGATTTTTAAGAGTCTGGATATAGATAGATGATAGATAGATAGATAGATAGATAGATAGATGATAGATGATAGATAGATAGATAGATAGAAAAATAGAAAAATAGATTGCTTTACAAAAGCACTGTTGTGATTTGTATTTTGAATTATAGTAATTTAACTCCAACAGTAACTGTAGAAATATCCAGAAAACTGTAGACACAATATACAGATACAGTTATAGTTAGCAACCTACAGACATATATAGGCATAAATCCATCTGGGAAAGGGAGGGAGCATTATGATCTGTGCATTCCTCACATTCTTCTTTCCTCCTGATTCATGCTTTTAGTAGTAAGTATGCCCTTCTTCTTTGACTAAAATATACTCAGACACCAGAATATCATTGCCAGGTATCTAATGTGAACATTTCTGCCCATATTTCACAAAATAGAGACAAAAAAACAAATTCTTGAGTTTTTGATATGTTTTCATTGATATTGTTAAATTGTTGTAGTATGATTTAGCTCCAGAAGAAAGTCCAGCCTGCCTCTATAACCTGAAATTCTCAGATCCATTTTATTTTTAAAACTTCACTCAGTAAATACCATTTCAACGAAGTCTTTCCAAAGCTTCCCCCTCTCTCTTCTGAATTCCCACAAATTGGTGCCACCTGTAAAGTCTTTCCTTCATCTTGGCCATGGCGGCTCAAAGTGGTCCCTCCCTTCAAGCTCTCCCCAACCCAGTTTTCTTATCATCATTCTTGAAACCTAACTCTGACCATTTCATCCTTTCAACCAGAAGCCTTTTCTGACTCCCCACTAACCCCAGGAGAAAAAAATTCAAACACTATTTTTTTTTTTCAAACCATACTCTTTTTCTCCTTCACATAATTCCAGTTCCAGTCAAATGCAAATCTTCAGCTCCACATCTACACCCTTTACTTTTCCACCTCATTCCTTGATTCATTCTGTCTCATTGGTCTAGAAAGCCCCATCACATCTACCTAATGGTAACAGCTATGCTGTGTCAACTATCTTTTTTGTGCTGAAAACTGAGTAAGTGTTCCCAAAGTAAGTGTTCCTAAAGTAAGCGTTCACTTACTTAACCATCACAATTTCTATCTCACATGGGAAATAACTGTGGTGGACTTAAGTGACTTGTCCAAATTCACACATGTTACATGTAGAGTTCTGTTGGACTCTAGAATTCTTTTTCTTTCAACTCGAGTACATTTCATGGTCTCAATAGTTTTTTTTTTTTTTTAACTCTTAGATGCCACCAAATTCATGAAGCCTTTTCCAGCATCCCACTTAGAAGTGATTCCTCACATCTCTGAGTTCTAATAAATCTTTCTCTATATCTCTAAGCATCCCATTGATTATGTTAGCTCTTAATTAATAGGACTTCTTTCACTTATTTATCCATTTGATTTTTTTTTTTTTAAGTTTGGGCATAATAAATGGCAAGTACTTTGCTTTGTGTTTGTTTTATAAGACAAAAGAAATGTGATCCTTGCTGTCAAAAAGTATACAATTTAGTTGTGGAAACAAACATTAGGTAAACTCAAAATAAATATATAAATATTTAATTATATACTTTAAGCGCTATGTGACAAAAGCATGGTAAAATGAGATAATAAAGTAGATACCATGGAGTCAGAGTGAGGGATGGGGATTGTCAGAATTGTCCTTGGTGAGGAAGTAAAATATCAGCCAAGACATCAAGATGAAAAGAAATTAGCCAAGACTAGGAGTGTGGATGAACAGCATTCTCAGCAGAAGGAAAGCATAAGCAAAAGTTTTGAAGCAGAGAAAGACTGTTTCCAAGAATTAAAAGAAGGTCACTCAAGTCTACAGTATAGTGCTGTGTAATTGTCTGTATGAATGAAGTCCCGCAGGGTTTTCCAGTGGTACCCAGAGGTCAAAACACCTTGAATGAACGAATGGAGTGGAAAAACAGAATGGCATCTGTGTAAAAAGGAACACAGGTCTAGATCATTCAATAGTCTATAGTACTATAATACAGAGTGTTCGTCTCCTTTCATTGCAAATGGAGATCTCTCACCAGATTTAATCAATGATTGCTATGATCTAGTTCAGATGTTTATTTATTTTTCTGGAAGGTAAACACTGTATGTTGACACATCTATGCATGTCTATTTTGTCTCTATTATTTGTTTGTTTTTGTTTTTTTAAATTTATTTTATTTTTTCAGTGTTCCAAGATTCATTGTTTTTAAAGTATTTTTAACTCCACAGTGTCTAATTATAGTTCTTTGAGAATATCTTTGGTTTAATACTTATTTCCTGAGATAGAATGAGTTAGTTTCCTTACTTCCTGAAACATACATGCTTTGTCATCATAACCATGTATTTATTTCTTACACCAGCTCTCACTGGAGACTACATGTGAAATTCTGCATTTTTCCCCATGTGATATTTTTTTGTTTTCCATCAAGTTTGGAACTTCCTAAATGGCTGACATAGGCTCTTGATATTCTTGCCAGCTAGAAATGACTATGAAATACAGACATTTGGTGTAATGACTTCTGTGGCAGTCCATGCATAAAAGAACTATTATCCTCTTTATTCTAAGTCTACAGGTCACAGAAAGTTCAGGAATGAAGTCTGGTTTTCCCTTTGAATCAATTTGTCACAACCTCTGCTAAGCCCATTCTAAAAGGGCTTACTTTCTAACCAATTATATACTATAGCCCTTGACCTTTCTGAGAAGACTGGATAAAATTGAATTTGCAGCAAGTTAGAGCCTGTACAGAGTAACAGAAGACTGTTCTTCCCTGGACTCTGAAAAACCAACTGAGGGTTTTGGATGGGAGGGGCGGGGAGTTGGGTGAGTGTAGTGGTGGGTATTAAGGAGGGCATGTATTGCATGGAGCACTGGGTGTGGTGCATAAACAATGAATTTTGGAACACACACAAACACACATAAATTAAATTAATTTTTTAAAAGAGAGAGAGAAAAAAAAAGAAATCCCCTGGGTAGACCAAAGCAAATTTCCTAGACTGGGGAGGAAAGGTCATTTATATTGCATAAACCAGTGCCAAAGAGTTAGTAGTAGCTATATTGACAAAGATTTTAATACCACATTTGAGCTGAGGAAGAGATGTACTGCTGATTAATGGTATCTGCCATATGTTCAGAAGGAGGAAGTGGTAGTTTAGTATATATGTATTTCTGCCTAAATCCATTCAGAATAATGAGGGCCTTGAAAAGTATTCTAGCACAGCAGAATTTAATCAAAATACAAAAGGAATATACACCAACATTCTTAAAGAATGGCAAGAAACTCCACAAACATGCAATATAAATAAATCTTCATAAACTAAGGATATTTAAAGAATGCTATTAAATCAATGACAAACATGACCTCGGTATAACTTTGCATAATAAGTCTAGGCAGGTACTGAAATATTTTAATGGTCCTTTTTAGTCAGCCTACTTTTTAAATTGTTCTTTAAATTTCTCTTCATTGTTACCTTGAATCTCGTGGAGTTTCACATGAAAATCCTGTGGGTAATTATAGCAAATTCCATGGCAACTCACAGATATCTAAATATCTTTTTCTTATCTTATTGCTTTAACTAGAACTTCTAAAAGAATATAAGTAATGAAGTAGAGAGTATACATGCTTCTTCTGTTCTTACCATTATTGTAAATTCTTTTAATATTTTGCCATTGTGAGTCAGAGGTTACAATAAGGGTTATTTTAAAAAATCAGAATAGAAGATGGAGGAGAAGTAGCAGGCTGAGACTACTTCAGCTAGCAGGAGATCAGCTAGATAGCTTATCTAAAGATTGCAAACACCTGCAAATCCATCGGCAGTTCGAAGAGAGGAAGAACAGCAATTCTAGAAACAGAAAAACAACCACTTTCTGAAAGGTAGGACTCATGGAGAAGTGAATCCAAGCGACGGAAAGATAGACCCTGGGGGGAGGGGCCGGCTCCCGGCAAGCGGCAAAGCAATGGAGCACAAAATCAGGAATTTTAAAAGTCTGTTCTGCTGAGGGACATCGCTCCAGAGGCTAAACCGGGGCAAAGCCCACACAGAGTCAGCATGGCCTCAGGTCCCACAGGGTCAAAGAAGGATCGGGGGTGTCTGAGTGTTGCAGAGCTTGCGGGTACTGGAACGGGAAAACCGGCTACAGAGACAGAGCCGACAGTAAGCTCACAGCTGGGGGTTACCTTGAACCGGTTTCAGTCTCGGTGAGCTCGGAGCGCGGCTGGAGGTCAGGCAGACGGGAGTTACTGGGCGCTGTTCTCTGAGGGCGCACTGAGGAGTGGGGCCCCGGGCTCTTGGCTCCTCAGGGCCAGAGACCAGGAGGCCGCCATTTGTATTCCTGTCCTCTGGAACTCTACCAAAAGCGCTCAGGGAACAAAAGCTCCTGAAAGCAAACCCGAACGGATTACTCAGCCCCGCCACTGGTAAGGGTGGTGCAATTCCACCTGTGGCAAAGACACTTGAGAATCACTACACCAGGCCCCTCCCCCAGAAGATCAACAAGAAATCCAGCCAAGACCAAGTTCACCTACCAAGGAGTGCGGTTTCAATACCAAGAAGAGCAGCAGAATTCCAGAGGAGGAGAAAGCAAAGCACAAAACTCATGGCTTTCTCCCTGTGATTTTTTAGTCTTGAGGTTAATTTTTTTTTCTTTTTCATTTTTTTTCTCTTCTTCTGCTAAATTTTTTTTAACTTTTACCCTTTTCTTTTTTAACGTTTTTTAACTAGTTTATCTAATATATATTTTTTTCTTTTTTATATTTTTCTTTATTCGTTTTCTTTTTTTTAAATTCTTTTCTTTTTTTTTTCCTTTCTTCCTTTTCGAACCTCTTTTTATCCCCTTTCTTCCCCCTCACGATTTGGGATCTCTTCTGATTTGGTTAAAGCATATTTCCTGGGGTTGTTGCCACCCTTTTAGTATTTTACTTGCTCCTTCATATACTCTTATCTGAACAAAATGACAAGACGGAAAAATTCACCACAAAAAAAGAACAAGAGGCAGTACCGAAGGCTAGGGACTTAATCAATAAAGACATTGGTAATATGTCAGATCTAGAGTTCAGAATGGCAATTCTCAAGGTTCTAGCCGGGCTCACAAAAGGCATAGAAGATATTAGAGAAACCCTCTCGGGAGTTATAAAAGCCCTTTCTGGAGAAATAAAAGAACTAAAATCTAACCAAGTTGCAATCAAAAAAGCTATTAATGAGGTGCAATCAAAAATGGAGGCTCTCACTGCTAGGATAAATGAGGCAGAAGAAAGAATTAGCGATATAGAAGACCAAATGACAGAGAATAAAGAAGCTGAGCAAAAGAGGGACAAACAGCTACTGGACCACGAGGGGAGAATTCGAGAGATAAGTGACACCATAAGACGAAACAACATTAGAATAACTGGGATTCCAGAAGAAGAAGAAAGAGAGAGGGGAGCAGAAGGTATACTGGAGAGAATTATTGGGGAGAATTTCCCCAATATGGCAAAGGGAAGGAGCATCAAAATTCAGGAGGTTCAGAAAAGCCCCTCAAAATCAATAAGAATTGGCCCACACCCCGTCACCTAATAGTAAAATTTACAAGTCTTAGTGACAAAGAGAAAATCCTGAAAGCAGCCCGGGAAAAGAAGTCTGTAACATACAATGGTAAAAATATTAGATTGGCAGCTGACTTATCCACAGAGACCTGGCAGGCCAGAAAGAGCTGGTGTGATATTTTCAGAGCACTAAACGAGAAAAACATACAGCCAAGAATACTATATCCAGCTAAGCTATCATTGAAAATAGAAGGAGAGATTAAAAGCTTCCAGGACAAACAAAACCTGAAAGAATTTGCAAACACCAAACCAGCTCTACAGGAAATATTGAAAGGGGTCCTCTAAGCAAAGAGAGAGCCTACAAGTGGTAGATCAGAAAGGAACAGAGACCATATACAGTAAGAGTCACCTTACAGGCAATACAATGGCACTAAATTCATATCTCTCAAAGTTACCCTGAAGGTTAATGGGATAAATGCCCCAATCAAAAGACACAGGGTATCAGAATGGATAAAAAAACAAAACCCATCTATATGTTGCCTCCAAGCAACTCATTTTAAGCCCGAAGACACCTCCAAATTTAAAGTGAGGGGGTGGAAACGAATTTACCATGCTAATGGACATCAGAAGAAAGCAGGAGTGGCAATCCTTATATCAGACCAATTAGATTTTAAGCCAAAGACTATAATAAGAGATGGGGAAGGACACTATATCATACTCAAAGGGTCTGTCCAACAACAAGATCTAACAATTTAAAATATCGATGCCCCCAATGTGGGAGCAGCCAACTATATAAACCAATTAATAACAATATAAAAGAAACACATCAACAATAATACAATAATAGTAAGGGACTTTAACACCCCCCTCACTGAAATGGACAGATCATCCAAGCAAAAGATCAACAAGGAAATAAAGGCCTTAAACGACACACTGGACCAGATGGACATCACAGACATATTCAGAACATTTCATCGCAAAGCAACAGAATACACATTCTTCTCTAGTGCACATGGAACATTCTCCAGAATAGAACACATCCTCGGTCATAAATCAGGACTCAACCAGTATCAAAAGATTGGGATCATTGCCTGCATATTTTCAGACCACAATGCTCTGAAGCTGGAACTCAATCACAGAGGAATATGGAAAGAACCCAAATACATGGAGACTAAACAGCATCCTTCTAAAGAATGAATGGGTCAACAGGGAAATTAAAGAAGAATTGAAAAAAATCATGGAAACAAATGATAATGAAAACACAACGGTTCAAAATCTGTGGGACACAACAAAGGCAGTCCTGAGAGGAAAATATATAGCGGTACAAGCCTTTCTCAAGAAACAAGAAAGGTCTCAGGTATACAACCTAACCCTACACCTAAAGGAGCTGGAGAAAGAACAGGAAAGAAACCCTAAGCCCAGCAGGAGAAGAGAAATCATAAAGATCAGAGCAGAAATCAATGAAATAGAAACCAAAAAAACAATAGAACAAATCAACGAAAGTAGGAGCTGGTTCTTTGAAAGAATTAATAAAATTGATAAACCCCTGGCCAGACTTATCAAAAAGAAAAGAGAAAGGACCCAAATAAATAAAATCATGAATGAAAGAGGAGAGATCACAACTAACACCAAAGAAATACAAACTAATATAAGAACATACTATAAGCAACCCTACGCCAACAAATTTGACAATCTGGAAGAAATGGATGCATTCCTAGAAACATATAAACTACCACAACTGAACCAGGAAGAAATCAAAAGCCTGAACAGATGCATAACCAGTAAGGAGATTGAAACAGTCATTAAAAATCTCCAAACAAACAAAAGCCCAGGGCCAGAGGGCTTCCTGGGGGAATTCTACCAAACATTTAAAGAAGAACCAATTCCTATTCTCCTGAAACTGTTCCAAAAATAGAAATGGAAGGAAAACTTCCAAACTCATTTTATGAGGCCAGCATCACCTTGATCCCCAAACCAGACAAGGATCCCATCAAAAAAGAGAGCTATAGACCAATATCCTTGATGAACACAGATGCGAAAATTCCCACCAAAATACTAGCCAATAGGATTCAACAGTACACTAAAAGGATTATTCACCACGACCAAGTGGTATTTATTTCAGGGCTGCAAGGTTGGTTCAACATCAACAAATCAGTCCATGTGATACAACACATCAATAAAAGAAAGAACAAGAACCATATGATACTCTCAATAGATGCTGAAAAAGCATTTGACAAACTACAGCATCGCTTCCTGATCAAAACTCTTCAAAGTGTAGGGATAGAGGGCACATACCTCAATATCATCAAAGCCATCTATGAAAAACCCACCACAAATATCATTCTCAATGGAGAAAAACTGAAAGCTTTTCCGCTAAGGTCAGGAACATGGCAGGGATGTCCATTATCACCACTGCTATTCAACAGAGTACTAGAAGTCCTAGCCTCAGCAATCAGACAACAAAAGGAAATTAAAGGCATCCAAATCAGCAAAGAAGAAGTCAAATTATCACTCTTCGCAGATGATATGATACTATATGTGGAAATCCAAAAGACTCCACTCCAAAACTGCTAGAACTTGTACAGGAATTCAGTAAAGTGTCAGGATATAAAATCAATGCACAGAAATCAGTTGCATTTCTCTACATCAACAATAAGACAGAAGAAAGAGAAATTAAGGAGTCAATCCCATTTACAATTGCACGCCAAACCATAAGATACCTAGGAATAAACCTAACCAAAGAGGCACAGAATCTATACTCAGAAAACTATAAAGTACTCATGAAAGAAATTGAGGAAGACACAAAGAAATGGAAAAATGTTCCATGCTCCTGGATTGGAAGAATAAATATTGTGAAAATGTCTATGCTACCTAAAGCAATCTACACATTTAATGCAATTCCTATCAAGGTACCATACATCTATTTCAAAGAAATGGAACAAATAATTCTAAAATTTATATGGAACCAGAAAAGACCTCGAATAGCCAAAGGGATATTGAAAAAGAAAGCCAAAGTTGGTGGCATCACAATTCCGGACTTCAAGCTCTATTACAAAGCTGTCATCATCAAGACAGCATGGTAGTGGCACAAAAACAGACACATAGATCAATGGAACAGAATAGAGAGCCCAGAAATAGACCCTCAACTTACGGTCAACTCAACTTCGACAAAGCAGCAAAGAATGTCCAATGGAAAAAAGACAGCCTCTTCAATAAATGGTGTTGGGAAAATTGGACAGCCACATGCAGAAAAATGAAATTGGACCATTTCCTTACACCACACACACAAATAGACTCAAAATGGATGAAGGACCTCAATGTGAGAAAGGAATCCATCAAAATCCTTGAGGAGAACACAGGCAGCAACCTCTTCGATCTCAGCCGCAGCAACATCTTCCTAGGAACATCGCCTAAGGCAAGGGAAGCAAGGGTTAAAATGAACTATTGGGATTTCATCAAGACCCAAAACTTTTGCACAGCAAAGGAAACAGTTAACAAAATCAAAAGACAACTGACAGAATGGGAGAAGATATTTGCAAACGACATATCAGATAAAGGACTAGTGTCCAAAATCTATAAAGAACTTAGCAAACTCAACACCCAAAGAACAAATAATCCAATCAAGAAATGGGCAGAGGACATGAACAGACATTTCTGCAAAGAAGACATCCAGATGGCCAACGGACACATGGAAAAGTGCTCCATATCACTCGGCATCAGGGAAATACAAATCAAAACCACAATGAGATATCACCTCACACCAGTCAGAATGGCTAAAATCAACAAGTCATGACAGATGATGGTGAAGATGTGGAGAAAGGGGAACCCTCCTACCCTGTTGGTGGGAATGCAAGCTGGTGCAACCACTCTGGAAAACAGCATGGAGGTTCCTCAAAATGTTGAAAATAGAACAGCCCTATGACCCAGCAATTGCACTACTGGGTATTTACCCTAAAGATACAAACGTGGTGATCCGAAGGTACACATGCACCCGAATGTTTATAGCCAAAGTATGGAAAGAATCTAGATGTCCATCAATAGATGAATGGATCAAGAAGATTTGGCATATATACACAATGGAATACTATGCAGCCATCAAAAGAAATGAAATCTTGCCATTTGCGACAACATGGATGGAACTAGATCGTATCATGCTTAGCGAAATAAGTCAAGCAGAGAAAGACATCTATCATATGATCTCCCTGATATGAGGAAGTGGTGATGCAACATGGGGGCTTAAGTGGGTAGGAGAAGGATAAATGAAACAAGATGGGATTGGGAGGGAGACAAACCATAAGTGACTCTTAATCTCACAAGACAAACTGAGTGTTTGCGGGGGAGGGGGGTTGGGGGAAGGGGGGTGGGGTTATGGACTTTGGGGAGGGTATGTGCTTTGGTGAGTGCTGTGATGTGTGTAAACCTGGCGATTCACAGACCTGTACCCCTGGGGATAAAAATATATGTTTATAAAAAATAAAAAATTTTTTTAAAAAGTTCATCAATATAAAAAAAATCAGAATAAATATTAAATTTTAAAAATAGCTTTTTATGATATTGATATGATTCATGTGATTTTTTTACCTTTTTCTTATTAATGTAACATATTTCCTACAAATAAACTTTTGATTATGATGTATTTTTTTTTTTTTAAAGATTTTATTTATTTATTTGTCAGAGAGAGATCACAAGTAGGCAGAGAGGCAGGCAGAGAGAGAGAGGAGGAAGCAGGCTCCCTGCTGAGCAGAGAGCCCGATGCGGGACTCGATCCCAGGACTCTGAGATCATGACCTGAGCCGAAGGCAGCGGCTTAACCCACTGAGCCACCCAGGCGCCCCATGATGTATTTTTTATGTTACTAAATTGCTATATCAATTATTTTAGATTTTTGTTTCAATATTTAAAAATGAGAATGGCCCAAATGGCTCAATTTTTTTTTCCTTAGAGATAATTATTGTAAGATAATTACATTAATACTATGGTTCTTTTATCAAACTCTGTGTTTTGTTGCAATTTATGTTCTGGAAGCAACCTAAGGTAGTAGTTAAAATCTAGGACATCAAAAATCAAAACAGTATGGTATTGGCATAAAAACAGACTCATAGATCAATGGAACATAGTAGAGAACCTAGAAATAAAACTGTACATATATGATTAATTTACACAAACGGAGGCAAGAATATACAATGGAGAAAGGGTAGAAAGGAAAGGTGTTGGGAATACTGGATGCAAGACATGCAAGAAAATGAAATTGTCTCCTTACATTATACCATACAGAAAAATCAACACAAAATAAATGGGAGGCTTGAATGTAAGACTTCAAACTATAAAACTCCTAAAATGAAATAAAAGGGTCAGTTCTTTAACATCAGTTTTGGCAAAGAGTTTTTTGAATTTGACAAATATGGCAAAGGCAACAAAAGCAAAAACAATCAAGTGAGACTAGATCAGACTAAAAAACTTCTGGACAGGAAAGCAAACCAGCAACAAAATGAAATTGCAACCTGTGGAATAAGAGAAAATATTTGCAAATCATATATCTGATAAGGGGTTAATATCTAAAATATATAAAGAATCCAAGCAGCTGAGTAGCAAAACAAAAATAGACAAAAAATCTGATTAAAAAATAGGCAAAGGATCTAAGAGACATTTTTCCGAAGGAGACATACAAAATGTCCAACAGGGGCATGAAAAAGTGCTCAACATAACTAATCATCAGGGAAATAGAATCGAAACCACAGTGAGATATCACCTTATACCAGTTAAAATGGCTACTATTAACAAGACAAGAGATAACAAGCATTGGCAAGGATGTGAAGGAGAGGCAACCCCTGTGCAACTACTGATAGAAATGTTAATTGGTGTAATCAGTGGAAACAGTATGGAGATGTCTCAAAAAAATTAAAAATAGGAGTGCCTGGGTGGTTCAGTTGGTTAAGCTTCCAACTTGTGGCATTAGCTCAGGTCAAGATCTCAGGGTCATGAGATCAAGCCCAGCATCAGTTTCCACTCTCAGTGCAAAGTCTGCTTAAGATTCTCTCTCTCCCTCTCCCCACTTCTAAAATAAATAAATAAAATCTTAAAAAAAAAATTTAAATACAGACTGTCATATGATCCAGCAATCCCACTTTCAGTATTTATCTTAAACAAAATCACTGTCTTAAAATGATATTTTCAACCCCATGTTCATTATAGCATTATTAATAATAGCCAAGACATGGAAATAAGCTAAATGTCCATCAACAGAATAAGGAAAATGTATTATTCAGCCATAAGAAAAGGGAAGTCCTACAATTTGCAGCAATGTGTTGGATTTAAAGGCACTATGCTACATTATATATGAGAAAGAAAAATGCAGTGTGGTCTTACTTATATGTGGCATCTTAAAAAACCTTCAAGTCAAAGATTCAGAGAATATGTTGGTGGTTCCCAAAGGTGATGGCAGTGGGGTGAAATGGGCAAAGATAGTCAAAAGGTATAAACTTCCAGTTATAAGATTAGTAAGTTCTGAGGATGTAACAATATAATGTACAGTATGGTTACTATAGTATATAATACTGTATTGTATTTTTTAAAGTTGCAGGTTACAAAGGACATACCAGGAGATATTCATGTTTCAGGACTCACTTCTTTTGCTAGGCCCCTATTTCCCTGGTTAGGGATAAATGCAAATGAGGCTATGATAAAAACAATTTCTCCTTAACTCTTAAAATTGTTTTAATATCTCCTTCTAAATGCCATAGCTGAATAACAAAGATCTTTTGACCCTATAGCCAAACTTGTTCTTAATAATAGGTTAGCTTTTGATTACCTCTAGTTGAGCAAGGAGGTGTCAATGCTGTAGCCAACACCACTGGCTGACTATACCTGGATTAGCAGGTCTAGAGAAGTTGAAACTTAGTTACCCAAGATCACTGAGCAAGCCACCTGACTTAAAAAGATGATTTGCTCAGAGGGGTCTTCCCTTGACTTTTTGATTTTGATTGTTTTACGTCTTGGGGACCATGGCTCCAGAATATACTCCACTGAGAACTACACATTTACTCTAAACATAATGATCTTCCTAGTGCATTGTATTCTCACAACCACTAACCACCAAGCAAATGATCTCCCTAAGGCTGGAAAGTCAAGAAAGGAACAAAGAGGATGATCCACTTAAAAAATGCAAACCTGAGGGGCGCCTAGGTGGCTCAGTGGGTTAAGCCTCTGCCTTCAGCTCAGGTCATGATCTCAGGGTCCGGGGATCGAGCCCCACATCAGGCTCTCTGCTCAGCAGGGAGCCTGATTCCCTCTCCCCCTCTGTCTGCCTCTCTGCCTCCTTGTTATCTCTCTCTCTGTGTCAAATAAATATGGAAAATCTTAAAAAAAATGCAAACTTGAAGTTGGAGCCTGTGAATATCACAGAGATTAAGCAAAAAGAAAAAAAAAATGTTGTGACTTGTGGATACCACACAAAGGACCAACGCAAACTGCAAAGAAAAAGAGCAGTAACTGAGAGTGGTGCTAATGTCTTAAGTTTTTATCACAACTCCCAGTTAAGCTGAGAACCTGATGAAAATGCCATCACTTTGGTTAAGATCCCAAATAGGTAATTAGGACTTAATACCTAATCTATCTGCAGTTTCAACCTCCTCCAGAAATGCAGTCTTAACCAGTGAGGAGTTTTCTGATCAGTACAAGTGAGTCTGTGTCAGTGGCCCTCTCTAGGCCCCCAAAAGAAGATGGGATCATCTGCCTGAGGCTTCCCATGCTTCCCTCTAAAGGAAAGGGACCTTGCCTGACACAATGCTTTCTTTTCTTGTGCTTATAACTTCCTTGCCCCATCCTCTTTCCTATAAAAAGCTTCTACTTTGTACTCCTGGGAGTCTCCTTCACTTGCTAAATTTGATGCTGCCCAATTCATGAACCATTCAATAAAGCCACTTAGATCTTCAAATTAAGAAAAGAAAAATTGTTAGAGTGAATCTTAAAAATTTTCATTACATGGAAAAAAATGGGTGACTATGTATTGTTGGGAAGGGATGTTAAATTTATTTTGGTGCTCTTTCACAATATATACATATATCAAATCATTTCGTTGGATACCTAAAACACAACATTATATCTCAAGTCTATCGAAATAAAAACTTTAAAAATCTAGTCTTTTAAGTCTGACAAATGTGGGTTTGAAATCTGGTTCAAGTACTTATTGTTCTCCTTGTGTAATCTTACCTACCTCATCAGATGGTGAGTATTAAGTAGGATAGTTCACACTAAGTGCTTATCAGCATCTGTGGTAAGTAATTAGCTGTGTAAACACACACATACACACACTGTCAAAGAAACACAAAATTTGAGATTGTATTGTATTTTAAAAGCTTAATAAAATTTGCCAGTAAAGTAGTAACAACCTAATACCTGTTGAACCCTTAATTTTTTTAAACCTTTTCCCCCTTTCTCTCATATGTGTTTGTCTTTCAAGGCTCTCTGCCTCTTCTTTTTTTATATTTAATTTGTATAAGCACAGATATCAACTATTTCAGTGAGATTTTTTTTTAATTTTATTTATTTATTTGTCAGAGAGAGAGCGAGCGAGAGCGAGCACAGGCAGACAGAGTGGAAGGCAGAGCCAGAGGGAGAAGCAGGCTCCCTGCAGAGCAAGGATCCCGATGTGGGACTCGATCCCAGGATGCTGGGATCATGACCTGAGCCGAAGGCAGCTGCTTAACCAACTGAGCCACCCACTTTAAACATGTATTAGTGAGTTATACAGAGCTTTAAAAAAAAGAATTAGCTCCTTGATCCCCTCTGAATCCAAGGCTATATCTCATTTCCTTCTCTTAGTAATTTTTTATTCTTCAACATTGTCCGAGATTTGCCTGTTTCCTGAAACTGGCTCTCAAATTAAACACTCAGTACTTCTTCTGGTTTCCTAATTTATCAATTTCTATCTTTATTAATTCCTTTGTCTCTTTTTGTTTTCATTTTCCTGAATGCATGGTCTCTGGCTGAAGATGCACTGTGGTAGGGGAAGGGGTCTAGAGAAGAGATATATAGGTCCCCATTTGCAGCCAGTTTCTGCATGAGGTTGACTCTGCTGCCATCCCCACTGGGATGACTCTGGGCCTCTGGGTCAAAGATCATATGGGAGAGGTTTTGTGTGGGAGGGCACAAAGCATCCTCTTGCCTATTACGTGTGGTCTCTCACAAGACAAATCTAGCACCAGAATGTAAGGTTTGGAATCAGAACCTAAATTTGAGTCCAGACTCTGTCAGTTATTATTTTTGGAATAAATTTCTTAACTTTTCTAAAACTAATTTTCCTCATCTGCAAAAAAAAAGCATAATAATAGCATTTTTCTCATAGGATTATCATAAGAATTAAATGAGATAATGCAGAGACCATGTTTACCTCACTGTCATATCTCCACTGA
Source organism: Mustela erminea (assembly GCF_009829155.1). Lineage (NCBI taxonomy): Eukaryota > Metazoa > Chordata > Mammalia > Carnivora > Mustelidae > Mustela > Mustela erminea. The sequence continues at coordinate 64,915,315 of NC_045614.1, read as the reverse complement.
CACATACTGATGGGCATGCACATATGTGTGTATGTATGAGGTATTTCTTGAATTAATAATTCAAAAATATTTCTTGAATTGAGCCTTGGGAATTTGCTCCCAGCCTTAAAACTCTACATGTTCTTGTAAACCTGGTGATTCACAGACCTGTACCCCTGGGGATAAAAATATATGTTTATAAAAAATAAAAAATTATTTAAAAAAAAAAAAAACTCTACATGTTACTGGAACCCAATCTTGTGAAGAGATTGAAGAGCTCACTGAACCTCTCCAGCTATTACGTGATAAAAATGATTGAAGCCACTTGCCAACATAAAAGTGCCTTGTGCACAGTTATTAATAATACTGAGCAGTGGCCATTATAGAAAACCTGCAGCTTTTATGCTTCCATAATTTTAGGCATGCTATCATCCTCTCAAGAAAGAAGAATCGCCCCCAACACAAATCCTATGAGCTCTCTATTTTCCAATAAAGGGAATCTTGCAAATGATGAAAACAATGGCAGGTCCTTTTCACTAGCCCCACTCAGAGGTGGGAAAGGGATGGAGAAGAGGAACATTTACCCTGCACCACACAAATCACCACATTTGGCTGTTTCCAAGCTGACGGTGAGATCTTCCATTAACAGAGATGAGAAGGAAAGGGCTCCTCCTTCAACAAAGAGCCATTTCTGAAAAGGCACTTCTTTGTGATAAAAATAGCATGAAAACATATTTGGAGAAAAATCACCAAAATGGAGTCCCAAAAGCAAACTGCATAGTCTTATACATGGCATGTACAGCCATAACTTGTTTCAGAGAGGGCATTAGAGTAAATCTTTCACATTCCAGAAGCCTCCCTGCTTTTTTAGGTAAGACTGTATAATGACTCCACTTCCTGTTCAGAGGACTGGAATTAGTGTTTATTATACTGGATTGCTGTGTGTAAAAATTTTAAATTAGAATGTAATTTTTTGGGCTCATAGCAAATATATAACATTTATACTATAGATAAAACACAAGTCAGCCTCTATAAACTGCCTAAAATGATGATAGAAAAATTACTGAGATAAACATTTTAATCATAACCAGGGCACTAAAAGAGTGCCCTGTGAAAAAAATCACCTATAATATTAAATAAGAACACTTGAATGTGAGGGTTCAGAGTAGAAACAACATGAGGGTCCAGAGTAGAAAAACATGTGGGGAGAGGCAGATCAGGAGCTGTTTCTGACAGCAATTGTTTGGTAAAATCCCTAGGTTATGTTGATCCAAAAGTTGGGTATTCATCCTTTCGGATGGAGGATAATACTCCATTGTGTGTAGAACCGTATCTTCTTTATCTATTCATCTGTTGAAGGGCACCTTGGCTCTTTCCAGTTTGGCGACTGTGGCCAGACTTTGGTATCAACATGGATGGGACTGGAAGAGATTATGCTGAGTGAAATAAATCAAGCAGAGAGAGTCAATTATCATATGGTTTCACTTACTTGCGGAGCATAGGGAAAAACGTGGAGGACACTGGGGGATGGAAAGGAGAAGTGCGTTGGGGAAAATGAGAGGGGGAGCCTCTCACAAACCGTGAGAGACTGTGGACTCTGAGAAACAAACTGAGGGTTTTGGAGCAGAGGGTGGTGGGGAGATGAGTGAGCCTGGTGGCGGGTGTTAAGGAGGGCACGTATTGCATGGAGAACTGTGTGTGGTGCATAAACAATGAATCTGGGAACACTGAAAAAATAAAATTAAATAAAATTAAAAAAAAAATCCCTCGGTCAGAGTACCTCACTGCAGGGATAAGTCTCTCAGTGAGTCACTCTAGTGCAGCGCTTCATGGATCACTGCTCATCAGCATCCCGAAAGCTGAGCACTCAACCACTCTGTTCATCTGCCTATGAAGGCTAGAAAGCTGCTCAGATGTATCAAAGTCACTTCTGGGGTCTCCATGCCTCCAGCTGGGAAAAAAAGATTGGGGTTTGATGTGAAGAGTCAGGTGAGGAAGGAAAAACCACTGCATTTTAAGAAGAGTAGTTTCTGTTTTTCTTCTTGGCCACTAAGCAGTTTTAGGGCAATACAGTTTTTTTACTCAAGACTTTAACTGATTTTTCTTTTTGAAATGCGAAGCCAGTAAACTATTGCTTCTTCCCTGGTGGCGCCACTAGTAGAGGCTGATTCCATGGGATTAAGTTTCTTATTCTTTTTTTTTTTTTTTAAAGATATTATTTACTTATTTGACAGACAGCGATCACAAGTAGGCAGAGAGGCAGGCAGAGAGAGAGGAAGGGAAGCAGGCTCCCTGCTGAGCAAAGAGCCTGATGTGGGGCTCGATCCCAGGACCCTGGGATCATGATCTGAGCGGAAGGTAGAGGTTTTAACCCACTGAGCCACCCATGCGCCCCTAAGTTTCTTATTCTTGAAAAAATTATCAGCCATTATATAATAGTGAGAAAGGTGATAGGCAACTACACTTTGTCTATTATGAATCTTTCCCCTAGATCATATACCACATAAGCTACCAACATATTAAAATAAGAGACGGCAGTCATGGAACACTACTTCAAGAACTAATGATATACTGTATGGTGACTAACAAAGAAAGAAAGAAAAAGAAAGAAAGAAAGGAAAGAAAAGAAAAGCGAAGCGAAGCCTAATACACACAGAATGTCCTTCAAGATGGGTCTCTTACAGGGTGCCAGTGTGGTGCAGTTGGTTAAGTGACTGACTCTTGGTTTCAGCTCAGGTCATGATCTCAGTTATCTTGGGATCCAGTCCTGTTTCAGGTTCCCCGCTCAGCATGGAGTCTGCTTACGAGTCTCTTCTCCCCCTGCTTCTCCCCACAATGCTCTCTCACTCTCTCTAAAATAAATAAATAAAATCTTTTAAAAAAGGAAAAAAGGGCTCTCTTATACCTTCTTGCATATTTCCCAAGAATTTTCTGAATTCAATATTCAAGTATCAGTAAAAATATCTCCAGGACTTTATAGTGTAACTGGGTGCCACTCTCCATTTCTCACTCAGTGATAACATGTTTTCATTGTCTGGAATTATTTTTCTCTTGCCCAGTGTGGATGTAAGATTAACGTAATTAGGAGTGTTTGGTGCTACAGAAGCTGTACTTGGAAGATAAGGAGCAGAAAATCCTTCGGGACAAGTATCTCTGAGAGGAAAGTCCACAGTGAAAAGTTGGGTTGTATCAACTTTCAGATGAAATCCCCTCTTCTCATTGTCATGCAGAATATTGAAGATTTTCTTATTTTCAGACGGGGATGGGATTTAGAAAGCACTGTGGGCATTTCCCTTCCTCCCTATAGCTTTGCTCAGGATCTTTATTGAAAGATGAACTGGGATCCCGCATGTTCTTTCTCCCTCAGTGTTACAGGAACCGTAATATCCATGAAATCTCTTGCAATTTTGTCGGCCAGAGTTGTCTTTATTTAACTTACTCAAGGACTATAAAAGGCACTGGTAACGGCACCCACGTGCAGATTTTACGTGTAGAACTACCTGATGAAACCAGGGGAAGAATGGGGTTTTAACAAACAGAATACAAACCACAGACAACATAGAGACCTACCGCCCCCTACTGCTAAAAATGTATACATCTGGAACTACATCCAACTAAACAGGGCATCAAGTACTTCTATTTCTGATTGGGGCAGTCACTTACGCAGACAGCTTCTGGTTGTCATTTTCACCACCGCACCAGATGGCCTGGTCAGTCCCATCCCTTCATTGTTATTGTAGCCAAGTGGATAGTGTCACATTAGGCATGAGGAAGAGACTGACAAGGAGGGCTCCAGCATAGACAAAGCTGCTGTGGAGAGCCCTGCTAATTGCCCTGTGGTCCAAACTCAGCATCACCGTGATTTCCTGACAGCAGTCCAGATGGCCCTAGCCTCTACTCCAGGCATGCCAGGCTGTGGAGGAGGGCACTGCCACCTGCTCGGGGAAGGTAGCTGAGCCCATTAATTCTAATTTACAAAGATGACACAGATTCAAGAGTGTTGGCCATGAGGGACCCTGTAGCCCATTTCTAGAAACAGGCCACCGAGGCCTCCTCATTCCTCCAGTTCCCTGTCCTGTGGCCTTGCCTGTAACAAAAAGTTAGCCGCAGCCTTTAAACTCTGTTTGCTCCCTAGTTTTATTGCTGGCAGAAAGCTGCACACTTTATCAACATTATCTCATATTGGCAGATCCCAGACGGTGAAATGGTAGTTGCTGGGGCCATTAAGAGACGCTTCCACGCTCTGCCCGATGCAGAATTTATAGAGTCTCACTGTGTAAGGTCCTGGAAAGTACAGATTGTCTCATTATATGAAATGACAACCTAGCACCTCAGAGATAGGGCAATTCCAAGTACTCACAGGCCTCAGGTACAACTGGGCTTCTGAGGCTTGTTAAAAATGATGCTGATAAACTTTTAAGAATTTTAGGGGATGCATCGCTTTCTATGCTCAAGCCTTCAAGGGAAAATATGCTTTCTTCATCCCAGAAAACTTCTGCAAATCCTCTCCTGAGGAAATCATTATTCCTATCTAGGCTACATTGATGCCTTTGCTCTTTGTACTTTCCTGTGTTTCCACATTGTGTTTATACATCTGCATGTCTTTGGTTGGGTTCCTCAGAACCAGAGACTGAGACAGATTCCTGTGCACGTGGTTTATTGAAGGAGAGGTTTCAGGAAAAGGAGAGTAGGGGAAGCTGAGTGGGGCAGAGAACCCAGGGGACTCTGGGTCATGAATTAGATCACAGAGTTGGTCTCACCTGTGGTAAAGGAGCCAGTCAGTCATAGTCCTCTGTGTGGAGGAGGGGTTGGCAGTGTCTGCTGTAATCCTCAGACGAGGAGGATTTAGCTCGGTCTGGAAGTATTGTTCCTAAAGGCTGATCCATGGATCAGCATCCTGGGAATTTGTTAGAACTCTCCATTCTCAGGGATCTGAGGGATCTCCCCAGAAACTCTGAAAATGAGGTCCAGAAATCTGAGGAGAAATAAGCCTGCCAGGTGATTCTGATTCACAATAATATTTGAGAACCACCAGTCTAGGTTAACTGTCTGCAGACAGGGACTGAGATTTTCACAGCTATCCCTCACAGCAGCTGCAGGATGGGCACACAGCCTGATAAAGAACATCAGCGATTTCTGTCGGGTGTCAGGAAAGCTCTATGCATAGAAGGAAAACTGGAGGCTAATCTTAATTCTGAGGAGAAGTCAGGTACGAAGGTGTATTTCTAGGCAGAAGGAGAATCCTATAGGAAGGTTCTAAATTAAAGAAAGGTTATGATTTATTGGAAGATCTTCCTGAAGAGTAATTTGGCCAGAACACTGAAAGCAAGATAAATAATGGTGCAAGCCAGGATTGACTGGTAGGCTAGGGTCAGAAGGGCATTTATAATTCTATATAAATTTTTAAAATTTATAATCTATAGATGGCTAAAAATAACAACAGTTAACATTGACAGAGCATTTGCTATATGCTAGACACTTTGCTAAGTGCTTCTCACACATTATCTTAATTAGTCCTCATAAAAACCCGAGATGTGGAGAAATCAGGTTAGGACACGGAGTCTTAGTAACTAGCTCTAGGAGCACTACAAGGAGGAATGAGCTGAATTTTGACTGAAAGCTTTTTCTGGATACAAAGACCCCACTCTTAACCATCACCCTATTCTGACGTAGTATATATAGATTTTTTAATCCTTATCTGAAAAGCCATGAAAATTTAATTGGAAAAGTGACATAAGCATATTTGTATTGTATGAAGAGCATTTTGGCTGCTTTCTGGAGACTACATTGGGGAGAGCAAGATTGCATACATGGTGAACAATTAGGAGAAAACTGTAATATAGGAGAAAGAAGAGTAGCATTGGCTAAGGTTGTGGCTGCCAAGGTAGATAAAAGTGGCTGCTAAGATACATTTTTTAGAGTAAATAAGCAGGGTTTAGGGATTGGAAATAGGCATGGGGAAGAAGTTGAGCATAAGATGATCTCAGAATTCTAGCTTCCACCATGAAATGGATGACAGCTCCATTCATGACGATATGTGCATAATTCACTGCGAGAGGATAGCATTTGCAGGAGGACGTCACTGTTCAGATGTAGAAACGCTGATTTGTGAGATGTCCTTGAGACGTACAAATAAATATTATTTATATACAGTTGGATATAATCATCCAGAGAATTCAATTAATAAAAAGTCGGAACTTGTCACTACAGAGTAATTAAAGCATCAAGTACTGAGCAAGACTTACTTAGAGAGTGAGCATGAACCGAGAATATGGCCTAGGACTGAGCTTGAGGATCCCTATCTTTTAAAATTCAGAAAATAATAAATTTACTAAGGACGCACTGGAGGGGAAAAGTTAAATACATACATACATACATACATACATAAAAGGGAAAGTATGTTGTCAGATAAGCCAAAGAAAAGGTTTCCAAATGAAAGTTATGGTCAGTGGTTCTGGATGCTACTGATCACCCAAAATATAAAGAGGACGGGAAGATGTCCACTGAAGTTAATGGCAGGCATGTTAGCTCCTTCATGGAAGTCATGGTCACAAAAGTCAGACTAAGAACGAATAGTAAAGCATTAACCAATTGTTTTACTGGATTAATTTCCCTGCAGAGGAAAAAGAAGCATGCGTGTAGGACTTTAGCCTAATATTCAAACACTCAGTTTCTGTAGGTGTTTGCAATGATCTGGAACATGCCAGAGGCGAGAGCTAAACTTCAGATAGTTCAGCAAGTGATTGGACTATGCATCGGTTACAGCTGACCATGGCTATCATGCTGGTTGCACTACTAGAGACTTCATCATTTCTTTGTAAAACAAATAAAACCTGGCTTCATGGTCCCATGCTCCTAAAAGTGATCAGAGCCTCTTTCCCTATTTTAGCTTCTGAGGGTCTTCTCATTCTAATTTGTCTCTAAATGCAATCATTAAGTCCTGGTTAAACCAAACAGGAAAGGAAAGAAAAGCTTTCTTACTTGGATTGTTCATGAGCATGAGGGCTATTTTCACTATAAGGATTCACTCTTTTAAAGAATTCTAAAGAGTGAGAAATTGTAAAGAAAGGATGTTTTCACCAGGAAAGTGATGGAGGTAGGTAAGGTCTCTTGCAGAAGAGCGGAGCTTTCACTGAGGAAACTAAGAATCAAGTAATGGGAGATATCTATCTTCCTTTCCCCCAAAATTGGGGTCTACATGTTTGAGATCAAAATATACATATTTTTGTTGTGTGACTCTAATGTACAAGCCATGTAAAACCAATTACTGTTATAGGATATTAAGAGATATATGCTGTAGCCCAGTACTAGAAAAATTTTCTAAAGAAATCTAAGATAGTATTCTGATTAAGTACTATCTATGACTATAGAATATAGTATTTTTTTCTGGATTTACTGTAAGGACATATAATCTAACAAAAGATTTATTTCCCTTCATTTGAGAATTAATATGTGATTTTTTTTTTATTTTTATTTCCAGCATAACAGTATTCATTATTTTTGCACCACACCCCGTGCTCCATGCAATCCGTGCCCTCTATAATACCCACCACCTGGTACCCCAACCTCCCAGCCCCCGTCCCTTCAAAACCCTCAGATTGTTTTTCAGAGTCCATAGTCTCTCATGGTTCACCTCCCCTTCCAATTTCCCCCAACTCCCTTCTCCACTCTAAGTCCCCATGTCCTCCATGCTATTTGTTATGCTCCACAAATAAGTGAAACCATATGATAGTTGACTCTCTCTGCTTGACTTATTTCACTCAGCATAATCTCTTCCAGTCCCGTCCATGTTGCTACAAAAGTTGGGTATTCATCCTTTCTGATGGAGGCATAATACTCTATCCCCAGGGGTACAGGTCTGTGAATCACCAGGTTTACACACTTCACAGCACTCACCAAAGCACATACCCTCCCCAATGTCCATAATCCCACCCCCTTCTCCCAAACCCCCTCCCCCCAGCAACCCTCAGTTTGTTTTGTGAGATTAGAAGTCACTTATGGTTTGTCTCCCTCCCAATCCCATCTTGTTTCATTGATTCTTCTCCTACCCACTTAAGCCCCCATGTTGCATCACCACTTCCTCATATCAGGGAGATCATATGATAGTTGTCTTTCTCTGCTTGACTTATTTCGCTAAGCATGATACGCTCTAGTTCCATCCATGTTGTCGCAAATGGCAAGATTTCATTTCTTTTGATGGCTGCATAGTATTCCATTGTGTATATATACCACATCTTCTTGATCCATTCATCTGTTGATGGACATCTAGGTTCTTTCCAGAGTTTGGCTATTGTGGACATTGCTGCTATAAACATTCGGGTGCATGTGCCCCTTTGGATCACTACGTTTGTATCCTTAGGGTAAATACCCAATAGTGCAATTGCTGGGTCATAGGGCAGTTCTATTTTCAACATTTGAGGAATCTCCATGCTGTTTTCCAGAGTGGCTGCACCAGCTTGCATTCCCACCAACAGTGTAGGAGGGTTCCCCTTTCTCCGCATCCTCGCCAGCATCTGTCATTTCCTGACTTGTTTATTTTAGCCATTCTGACTGGTGTGAGGTGATATCTCATTGTGGTTTTGATTTGTATTTCCCTGATGCCGAGTGATATGGAGCACTTTTTCATGTGTCTGTTGGCCATCTGGATGTCTTCTTTGCAGAAATGTCTGTTCATGTCCTCTGCCCATTTCTTGATTGGATTATTTGTTCTTTGGGTGTTGAGTTTGCTAAGTTCTTTATAGATTCTGGACACTAGTCCTTTATCTGATATGTCGTTTGCAAATATCTTCTCCCATTCTGTCAGTTGTCTTTTGATTTTGTTAACTGTTTCCTTTGCTGTGCAAAAGCTTTTGATCTTGATGAAATCCCAATAGTTCATTTTTGCCCTTGCTTCCCTTGCCTTTTGCGTTGTTCCTAGGAAGATGTTGCTGCGGTTGAGGTCAAAGAGGTTGCTGCCCATGTTCTCCTCAAGGATTTTGATGGATTCCTTTCGCACATTGAGGTCCTTCATCCATTTTGAGTCTATTTTTGTGTGTGGTGTAAGGAAATGGTCCAATTTCATTTTTCTGCATGTGGCTGTGCAATTTTCCCAGCACCATTTATTGAAGAGGCTGTCTTTTTGCCATTGGACATTCTTTCCTGCTTTGTCGAAGATTAGTTGACCATAGTGTTGAGGGTCTATTTCTGGGCTCTCTATTCTGTTCCATTGATCTATGTGTCTGTTTTTGTGCCAGTACCATGCTGTCTTGATGACGACAGCTTTGTAATAGAGCTTGAAGTCCGGAATTGTGATGCCACCAACGTTGGCTTTCTTTTTCAATATCCCTTTGGCTATTCGAGGTCTTTTCTGGTTCCATATAAATTTTAGCATTATTTGTTCCATTTCTTTGAAAAAGATGGATGGTACTTTGATAGGAATTGCATTAAATGTGTAGATTGCTTTAGGTAGCATAGACATTTTCACAATATTTATTCTTCCAATCCAGGAGCATGGAACATTTTTCCATTTCTTTGTGTCTTCCTCAATTTCTTTCATGAGTACTTTATAGTTTTCTGAGTATAGATTCTGTGTCTCTTTGGTTAGGTTTATTCCTAGGTATCTTATGGTTTTGGGTGCAATTGTAAACGGGATTGACTCCTTAATTTCTCTTTCTTCTGTCTTGCTGTTGGTGTAGAGAAATGCAACTGATTTCTGTGCATTGATTTTATATCCTGACACTTTACTGAATTCCTGTATAAGTTCTAGCAGTTTTGGAGTGGAGTCTTTTGGGTTTTCCACATATAGTATCATATCATCTGCGAAGAGTGATAATTTGACTTCTTCTTTGCTGATTTGGATGCCTTTAATTTCCTTTTGTTGTCTGATTGCTGAGGCTAGGACCTCTAGTACTATGTTGAATAGCAGTGGTGATAATGGACATCCCTGCCGTGTTCCTGACCTTAGCGGAAAAGCTTTCAGTTTTTCTCCATTGAGAATGATATTTGCGGTGGGTTTTTCATAGATGGCTTTGATGATATTGAGGTATGTGCCCTCTATCCCTACACTTTGAAGAGTTTTGATCAGGAAGGGATGCTGTACTTTATCAAATGCTTTTTCAGCATCTATTGAGAGTATCATATGGTTCTTGTTCTTTCTTTTATTGATGTGTTGTATCACATTGACTGATTTGCGGATGTTGAACCAACCTTGCAGCCCTGGAATAAATCCCACTTGGTCGTGGTGAATAATCTTTTTAATGTACTGTTGAATCCTATTGGCTAGTATTTTTTTGAGTATTTTCGCATCTGTGTTCATCAAGGATATCGGTCTATAGCTCTCTTTTTTGGTGGGATCCTTGTCTGGTTTTAGGATCAAGGTGATGCTGGCCTCATAAAATGAGTTTGGAAGTTTTCCTTCCATTTCTATTTTTTGGAACAGTTTCAGGAGAATAGGAATTAGTTCTTCTTTAAATGTTTGGTAGAATTCCCCCGGGAAGCCGTCTGGCCCTGGGCTTTTGTTTGTTTGGAGATTTTTAATGACTGTTTCAATCTCCTTACTGGTTATGGGTCTGTTCAGGCTTTCTATTTCTTCCTGGTTCAGTTGTGGTAGTTTATATGTTTCTAGGAATGCATCCATTTCTTCCAGATTGTCAAATTTATTGGCGTAGAGTTGCTCATAGTATGTTCTTATAATAGTTTGTATTTCTTTGGTGTTAGTTGTGATCTCTCCTCTTTCATTCATGATTTTATTTATTTGGGTCCTTTCTCTTTTCTTTTTGATGAGTCGGGCCAGGGGTTTATCAATTTTATTAATTCTTTCAAAGAACCAGCTCCTAGTTTCGTTGATTTGTTCTATTGTTTTTTTGGTTTCTATTTCATTGATTTCTGCTCTGATCTTTATGATTTCTCTTCTCCTGCTGGGCTTAGGGTTTCTTTCTTGTTCTTTCTCCAGCTCCTTTAGGTGTAGGGTTAGGTTGTGTACCTGAGACCTTTCTTGTTTCTTGAGAAAGGCTTGTACCGCTATATATTTTCCTCTCAGGACTGCCTTTGTTGTGTCCCACAGATTTTGAACCGTTGTATTTTCATTATCATTTGTTTCCATGATTTTTTTCAATTCTTCTTTAATTTCCCGGTTGACCCATTCATTCTTTAGAAGGATGCTGTTTTTTCTCCATGTATTTGGGTTCTTTTCAAACTTCCTTTTGTGGTTGAGTTCTAGCTTCAGAGCATTGTGGTCTGAAAATATGCTGGCAATGATCCCAATCTTTTGATACCGGTTGAGTCCTGATTTAGGACCGAGGATGTGATCTATTCTGGAGAATGTTCCATGTGCACTAGAGAAGAATGTGTATTCTGTTGCTTTGGGATGAAATATTCTGAATATATCTGTGATGTCCATCTGGTCCAGTGTGTCGTTTAAGGCCTTTATTTCCTTGCTGATCTTTTGCTTGGATGATCTGTCCATTTCAGTGAGGGGAGTGTTAAAGTCCCCTACTATTATTGTATTATTGTTGATGTGTTTCTTTGATTTTGTTATTAATTGGTTTATATAGTTGGCTGCTCCCACGTTGGGGGCATAGATATTTAAAATTGTTAAATCTTCTTGTTGGACAGACCCTTTGAGTATGATATAGTGTCCTTCCTCATCTCTTATTATAGTCTTTGGCTTAAAATCTAATTGGTCTGATATAAGGATTGCCACTCCTGCTTTCTTCTGATGTCCATTAGCATGGTAAATTCTTTTCCACCCCCTCACTTTAAATCTGGAGGTGTCTTCGGGCTTAAAATGAGTTTCTTGGAGGCAACATATAGATGGGTTTTGTTTTTTTATCCATTCTGATACCCTGTGTCTTTTGACAGGGGTATTTAGCCCATTAACATTCAGGGTAACTATTGAGAGATATGAATTTATTGCCATTGTATTGCCTGTAAGTTGACTGTTACTGTATATGGTCTCTGTTACTTTCTGATCTACTACTTTTAGGCTCTCTCTTTGCTTAGAGGACCCCTTTCAATATTTCCTGTAGAGCTGGTTTGGTATTTGCAAATTCTTTCAGTTTTTGTTTGTCCTGGAAGCTTTTAATCTCTCCTTCTATTTTCAATGATAGCCTAGCTGGATATAGTATTCTTGGCTGCATGTTTTTCTCATTTAGTGCTCTGAAAATATCATGCCAGCTCTTTCTGGCCTGCCAGGTCTCTGTGGATAAGTCAGCTGCCAATCTAATATTTTTACCATTGTATGTTATAGACTTCTTTTCCCGGGCTGCTTTCAGGATTTTCTCTTTGTCACTGAGACTTGTAAATTTTACTATTAGGTGACGGGGTGTGGGCCTATTCCTATTGATTTTGAGGGGCGTTCTCTGAACCTCCTGAATTTTGATGCTCGTTCCCTTTGCCATATTGGGGAAATTCTCCCCAATAATTCTCTCCAGTATACCTTCTGCTCCCCTCTCTCTTTCTTCTTCTTCTGGAATCCCAATTATTCTAATATTGTTTCGTCTTATGGTGTCACTTATCTCTCGAATTCTCCCCTCGTGGTCCAGTAGCTGTTTGTCCCTCTTTTGCTCAGCTTCTTTATTCTCTGTCATTTGGTCTTCTATATCACTAATTCTTTCTTCTGCCTCATTTATCCTAGCAGTGAGAGCCTCCATTTTTGATTGCACTTCATTAATAGCTTTTTTGATTTCAACTTGGTTAGATTTTAGTTCTTTTATTTCTCCAGAAAGGGCTTTTATATCTCTCGAGAGGTTTTCTCTAATATCTTCCATGCCTTTTTCAAGCCCGGCTAGAACCTTGAGAATTGTCATTCTGAACTCTAGATCTGACATATTACCAATGTCTGTATTGATTAGGTCCCTAGCCTTCGGTACTGCCTCTTGTTCTTTTTTTTGTGTTGAATTTTTCCGTCTTGTCATTTTGTCCAGATAAGAGTATATGAAGGGGCAAGTAAAATACTAAAAGGGTGGCAACAACCCCAGGAAAAAATGCTTTAACCAAATTAGAAGAGATCCAAAATCGTGAGGGGGGAGAAAGGGGATAAAAAGAGGTTCAAAAAGGAAGAAAGAAAAAAAAAAGAAAAAAGAAAGAAAAAAAAAAGAAAAAAGAAAAGAAAAGAATTTAAAAAAAAAAAAAGGAAAACACCTGAGAAAAATGTAAAAATGAAAAAATATATATATTAGATAAACTAGTAAACAATCGTTAAAAAAGAAAAAGGTAACAGTTAAAAAAAAAAAAAAATTTTACCCGAAGGCGAGAAAAGAAAAAAACAAAAAAATGAAAAAGAAAAAAATTGAATTAACTGCAAGACTAAAAAAAAAATCACAGGGAAAAAGCCATGAGTTCCGTGCTTGGCTTTCTCCTCCTCTGGAATTCTGCTGCTCTCCTTGGTATTGAAACCGCACTCCTTGGTAGGTGAACTTGGTCTTGGCTGGATTTCTTGTTGATCTTCTGGGGGAGGGGCCTGGTGTAGTGATTCTCAAGTGTCTTTGCCCCAGGCGGAATTACACCGCCCTTACCCGGGGCCGGGGTGAGTAATCCGCTCGGGTTTGCTTTCAGGAGCTTTTGTTCCCTGAGCGCTTTCCGTAGAGTTCCGGAGGATGGGAATACAAATGGCGGCCTCCTGGTCTCCGGCCCGGAGGAGCCGAGAGCCCAGGGCCGCACTCCTCAGTGCGCCCTCAGAGAACAGCGCCCAGTTACTCCCGTCTGCCTGACCTCCGGCCGCGCTCCGAGCTCTCCGAGCCTGCGACCAGTTCAAGGTAACACCGAGCTGTGAGCTTACTGTCGGCTCTGTCTCTGTAGCCGGCTTTCCCGTTCCAATACCCGCAAGGTCTGCGACACTCAGACACCCCTGATCCTTCTGTGACCCTGCGGGACCTGAGGCCACGCTGAACCCGCGTGGGCTTCGCCCCGGTTTAGCCTCTGGAGCTATGTCCCTCAGCGGAACAGACTTTTAAAAGTCCTGATTTTGTGCGCCGTTGCTCCGCCGCTTGTCGGGAGCCGGCCCCTCCCCCCGGGGTCTATCTTCCCGTCGCTTTGGATTCACTTCTCCGCCGGTCCTACCTTTCAGAAAGTGGTTGTTTTTCTGTTTCCAGAATTGCTGTTCTTCTTCTCTTCGATCTGCCGATGGATTTTCAGGTGTTTGCAATCTTTAGATAAGCTATCTAGCTGATCTCCGGCTAGCTGAAGCAGTCTCAGCCTGCTACTTCTCCGCCATCTTGACTCCTCCCGGTCTTAATATGTGATTTTATTTTATTTCTTTATGTTTGCCCTTATTCTTAAAAAATGATGGAAGAGAAATTTATTTACACTAAAAATCACTATATATGTTTTTTATGGATATGATTTTTTAGTCACACTGAATGTATTTGACACTTATTTAATAAAAATAAAATCCACATGCAGGTTTATATGTGTACATAATTTAATCTGCAGAATGAAGAAATGTGAATAGAAACATTCAATTCCTAATTCTGTTATCTATTGGAAACCACCCCAAAACTTAGGGCTTAAAACAATGATATGTTATTTTGCACTTTTCTGAATGTTGACTGGACTCAGCTGTGTGATTCTCCTCAGTGGGTTCATATAAGTGTTGGTTCAGCTGGGGCTGGATCATTCCATATAAGCTCTCATTGTCCAGGGCCTCTGTCCACATGACTTTTAATCATTCAGTACTCTGGCCTGGACTACTCACCACTATATCAACTGGACTCCAAGAGAGACCTTCCAAAAGGCACCTGGGTGGCTCAGTCGTTAAGCATCTTCCTTCAACTCCGGTCATGATCCCAGGGTCCTGGAATTGAGTCCTACATCAGACTCCCTGCTCAGCGGGAGGCCTGCTTCTCCCTCTCCCACTCCCCCTGCTTGTGTTCCCTCTCTCACTCTCTCTCTGTCTCTGTCAAAAAAATAATATCTTTTAAAAAAATAAAAAGGACAAGTCTTATTGTGCAAGCACTTACCAAGCCTCTGCATATTTGATACTCACTAATGTTCATTAGGCACATGGACAAGTCCAGAGTCAGCATGGGAGAGAACTTACAGGGGTGTGGATACCAGGGTCATGGTTAGTTGGGGGCCACTTAACAAAACTGTCTACCAAAGTTCTGTAATGCAACCTGAAACATCTTTGTGCTATTATAAAATAAGTGGTACTGATATTTTGTTCACTATTTATAATCATTATAGAATTATAAAACGTTGTTTACTCTGGCCAGACATATTAATTCATTCTCTGGCTAGAGCCGTAGGTTCGTTAGGTATATCTCCTTTCAGGTCAAAGTTTTCCTATATGTTTTATTCCAGCACATCATGGTTTGCTGTTTCTCCAGCCTCTAATATCAATTTCTTCACAGTTCACCTCCTGTCAGACCACTATTTCTGTTTTGGCACCACACATGTACACATACACACATATACACACGTGTGTGCACAAAAAATCACCTGCAGGTCCCAGTGACCCTCCTGGTAAGCTCTCCTTCAGGCCTTTCCTCAGCTGTCCTGGCTGCTTTCCTTCTATGGCTCTCCCATATAAATGTTAGATTCCACAAGTGCATATCAAAAGAGAAGAATGTAGGACAGTCAAGCAGTGGCAATTAAATGCTTCAGCCCACAAGTGACATGTCACTGCCACTCAAAATTCATTAATCATAACTTGCCATATTGTCATGTTTAAGTTCAATGGAATGGCGAATATTCATGTACCCAGAAGTAGAAGAAAAGTGTAACCTAATGAATAAAATCCAGTGAAAAAATTTCTACTATGCCTACTAGGGGACATTATGCAATCCCCTAAAGGACTAAGTAGAAGAACAGCTTCAATGCTATAAATTTTATGTGAGACATATTAAACCTTGAAAAATATAACCACAAACCATATTGATATTATATTTATATATTATATTTTATATATTAATATATTATATATAATTATTATATATTTATATATTATATAAATTATATTTATAACATGATATAATAATTTTATTAATATTTAAAACAGCATATATATGGCTAATACTGAAATTATGCATACCAAATTTTCAGTGTTAACTCTTAGGTAGAGTAGATAGAATACAGGTGATAAGAAGTATTTTCAGTTTGCTCTAAATATCTTGTATGGTTTGAGTTTTTCAACAATGAAAATGGTTAAGTATAAATGTTGTAAAAATAAAAAGTAATATTATAACCTATGAATAACAGTCCATTTTTCATTACACACACTTATTTTCTTTGTAATCCTTGAGTAAGGTTGGGGAAAAGATTAGTGAAAGTGTGTTTAGGTTTTCACAGACTTGGGGAATTTCCTGCTTCCTGTAATCCTTTCTACATCAATTACATGAGGGTGGCTGGACCGTCAGAAACAGTCATTGGCCATGTTGAAAATACCGCTTTTCACCCATCATCTTGGTACTGAGCACACATTCAACCCCAGTGGACACTTGAAGAGCTGTTCAAGTCATCACCCCAAATGGGATAGAGTTAGCAAGTGGGAATTGCAATTTTACCTGGCTATCTATTCCCCTTGCATTATGTTGGTTGCAGGAGAGGGGAACTCTTGTGCATTTAGGCCTTCAGAGGCCAGTGCAGGAAGATGTCCTTTGTCTCCCTAAACCCGTCCAACTCAGCCCCTTACCTGACACTTCTTTAAGCTCTTCCCATCTGGTATCCTTCTTCCCCTGTCCTCCCCCAGCACCATCCAGCCCTTCACCCTAACTGTCAGTCTTTACTCCTTGTACCTTGTATGCTTTTGCTGACTCAAACTTCAGCCAAACATCGCTGTACCTTTCCTCAGCCCACACATATTTGTCTCACTAGAGGGTGGTCATGGTCTTTGGTTGGTGACAGAGAAGGCCATGTTGTGGAAGAAAAGGTGAGCAAAAGACACATTTTAAAATTTCAGTTTATTTCTCCATGTTCATATTGGCTGTGGATTATTCCTCTTGAAGTACCTGAATACATCTCACCACAACGGCATTAATTTATTTTTTTTCCTTAATGTCATAGAGTCTAATCTGACATTAACATGACTTTCATCCTTCTCAATTAATGATAATAACCTTAGCTAACTATTCTAAAAAGAGAATTCATTTCATTCTTGAGCTGGTATTCATTTCAAAGGTCTACACTATTTGAGAAAGGCTCTGTATGAACTATTCTGACAAAAGGAACCATACTCAAAAGATGCCCTCTGATCCTTGCATCACCTTTCTAGTGTGGACAGGGAGGGACTGAGAAGAGAGGAGTGATCAACTCATCCCAACACAGAAACCAGAAAGAGTCAGGAACAGAGTGGCAAGTCCTTGTCAAGTCCTTTGTCAAAATAACTACAGTGGTATAATCTGAGATTCTGGGAGGAAGGTCTTCCATAGTGTTTCTTACTTGCGTTGGCTCAATTTCTTTCCCATCCACTAAGAAGGCTTACTGTGCATACTGTGCACTTATAGTGTGCATTAAAGTGCCACACTGAATTGTGAGAAATAAAGCAATGTGTGAGTTTGTTCTTCCTGGGAGCCAAGGCATATCTGCTAGAAAAGAAGAGGGCAAAAGTGCCAAGTGAGAGAAGCAGAAAGTGCATGCCAAAGTCCTTCAGGGATGGCCAAGGACTCTCAGAAGTGGCAAAGGTGGTCTAGGAGACTTAAACAAATAGTAGGAATCTAACTTGGCTTTTAAAGAAAGGGGTATCTTCCATTAGGTTGGAGTAGAAAGTATTCCATTTTGTAAAATTGCTTGACCTATTTCCTCATGGGATTTACAATGTAATTTCTCCAACATCCATAAATTAACAAGAAAAAGAATAATGACATCTAGAGGGTATGGTGAATTAGGTACATTCACAAAATACAGTACAAGTTAATACAATCTTTTTTGTGGGTGACTGGTAATAAGCCCTAAGAAGCATAAAGCCATTTACATTTTTAAAAATTTCATTCTATTTCTGTAAATATGTATTAAAGAAATAATATAAAATCTGAACATTTCTGTACTTTGTCACACCATTATTTACATTGGTGACAAAGTAGAGACAGCTCATGTGCTTTAGAATTGGGAAGTTAAAGTAAATTTTGGTATAAACATTTGAGGCACAGAATACTATGCTTATATTTACAACAAATACGGAAAATAAACTTGGAAAATGCTTACGTGGTAATTGACAGAAGGGTATACATTTATATGTTTTTCACACCTCTATTGAGATTATATTATATATATATAATATTCACATATAACATTGTGTAAGTTTAAGGTGTACAGTGGGATGATTTGATACGTGTATACATTTATAGTTTTATTATTATCACATCTGCTTAAGAACAGAAATTCAAGCACTAAAAACAGTTATAAGGGAAAAGAAGACACAGAGAATGTATATCATCAAGAAACAAATGAACAGGGGTGCCTGGGTGGCTTGGTGGGGTAAGCCTCTACCTTCAGCTCAGGTCATGATCTCAGGGTCTTGGGATTGAGCCCCGCATCAGGATCTCTGCTCAACAGGGAGCCTGCTTCCCCCTCACTCTCTGCCTGCCTCTCTGCCTGCTTGTGATCTCTCTCTCTGTGTGTCAAATAAATAAATAAATAAAATCTTAAAAGAAAAAAAAAAAAGAAACAAATTAACAACAAGTTTACATTTCAGCCCCTTTATCTCAATGAAGTTACAAGATGGACCCATTTTGGGTCCCAAATATGATGAGGCTTTATTCCACAAAATTTAGTCTGGGGTAGAGAGAAAGACAAAAAGTTTGTACACTAACCATGCATGAGAAATTGTGAGTCAAATTTTGCATCACAGGAGTTCTCTTCGGGAAGTTAAACTGCATATATTCAGATCCAAAATTTTAGCTTAAGTCATTTTCCTTCTTTGAATTCATAATCAACAGTATGAGTTCCATTTGGTGTTACATTTTTTTTTCTTTCTTTTGACAAGTAAACTAACATTTCTCCAATGAGTCATTTGATTTCAAAGGATTTGCCATTTTTCCAGTGGACTCTCATGTCATCTGGAGATGGCATTTACTATTTTTTGGACCTTCATTTGCCCTGCCTTTTTTCTCTCTCATCTCTCTTCAGCTGGTTTTGAATAACATGGACTAAATACAAAAGTGAAATCATTTGTCGTATCTTCAGCCTCTCTACCTGTTGAGAGCTGGAGGTCCAATTTCATTGCCTCTGTGGCCCAGTATCTGGGTTTCCAGCACTGAGATCCCTGCAACTTTCCAATGCCAGAACTTTCTTCCCTTGCAACTGTGGTGGGACCTCCTGCCTTAATCCCACTGTTCATCCTTTGTAACACATGTCTTCCTTCAAATCTTTTTTGCTTTATTTTCTGAATATGTCTATTAGCCAAGGAGAAATTGTAGCACTTTGGTTTTTATCTAAAGAAATAGGGTTGTTAATAAATGTCTAGAATTATACACACAGCTATGACTATTTTTCTTTAATCTATTGCACTCCTGATCCTGAGAAATATTTTTTTTTCCTGATTGCAAATCACTGAGTTTCTCTGCTTTCTGCATTCTCTGCTTAGTCCCATTCTACTCTTCTATGGAAATATTTCCAGTTGCCTTTCCCACTGGACAGGAATCTATGTTCCATGAATGAGTAGTAGATAACACAATAGTAGTGACAACAACAGAACTGCTGGAAAAAAACCCTTACAAAAACAAAATGATTATCATTATTTTTTTTGTGTAATATCATTGCCAATAATTTATTGGGTTTAAAAGACAATATCATTCACTTTCATTTGGATATAAGATTTTTAAAAATCATTTACTGACTGATGAGAAATTTCTCTGTTACAATAAATTGGGAAGAGGCAGGAAACAAGGGTTTCTGAGTTTGTGGCTCAGCCTTTGGAAGATGAATGCCCAGCTTGAAACTGCACAAGACCACAGAAACACTCTGGAAAAGGGAAAATCAGGAGTGGAGAGGTGGCCTCACACATGGAAATGGGCCTTGCCTGAACACCAACACTGGCCTGGTTTATGGTGTGCCTTCAGTTACATTATCTCATTTAAAACCCGTTAGTCCTATAAGTGAGATAATCGAGGATCAGAGATGTGAACCATTCTTCAGGAGCAGGTGTCCGGTACATGGCTGAGTTAGAATGCAATATTATTGACTTCTAAACCTGTGTTTTTGCCATGTCCTACAATTTATGGTCCTGGCTAGGAGCAGTATTAGAGTACTGCTCACCTGTGCATCCCAAGACCCACAAAAGCCATCTGTAACATTAGCTGTGGAATAAACATTGAGTATTTAGCAAGCTGCTGTTAGTGAGTTGTCAAGATTTCTAGAAAATCTTAAGAAAAAGTTGGGTATACAATTTTAATGGTGGACAGTATAAATGATTTTAATTTTTTTATTTTAAATTTTTAAATTTTTTGTTTTATTTTCCTTTTTTAAAAATTTATTTACTTTTTATTTATTTTCAGTATAACAGTATTCATTATTTTTGCACCATACCCAGTGTTCCATGCAATCCGTGCCCTCTCTAATACCCACCACCTGGTTCCCCCAACCTCCCACCCCCCACCCCTTCAAAACCCTCAGGTTGTTTTTCAGAGTCCATAGTGTCTCATGGTTCACCTCCCCTTCCAATTTCCCTCAACTCCCTTCTCCTCTCTAACTCCCCATGTCCTCCATGTTATTTGTTATGCTCTACAAATAAGTGAAACCATATGGTACTTGACTCTCTCTGCTTGACTTATTTCACTCAGCATAATCTCTTCCAGTCCTGTTGCTACAAAAGTTGGGTATTCATCCTTTCTGATGGAGGCATAATACTCCATAGTGTGTATGGACCACATCTTCCTTATCCATTCGTCCATTGAAGGGCATCTTGGTTCTTTCCACAGTTTGGCGACTGTGGCCATTGCTGCTATAAACATTGGGGTACAGATGGCCCTTCTTTTCACTACACCTGTATCTTTGGGGTAAATACCCAGTAGTGCAATGGCAGGGTCATAGGGAAGTTCTATTTTTAATTTCTTGAGGAATCTCCACACTGTTCTCCAAAGAGGCTGCACCAACTTTTATTCCCACCAACAGTGTAAGAGGGTTCCCCTTTCTCCACATCCCCTCCAACACATGTTGTTTCCTGTCTTGCTAATTTTGGCCATTCTAACTGGTGTAAGGTGATATCTTAAATTAAAAATAGGTACATTAAGTTATATGCACAATGCATACCTAATATAATGCAATTAAAATATTCATAATTTCAATAGATAAAACACAAATTCTAGGACACTTTGTGATATTAGATGCTTATATCACTAGACTCCAAAATCTTCCCAGAGGGCCCACATTCTCTCTCTGCTATCAGGGTTAGTAATGAGAAAATATTTGAGAGCTACTGATTATTTCAAAAGCCTCTTTTTGTTATTACAGAATGGGTGCACTTTTTGCCAGTGATTCTAACATTTTCTTGAAAGTAGGTAGAGGTAAGCAGAAGTAGGGTGCTGAGTGTCTCCCTGTGCACAGAAACATGCAAACAGAAAGATGGTTTTACATGCTATGTGCTTCAAGGCACGATCATTCCCCATAGCTCTATATATTTATGTTTAACATGGATGTTAGAGTCATTACCTTCTAAAATGGTTGACCTGTTGTCAGCCACAAAGTAAGGGTACAGCCTATAACAGGTTAATGGCAGATTATTCCTTGAAATGGAGACTATTTGAACGGTATATCATATGTAAGGGAGAGGGACCTTCAGGGAGGAAAAAATAAAGGTTCGCCTTAGTGTTTGGTGTTCAGAGCTTAGAAAAATAAGAGAAGGAACTTTGATTTCTGTTCTATCTCTGAAATGCAGCGTGACTCTCTAAGAGGATTGGAGTACATTCAAGAAATGCGGAGAGTTTTTGAAATTGATGTGCAACATGCTAAGATGATGTTGATTTGCTAGTGATCAAAGTCAACGCCTCAGCCTGACATATAAAACCCTTTGCTTCATTTTCTCTGGGGCATATTTCTCCAGTTATATTATCAGTGGTGTTTCTTGTTGCTTCCAGTGATTTTTATTCCAAGTCTTCTGCCTGGTCTCTCAGGACATTAATATTTATTTATGTATTGTCAGTGCCCATACTGTTGCTCCTGGCATGAATTAGCAACTTACTTAAGCTCATCAAAAATAGATTCATTCTTCCCGTAATGAGTATCCTTGCTTTTGTGCTTGAAATTATAAATGACAGCTTTAGTAGAAGTGCTAAAACATTTCCAATACTTCTGACAAAATCCTAGTGCAAAAGTAGAACTTGTTGAAGAGGCTACAGTAGGAAGAAAGAAAGAGGGAAGGAAGGAAAGAAAAAAGGAAGGAAGGAAGGGAGGGAGGAAGGAAGGAAAGAAAGGAAGGAAAGAAGAAGAGAGAAAGAAAGATAGAAAGAAAAAGAAAGAAAGGAAGGAAGGAAGGAAAACATACCCAAAGCCCCCAAATAAAGAAAGTACGGATTTTGTATTTTCTGCACTTACTTTGTATTTTTATATTTTTAAAAATTATGTGCTTAAAAATGTTAAATTTTTCTGAATGGCTAAAAGTAAAAAAGATACCTGTCTAATTACTGTCCTTTTTCACCAGCCAGAAGCAAAATGTTCCACTCTATTTACTCAGGTATTAATATTCATATTTCTAAATACTATGTTTATATTGCTATTTGTGGACTTAGCTACTCAGATATGAGCTATGATTTATTACTATGGTGGATTATGCTTGAGCCAGAAACACACCCCTCCCCCATCAGTCCTCTGTATTGCAAATATCATTACTTCATACATTCTCATTAAATCAATATTCCGTGTTTATGTTTATGGCTGTAAATAACTGACCTCACTAAAACACTCTCAGTCAGTTCCAATTAGAGAAGTAAGATTGTGTGCTTTCTACATTGCAAAACCATTTTGCTTTCTGTTCTGTGTACTTATTACAAATTTTCCAGAATGCTTTCATTTTCTCTCTAATCACATACATCAGACATTTCATCAGTGCATTTTATTTTCCCTGAAGACTGTCCTTTTGAAGCCCATTTTTCTCTCTAATCTAGATTGGTTGTTCTTTAGGCTTCTGAGAGTATATTGTGTATATCCTAGAGTATATCCTAGAAGTGTCCTACATTATCTAATGTCAACAGTTGTCCTGTTTCCTACTTCCTGTTTTCCCATTTCTTAGTTTATTCCTACATCTCAATAAAATACACCCTCTAAAAATTCTCTAAGAAGTCAAGTAGTCAGAAGAGAAATTGACTCTTAGTCTAACATTCTATTTATTTTAGCCTTAGTTTTGAGTGGTTTGGCTGGGTATAGAATACTAGGATGGAAATTATTTTTCTTCAAAATTTTAGATGCATTTCACTGTCTTTTACTTTCCAGTATTGCCACAAAAAAGCAAGAGAACTTATTATTTCTGATATTTGTATTTTACCTATTATTTATATATAGTCTTAATTATTTTTTTACTCCCTATGTCCTAAAATGTCATATTAATATGCCTTGCAGAGCTATCTGTGTATCTGTTCATTGTGGTAGACAGGCAGAAACTGGGCTCTTTTAAATCCAGAAATATTTTATTTCTTTAATTCATACCCCATATTTACCCCATTCTCTCTCTAACTGTTCCACTATGTTCTCTTTTTTTTGTTTTTGGGGTGGTTTTGTTGTTGTTGTTGTTGTTGTTGTTTCCCCTCCTGGATTGTTTTTATTATTTATTTTCTGTTTTCTATCTTTGGCCTTTTGCTCATGCTTCAGAAATGGCCTCAGTTTTATTTTAACAGTTTCTATTATATTTTAATGTGCAAAATTGAGTAATCCAATAGCTCACTTTTCTCCTCTGATGCTCCAATAAAAATCATATTATAGTTTTGTTTATGGATGCAACATCCTTTCAGTCCTTTGAAGGTGTTAGAAGTGGTGGTATTCTTGTTATAATCATCACCTTTCCTTTGTCCCATTCATGATCTGATTCCTCTGGGTTCTTTTTCATTTTTTAAAAATTTATTTATTTATATTCTGTTTATCAAGTTGGAAGTTCTTCTCATATGTCATGTGTCATGTACCCCTAGCATCCCTGTATATAAATACATTCCAGGTGTCTTTAAGAATGATATATTAAATATGTCTTTTAAAAACTCCACATGCCTGGATAAGGTTTATCCACTGGTATAATTTGCTATAGAGCAATTGGGCTTTGAAAGAAAATATCAGTTTCTGTGGGTCTTCTTTGCATAGGGCTGCTCATCTCTATGGGAAAATCCCCTTGTACATTGCCTCAAGTGTACTCTTGGTTGCTAATGGTCTGGGAAGAGAGTGGAAGAGGTCAGACTTTCACTTACCTGCCATTTTCAGCCTCATCATCATCATGTCTCATCCCATTTCCACCATTCTTTGTGTCCTTCAGTAGAGGATTCTCTTCATTTGTTGTTTCATCTTCCTGCTTTGTTGAGAGGCAGGAAAGATAGTAATCAATTGGCTATGCAAAGGGAGAGTATAAAAACTCCTACATGTAAATGCCAAAAGATGCCTCCTTGTTTCCAACCCATGTACCACCTCCACCTTATATAGGACCAAGTGCCTTCTACCTCCCCAAATGGCACTGGAATCTCCAAGTCACTGATGTTGCATTGTCTGGTACCCCTTCACTCACATATATTTATGTGAAATTATTGTACATATTCTGTATTTACATTAAAATTATATATTTTATATAAATTTTATGTATTTTTATTTTTCTAATATTTATATATTTTATATACTTATATAAGCATATATGTATCTATTATATACTCTATACAGCATATATATTTTTTACTTATACATTTTAGTCTATTTTTATATTTCTAGCCTATTACTAATGTTTATAGATGATATCGGAGAGATATGTTATAAATATACTATGTGAATTTTAGCACTTCTATTTAAATTGAGATAAGAGCCATGGTCTGACTAAATAAGTTTCCTTTTCTACTAATTAGTGGAAGAGACATAATACATGCCCTGCACATTTTTAAATGTTTCTTACTTTAAGACCTGATTCAATATGACTAAGTAAAATTATTTTTGCTCAGATCCTCAATCCTTATATTCACTGAAAAATTTAAATTTTGAGCAAAATGTTTAAGAAATAAAGAAATGGCCACAACCCAATTCACAAACCCTGAACCATACAAAAAAAAAAAAAAAGAAAAGAAAAATCTTTGAAATATTCCCTGAGGTGAAAATACCAATATATCAGATTCAAGGCCCTATAATTTGCAGCCCATCCTGGCCCTAAAATCTAGGCAAGCCTAGCCCAGTCTAGCCTGACTAATGTAGTCATACAAGGATGGCACCATCATAACAATATAAAATATGTGGCATTTGCCTGGCAATTGGCTTGGAGAGGTAATAAAGGGAATATTAGGGGATGGAGAAATGAAAATCCATGTTATAGTGGAAAATATTTCATGAATAGTAATCTGTAGTAACCTGATGGGTAGACCATATGAGTATTAAGTAAAAGTAATTGGGTACATTTTTCAAGGAATTACATGAAAGATATGAGTTAGTTAAAATGATTGGCTAATTTGAGAGTGGAAATGAAAAGAGATGATAAATTTCAGAAATTTGGGACAATGTAGAGTTAGAAAAGCTAATTTTTTTAACTGAAAATGCTAAAGATAAAACTGAGAAAGTCTTAAGACCCATTAAAATTTAATCTGTTGAAATAGACCAAATTAAGGATATGATTTTTACCTCCAGCATTAAGATACCTAAGTGAATTAAGATGCCTCAAAGCAAAAATAAGAACATAGAATTTCCAAAATGGTCCACCAGCTGCAAGTTGATCTAATTTAAATCTAGAAAAATATTAAGACCAAAAAGCACAACCAACATACATGAAAATAATGTTCTCAAAAAGATCTCTGGCACATGAAACTTGCTGGAAGGAAATAGGTAAGAAATATATTACATTCTGAGAAAATATATATTGTCAAATAAATTGTGTGGCTATATTTAAAAGTTGTCTGACTGAGTTTCAGACTCAGCCATCATGAGCAGAATGAAAGCTAAGTCAGCTGTACACCCTGTAGGAAGGGTTGGTTCCCCAGCACCCACTTCAGAGATGGCCAAAGAAGAAAGAGGTGAAGGGAGAACTCCATAGATTGCAGCCAGGGATTGCAAGGAACAATGGACAAGGAAGCTCTTTCCAAGAGATAATTCATCACCTATGCAAAGGAACATTCCCTAGGACAGAAGAGGGGAGCATCTACAATGTTGTTTCAGCTAGCAATGAAAGAGTTACCTTTCAGGTTTTAAATAAGGCCTTATGAAAATAAATCAGGAAAATGATCTTACAGAAACTTTCTACAGTTGAAAGTTCTCTTCTTAGCTCCATTATATAACATTCCTATAAGCCTTGGGCAATGCTTATTTTGAACATCAGTGAGATTCAATACAGTGATTGTATGTGGAGCTATTTTCTGGATGATGTGTTCCATCACTGATTCCACCGTGATAAGAAGCCTGCTACACTGAGCTAGGACAAAGTTAATCTTAATATATGGCATGGATGACAATGAAGACAATCCAGGCAAGTTAATAACTTAAACCCCATTAGCACAATATTCTTTGGATATCCATTTAGTATTTCTGGGATGGTGTATTAAGAATCTGATTTTATATTAACAAAAATTGTGTACTTTCCTTTTTTTTATTATGCTCAATTAGACAGTGTATAGTGTACTTTTTTTCTATCAGAAACAGATTTTTTTACATGTGTTAGATATAAAATTTTTTCTAATATCGTATTTGTCTTTCATTTCCTTTTTTTTTTTTACCATTTGTATTTAGATGATGCTGTTCTCTCACAACTGGCCAAAATAAATTGAATATACATAAATATTATTAAAATCATGTTCAAGTTATGTTTTAAAATTTCTTTCTGGCTTGCACACTGGAAACTGTGGCTCTGAAGATTTTGTTCTTCTTCACTTTCTGGTAGTGACTTGTCAAACCAGGCATCAGTTTGGAAATCAAATGAAAAATATTAAAATTTATATATTACCATAATTTTTCTCCCTGAAAATATCACCATAACATGAAGGAAACCATATGGTTTTAGGGTGAATCATAAGCACTTCACCCAAGGGGTAGTCGAAAGCATGCTTGCAGAAGTGGTGCTATCCTGATGTAAAGTTCCTCCCCAGAAACGGGCTATTGCTGGAGGTAAGGAATTTTCCTTTTAAATCCACACTTTAAAATGCTATTTAATTCAGTAGGACTGAGTCCAGATTCCATTTCACCGGTTACTTAAGAAATACTGATTAGGGGAGGAAGGGCAAGATGGTGGAGAAGTAGGAGACCATGTTTTAACCAGTCCCCTAAAGGGAGCTAAATATCTACCAGAACTCTTTGAACACCCACAAAATCAGCCTGAGATATAAGATTATACACTTCTAGACCTCTAAAGAGAAAGAAGACATCAGTGGAAAGGTAAAGCAGAGTGGAAATGCTCAGACTGATATCAGAGGATAAACAGAAGGAGGAGGGAGCACCGAAAGTGACCCACTGGAAAGTAATACCTCAATACGAAAGTGCCTGTGATTGGGGACCAGCATTAACTTGGAGTCTGGTTAAAAGAACTTGAGGGGCACCTCGATACAAGGTATAAGATACACCTCAAGTGGGTTAAAGCCTCTGCCTTTGGCTCAGGTCAAGACTTCAGGGTCCTGGGATCAAGCCCTGCATCAGGCTCCCTACTCAGCAGGGAGCTTACTTCCCCCTCTCTCTGCCTGCCTCTCTGCCTACTTGTGGTCTCTGTCTGTCAAGTAAATAAATAAAGTCTTAAAAAAAAAAAGCATTTAAAAATAACAAAAGATTTTAAGGGGCAACTGATTTAATCGGGTGGTCATGGGCACAGACCTAAGCCCATGGTCCCAGATTGGTCACCACCGGTAAACACCCATGCCAGAGAGAGCCCAGTGGGGCCCCCAGGGTGTGGTCCCTGAGCCCGTGGCTTTCCACTGCTTGCACCACTTCTCAGGGGGGGTGAATTCCCATCAACACCGGAGAGAGCCCGGCGTGAACTCCAGTTGGGATCCCTTGGCCCACAGCCTTCCGTGGCCTGCAGGCTTCTGGTATCTGCACAGTCCTAGGGTCTGAGCACACCCAACCCACACCTGAGAGAACCTGGTGTGGACTCCTGTAGGGGTCCCTCAGCCAGCAGTGTGCCAGGATGGGCTTCCTGGACCAATATCATTCATAGTTTTAGTGGTACAGGGGTGCAAAGACAAGTGGATGCCTCGGGTGACCACTTGTATGGTGGCTGGGGGTGCACACCACCTGTGGCAGGTTGTGGTGTCCAGTGGACTTTACAGAGGGGGTCTGTGTGTTCTGGACCACCCAGAGGGGAATGGTCTAAGGCTTTCTCTGAGGCAGAGGTCTGGGTGCAGACTGATTCTTTGCTCTGACCCTCTGAAAAGCCACAAAAAGCTGCCAAAGAACAAAAACCTCCAGAAAACAAAAGCCTGAAAAATCAGTTTCCACAGAGCCCAGGCCCTTGATAGGGGCAGGGCAATTCAACACAAGCAAGACTGATTGGAAAGCAATGCGGCAGGCTCCTGCTCCCAAAGACAAGCCAAAAGAACAAGAGGATAACCACCACTGTAAAACTGGTATTGCCCCAAAACCTGTATATTTCATAGATACTTTTCTTTCTTTCTTTTTTTTTTAAATTAGTTCTCACAATTCTTGTTGTTTTATTTTTTTAATCTACTTACCATTACAACTGGAGGTTTAATACAACATGTTCCAGAATAACTTTTTAAGCTGAACTTTTTTCATACATATACCTGTGTCTCTTTTTGACTTTTTAAAAATATACATATAGATATAAGCTTCAAGGTAATCTTTCTCCCTATTCAATACTACCCCTATATATAAACCAATTTTAATCTCCCTTTATCTCTGCAAAGTTGAGTCCTTTAAGATAACAAGATATACCTAAGAAGAACCAAAATAAACTTCCTTGCCTACATCGAGGATTTATAATCACCCTCCCATCTTATTCTTCTTTCAGTGTTTCTGTGTATTTGTTTTTGTTCTGGTATTATATAAATCTTGTTCTTGGGGTTCATTTTGGCTGGGTTTTTCTTTTTTTTTTTTTCTTGTAATTTACTTTTGTCAGTCTTTTTGTTTGTTCATGCTTATTTATGTACCTTATAAATCTTACTTTGGGGGCTCATTTTGGCTGTGTTTTATCTTTCTTTTCTCTTTCTCTCTCTCTTTTTTTCTTTCTTTTTGATGGTGACATCCAATTGCTCCAAAACTTTCCAGGGTGCACCTTCCCTGGATCATGGTTGATATATTCAGCTATACATCCCCTCAACCACCTCTCACCAAAATGACTAGGAGGAGAAACACCCAACAGAGGAAAAATTCAGAGACTGTGCCCTCTCCCACAGAACTATTGGATATGGACATAAACAGTACGTCAGAAAGGGAATTCAGGTTAACAATTATCCAGGCAATGGCTAGGTTGGAAAAAATCATTAGTGACAATATAGAATCTCTATGGAAAACCCAAAAGATTCCACCCCCAAACTACTAGAACTCATACAGCAATTCAGCAATGTGGCAGTATACAAAATCAAAGCACAGGAATCAGTTGCTTCCTTATCCACTAACAACAAAAACATAGAGAAGTTAGAAAATCAATTCCATTTACTATAGCACCAAGAACCATAAGACACCTGGGAATAAACCTAACCAAAGATGTAAAGGATCTGTAATCAAGGAACTACAGAACACTCATGAAAGAAATTGAAGAAGACACAAAAAGGTGGAAAAGCACTCCATGCTCATGGATTGGAAGAATAAACATTGTTCAAATGTCTACACTGCCCAGAGAAATCTATACTTTAAGTGCCATCTTGATCAAAATTCCACTGGCATTTTTCAAAGTGCTGGAATAAACAATTTTAACATTTGTATGGAACCAGAAAAGACCCTGAATTACTAAGGAAATGTTGAAAAAGAAAAAACTGGGGGCATCATGTTGCCTGATTTCAAGCTTTACTACAAAGCTGTGATCACCAAGACAGCATGATACTGATACCAAAAAAAAAAAAAAAAAAAAAAAGACACATAGACCAGTGAAACAGAATAAAGAGTCCAGATATAGACCTGCAACTCTGTGGTCAAATAATCTTCGACGAAGCAAATCCAATGGAAAAAAGACAGTCTCTTCAATAAATGGTGCTGGGAAAATTGGACAACTATGTGTAGAAGAACAAAACCTCACCATTCTCTTAAACCATACACAAAGATAAACTTGAAATGGATAAAAGACCTCAGCATGAGGCAGGAAACTATCAAAATCCTAGAGGAGAACATAGGCATTAACCTCTTCAACATTGGCCACAGCAACATCTTTCAAGACATGTCTCCAAAGGAAAAGGAAACAAAAGTGAAAAATGAACTTTTGGGACTTAAGATCAAAAGCTTCTGCACAGCAAAGGAAACAGTCAACAAAACAAAGAGGCCACCCACAGAATGGGAGAAGATATTCACAAATGACACTACAGACAAAGGGCTGATATCCAAGATCTATAAAAAATTCCTCAAACTCAACACTCAAAAAACAGATAACCATGTAAAAAAAATGGGTAGAATACATGCATAGACACTTCTCCAAAGAAGACATAACAGACACATGAAAAACTGTTCATCATCACTAGCCATCAGGGAGATTCAAATCAAAACCATATTGAGATACCATCTTACACCAGTTAGAATGGCTAAAATTAACAAGACACTAAACAAGTGTTGGAGAGGATGTGAAGAAAGGGGAACCCTGTTACACTGTTGGTGGGAATGCAAGCTGGTGCAGCCACTTTAGAAAACAGTGTGGAGATTCCTTAAGAAATTAAAAATAGAGCTTCCCTATGACCCTGCAATTGCACTACTGGGTGCAATCCAAGGATACGGATGTAGTGAAAAGAAGGGCTATATGTACCCAATGTTCACAGTAGCAATGGCCACAATCACCAAACTATGGAGGGGGCTGAGATGCCCTTCAACAGACGAATGGATAAAGAAGATATGGTCCATATATACAATGGAATATGATGCCTCCATCAGAAAGGATGAATACCCAAGTTTTGTATCAACATGGATAGGACTGGAAATTATGCTGAGTGAAATAAGTCAAGCAGAGAGAATTAAGTATCATATGGTTTCATTGACTTGTGGAGCAAAGGGAATAACATGGAGGACATTAGAAGTAAAGGAAAAGTGAATTAAGGGAAATCAGAGGGGATGATGAAGCATGAGAGACAGTGGACACTGAGAAACAAACTGAAGGTTTTGGAAGGGGTGGTAGGGGGATAGGTGAGTCTGATGGTAAGTATTAAGGAGGGCACGTATTGCATGGAGCACTGGGTGTGGTGCATAAGCAATGAATCTTGGAACATGGAAAAAATAAAATAAAACTTAAAAAAAGAAAATAAAAGAAATACTGATTGGGAACCTAAATTCATATTCATAGTGTTTTTGTGCTTTTATGGAGGGGTTACTTCCAAATTTCCTCGTCTGGCTTATTCTTCAACCCGCTCTAGGCTTCCATTATGCTCACTGAGCAAGAGCTTATATTTGTAAATTCTCAGAGGTCTATCTTTTTTAAAAAATTTATTTATTTGACAGACTGAGAGCACAAGCTGGAGGAGTGGCAGGCAGAGTGAAAAAGAGAACCAGGTTCCCTGCTAATCAGGGAGCCCAACATAGGGCTTGATCCCAGGACCCTGAGACCACGACCCTAGCTGAAGGCAGATACTTAAGCAACTGAACCACCCAGATGCCCCTGTCTTTCTATCTTTAATTGATTTGACATTAACTTTTATTTAAACTCTTCATGTACTGGTGGGTGTCCACTGAAGACAGTCTCCACCAAGAGCAGCCAGACTGCAGTGATTCTCACAATTGATACTTAATGTTTAAGTGCATTTAGTAGCTTTGTGGAAGGAAAGTGAACAGAAAAACTGAAACGTATTTTTCTGAGACTTCTCGGTCCTATTGACCTCATGGAGCTGCCTTGTATGTTGAGTAACTTTTTGTACAAAGAAGTACCTTTTAAAAGAGAGGTACCTAATTTGTTGTTAACACCAATAATTTCAAATGTTTGTATTTTCTGTTTGCCTATCATCTGTCAGTAGGAATGAAAATACCTTAGAAAAGTATCATATATATGAAAATATATTATTTTCTTTACTTTTTTTCCTAACCTATTTCATTTTCTCCTTATTCTTTCTCTCAGTAGACTATTCAGGAAAGTAAACTGAAAAGTGAAATCATGACTTAGTGTGTACCTAGATGACATAATATTTTCAAGTAACTTTCCTTCTTAGGTAGTTTGTTGAACGAATGGCAAATTACCAGAATATTTTAAGAATTCCCCTTCCTAAAAAAGATGGTGTAGAGAATAGAAAATAGATTTTGTTTTAACACATCAAACTTCAAATTGATTAAAGCTTTCTATGGTGGGCTAGGGTCTTTTGATACTTTTAATAAGAAAAAATCTAGACTTGATTGAACATTCTAATTATTTATGTTTAGAAATTGAAGCTAAATCCAGTAACTTTTAAAAGGAACCACACAATTAGAACAAATCTTGATGTGAGAGAAAAAAAGCCTTGAGGGATGATTTACAGATCTTAGAATGGCCATACCCTCATAGATTGAAAGATAGCACATTATTCCTAATGAAAACTGCCCAAAACATTCTACTGATTCACTGTAATCTCTATCAAAAGTCCAGTGACCTTTTTCACAGAAATAGAAGGAAAAAAATGCCAATTTTCATATGGAACTACAGAAGACCTCAAATAGCTAATGCAATCTTGAGCAAGAAGAACAAGCTAAAGGCATCATGCTTCCTTATTTTAATACATATCACAAAGCTATAGTAATCAAAACAGAATGGTACTGGCATAAAAACAGATATATAGACCAATAGAACAAAATGGTGAGTTTAGAAATACACACACAGGGGCGCCTGGGTGGCTCAGTGGGTTGAAGCCTCTGCCTTCGGCTCAGGTCATGATCCCAGGGTCCTGGGATCGAGCCCCGCGTCGGGCTCTCTGCTCCGCGGGGAGCCTGCTTCCTCCCCTCTCTCTCTGCCTGCCTCTCTGCCTGCTTGTGATCTCTGTCTGTCGAATAAATAAATAAAATCTTTAAAAAAAAAAAAAAAAGAAACACACACACACACACACACACACACACACACACACACACACATATACACACACAGAGTTAACAAATGCGTTGACAAATGTACCAACCATATACAACAGGGAAAGGATACTCTCTTCAATAAACAGTCTTAGAAAAACTGAATGTCCAAGTGCAAAAGAATGAAATTTGACCCTTATCTTACACTATACACAAAAATCCACTCAACATTGATTATATACTTAAATGTAAGACCTGAAACTTTAAAACTCCTAGAAGAAAACATAAGGGCAAGTGTTCTTGACATTGGTCTTGGCAATAATTTTTTGGATTTGACATCAAAAGCACAGGTCAAAGCAAAAATAAACAACTGGGATGACATCAAACTAAAAATTTCTAACAGCAAGAATAGTAATCCACCAAGTGGAAATGCAATCAATGGAATGAAAGAATATATTTGCAAACCATATATCCAATAATGGAATTAATATCCAAAATATGTAAGAAACTCATATGACTCAACAACAAAAGAACAAATAATGCAATTTAAGAAATGAGCAAAGACTTGCATGGATGTTTCTCCAAATAAAACATACAAATGGCCAACAGAATATGAAAAAATGTTCAATCCTCAATCATTAGAGAAATGCAGTGAAAACCACATTGAGATATCACTTCACATTTGTCAGGATGGCTATTTTCAAAAAGTAAGAAGATAACAAAAATGACAAGGGTGTGGAAAAAGTCAACCAGGGTACAGATTGAAGGGAAGAGACGCAGGTACAGCCATCATGGAAAATCGTATGGTAGGTCCTCAAGCAATTAACAATAGAATTACTTTATTATTCAGCAATCCCACTTCTGGGTATATATCCAAAATAAATGATATCAGGATCTTGAAGAGAAAAACTAATTTTGGTGACTTCTCTTTTGTCCATTACTTTGTAAGTTATTTAAAAGATACCAGAATTGCTCTCAACCTTATATCAAATATTTACCTTTACTTTTAAAAATTTTTTCCTCAAAATGCACTATAATTTTTTTAAAAAAAGGGATCACTGCTAGCTTCTCTTAACACTGTCCTATATGTAGATTTTGGGGTCCTAACATAAAAATGAACTCTCACTGATTACATGGCTAAATTATTTTGATATCCAAGTGGATACAAACCTGTCTTCGTGATTGATGATGATGATTTCAAAATAAGTAATTTGATACAGTATATTTGTATTAGTACAGAATAAACAACTTTCTCTCATTAGTATTTCACGCTAATTGCCTTCAGATAGTAAATATCAGGATATTAGGTATGATTTTTTATACAGCAACATAAAGGGCTAACGTTAATATGGTGGTTTTTTGTGATGCTTCAGCCATCTGGGAACCATAATAAAAAAGTCACATTAGTAACGTTATTACTGACTGGGGGTTAATACTATGCAACTAATGTGGAAAACCAATAAGTTAAATTGGGCTTGCTTCCCTAAGTTAAGCCAATTGAGAGTGCTAAAGGATCATGAACTTCTACTGAAAAACAATTTTCATCTACAGAAATGACTTAACTATATTGATTGAAAATATACAAATATAAAAATCACCATTTTTATAACCATAATAGGACATGTGTTTTTAAGGTTTGGCATGCAATTGGTGGATGATGATAATAATAATAATCATAAATAATAAATAAATAAATAATAATAAACGTGATGTGAAAAGAAAGGTTTTATTATTTTTCCACAGGGAAGAAACTGAAGTCCATAGAGGTTGTTAGTATTAGTTGGTTTCAGATATAGAAATGGAATAAGCTCTTTTGACTTACAGTCCAATGCATTTACTCCAAATTTCATAGCTCCCGTTATAATTGTAGAGGAAAAGGTGCTTCATTTTATTGATTCTTTGTGTTCCCACTGAAATACAGAAAGCAAGCAAACAAACGGAAACCATCAATGAATTGCAGCCAAAAAGATTATTCTTAAAGTAGAACAACAACACAAAAAGGAAAATGTAATGTTGTCTAGCAGTATCCAGTTTTGAGATAACAGATCACATTTAGGGGACCCTTAGCATCTTTGTCTTATAATAAACACTTTCCCTTTCATTTTTCTCTTCTTTAAGCTCCTCTGGCAATAAACGGCAGAACACTGAGGTAGACCAAAGTAAAAATCAACATAGAAAGAGTTTTAACAGAGTCAAACAGATCAAACCTGGTTTAATTTATGGGCAAAGAAAAATGTTTCTTTACCAACTTGAACCAGATCTGTGCTGAGGCTCTTCTAACTCATTTGTTTTACAGAGCCGAGGGAGAAGTTTTCTTGTTGCTTCTCCTAAGGTATAAAATTGAATTCTCTAAGTGAAAGGGTAAAATTAATTCAGGAAAACCTCTAAATTTGCTGGCAGCTTTTTCCTTTACTGTAGGTTAAACATGTAAAACCTTATTCCATTCTGTATTTCTCTTTGTCAGTTATCAGTACCCAACACAAATCAAAAAAGAATCACTTTTAGGTACAGTAAATGAACAGAAGAATCTGCCTTGCAAACGGGTGATAGACTGGTTTATTTTCTCTGATTACTCTGGTGTGAGTGGCAGCCACTTGCTGGTGGAAGTTGTTTGAGAACATACCCACACAGAACAGGAGATGGAGCTCTTCACTAACACGAACTCAAGGTGGCTCCTGTCTTTGGATTAACCTCATTTACTTTATTCTACAAAATCCAGACTCCCAGAAATCAGGGCTGCCTCAATTTCCCCTGGTTTTCAGTTATGTACGGTGGAAAGTATCCAGTTTGGGGGATCAAAATGCTTCCAGATCCATGATCTATTTCTTCAAAAGAAAGAGAACTTGAAGTGGAAGCCCCAGGTCCCAGGGTTATAAGATTCATGGAAGCAAATTTCAAACTACAGGGCACTCTTCAGGTAATGTTGTCTGGAGAGGATGGTGAGTGTGTGTGTGTGTGTGTGTGTGTGTGTGTGTGTGTGTGTGTGTGTGTTTATCTGTGGCAAAGGAAGACCCTGGCCCTCTTTTACATGGGCAATTGATGGTTAATAATCTCAAATAAAGTCTATATAAATGAAGCCTTAACACCTTTATTTCCATCAGACTTTTTCTTCCAGTCCACCCAAATTTCTTTTGCATAGAAATAATGGAATTACCACTGGAATCTGTTGGTTTAATCTGATTACTTTTGAACATGACCATATATGCCCTCTTCCCCTACTTAAGCATCCTAAGTATGCTGTTTTCCTTCAATATTTCTTTTTTCTTTTTCAAGTTTGTTCTAGGTAGACCTCCTTCCATTCCTTTTCCTTTTTATTCTGTTCAAATGGTTGGAAATAATTTTGGAAACAAAAACCCCTTACAATTCAATGGAAGGAATCAAAAGCATAGCTTTAATTATTACTCATTCTGGCTAAATAAATACTAAAGAGACAAAATTCTTTTATACTTCTGAAGGAGTGGGCTTACTGAACTTTTGTTCCTGCATTTAGTCCAGAAAGGATTGTTAAAATTAATCGCCCTTACGTCGAAATATAATCCTCTTTAAGAAATTCCGTGACATCTTTACTGAAGCCATTACAGTTCAAAGTGGGTATTTGGAAAGTTCCCATTGGGCAATACTCTGCCCATAGGGAGCCTTGGAAATGGCACTTAGGAGCTTTTATCCTTGGTTGCACTCCCTAATATATTCAACTACTGAAGAAGCAGCAGCCACAGAACACCAGTTAGGTTATAAACGAGGGTGAAGGATACAGGTTAGATTCCTGTTCACATCTTGCCTCAGCCTTTGCAAATGCTAGTGAACCCCAGGTAGAGAGATTAACTGTGTATAGCCAGGCAGCCATGAACAGCACTCCCTCTACTAGGTTTCTGAACCCATGAAGCCCTCCTCTTTTGGGCAGCCTCTGGGGGGCAGCGTCCTTTTTCCTTTTCTTCCAGGTTAGGTGAGCCCCTCAAGAGTTTTCTTTTCGTCCTACTAAAACAGTAAAACTAGGGGAAAATGGTTTGGTAGTTGATCTTTTCATAATCACCAAAAGGTAATGAAACAGGGGCTATTTCTTTTAATGAAGACACATTGCCTGGAACCCACAGTACTAGATGTAGGGCATATATTTTCATAAAATTACTTAGGAGATCATCTTGCTATATAAGTTAAACCATGCAAAATAGAGTCAAAGTCCTGTGGTGAAACAGAGGTGACCCACTCACAGGCATGATGCGAAGTATGTGCAAAGTGTGACCAGGCACGGAGGAGCCATGCAAGGAAGGAATGTCAATGCTGTGTCAGCGCTGGTCAGAGAGGATTTCTAAAATTTGGAGGTTTAACTTGAATTTTGAAGGATGGATGGGGGACCTGCAGGCTGACAGGAGGGAAAGGAGAAATTACAAGCAGACAAGAGTAAGGGGCATGTCGCAGGCAGAGGCAGTGGCAAGGGAGAGGACATAGAGGCATGAAGGAAGGAGTAATAAGGAGTTTGGTGTTGGTGGAGTGTGAAAACTTGAAGACGGGAATATGGAAGAGGAGAATTTTTGGAGTGCCTGCTTTTGCTACCTACTGCTCAGTTCTATCCCTGTAACTGATAGAGACTTCATGAATGGTTTGCAGACTTGTTTCCATAATTTCAGACGATAGTAATGTTTTGGTGCATCTTTGGGTCTCCAAGAACCTTGAAGTGATGATGGTAACATTCAGGTTGGAATCTAAAGAGGGTTTGGAGGCTGTTCAGTCAAATGTTTTCAAAAAAGCATTTCACACGTATTCTAATTATGATGAAATTGTTATGGAAAGAAATTCTACTTCATTAGATATTGTGAATGATGTGACATATTTGATTCGTGACAAGCCCAATCAGAGTTTCTTACACTGAATAACATGATGCTTTTTGAAGGCAGATAATGCAGAATGCTATTCATAGGTGTGCATAACATATCATCTGCCTATAAATGAGCCCATCAGTAACAATGTACCTACAATACCCCATGAGGCCTGTTGATAAAGAAGCCTCCAAGTGGAGATTTGGTCAGTTAAGTTCAAGTCAATGGCATTTCTTAGTTTTAATAGATAGTAACAAGGAAAATAGTTATTTTTTGGTTGCAATTCATTTAGTTTCTGTGAAAAAATTAAGATAAACTATAAGCAAAAAAAAAAAAGAGACTTCTGAAAACATTCATTGGAGTACATTTTAACATTGTGCTTTTGAATTCCATTGAGATATGAGATATTTCCTGTTTAGTCTCTGGTGAGAATAATGCTTGTATTATTTGGTTCATAGGAACACAGTAGAAAAAAATTAACTATCTTTCCTGAAAACAAATATATGTGTTCCTTTTTTTTGGAATTTTTTATTTTTTATAAACATATAATATATTTTTATCCCCTGGGGTATAGGTATGTGAATCACCAGGTTTACACACTTCACAGCACTCACCATAGCACATACCCTCCCCAATGTCCATAACCCCACCCCCTTCCCCCACCCCCTCTCCCCCCCAGCAACCCTCAGTTTGTTTTGTGAGATTAAGAGTCACTTATGGTTTGTCTCCCTCCCAATCCCATCTTGTTTCATTTATTCTCCTACCCCCTTAACCCCCCATGTTGCATCTCCACTTCCTCATATCAGGGAGATCATATGATAATTGTCTTTCTCCGCTTGGCTTATTTTGCTTAGCCTGATACCCTCTAATTCCATCCACATCGTTGCAAATGGCAAGATTTCATTTCTTTTGATGGCTGCATAGTATTCCATTGTGTATATATACCACATCTTCTTTATCCATTCATCTGTTGATGGACATCTAGTTTCTTTCCATAGTTTGGCTATTGTAGACATTGCTGCTAGAAACATTCAGGTGCATGTGCCCCTTCGGATCACTACATTTATATCTTTAGGGTAAATACCCAGTAGTGCTATTGCTGGGTCATAGGGTAGTTCTATTTTCAACATTTTGAGGAACCTCCATGTTGTTTTGCAGAGTGGTTGCACTAGCTTGCATTCCCACCAACAGTGTAGGAAGGTTCCCCTTTCTCCACATCCTCGCCAGCATCTGTCATTTCCTGACTTGTTAATTTTAGCCATTCTGACTGGTGTGAGGTGATATCTCATTGTGGTTTTGATTTGTATTTCCCTGATGGCAAGTGATATGGAGCACTTTTCCATGTGTCTGTTGGCCATCTGGATGTCTTCTTTGCAGAAATGTCTGTTCATGTCCTCTGCCCACTTCTTGATTGGATTATTTGTTCTTTGGGTGTTGAGTTTGCTAAGTTCTTTATAGATTTTGGACACTAGCCTTTTATCTGATATGTCGTTTGCAAATATCTTCTCCCATTCTGTCAGTTGTCTTTTGGTTTTGTTCACTGTTTCCTTTGCTGTGCAAAAGCTTTTGATCTTGATGAAATTCCAATAGTTCATTTTTTCCCTTGCTTCCCTTGCCTTTGGCGATGTTCCTAGGAAGATGTTGCTGCGGCTGAGGTCGAAGAGGTTGCTGCCTGTGTTCTCCTCAAGGATTTTGATGGATTCCTTTCGCACATTGAGGTCCTTCATCCATTTTGAGCCTATTTTCATGTGTGGTGTAAGGAAATGGTCCAATTTCATTTTTCTGCATGTGGCTGTCCAGTTGTCCTAGCACCATTTATTGAAGAGGCTGTCTTTTTTCCATTGGACATTCTTTCCTGCTTTGTCGAAGATTAGTTGACCATAGAGTTGAGGGTCTATTTCTGGGCTCTCTATTCTGTTCCATTGATCTATGTGTCTGTTTTTGTGCCAGTACCATGCTGTCTTGATGATGACGGCTTTATAATAGAGCTTAAAGTCCGGAATTGTGATGCCACCAACTTTGGCATTATTTTTCAATACTCCTTTGGCTATTCGAGGTCTTTTCTGGTTCCATATAAATTGTAGGATTATTTGTTCCATTTCTTTGAAAAAGATGGATGGTACTTTGATAGGAATTGCATTAAATGTGTAGATTGCTTTAGGTAGCATAGACATTTTCACAATATTTATTCTTCCAATCCAGGAGCATGGGACATTTTTCCATTTCTTTGTGTCTTCCTCAATTTCTTTCATGAGTACTTTATAGGTTTCTGCGTATAGATTCTTTGCGTCTTTGGCTAGGTTTATTCCTAGGTATCTTATGGTTTTGGGTGCAATTGAAAATGGGATTGACTCCTTAATTTCTCTTTCTTCTGTCTTATTGTTGGTGTAGAGAAATGCAACTGATTTCTGTGCATTGATTTTATATCCTGACACTTTACTGAATTCCTGTACAAGTTCTAGCAGTTTTGGAGTGGAGTCTTTTGGGTTTTCCACATATAGTATCATATCATCAGTGAAGAGTGATAATTTGACTTCTTCTTTGCCGATTTGGATGCCTTTAATTTCCTTTTGTTGTGTGATCGCTGAGGCTAGGACTTCTAGTACTCTGTTGAATAGCAGTGGTGATAATGGACATCCCTGCCATGTTCCTGACCTTAGCGGAAAAGCTTTCAGTTTTTCTCCATTGAGAATGATATTTGTGGTGGGTTTTTCATAGATGGCTTTGATAATATTGAGGTATGTGCCCTCTATCCGTACACTTTGAAGAGTTTTGATCAGGAAGCGATGCTGTAGTTTGTCAAATGCTTTTTCAGCATCTATTGAGAGTATCATATGGTTCTTGTTCTTTCTTTTATTGATGTGTTGTATCACATGGACTGATTTGCGGATGTTGAACCAACCTTGCAGCCCTGGAATAAATCCCACTTGGTCGTGGTGAATGATCCTTTTAATGTACTGTTGAATCCTATTGGCTAGTATTTTGGTGAGAATTTTCGCATCTGTGTTCATCAAGGATATTGGTCTATAGCTCTCTTTTTTGATGGGATCCTTGTCTGGTTTTGGGATCAAGGTGATGCTGGCCTCATAAAATGAGTTTGGAAGTTTTCCTTCCATTTCCATTTTTTGGAACAGTTTCAGGAGAATAGGAATTGGTTCTTCTTTAAATGTTTGGTAGAATTCCCCCGGGAAGCCGTCTGGCCCTGGGTTTTTGTTTGTTTGGAGATTTTTAATGGCTGTTTCAATCTCTTTACTGGTTATGGGTCTGTTCAGGCTTTCTATTTCTTCCTGGTTCAGTTGTGGTAGTTTATATGTTTCTAGGAAGGCATCCATTTCTTCCAGATTGTCAAATTTGTTGGCATAGAGTTGCTCATAGTATGTTCTTATAATTGTATTTCTTTGGTGTTAGTTGTGATCTCTCCTCTTTCATTCATGATTTTATTTATTTGAGTCATTTCTCTTTTCTTTTTGATAAGTCTGGCTAGGGGTTTATCAATCTTATTAATTCTTTCAAAGAACCAGCTTCTAGTTTCGTTGATTTGTTCTATTGATTTTTGGTTTCTATTTCATTGATTTCTGCTCTGATCTTTATGATTTCTCTTCTCCTGCTGGGTTTAAGGTTTCTTTTTTGTTCTTTCTCCAGCTCCTTTAGGATGTGGGGTTAGGCTGTGTATCTGAGACCTTTCTTGTTTCTTGAGAAAGACTTGTACTGCTATATATTTTCCTCTCAGGACTCCCTTTGTTGTGTCCCACAGATTTTGAACCGTTGTGTTTTCATTATCATTTGTTTCCATGATTTTTTTCAATTCTTCTTTAATTTCCTGGTTGACCCATTCATTCTTTAGAAGGATGCTGTTTAGTCTCCATGTATTTGGGTTCTTTCCATATTCCACTTGTGATTGAGTTCCAGCTTCAGAGCATTGTGGTCTGAAAACATGCAGGGAATGATCCCAATCTTTTGATACCGGCGGAGACCTGATTTAGGACCGATGATGTGGTCTATTCTGGAGAATGTTCCATGTGCACTAGAGAAGAATGTGTATTCTGTTGCTTTGCGATGAAATGTTCTGAATATATCTGTGATGTCCATCTGGTCCTGTGTGTCATAAGGCCTTTATTTCCTTGTTGATCTTTTGCTTGGATGATCTGTCCATTTCAGTGAGGGGGGTGTTAAAGTCCCTTACTATTATTGTATTATTGTTGATGTGTTTCTTTGATTTTGTTATTAATTGGTTTATATAGTTGGCTGCTCCCAAGTTGGGGGCATAGATATTTAAAATTGTTAGATCTTCTTGTTGGACAGATCCTTTGAGTATGATATAGTGTCCTTCCTCATCTCTTATTATAGTCTTTGGCCTAAAATCTAATTGATCTGATATAAGGACTGCCACTCCTGCTTTCTTCTGATGTCCATTAGCATGGTAACTTCTTTTCCACCCCCACACTTTAAATCTGGAGGTGTTTTCAGGTTTAAAATGAGTTTCTTGGAGGCAACATATAGATAGGTTTTTTTTTTTTTTTTAATCCATTCTGATACCCTGTGTCTTATGATTGGGGCATTTAGCCCATTAACATTCAGGGTACTATTGAGACTCAGATATGAATTTAGTGCCATTGTATTGCCTGTAAGGTGACTGTTACTGTATATTGTCCTTGTTCCTTACTGA
This sequence comes from Mustela erminea, assembly GCF_009829155.1. Classification (NCBI taxonomy): domain Eukaryota; kingdom Metazoa; phylum Chordata; class Mammalia; order Carnivora; family Mustelidae; genus Mustela; species Mustela erminea. The sequence continues at coordinate 64,872,688 of NC_045614.1, read as the reverse complement.
TCTACCTCTTGTAGGCTCTCTCTTTGCTTAGAGGACCCCTTTCAATATTTCCTATAGAGCTGGTTTGGTGTTTGCAAATTCTTTCAGTTTTTGTTTGTCCTGGAAGCTTTTAATCTCTCCTTCTATTTTCAATGATAGCCTAGCTGGATAGAGTATTCTTGGCTGCATGTTTTTCTCATTTAGTGCTCTGAAAATATCATGCCAGATTTTTCTGGCCTGCCAGGTCTCTGTGGATAAGTCAGCTGCTAATCTAATATTTTTACCATTATATGTTACAGACTTCTTTTCCCGGGCTGCTTTCAGGATTTTCTCTTTGTCACTGAGACTTGTAAATTTTACTATTAGGTGACGAGGTGTGGGCCTATTTTTATTGATTTTGAGGGGCATTCTCTGAAACTCCTGAATTTTGATGCTCGTTCCCTTTGCCATATTGGGGAAATTCTCCCCCAAAATTCTCTCCAGTATAACATCTGCTCCTCTCTCTCTTTCTTCTTCTTCTGGAATCCCAATTATTCTAATGTTGTTTCATCTTATGGTGTCACTTATCTCTCGAATTCTCCCCTCGTGGTCCAGTAGCTGTTTGTCCCTCTCTTGCTCAGCTTCTTTATTCTCTGTCATTTGGTCTTCTATATCACTAATTCTTTCTTCTGCCTCATTTATCCTAGCCATGAGAGCCTCCATTTTTTATTGCACCTCATTTAATAGCTTTTTTGATTTCAACTTGGTTAGATTTTAGTTCTTTTATTTCTCCAGAAAGGGCTTTTATATCTCCCGAGAGGGTTTCTCTAATATCTTCCATGCCTTTTTCGAGCCCAGCTTGACCCTTGAGAATCATCATTCTGAACTCTAGATCTGACATATTAGCAATGTCTGTATTGATTATGTCCCTAGCCTTTGGTACTGTCTCTTGTTCTTTTTTTTGTGGTGAATTTTTCCGCCTGTCATTTTGTCCAGATAGGAGTATATGAAGGAGCAAATAAAATACCAAAACGGTGGCAATAACCCCAGGAAAATATCCTTTAACCAAATCAGAAATTGTGGGGGGAGAGAAAGGGGATAAAAAGAGGTTCCGAGAAACAAAAAAAAGAAAGAAAGAAAGAAAATGAATAAAGAAAAAGTATACAAAAGAAAAATATATATATTAGATAAACTAGTTAAAAAACATTAAAAAAGAAAAAGGTAAAAGTTAAAAAAAATTAGCACAAGAAGAGAAAAAAAATTGAAAAAGAAAAAAAAATTAAATTAACTACAAGACTGAAGAATCATGGGGAGAAAGCCATGAGTTCTGTGCTTTGCCTTCTCCTCCTCTGGAATTCCACCTCTCTCTGTGGTATTGAAACTGCACTCCTTGGTAGGTGAACTTGATCCTGGCTGGATTTCTTGTTGATCTTCTGGGGGAGGGGCCTGTTGCAGTGATTTTCAAGTGTCTTTGCCCCAGGGGGAATTGCACCAAGCTCACCAGGGGCAGGGCTGAGTAAGCCGCTAGGGTTTGCTTTCAGGAGCTTTTGTTCCCTGAGCGCTTTCCGTAGAGTTCCGGAGGACGGGAATGAAAATGGCGGCATCCCGGTCTCCGGCCTGGAAGAGCCGAGAGCCCAGGGCCCCACTCCTTAGTGCACCCTCATAGAACAACGCCCAATTACTCCTGTCTCCGTGGCCTCTGGCCGCACTCCGAGCTCACCAAGCCTGCGACCGGTTCAAGGTAACCCCGAGCTGGGAGCTCACTCCTTGGCTCTGTCTCTGTAGCCGGCTTCCCTGTTCTAATACCAGTAAGCTCTGTGACACTCAGACACCCCCGATCCTTCTGTGACCCTGCGGGACCTGAGGCCACGCTGACCCCAAGTGAACTTCACCCTGGTTTAGCCTCTGGAGCAATGTCCGTCAGTGGAACAGATGTTTAAAAGTCCCGATTTTTTGCTCTGTTGCTCTGCCACTTGCCGGGAGCTGGCCCCTCCCCCCGGGTCTATCTTCCCATCGCCTTGGATTCACTTCTCCGCTAGTCCTACCTTTCAGAAAGTGGTTGATTTTCTGTTTGTAGAATTGCTGTTCTACTTCTCTTCTATCTGCCGTTGGATTTGTAGGTGTTTGCAATCTTAGATAAGCTATCTAACTGATCTCCTGCTAGCTGAAGTAGTCTCAGTCTGCTACTTCTCCACCATCTTGACTTCTCCCTATATGTGTTCCTTCTTATACAATAAGGTGATCATTAAGTAATTCCTTTTACATTGGCTGCAAAAACTTCTCGCCATTTATCACAATGTTTATATTAGCTCAGTGTCCCATATATTTACATTCTATTATTACTCTTTTTGTAGTTCTATTTACATTTCAACATGACTATGAGTTTCTGTTAAAACTGAGTTTAAGATACTAGTTTTCTTCTTCTTTTATAGGAAGTGGTACTGTCAACTGCTTCTAATACAAATATGATCTGAATGTTACTATAAAACCCATAATCATTTGCCCATGAGGAATCACACCAGTGATTTCCCCTAGTAACATATCTATAGGGCTAGTAGGCATCTATGGCTGGAGAAGAGATTTGAAAAGGAAGCTAAGGAGGCACCTTCATTGGTTAAGTGCCTGCCTTTGGTTCAGGTCATGATCTTGGAGTCTGGGGATCCAGCCCTGCATCAGGCTCCCTGCTCAGTGGGAGTCAGCTTCTCTCTCTCCCTCTGCTCTCTCATTCTGTCTCTCACTCTCTCTCTTAAATAAATAAACAAATAAAATCTTAAAAAAAAAGAAAAAGAAAAGGAGGATAGAAAGCTATTAGGAAACTTTTTAAGGTTTTCATGATGGCCTGATGGCTGCCCCTATAGCTAAAGCTGATTACAAGAAAGAATGCAGATTAATTTCAAGAGTTTTCTGGGAGAGAAAATACCAATACATACACTTTACATATGTGATGAGAATAATAAATTTTAAAAAATACTTTGGGGGTGTCTTGAAATTTATCAAGTCCAATTATTTCTTTTTAATATATGAGAAAATTAAAGAATCAAGAGATTAAATGACTTTCCCTGGATCACCCAGATAGTTCATAGCTGAGCAAGACTGGAATTTTTTAGAACATTGTTTTTCATTTGTTTGCTTGTTTTGTTTTGTTTTACAAACATCACAAATCACCAACCAAGAATTGGGGAATTTTTTTTTTTTTCTTAAAATCCATCCATTTTAAATGTACAGTCAGATGGATTTTTTTTGAAGATTTTCTTTATTTATTTGACACAGAGAGAGATCACAAGTAGGCAGAGAAGAAGGCAGAGAGAGAGGGGGACGCAGGCTCCCTGCTGAGCAGACAGCTGGATGCAGGGCTTGATCCCAGGACCCTGAGACCATGACCTGAGCCAAAGGCAGAGGCTTAACCCACTGAGCCACCCAGGAGCCCCAATTTGGGGATTCTGATATAAGACAAATTTAAGGATTAATGTATCTTTGCTTAGCTCTGGTCAAAATCACATCCTGATTGACACTGAGACTGTTCTGCATCAGAACTGTAGTAATAAAAGTGGACCTAAATTTCTTCAATCATGAGAATCTGCTGATCTGCAAACCAATAATGTTCAACTACCTCTGTGTTCATCTCATCAGGTCTTGTTAAGAAAGGTTGCATCTACCAAGCTAAGTCCAGTCTACCCAGTTGTGTATTATTAAATTAAAATCGAATGCAGGGTATTCAATGGTGTTCAGAGTCATTCTGTTCAATGAAGAAGCATCTTAGAAATTTTAGAAAGTTATAAACCCAGAGCTTTCAAATATACACATACACTGACCTGATAACCTCTTATCTTTCCTAAGGAATAATTAAAAAATCAGAAGAAAATAACTTTATGTAAAATTCTCAAAGCCATTATTTATGATATTGAAAAATTATGAGAAAAAAAAAGAAAGCATTTCTAACATGTGGTGACTTGATGGAACATTAAGCAGACAATACTATGTGTATAACACTAGGAAATGCAAATAGTCATTGTCAAAAAACAGAGAACAAATAAGACAAAATATTAAATATTATACCCCCAAATAATGAGGATTTAAAAATGAAAGACACTTCCAAAAATGTTTTCTGATGTTCCAATTTTTCTATATACAATATGCTTTTCCTAATAATCAGGAATTCGCTTACTGAAAAACAGATGAAAGGAAATGATAGAGGTGTTTAAAGTAGCTACAAAGCAGAAAATGCAAAAGAAAATGTGTACAGTTTTTAAAATGCTGTGCTTTTAATTTTAGGGAGCTGGGGGACCTAGCTTGAAGCCATTTATGCTCTCAGGATTACAGCTACTTGTGAATTCTCCTCTAGTTTTTAATTCATGGGAAAAATTAGATTTTTAGTACTCACTGTCAACTTCTCATTTTGAAACTTCTGTCATCTTCCCACTTTCCTTCCCCTACATCTCCCCAAGATTTGGAAACAAACTCCAACTGAAGTTTGGTTAGAAACTCAAGGCATTTGGGCATTCCATTTTGAAAAGATTAAAAATGGTTCTAGGAAGCCATGTATTCTCATCAAAAAGATAAAAATGAAATAAACCCTTCCTGTTGTGTATTTTGAATTACATGATAAATCTGTTAGTTCTTCCTATTTATGCCTAATAGAAAAGAAACCTCAGGAAACAAATTTCCTTTACCGAGATTATTTTTAGATAATTAGGGGTATTAGATATTAATGTTGCAGAGGATACGTCATAAGTACTAGCTTTTCAGTGGGTTCAGCTTCATTTTCTTCATTTTCTTATCATTTTTTGGTGACTTTTATTTTTTCCTTGTAGCTTTGCATGAATGGCACACCTATCTTCAAATACTTGGTGTATGTTATAAATCTGGTGTTGGCAAACTGCATCTGTAAAGGATTGGACAGTAAATATTTTAGACTGTAGGCCACACACAGTGACTTTTGCAACTACTCACATCTGCCAATTTCTGCCCCAAAGCCATCATAGATGATAGGTAAAATACAGGTATGACTGTCTGATAATAGAACTTTATTTATGAACATTAAAATTTGAATTTCATATGTTTTTCAGATGTCATAAAATATTATTCTTCTTTTGCTACTTCTTCCACCATTTAAAAGTTTTTTTTAAAGATTTTCTTTATTTATTTGACAGACAGTGATCACAAGTAGGCAGGGAGGCAGGCAGAGAGAGAGGGGGAAGCAGGATCCCCTCTGAGCAGAGAGTCCGACATGGGGCTCGATTCCAGGACCCTGAGCCACCTAGGTACCCCAATTAAAAGTATTAAAACCATCCTGAGCTGGCAAAATGCAAAAAAAAAACAGACACAGGCAAGAGCTAACTAGCAAGTCATTTTTTCCCTAGACCCGCCACAAATCAAGTAAGAACAAAGTGATGGGGGATGGGGAATCAGGGATTCTGCTGAGTAAAAATTTTGTCCTGGTTCTCAACCTGGTATTCCTCAGATCTTTCATTGCATTGTTACCTGGGCACGCCCACAAGAGGCCATCCTAGTAAATACCTTTACTCTTGATAGATTTTTAAAAAGCTACAATTCTTCACAGCTCAGCTTCTCCTAAAGATGGAGATGTAAGAGAGAGTGTCTACTTTTCCATTCAAGCCGATCTTGTAATTTACTTTTGTCAATAGAATGTAGCAAAAGAAACATTTTGCAAATTTAGCCGGTGTTTACCCACGTCTCCCCTTATTCATGGCATGGGCCCTCATGGGAACATCACTGTAGAGTTTGCTGGAAGATGAGATACCTCATAGAAAATAAATAAACCATTCCAGCAGATGTACAGTTTTTCAGTCCCCAGTCAAATGAGCAATTGACTAAGGGCAGGTCACTAAGTTTGACTGAGATCTGATAAGGCTCAGGTCCAGTTTCCCAATACACAGATTTCTAAACTAAACATTTGTTTAATCCACTGAATTTTGGAGTAGTTTGCCACCCAGGAAAAGCAAACAGATGCCTCCTAGTTTCTTCCTATTATGCAAAAAAATATTCATGGAAGCATCTAAGTGGAAGGTGAAGGACTATGCCATGTGTAATTCCTCTAGGTTGTATAGAAAGGGTCATGAGAAAAACAGTGAATTTTGTAGAAGAAAATAAAACATTAAAAGATTTAGTAAGGGAACTACTCTACCTACTGTATTTCAGGCATAGTTTTAGGTAATTGATTCCTAATCTCAAAAAAGTTCTCCAAGGCCAGTATAACCAAGGAAGCTATGTATTTCCTTTAAATTCAAACAGGTAACTAGAAGAGTTGGATCCAAATACTGCCCTATTTGACTTTGCAACCCCTTCTAAAACACCATGTTCTTAGAAACATCAAAATGTAATTTAGATTTAGAACCTGGACATAAAAAGACCTTGAGTATTGACTGTGTTTACAGATTTAAGAACTTTTTAATTTTTTTAAATTTATTTATGTAGTCATCTAACATGGGGCTTGAACTCAGAACCTCTAGATTGAGTCGCATGCTTTTCCAACTAAGCCAGCCAGGAGCCCCAAGACTTTTTGTTTTGTTCTTTTGATTCTGAAGGGATCTTAGCAAATGTCTTATTGCATTAAAGATGATGAATAGATAATACTTGCTGTTCTTTCACACAGATGAACACTTGCTAAAATGATATTAAAATGATAAACTCCACATGCTTAAACCCAGGAGAACAGACATTAGCAGACAAGAGAGGCCATTAAACTTATGCAAGAAGGAAACTGATAACAAGTGCAGGGATCAGGGAGACCCAGGGGCTGGAGAAGGCATGGAGTGGGAGAAGGAGAGAAGCCATGACTTCTAGACTTCCAGAGTGGCTTGAAATTTAGAAACACTTGTTTTGACAGTGGGTAGAAGTGAAAAAGGTACATGAAACCATATAGGGTCTTTGAAATACTAAAGATGAGATCACCGATGCCCCAATACTACCTCCTCTTCAGAAGCAGAATCCCCAGCAACCAATATCCACACTCCACATCATAGGAGAAAAGAACAAAGCATTTATTTCTAGCAGAAGTGAATGGCCTCAGAGAAAAGGCTTCAAAGTTCAGGTAGTTAGGAGCCTCAACATAATTAACCATGGCTAAATTATCCAGTCAAATAAATTCCCCATCCATGTCCACAGATCCCCAAAGTCAGTTTTTTATTTCCTTACTCTCAAAGCTTACCAAACAGTTAAGATCACAGACTATTTAAACAGCACCAAATAAACAAACAGAAAACATAATTCTGATTGAGGAGTTAATTTAGGAAATAGAAAATTATGGTTAAAAAATTAATATACTTAATATAAGAATATATTTGTTTGAATCTGAAAAATAAAGATATTATGAAAAAGGAGAAAAAACTTTTGAAAATTAAAAAACATGAACTCTCTCTCTTTGCAGATGACATGATTCTTGATATGGAAAACCCAAAATACTCCACCCCCAAACTACTAGAACTCATACAACAATTCAGCAATGTGGCAGGATACAAAGTCAATGTACAGAAATCAGTGGCTTTTTTATACACTAATAATGAAAATACAGAAAGGGAAATTAGAGAATCAATTCCATTTACTATAGCACCAAGAACCATAAGATACCTGGGAATAAACCTAACCAAAGAGGTAAAGAATCTGTACCTGAGAACTACAGAACACTCATGAAAGAAATTGAAGGCGACACAAAAAGATAGAAGACCATTCCATGCTCTTGGATACGAAGAATAAACATTGTTAGAATGTTTATACTGCCTAGAGCAATCTATACTTTTAATGCTATTCCGATCAAAATTCCACCAGTATTCTTCAAAGAGCTGGAGCAAATAATCCTAAAATTTGTATGGAATCAGAAGAGACCCTGAATCGCTAAGGAAATGTTGAAAAACAAAAATAAAATGGGGGGATCACGTTACTTGATTTCAAGCTTTACTACAAAGCTGTGATCACCAAGACAGCATGGTACTGGCATAAAAACAGACACATAGACCAGTGGATTGGAGTAGAGAGCCCAGATATGGACCCTCAACTCTTTGGGCAAATAATCTTCGACAAAACAGGAAAAAATATACAGTGGAAAAAAGACAGTCTCTTCAATAAATGGTGCTGGGAAAACTGGGCAGCTATATGTAGAAGAATGAAACTCGACCATTCTCTTACACCGTACACAAAGATAAACTCAAAATGGATAAAAGACCTCAACGTGAGACAGGAATCTATCAGAATCCTAGAGGAGAACATAGGCAGTAATCTCTTCGATATCAGCCACAGCAACTTCTTTCAAGATATGTCTCCAAAGGCAAAGGAAACAAAAGCGAAAATGAATTTTTGGGACTTCATCAAGATCAAAAGCTTCTGCACAGCCAAGGAAACAGTCAAGAAAACAAAGAGGCAACCCACAGAATGGGAGAAGATATTTGCAAATGACAGTACAGACAAAAGGTTGATATCCAGGATCTATAATGAACTCCTCAAACTCAACACACACAAAACAGACAATCATATCAAAAAATGGGCAGAAGATATGAACAGACACTTCTCCAATCAAGACATACAAATGGCTATCAGACACATGAAAAAATGTTCATCATCACTAGCCCTCAGGGAGATTCAAATTAAAACTACATTGAGATATCACCTTACACCAGTTACAATGGCCAAAATTAGCAAGACAGGAAACAACATGTGTTGGAGGGGATGTGGAGAAAGGGGAACCCTCTTACACTGTTGGTGGGAATGCAAGTTGGTGCAGCCTCTTTGGAGAACAGTGTGGAGATTCCTCAAGAAATTAAAAATAGAACTTCCCTATGACCCTGCCATTGCACTACTGGGTATTTACCCCAAAGATACAGATGTAGTGAAAAGAAGGGCCATCTGTACCCCAATGTTTATAGCAACAATGGCCACGATCACAAACTGTGGAAAGGACCAAGATGCCCTTCAAGGGACGAATGGATAAGGAAGATGTGGTCCATATACACTATGGAGTATTATGCCTCCATCAGAAAGGATGAATACCCAGCTTTTGTAGCAACATGGACGGGACTGGAAGAGATTATGCTGAGTGAAATAAGTCAAGCAGAGAGAGTCAATTATCATATGGTTTCACTAATTTGTGGAGCATAACAAATAGCATGGAGGACATGGGGAGATAGAGAGGAGAAGGGAGTTGGGTGAAATTGGAAGGGGAGGTGAACCATGAGAGACTATGGACTCTGAAAAACAATCTGAGGGGTTTGAAGTGGCGGGGGGGTGGGAGGTTGGGGTACCAGGTTGTGGGTATTATAGAGGGCACGGATTGCATGGAGCACTGGGTGTGGTGCAAAAATAATGAATACTGTTATGCTGAAAATAAAAAATAAATTAAAAAAATAAATAAAAAATAAAAAACATGAACGTTGAAAATCAAAATCACCTGAGGGATTAGAAAACAAATCCCTCCAAGATGAGAACAAACACAGCTGCAACATGACAGACTGTACCAGTCTAGAAGGCCCATTATCCAGTAAATAGGAATTCCAACGAAAGAGAAAATATTAAAGAAAACTTACAAGATAATTCTCTATATCTGAGGGACACACATCTCCTAGTTGGAAGGATCCACTTAGTGATCAGCCCAATAATTAAAAATTATACCCATATTTTGGTGCATGATTTCAATATTTTGGAACATGAAAATAAAAAGTAGTTTAAATATTTGGATAGGAGAAATTGTTATTCAACAAAGGATCAAAAGGCACCAAAGGCTCAACTTATTCAATAGGCAACATTACACAGAGGTTGACAATGCCATTTGTAACTCTGGTATAAAATATTTTATCCTGAAATACAGGTGAATTCCCAATGAAATATGAAGATAGCAGATATTTTCTTGGGAAGGTGCTTGATAAGGTACACAGTAAAAGAGTAAAACACAGCAAAAGAGCAAAAAGAGATGGAGTTTAAGATTAGATTCAATCAGAAAAACAATGAAGGGAAGCCTCAGAATGTCAGGTGTTCTGCAAGCAAAAGAAAGCTAGACTAATATTGAAGTAGGAGACTTGGGGCCCCAAGAAGGTGTTTCCTAGGACATCAGAGGAGTATATATTTAGTGGATGGAATTTCAAGTAACTATGGAGGAAGAAGTACAATACCAGTACAAATAACCCACATAAGAAGATATAGAATATATGATACCTACGACCCAGTTTCAAAAATTTCCTTCACATAACCAGTCTTGGCTACATTTTCATATATGTCATTTCCAGAAGCTGATACATATTAAGTAAAATTATGTAAAAAATAGTATATTATGTAAATATGTTGAGAAAATATGCTGAATAATACCCAAGCTACAATTTTTAAAAATTGTTGTCCATTAGGAATAATAGTAGTGACCAGAAGAGAAAGGGAAAGGAAAAGAGTAGGAAAACTATTGATTTCATTATATGTCATTGTATACCATTTATTTTTTTTTTAAAAATCACTGTGTATTTAGTAAAAATGTGTGAAAAAATCAATACATAATTAATATAGGAGCACCTGGGTGGCACAGTCACTTATGCATCCAACACATGGTTTTGGCTCAGGCTATGATCTCGGGGTCCTGAGACTGAACCCTGTGCCAGGCTCTTTGCTCAGCATTGAGTCTGCTTGGAATTCTCTCTGCCTCTCCCTCTGCCCCTCTCACTTGAGCTCTCTGTATGTATGTGTGTGTGTATATATATATATATATATATATATATATATATATATATATATATATATTAAACATCAAAAATAGAAATCAAGTAATGTTGTACAATAGGGAAATTAAGACCCTAAAATGTTGAGTGAGTTTTAAGTTGTGATTTAAAAAGTTCGAGGCAGAGATGTACCTGCAACCCAAATTTTAAACCGGTAGTCACCAATCACAAAGTCATCTTCCCATTTAAGAAAAATGGTGTGGAAAATGTTACTGCTAAGGATTTATTATATCTTATTCTTTATGAGATAGTATAGAAAGAGGACAAGCCACGATTTTAAAATTTGGCAAATACTTAGATATATTATAAACTTTGTGATAAAATCTCAGTAGAGAACATTCATTAAATACATTTTTGGTGAAGAAATGGTGCTCAATAGATTGTTCAGGATAATGTTTTTGTTTTTGTTGTTGTTGTTGTTGTTCCTAGAAAAGTTACCACCCATAAAAATGTGATGTCATTTATCTCTTGAGAGGCAGCTTTGCAACAGGTTTTGTTCAATTATGTGAGGCCTGCTATTTAGTAGAAAAGAAGACTTACTCAGTAAATATCCCAATATTTTTAATGGATATTTGCATCTATGATGGAAAATTTTACAAAAGTGTGTTGAAACAAGAAACTCCTCAATTTGTTTGTAATACAATTTAGGATACTTAAAGCACATGGCCACCCTTGATATGGTATCTTAGGTCTGACTCCTCAGAAACAAGAGCTGAGACAGGAACTCTTATTCAAGGGTTCTACCTAGAAGTGTACTCAGCAGAAAGAAAGTGAAGAAAGCAGGGTAAGGTGTGGTAGGGAAGAAGCTCTGGAACAAGAATTTTACCACAGAAGTTATCCCACTCTGAAAGAAGTCTTTTCTTTAAACAGCCATAAAACTAAGTCCCTGACCAAGGTGAGGTGGGGACTTTGGGCCAGGCCAGGGGCTTCCATTTGATACAAGACAATTTTCAAATCAGAGAAAGGAGTGGCTGCGAGCCTTTAGTAGCCACAACACAGAGAACTGGAAGACAAATACAGTAAGATGGTAAAAGTAATCTAAGCGGGTTACCAATAGCATCGACCAACATTGGTTTCTAGGAAAAAGAGATTTCTAATCAAACCAACCATGTGAACACAAGTTTTGTGTAGCTATATCTGAGCACTGCCACCTTCTATTCTGTTTTTGGATCTTATTTATAGGTTTTCCTGCTTTTAGAAAATCATGAATAAAACCACAGTCTCTAAATGGAAAGCAAACTCTAATTCTATTCAAGTAATATGTAGGCAAATTATTCTCCAATTTCATTCAGTGTAAGACTCTAATAGGTCTGACCTCTTTCTAGCAAGTTTTATTGTGCCACTCCCGTGTATTTTATTTCTAAAGATTTTATTTATCTAGTTGTCAGAGAAAGAGAGAGACCACAAGCAGGGGAGTGGTAGGCAGAGGGAGAAGCAGGCTCCTCACTGAGTAGGGAGCCTGACTTGGGACTCGATCCCAGGACCCTGGGATCATGACCTGAGCCAAAGGCAGATACTTTACCAACTGAGCCACCTGGGCATCCCACTCTCCCATATATTTTAAGTCACACTTTTTCCTCTCCTCACTTTTTGTCATCTATTAGGAGAGCAATTGTTTTAGAATCTTCCCTTTACGGCTCAGCGAGTTAACCCCAAACTGTCCTCTGTTTTCCTGATGTGTTTCATATTTCATTTCCATGAGAACAAAAACACATTTACTGTGGAGGGCTTTTACCTTTTCTTCTGTTTTTGTTTTAAAATTCATTTACAGTTGTTTCAACTTTTATAAAGCTTAAAATTTAAACAATTAATTATCCTAGTAAATATATAGATGGTTATTCCACTTCTAAATAAAGAACAATTTCTTTTTTTTTTTTTTTTACCAAGAGAGAGAATGTGCCTGTGTGAGCATGGGGAGGGATAAGGGGAGAGGGAGCGAGAATCCAAGAAGACTCCCAACTCAGTGTGGAGCTTGACAGTGATTCCACAACACTGGGCTCATGACCTGAGCTGAAACCAAAATTCGGATGCTTATCTGACTGTGCCACCCAGACATCCCATGGGCTATTAACTTTGAAAATGGTTCTCTTTTTCTGCATTTGAAGTATTCTAAGTTTTTCAATCCATTTAGTACTGTTGTATTTATATGGTGATGGTTTATGACTTGAAAAAAATCCTTGAGCTACATAATAATCCTATGATAAACAAAGTAGAAATTACTGTCTCCATTTCCTGATGATGAAACTAAAATGCAGAGAAATGAAATATTTCCAAATTATCTTGCTAAGAAGTCAATACATTATTTGAGGAATGATTTTTAAAAATATCTATCCTAGCATTCTTTCCACTATATTGCTTTGTCCTGAATTTTGTGGGTTAATTTTGGCTATGTTCAGGGTTCTCCAGCAATATTTATTGCACAAATTAGACAATGGACATATTCTTTCTTTAAGAAATATCTATGATTTTATATTTCAGGAATCCAGGAGACTCTACCTAGTTAGTTGATTTGGCTCTTAAATCTGAGCCACAAGGGGCGCCTGGGTGGCTCAGTGGGCTAAAGCCTCTGCTCTTGGCTCAGGTCATGATCCCAAAGTCTTGGGATTGAGCCCCACATCGGGCTCTCTGCTCCACAGAGAGCGTGCTTCCTCCTCTTTCCCTGACTGCCTCTCTTGCCTACTTGTAACCTCTGTCAAATAAATAAATAAAATCTTAAAAAAAAAATCTGAGCCACAAGACAGAAAACTCAACTTAGTGAACCAAAACTCACTGAGGCTGAACTGGGATTCTATAAATCCCAGAACTGCTTTAAGTTCTGAGTTTCTGTGCTTAAAACAAATTTAAAAGGTCCCAAGATGGTGGAGGAGTGGGGGGATTCCTTTTCAAGCAGTTCCCTGAATTTAGCTAGAAATCTATGAAGCCACTCTGAACACCCATGAAATCAGTTTGAGATGTAATATTATACACATCTGGACCTCTATGGGGGCAGAGGATCATCTGTTGAGAGGTACAAAGGATGGAGTTTGGATAGCACAGATATCTGAGGATACACAGAAGGGGGAGGGAGCCACCAAAAGCTAGCCACTGGGAAGTAATACCCCAGTGCAAAAGCATCGTGACCAGGGAACCAATGACAGCTTGAAGACCAGTTGCTGTGAGACAGTGCTCAAACAGAGCAAAAGGGCTTAAGAGGCAAATGTTGGGACCCGGCAGCCACAGGTGCAGACCTAAGCCCACAATACCGGACTGGCCACAGACACCACCACCCACACCCAAAAGGACCTGGTTTGGACCGGAGCCCATCTGGACTGGGATCACTCATGGTTTTGGTGGCACAGGGGTACAGAGACAAGTGGAGACCTGGGTCTACCACTGAGAGGATCGCTGGGGGTCCACACTGCTTGTGGAGGCTGCAGTTCTCAGTAGCACTTACAGAGGGTTGTCAGTGTGTTCTGAAGAATTCAGAAAGGAACAGACTGTGGCTTCTGTCTGAGGCAGAGGTCAGGGTGCAGACAGTTTACTTCACTCTGACCCTCCAAAAAGTTATGAAAAGGCGCAAGAGAACAAAAGCCTCTAAAGAACAAAAGCAAAACAAACAAACAAACAAAAATGGTTTCCACAGAGCCAAGACCCTTGACAGGGGACAGGCAACTCCATCCAAGCAGGATTGACTGAAAAACAATGTAGCAGGCCCCTCCCTCAGAAGACAAGCTGAAAGAACAAGAGGTCAATAACCACATGGTCCCCATAAAACTATGAAACCCCAACACCAGGGGAAAAGTGTATATTAATCTCCTGGTGTTGCCTCAAGGCTTGTGTATTTCTTAGATACAACGTTTTTCTCTCTTTTTTTTAATTTTTAAAATTCTTTCACATGTTTTTTGCTTTTTTAAAAACGTACATATTATTTCAACTAGATGTTTAATAAACATATTTCATAGTAACTTTTTAACTTAAACTTTTTTATACATATATTTTTTTCTTTTTTTATATATGTAGATATAAGCGTCAATGTAGTACATTTTTCCCTATTCAATACTACCTTTGTATATACACCATTTTAATTACCCTGTATCTCTGGAAAGTAGAGTTCTCTAATAAAAAGAACAAAATACACCCAGGAAGAACTGAAATATTCTTCCTCGTCCACATCGAGGGTTATAGCCACTTCTTGTCAATCCCCCACCTTTATTTTGGGCTCCTTTTTTCATTTTTGCTTATTTTTTATTGGTCTTTTTGTTTTGGTCTTTGCATTTTATAAATCTTACTCTTGGGTCTCATTTTGACTGTTTTGGGTTTTTTGTTTTTGTTTTTGTTTTTGGTGGTGACTTTGGATTCTTCCAAACCTTCCCAGGGTGCACCTTGTCTGGATTGTGGTTGATATTTTCAACTGTACATCCCCTCAACCACAACTCAACAGAATGACTAGGAGGAGGAACTCCCAACAAAGAAAAGACCTAGAGATAATTGCCTCTCCTACAGTGCTAATGGGTATGGATCTAAGCAAGATATCAGAAATAGACTCCAAATTTAGAGACAATAGTTGAACTGGAGAAAACTATTAATGACAACATAAATTCTCTAAGGGTAGAAATGAGAGCAGATCTGGCAGAATTTTAAAATGTTATCAATGAGATACAATCTAATCTAAATACTCTAGGGTGAAGGAGGCAGAAGAATGAATTAGTGATCTTGAAGACAGACAAATAGAAAAGAAGGAGAAGAAGGAGGAGGCCTGGAACAAAGAACTTAAAATCCATGAAAACAGAATTAGAGAAATAAAAGACACCATGAAACTTTGCAATATCAGAATTATTGGGTTCCCTGTGGGGGTGGAGATAGATAGAGGACTAGAAGATATATTTGACAAAATCATAGCTGAGAACTTCCCTAATCTGCAGAATGAAGCAAGCATTTGCCTCCTAGAGGCAGAGAGGACCTCTCCCAAGATCAAGGAGACCAGACCAATGCACCAGCAGGTAATAGTAAAATTACATAGAACCAAGAAAAACGTTTTAAGGGCAGTTGGGGGAAGCAATTCCTTACATACAGAGGAACATAAGAAGAATGTAAGACTTGTCCACAGAGACCTAACAAGACAGAAATAGCTAGCAAGACATATTCAGGGTTCTAAATGAGAATAATATGCAATCAAGAATTCTTTATCCAGCAAGGCTGCCATTCAGAACTGATGGAAAGATAAGGAGCTTCCAGGAACAGCAGAGACTGAAAGAATATGTGACCACTAAGTCAGCCCTGCAAGAAATATTAAGGAGGGTTCTATAAAAGGAGAAAGCTCCCAAGTGTGATATAGAACAGAAATATATAGAAACAACCTATAGAAACAAAGACTTCACAGGAAACATGATGACAATAAAATCTTATCTTTCAATAATCACTCTCAATGTTAATGTTCTAAATGCTCCCATGAAATGGCACAGGGCTGCAGATTGGATAAAAAGACAGGATTCATACATATGTTCTCTACAAGAGACTCATTTTGAACCTAAGTATACATTCATACTGAATGGAGAAACATCTTACATGCCAACAGACCTCAAAAGAATGCTGAGGTAGCAATTCCCATCTCATACAAATTAGATTTTAAGCTGAAGACTATAGTCAGAGATATGGAAGGACACTATATCATTCCTAAAAGGTCTATCTAGGAGAAGTGAGTTGGGGGAAATCAGAGGTGGAGAAAAACCATGAGAGACTGTGGACTCTGAGAAACAAACTGAGGGTTTTGGAGGCGAGAGGGGTGAGGGTTGGGTGAGCCTGGTGGTGGGTATTATGGAGGGCATGTATTGCATGGAGCACTAGGTGTGGTGCATACACAATGAATTTTGGAGCTCTGAAAAGAAATAAAATAAGACATTGAAAAGAAATAAAATAAAATAAAATAAAATAAAATAAAATAAAATAAAATAAAATATTCAACAAGAGGACCTAACAATTGTAAACATCTATGTCCCCACATGGGAGCAGCCAACTACATAAGCCAACTGTTAACAAAAATAATGAGACATATTGGTAATAAAAGGTAATAGTAGGAGACCTCAAGACTCCACTCTCAGCAATAGACAGATCATTTAAGCAGAAAATCAACAAAGGAACAAGAGCTTTGAATGACACGCTGAATCAGATGGACCTCATAGATAAATACAGAACATTCCACCCTAACATAAAAGAATACTCATTCTTCTTGAGCATACACAGAACTTCCTCCAGAATAGACCACATACTGGGTCTCAAATCAGATCTGAACCAATACCAAAATATTGAGATTATTCCCTGCATGATATCAGATTACAACGCTTTGAAATTGGAACTCAATCACAAGAAAAAGTTTGGAAGACATTCAAACACTTGTAAACCAAAGACCATCCTGCTCAATAATGTTTGGGTCAACCAGGAAATCAAAGAACTTAACCAATCTTGGAAACCAATGAGAATGAAGGCACATTGACCCAAAACCTATGGGATATGACAAGAGCTGTCTTAAAAAGGAAATACATAGCCATCCAAGCTTCACTTGGAAAAACTGAAAAATACCAAATACAAAAACTGTCTTTATACCTTAAAGATCTGGAGAATCAACAACAAACTAAACTAATTCATGTATGAGAAGGAAAATAATTAAGATTAGAGCAGAGATCAATGAATTAGAAAACAGAAATATGGTAGAACACACTAATGAAACTAGAAGCTGGTTCTTTATAAGAATTAATAATATTGATAAACCACTGGCCAGATTTACCCAAAAGAAAAGGAAAGGAGTCAAATTAATAAAATTATGACTGAAAGGGGAGAGATCATGACTAACACCAAGGAAATAAGTACAATTATCAGAAATTGTTATCAACAGCCATATGAAAATAAATTAAGCAACCTGGAAGAAATGGAAACCTATAAACTACCAAGGTTTCCTGGAAACCTATAAACTACCAAGATAGAAACAGAAAGAAATTGATAACTTGAAAAAACCAACAACCAGTAACGAGAAATTGAAGCAGTGATTAAAATCCTCCAAAAAAAAAAAAAAAAGTGCAGGACTTGATGAATGGACTGAAGAGTCCAGTCCCCATTTCAATGGGGAATTCTACCAAACATTCAAAGAAACAATAACACCTATTCTCCTGAAGCTGTTTCAAAAATTAGAAACAGTAGGAAAACTTCCAGATTCTTTCTATGAGGCCAGCATTACCTTGATCCCCAAAACAGGCAAACTTCATCAAAAAGGAAAACTTCAGACCAATATTCCTGATGAATATGCATGCCAAAATTCTCAATAAGATCCTAGCTAATAAGATTCAACAGTACATTAAAAGGATTATCCACCATGGCAGATGGGATTTATCCCTGGGATACAAGGGTGGTTCAATATTTGCAATTCAATCAATGTGATAGGACACATTAATAAGAGCAGAGAGAAGAACCACATGGTCCCCTCAATTGATACAGAAAAAATATTTGCCAAATACCATTTCCTTTCCTGATTAAGACTCTTCAGAGTGTAGGGACAGGGACATTCCTCAATTTCATAAAATCTATCTATGATAAACACACAATGAAAATCTGACAGCCTTCCCCTTGTGATCAGGAACACAACAAGGATGACCACACTCCCCACTATTGTTCAACATAGTACTAGAAGTCCTAGCAACAACAATCAGACAACAAAAAGAAATAAAACGTATTCAAATTGGCAAAGAAGTCACACTCTCTATTCACAGATGACATGATACTTTACATGTAAAATGCAGAAGACTGCATCCCCAAATTACTAGAATTCATACAGCAATTCACTAATGTGACAGGATGCAAAGTCAGTGCAAAGAAATCAGTTGCTTTCTTATATACTAACAATGTAATTGTAGAAAGAGAAATTAAAGAATTCATTCAATTTACAGTAGCACCAAAACCATAAGATTACCTTGGAATAAACCTAACTAAAGAGGTAAATGATCTATCCTCTAGAAACTACAAAACACTCATGAAAAAAATTGAAGACAAAAAAGATGGAAGACCACTCCATGCTTATGAATTGGAAGAATAAACATTGTTAAAATGTATATGCTGCCCAGAGGAATCTATACTTTAAATGCCACCCTGATCAAAATACTAACAGCATTTTTCAAAGTGCTAGAAAAACTGATCCTAAAATTTGTATGGATCTTAAAATTTGTAAATAATAACCAAGGAAATGGTGAAAAAGAAAACCAAAACTGGGGGCTTCACGTTGCCCGATTTCAAGCTATATTACAAAGCTGTGATCACCAAGAAAGCATGTACTGGCACAAATAAACTCATAGATCAATGGAACAGAATAGAGACCCCAGATATGGACTCTCAACTCTGTGGTCAACTAATCTTCGACAAAGCAGGAAAAAATATCCAATGGAAAAAAGGCAGTCTCTTCAATAAATGGTGCTGGGAAAATTGGACAGCTATATACAGAAGAATGAAACTCAACCATTCTCTTACACCATACACAAAGATAAACTCTAAATGGATGAAATACCTCAATATGAGACAAAAATCTATTAAAATCCTAGAGGATACCATAGGCAGTAACCTCTTTGACATTGGCCACAGCAACTTCTTATAAGACATGACTCCAAAGACAAGGGAAACAAAAGCAAAAGTGAACTTTGGGAATTCACAAGATAAAAAGCTTCTGCACAACAAGGGAAATAGCCAAAAAAACCAAAGAGGCAATCCACGGAATGGGAGGAGATATTTGCAAATGACACTACAGACAAAGGGCTAATATCCAAGTTCTATAAAGAACTTCTCAAACTCAACACCCAAAAACCAAATAATCAATTCAAAAAATGGGCAGAAGTCATGAACAGACACTTCTCCAAAGAAGACATACAAATGTCTAACAGACACCTGAAAAATGTTTATCATCCTTAGGGATCACTGAAATCCAAATCAAAACCACATTGAGATACCACCTTACACTAGTTAAAATGACAAAAATTGAAAAGGCATGAAATAACCAGTGTTGGAGAAGTTGTGGAGAAAGGGGAACCCTCTTACACTGTTGTGGGGAATGTAATTTGATGCAGCCACTTTGAAAAACAGTGTGGATATTCCTCAAAAAATTAAAAGTAGAGCTACTCTATGACCCAGCAATTGCACTACTAAGAATTTACCCAAAAGATATAGATGTAGTGAAAAGAAGGGCCATCTGTACCCCAATATTCATAGCAGCAATGTCCACAATAGCCAAACTGAGGAAAGAGCCAAGATACCCTTCAACAGATGAATGGATAAAGAAGATGTGGCCCATATACACAATGGAATATTACTCAGCCATCAGAAAGGATGAATATCCAATTATTACATCAACATGGATGTAGAAGAATGAAACTTGACCATTCTCTTACACTGCACCGTACACAAAGTTAAACTCAAAATGAATAAAAGACCTCAACGTGAGACAGAAATCCATCAGAATCCTAGAGGAGAACATAGGCAGTAACCTCTTTGATATCAGCCACAGCAACTTCTTTCAAGATATGTCTCCAAAGGCAAAGGAAACAAAAGCGAAAATGAACTTTTGGGACTTCATCAAAACCAAAAGCTTCTGCACAGCAAAGGAAACATGGATGGAACTAGAGGAGATTATGCTAGGTGAAATAAGTCAAGCAGAAAAAGTCAATTATCATATGGATTCACTTATTTGTGGAACATAAGGAATAGCATGGAGGACATTAGGAGAAGGAAGGGAAAAAATGAAAGGAGGGTGGGAATCAGAGGGCGAGAAAAACCATGAGAGACTATGGACTCCAGGAAATAAACCGAGGGTTTTAGAGGGTAGGGGTGTGGGGGGATGGGTGAGCCTGGCGATGGGTATTAAGGAGGGGATGTATTGCACGGAGCACTGGGTATTATACACAAACAATAAATCATGGAACACTGCATCAAAAACTAATGATGTACTTTATGGTAACAAACGTAACACAATATAATTAAATAAATAAATAAATAAATAAATAAATAAAATAACAAAGAAAAATAAAATTTATTTAAAAAGACAAGACTTTTTGTGCTATTTATATCATGGGCAAATCTCATAGGTGCATATTAGGAAAAGATCATGAATAAAGATGTCGAATTGAGCCATTTTAAAAGATAAATCTTCTAGATCAAGTCATAAGAAAGCATAAATAGATACATATCTGAGCTCCATAGATAGGGTGGTGGGAAAAAAATTAAAAAGTGGTTTAAACAACTGTCTCAGTTTTGAAGAGGTAAGATGGGGTGAAAAAGAAGAAATTGAAGAGGGCCTATGACAGCTCTTGAGATCTTTAAAACCAGATATGAAATTTCAGATATCCCCTTGACTTTGAATGGGCATGTGGAAAGACAGAATCAGCGATAAACTCCCATTATTTTTTGTTCTGTGTACTCGAACAATATCAGTTGGATAAAAATATACAAGAATATTTTCTTTTGCTTTGTGTGTGAAAAGAACAATATTATATAGTCATTTGGTTTCAGAATTGAGACTGAGAAAAGACTTGCTTTTCACCTGCGAGGCTGTGTTTATGATGTACAAGGCAGAATGATGTATCTGTTTATTTAGGTCTCTTCAGGCATCCTTACATGGGTGTATCTTATGTAAGTAATATATGTTTAGTATTTTCTTTTAAACTTTCATGCCAGAGCTACATTTTTCCCCCAGAAAAAAAATGATATATTACCATAAAGTAACTTGTAGGCAGTCTCAAATTTAGTGCAGTTTCTTTTTAATAATTGTAACATCTCTTAGGAGACAATATACAAAGGGGATTATTTAAAAGTTTTTAATAATTCCCCCCAAAATCTTACTGTATAATCAGGGTTTTACAAATGGACTTTGATGTGTATATTAGATGGACATTTGGGAATAGTTTTTATATAAATGTACATACACATCTTCATGTCACAAACCTAGAGTAAATGATAAGAAAAAAAATCCATATGATTAAAAATAATGAATGAAGTTCCTGTGCATATTCTCCACATCTTCAGTGTGTTGTATAAAAAGAATGCATCTACTGATGTCTGGTTTGTTATGCAATATATTCTGCCACCAGGAGATGCTGTTTAGTATTCATTGTATGTTTCTCATCTCTAAGAGAAATTACAGGGGTGCCTGGGTGACTTGGTCATTAAGTGTCAGCTTTTGGCTCAGGTCATGACCCACATCGGGCTACCTGCTGGACAGGAAGCCTACTTCTCCCTTTCCCACTCCTCCTGCTTGTGTTCCCTTTTTTGCTGTCTCTCTCTGTCTGTCAAATAAATACATAAAATATTTAAGAGAGAGAGAGAGAGAGAAGTTACAGAAAGTTAATGGGGGCAGGGAAGGAAGAGTTGGGAGTGAAAATCCATATGTCTGAGTAGAGGAGCTCTCATTATTTGAAACAGTAACCTTATAAGATTAAGCCTAAAGATGTGAAATTTAAAATTTCCACTTTTACCTGACTTTTTTCATTTTGAATGGCTCCACATTTATAGAACACATTGGATTTTTTTAATTATTGAAGAATTTTTGAGAGTTAAAATTTGTATATATTTAAAATGCACAATTTGATGATATATTTATGCATTGAGAAATAATCACTACAATCAAACTAACATGTCCATCACAGTTGGGGGGTGTGTGTGTATGTGTGTGTGGTGAGAACACCAAATATCTACACTCTTAGAAAATTTCAAGTATACAATAATGTATTGCTAATTATAGTCTCTTTGGTACATTAAATATCCAGTACTACTTTATCTGGCATAAGTAAAACTATGTACATCTTTTTTTTTTTTTATCCTTAGAGTCTTTATTGCGATTGTCAGTTCTCCTATTATTAGTAACTTTCCTTTTTTTTCTTTTATTTGAACTTTTTTTTTTTTTTAATTTCTTTTCTGCGTAACAGAATTCATTGTTTTTGCACTACACCCAGTGCTCCATGCAATACGTGCCCTCCTTAATACCCACCACCAGGCTCACCAAACCTCCCACCCCCGACCCCTTCAAAACCCTCAGGTTGTTCTTCAGAGTCCATAGTCTCTCATGGTTCACCTCCCCTTCCAATTTCCCTCAACTCCCTTCTCCTCTCTATCTCCCTATGTCCTCCATGTTATTTGTTATGTCCCACATATAAGTGAAACCATATGATAATTGACTCTCTCTCTGCTTGATTTATTTCACTCAGCATAATCTCTTCCAGTCCCATGCATGTTACTACAAAGGTTGGGTATTCATCCCTTCTGATGGAGGCATAATACTCCATAATGTATATGGACCACATCTTCCTTATCCATTCGTCCCTTGAAGGGCATCTTGGTTTTTTCCACAGTTTGGTGACCCTGGCCATTGCTGCTATAAACATTGGGGTACAGATGGCCCTTCTTTTCACTACATCTGTATCTTTGTGGTAAATACCCAGTAGTGCAATGGCAGGGTCATAGGGGAGTTCTATTTTTAATTTCTTGAGGAATCCACACTGTTCTCCAAAGTGGCTGCACCAACTTGCATTCCCACCAACAGTGTAAGAGGGTTCCCCTTTCTCCACATCCTCTCCAACACATGTTGTTTCCTGTCTTGCTAATTTTGGCCATTCTAACTGGTGTAAGGTGGTATCTCAATGTGGTATTAATTTGAATCTCCCTGAGGGCTAGTGATGTTGAACATTTTTTTCATGTATCTGATAGCCATTTGTATGTCTTCATTGGAGAAGTGTCTGTTCATATCTTCTGCCCATTTTTTTTATATGATTGTCTATTTTGTGTGTGTTGAGTTTGAAGAGTTCTTTATAGATTCTGGTTATCAACCTTTTGTCTGTACTGTCATTTGTAAATATCTTCTCCCATTCCATGGGTTGCCTCTTCGTTTGCTTGACTGTTTCCTTGGCTGTGCAGAAGCTTTTGATCTTGATGAAGTCCCAAAAATTCATTTTCGCTTTTGTTTCCTTTGCCTTTGGAGACATATCTTGAAAGAAGTTGCTGTGGCTGATATCGAAGAAGATACTGCCTATATTCTCCTCTAGGATTCTGATGGATTGCTGTCTCACTTTGAGGTCTTTTATCCATTTTGAGTTTATCTTTGTGTAAGGTGTAAGAAAATGGTCGAGTCTCATTCTTCTACATATAGCTCTCATTCTTCTACATATAGCTGTCCAGTTTTCCCAGCACCATTTATTGAAGAGACTGTCTTTTTTCCACTGTATATTTTTTCCTGTTTTGTCGAAGATTATTTGACCATAGAGTTGAGGGTCCATATCTGGGCTCTCTATTCTAATCTATTGGTCTATGTGTCTGTTTTTATGCCAGTACCATGCTGTCTTGGTAATCACAACTTTGTAGTAAAGCTTGAAATCAGGTAACGTGATGCCCCCAGTTTTATTTTTGTTTTTCAACATTTCCTTAGTGATTCAGGGTCTCTTCTGATTGCATACAAATTTTAGGATTATTTGCTCCAGCTCTTTGAAAATTACCGGTGGAATTTTGGTAGGAATGGCATTAAAAGTATAGATTGCCCTAGGCAGTATAGACATTTTAACAATGTTTATACTTCGTATCCAAGAGCATGGAATGGTCTTCCATCTTTTTGTGTCATCTTCAATTTCTTTCATGAGTGTTCTGTAGTTCCTTGAGTACAGATCCTTTACCTCTTTGGTTAGTTTTATTCCCAGGTATCTTATGGTTCTTGGTGCTATAGTAAATGGAATCGATTCTCTAATTTCCCTTTCTGTATTTTCATTATTAGTGTATAAGAAAGCGACTGATTTCTGTACATTGACTTTGTATCCTGCCACATTACTGAATTGCTATATGTGTTCTAGTAGTTTGGGGGTCGAGTCTTTTGGGTTTTCCATATAAAGAATCATGTCATCTGTGAAGAGAGAGAGTTTGGCTTTTTTATTGCCAATCTGGATACCTTTTATTCCTCTTTGTTGTCTGATTGCTGTTGCTAGGACTTCTAATACTATGTTGGACAAGAGTGGTGAGAGTGGGCATCCTTATCGTGTTCGTGATCTCAATGGGAAGGCTATGAGCTTTCTCCCATTGAAAATGATATTTGCTGTGGGTCTTTCACAGATAGATTTTATGAAGTTCCCTCTATCCCTATACTTTGAAGCATTTTAATCAAGAACATATGCTGGATTTTGTCAAATGCTTTTTCTGCATCAATTGAGAGGACCATGTGGTTCTTCTGTCTTCTCTTATTGATTTGTTCTATCACTGATTGATTTGCAAATGTTGAACCATCCTTATAACCCAGGGATGAATCCCACCTGGTCATGGTGGATAATCTTTTTAATGTGCTGTTGGATCCTGTTTGCTAGGATCTTGTTGAGAATCTTAGCATCCATATTCATCAGTGATATTGGTCTGAAATTCTCCTTTTTGTTGTGGTCTTTGCCTGGTTTGAGGATCAGGGTAATGCTGGCTTCATAAAAAGAGTCTGGAAGTTTTCCTTCCGCTTCAATTTTTTGAAACAGCTTCAGGAGAATAGGTGTTATTTCTTCTTTGAAAGTTTGGTAGAATTCCCCAGGGAATCCATCAGGTCCCGGGCTTTTGTTTTCTGGGAGGTTTTTGATCACTGCTTCAATCTCGTTACTAGATATCAGTCTATTCAGGTTGTCAGTTTCTTCCTGGTTCAATTTTGGGAGTTTATAGTTTTCCAGGAATGCATCCATTTCATCTAGGTTGCTTAGCTTATTGGCATATAACTGTTGATGATAACTTCTGATGATTGTTTCTACTTCCTTGGTGTTAGTTGTGATCTCTCCCTTTTCATTCATAATTTTATTAATTTGAGCCTTCTCTCTTTTCTTTTGGATTAGTGTGGCCAATGGTTTATTGATCTTATTGATTATTACAAAAAACCAGCTTCTAGTTTCATTGATACATTCTACTGTATCTCTGGTTTCTACCTCATTGATCTCTGCTCTAATCTTGATTATTTCCCTTCTTATGTGTGGAGTTGGTTTGATTTGTTGTTGATTCTCCAGTTCTTTAAGGTGTAGAGACAGCTGGTGTGTTCTGGATTTTTCATTTTTTTTGACAGAGGCTTGGTCTCTCAAGGGGTCCCTGAGGGAGGTCCCCCTTAGAACTGCCTTTGTTGTATCCCATAGGTTTTGGACCAAAGTTACTTCATTCTTATTGGTTTCCATGAATTGTTTCAGTTCTTCTTTGATCTCCTGGTTGATCCAAGAATTCTTAAGCAAGGTGGTCTTTAACTTCCAGGTGTTTGAGTTCCTTCTGAACTTTTCCTTGTGATTGAGCTCCAGTTTCAAAGCATTGTGATCTGAGAATATTCAGGGAATAATCTGTCTTTTGGTATTGGTTTTGTCCTGATTTGTGACCCAGTATATGGTCTATTCTGGAGAAGGTTTATGTGCACTTGAGAAGAATGAGTATTCTGTTGTTTTAGGGTGGAATGTTCTGTATATATCTGTGAGGTCCATCTGGTCCAATGTGTCATTCAATGCTCTTATTTCTTTATTGATTTTTTGCTTGGATGATCTGTCTATTACTGAGAGAGGTGTGTTAAGATCTCCTACTATTAATGTATTCATATCCATATGACTCTTTATCTTGATTAATAGTTTTCTTATCTAATTGGATGTTTCCATATTGGGGGCATAAATATTTATAACTGTTAGATCATCTTGGTGGATAGTCCCTTTAAGAATTATGTAGTGTCCTTCTGTATCTCTGACTACAGTCTTCAGTTAAAACTCTAATTTATCTGATATGAGAATTGCTACCCTGGCCTTCTTTTGAGGCCCACTGGCATGAAAGATACTTCTCCATCCCATCACTTTCAGTCTGGGTGTATCCTTAGGTTCGAAATGGGTCTCTTGTAGACAACTTATGGATGGGTCCTGTCATTTTATCCAATCTACAATCCTGTGTCTTTTTATGGGCACATTTAGGCCATTCACACTGAGATTGGTTATTGACAGGTATGTTTTTATTGACATCGTTTTACCTTTGAAGTCTTTCTTTCTGTAGATTGTCTGTATATTTCTGTTCAATGATAATCTTAGGATTTTTCCTCTTTTATAGGACACCCCCCCTTAATATTTCCTGCAGTGTCAGCTTGGTGGTCACATACTCTTTTAAGCCTTGCCAGTCTTGGAAACTCTTTCTCTCTCCATCCATTTTGAATGTCAGTCTTGCTGGATAAAGTATTCTTGGCTACATGTTCTTCTCCTTTAGTGCCCTGAATATATCTTGCCAGCCCTTTCTGGCTTGCCAGGTTTCTGACATTATTCTGATGGTCTTTCCTCTGTATGTAAGGAGCTTCTTTGTCCTAGCTGCCTTCAAGAGGGCCTGTCTACAATTATAATTCCTCATTCTTACTATCAGGTGTCTCAAGGACTTTTGAGAATCTATAATCTTGGGGGGAGACCGTTCTGCCTTTAGTACATGAATGCTGGTTCCATTCGTGAGATTGGGAAAATTTTCATGGAGAACTTGTTCCACTACATCTTCTAGACTTCTTTCTTTCTCCTCCCCTTCAGGGATTCCAATAATTCTGACGTTGGAACATTTCATGGCATCATTTATGATGCCTGATTCTATTTTCGTGGCTTCTAAGCTGTTTGTTCCAGGCTTCCACCTGATCCTTTCTCTCTATCTGTTTGTCCTCCAGATCACTAATTCTATCTTCTGTCTCAGTTACCTGATCTTTTAGAGAATTTAGATTAGATTGGAACTCATTGAGAGCATTGTGAACCTCATCCCTGGTGGCTTTCAATTCTGTCTTAATTCCATTTTGTCATCCATGGCTTTCTCCAACCTAGCTATTGCCTGTATAATTGTTAGCCTGAATTCTCTTTCTGACATATTGTCTATGTCAATAACTGTTAGCTCTGTTGCAGAAGGCCCATCCTCTGAACTTTTCTTCTGTTGGGCATTCCTCCTCCTAGTCATTTTGGTGAGAGATGGATGAACAGATGTAGCTGGATGTACCTAATGTGGTGCAGTCAAGGTGCACCCTGGATCGCTTCTGAGCAATCAAGTGTCCCCACGAAAATGAAAGAAAAAAGAAAGAGAGAAAAAAGAAAAAGAGAGAGAGAGAGAGAGATAGCAAAAAGAAGAAAGATAAAAGAGAAGACTCAGCCCAAATGGGCCCCAAGGTAAGACTTATGAAGTATACAAACAAAAAAAGACAAACAAAAAGAGTGATAAAAGTATATGACAAGAAAATATATATATATATATATATATATATATATATATATATATATATATAAAAGCAAAACAAAACCAAAAAAAAAAAAAAAAAAGAACCTCGTCAAAAAGAAACCCAAGTATAAGATTTATATACTATCAGGACAAACATAAATACACAGAAACACTGGCAGAAGAAAAAGATGGGAGAGTGGTTATAAATTCTCAGTGTGGGTGAGGAAAGTTATTTTGATTCTTCCTGGATGTATCTTGATATCTTTGTTAAAGGACTCAACTTTCCTAAGATAAAGGGGGATTAAAAATTGGTTTACCTATAGGGGTAGCATTGATTGGGGAAAGGGGATTACGTTGAAGTTTAACTCTATATGAATATTAAAAAATAAAAAAAAAAGAATAAACTAAACTAACTAAAATAAAATTTAAAAAAATTTAAAAATCGAAATGTAAAAGAAAAACACGGTATGTGTATCAAAAAGTTCAGGTTAAAAGGTTATTATGGCGTTTGATGTACTGGACATCTCACTATGATGGTAAAATGGTTAAAAAATTATCCATATAAATTTTTTTTAAAAATGAACCAGAATAATGGGAACAAATTAAAAATAAAAGTTGTATCTATGAAGTAGCGGTGGTTGTTCTCTTGTCATCGTTTTTTTTTTTTTTTTCCTGGTTGGCTTTCTGGAGAAGGGGCCTGCCATGTGGGTTTTCAGGCAGTGTTCCCTGAGTTAAGTCCTCTTGCCCCCCTCAAGGGTGTGGACTCTGAGGAAACCGGCTTTTCAGGCTTTTGTTCTCTGGAGGTTTTTATGTTTGTTTGTTTATTGGTTTTCTCTCACCTTGACAGCTTTTGATGGTGTTTGGAGGTTTAGAGGAAAGCAAACTGCACCCAGACCTCCCTCTCAGAGAGAAGCCTCAGTCTGTTCCCCTCTGTGTACTCCAGAGCACATAAGTTCCCCCTTGGATGCTGGCAGAGCACGTTCCAAGTCGCTGTCCCTGGGGATATAGGAACTCCTCCTTGTACCCAAAGCTATGACAGCAGGAGCTATCTGGGCAGCTCCAGACTGCCAGAGAGGTCTGAAGCAGCATTAGCACACTGAGATTTTCCCACTGGCCCAGGCTGGGAGTGCCTAGACTTTCCAGGTCCGAGAGCGTGGGGCTGGCGCTACTCGGGCTCTGATAGCACAGCATGGTGCACGCACAGGGACTGCAAAAAGGCTGTGCTTCTGCCAGCTGGCGAGGCTCCCAGCCCCTCACAGGAGCCACACCCCATGTGCTCTCAGACACACTCGTGGCTCAGGGACCAAGACCTGGTTTCTTTGCCACACTCTCCCTGGCTCAGCGCCAGGGCTGGCTGTCCTGGGTCCAGGGATTTAAGCCCCTGTCCCTAACCACCCTGATTCCCACAATTTCCCCCCATGATTCTTTGCTCTTTTTGAGTGCTTTCAATCAGACTCCAAGTTAATGCTGGTTCCAGTCACAGGGAACTCTTGTATTGGGGTATTACTTACCAATGGGTTGCTTCTGGTGGTTCCCTCCCCCTTTGGTTTATCTTCCAATATCAGTCCAACCTTCCCACTCAGCTTTACCTGCCCACTGGTGTCTTCTACCCCTGTAGAGATCCAGACATGTATAATTCTAATCTCGGGCTGATTTCATGGGTGATCTGAGTTCTTTAGTAGGTAATCAGCTTACTTTAGGGTACATGTTAAAATGGCACCTCCTCCTACTTCCCCGCCATTTTGTCTCCCCCAAAACTATGTACATCTTGATCAGCTCCCCATTTTCTCCTTCCCCCAATGCCTGGAAGCCACCATTCTACTCTCTGCTTCTATGAGTTTGACAATTTTAGATTCCACATCTAAGTGAGATCATGTATTATTTGTCTTTCTGCATCTGGCTTACTTTCCATTCAGCATAATGTCCTCCAGATTCACCCAAGTTATCACAAATGACAAAATTTCCATCTTTTTTGAAGTTGAATAATATTGTTAAATAATAATTTTAATATAGTGAAATTACATAAATTACATGTAGCGAATTATAATATTGTTAAATAATAATTTTAATATAGTGAAATTACATAATTACATAGAGAAATTACTCAGATTATATATATATATATATATATATATATATATATATAAAATTTACATTTTCTTTATCTAGTCACATGTTTTCAGATATTTAGGTTGTTTCCATATCTTAGCTATTGTGAATAATGTTGCAATGACCATGGTAGGTGCAGCTATCTCTTGAGGAACTGATCTTTCTTTGAGCAGTATGGACATTCTAACAATACTAATTCTGTAAATTCATGAACATAAGATGTTTTTCCATTCATTTGTGTCTTCTTTAATTTTTTTAAATTGGTGTTTGAAAATTTTTAGAGTACCAATCTTTCATCTCCTTGGTTAAGTTTATTCCTAAGTATTTTCTGTTTTGTTTCTATTATGAATGGGATTATTTTCTCAATTGCATTTTTGAATAGTTCATTGTTTATGTATTGAAACATAACTGATTTATGTGTGTTGATTTTGTATCCTGCAATATTAGTGAATTTATTAGTCCTAGCAGCTTTTTGTTGAGTCTTTCGGGTTTTCTAGATATATGATCATGTTGTCTGCAAACAGAGATAATTTTACTTCTTCTTTTATGATTTGAATGCCTTTTATTTTGTTTTCTTGCTTAACTGCTATGGCTTGGACTGCTAGTAATATATTGAAAAGAAGTGATGAGATATAGAGTAAAAGCTTTCACTTTGTACTCATTGATTATAAAGTTAGTTGTAGGCTTTTCATATGTATATATATATATATATATATATATATATATATATATATATTAAGGTTTTATTTACTCATTTGACAGAAACAGAGGGATCACAAGTAGGCAAAGAGGCAGGCAGAGAGAGAGTGGGAAGCAGGCTCCCCGCTGAGCAGAGAGCCCAATGCGGGGCTTGATCCCAGGACCCTGAGATCATGACCCGAGCTGAAGGCAGAGGCTTAACCTACTGAGCCGCCCAGGTGCCCCAGCTTTTCATATATTGCCTTTACTGTGTTGAGGTAATATCCTTCTATACCTATTTTGTTGAGCCATTGTTGACTTTTAAAAGTATATATTTTGTTGATTCCCAGTAAACTTTAACAAAATATGTATTAGATGAAGGCATACAAAATTGTGACTATGACTATGTTTTGTTAAAACACAAAAATGGTAATTTCACATGATTTAAGGTAATATATGTTGAATAGTGATATGTCTTTAATCTTCTATCGAATCACTCCCTGACACCACCAAATGCTAACAAAGCAATGCAAGACTTCAATTAATTAAAAACTTACTTTCTCTAATCTTAAAATAAGTTATTTTTATTCTATGAGGGTAAGAACCCCAAACCACAAAAATTCCTGTTGGGGTTCAAGTTGGATGGCATCTATTCATATATTTAATTCAAGGATAATTGATGTTGTTTATATAATTAGTATTTTTATCCACATACATGATTTATCTCTCCATTTATTCAAACATTTAACATAATTGTACAATCTCTAAAAAGATTTCACACTTCGTTTGTTAAATTTATTCCTTAGCATATTCTTTATTTGATATTTTAGTAAAGGTTGTCTTTTAAAACATATTTTCAAACTATTTGCTGCTGGATGATATAAACACAATCAATTTTGTGGTTGCCATTTTATCTTTCTAAATTTTGCTACACTCTAGATTAATTCTATTTATGTGTAGATTCACAGGCCTTTTCAGATGAAAAACTTTAATGTTTGGGATAATGACAGTTTAGATTTTACCTTTCTATTCTTGTATATTTTATGCCTTTATTTCTTTAAAACATTTTAAGTAGTATTTATTTCTATGGAGTCTCCTTTACTAAAGTTATTATTTATTTCTGTAGAGGATTTCTGCCATCAAGTCAATTAATTATACTGGATATTCTTAGCCTGCTCATATTTAGATATGTATATGTATAGAAAGACAGATATTTCCTAGCTCTGTCACCCCAAATCCTAGTGTCTCAATATCATTTTGCACTAAAGGAACCAGAGCTCCTTGGAGAAATGACCAGTTCTGGAACTGGGACAAGAAAAGTACAAAGTACTTGACATACCTCATTACTCCAACTGATAAATTCAGTTCACTGGAGAGTTAACAGCTACACTTCACTTCACACTTTGTGTGAAGCTATACTAGAAGCTACAAACTATACTAAGTTCTTTATGTGTGTTATCTCATTTATTCTGTATCACAATTTATTCCTTATCATAATGACATATGTATCTTTGATTCCAACTTACTGAATATACAACTGAAGCTCACATAAATAAAGTAATTTCCCAAGATCACATAGATAATCAACTGAGAATCCTAAGATTCAAACACAGGACCAGGCTTTGAGAACAAAACATTCAAAAGCTATTGTTTTCTCTTAGATGTCATTTTCATACACAATACATTTGTGGTACTCCTGATTTTTAATATCCCTCTCATTCATTTCTTTGGAAATTCTATCCTTTTTTTCTGACCTAATAGTAGACTGTACATGTTCTACTAAAAGTGAAAAGATGTTAACAAACACGAAACATTCTCTGCTTTCTCAACTTTTCTCATGCCATTCCCTCTGTTGCAAACAGCCTTCCTTCAATCTGGTATAAACACCAACCCCAACAAAGCCCAGCTCAAATAGTGTCTCTGCCATTAAACCTCTTTTCCTTAATGGCAAGAAAATTTTATCTTTCTCTCCACAGAACTCTGGCAGAACTTTGTTTACACTCCTATTCTAAAATGGCATTCCTCTGTGAATGGCATTCAAAATGGACACCCATTTCTCCAAATAAACAGTCAGATACTTCATGGAAATATTTTGTTCATCTTGGTGTCCTCAGCAGAGTAGACCATGAAGCTGTCTTTAGGCCATGAGTCCCAGAAGACATTTGAGGTATAGCTCAGCTTTCCTGAGACAAGATCATAACTTCTCAAGTGTTTCCAGGTGATTTTATTTCCTGGACTCTTGTTTTTCTCTATTGTCTTCCCTGTCAACATCTGAATATTATCTTAATGTATTTTTTATTGTTACAAATTCTCAAATCTTTCTGAAATACCTAGTTATCAACATCCTGTTTAAATACCCTACTTGCTTACTCTAAACATCTTGAATAAATAATATTGGTTCACCTGTTTGAGTCTACTCCTTAACTCTATGTTCCTTAAGCTGATTCAGGAATTGTTGCCTCTTTTTTATGCACTTAATATGGATATATTTTTCTATATCCAAAATTTTTAATCCAAATTTACAAAAGATGTGCAAAGATCTTTGTCCTTGATATTTCAAACACTGTTATGCTTGCACCTAGCAGTAAAAATTCGACAACAAATTCATTTCTTTCCTCTACAAAATAAATCTCTTCTCATTTTCTAAATGAAAAGCATATAGTATTTCCTTAAACCTGTCCTCCATATGCCAGGATTCTAGATTTCATTTCATGCTTATGTTCACTCATTCAAACTGAGTTAAGTAGCCAATTTCAATGGGATTGTTTACGTCTCAAGTTTTATTTTTTATTTTTTGTTTTTAGTTTTTTTTTCAGGTTATCATTTTTTTCCTTACATTGACAACTTAATTCTACAAAAGAGTGAATGGAGATGGAATTTGATTCTTCTTGAATCCACAATGTAATTCCTAGAAGAGCTTTTTTACTTTTTTATTTTTTTCTCTTGGCACAATTTTAAAAGTCAACACAAATTCTCTGGTGAACTAAAGTTGCCTGGCATTGGATGTGATAGTGAAAGCTGCCTCCTTAGCATCCAGAAGACAGACACTTGCTTTAGGTCTGCTGTTGTCCTTTTGAACAGCTCATGTTTTCTGTCCCCAGCTATCCATGACATTACCCTACATCTCTTATTGTTACTCCAGTTGCTCTATCTTGTAAACGTAAATTCTTGACCCATGCTGTTTTCTTACAAAAATCTTTATCCAAGGATGCTGGTCTCCTCTGAACTTTACATATGTCTGTTTCCCTTTCCTTCACCACTTTCCTTGGCCTTTCTGTAATTGATAACACTCTACCAGCTAAAACAGGCATAAATGGCTGTGATTTAACTTTACTAACATTTCTTGCTTCCTTTTTTCCCCCAGCTAATCACTCCCCTACTCCCACCCCATTCTCCTCAGGTCCTATGAATTACTGCACTGGGTGTAGATATCATCTTGATTCTTATCATTCCTTGTGCCTCACTTTTCATTTTGGTCATGTGGGCCCAACTTCCTGGACTTTCTTAACAGCCATAGAATTAGGGAGGAGAAGGATCTTACTCTACTTCTCGGTTGAGTAAACTGAGATTCTGGCATGGAACCCAAATTTCTGAATCATAATACTATGCCCCTTCAAATGCTAGAGAAAGGCAAATAGCTAGGAAAATAGCAAAGGTGCCTACATCTGGGGATTGGTTTCTTTGTTTGTTCTGCTCAACCCCACTGTATAAACCTGGATTCATACTAGAATATTATCTCTCTATACCTTTTTTCTGCACAAATACACTGGGCTAATATAAATAACACAGATCATTATGTTGGAACAATTGTATGAGTTCATACAGGTAAAACATTTAAAGCAATGGCTGGCACACTCAATAAGAGTTACATTTTATTATATACAAGCAAAATGAAATCACATCTTTATTCTCAAAATTTATTCATCTACTGGTATGTCTTATGCTATTAGCTATGCCTTTTTAAGTCTTGTAAATTATTATACTTTATCATCTAGTGTTGGGGTCGATTCCACATTAAAACACGTTAACCCCTTAGGGCCTGCCTGGGCCTACTTAGCCATAGTGACTCCACATTGTCTAGGTAGACATTTTGTTGTTTAATAAAAGCCTCAGCAGTTACTGCTCTTGGTTCCAGGTAACTGTTACTAAAACACAACACCTAAAACAAGGTAACTGCTACTAAAACACATACCTAAAACAAGGCCATTTTGTTGTTTAATAAATGCCTCAACAGTTACTAGTATTGGTTCCAGGTAACTGTTACTAAAACACACAGGTAGGAGACATCCAATCAGCCAAAGCCACATATGCAGATGTCTGTGATTGTGCCCTATAAAAACTAGCTTGTAATACCAAGGGTCGTCGCTCTCTTCGGAGGCGGCCCTGGCCAGTCAGTCTGACTTCTAATGCTTGGCATAGAATAAAGGTTTACATAACTTTTACTTTGTCTCAGCCTCGTTTCCCTGACCAGTCAGTTTAACTTCTATTGCTTGGGATAGAATAAGCCTTTGCATAACTTTGTCTCAGTCTTGTTCCTTTGATAACGGACCCAACATATGGGGGCTCATCCGGGATCAACCGACGAGAACTGAGCCAGCATCAGAATTTCTGGGAAAAGCCTCCAGAGGTAAGATCTCCATATTCTGTGAGATCTGGTCTGTCTGGTTGTGGAGCTCCAGGGTATGGCCCACTGGGGAGAAGCTAGATGCAGCCATGCTCCCCAGGGCTGGAGTGGATGTGGGGATGCCCCATCCCTCTTCTGGTAGATTGTCTGGGGGTCCAAGCCCCCCTAGGCGGTCATCTGGGTCTGTAGGGCCAGGTAACCCTCGTCTGTAGGAGGCCGGGAAAACCCCCACCAGCAGGTGAGGGCCTGCTGGATCTGTGTGTTTTTGTCTTGTCTTTTTGTTGTCTGTTTTGTTACTCATTTCTAGGGGGCCGAGAAAATCCCCACTGGCGAGTGTTTGTAGGGGACTGAGAAAATCCCCACCAACAGCAGGTTCTGGGTAAGGGCCGCTGGGTCTGTGGTTGTCTGTGTCTTGTCTTTTTGTTGTCTGTTGTGTTGTTTGTTGTGTTTGAAAAAAATGGGACAAGCAGAGAGTAAGGGGACTCTGACTTTCATCTCTCCATTCCTCCTAATAGATGAGGGACTTCTTCTTTGCTCATTTCTTATGTTAATAGCTAAAACTGGAGCCAACTGTGGTTGGTCTAACTCGAGACAGAGACTTTAAGGAATATTCCCAAGCAGCTGTCAAAACTCCCTTTGTTTAGGGGAGGTTCCTTGCCTTCTCTGGCCCAATCTGGACTGCCTAGCCCCTCCCCCTTGCTGGCGGGGCCTTCTGGCAGCACTTTGTTTGTTCTGTCTCCTCCTTCTGTTTCTGCATCAGCTTGGGTGCAGCCTGCATAGCTGGCTTCATCACCATCCAAGGTGCTTCCTGCACCACGGCTCCTTCTCTCTTCACTGTCAAGAAACAAAAAGAGCACCCCTGGACCTAACACCCCCCACTCCAGATCTTCCCACTCGTGTCTCAGGTAAACATTAAAAGTGGAGTGGGTCCAGGTGAAATGTAAATCAGAATTTAAACTAAATTAAGTTTGTTGATCTAATTAAAAGAGACATGGCTTCAAAGTTACAGCAGTAAATGTGAAACTTCAAAGTTTACTGAAGGTCAAATAAGCTCATGATATTTGTTAAAATCTGTTAACAAAGAAATAACTGAACTGATGATTAATTGTCTGTCTCAAAGTTTTAATGGGTAATTGTTAAAATAGCTTTCAAAGTCTTTAGTAACCTGAAACACTGAAGGTTTACTTGGATGACAAATGGAATTAAATTTGTTGGACATCTACGTCTTAACCAAATGGGATAAAATACTAAAGCATTAATTACTGGAACCAGGTTTATGCTTTTAACTTCCAATTGCAAAGAAATTAAAAGTATTTAAATCTGTTGGTAAACATGTTTTATGCTTAACTGATTCATAAATTTGCCATCTACAGAATTCTGTTGTAACTAAGTATTGGTTAATACTTAGCCATCACTAGAGACTAAAGTGTTTCTAAGAATAAAAAATTCTACTAACTGTAACTAAGACCGATGAAAGTAAGAAAAACAACCCTATATGTAAAAAAAAAAAAAAATAAATAGGAGATACATTATAAAAAAAAGAGGAATAAAAATACATTTTGTTAAAAATAAAAGGTAATTTTATCCTAAATGAGATAATTATTTGAAAAAAAATGGCTTGGGACAAAACCTAGATGCAAAAAAGTTATAAAAGTTTTATGAAGAAAAATCTTCAAAAAAAATTTTAGGTAATATGGTCAGGACAGACTAAAATTAAAATGAATTTTAAATGTAGCATATCAGAATAATAAATCACATGAAATGACTCCATGTATTCTAGACTACAAAAAAAAACAAAAACAAACAAACAAACAAACGCACGCCATTAAGGTTTTTATTAAAAGTTTTAATGTTGTCTTAAAAAAAAAAAAACAGAGGAAAGGCAGTCGACTGATAACTGATAGTAAGTTTAGAAAAATTGTACACACACAAAAAAGAGGGCCTAAGAGAGTAAGTAGTTTTGTCTTAAAATAAAAATATCTGGTTGCACCAGAACTTGAAAAAAAATAATAAAAACTAAACTTGAGGGTATTTAGTAAGTCATAAAATGCTTGGGGAAAGTGACCTTTATTTGTCTTGGTTTATAGGTTTGAAAGAAAACAATGAAATATGTTGGAAATTTAACCATATTAGATCAGCTTTGATGGATGTATTCACAAGAAGAAAAAAAAAAAGACTAATAAATCTTTTCCTGTAAAATGTTTCTGTTCTTAAAAAAAAAAAAAAAGACTAAAGCCCTGTGTCATGGCAAATCTATATTGGTCATCCACTCAAGTAAATGTTGACTATCACGTAAGCTAAAAAACACTGGTATAAAAAATCTGCTTTCTCTCTGTTCAAAAAAACCAAAGTTTTCTTAGATTAGTTGATCTACTGTTAAAGAGAGATTATAAATGATTTTCTCTTTGTTTGCCCAGAGAAACCAGTTTCTGTATTTTGTTTTATCCATAATCCTATTTAGGCATTTGCTTTAAAACTTAAATTTCAGCAATTGTCAACAAGATTTAAATTGTAAATGAGATCTCTTTGACTCATAAGGCTTTTCCTTGGTATGCTAATTACTCAAAAATTACTGCTAAACCAATGATAAACCTTGGGTTACATATGGGTAAATGCTATAACTATTATAGAAATTCTATGCATTTCCTAAAGTTTTAACCTTTTGATAAGGTCATCAC
Source organism: Mustela erminea (assembly GCF_009829155.1). NCBI lineage: Eukaryota > Metazoa > Chordata > Mammalia > Carnivora > Mustelidae > Mustela > Mustela erminea. Next base: position 64,834,742 of record NC_045614.1, on the reverse strand, counting down.
TTGATATTGTAATTATTGAAATGTTATGTGTCACAGAAGTAACTTGATTTTCTTGCCAGTTAGACTGTAAAACCATATCTATTCTGAATTTTTGTCATTTATAATTGTTTTAATTCTCTTATAAAATAAATTCTGCCTTAAAGAAAATTCATATGGGAGACTTCCAGGACAAATACAGGTCTTTGATATGTTGAAATCCTGAAACTGAAATGGATAAAAATTTCCAGAACTAACTAAAACTACATTCAAACTAAACCAGAATTAGTAACATGGGACCTCAGTCCCCAGCGAATGAAGAACTACTGCCCAAAGGAACCCCCTGACTGGAACCCAAACTCTGATAAAGGCAAGGAGAGTCTATGTTTCTACTGCCAGGCTCTGCTGGGAGGCCTCCATGCGACTGCAAGGAGACCCATAAATTTATCTAAAATTAGTGTGGTGACTCAAGATAAGGATGAGTCTCCAGGGGCTTTTCTAGAAAGGCTTATGAAAGCCTATAAAATATATAGCCTGATCGACCCTGAGGCACCCAAAAATCAGAGGGCAATAAATCTTGCCTTTGCCAGTCAGTCAGCCCCAGATATAAGGAGAAAACTTCAGAAAATTGAAGGATTTAAAGGAAAGAATTTGACTGAGTTAGTGGGAATAGCAGAAAAGGTGTTTAACAACATAGATACACAAGAAGATGAAAAACAGACTAGAAAAATAGTTAAAGTTTTGGCATTAATGGGATGAGGAGAAAAGAAAGGAAAATAGGTCAATGGAAAGGAAAAAGTCAGGTAAAAAAATGGTCAGTGGAAAGAAAAGCCTCAATATAGAAAAAAACTGATGAGAAGTCTTAGCTTCAGAACAGTGTACTTACTGCAAGGAAAGAGGACCCTGGGCCAAGGAGTGCCCCAAAAATAAGACGGCAATGCTGGTCACCAGAGACTGAACGGACCATGGTTCAGAGCCCCTCCCCTAACCTCGGGTAAAAATTGAGGTGGAGGGGAAATCAATAGATTTTTTGATGGACATGGGAGCCCAAATTTCATCATTACTAGAGCCTATGAAAAAACGATCTGAAGAGGAAGTCTGGGTACAGGAAGAAATGGCACAAAAAGACATAAACAAATAACAGAAAGGATTTTAAATTGGGCCTACGACTGTTCGCATCAGTACTCCCTCCCCTGGGAAGCAAAAGAAGGGATCTCCATAGAACACACCTTTGCTTCCCGTCAAAAGGCCAAAACTGAGGAGTACCGACCCGTTCAGGACTTGCGGGAAGTTAACAAATGGATTAAAGATATCCACCTAATGGTGCCTAACCCCTTTACCCTACTCTCCCTCCTGAGCCCCAAGAGAACCATGTATACTGTCTTAGTCTCAAGAATACAAGAGAGTCTCAGCCCCTCTTTGCTTTTGAGTGGTCCAACCCACAGAAAGTGTTCCAAGGCCAGCTCACCTGGACAAGAACAAATGCCCGAGTGATGGGGTATCAGGCCCTCCTCCTCAACGAACTGGAAGTAACTTTCTGGTCCCCGGTAGTGCTAAATTCAGCCATGTTGCTGCCAGAGGAGCTGACTGACCACAGTACTTGCTAGTAGCTGCTGAGGACTAGAAGTCATGCTTGCGGGGGACAAGCCACTTATTTAGGCTTTGATCTCCAAGAAGGAGTGTGTTCACTGTCTGAGTCCAAGGAACAGGTAACTAATGGATACCCCCGCCCCACCCACACTACTGCAGTGAGGTCCTAACCCAGGTCACAGGAATAAGGCCAGATCTCAGAGGCACTCCCCTTCCGGATGTGGAGATGACTTTGTTCACAGACAGGGGTAGCTACATGGCGGATGAAAAGATGTATGCAGGGACTGCGATTGTTTCTCCTGAGCAGGAACTCTAAAAAGCGGCCCTGCCACACATCTCTAGGAACAACAGGAATGTCTTTGCTACTCTTCATATACATGGGGCTATTTATTTTTTAGAAAAGGGGGCTTATTAACAGCAGAAAAAAAATTTTAAAAACAAAGAAAAAATACTAGCTCTCCTCCAGACTATTTGGGACCCAAAAGAGGTTGCCGTTATGCATTGCCTGGGACACCAAAAGGGGACTGATTTGGTTTCAAAAGGAAACCAATTAGCAGATCAAACAGCAAAGCAAGCAGCCAGGAAAATGACTCAAAAACTGGTTACACTCCCGGCTCCAGCCCTACCAGAAAAACCAGATTATTCAGAGGAAGATTTAAAAAATTTACAAAAATGGACTAAATTAAACTATAAAGGGGATTGAGCTAAGGCCAGGACAAAAAAAGTTAATTCTTCCTCAAAGACTAAAAAAAAAAAAAAAAAAAAAAAAAAAAAAAAAATACATCAGGGTACTCATTTAGGGACACAGAAACTTTAAAAACTCATGGGGAAGCAATTTCAGGTATCTAAATTAGGGCTTATGGCTCAAGATATAGTTAATAGATATGCTCAATGTCAGACAGTAAAAGCGGAAAAACTAGGATGGAAAAAGAAAAAGAGAAAGAGGTTTTTAAAAAACCTCTGAAATAAAATCATATGTTAGTTTTTGTAGATACCTCTTCAGACTGAGTAAAAATTTTTTCTGCCAAGCATGGAACGGCAGAAATAGTAGCCAAAAACTACTAAAAAAATAATTCCTAGGTTTGGGTTGCCTCTCGCGATCGGGTCAGACAATGGCCCAGCATTTGTGAGTTCAGTCTCACGAGCATTGGCCAAGGCCGTGGGCACTGATTGAAAAGTACACTGTGCCTACTGGCCCCAGAGTTCCGGACAGGTAGAGAGAATGAGCCGGACTCTTAAAGATACCTTGACAGAGTTAATTCTGAAAATTGGCGGTGGATGGATGGATCTCCTTCCCTTTGCTGTCCTTAGGGCGCGATGTACACCATACTTAAACAAGGTTACCCCATTTAAAATAATGTTCAGGAGACCCCCTCCACTCTGCTCATGGCTACAAAAGTTTACCCTAACAAAAATGACTGATCAGTCTGTATTCCAGTGACTACAGGCATTATAGTATGTCTTAAAAAGAGTCCATGCAGGGATCCAAGCTGCCTACACTGAGATGGAGACAAAGGTGGAACCACATCCTTACCAACCCAAAGACTTGGTTTGGATATGCTGCCACCAAGTGAAAAACTTGAAGTCTCATTGAAAGGGACCGTTTACTTCATCCTAGAGAGGACCCGAGGGATTCCAACATTTTGCTGCAGAAATAAAATGGACAAAACCTGCGGTTCCCATCCTAATTTCAGCACTAACTGATTCTTTAAAAAGTAAAAGAATTGACTAATCTTGAAAGAAAAGGGGGGAATGTTGGGGTCGATTCCACATTAAAACATGTTAACTCCCTAGGGCCTGCCTGGGCCTACTTAGCCATAGTGACTCCACATTGTCTAGGTAGACATTTTGTTGTTTAATAAAAGCCTCAGCAGTTACTGCTTTCGGTTCCAGGTAACTGTTACTAAAACACAACACCTAAAACAAGGTAACTGTTACTAAAACACATACCTAAAACAAGGCCATTTTGTTGTTTAATAAACGCCTCAACAGTTACTAGTATTGGTTCCAGGTAACCGTTACTAAAACACATAGGCAGGAGACATCCAATCAGCCAAAGCCACATATGCAGATGTCTGTGATTGTGCCCTATAAAAACTAGCCTGTAAGACCAAGGGTCGTCGCTCTCTTCGGAGGTGGCCAGTCAGTCTGACTTCTAATGCTTGGCATAGAATAAAGCTTTACATAACTTATACTTTGTCTCAGCCTCGTTTCCCTGGCTAGTCAGTCTAACTTCTAATGCTTGGGATAAAATAAGGCTTTGCATAAGTTTGTCTTAGTCTCGTTCCTTTGATAACGGACCCAACACTAGTATTTACTCACTTACATTTCTCTGTCAATACTTCTTGACTTTATCTATGAAAGAACTTTCATTCATTTTTTTCCTCTAAATCTCCACTAACACTATGTCAAATTAAACACAAACACACATATACATTACACACATTATATCTTTGAGAACTTATGGAAGAAGGATCATGATCCAATGGATATATGAATTGACAGCCTCTTCAGACACACCATTTTGACATTTAACATTTATAGTGATACATTCAGAGTATTGTACTTCTCCCTTGTGAAGTGGGAGGAAATTTTGGTTTATACCTGGAATTATCCAGTAAAGTCCATACTCATAAAATATCCATTTTATGTAAGTCTAGGAATCTTGATGCAGCTCATCAATCTGCTCCATTATGTCTTGCTCCATCAATGTAAGGAGAAATTGAGATATAGTGAGTCAATCAGAAGAGGCTAGATCATGCAATGGTAACAGAAACTCAAAATCTGGGAGCCTACCAACACAAGGTTTTATTTCTTGCTTCTGCTAGGAATTCACCATGTGTTGGTCAGGAGCTCAAGTCCAAAATAAATTTGTATTTAAAGACCCAAGCGAAAGGAAATTTCACCATCAAGAATATTCCTGATCCCTGTAACAGGAAAAAAAACAACAAAAAAAAGCATTGGTTCTTCTTTTACTGGCAACTAAATAATCCATGCCACAGGTAACACTACTGTACATCTGACCTAATCCACTGGCCACAACTTTCACAAGATCCCACAGAAATGCAAGGAAAGAAAAACAAAATCCTCCATGCATCCAAAAGGATGATAAGAGAGACATACACAGACATTAGAAGTCACTACCATATAACATAAGTTAGAAAATCTTGGTCTTGGGATGGTCTTCTATTAGTACACATCCCCAGATGAGGTTTATATATAAACCCTATAGGTGAATGATGTGCCAAAGGCTCAGAAAGGAAGATGGTCTCATTACGCAGCAGGTATAAATTCCTAAAATCAGATCAGTTTGGTTATCATGAAATATTCTTTATCAATCTATAATGTTTTCAAACAACATGTTCAGGCAACCACATACACATATATATCAGAATCTCAATTATTCCTTTTGCCTGTAATCTAGAAATCTACTGTTTAATGAATGTGTGATACCATCTTTATGTTTGGATTAAAACAGGCCTGATTTTTTCATGCAGTTTGTATTTACATGTTATTATCAACAATTACTAACACAAAAATCACTGTCATATTTTATTGTTGTGCTTCACACTTCCTTCAATTTGGGCTACAATTCCCTAAATGTTCCTTTTCCTGCTAGTCTTGCTCTTCAGACTTTCCCAAGTATTGCCTCTGGTGTTATGCTTCTAAAACACAGCTGTCATCCTATAACTGCCATGCTTACTAGCTTCCCATGATTTCTTATAGCCTTGAGGAAATCTAATTAGGTGTTCCCTAATCACCTATCTCCCCACTTTCCTCATTCTACCATCTGCCTAGAAACTCTACAAATAGAGGGGATCTATGATTCAATCTAATCTTTCTCTTTTCTCTTTGATCATGCCATGTTTTTCTAGAGGAAGGTAGTATAAAGTTACTGCTATTTGAAGTTTCTAAGCTTGGGGCAGTTTCTTAATCTACACTAGTAACTGAGGAAAAGGGCATAGAATCAACTAGTTCAATTCTCACAACTGGTTTTTCTCACCTGTAAATTGGCACATCTTTGTAAAGCTTTGTAAAAATAAATGCCATTTTTTTAGATAACTGGCTGAAATTTGGTACATAAAAGATGCTTCACAAATGTTAAATACTTTTTACTCTTATGCATTTCCTATTGTTCAAGTATTTATTATTTCCTCTCACCCTTTTTTAACTTACAGGGGGTCTTTTATAGAACATATATTTAAGAACAAATGTTCTATGAGGAACTACAGACAAATTTGAGGTTTTCATATGACCAACAGTATGCCATTTGCAAACATTTTTAGAAAGTAAAACTAAACAATAAAGTATACAAAAGATTATCAACAGCAAGTGCTAAGGGCAAGTAAATTGCTTAATTCAAAATTTAGACCTATGTTAACCTGTGATATTTTTGCCATTATCAATAATGGGTTGCCGTTGTTAAGAAAAAAAAAAAAAGGATCTTATCAACAAGTTCACATAAAGAATGCAATGTACTGAAAAGTGCTCATATTTAACAATTTCAAAGAAAGCTAAGAGAAAACCTGTATTATGGAGTGATTTACAAGAAATGTATGGATATGTTTTTATAAGCCTTTCTTCTAGTGCACTTTGATGTTCATGCAATCATTCTACTTTAGCACTTAGATTATTCCTTTGTTCTAATATATTCCATTATTATACTTTCTGAATTACACATCTGTCTTTTTTGTTCTCTATATAGTGCATAAATTGTTGTGAGGTTTGAAAATCCCAATTTGTTTTTCCACAGCATGATTCGCTGATGAGTAAAAAAATAAAGAAAGGAAACAAGTGACATGAGCAAATTCAAGAGAATTTGAGGATTGATTAAATGTGGGGAAGGGTATTAGGGAAAAACAAGGTTAGAGTGTTAGGAAAAAACTATTTGTTTTCTGGTGATAGGAGTTGATGATTAGTTGTGTTAAGATAGTGTCTATAGGGGTGCCTGGGTGGCTCAGTGGGTTAAGCATTTGCCTTCAGCTCAGGTCATGATCCCAGGGTTCTGGGATCTAGTCCCACATCAGGCTCCCTGCTCAGCGGAGAGTCTGCTTCTCCCTCTCCCTCTGCCTGCCACTCTGTCTACTTTTGCTCTCTCTCTCTCTCTGTCAAATAAATAAATAAAATCTTAAAAAAAAAAAGAAAGACAGTGTCTATGATGATGAGGGACAGCATTTCAGTGGCTTCCCAAGCTCATTTAGCAATATTAGGTGGGTAACTTAATGAAGAGGATTTCATGTGAAATAAAGGGGAAAATGAGGAAGAAGATAAGAGTACAATTGACTCCCTGAACAATGCAGGTTTGAATGACACAGCTCCATTTATATACATGGATTTTTAAAATAAATACAGTACAATATTATAAATATATTTTCTCTTCCTTATGATTTTTTTAATAACATTTTCTTTTTCTATCTTTATTGAGAATACTGTATCTAGGACATATAACATACAAAATGTGTTAATTAACTGTTTTTTAATCAGTGAGGCCTCTGGTCAGCAGTATGCTATTAGTAGTTAATATTTTGGGGAATCAAAAGTTATTTTCCAACTACATGGGGGTTGGTGCCTTTAATACCCACATTGTTCAAGGGTCAACTGTATTGTGAAGCAAGAGAGATGCTTATTGTGAATTAAATAGACTTGATAATAATAAAATGTCAATAGGAAAAACAGTCCAAGGGAGGAAGAGTGGAAGTTGTTGGAAAGAAATTGTCATGTCTTTAGGGGCATCTATGTAAAGTCCAATGGTCTGTCACCTGACTTCTACCTTCTATACACCTATGATGAGTTTTGTGATATGTCAGTTGCACTGGGCTATGGTCCCCAGTTATTTGATCAAATGCTTAGGTAGGTGCTGCTGTGGAAAACTGTGCATATATAATTAAAGTTCCTAAATAAGGTGTATTATCCTGAATAGAACGAGTGGGACTGACTGAATCAACTGGAAGGCCTTAAAAGCCAGACTGATACTTCTCCAAGGTATAGAAAAAAAAAAATCCACCTGTGGATAGCAGTCCTGGACCATGCCTATGGAGTTCTACCCTACTTAAAATCTTACTCTTCTGTTTATGGACAGCAGCTTCAGCTTGTGTCATGGGTTCCAGACTGCCCAGGATCTTCCCTTCCAGACTGCCTGCCCTGTAGATTTTGGACTTTCTTATCCAGAACTCACCATCACACAGGCTGATTCCTTTTGTTACATACATTCCTTTTGTTTTATATGTATACACACACACACACACACACACACACACTCCTTTTGTTTTATATGTATACATACACACACACATATACATACATATAAACACACATACATATGTACATATATCTTTGTTTTATGTGTGTGTGTACATGTATATATGCAACATTATTATATATAATTATATTATATATGCTTATGAAATATATGATTTATATACACTTTATACATATGATATGTAACATGTCAAATATATGCATGATGTATTATAGCACACAAACACATGATGATATGTATCATACCAGTTCTGCTTCTTTGGTTGAACCTGACTGGTAATACATGCCCTCAGGTTCCTTGGTCCCATTTCTCTCCATCTTACTTTTAGGGTAAAACCACCACTCTAGGGGTACCTGGGTGGCTCGGTTGGTTAGGCAACCCCTTCAGCTCAGGTCATGATCCCAGAGTCCTAGGATCAAGTTCCACATCAAGCTCCCCACTCAGCAGGGAGCCTGCTTCTCCCTCTGACCCTCTCCCCTCTCATGCTCTCTCTCACTCTCTCTCTCCCTCAAATAAAATAAAATAATCTTATAAAAAAACACAACTCTAGTTGAATCAATACTCAATCAACTCTAAAACTAAGGAAATCTAGAGTCTCAAAAGATATCTGAGGAGAGGTCTACCTAATAGATGAGAGGTAACAAATAATAGATAAAGACATTTGGGACTTACGTGTTCTTTGCAAATAGAACCCAATGATTAAGATTCTCCCTATAAGGGAAAGCTTAAAGTTACCAAAACCCAGAATTAAGGAATATTTCTATTGGTAGCTATATTGCTTAAAAATGTTTAGAATAAACATGATAGAAAGTTGAGGATTCAATAAATTATCTTTCTAACAAACAAATAGATCTTCCTAGACAACAGAACCTTTATTTTGTTTATTCTCCCTCTCACCTTACCAACAATCTAGTTACTGGGCTCTGAGAAAACCTTACCTATGAGTTGGCTTTCTAGAGCTAATACTTAAAAGGTACAGTAAAATAAAAATAAGTATCCAGAATATCTGCATTTCTCTTTAATGAATGGAAAGCTTAATCAGTCTTAATCAAGATGCTATAATTATTCATGCTAATGTATGAATAACCAATCATAGGATTTGCATAAAGCCAAATAAATGAATCTCTAAAAGGAGAATTTCAGAATCAGCAATTAAGTCAATTCCGGGTGGGTGAATAATGTGTAAAAATTACATGGGTAGCCACTCTGGAAAACAGCATGGAGGTTCCTCAAAATGTTGAAAATAGAACTGCCCTATGACCCAGCAATTGCACTATTGGGTATTTACCCTAAGGATACAAACGTAGTGATCCAAAGGGGCACATGCACCCGAATGTTTATAGCAGCAATGTCCACAATAGCCAAACTATGGAAAGAACCTAGATGTCCATCAACAGATGAATGGATCAAGAAGATGTGGTATATATACACAATGGAATACTATGCAGCCATCAAAAGAAATGAAATCTTGCCATTTGCGACAACATGGATGGAACTAGAGCGTATCATGCTTAGCGAAATAAGTCAAGCAGAGAAAGACAACTATCATATGATCTCCCTGATATGAGGAAGTGGTGATGCAACATGGGGGCTTAAGTGGGTAGGAGAAGAATCAATGAAACAAGATGGGATTGGGAGGGAGACAAACCATAAGTGACTTTTAATCTCACAAAACAAACTGAGGGTTGCTGGGGGGAGGGGTTTGGGAGAAGGGGGTGGGATTATGGACATTGGGGAGGGTATGTGCTTTGGTGAGTGCTGTGAAGTGTGTAAACCTGGTGATTCACAGACCTGTACCCCTGGGGATAGAGTATTATGCCTCCATCAGAAAGGATGAATACCCAACTTTTGTAGCAACATGGACGGGACTGGAAGAGATTATGCTGAGTGAAATAAGTCAAGCAGAGAGAGTCAATTATCATATGGTCTCACTTATTTGTGGAGCATAACAAATAGCATGGAGGACATGGGGACTTAGAGTGGAGAAGGGAGTTGGGGGAAATTGGAAGCGGAGGTGAACCATGAGAGACTATGGACTCTGAAAAACAATCTGAGGGTTTTGAAGGGATGGGGGGTGGGTGGTTGGGGTACCAGGTGGTGGGTATTATAGAGGGCACGGATTGCATGGAGCACGGGGTGTGGTGCAAAAATAATGAATACTGTTATGCTGGAAATAAAAAAAAAAAAATAAAAAAAAAATTACATGGGTAGTAGAATGACTCTACACCCAGGAAATAATTATGAGTTTGGTGAAAGCAAAAGTAGATACCCAATTATATGAGAACCATATATTCAAAGCCCAAGGTACCTTCTCTATTAAAAAGTCCTACTTTCTCTTCTACCTTGATTCATGGTGAAATGACCCTTCTTTATTGGAACCAGGTTGTGTTGACAATGTGATACAGTTCCCCTGGGATCCTAAAGAAACTGCTTTTGAATGTTGCTACCTTGCTCCTCATTCTTTTGCTCATTTGCTGAAATTGTCATTCTTTAATCATGATGCTTTAGCCTTGAGGCCCTTGGCCCAGGCCTCTGTCCTGAGTCCAGAAAACAACCCAAGAGCTCTGAAAGAATGCCTTACATTCCTTGCTGTGACATAATGCACTTAAATAAAATCTAGCATTATTTTAATGATGAAAAGACAAGCTCATTATTAATAGATTCTCTATTATTTAAATTTTATTAAATTTGAGGCAATCACCTAGCCCATAAATAGCCCAGTTGGAGGCAGCATAAATATGGTTAACATAACTTTGGTGGCTCAACTACCAATGGGCTCCATTTAAGTCCGTTTTTGCTTAATCTATTTAATTTTTCTTCTCTCTCTTGAATTAAAAATATGCCAGACTAAGCTCAGTAATTAGTATGTCTTATTTTATTTTTATTTTATATTTACTTATTTTATTATTTGCTATTTTAAAGATGATATTTTTTTTTAAAGATTTTATTTATTTATTTGACACAGAGAGAGATCACAAGTAGGCAGAGAGGCAGGCAGAGAGAGAGGAGCAGGAGGCAGGCTCCCCGCTGAGCAGAAAGCCCAATGCGGGGCTCGATCTCAGGACCCTGAGATCATGACCTGAGCCAAAGGCAGAGGCTTTAACCCACTGAGCCACCCAGGCACCTCTTAAAGATGATCTTAAAATGTACAACTCCTGGGGGCGCCTGGATGGTGCTGTCAGTTAAGAGCCTGATTCTGGATTTTAGCTCAGGTCATGACCTCAGGGTCTGAGATAGAGCCCCATGTCAGGCTCTGTGCTCAGTGGGGAGTCTACTTAAGATTCTTTCTCTCCCCCTGCCTCTGCCCCTCCCAATCATAGTGTCTTTCTCTCTCTCTTTTGCAAATAAATCTTTTAAAAGTAATTAAAATAAAATACACAACTCCTGAATGGAATATTTGTTTGCCCTTTGTAAAGTTTTATTTAAAGAGATTTTATTCCAATAGTCAGACAGTGTCCTAGATAGACTCATTCACTGAAAATCTATTAAAAATAGATTTTTTATGAAATGTACAAAATCAAGCAAACAAAAAATAAACAATCAAAAAACAGACATCCCACTACCTCTAATTGGTTTTGTTTGCATGGAGCAGCAGTGCTATCCAAGTGGGAGAGAAGAAACCTAGGTTCCAGTCCCTACTCTGTTTGGAGGGCAGGGTTAATCAGGTAGCTTGCATTGGTCTCTATAAGATGATGAGGCTTGAGAAATTAAGCTGTGATATTCTTTACAGGCTTAACATTTATGATATATGGAAATTCACTAAAATAGAAAGTGCAAAAAAAAAAGTTTCAAAAATAGCTACTTATCCAACATTTTCCAAGCTCATAAATTATGTTCAGGGAACATTCTGAACATCAAGATGGATGTGTTCCTCAATGTATTTCAGAATACTAATCTGACACAAAGAAAATGACTGCCCCATCATACATTACTGGACTCAACCAGTGAGCAAACGAAGCTTCTAAAATTGTCTCTGTCACACTCAAATACAACTAACTAATTTACTGGATGAGCAAATCTCCTCTTTCTAGTTATTAAAACACTGCTCAGTGCTTTTTTTCTTCCTTCCTTTCTTTTTTTTTCTCTTTCAAAGGAAATTGGCTCCTCTAACGCTCTTTCTCTAAGATAAAATTATAAAATAACCATCTTTTAAAAAGGCTACAATTTATTCATTATATCAGCCAAAATAATGAGATTTGAACCAAATCAATGAAGAAGCCAAGAGTTAATATACATATAGTTCTTTTAGTTCTTCTCAAGTGAAAGTACTTCAAAAGTAAGAGCTTCAGCTTTCATTCAGTTCCAATATGTAAAGAAAGAGCTTGGAAATTATTACTCCCATCCTTAGAACACAAAAAAAGTTGAAAAAACTGAAAATAACTTTGCTCAGATCCATCAGAGAATTGAAGTCATATGACGAAGTGCCACCCTGACATCTTGAAAGATAGGCGAACACAGAAAGCTTCAGCTGAAACAGAGAATCATAGCTAAATTTCAGCTTACGTGAACCAGAAGTATTCAGAGCTATAAACCGATAGGAAATCTTAAATAGTTATTTCAATAAATTGTTGGAGGTTCAATTCGGAGTAGCTCAGGACCCAGGGTACTAGTCTTCAGGAAGACCTCAACAGTTTTTATAAAATTTTTTTTTCAGAAGCACTGCCAAGTTCTCATGATATAGAGTTGAGAAAAATCTGGTGTTTCTAGCAGATGAAGAAGAATAGTTAACATTTTGAAATATTGTGGAGAGCATTCTCCATAACAAAGGTCTACTCCCCAAGGGAAAAGACAGCCACATCCTTATTTTGCACTAGGGGAAGAGTTATTATCCCACTCCAGTGCCCAGGAGAGTTCCTGACTTACTTTAAAAGGGAAGTAAAAAAAAAAAAATCTGTGACACACTTATAAAGGTCATAGTCCTGGGACACAGACCCACTAAAAGACTGAGATTTAATTGTAAGATTATAGAATGCTTCACCCTCCTTACAACTTACCAACACATCAACAGGGATCCAATATGATAATAGTGAATTAAAACTGAAAAAGCTGAAAACACAGATTCCATTTAACAAGTTGTTAGGGAAACCAAAGGCAACAGAGCAGAAAAAAAAAAAAAAAAACAAGAAAACAAAACAAACGAAAACAAAGACTGAAGAAAACTGAAGCTTCTGGCACCAACAGTTACAGGAAATGTTAAATACAGTCAACTTCTAGCTAGGTTAACACACAATCTATTTACCTCACTTCTTGTTACCCAATACATCCTTGAAAGGAAAATGAAATGACCTTTTCTTCTATCTACTGTCAATACTTCCGGCTACCAAATGTGGGTTTTCCCCCCATACTGACTGATCTTCTAATACCAGCCAGGTACCCTACAATTCAGTTCTGACACTCTAACTGGAGTTAGTATCAGATTCCATGGCTTAAGAGATCAGTTCCACATGCCTGTCCTCACTTCAGGTGCCAATCACAAATCCTAGGTTGTCACCTATACTTTTGACTGACTAGCTATAAATTGGGGTTCCCTTGACCCCCTCCTTGGATTTGATAATTTTCTAGAATGGCTCACAGTACTCAGAGAAACCTTTTTACTGGTTTATTCTAAAAAGGTATCATTTAGGAACAGCCAGATGGAAGAGATACATTGGGCAAGGTAGAGAGAAAAGGGTGCAAGTTTCCATGCCTTCTCCAGGCATGCTGCCTTTAGTATCTCAATGTTTTTTATCAATCCAGAAGTTCTCCAAAATTAATACTTCAGGGACTTTCATAAAGACTTCATCACTTAGTAATGATCAATTATTAATGCAATCTCCAGCCCCTCTCCTCTACTTGACTGAACAGACTGAAAGTTCTGTTTCTTATGCAGCTCCCATTCTGAAGCTATGCAAGAGCCCAGTAAGAATTTTCTTGTAGGACAAGACATTCCTATCACTTAGGAAATTCTCATGGATTTAGGAGCCCTGTGTCAGGAAGTGAGATCAAAAACCAATTAGAACAGGGGCTCCTGGGTGGCTCAGTGGGTTAAAGCCTCTGCCTTTGGCTCAGGTCATGGTCCCAGGGTCCTGAGATCGAGCCCCACATTGGGCTCTCTGCTCCGTGGGGAGCCTGCTTCTTCCTCTCTCTCTGCTTACCTCTCTGCCTACTTGTGATCTCTGTCTGTCAAGTAAATAAATAAAATCTTTAAAAAAAAAAAAAACAAAGAAAACAATTAGAACAAAAGATGCCTCTAGCAGCTCTATTGCTTACAATATTACAATGGCTTTAGGAGCTCTGGCCAGGAACAGGGATGAAGACCAAAATATACATTTCTTATTATAAATCACAATATCACAATCACTTTCAACTTTCAAGAACAACAACAAAAAGTGCTAAAAGAAAAGAAAAACAGAGTCTGAAGAAATAAAGCAAGTATCAGAACCAGACTCCTATATTATGAAGATTTGGGATTATCATATAGAAAATTTATAATCACTATGTTTAATATGGTAAGAACCCTAATGGAAAAACTACTCAACATGCAAGAACAGATGAGTAATGTAGTAGAGTTGGAAACTAACAGAGATTCATGAGAAATGTGAGAAATGAAAGAACACTGTAACAGAAATTAAGAATGCCTCTGATAAGGGGTGCCTGGGTGGCTCAGTCAGTTAAGAGTCAAACTCTTGGTTTCATCTCAGGTCATGATCTCATGACCCATGAGATCCAGCCTCCAGTGAGGCTCCACACTCAGCTGGGAATCTGCTTGAAGATTCTATCCCTCTGACCCTCCCCTCTCTCTGCTTTCTCTCTCTCTGTGTCTCCCTAAAGTAAATAAATAAAACTTAAAAAAAAAAAAGTGCCTCTGATGGGGTCATAAGTAGACTGGGCACAACAAAGGTAAGAATCAAAGCTCTTGGGGCACCTGGGTGGCTCAGTTGTTAAGCATCTTCCTTCAAGTCAGGTCATGATCCTAGGGTCCTGGGATCAAAACCCACATCGGGCTCCCTGTTCATCTGGAAGTCTGCTTCTCTCTCTCCCACTAACCCTGCTTGTGTTCCCTTTCTCGCTGTGTCTCTCTGTGTCAAATAAATAAAATCTTAAAAAAAAAAGAATCAAGGCTCTTTAAGATATATCAATAGAAAATTCCCAAAATGAAATGCACAGAGAAATAAGTATTTAAAACAATAAAAACAAAATGAAACAAAAAAATCCAGGATAAAACATCCAAGTGTTAAAGGAAAATATCAAAAGGTGTAACAAATGTATAATTAGAATACTGGGAGAACAAAGAAAGAACAGAGAAAATGTATTTCAAATAATGTCCAAGAATTTTCCAAAATTAATGGTATACACCAAACATATAGATTCAGGAATCTCACAAAACACTAAGCAGGAAAAATATGAGTAAAATCTAAAAAGAGGCATATTCTATTCAAAATGAAAAAAAAATTAAAGGAAAAGTCTTAGAATATGGTGCAGTTCTCAGAAAAGTTTGGTAAATCTGACAGGGAGTCCTTGAGCCAAAGTCACCTGTTACAGGAGACTTTGGCTTATGTCTTCCATATCTTCCAAGAATAGGGCTGTTTTGCATCCCTGCCACACTCAGTATTTGGCTGATCAGTCCATGAAATGAGAGGCTTCCATATAAGCACAGTGATGAATTGCAGAATATAGCAGCTGGAGTAACAGGTCAATTATACTTCCTGTAGCTAGAAAACTGAGAAGCCACTTTAATGGCTGCCACACTACATAGTGATTAAAATGTTCAGTTCACTAAAAAACACAATTCTAAAAATTTATATAAATTATTTCTCATAACAGATAAAGAAAAAAAATCATTGAACAAGAGAAAGATATCTCTATCATGTAGATTTTACCACACTTTTAATTACTGATAGGTGAACTACATAAAAACAATCACACAGGAGTGCCTGGGTGGCTCAGTGGGTTAAGCCTCTGCCTTTGGCTCAGGTCACGATCTCAGGGTCCTGGGATAGAGTCCCGCATTGGGCTCTCCACTCAGTGAGGAGCTTGCTTCTCTCTCTCTCTCTACCTGCCTCTCTGTCAAATAAATAAATAAAAATCCTTAAAAAAATCATACAATGCACATATATACCAAACAATTAAAACTATAGATTCTTCAGAAGCATATATGTAATACTTATGAAAATTGGTCATATCCTAGTTCATAAATCAATCCACAATACATTTTAAGAAGCATATCATATAAATCACATTTTCTGGCAGCAATGCAATTCAATTAGAAGTCAATAACTAAAAGTTAAAATTTTAAAATAAGAAATATTGGAATTTTAAAACTTCTGAATAATCCATGAGACAAAGAAGACATTATAAAGGAAATACAAGGCATGGAGAGGACAGGATAGTCCATCGTCAGGGAATACACAGTTTCTCTTCAACCCCAGGAACTGAGATTCCCTATCTTCTGCTTTCACCTTACAGGTTCCAAGCCCCTATTCTCCACAGTGCTCACTTATACATAAAGCAGGTGTGTAAGTGTGGAGAGAGTTACTCCTTTCCTGAGCAGATCATATTGAGCTTTGATGTAGTGGGCACACCACTGACCTTAGGATTCAAATCCCTACACTTGCATTCAAATCCCAAAACTACCTCCCAGATACTGTGAACAAAGACAGGTGACTCAAAGACTCTGAGTACAGATTCGTCATTTGTAAATGAATTAATAATACGTATATCATTGAGTTTCTGTAAAAGATTAATTCAGAGACTTTCTGTGACAGATGATGTTAAAAAAATGCTTAATATGCATGATTTTTCTTTCCCATGTTTAAATTTTTAATATTTGGCTCTCCAAACTGATTGAGTCCTTATGGGTATGGTATGTTCAGTTCAGCTTTGTATCAATCAGGTTTATTTTGAATTTTAAAAGCTTTTGAGATTAGCTTAGTGACCTAGCCAACATTTGCATCCTTATTTCTCCCAATTCTCACTTAGCTGAGGAAAAAGGTCTCAGCTTAATCATCTCTATCATCAAAAGATGTGACTGTGCACACAGAAGAAATGTGAAACATAAATACTGAATAGGTGAATGAACAAATGGTTTCTAAAAGTGTATTTGTAAAGTTGGAACTGCTAGTAGATGTTATTAAGACTTTCCTCTCCACCTGACTGAAATTCAATTTTGAAGGTTCATACTCTTTGATCAAAACCCTCTTAAATTCTTTCACACTTGGATAGAATAGGCAAATAGAATATATTGAGTAGTCTTCAAAGAGAATTCATTTTTCATGAACAGGTTGCTTGATATCTGCTTTCTCAAAAGTGCCCGAAGTAGGTGAAAACACATAGTGAACCTCTCTTTCTCAGCATTACTACCTTAGACAAAATCCTTTCTATTAGATTCTATTAGAGTCTAGTTTGTGCCAGGACTTATCTACTAGATACCAATAACAACTACCCACATCACCCTATGTGATGTGAAATCCAAAATGTCTCCAGACATTGCCAAATATCCCATGGAAGGTAAGCTTGACTCAGTGAAGAAGCACTTGTTTGGGATGATCCTTGCCACAATACAGCTATAACCTTTCTCAAAAGTTGAAGAGTAGTGAATGAAGCATCACCATCTCTGGAATTTCCTCTCTTAAAACCTATGGTTGTTATCTTAATCCCATTAGAAAACTCAGCTTAAATTGTCAAGTCTGCTAACTTCTGCTCTTTTATTACATTGAGGATACCTAGTCTTTTTCTTTCCCTTTTTTTTATTTTTTGAGAATACCTAGTCCTTAACAAAAAATCACTTCACTGACTACAGATTATACAGGCTTCTGCACGGTATGTGTGTGTATCCTGCATTAATGAATGTATATATGTCATAACTAATTTATATTCCTGATCCTTATATTGTTGATTTTTTGTTGTATCTGTCAACAGAATGGTCTTCTAAAATTTCCCACTTTATGTTTCTGAAAATAATTTTATGCAAAGTTATTCAACACATCAATAATCCAGGAATTACAACATTTTGCTTTGGGTTCTATCTAATTTGATAATAATATTATAATATAATGTTATTTTAAATTTGTTGACATACCTCTCCTTATAGCTTTAAGTTTTTACTTACTGTTATTTTCTTAGGTCTTTATAATGCTCAGGAAATAATTCAGTTTTAGTTTTGACCCATTAAAAGTATCTGTTTACTTTTGCCATCTTGTTCTATTGAAGGCTTCCCTGAATTCTGATTCTTTTTGTGAAGGATTTATTTATTTTACTTTTCCCATATCTACTGTTTCACAAGGTATTTTTCTTGTTTGTGATTCTATTACTAGCCATTCAAATGCTCTCAGTTTAATTATCAGTTAATTAATTCTATTTATTTTTACATTACCTATCTTGGTTTTATAATATTAGGTACAAATGGATTCAAAACTATAATATATTTTGGTTGAAGTTTTCCTTTTATGATTAGATATCTCTCTCAAATCCTTAAAAATTATCTCTGCCTTAAAGACTTTTATCTCTCAACAGCTTCCTTTTGATTAATAATTCTTTGCATTACTTGTCATTTTTTATTTTTTAATATTTTTGTTTAATCCTAACTTAATTTAACCTCTTCTATATCAAGTAGTTGATATAGATATAACTTTAATACTATTATCACAGCTAGACCTAATAGTAATCTTTTAATATCATGAAATATCCAGTCATTATTCAGTGATAATTGTCTCATAGAGGTCATTACTTATTTCAAAAGTCAGAATCCAAAATAATCCACATATAATTGGTTGCTATGTCTTCTCTATATCTTTAAGTATAAAATTCTTATTTCCATATTTTTTCCATTGCAATTTATATTTGTGGAAACCAACATATAAATTGGTCATCAGCCTTATTTTTTAGATTTCTTATTAACTTTCATTTTTTCCATCCTTTGATAATACTTTAAGTAGGATGTATTAAAGGTTGTGATTCAGCAACCATTGTTAAACTGAAAGCCTCCTTTATAAAGCATTTTAGATATGGTGTGCTTTTTTAAAGTAACATATACTTGGGTTTTATTTCATTTTTTTTCAACTTAAAAAAATAACTTTAGACACACAGAAAGATTGCAAAAATAATACATAGTCCCTTCACTAAGCTTCCTCTAGCATTAATATATTATAAAACCATGGAACATGAAACAGTACAGCTATCAAAACCCAAAAGAAAAAAAAATCATTGGTGCAATGCTGTTAATGAAACATTAAACATTACTCTGTTAATGAAACACCAGTCTTTCCACTAATGTCACTTCCATGATTCTATGTAGGTTCAACATTGCATTTGTATTTCCTTTAGAGTCTTTCAGTTGTTTTTTAATTCAATTTTATAAATCAAGCATTTGACCTGGCATAATCTAGGTGTAACTCTTTTTCAGTAATTTTTCTGGTGTTTGGTGATCTCTTTCATTCATCATACATTTTTCTTCAAATTGGAAATCTTTTTCAATTCTATTTTTGAATAATTTTGTGATCCTGCCATATAAAATGTCTTGTTTTTCTAGTTTTCTAGAAGTTGGATTTCTGTTCTCCATTTATTGTGGATGTTCTTTTCTTTCATTGATTCTTTGTCCTTTATTTCCTTTATTCTACAAAAATCTCTCCATTTTGACTTGCATGTAATTCATTCATTTTTAACTGATATCTCCTTGATTCTCCATTAAGTCAAAATTAAGTTTAGAAGAAAGTTCTTGCATTTTTACTTGTAAATATTTTCCTTTATATTATGTGGCTCCATTTGTATTTCAGAGTAATCTTTTCTTGTAGAACATTGTTTGTCACTGTTGAGAAATAATAAAAATCTCCTGCATGCTAACTATACACTGAGGTGTTTATATCCATTAACTTTTTTTTTTTTTAAAGATTTTATTTATTAATTTGACAGAGAGAAATCACAAGTAGACGGAGAGGCAGCCAGAGAGAGAGAGAGAGGGAAGCAGGCTCTCCGCCGAGCAGAGAGCCCGATGCGGGACTCGATCCCAGGACTCTGAGATCATGACCTGAGCCGAAGGCAGCGGCTTAACCCACTGAGCCACCCAGGCGCCCCTATATCCATTAACTTTATAAAAATCACTACAAGTATAAAATGAAGGTATTGTAATTGTCCACATTTTTCACACTAGAAACCCGAGACACAGTGTGTAAGGTAACTTTCTCAGAGCAATTGGGCTTAGGAGGAAAAGATTAAGGGACGTATTAAGCCAGTCCAACAACAGAGACTGATTTCAGCATTGTAATAATATTGAATTTTCACATTAAATTGCAATCTGGCTCTCACAGTTTATCATTTAACTAACATGTCTTCAGAATCATGAGTCATATCCATTGTTCTGCAGTACCTTTTAGATATATGTAGAGTGTTTTAAAAATTAGTACTTAAATGAGGACTGATATTTTTCTCAGGTTTAACATTAGCATCATAGAGAATACATCCTCCACCACTGGCTCAATTCTTTTTCTGTTGGTTCAGAATGTATAGCACGCTTGAATTAAGGGACAAGTTGATGCACACACACCTAACATGCAACCATTCTGGTTGGTGGAGTTGAGGGACCTCCTTCACCCCTCTAGTTTGTTTCTCTGACACCTGATCCAATGAAAAATATGAAAAATTATAATCCTCTATGCACACTACTTTATATATTGTTTCTGAAGACTTACTGCAACACACCAAATGAGGAATAAAAAGAGAAAGGCACAAGTGAGGGAAGGAAAAGAGGAACAATGTTGTGGCTGACTCCAAAAATAGATTTCCTCATAATAGAATGAGGTTTTCTGATTCACGCCAATCCTAAACAAGATGAGATTTGATGCACCTTTTCTGTATTTTCAGTGGAAGATAATTTAATACCCAAATGTAAATTTCCTCAACATTCTAGACCTATGTTGACTGTCTTCTTTTTGTTGCTGTTGATTTTTGGGCTGGATTAGTTTTTATCAGTTTTCTGCCACCATTCTGACATTCAGAAATGCTATAGTAAACATTAGAAGGCAGTCACCAGTTAGAAATGAAATAGTATTGTATTTTTTCTTCTTACAAAAAGTCTAAGTTTAACAAAAAAAAGAAAATGTAGATGATAGTAACTTGATAAAAGTAACCACCGTTTACACATTAGCATGTATTTTGAGTACATTTACAAATTTTGTATGTATGAAATGAAAATGAATACATAGATTCATAAAAACAGGAAGATACACTTTCTTTTTTCAAGAAATTGTATCTTTGCACTGTTGGCATCATTTTCAGTGTCCTTCTTTAAATGGGAGCTTTCAAAACAGCTGCACAGAAGCAGACAAATTTTCAGTAATGAAAGGGTAGTGATTGAATTATTGTAGCTCTGAAGTTAGGTAGTAAAGGGAAAATTCATGTCAATTTTATATGTTTCAATTAAAGCATTTAAAATGCTGTATGTAGTGGAAAAAGTAAAAGCAAGAATGTACCAAAAACTTAAAACATGACATACATTTTATATTTTCAGAAAAACTACAATTATGGAGGATGTACCAAGAAATTACATAGAATAGGAATTTAATTCAATAAAGAACAATGACAGTGCATTAATCACCATGGCAACAAATCCAAGATGGAAAATGGGCTATACTGGCCCTTGAAGATACAGGCTTCAATCACACAGGAAGAGTTTTTCCAAAGTGTACATTCATTGCTACTTTCTACTCCCTCACATGCTATACCACGCAAAGTTCCCACTATATTGCTCACATATATTGCTACTTTCTACTCCCTCACATGCCATACCACGCATCTCCCACTATAATGGTAATGGTGGCCCTTCTCTACTCTACCCTAGGCCTCCTGCATCTTGCTTACCCTGATATAGCAATCACTGTCCTGGGCCTCTGCTAGTGATGGAAGAGTTCTTCTACCCTCAGGAGTACTGATACTTGGACAGACAAAGGGATTTTCTCTGCAAGATAAACTGAGGATGACTCACCTGACCTTCAGAAGTCACAAATCACAGAGGAGGCATATACTTGAAAATTTAATTATAGTGCATGGTACCCAGAGGTTCCACTTGAGATGTGCTATGGAACAATAGAGAAGGAACTTCTGATCTTGTCTTGGTGACAACAGAAGAGTTCATGAGAAGTTATTACTTCAATACAGTTTTCAATAAATGAGAATTTCCTAGATAAATCAGGGGAAGGGAAAAATCATCACAAGATCATAATTTACTATTATTTCTGTTTCCATACAGTGATATGAAATAACAGTGGAAAGAGCAAATGTCATCAGAAAATAATAGGTATTTTTTTGAGTGTTTATTACATGACAATCACTCTTTCAAGATCCTACTGTATTGGTGAGTCTGTGACTGCTTCTGCACCCATTCTACGTCTTCCCCCACTCTGTGTCCCTGCAGACTCCCTTGCTGTTGCACTTCAGCTTGAATCCTGACAATGAGGAGCACAAGTAGGATATAGAAAGAGGAGAGGGGAATGAAGCCAGGGTATTTTTTACTTCACTCCCTCTCCATAGGATGACTGTGGGATTGTGTGTCTCTCACTCAGAGTTCATACTCTGGTTCCTACAACCACTACCTCACTGTCCAGCACTTTCTAGCCCCAAGCGTCTTCATTTTTACTTCTGATTTCTCTTCACTGTTTACACTCTTGAAAACAATTCCTTCATTAAATTCTCATTCCCAATGAGTCCAGGTACCTGTTTCTTTATTTGCTTAAACCTTACCAGATTCTCCCTCCATAGTAACTTCCCATACTGCACATGGGCACATTCTTACATTACCTCACAAGAAGGACTAACCCTGTCCTCTTCTCTTTTTCCTGAAGTTAATTATAGGGACCATGGGTGGTATGCCAGTTTATATTGTCTGTCTTACAGAACTGATATAAGACGTGAGATTAACATGTAAGGAAGCAGGACCCTGATGGCTCTAAGAGGCCAAGGGCATTGCATAACCTAGAGAAATTTGAAGACCCCCTCGGAAATTTCCAGAACCCATCAGTTTCCTTCCCTAATCCCCACATAATTGCTAATCATATACAAACTGTTCTTTGGCTCAAAAGGAAAGAAAGGTAGATTTGAGGGTTAATCCCCTGCCTTTTGTTGGGCTGCCCTCCTGATTATACAAGTTTTTTCTGCTTCAAACCTGATGACTCAGAGATTGTCTCACTGCACATTGGGCGCACCAACCCAGATTTGAGGTTCAGTTACACCACTTTGAAGTGTTATATTATCTGCCACTAAACAGAAATACAAATATCATCACATTATTATAGTTATCACTATTAGATGTCAATCATAAGCCATAACTTTAAATAGGAACTTTGTAAATCCTCAAAACTTGTATTTGAAAGAAATTACGTTATCCAAATTTTAGGAAGGAAGAAACTGGCTCCATAAAGTTAAGTTATTCATGTGCATACTCCTGCAAGTATGTAGAGAGATTTAAGCCCCTCTTCCCTCCAGTTTTAAAATCAGTTCTGTTATTCCCTCCACTAGACAATGAAATTTCCCTCATGAAAAAAAAATTGTGAATGGCTTTTGGTAAAGTAAAATTCACTTATTTTTATGCCTCACTCATTTATTCACAAAGCATAAAGAAATATCATATAATTATATCTGCTTTTCTCAGCAAAAACTCCCACATTTTGTACCTAGCCAGACTGCTCCTCTCAAAATCTTTTCTCCTTAGGTTGTTGTCCAAAAATTCAAGAATCATTTTATTATATCTAATTTCAGATTGTTAAGATACTTTGTCTTGTTTTATAAAGAAGAAAATATACAAAAAGTGCATAAAATGAGTATATACACTGAACAAATGATAGCAAAGCAAAAAATTCACGTAACTACCACCCAGTGTTCAAAGATATTATTGGTGTGTCAAAAGTACTTTGTCTATGCCTTACAACTTTCTATCCACCACCCCAGGAGATAATCATAATTGTGAATTTATACCAATTACTCTCTTATTTTTTAAAGATATTTTTACTGCTAGTCTTTATATCCATAAGCAATACATTTATGTTTTGTTTGTTTTTGAACTTTACAAAATGAAATCCTATTTCTTATACTCTTTCGTAGCATATTTTGTTTTCTTGGCCAGCATTATAAACATAAGATGCTTTCATGTACTTGGATAAAAATACCAATTTATTTTTGTTGTTGTACAAAATTTCATTCACAAATACATCACAATTCATTGATTCCTGTTACTATTGATAGATATTTGAGTTGTTTCCAGCTTTTGCCTATTTCAAACCGAACCTCTATGAACATTTTGTGCATGCATTTTGATAAACATTTAGTGAACATTACTGTGGAGTATATATCCAACACTGGAATTATTGGGTAATAAAGTATATACATATAAACACTGCCAAGCAAATTTCCAAAGTAAAAGTATGAATTTATGTGGTATGCTAGTTCATCGTTATTAATATCAATAACAGTTTTTGTTTATTTTAGATACCCTAGTATGTGTGAAGTTGTATTCCATTGTGATTTCTTCCTGCCTACAAGTAAGTTTGGGCATCTTTTATTTATTTGTTTCTTGGCATTTAGGTTTCTCATTCATGAAAATATCTCTTTAAGTTTTTGACATTTTATTTGTTTATTTATTGTTTTGTTTTGTATCTTGTGGCCTGCCTTTTCCTCACTGAGTTGTAGGAGTTCTATCATTATTCTAGATACTTGTCCTTCCTCAGTTATTTAATGGCACGTGCCTTCTCCCCACTTACTAGCTTATCTTTTCATTGTATCTTTGGAATAATGGGTTTCAAATGTTCTAATGTTAAATTTATCATCTTTCATTCATGATTAAACATTTCAGTGTCTTTCTTTCTACATCTCAATGGCACAAAGACTTTCTTCTATATTTTTTATAGAAACCTTCAGATACAGGTCTTCCATTAACCTGGAATTGGTTTTCATGTAGAGTGAAGCAGGGAGTCCCATACCTGAAGAGAATCAAAACCATTATCATCCTGCCAGATATTACAATGTAAACACCAATTTCTCACCTCCCAATTCTTTTTATTATTTTTTCTGGGAATTTTAGTCAACTTTATTTCTTGACTTATGATCCCCACTAGACATTAGTTTTAGCATTTTTTTCTTTCTAGATTTTTACTTAAATTGCAGTAAACTTAAATAGTTAACATACAGTGCTATATTAATTTTAGCTATAGAATTTAGAGGTTTATCACTTCTATACAACACCTGGTGCTCATCACAAGTTGACTCCAGAATCCCCACCACTTAGTTAACCTATCCTCAACTTACCTCTCTCCAGTAATCATCAATTTGTTCTCTATAGTTGAGTCTATATCTTGGTTTTCCACTCTTCCCCTTCCCATGTTCATTTATTTTATTTCTTAAATTCCACATATCAGTGAAATCATATGGTATTTTTCTTTCTCTGACTTATTTTGCTTGCATAATACTCTCTAGTTCCATCTATCTCATTGTAAATGGCAGGATTTCATTCTTTTTATGGGTGAGCAATGTTCCATTTTATACATATACTACCTCTTCTTTATCCACTCATTGATCAAGGGACATTTGGGCTCTCTCCATAATTTGACTATTATTGATAATGCTGCTATAAACTTTGGGGTGCATGTATTCCTTTGAATTAGTATTTTTTGTATCCTTTGGGTAAATACCTAGTAACACCATCTACACATGTAATGCAATCCCTATCAAAACACCACTAGGATTTTTCACAGAACTATAACAAACAATCCTAAAATTTATGTGGAAACACAAAAGACCCCAAATATCCAAAGCAATCTTGAAAAAGAAAAGCAAAGCTAGAGACATACAATTCTGGACTTCAAGTTATATTACTAAGTTGTAGTGATCAAGACAATATGCTATTAGCACAAAAATAGATATATAGAGTAATGGAACTGAATAGAAAACCCAAAAGGAACCCACAACTAATGGTCAATTAATCTTTAGCAAAGCAGGAAAGAATATCCAATGGTGGAGGGGGAGACAGTATCTTCAACCACTGGTGTTAGGAAAACTGGACAGCAACATGCAAAAGAATGAAACTGGAGAGGCACCTGGGTGGCTCTTTGGGTTAAAGCCTCTGCCTTCAGCTCAGGTCATGATCTCAGGGTCCTGGGATGGAGCCCCACATGGGGATCCCTGCTCAGCAGAGAGCCTGCTTCCATCCCCCCACCCCCACCCCCGCCTGCCTCTCTGCCTGCTTGTGATTTCTGTCAAATAAATAAAATCTTAAAAAAAAAATGAAACTGGACCACTTTCTTACACTTTACACAAAAGTAAATTCAAAATGTATGAAAGATCTAAATGTGAGACAAGAAATCTTTAGAATCCTAGAGAACACAGGTAGTAACCACTTTGACATTAGCTGTTGCAACTTAGTAGATATGCCTCCCAAGTCAAGGGAATCAAAGACAAAAATAAACTACTGGGATTTAATCAGATAAAAGGCTTCTGCACAGTGAAAGAAACCATCAATAAAACTAAAAGGCAGCCTATGGAATTGGAGAAGATACTTGCAAATGATATATCTGATAATGGGTTAGTATCTAAAATGTATAAAGAACTTCTAAAACTCAACACACAAAAAACAAGTAATCCAGTTAAAAAATGGGCAGAAGAAATGAATAGACATTTTTCCTAAGTATTACTATTTTATATGTTTTATGTTCATTTTCATTTTCCCATACATTTGCCACTTTCTCTTCTTTTCTTTCCTTTTGGCTTTTCAGAACTTATGTCTGTGTTCATTTTCTTCTATTGTATTGCATTCTTTAGGATTTCCTTTTGTGAGGATCTGCTAATAACAAATTCCTTAAATCTGTTTATGGTAAATGTTTGTATCTGACTTCCATTCATGCAGTTTATTTTCTCTAAGTATTAGAGTCCAGGTTTCACTAACTTTGCTTCAGCATTTTGGAGGTAACCTTTTGTCTTCTAATTCTTATAGTTGCTATTGAGAAGTTATTCAGACAGTCCTTCTCAAGTTGGTCTTATTCCTCTTCCTGTTGTCAATATATTCTCTTTGTCTTTGTGATATTTTGCTTTACCAGGTCAAGAACAGGTAGCTTGGTACAGATTTTTTTTTTTATAAACATATATTTTTATCCCCAGGGGTACAGGTCTGTGAACCACCAGGTTTACACACTTCACAGCACTCACCAAAGCACATACCCTCCCCAATGTCCATAATCCCACCCCCTTCTCCCAAACCCCCTCCCCCCAGCAACCCTCAGTTTGTTTTGTGAGATTAAGAGTCACTTATGGTTTGTCTCCCTCTCAATCCCATCTTGTTTCATTTATTCTTCTCCTACCCACTTAAGCCCCCATGTTGCATCACCACTTCCTCATATCAGGGAGATCATATGATAGTTGTCTTTCTCTGCTTGACTTATTTCACTAAGCATGATACGCTCTAGTTCCATCCATGTTGTCGCAAATGGCAAGATTTCATTTCTTTTGATGGCTGCATAGTATTCCATTGTGTATATATACCACTTTTCTTGATCCATTCATCTGTTGATGGACATCTAGGTTCTTTCCAGAGTTTGGCTATTGTGGACATTGCTGCTATAAACATTCGGGTGCACGTGCCCCTCTGGATCACTACGTTTGTATCTTTAGGGTAAATACCCAATAGTGCAATTGCTGGGTCATAGGGCAGTTCTATTTTCAACATTTTGAGGAACCTCCATGCTGTTTTCCAGAGTGGCTGCACCAGATTGCATTCCCACCAACAGTGTAGGAGGGTTCCCCTTTCTCCGCATCCTCGCCAGCATCTGTCATTTCCTGACTTGTTGATTTTAGCCATTCTGACTGGTGTGAGGTGATATCTCATTGTGGTTTTGATTTGTATTTCCCTGATGGCAAGTGATATGGAGCACTTTTTCATGTGTCTGTTGGCCATCTGGATGTCTTCTTTGCAGAAATGTCTGTTCATGTCCTCTGCCCATTTCTTGATTGGATTATTTGTTCTTTGGGTGTTGAGTTTGCTAAGTTCTTTATAGATTCTGGACACTAGTCCTTTATCTGATATGTCGTTTGCAAATATCTTCTCCCATTCTGTCAGTTGTCTTTTGATTTTGTTAACTGTTTCCTTTGCTGTGCAAAAGCTTTTGATCTTGATGAAATCCCAATAGTTCATTTTTGCCCTTGCTTCCCTTGCCTTTGGTGATGTTCCTAGGAAGATATTGCTGTGGCTGAGGTCGAAGAGGTTGCTGCCTGTGTTCTCCTCAAGGATTTTGATGGATTCCTTTCACACATTGAGGTCCTTCATCCATTTTGAGTCTATTTTTGTGTGTGGTGTAAGGAAATGGTCCAATTTCATTTTTCTGCATGTGGCTGTCCAATTTTCCCAGCACCATTTATTGAAGAGGCTGTCTTTTTTCCATTGGACATTCTTTCCTGCTTTGTCGAAGATTAGTTGACCGTAGAGTTGAGGGTCTATTTCTGGGCTCAATATTCTGTTCCATTGATCTATGTGTCTGTTTTTGTGCCAGTACTATGCTGTTTTGATGATGACAGCTTTGTAATAGAGCTTGAAGTCCAGAATTGTGATGCCACCAACGTTGGCTTTCTTTTTCAATATCCCTTTGGTTATTCGAGGTCTTTTCTGGTTCCATATAAATTTTAGCATTATTTGTTCCATTTCTTTGAAAAAGAATTTTGATAGGAATTGCATTAAATGTGTAGATTGCTTTAGGTAGCATAGACATTTTCACAATATTTATTCTTCCAATCCAGGAGCATGGAACATTTTTCCATTTCTTTGTGTCTTCCTCAATTTCTTTCATGAGTACTTTATAGTTTTCTGAGTATAGATTCTGTGCCTCTTTGGTTAGGTTTATTCCTAGGTATCTTATGGTTTTGGGTGCAATTGTAAATGGGATTGACTCCTTAATTTCTCTTTCTTCTGTCTTTCTGTTGGTGTAGAGAAATGCAACTGATTTCTGTGCATTGATTTTATATCCTGACACTTTACTGAACTCCTGTATAAGTTCTAGCAGTTTTGGAGTGGAGTCTTTTGGGTTTTCCACAT
Source organism: Mustela erminea (assembly GCF_009829155.1). Taxonomy (NCBI): domain Eukaryota; kingdom Metazoa; phylum Chordata; class Mammalia; order Carnivora; family Mustelidae; genus Mustela; species Mustela erminea. Next base: position 64,805,883 of record NC_045614.1, on the reverse strand, counting down.
ATAGTATCATATCATCTGCGAAGAGTGATAATTTGACTTCTTCTTTGCCAATTAGGATGCCTTTATTTTCCTTTAGTTGTCTGATTGCTGAGGCTAGGACCTCTAGTACTATGTTGAATAGCAGTGGTGATAATGGACATCCCTGCCGTGTTCCTGACCTTAGCGGAAAAGCTTTCAGTTTTTCTCAATTGAGAATGATATTTGCGGTGGGTTTTTCATAGATGGCTTTGATGATATTGAGGTATGTGCCCTCTATCCCTACACTTTGAAGAGATTTGATCAGGAAGGGATGCTGTACTTTGTCAAATGCTTTTTCAGCATCTATTGAGAGTATCATATGGTTCTTGTTCTTTCTTTTATTGATGTGTTGTATCACATTGACTGATTTGCGGATGTTGAACCAACCTTGCAGCCCTGGAATAAATCCCACTTGGTCGTGGTGAATAATCCTTTTAATGTACTGTTGAATCCTATTGGCTAGTATTTTGTTGAGTATTTTCGCATCTGTGTTCATCAAGGATATTGGTCTATAGCTCTTTTTTTTGGTGGGATCCTTGTCTGGTTTTGGGATCAAGGTGATGCTGGCCTCACAAAATGAGTTTGGAAGTTTTCCTTCCATTTCTATTTTTTGGAACAGTTTCAGGAGAATAGGAATTAGTTCTTCTTTAAATGTTTGGTAGAATTCCCCTGGGAAGCCGTCTGGCCCTGGGCTTTTGTTTGTTTGGAGATTTTTAATGACTGTTTCAATCTCCTTACTGGTTATGGGTCTGTTCAGGCTTTCTATTTCTTCCTGGTTCAGTTGTGGTAGTTTATATGTTTCTAGGAATGCATCCATTTCTTCCAGATTGTCAAATTTGTTGGCGTAGATTTGCTCATAGTATGTTCTTATAATAGTTTGTATTTCTTTGGTGTTAGTTGTGATCTCTGCTCTTTCATTCCTGATTTTATTTATTTGGGTCCTTTCTCTTTTCTTTTTGATAAGTCGGGCCAGGGGTTTATCAATTTTATTAATTCTTTCAAAGAACCAGGTTCTAGTTTCGTTGATTTGCTCTATTGTCTTTTTGGCTTCTATTTCATTGATTTCTGCTCTGATCTTTATGATTTCTCTTCTCCTGCTGGGCTTAGGGTTTCTTTCTTGTTCTTTCTCCAGCTTCTTTAGGTGTAGGGTTAGGTTGTGTGCCTGAGACCTTTCTTGTTTCTTGAGAAAGGCTTGTACCACTATATATTTTCCTCTCAGGACTGCCTTTGTTGTGTCCCACAGATTTTGAACCGTTGTATTTTCATTATCATTTGTTTCCATGATTTTTTTCAATTCTTCTTTAATTTCCTGGTTGACCCATTCATTCTTTAGAAGGATGCTGTTTAGTCTCCATGTATTTGGGTTCTTTCCAAACTTCCTTTTGTGGTTGAGTTCTAGCTTTAGAGCATTGTGGTCTGAAAATATGCAGGGAATGATCCCAATCTTTTGATACCGGTTGAGTCCTGATTTAGGACCGAGGATGTGATCTATTCTGGAGAATGTTCCATGTGCACTAGAGAAGAATGTGTATTCTGTTGCTTTGGGATGAAATGTTCTGAATATATCTGTGATGTCCATCTGGTCCAGTGTGTCGTTTAAGGCCTTTATTTCCTTGCTGATCTTTTGCTTGGATGATCTGTCCATTTCAGTGAGGGGAGTGTTAAAGTACCCTACTATTATTGTATTATTGTTGATGTGTTTCTTTGATTTTGTTATTAATTGGTTTATATAGTTGGCTGCTCCCACGTTGGGGGCATAGATATTTTAAATTGTTAAATCTTCTTGTTGGACAGACCCTTTGAGTATGATATAGTGTCCTTCCTCATCTCTTATTATAGTCTTTGGCTTAAAATCTAATTGATCTGATATAAGGATTGCCACTCCTGCTTTCTTCTGATGTCCATTAGCATGGTAAATTCTTTTCCACCCCCTCACTTTAAATCTGGAGGTGTCTTCGGGCTTAAAATGAGTTTCTTGGAGGCAACATATAGATGGGTTTTGTTTTTTTATCCATTCTGATACCCTGTGTCTTTTGACAGGGGCATTTAGCCCATTAACATTCAGGGTAACTATTGAGAGATATGAATTTAGTGCCATTGTATTGCCTGTAAGTTGACTGTTACTGTATATGGTCTCTGTTCCTTTCTGATCTACCACTTGTAGGCTCTCTCTTTGCTTAGAGGACCCCTTTCAATATTTCCTGTAGAGCTGTTTTGGTGTTTGCAAATTCTTTCAGTTTTTGTTTGTCCTGGAAGCTTTTAATCTCTCCTATTTTCAATGACAGCCTAGCTGGATATAGTATTCTTGGCTGCATGTTTTTCTTGTTTAGTGCTCTGAAAATATCATGCCAGCTCTTTCTGGCCTGCCAGGTCTCTGTGGATAAGTCAGCTGCCAATCTAATATTTTTACCATTGTATGTTACAGACTTCTTTTCCCGGGCTGCTTTCAGGATTTTCTCTTTGTCACTGAGACTTGTAAATTTTACTATTAGGTGATGAGGTGTGGGCCTATTTTTATTGATTTTGAGGGGCATTCTCTGAACCTCCTGAATTTTGAGGCTCGTTCCCTTTGCCATATTGGGGAAATTCTCCCCAATAATTCTCTCCAGTATACCTTCTGCTCCCCTCTCTCTTTCTTCTTCTTCTGGAATCCCAATTATTCTAATGTTGTTTCGTCTTATGGTGTCACTTATCTCTCGAATTCTCCCCTCGTGGTCCAGTAGCTGTTTGTCCCTCTTTTGCTCAGCTTCTTTATTCTCTGTCATTTGGTCTTCTATATCACTAATTCTTTCTTCTGCCTCATTTATCCTAGCAGTGAGAGCCTCCATTTTTGATTGCACTTCATTAATAGCTTTTTTTATTTCAACTTGGTTAGATTTTAGTTCTTTTATTTCTCCAGAAAGGGCTTTTATATCTCTCCAGAGGGTTTCTCTAATATCTTCCATGCCTTTTTCGAGCCTGGCTAGAACCTTGAGAATTGTCATTCTGAACTCTAGATCTGACATATTACCAATGTCTGTATTGATTAGGTCCCTAGCCTTTGGTACTGCCTCTTGTTCTTTTTTTTGTGTTGAATTTTTCCGTCTTGTCATTTTGTTCAGATAAGAGTTTATGAAGGAGCAAGTAAAATACTAAAAGGGTGGCAACAACCCCAGGAAAATATGCTTTAACCAAATTAGAAGAGATCCCAAATCGTGAGGGGGGAGAAAGGGGATAGAAAGAGGTTCAAAAAGGAAGAACGAAAAAAAAAAGAAAAAAGAAAAAAAAAGAATTAAAAAAAAAGGAAATAAGAAAAATATAAAAAAGAAAAAATATATAAATTGGATAAAGTAGTTAAAACACGTGAAAAAAGAAAAAGGTAAAAGTTAAAAAAAAAATTTACCAGAAGGCGAGAAAAAAACAAAAAATGAAAAAGAAAAAAATTAAATTAACTGCAAGATTAAAAAAAATCACAGGGAAAAAGCCATGAGTTCCGTGCTTGGCTTCCTCCTCCTCCTCTGGAATTCTGCTGCTCTCCTTGGTATTGAAACCGCACTCCTTGGTAGGTGAACTTGGTCTCGGCTGGATTTCTTGTTGATCTTCTGGGGGAGGGGCCTGGTGTAGTGATTCTCAAGTGTCTTTGCCCCAGGCGGAATTGCACCGCCCTTCGCAGGGGCCGGAGTCAGTAATCTGCTCGGGTTTGCTTTCAGGAGCTTTTGTTCCCTGAGCGCTTTCCGTAGAGTTCCGGAGGACGGGAATACAAATGGTGGCCTCCTGGTCTCTGGCCCGGAGGAGCCGAGAGCCCAGGGCCCCACTCCTCAGTGCGCCCTCAGAGAACAGCGCCCAGTCACTCCCTGACCTCCAGCCGAGCTCCGAGCTCACCGAGCCTGCGACCGTTTCAAGGTAACACCGAGCTGTGAGCTTACTGTCGGCTCTGTCTCTGTAGCCGGCTTTCCCGTTCCAATACCAGTAAGCTCTGCGACACTCAGACACCCCGATCCTTCTGTGACCCTGCGGGACCTGAGGCCACGCTGACCCCACGTGGGCTTCGCCCCGGTTTAGCCTCTGGAGCGATGTCCCTCAGCGGAACAGACTTTTAAAAGTCCTGATTTTGTGCGCCGTTGCTCCGCCGCTTGCCGGGAGCTGGCCCCTCCCCCCTATCTTCCCGTCGCTTTGGATTCACTTCCCCGCCGGTCCTACCTTTCAGAAAGTGTTTGTTTTTCTGTTTCCAGAATTGCTGTTCTTCTTCTCTTCGATCTGCCGATGGATTTTCAGGTGTTTGCAATCTTTAGATAAGCTATCTAGCTGATATCCGGCTAGCTGAAGTAGTCTCAGCCTGCTACTTCTCTGCCATCTTGACTCCTCCTCCTCCGGTACAGATTTATTTTTTATTGCATTTGGGTTTTGTTGTCTTTCAACACATTTGGAAAATTCTCAGCTGGTCTTTCTGCAAATGTTGCCTTTTCTCTTTCTCATCTACATTTGGAGATCCAGTGAAATGTCTATTAGATGCAGTCTAGGAATTCTTATATCTTACCCTCTTGTCTGTGTTTTTACCTTTTGCTTTTTCTATGATAAAGTGTGTATGATTTCTTATTATCTCCCTTCTGGTTTACTGAATCTTCCCACTAGGACCAATCTGTTGCTATTTACATCATTATTTAAAACCTGCATATTTCTTTTTTTTATCATTTCTAGTTTTATTTATTTGAACAAGCTCTGTCATTTAGTTAATAGTATTGTATAAAATTTAATTTTCTAATTTTGATCACTGTACTTTAGGCATACAAGATGATAACACAAGGAAAATGAAGGCTTCATGGGAACTCTCTGTATTTTTTCCTGTGGATTTTCTGTGAGTCTAAAATTAGTTCCAAATATTAGTCCCAAAGGTTTTTTTTGTTGTTGTTTTTTTAAGCTATATATCAAATCAGATAGTAATTTGGCAAATGTGATTAATAGTCTTTTAAAAATGATAAAAATGTACTGACCCAAAGAAGACAGTGGGTCCTCATTAGAAGTGTGAAATTCTTATTAATAATTCAATTCCATATGCAGAAACCATGCCCGTAATAGGAGGTGGGGATGCACACCAGTTCTAGCTTTCAAAAAAATTTTATAAAGAGAAAGCAAATAACTAAGACCAGAAATTCCTTTTTTTAAAGGCTTTTCCTAGGAAATAGATAACCTGGAAGTTGTAGGACCTACGCTGTCTTTTTTTCTTCCATTGTTTTCTTCTACTTCTCTCTTTGTCCTTCTTGTTATTAAACTGTTAAGTATTATTAAATTGATATTACATTAAGTAACATTTTTTTTCTAGTGGAAGGTATGCTCAAAGGCTTTCAGTATAAAAAATATTCTCTTGCAAATATGCCAAAGGAAGCATGATTAAATTTCCCCCTGAACCACTACAAAGCTGGGAAGTTGGCCCCTTTCTTTTGTAATATACTGCTGTCCATCCTTCTCTCATTTCATTTTCTGTGCTGTTATTTCTTTGAATTGGTAGCTCTGCCTGAATTTGGAACAAAGTAGAGAATAGAATAGTTCTTGACCGGTCTCAAAGACCAATACCAATTTAATTGAAGCATTTTTGACCTGTCTTTCGGATAATTCAGCCTATGAATCTTAAATTCAGTTACCAACCATTCTCCGTCCTTCATCTCCCTACTCTGTTTGGAGGCTTTTAATTAGTGTTAGCCCTTACCTTCCTTGGGCAAGGCTCAGGTTGCTTTCAGGTACACATTTGCATGTGCATTGGAAGAATGTGAGAAGCTAAGCAGAATCCTAGAGTAGGAGATTATCATCTGATTTAGGAACATGAGTACAGAGTCTGTGCACAGGCATGTACACACCACACTACACACACACACACACACACACACACACACACACATATGGGACCAGAGAGCACAGTGGCTTCAGCATGGCCAAATTCCTTTACAGAAGCCCCATTCCAGGCTTCAAATGACAGTTATGTCTCTACTACACATTTGGAAATCTGGGTCTCTATTTATCTCATAGGAATGCCCCACCTGCTCTGCATACACTAAGGAGCCTGGCAAAGTTGGCCTTTCCAACCTTTTTGCCAGCTCTGTAAGCCCTCTGAGAGAGAACCATCTCATTTCTCTTAATCAGGAGTAATGACTTTCAAAAGAGCCTGATGGCACCAACTGATGAACTAAGTCAAGAGGGAGAAACTAATCATGAAGGATGTGCCTTGTGCCTGTGTGTGTTATTTATAGAAACCTAAACAGACAAGGAGAATACATTAACATTATTAAGCTAAATCTACCCTGTTATTCTGTTCTTGTTCGTGGCAAATTCTCTCTTAACTGTTTTCTATAGTATTTGATAAAAACCTATGCTGTATTTATCTTAGTTAAAATTGTGCTCTGAAAAAGAGTGTTTTCTCACCTTTTTTAAAAAAGATGTTGATCATCTCTAAAAAGATGTTGATCTAGATTTCCACAGCAAGTCATAAGAGGAGGTAAAAAGCTTAATGCAAACAATTGAACCTGGGGGACAGAGTCAGAAAAAGAGAAAGGTGCTGCCTTTTCCTAAGTAAAAGAATTTTGTTACTTTCAAAACAGTTCACCTTGCAAAAGACTGTTATAATAATACAATCAATTTAAAACAATCATAGGTAAAAAAACATGCAGAATAAGAAATAAAAACTAAAAACATAAAGTCAGTTACTAAAAAACACATGGAGAGTAAGTCTAAAACCTTTATCAGTGGAACATAGGCCTAACTCCTATTCCAAACCCTGGGTTCTATTCTCATGTTGAGTAACAGAAAATTACTTTGTCTCTCAGTCCTCATTTCTCAAATCATAAGATCTATGGCACAAAAAGTTCCCAGTATAACCAAATATCCAGCCTATGTTTAAATTTCCATAATTGTATAATTAATTAATTAGATGTTTGTTTGCCTGAATTAGGACATGCATTGTAATTGGTTGATATGTTTCCAATATCTTTTTTAATCTACAGTTTCCTCCATATTTTTATTCTTGTTTCTTTCAATGTATATTGAAGAAAATAGCTTGATGTCCTACAGAATGTACTATAGTCAGGATTTCACTGATTGTATCACTGTGGTATCATGTGACACCTTACCTGTAAATTGAGGCTCAAGTTAGAATTTTCACTAGAATTAGATTTGGGCTTTTAAAAAAACTGCTTTATTGATGGTATAATGTATTTTCTTAGGAGTTTTAACAGCCTTTTTGCTAGGATCCCTTATGAATTATAGATTGCTAGTGTGGCTACTCTAATTCTATCATTCTCTCTTCATTTATTAGCTGGATCACTTCTGATGGATATGCTACCCCAAAATATGGTACTTTGGTGTATTAAATATGGCACCTTGGCATATTTGAGTTTAAGAAAAATGGCAGAATTAGAAAGGTCACTCTTCCATTCACCCACCATTCTTCCCTGAAATAGGTCAGAAAATCCTCATGTGAGATGTGCCTTCTCTATACCCAGAGGAAAGGAGAATCCTTTTATCTCTGAAGAAAAAAAGGATTCCCAGAAAAATCCTGATAAACAGACCTTGCTGAAGTTTTCCCCAGTTTCTTACCTTTATCTCACATAACCTATCATATTTCTACAAGAACTGTCCATTCTCATCCAACCTAGTGTTAATATACTTAGAGCTACCTGATTCTTTTGGTCTTCATTTCCTTATGAAGGCTCCTCTGTCACATAAAACTTATACTAAATAAATGTATATACTTTTTTCCTGTTAATCTGTCTTTGTCAGTCTGAAAACAGACACAGCCAGAGATCCCAAAAGGGTCAAGGAAAATTTTTCCTCCTTTATACCTCCAAAGGGAGAACATTCCCTCATTAACTATTTGGTAACCTAGAGGTATAGTTCATAAAGAAGAGGCAGAATGAAGGTTGATTTTTTTTTCCCTCTATGAATTTTTCATGTAATGTTTCCTAGCAACTTCTAAAATTGGCCAATGTTTATTTTATGTTAGAAATATCATTATGAACTTACGAGTTTAAAAATATTTGGTTTGTGTTTCAATCCACTGCAGTCATATTCCTTATTGCCCATCTTTGTCAAGGGGAAGCCTCTTCATTGTGACTCTGAGACCTTTAGAGAGTCTTTGAGAGCTTTCTTGCTACCTACTATGAAAATATATTCTGAACCTACTTGCATATTTCATGCCAAAGAATTGGGGTCCTCTGGAGTTTGATCACTGTTGTAGTGGCTAGAGCTAAGGAATATGTATATATGAATATCTGTGTATGTATACATATGAAATATTAAAGAGATTCATAATGATATAGCCAATTATGAATCAGGGCTAAAGAGATTTTCTTAACCACATAGATGCATCTCCTATTTTGTGTTTATTGTTTCAATATGCAGATTTGGGGAGTGTGTGTGTGTGTGTGTGTGTGTGTGTGTGTGTCTACATATGTATCTATATGCATTAAAGTTATTCATAGTGATACTTTAAATTCAAATTCAGAACCACAGAATTTTTATTTAACCTCATAGATACTCAATTTTCTTTTCCATGGTAGCAATCCTTATTTATAACAAAACAACCTCATTATTTTTTTTCAATACATGCATTATAGTCTCAGAATAATAACCCCATTCTGAATCTAGTAATTGATTAGCAAAAACAATTTATTTGCAGTTTTATTTCCCTTTGGTTTAAAGGGGTCCATAATATGCCACTGTGCCACAAACATTAATTTTGAGCTGAAGGCATTGTTAAGTTTTTTTCCTGAACTCTCCTGTCTGCCTAAAAGTGGAGTTTCCCAGAAGAACTCAATTGTTTTAAATTATTCCTTGCAGGGCCGGCTTAGTGGTCACATATTCTTTCGGTCTCTACTGGTCTTGGAAGCTCCTTATCTCTCCATCAGATCTAAAAGACAGCCTTACTGGATAAAGTTTTTTTGGCTGCGTATTCCTCTCATTTAGTACCCTTAATATGTCTTGTCAGCCCTTTCTGGCTTGCCAGGTCTCTTTGGACAGGTCTGAAATTATTCTGATGTTCTTCCCTCTGTCTGTAAAGAATCTCTTTTTCCTAACTGCCTTTAACATGGTTTCCCCAGTTCTGAGATTTACAGGTTTTACTATTACATGCTGGGATATTGTTCTGTTCTCCTTGATCTTGGGAAGGGTCTTCTCTCTGCCTGTAGGATACAAATGCTTGTCTTATTCCCCACATTGGGGAAGTTACCAACTGTGATTTGCTCAAATATATCCTCTAGTCCTTATTCTCTCCACCCTCTCAGGGATCCCAATAATTCTGACATTGGAACATTTCATGGTGTCATTTATTTCTCTAATTCTGTTTTCATGGATTTTAAGGTGCTTGTTCTAGGCCTTCTCCTGTTCTTTCCTTTTTATCAGTTTGTCTTCTAGATCACTAATTCTTTCTTCTGCCTCATATACCTTACCTGTTAGTATCTAATTTACACTGCATCTCATTTATAGCATTTTTAAATTTGCCCTGATCAGCTCTCATTTCTACCCTTAGAGATTCTATGTTGCCATTAATGGTTTTCTCCAGCCTAGGTATTGTCCTCATAACTCTTACCCTGAAGTATATTTCTGACATCTTGTTTAGATCCATATCCATTAGGTCTCCAGGAGAGGCCATTGTCTTTGGGTATTTTCCTTGTTGGGAATTCCTCCTCCTAGTCATTCTATTGAGTAGTGGTTGAGGGGATAGACAGTCAAAAACATCAACCACAATCCAGGCAAAGTGCACCCTGGAAAGGTTTGGAGCAATTGGAAGTCACCACCAAAAACAAACAAACAAACAAATAAAAAAACAAAAACAGCCAAAATGAAACCCAAGAATAACATTTACAATGTACAAAAACAAAAACAAACAGCAACAACAACAAAAATTCTACCAAAAAAAAAAAAAAAAGCGGGGGGCGTGGTGGATTGATGGTGGTTAAGGGATGGTTGCTATAATCCCTCAAATGCAAGCAAGGTAGGGTGTTTCAGTTCTTCTTAGGTGTATTTTGTTCTCTTTGTTAGAGAACACTACTTCTTAGAGATACAGGGACATTATAACTTGTATACATACAAAGGTAGTATTGAATACGGAAAAAGGGACTACACTGAAGCTTTTATCTATCAATTTATCTACCTATCATCTATATATATAAAGAAAAAGAAAAAAAGTGCATATGTGAAAAAGTTCAAGTTAAAAAGTTACTATGGAATATGTTATATTAAACATCTAGTTTAAATGATAAATAGGTTCAAAAAAAAAGAAGAAACATGAGAAAGAATTTTTTTTAATTTTTTATTTTTTATAAACATATATTTTTATCCCCAGGGGTACAGGTCTGTGAATCACCAGGTTTACACACCTCACAGCACTCACCAAAGCACATACCCTCCCCAATGTCCATAATCCCACCCCCTTCTCCCAACCCCCCTCCCCCCAGCAACCCTCAGTTTGTTTTGTGAGATTAAGAGTCATTTATGGTTTGTCTCCCTCCCAATTCCATCTTGTTTCATTGATTCTTCTCCTACCCACTTAAGCCCCCATGTTGTGTCACCACTTCCTCATATCAGGGAGATCATATGATAGTTGTCTTTCTCTGCTTGACTTATTTCGCTAAGCATGATACGCTCTAGTTCCATCCAAATTGACGCAAATGGCAAGATTTCATTTCTTTTGATGGCTGCATAGTATTCCATTGTGTATATATACCACTTTTCTTGATCCATTCATCTGTTGATGGACATCTAGGTTCTTTCCATAGTTTGGCTATTGTGGACATTGCTGCTATAAACATTCAGGTGCACGTGCCCCTTTGGATCATTACGTTTGTATCTTTAGGGTAAATACCCAATAGTGCAATTGCTGGGTCATAGGGCAGTTCTATTTTCAACACTTTGAGGAACCTCCATGCTGTTTTCCAGAGTGGCTTCACCAGCTTGCATTCCCACCAACAGTGTAGGAGGGTCCCCTTTCTCCACATCCTCGCCAGCATCTGTCATTTCCTGACTTGTTGATTTTAGCCATTCTGACTGGTGTGAGGTGATATCTCATTGTGGTTTTGATTTGTATTTCCCTGATGCCGAGTGATATAGAGCACTTTTTCATGTGTCTGTTGGCCATCTGGATGTCTTCTTTGCAGAAATGTCTGTTCATGTCCTCTGCCCATTTCTTGATTGGATTATTTGTTCTTTGGGTGTTGAGTTTGCTAAGTTCTTTATAGATTTTGGACACTAGTCCTTTATCTGATATGTTGTTTGCAAATATCTTCTCCCATTCAGTCAGTTGTCTTTTGGTTTTGTTCACTGTTTCCTTTGCTGTGCAAAAGCTTTTGATCTTGATGAAATCCCAATAGTTCATTTTTGCCCTGGCTTCCCTTGCCTTTGGCGATGTTCCTAGGAAGATATTGCTGTGGCTGAGGTCGAAGAGGTTGCTGCCTGTGTTCTCCTCAAGGATTTTGATGGATTCCTTTCGCACATTGAGGTCCTTCATCCATTTTGAGTCTATTTTTGTGTGTGGTGTAAGGAAATGGTCCAATTTCATTTTTCTGCATGTGGCTGTCCAATTTTCCCAGCACCATTTATGGAAGAGGCTGTCTTTTTTCCACTGGACATTCTTTCCTGCTTTGTCGAAGATTAGTTGACCATAGAGTTGAGGGTCTATTTCTGGGCTCTCTATTCTGTTCCATTGATCTCTGTGTATTTTTGTGCAGTACCATGCTGTCTTGATGACAGCTTTGTAATAGAGTTTGAAGTCCGGAATTGTGATGCCACCAACTTTGGCTTTCTTTTTCAATATCCCTTTGGCTATTCGAGGTCTTTTCTGGTTCCATATGAATTTTAGAATTATTTGTTCCATTTCTTTGAAAAAGATGGATGGTACTTTGATAGGAATTGCATTAAATGTGTAGATTGCTTTAGGTAGCATAGACATTTTCACAATATTTATTCTTCCAATCCAGGAGCATGGGACATTTTTCCATTTCTTTGCGTCCTCCTCAATTTCTTTCATGAGTACTTTATAGTTTTCTGAGTATAGATTCTGTGCCTCTTGGGTTAGGTTTATTCCTAGGTATCTTATGGTTTTGGGTGCAATTGTAAATGGGATTGACTCCTTAATTTCTCTTCTGTCTTTCTGTTGGTGTAGAGAAATGCAACTGATTTCTGTGCGTTGATTTTATATCCTGACAATTTACTGAATTCCTGTACAAGTTCTAGCAGTTTTGGAGTGGAGTCTTTTGGGTTTTCCACATATAGTATCATATCATCTGCGAAGAGTGATAATTTGACTTCTTCTTTGCCGATTTGGATGCCTTTGATTTCCTTTTGTTGTCTGATTGCTGAGGCTAGGACTTCTAGTATTTTGTTGAATAGCAGTGGTGATAATGGACATCCCTGCCATGTTCCTGACCTTAGCAGAAAAGCTTTCAGTTTTTCTCCATTGAGAATGATATTTGTGGTGGGTTTTTCATAGATGGCTTTGGTGATATTGAGGTATGTGCCCTCTATCCCTACACTTTGAGGAGTTTTGATCAGGAAGGGATGCTGTACTTTGTCAAATGCTTTTCAGCATCTATTGAGAGTATCATATGGTTCTTGTTCTTTCTTTTATTGATGTGTAGTATCACATGGACTGATTTGCGGATGTTGAACCAACCTTGCAGCCCTGGAATAAATCCCACTTCGTCGTGGTGAATGATCCTTTTAATGTACTGTTGAATCCTATTGGCTAGTATTTTGGTGAGAATTTTCGCATCTGTGTTCATTAAGGATATTGGTCTATAGCTCTCTTTTTTGATGGGATCCTTGTCTGGTTTTGGGATCAAGGTGATGCTGGCCTCATAAAATGAGTTTGGAAGTTTTCCTTCCATTTCTATTTTTTGGAACAGTTTCAGGGGAGTAGGAATTAGTTATTCTTTAAATGTTTGGTACAATTCCCCCGGGAAGCCGTCTGGCCCTGGGCTTTTGTTTGTTTGGAGATTTTTAATGACTGTTTCAATCTCCTTACTGGTTATGGGTCTGTTCAGGCTTTCTATTTCTTCCTGGTTCAGTTGTGGTAGTTTATATGTTTCTAGGAATGCATCCATTTCTTCCAGATTGTCAAATTTGTTGGCGTAGAGTTGCTCATAGTATGTTCTTATAGTAGTTTGTATTTCTTTGGTGTTAGTTGTGATCTCTGCTCTTTCATTCCTGATTTTATTTATTTGGGTCCTTTCTCTTTTCTTTTTGATAAGTCGGGCCAGGGGTTTATCAATTTTATTAATTCTTTCAAAGAACCAGGTTCTAGTTTCGTTGATTTGTTCTATTGTTTTTTTGGTTTCTATTTCATTGATTTTTGCTCTGATCTTTATGATTTCCTTCTCCTGGTGACCTTAGGGTTTCTTTCTTGTTCTTTCTCCAGCTCCTTTAGGTGTAGGTTTAGGTTGTGTACCTGAGACCTTTCTTGTTTCTTGAGAAAGGCTTGTACCACTATATATTTTCCTCTCAGGACTGCCTTTGTTGTGTCCCACAGATTTTGAACTGTTGTGTTTTCATTATCATTTGTTTCCATGATTTTTTTCAATTCTTCTTTAATTTCCCGGTTGACCCATTCATTCTTTAGAAGGATGCTGTTTAGTCTCCATGTATTTGGGTTCTTTCCAAACTTCCTTTTGTGGTTGAGTTCTAGCTTTAGAGCATTGTGGTCTGAAAATATGCAGGGAATGATCCCAATCTTTTGATACCGGTTGAGTCCTGATTTAGGACCGAGGATGTGATCTATTCTGGAGAATGTTCCATGTGCACTAGAGAAGAATGTGTATTCTGTTGCTTTGGGATGAAATGTTCTGAATATATCTGTGATGTCCATCTGGTCCAGTGTGTCATTTAAGGCCTTTATTTCCTTGCTGATCTTTTGCTTGGATGATCTGTCCATTTCAGTGAGGGGAGTGTTAAAGTACCCTACTATTATTGTATTATTGTCGATGTGTTTCTTTGATTTTGTTATTAATGGGTTTATATAGTTGGCTGCTCCCACGTTGGGGGCATAGATATTTAAAACTGTTAGATCTTCTTGTTGGACAGACCCTTTGAGTTTGATATAGTGTCCTTCCTCATTTCTTATTATAGTCTTTGTCTTAAAATCTAATTGATCTGATATAAGGATTGCCACTCCTGCTTTCTTCTGATGTCCATTAGCATGGTAAATTCTTTTCCACCCCCTCACTTTAAATCTGGAGGTGTCTTCAGGCTTAAAATGATTTTCTTGGAGGCAACATATAGATGGATTTTGTTTTTTTAACCATTCTGATACCCTGTGTCTTTTGACAGGGGAATTTAGCCCATTAACATTCAGGGTAACTATTGAGAGATATGAATTTAGTGCCATTGTATTGCCTGTAAGGTGACTGTTGTATATGGTCTCTGTTCCTTTCTGATCTACCACTTGTAGGCTCTCTCTTTGCTTAGAGGACCCCTTTCAATATTTCCTGTAGAGCTGTTTTGGTGTTTGCAAATTCTTTCAGGTTTTGTTTGTCCTGGAAGCTTTTAATCTCTCCTTCTATTTTCAATGACAGCCTAGCTGGATATAGTATTCTTGGCTGCATGTTTTTCTTGTTTCATGCCAGCTCTTTCTGGCCTGCCAGGTCTCTGTGGATAAGTCAGCTGCCAATCTAATATTTTTACCATTGTATGTTACAGACTTCTTTTCCCGGGCTGCTTTCAGGATTTTCTCTTTGTCACTGAGACTTGTAAATTTTACTATTAGGTGACGAGGTGTGGGCCTATTTTTATTGATTTTGAGGGGCATTCTCTGAACCTCCTGAATTTTGATGCTCGTTCCCTTTGCCATATTGGGGAAATTCTCCCCAATAATTCTCTCCAGTATACCTTCTGCTCCCCTCTCTCTTTCTTCTTCTTCTGGAATCCCAATTATTCTAATGTTGTTTCGTCTTATGGTGTCACTTATCTCTCGAATTTTCCCCTCGTGGTCCTGTAGCTGTTTGTCCCTCTTTTGCTCAGCTTCTTTATTCTCTGTCATTTGGTCTTCAATATCACTAATTCTTTCTTCTGCCTCATTTATCCTAGCAGTGAGAGCCTCCATTTTTTGATTGCACCTCATTAATAGCTTTTTTGATTTCAACTTGGTTAGATTTTAGTTCTTTTATTTCTCCAGAAACGGCTTTTATATCTCTCCAGAGGGTTTCTCTAATATCTTCCATGCCTTTTTCGAGCCTGGCTAGAACCTTGAGAATTGCTATTCTGAACTCTAGATCTGACATATTACCAATGTCATTATTGATTAGGTCCCTAGCCTTCAGTACTGCCTCTTGTTCTTTTTTTGTGGTGAATTTTTCCGTCGTCATTTTGTTCAGATAAGAGTATATGAAGGAGCAAGTTAAATACTAAAAGGATGGCAACAACCCCAGGAAAATATGCTTTAACCGAATCAGAAGAGATCCGAAATCATGAGGGGGGAGAAAGGGGATAAAAAGAGGTTTGAAAAGGAAGAAAGAAAAAAAAAAGAAAAGAATTAAAAAAAAAAAAGAAAATGAATAAAGGAAAATATAAAAAAGAAAAAATATATATATTAGATAAACTAGATAAAAAACGTTAAAAAAGAAAAGGGTAAAAGTTTAAAAAAATTTTACCAGAAGGCGAGAAAAAAAACAAAAAATGAAAAAGAAAAAAATTAAATTAATTACAAGACTAAAAAAAATCACAGGGAAAAAGCCATGAGTTCCGTGCTTGGCTTTCTCCTCTTCTGGAATTCTGCTGCTCTCCTTGGTATTGAAACTGCACTCCTTGGTAGGTGAACTTGGTCTCGGCTGGATTTCTTGTTGATCTTCTGGGGGAGGGGCCTGGTGTAGTGATTCTCAAGTGTCTTTGCCCCAGGCGGAATTGCACCGCCCTTACCAGGGGCCAGGCTGAGTAATCCGCTCAGGTTTGCTTTCAGGAGCTTTTTTTCCCTGAGTGCTTTCCGTAGAGTTCCGGAGGACAGGAATACAAATGGCGGCCTCCTAGTCTCCGGCCCGGAGGTGCCAAGAGCCCGGGGCCCCACTCCTCAGTGCGCCCATAGAGAACTGCCCCGAGGGACTCCCGTCTGCCTGACCTCTGGCCACGCTCTGAGCTCACTGAGCCTGTGGCTGATTCAAGGTAACCCCAAGCTGTGATCTTACTGTCAGCTCTGTCTCTGTAGCCAGCTTTCCCGTTCCAATACCCGCAAGGTCTGCGACACTCAGACATCCCCGATCCTTCTGTGACCCTTTGGGACCTGAGGCCATGCTGACCCCGTGTGGTCTTCGCCCCTGTTTAGCCTCTGGAGCGATGTCCCTCAGTGGAACAGACTTTTAAAAGTCCTGATTTTGTGCTCCGTTGCTCCGCCCCTTGCCGGGAGCCGGCCCCTCCCCCGGGGTCTATCTTCCCGTCGCTTTGGATTCACTTCTCCACCATTCCTACCTTTCAGAAAGTGGTTGTTTTTCTGTTTCCAGAATTGCTGTTCTTCTCTTCGATCTGCCGATGGATTTGCAGGTGTTTGCAATCTTTAGATAAGCTATCTAGCTGATCTCTTGCTAGCTGAAGTAGTCTCAGCCTGCTACTTCTCCGCCATCTTGACTCCTCCCTCCCCATGAGAAAGAATTTTAAAAAGAGAGAGAGAAAAGTTGTATCTAAGAAATACACAGGCTTTGAGGCAACACCAGGAACTTAATATACTATATTCCCCTGGTGTGGGGGTTTTACAGTTTTATGGGGACCCTTTGGTTGTTGCCCTCTTGTTCTTCCAGCTTGTTTACTGGGGGAGGGACCTGCTACATTGTTTTTCAGGCAACTGTGCTTTGGCAGAATTGCCCTGCCCCCTAAGAAGTGGCTGGGATCTGTGGAAACAGGTTTTTTGGACTTTTGTTCTCTGGTGGCTTTTCATGCCTTTTTGGAGGGTCAGAATATAGGAAAATGTCCATATCCAGACCTCCACCCCCGAGGAGAGAAGCCATAGTCTGCTCCTCTCTGAATTCTCCTGAACACAGTTTCTCTCTCTGTGAGCGGGGCTGAAAACTGCAGCCTCCCATAGGCAGTGCATGGCCCCAGTGATATTCTCTCAGAAGTCGAACCAGGCTTCTGCTTGTCTCTGCTCCCTTTGCCTCCAAAACTGCAAGTGATCCCAGTCTGGGTGGGCCTGGACCCTGGTGCTACTGGTGGATGGAAGTGGCTGGCCCCCAGGTCTTCAGGCACAGGTCTAAGCTGGGTCCTCTCTGGAGTGGGTGTGGGCATGAACAGTGGTGGTGGTGGCAGTGGCCTAAATAGATATTATCATAAACTATCATGTATACTATCTATTCTCCTAAAGACCACTTCTGTATCTTAAAACATATTTGTTTTCTCATACATGAGCTTTTTTCTCTTACTCCTTCCTCTCTTAAGAAGTTGTTCATTTCTGATAGATATCCTTCTTCACTTTCCCTTGCCCTAGTAAGATAGTATATAAGCCCCAATTCTATATTTTTGTGAATGCTCATATGTATGTGATTAATTTTTGTCTTCTGTCTTATCAATCTATCTTCTGTAAGTTTATTTCACAGGTTCATAACTCTCCTCCCTAAGAAAATAAGGGAAAAGTTTTCCTCCTTGACAGTATACATTCTATAGCTCATTAAAATATTCAGGCAAATTATGCTTTAAAGTTTCTCTTTGTGGTTATTCCACCAACTAAAACTTTAAGATTGTTTCAGTTTCCTCTTAATATATAAAGATTTATTTTTTACTTAATTTTGCTTATAATTATGTAAACATTTTGCCTTCTTCCAAAGTTTAAACAAAGACTTATATGCAAACAAATTTTGCTTCTATGCCTATCCCATTAAACCCATTTCTCCCCCATAGAAAGCCTTAACCTTTTTTCAGTTTTATGTTTTATTGTTTTACATTTTATACAGGAAAATATACATGCATACTTATATTCTTTTTCTCAAATAATCAATAACAAAATACACAATTTTCTCCATCTTTATGCTATCAAATTATGTCATAGAATTCCTACTATATTATAGAGAGAATAATTAAGAGAAAGACTTTCCTTTATCTAACTTGCTCCTGTGCTTTGGAGACCACAAGTTAACTGATTAATGGACAGTTCAGAGGAGAAAAAACAAGGTTGCTTTAAGGGTAAACCTAAGATTACCAAACTTAACAAAAGGGAAAATGGTGATTTAGGGTTTCAATGGGAAGATATGGAAGGTCCACTGGGCTGTTTGATGTAAAAGGAAATGGGCAGTCTATCTCCAGGGCAGTGGAATTCACAGGAAACTCCCTCAAGTGGAGGTTGATGGCGGCTGTTTGGACGTTCTGCTTTTCTCAGATAAAGAAAGTTCACGTAAGATTTCTTTCTGCATCTTCTTTAGCTCAACTATTTTCACTTTAAAATAATCCAGTTACATTTGCAGCGAGGTGGATGGAACTAGAGGGTATCATGCTTAGTGAAATAAGTCAATCGGAGAAAGACAACTATCATATGATCTCCCTGATATGAGGAAGTAGAGATGCATTAGGAGAAGAACAAATGAAACAAGATGGGATTGGGAGGGAGACAAACCATAAGTGACTCTTAATCTCACAAAACAAACTGAGGGTTGCTGGGGGGAGGGGGTTGGGAGAGGGGGTGGGGTTATGGACATTGGGGAGGGTATGTGCTATGGTGAGTGCTGTGAAGTGTGTAAACCTGGTGATTCACAGACCTGTACCCCTGGGGATAAAAATACATTATATGTTTATAAAAAATAAAAATAAAAAAAAATAATCCAGTTACTAATTCAAAAGGTCTGAGTAGGTCCTGTTGGGGAGTAAACTTTTTTATCTATGCTTCAAGATTCTTCTGGCTGGTCTAAAAATTAAATGGATATGAGACAGATTGAAAAAATAAAATCAAACAAAAGTTTAATAACATGTATTCCTCCTGTGTACATGGAAAAGATCCAGGAAAACTGAGTTACTCACTGAAATGGCCAAAACCACCGCTTTAAATACCATCTTCAGCTAAAGACAAAAGCTGCTGGGGGCAGAGAGGTCAGTAATGGGAGGTGCCAGGAAAAGCACAGTAAGCAAGAGTAAGGTTGCTATGCAGTTTTAAGTCCATGCCTTTTCCACTGATAACAGTTTTTAGAGATTTAGAGTCATCCCACTCTTACTGGTAATGAGAAAGACATCCTTACAAATAGAAATTTCCCTTATAAATGTAAATGTCTCTTACAAAAGAGTAACTTCTTTCCAGAGCTTCTCCTGTGTTTGCAGTTTCTTAAATATAATCAGGCTAAAATAATTATTATGCCAAAGTGACATACTTTGGGGTAGCAAATTTTGCTTTCCTGAGTCTTGATAAGAGTTCTTCTCCATTCTATTTCATAAATGCTTAGTATTTCACAGTATAGATGTAACATAGTTATTCAACTTATTCTCCAATGATAGAGATTTAGATTGTCTCTACCTTATATTACAAACAGTAATACAAAGAATAACCTTGTGCATAAAACTTCTTGCATTTTTTCCAAATATACATCTGGTTTAGATTCCTTGAAGTGATATCTGGTTTATCATAAGCTAAATTCATATGCAATTTTGCTAGATATTGTCAAATATCCTTCACAATCATTATACCATCTTGCTTTATCATCAGCAATCCACAAATGTGTATATTTTTCCTTTTTCTTGCCAAGAGAGTGCATTGTCAAACTTTTGGACTCTTCTAACCTGATAGGTATTCCAGGGAAGTTTTAATTTGTGTTTGTTTTATTGACAGTGAGGTTGAATATCTTTTCATAGGGTTAAGAATGTGTGATTCTTTGTGTGTATGGGTTGTCTTTTCATGATTCTAGCCTGTCTTTCTGCAAGGTTATAAATATTTTCATCTTTACTCTATGAAGCTCTACTTTTAAATTTTTTGGCTACCTGGTTTAACAAATTTATGTTTAATAATTTTATATTTAAATTTTAGATTAAAAATTAATCACAAAGCAACAATTTTTCTGTAATATAATGGCAAAGATTCTCTTCTTGACCAAACTCTACTGATGCCCCTGAACTTCTCAAGTAGGCCCACTTCTGTGTTCCTTTATGCATTGTCCCAGTCTTAGTAAGAACCTTGATAAGTCAGTTTCCCCACCATTCGTATCTGACCACCCTCAACATCTGAGGGGTTCTAATAGGTCTCTCAACCTCCGCTCCGCTACCACCCAGGTGATGTCTGATTACCCTGACTTACCTTCAGCAAGAATCCTGTTAGGTAGGTTGAGATAAACTCTCCTTACCTTTTAGTAATATTTAATGTTTGCATTTAGTAATTTTCTATCCATTGCCCTCCAGCTTGCTACTTAGCTATAAGTCTCCACTACCCAGTGTTTTTTCAAAGCTGAGTTCAAGCTCTCCCTCACTGCAAGACCTCCTTTCACTGGTACCTACCCCTATCATCATGACCCATCTTGCATGAAGTTTGCCTTCGCATCAAATAGTTTTTGTAGTTTGTTATTTATATTTCCTAATCAATCACTTTTGATGTTCTCTGGCATGCAAAATTTTAATATTAATTTAATGAAATTTATCAATATTTCACCTAATGCTTCTGAATTTTGAATCATAAAGTTATATAGAAATTTATGTCTAGTATTTGCATAATTTATTTTTTCAATGCTTAAATTTCTGAATAAATTAGAGTTTGTCTGATCTATGATGTGAGGAATCAGTTCCACTTTGTTTTTCAGTTATCCTAACAACACTTATAAAAAATTCATCATTGCACCCCCAGATTGAGAACACTGCCTTTAATCTGTAGAAAATTTCTCTACTCCATATGATCTGTGTCTGGATATTCTATTCTGTTCTTTGTACTCCATTCATGAGTCAGTGTTTAACTATTTTATATATAGAAATTGTTTAAATTATTTTAAAATCTGATAAGATAATATCTCATTCCCCTTATCTTTTTTTTTTTCAGGATTTTTCTGGCTCTTCTTGCTGACTTTTTTTTTAACTGAATTTTAATATCAAGCTACTTAGCTTCAGAAAAGAAAACAAAAATCTAATAATATTCTATTGCTATTTAATTATATTTCTAAATTCAAATATAGAGAACTGATATATTATGGCATTGAATTTTTTTATTTCAGAGTATTTTTTTCTTATCATATATTCAAGTTTAATTTTATATTGTACATAAGTATTTTATAGTTTTAATTAGGTTTTGCTATATAAATTTTTTATTAAATTTATACTTTGGCAATTTTTCTATCATTAATTGCCTCTTCTATTCTATTTTATACTCTATGTGATTTTTGTTTGCTTTAATATATTTGGGAAGTTTATTGTATGTTAATTTAAAATGTTTTATTTTAAGTTATCCTTATTTTTATTATTTATTTTGTTTTTTTTTAATGAATTCTTTAAGGCTTCTACATATATAATTATATCATCTGCAAAAAGAAATATTTTTATCTTTTGCTTTCTAATTTCTATGACTTTAACACATCTTCTCATGTTAACAGGAAACATTTAGTTTTTTGATAAGATAGTTTTTTGATATATGATTATATAATATATAATCATAAATGTATGACTATGTTAATACAGTATTCAATACTCCTATTTTGTGTGAGTATGCTTGACATAAATGAGTGTGGAATTTTTATAAATAATCTGCTGCATTTTTGGAGTTGATTATATAATTTTTCTCCTGTATTATTAGTATGGCTATTAATAACAACTCTTCATTCCTAGAATAAACTCCAATGAGCCCTGTGCATTATTTTTAATGTGTTGTTAAATTAAGTGTCTTACATTTTATTTAAGATTGCTGCATTGAAAGCATCTATGTTTTTTGCTGTTTGTTCCAGAGGTTGAGTTTAGTGACTCATCAGTTGCATTTAACATTCAGTGCCCATTTTATCAAGTGCACTCCTTAATGACCATCACTCAGTTAACCTCCTTTTGTACCCACTTCAAAAGGATACAGTGATTCAAAAAGGTACCTGCACCCCAAGGTTTATAGCAGCAATGTCCACAATAGCCAAGGTTTCTGCATTGAAATTTAAGAATTAGATTGGACTGTAGTTAAATATTTTGGTGCCTAATTTAATTAAATTTATATTGCCTTTATAAAATAAGTTTGCAAGTATTCCTTCTACTACTATATTTTGGAATAGTTTGAAAAACAATATGATTGCTTGATTTTTAAATAACTATTAGAATTCCATTGTGAATCTATTTAGATTTGAAATAGAATTGAAATTCCAGGACAGAAATTCATGCATCTCTGGACAACTGATTTTTGACAAGGGTGTTAGGAAAATGTAGCGAGGTAAAAATACTGTTTTCAACAAATGGTGCTGGTATGGCCAGATGTCACACAAATATGGATGAAGTTGGATCCTTTCCTCACATCATATACCAGTATTAACTATAAATGAAGTAAATACCAAAATGTAATAGCCCAATGAATAAAATTTTGAGAAAACAGAATGGAGGAAAACATCTGAAAATTATATATCTGATAAAGGATGTTTATCTAGCATATATAAAGAACATTTACAACTCAATGAAAGATAACCCAATTATATAATGAGCATAGGATCTAAGTTGATATTTTTCTGAAGAAGATACACAAATGGTGAACAAGCACATGAAAAGATACTCAACATCATTTGTCATCAGAGAAACAAAACCACAGTAAGACAACACTTTATACCCACTAGGATAGCTATAATCAAAAAGTCAGATAATATTACACACAGATGCACAGAACCTGGAACTCTCAAAGCCTGAAATGATGGATTATTTTATAAGTGTTGTTAAGACAACTGAATAACAACATTGAAAAACAAGGTAGAACTGATTCCTCACATCATACATCAGGACAAATTCTAGTCCTCATTGCAGTAGGAAGGTAAAATGTTGTAGACACTGTGGAAAATAATCTGTAAATTCTTCAAAGAGTTAAACAGTATTATTATTTGACCCAGTAATTATACTTGCTGTAATTGAAAATATATACCTACATAAAAACCTGTACATAAATGTTCATAGCATCATTGTTTATAATAGCCAAAAGGGAGAAACAACCCAAACTACCAAATGGAAAATGGATAAGCAATTATGGTATAGCCATACAATGGAATATTATTTATCTACCAAAAGGGATGAAGTACTGATATATGTTACTGTCGCTCTCGACCCGCAAGAACGACCCGTAGGCGAGGTGAGTGGCAAACTTCTTTATTCACAATCTTCAGCCGGGGACCCCCCCCAGTCTAAGACCCCCAAGTATATATCCACCAAGTGCGAACTATATCCAATCAGAGTATACCACGACTAACAAAACTACCAATCAGAAGGACTATCTATGTGCACACATCGTGCTCGTGAGCACGTATGTGACTCCATAGGTTTTCTTTGTTCTACAGATCATGCGCCTTTCCCTTGACTCCTGGTATCTATCAAACGTCACCCGCGAATGCACTCACAGTCCTTGGGTTAATCTCTCACTCCTCCCACTCTTCAGGCCTCGCTTAGTACCTGACTCCCTGCATCTGCTCGCATTCCTTAGGCAAACTATCTACAGCCTTGGCCTCTCATGCCTTGCTTAGTACGTGACTCCTTGCTCTTGCTGCATGGCTCTCCACATGTTACAACATCAAAAATCATGAAAACATTATGCTCAGTAAAAGAAGCCATTCATAAAAAGACCATGTATTATATGATTACATTCATATGAAAATGTCCAGGACAGAGAAAAGTATAGAGACAAAAAGTAGATTAGTGCTTTTTTAAGGTTAGAGCAGGAGGAGAGAAAGTGATGGCTGGGTGATGATACTCAAGTGTTTGGAGATTCTTTTTGAGGTGATAAAAGTGTACTACAATTGACTGTAGTGATGATTATATATAGATATGTATAAAACCATTGAATTGTATACTAAAAACCATTGAATTGTATACTTTAAATGTCTGAATTGAATGTTGAGTGAATTATATTTCAATAAAGTTGTTATCCTGAAATTTGCATTTTCACATTTATAGTTCAGGCATTTCAATTATATATTTTTCCCAAATGCTGCCATGTAATTTAATTAAAATTTAACAGATTTTTTTCATGTTCAGAAAACTGTTACCATTTCTTATATCATTTTGCTATATGCTTAAAATGGCATGTTTTTGGTGCTAGTAATGAACTTCATAGGAATTTTGTTTGTATTTTCTTGACCAATGCCATATTCTCTCTTTGTGATTCTTATTGTTTCTATATTGAAAATACTAAATCAGAGTAACTCAGACTACTTTTCACCTTTATCTGACAAGACTACACTAATATTTAATCAACTTCTGCTGTTGATTCACCACCATTTTGCTTTGATTTTATAAAAAAAAAATTAAAGAACACAAAACAATGAAACTGGACTACTTTCTTACACTATGCCCAATAATAAACCCATAATTGATTAAAGGCCTAAATGTGATACTTGAAACCATAAAAACCCTAGATGAGAACAAGACAGTAACTTCTGTAACATTGGTTGTAGTAAACTTTTCCTAGATATGTCTCTAGAGGCAAGGAAACAAAAGCAAAAATAAACTATTGGATCTAATCAAAATAAAAGCTCCTGCCCAGCAAAATAAACAATCAATAAAACTAAAGACAACATTCTGAATGGGAGAAGATATTTTCAAAGGACATATCTGATAAAAGGTTAGTATCCAAAATAAATAAAGAATTCATACAACTCAACACCCCTCCCCAAATAATCCAATTAAAAATGGGCAGAAGACATAAACAGACATTTCACTAAAGAAGACATTCAGATGGCAAGCAAACACATGAAAAGATGCTCAACATCATTCATCATTAGGGAAATGCAAATCAAAATCACAATGAGATATCATTTCCCATCTGTCAGAATGGCTAAAATCAACAACACAAGAAAAAACATGTGTTGGTGAGGATGCGAAGAAAAAAGAACCCTCTTGCACTTTGGTTGAAATGCAAACAGGTGCAGCCACTGTGGGAGACAGTACGGAGGTTCCTCAAAAATTAAAAATAGAATTATCTCTTCCAGTCCCGTCCATGTTGCTACAAAAGTTGGGTCCCATCCAGTAATTCTACTCTTAGGTATTTACCCAAAGGAACTGAAAATACTAATCCAAAAAGGTATATGTACCCCTATTTTTTTAAAGAATTTTATTTATTCATTTGACATAGAGAGATCACAAGTAGGCAGAGAGGCAGGCAGAGAGAGAGGGAGAAGCAGGCTCCCTGCCGAGCAGAGAGCCCGACGCAGGGCTCGATCCGAGGACCCCAAGACCATGACCCGAGCCAAAGGCAGAGGCTCAACTCTCTGAGCCACCCAGGCGCCCCTGTACCCCTATGTTTTTGAAGCATTATTTACAATAGCCAAATTATGGAAGCAAGAGAGTATAATGGTAAGGGAAATATGTCAGTCAGAGAAAGATAAATACCATGTGATTTCAACCATGTGGAATTTAAGAAACAAAACAAAAAAACAAAGTGAAAAAGAGACTAATCTAAGGACAGGCTCTTAAGTATGGAGAACAATCCAAGGGTTATCAGAGGGGAGGTTGGTAGATGGATATGTGATACAGGTAATGGGGATTAAGAGCATACTTGCCATGGATGAGCACTGAGTAATGTATAGAATTATTGAATCACTGTTTGTACACTGGAAATGAATATAAAACTGTCTGTTAACTATACTAGAATTAAAATGTAAAAAATTAAAGAAAATTATTTTTTCCCCAAAATGTCATTTATCCCAGGCAGGTAAAAGACTATTTCCATACATTTCACCATATTTTTTAAATAGCTTCAACATATCTCATTAGTATTGTTCTACTGAATACTGAATACTGAATACTGAATATCCTGATCCTGTCTCAGGAAAACAAGTAACTTAATGCCTTTGTCTTTGAACACAGTGAATAAGAGTTCACTGGGATGGATGGATGGATGGATGGATGGATGGATAGATAGATAGATAGATAGATACCTCATAAGATTGTGTGGTCTTATTAGCAAAAGGCAGATATTCAGCTTCTAGCTTTTGTTTCATTTTCTCAAGCCCCGTTGTAATGACAGAATCTTCAACTTTCCTATTACATCCACTCTCTCTTCCAAGGGTTATCATACTCAGACTTTGTAGGTGTAAGTGGCATGATAAACTCTGCACATTCCTTTTTTTAAACTAGAGTTCCATGTAGCTATAGAAAAACCATAAAAATGTTCACTTAAATAAGCTGGGTCTGAAAAGAAGACAAAAACATGTGTGGTCTCAGTAGGTACTGTCAATTTAACCTTGTTTCTTTGATTAAGGGCCTCATGAAGTTCAATCACAAAAGATGGATCAAATTTAAACTGTACATATATTCACAGATTCCTGCAGGTTCTCCTCTACTATGAGAACAGAAACTCCTAATGAGAAAGTCAGAGTTTCCTGGTGTCTTCCTCTAGTCCTGCTGCAGTAGCATAAGAATGTAGGTCCCGCTGTTTGTAAGCATGAGTAGGAACAGGCAGGCTGGTAGTGAGCAGGAAAGAAACAACTGGAGAACCTGTCACTGCAGGCTCCTAACCCATTTCTGCAACTACCTCCTTAACAATTCCATTATCCTTGCTGGAAGTCATCATCTCCATAACCAAAAGCAGCCATGATATTTGAGAAAAGTACTCTTCTCCAGGTGTCTCCAGTACTTCTCCCTCTTGCTTGAGTCTCTTTTTAATCTATTGATATGCTCAGAATAGCTGTGGCCAGAAATGGATAGCTAGAGGTAACACGTGATTGTTGATATTCCAGAGAAAATGCTAGAGGCATAGATATTGACTATTACGAAGTGGATAAGATGACTCTAACATCTCACACTTCTGCAGCTATTGTCACAGTTTCTAGCACAGAAAAGCATGACTTTTGAGGTAAAATCTAACATGTTCTGGATACATGCCAACTATTTATGCAACAAATTGTGGACAGGTATATAAACCATCCTTCCACAAGACAAGACAAGAGACATGAATGTAGAATCCCAAAGAGTCATATTAGGCCAAAAACTCACTTCTGTCAAGGCCATATAGTATTTAAATTGGTATTCTCATATCAGTATCAGTTCAAAATTTATTAGTAGACCAAAGTGTTGTATACCTATTATCTCCAAAAATAAAATAAAGTAATTTCAGACACCATTTACTGAGAATAAAATTTTATCTTGAAATAATTTGAATTTCAAATCTGCTGGCAACCTTGGGAATAGATAGGTCAGCAATCAAGTAACACAGAAGTAGCTGGGATTTTTTTCTTGATTTACAAATTTCATACACTACTCCCTAGAGAGACATTATGAAAAACCATGAAAGCCGCCTACTTGAAATTTAACACTTGCAAACAGTGTCTTATCTGGAAGGTCACCATCTGCAATTAAACATCATTTTGAAAGCCCAGAGGAAATGAAATGCTAAGTGTGACATTCTTTGGATCATGCCTCCAGTTTATTAACTTGCAGGAAATAAACATTCTCATTTCCACTCACTTTTAGTTGTTCTTCTTTTTAAAGCTGCAAGAATAATATTTATGCTATTTCATACTTTTTGGACCAAATTTTTCCCTTTCTTAATATGTATATTTAGAAAGCCTGAATTTACCTCTTTCTGGCCTAGATGTACAGTGACTATGTAAGGGATGGACAAGAATGGATAAAAGAAAAGATACTGAATTCGTGGTACAAAGATAACTATTCATATGGTAAAATATGAAATTATATCTCAGGTTACACCATACATAATGTAAATATCTAAATAGTAATAGTAAAATCTATAACATCTTTAAATAAAAATATATGTAAGACATTACATTAGGATTTAATTCATTTAATAATGTTTCTTTAAAAAGTAAATAACTTTTTATTCTGGTTCTGGTCATGGTAAATTATTGGGCTTACCATTCCCCCTAAAACTGTAAACTACTATAAAATGTACAGAATGTGTGGTGCAACTGTTTGAATGCATATTTCCTATATTGCAAGTATAGGAAATAGATATCTGACTTAGGGGCTGAAGTGGTGGCTAGAATTTCTGGGACAGGATACTAGATAATTAAGTAGTCCAGAGAAAGAGCATCATAAGTCTGATAGGGATATCCTTGAGTCACTGACCAAATACTTATCTCTGTGCAAAGCCGGATTCTGTGAAGCCCAGAAAGAAGGTTTTCTGCAGGAGAAGTAGGCAAAATTCCCAAAGAACACAGGGCCATATACTTTGGAGTCAAAATCCAGGTATAGTGGAGACATCTAAACGAGCATTTGTGTTAAAATCCCAGAAAGTCTACTCTGGCCCAAAAATAAAGATAAGGAATACTCTAGACTTACTCTTATATAACCTCAAACCAAGCTTTGACAAGATCAAGGTAAGTCACCAGTGTGTCTTCTAGACTGAAATTCAATATTCTTTAAAGGAGATAAATAAAATGAGATTCTGAACAATGCAGCATTGACAATGTCAAGTATACAATCAATAACTACTGCACAGGGGCGCCTGGGTGGCTCAGTGGGTTAAGCCTCTGCCTTCGGCTCAGGTCATGATCTCAGGGTCCTGGAATTGAGCCCCGCATCGGCCTCTCTGCTCAGCAGGGAGCCTGCTTCCCCCCACCCCCTCTGCCTGCTTCTCTGCCTACTTGTGATCTCTGTCTGTCAAATAAATAAATAATCTTAAAAAAAAAAAAAAAAACTACTGCACATAAGAAGAGTGGGGAAATGTGACCCACAACCAAAAGGAGAAAAAGTACTAAATAGAAGAGCTAAGGATGACAGAGAAATTATAATTAACAGATCAGGACTTTCAAATGGCAGTCAAAATATGACCAAAGACTTAAAGTAAATAATGGAGAAAAAGTGACTGACCTGAACAACAAAGAGGAAACAAACGCTTTAAAAGGTTAATTACACTGACAAGCCAGTGTTTAAGGAAACAAAAATTTAAAAATTTAAATTACCAACATGTGGAATGAAAGAAGGAATATTACTGCAGATGCTACATATATTATAAAAGCAATAGAGGATATGATGAAAAACATATGCCATCAAATATCACAACTTACAAGAAATGTCAAATTTATTGAAAATTTTTATCAAAATTAACATGATATATAAAATCTACATACCAATATCTTTATTAAACAAATTGAATTTGACATTAATGGCTCCATGAAAATAAAACTACTATTCTGGCTTTATCTACCACATATAAAGGACTTTGAAGTTGTCATTCTTGCTCTTAATGCTCAAAAAAGCTGAGCAAACTGAGTATCTATGACTTTTCTTAGAGTTGTTGTAGAACTGAGGTCACAGACCATATCGACTACTTCTCCCCACCCACCCATTCAAAGCTGAAGAGATAGATAAAAACAGAGAACCAAAGCTAATATTAGCCAACTGGATGCAGAAGCTAGTGGAGTCATAAACTGGTAGGAACACTAAAGGAGTGTTGACAAATGGCTGGAGATTAGACTACTGTAAAGGTAGAAAATTCTAGAACCTACAGTCTATACTTTCATGCTGACAATGTTCAAATCACATGTTCATATGTTTTGCCTATAGGTTCTCATAATGAAAAGAAAAGAAAAACTCTTTTTTTTGGCAGAGGGAGGGGAAAAGTAACCATTTTGAGATATGCCTGAGCACTCTTCATAACAAGGGAGAGCACTGCACTGGCAATGAGAGACTCACCTGATGTGCAAGAAGAGAAATTACCCAATCAGCCCTCTCTAGCCTTTATGTTTCATCTAAGTCAAGGGGATTGTGGAGAACTGAGAAGTACTTGCAAAGGCCACAGCCCAGAGATAAAGATGAAATAAAATACTGAAACTTAATCATAGGATTATAGTATGCTTTTCCTACTCCTCTACCTTACCACTTAACCACTCATCCATTTACACAGTTTCATAGGTTTTACCAAAAATAACCCCACCAGGTATCAATCTAACAAAATAAGTGCAGGTTCTATATGCACAAAACTAAAAACGCTAATGAAAAACAAATCATATAAATGAGGAACTATCTATCATAGATGGGAAGACCCAATAATATTAAGATATCAGTTCTATCAACTAGTTCAATAAAGTCAATGCAATCCTAGTCAGAATCCTGGCAAACTACTTTGTGAATATCAACAAACTGATACAAATGTTTACAGGGAAAGACAAAAGTCCCATATTCACCAAAATAATTTTGAAGAAGAACAAAGGTGGTGGAAGACTGACACCAACTGACTTCAAGAGTTAATGCAAACAAAACAACATGGTATTGGCAAAAGAAGAGACACATCAAACAATGGATGTAAATAGATTCCAGAAATAGACCCACACAGATATAGTCATCTAATCTTTGATAAAGGAGCAAAAGCCAATTCAATGGAGAAAAAACAGCATTCTGAAAAAATGTTGCTGGAATAAATGGATATCCCTTTGTAAAAAAAAAAATCTAGAACCAAAACTACAAAAATCAGCTCAAAATAGTTCTTAGACTTAAATATTAAGCAAAACTATATATTGCAAAATATATAGCAAAACTATAAAACTTATAGAAAAATAATAATAATAGTAATTGGTCTATATAATAATAAGTGGTCTCCAAGAATTCAGGGGAAGATGTAAATAAATGAAGCACAGAGGATTTTTAGGGTGATAAAATTATTCTTTATGATATTGCAATGGTGGGTACAAGATGATATCCATGGAATTTTACAGTACTAAGAACAAACACTAATGTATACAAATAAAACAATAATTTTGGGGAAAATGCATAATAATTTTGGAAGACAATGCATAATAATTTTGGAGGTTGGAAAGCCCAGGAAAAAATGCATACCGTGAAAAAAAAAAAAAAAGAGAGAGAGAGATTCTAACTGTCTTAAAAAAAGTATTCAACAAACTTACTGAAAAGGAATGGGAGAAAATATGCTGACCTAAGTCACTTTGGAAATAAATGGAGTCTATAAGACTAAAAGCAAAAGGAACTATACATTAGAACAATACTCCAGGTTGATGCAGTTGTTTCCCAGGGAGGTGAAGATTAGCCATTCTGATTCTGCTTTGATTCTGATTCTAAAATGAAACAATTAAGTAGATGAGTGGCAAAAGGTAGGGGCCAGATTTCTTATTATTGGAGTGGGACTTTACAGCTAAGCAAAGAGAAGAGCATAGAATTACCTCTTCAGTAACTGAAGTTGGAGACATCTATATGAACTCAAGTTTATATTCTTATAAAGAATATACACAAGTGGATATAAACACATTTAGTTTTTGTTCTGTCAACCGAGCTAACCTAAAAAAAAAAAAAAATTAACACTCCAGCAACAAGTAGCACACTGAGCACAGAGAATCTGGTTTCTAATTATTCCCTGATGGACTAATGTTCCTTAGAGAAAGGGCTGATTCTAGGTCTGGGGTAAAAAATACATAAGATGAGCCTGGAGCATGATTTCCTGTCTTCGTTCGTATCTTCAGTTAACTCTTTAATCTTTAAAATAGTCATTTCAAAGTCTTTGTGTACAGCCCAACATCTGGACTTCCTCAGAGATGTTTTCTGTCAATTTGTTCCTTTGAATGGGTTCCTGTTTCTGTGTATGCTTTATGATTTTTTTTTTCATTGAAAACTAGGCATTTTAATCTTGTGATGTGTTAACTCTGGAAATCAACTTTTCCCCTTTTTGGGGGGTTGCTGTCTTTTTGACAGCTGAAGGGTGTCTCTGCCCTGGGGATTAGTCTGAGGTGAGAGCCAACGATCTTCCCAGGTCTTTTCTGGGTCTGCTTCCTTCCATGGACACACATAGTAGCTTTCTAAATGCCTTAATATATGTGGTTGCTTTGAAATGTCCTAATCCTTTAATGTCAGACTCCCAAAAGAAGAAAATAGGACAAATTAAGGGGAAAAAAATGTTCTTTTAAATTCCCTGGAGGATACCTCGGCCAGCTGGATTTGAGACAATGCCAGCCAACCAGTGCGCCCAAACCCAAGTCGTCAAAACAGCAATCAGTCTTCAAAACTTGGAGGACAAGGTGCTTATTGCCCATCTTGGCTCCAGCAAGCCACTCTAGGAACAGCATGGCTGCCTGCGGTGAAGCTGGGGTTTGGGGGATAGGTACCACTGTTACCACACAAAAGGCTGAAATTGGCCATAATCAACTGAAATTTACTAGTCAAGTTTCCTCCTGAAAACTGCAGATACCCATAATTGCTCCTTCAGACAATTTCTACCAGAACAATTGTTTTCTGGGTGTAGAGACAGATTTCTAATGTTTCTTTTTCTGTCATCTTCTCTAATGTCACTCCACAAAAGATTTTAAGTAGTGTTAGAATGAATTTGAGAGGATTACCAATTATAAAATGAATAGGACATCATGATCTATAGGTTATACAAAAGGATTAAGGGGTAGCCTGATATAAAATCTCTTTTCCATCTTCTTCCACATTAGTAATTAGGAACAATTAGTACACAATAGAGTGATATTTTCTCCTACTTAATGATTTTCCTCACAATCTGGGTTGGTGTTAACATTAAGCCCCACGGCCCAGTCATTGTCCAAAATTGAGTTTCAATTTGAAATTAATTGTCCATATACCTTAGTTTGGTGTAATGCATTTCTCTTTTTACTGATGTGTATACATCCTGGAAAAACAGATCTGAGGCAGAGAGACACAAGGGACCTCTGTAACAGACTGAATCAAAGCATTAAGAGAATCACTTTTACCATGTCCTTGAGCAGATAAGACAATCCATCATCTCACTGTTTAGTCAGGCTCTCATACCCCATCATCCTCAACTGGTGCACATAAATCACAATGATAATCCTAAAGATTAAATATTATATCCTCAAACAGTAGCCAAATGTATCTACCCAGCTGGGGAGATAATGACCATTCACATTTACCACAGAGTTTATTCCTGTCTGGTCATTATAGCCCAAAGGGAAATCTAAAATTTACTGGAATGTTAAAAGGAAACATTTAGTTCACCAACACAGTTATAAGTCCAGAGAAGGCATTATTTGCCAGGCTTGAGTTTTTATTTGTGTCATGATTTAAAACTATGCTCTCCCTCTTTCCTCCACTTAGTGCAGCTTAACATGTATAGAGAAGTGAGAACCATACTGGGAGGAGAAATAGGTCAATGATTTTAAAATTTCAAGTCACTGCCTAAGTTAGTGATTTTTCAAAAAAAAAAAAAAAAAGAATAAAGAAAGAATGGAGTACAACGGAGTGGGGTGCAGTAGAAGAGAACAGGATAAAACAAACAGATAGCCAAATCATAAAGTACTGTTTCCTAAAATTTTCTGAAACTATTTTAGATATCAATATGTATCCTGACTGAGAATGTAAAAATAATATCATTATGAATCATGATCCAAAAATATGAAATTCACTGTTTCTAAAACACCTAGATTTTGAGATCCTGTTCAACCATTTGGGGAAGGAAAGTCTGAAATGGTTACCAGGCAAAAGTGAACATATCAGGAAACACTTTATTGTTAGTGACATTAGAAATGACACAAATAATAATGATATGTAGCGGTTTGTGCAGGAGGTATATGAGAGGGCTTTGTAAAACATTTAGCACTATGGTTTGCATAGTGCATATCAACTCCATCCTTTATCTGGGAAGAGTTTTTGTTATTATTTGTAGTTTTAAAAAATATTAATAATAATGTTTGGGCCTCATCCTATAGATTTGCCCAGGACCATGTGTGTTTGAAAGACTACACAGGTGAATGCACAGGTTGAGACACTGGCATTATGCAAATGTGACAAATGAAATACAGAACCAAAATAAATCTCCTTCATGTGACCATATATAATGGTTTTGCCTCATGTGAGTATAAAATGTTTGATTTTAATTGTCATGGAATAAATGTCTATTTCAGAAATCTGCTGAGAGTGTGTGATTATAATTTGAGACTTAAACTGATGGCAGATTTATTCAGAGCATTGAAGTCCTCACTTTGGAATAAAAGCATTAGAAGTTAACATTGGAGGACATGAGACCTATTACAGGTTCTCCAGTCTCTAGTGCTTACTCAGAAACTGCTCCTAGCAATTTTTTGCTCCTAGCAAATAAATAAATAAATAAATAAATAGTCTTTCTTCTGTGAAGACTCTATCTACCTGAGAGTGTTTGCCCTCACTTTTTGGCTCACACCAGCCTGTCTGAACTTGGCTTCATGTTCCAATGTCTTAGCAAAGAGACATCTTGGACCTTGCCTCTCAGGATTACATACTGATCGCCCTCTGGAACCAGACCACATTCCTCAGACTCTTCAGGGCTGCCATCACTCTGGCCTATGATTAGTCAGTATACTGAGGCTCCCTGACAATGAGATGATGTTTTAAAGTGCATTTGGTGGGAAGAGTCTTTTTCTTCTTGGAGCCTGAAGATAAAAACAGATCTTAGTTAAGTACAAATATGTGGATCCCATTACCCTTTTCGCTGGGTGAAGTTTTAGATAGCCACACTGAAATAACCACTTTTGGATCACTCCATGCTCAATATTTTATGAGGCCACATGACATACATGGTATTTTATTATTTATTCAAGCACTGGGAGAGGTCTAGGAGATGACAGACATCATCATGGAGAACGGGGAAAGGACTGGGCAGGCAGGAGATGGAAGGGAAATGCAAATTACAACAATCTCCGGCTTCACTTTGAACCACTACCTTCACAGACATGTCCTCTATATCTAAGGTACCCACAATGACCCAAGTCAGGGCAAAATGGGTTGTTATTTGGGACCTATCTCTCTTTGAGGAATCTACATCCTGCAAGGAAAGATGAGACAGATGAAAAATGTTCCAAAGAGCTGGATTGAAAATGATCCTCCAGTGAACAGATCTGCCAGTAGAGTGCTGGCTTTTTGCATATGACAGTTCTTACAGTTGCCAGCAAGCCCAAAGAGCAAACCATTTTAGTGCTTGGGAGTAGAAAATATTTTAACTATTTTTAAGTAAGACTATTTATTTCAGTTAGAAAAGAAGGGGGATGAGAGATTAGATTGATTGATTGATTTTCCCATTAAATTAACCTACCAGGAAATTAATTAAAGAGGACAAGATGGCATCTTAGAGCACACTATCTTTGCATGTGTTAGCTCATTACTATAGAGAAGAATTATCAGTCACCGAGGCTTCATTAGCAGGGACCTTGGCCACCTTTCAACCCCTGGTTTCTCAGAGAACAAAAACTTCCAGTAAAATATAACTCTTTAAAATCCCCAGGATAATCAACCAGATGCCATTTTTTCACCTTTTTTTAGGTATCAGAAAACAGCTGATATGACCTAAAAGTCAGGAAGTAATATTGGGCAAGAAAACTAGAATTCTTGCCTAAGCCAAGATAGTCAGACTTTCTACAAAGCCTCACTGGAACAAGTCCAGTGTTGTGAAGAAAAAAAAATAAAACTCAGTGAGTGCCCTGAATTTCTACAGCATAATACACTGCTAATGGGATGGTCTAGGGGTAACAAGTCAGTTTCTTTTTTGATCAATACTCTGAGTGGCAACTAACTCCTACTTTGAAAGTTTCCAATATGCCTCTGAATAATTTCCCAAAACCTCCTTAGACTAGAAAAATACCCTGCCATACTAGTAGGGCTTCCAAGAATATCTCAGCTAGCTGGGAGAAGCAAGGGCCAAGCCAGTGAACTCATCTAACAGACAGAGTATATATAAAAGTGTATTAAGGAGGGCACGTGTGGTGATATGCAACTAATGAATAGTTGAACACTACATCAACAACTAATTATGTACTATATTGGCTAACTGAAAATAATTTTTAAAAATAAAATAAAATTTTAAAAAGGAATGAATTTTGATTAAAGACCTCCCCTCATACATATTGAGAAATGACTGACAAACCTACATGTGAAAAATCAGGAACAGAAACCCTATAAAATCAAATACTTATTTTTTGTAATGAAAAAGGGAAGAATGGAAGTAGCCAGTGATTTTTCTCCCCTTTGAAACATCTCTGTATAACTGGGTTCATTATGAATCATTTCCATTCATTCATTCACAGTATGCTTTGGTTTAAGTATGGTTATATTACCCCAAAGGCATATAACCCATAACATACGGGTTTCTCAAACTAAGCGCTAAACTTCTTCCCAATTTTGTCTACATGGTTGTTTTGTTAATGTCCTTGTTGTGTTGTTGTTGCTGCTGCTACTGCGTGAAATGTAGAACTTTGGATTTTTAAGTTTTTATTTTAATTCCAGTTAGTCAACATGCAGTGTTACACTAGTTTCAAGTGCACAATATAGTGATGCAATACTTCCAAACATCACCAGGCTCAATCACAGCAAGCACACTCTTTAATCCCCATCACCTCTTTCACCCAGCCTCCCACCCTCCCTTCTGGTAACAATTAGTTTGCTCTCTACAGTTAAGTCTTTTCTTGGTCTCTCTCTCTCTCTCTCTCTCCACCTCTCTTTCTTTTTCGCCTTTGTTCATTTGTTTAGTTTCTTAAATTCCACATATGTGTGAAGTCATATGGTATTTGTCTTTCTCTGATTAATTTATTTCATTTTGCATAATACTCTCTAGCTCCATCCATGTTGTTACAAATGGCAAGATTTCCTTCTTTTTAAGGCTGAGTAATATTCCACTGGGTATATATATATAGACTACGTCTCTTATCCATTCATCTGTTGATGGGCACTTAGGTTGCTTCCATATATTGGTTATTATAAATAATGCTGCTATAAACATTGGGGCACATGTATCCCTTTGAATTGGTATTTTTGTATTCTTTGGATAAATATCCAGTAGTGTGATTGCTGAGTCATGGAATGGTTCTACCTTTAACTTTTTGAGATATGCCCATACTGTTTTCCATGAAGGCGATACCAGTTTGCATTCCCACCAACAGTGAGTAAGTATTCTTTTTTCTTTTTCTCCACATCCTCTCCAAGACTTCTTGTTGGTTACATGTTTTTTTAAAGTCTAATTGGAGGTGGTGGTAGGTATAGAGCTATATATATATATTTATATGTTTATATAAATATATGTATATTCTCCATAATGTTTAGGCAATTCCAAAAATTTCATAGACCTTAACACCTCTGTGGGCCCCTAAAGTATTCAAGTGAAATTAAGAAACCCTGTTCTACTGGATTCTTTCAGATTTTTACAAATTTGACTATTCATCCGTTTTATTTCTATATAGCAGGAATTACTGCTCTGTAAACTTATTTTTAATTTTAAAAATTTCTCGCATTTATAGTCAGAAACCCCAATCCATTGGCATCCACCCTAAAACAGCCTAGGTGGCTGCTGACCTCACACTTAACAAAGGTTGCCTTGACCCTCTATAATGGTTCCCTGGGGTAAATTATTTATAAATTAATTCCCAATCTGAGGTGAATAGATCCCCCTTGTCCTAACCATGGTTATCTGATTGTTTGTTTTTTTAAATAAGATCTTTCTTTCTTTCTTTCTTTCTTTCTTTCTTTCTTTCTTTCTTTCTTTCTTTCTTTTTCTTTTTTTCAGAGAGAGAGAGAGAGAGAGCTCAAAACAGGGAGGACTGCAGGCAGAGCAGGCAGAGGGAGAAACAGTTCCCCACTGAGCAAGGAGCCTGATGCAGGGCTCAATCCCAGGACCCCGGGATCAAGACCTGAGCTGAAGACAGACATTTAACTAACTGAGCCACCCAGGCATCCCTATCTGATTGTTTTTGTGACTTTGGGCAAACATTTTACACTTCATTAAACACTCTTTTCTTATTTTTATACATATTTTGAAATATATGAAATATATTTAGATATCTATAAATATCTCATCATAGCAAAACCCAGCTATACTTTCCAAATTTAAAAAGAGATGTAGCTTTATTTGGTATTATGCCACAGATTATTTCTAAGAGAAAGACAGTCCCCCATTCTCTTCATAGCAACCTCTCTGTCTCTATCTCTATTTCACTTTCTTTCTTTCCAAACATCTAACAATATCAGGCATCTCAAATGGGAGGAATCTCCTTCCTCTATGCATGTATCCTTGACTGTATCCTATACCCCACTGCATTATCATCAGATAGAAGACCTCCATACTTCCAGAGAAATTCTGCTCTAGGCAGGAGCTCATCTGAACTCTACATAAGCAAAATGGCCAGTCAGATGATTACAGTGGCAAAGGCGGTTCATCTTGATTGTCATGG
Organism: Mustela erminea; assembly: GCF_009829155.1. Lineage (NCBI taxonomy): Eukaryota > Metazoa > Chordata > Mammalia > Carnivora > Mustelidae > Mustela > Mustela erminea. The sequence continues at coordinate 64,767,679 of NC_045614.1, read as the reverse complement.
TTATTAAAAGTGTTGCTGCTTTACTATTAAGGACAGAATCTAAAGTGAATCCTGAGGTTGTGTTCAAAGCTAAGTCTGCACATTAAGGATAAGATGGGAAAGAGGAGGGAAGTGTGTGTTCTGCTATAATTCATGGCTTATTTGGCATCTGTTTTTCTCAGACAGACAGAACCAGCATCAGAGATGATTTCTCTAAATAAAGTTTTTTCCTCAGAAAACAATAATTCTGATTGGATTGCTTGTTAAGGTAACACTTGGCACAAACACAGGATTACAATGATAAACAGCTCCGAGGACATGCATCCAGAAAAGTGTTAAATGACCCCTCTAAGAAAGCATGAAGCAGTGAGTCATGAACTAATAGCAAACACCTAGACAGACACAAACAGAGATGTCATCTCCCCTTCCTCCTTTACTTCCCACTTCTCACACACCCACCAACTGAGGACAGTGAGATTTTTCACAGATGCGATGTTAGACTGTTTGCTGGTCTTTTTTTTTTTTTTTTTGCTCTGTTTTGTTTTGTGTGTTTGTTTTCTTTACTGTACCCAAGAATTTCTCCCCAAATGACAATTATCTCCAATCTTCATTTTTTATTATTTACTCAAAGTAATTTAAAGTGAAGAAATCAGTATGCTTATCTTGATACTGGCCACATTGTTATAATGATTTTAGGTAAGCAAGAGAGACAGAAAAATAAAAATTGAAAGAAGACAGAAAAGAGGGGCGCCTGGGTGGCTCAGTGAGTTACAGCCTTCGCCTTCAGCTCAGGTCATGATCCCAAGGTCCTGAGATAGATCCCCGCATTGGGTTCTCTGCTCAGCAGGGAGCCTGCTTCCTCCTCTCTCTCTGTCTGCCTCTCTGCCTACTTGTGGTCTCTGTCTGTCAAATAAATAAATAAATAAAATATTTTTTTAAAAAAAGACAAAAGAAAAGAGAAATTTAAATTTTTTTTTAATTTTTTAAAAATTTAATTTTTTTTTTTAATTTTAAGGAATGGCAAAAATAAAAGTCAACAGAGGATGACATATCCTTTGGTACCTAAATTATTTTAGCATGTTCCTGGCATAATTGGACTGATCATTTCTATTATTTAATAAATAGCATGTTGCCTTCCTGTAATCTCAATATAAATTCTGCTTAGAAATCCTGGATTCTAATTGCATAATGAGCTCTTTCCATCCCCATTCCTACAAACCTAGACAAGGAGAGAGTCTATATGCCTTTTCATGCTAGACTGTACTTATAAATCATGTTAGTCTATAATTATATGCTTTGGAAATCTGAACTATGTGACCAGTTATAGTTGAATTGTTCCCCCTTTTCACCAAAGTCATATATCCCAACACCCAGTACCTCAGAATATGACACCACAAATAATGATATATATAGAGAGATGATACAGATAGATTATAGATAGATGATATAGATATAGATATACAAATGATACTTACAGTAAGGTCATAGGGTGAGCTCTTATCCAATATGACTGGCGTCTTTATAAAAAGGGTAAATTTGGAGATGGAAAGGCACATAAGGAGAATGCCATGCTAAGGTGAAGACAGAGATTGAAGTGATAGTCTACAAGCTAAGAAATGCCAAAGATGGACAGCAAACCACCAGAAGCTAGGTGAGAGATATGCAATGAACTGTCTTTCATAGTCCTCAGAGAATGCTGACCCAATGACACCTTGACCTTGGTGTCACTCAGATCTTTGTCATTTCAGAAATATGAGACCATACATTTCTATTGTTTAAGTCACATAGTTCATGGAACTTGGTATGGCAAACTAATATACTGGCCTAGGATTAAGTGCTCTATGAAGTCAGAAATAAAGTAGAAATCAAGATAACCAATTTTAAGGAAATATAAAAAGTCCCCTTTTACAATGTCCCAATTTAATATCTTGATATTTCTAGAGAAAACATGCAACCATTGAAAATGTTATCAGTCTGGGAAAAAGAAGAAAAAAGTATATGACATCATCCATATGAGTTATGAAATAAAACTCATAGTTTTCTTATTCTGAACCAATGTGAACATCATGAATTCCATCAAGATACAAAAATATAATCAAAGTCTATGGCAGCCACCTCACCTAAGACCTCCTCATGTAATAATCAAAGTGTGCTATGCCACAGTGTCTCCAGACCCATATTCTAACATTGTTGCAGTGATTGGTTTTATACAGTACCTTCTCTGAGATGCAAAATGAAGATATAAACAAATAACCATATATTTTGCATGGGTAGATAGACAAGTAAGATTCACCTATAAAGGGTGCTCATCTAGCTAGAAGTGGGACCGTAAAGCTCCTTATTTCAAAAACTATCACACAATGCATCACAATACATTCTGGAAAAGTATGGTTTTGCATCCTTTTAGAATCACAGCCATCATAAGATTAATTGCCATCACTAAAACGACTTGATTGGCTCTCATGATATGTGGAATGATGTTAAAAACAATTCAACCTGATTTTCAGAAGAAAGGCCACCTTAGCAGATGTGAGAAATTTGATAATTATATGCAGTTATTCCCAAGGATAAAATAGATACCATTTATTGAACACTTACTTTGTGTGAGTCATTGGGCTTAGTATATACTATTTCATTTAATCCTCATAAAGCCAGGAAACGTTTTTCTCACCAACTAATTTTGATGTGAGAATTATACTTAAAATACATGAATGGATTAATGAGTTTTATTTTCAGAATTTTAAAATAATAGTTAAGTGGAGTTGTCATCCCTTTGAGCCAACATGGATATCCTTCTATGGACATTAGGAAGTCAAAGCTAGAGAATACATATGACGTTCAGATATCTGTGTGGATTCATAATCAAGCTGACTAATAGACCCAGCATACCTCAACCTATTTTCAAAGCACTTCCTGCTATTCTTTATCAGATAGAAATGAGTATTTCCAATATATCACTTAACCAACAGGCAACACCTGCCAAGGGTTCTGGTAATATGCAAGATGAAAAATTTGTTTTATATATATATACACACACACACACACACACACACATACATACATACATACTAGAATAATAACAGTGTTCAGCAATATACCTACTCAGGATAAATTATGTGGTTGACATAGTAAAAACTGCATACTTTCAAAATAGAGTGAGTTAATAAAAATGTCACATTTTATAAGGGTTTACTATTTACTCTATCTTGAAAACCACTCTGTGAGGTTGTTAAAGCTGTCACAATTCTCCTATTATTTTAATTGAGAAAATAGGGGCCCTCAGATATTAAGTAATCTGCCTAAAATAACACAACCTTTAACTGTGTTATTAAAAACCTATTTTTAAATATGAGCTGTGATTACTCCCAGGGGTTTTAGGAACAGGCTGGCCCTTCAAGGATGCCTTGATCACTGGATGTAAGGAATTGAATAACACCACCTTGGATACTTTTGAACTAAAAACATTATACTAACTCATCCCAGGATATTGTCAGATCTTGTAATGCAGAACAGTCCAATTAAGTGATTTTATCTTGGGTTTGTTTAGTTGGTTTACATAATTTCTGATCCCACTGGAGTCATAAGTATGATTTCTCCACATTCACATTAAATTAATACAGAAGTTCCAGACTGTGAATAAAAATAGACTGAAGAAACAAGAACTAAGAGCAAGGATATCCAGCCAGGAAGGTATTTTAGATCCAAGAGATGCACAGAAGCTGAAGATGAGGATGGGGCAATGAGACAGTGATGGGGAGAGAGGTGAGGAGGAGGAAGTGAAGGAGGGAGGGGGCTTTAAAGGAGAAAAGACATTTTGGGGGGTGATGGAAATGTTGATTCAATTGTGGTGGTGCTTTCATGCATGTACACATATGTAAAGACATAAAATTGTACACTTAAATATGCTCAGTGTACTGTATATCAACCACACCTCAATAAATCTTTCATTTTTAAAATGAACAAATGACTGACATAGCTTGTTCACATAGAAAGGAAAACAATATCGAAAAGTCCAATAAACATATAAAAAGGTCATGCAAGTTGTCTTCAGGACAATGCACATTAAAACCACAAAGTGGGGGCGCCTGGGTGGCTCAGTGGGTTAAGCCGCTGCCTTCGGCTCAGGTCATGATCTCAGGGTCCTGGGATCGAGTCCCACATCGGGCTATCTGCTCGGCAGGGAGCCTGTTTCCTCCTCTCTCTCTGCCTGCCTCTCTGCTTGCTTGTGATCTCTGTCTGTCAAATAAATAAATAAAATCTTTAAAAAAAATAAAAAAATAAAAAAATAAAACCACAAAGTGTTGCCATGACATACACACCAGTATTGCTAAAATGTAAAAGACAAAAGAATGTGTGATGAGTATGTGGAGAAGTTGGAACTTCCATATCTTGTTGGACATAGTTGTAAACTGGCCTAAGCACTCTCTAAAAGTAATTGACTTATCTATTAAACTGAGCACAAGCATATTTTTTGATCCAGCAATTCCACTCTTAGGTGAAAACACAACAGAAGAAGATGCATATGTTCAAGAAAACAATATACAATAATGTTCATAAAAGCACCATCTTGATAACCAACCAACTGTACAAAAGGCAAGTATTCATCAACAATAGAATGGATAAATAAGTTACAGTGTGTCAAACAATGCACAGTACATCAACAATGAGAATGAATGGATGGATCTCACAACCTGATAGTGAGAGAAGCTGCTGTGTAACTGTGTATGGTATAATTCTGTTTATACAAAATTGAAAGTGAGGAGAACTATTCCAGGGCATTAACCATCGGGATGATGGTTCTTCATGGTGCCCAGGGAAAAGAGTGATCTCTGGCATGCTAGTAATGTTCCATGTCTTGATCTACACTGTGATTGCATGGCTATGTTCAATTTACAAAATTCCATTTAGTTGTACATTTGTATGTGTACTTCTGTATGTATACTATGTTTTTCACTGAAATTTTAAAATTATACATATATGTAGTAAGAGGAATAGAGGAAAATGTTAAAACCAAAATTATAGTTCTTTATACCTTTTAAGAGAGATGCAAAATGCATATCTATACTACTACCTTCTCTGCAAGAAGATAAACAGGTAACAGATACCCAATAATTTCTTGATTCCATGTACATTAATAAGTATTATAGCTTCAAAAGTAAGGCTCAAAATTTAGGAAGGGATGTAAGGATAAGTTACCATGTGAAATGAAATAAAGTTAAGTTATATGAGATCCAAAAGGTTGGAAACTCTAATATTTATTAGACCATAGCTATTTATAATTATTTGTTCACTCCCCTATCCTTAGTTTACTTCCTTGACACCCTGACTTTGGTCTTGTCAACACAGATGTGAGGAGACATGACATTTGTCTTATCCAAGCAGAAAGTTTGAATACATTACATGGCTTGGCTGGGAACCTCTTGTACTTACTTTCTACCATGAGTACAGATGTCCCAGAGAGTGGCAAGTTCTTCAGCCTGGACTCCAAAATGAGAAGAGGTATGTAGTACAGCAAACTGACCAAGAACGTCCAAACTTTTCAGAGTCCCAGCTGACCATCAATTATCAGGCAATGAGAGCAAAAAATAAAGTTTTGGAACCCACTTAGATTTGAGGGATGTAGTTATGCAGTATAAGGAATTCATAGACCAGTACAAACAGCAGAGAAACATCTCTATTCTTATCTCTTAAGTAACAGAGATTCTAAAGTAAACCAAGGAAAATAACTGTTAATCAATGTTTCTGTTCCACATAGCATCCAGAAGAAAACAGAGGTATTGAGACCTTTGCCAAGAAATACTAATAGCAGAAATATCAAGAAAAAAAAAAATAAAGGAGAAGTCAAACAAGAATCAGTATCTATTTACAGAGGATCTTCTTTCCAAAAAAAAAAAAAAAAAAAAATCAATCATAACACCTCCAAGGAAGGAAATGCTTTACAGTGCCTGTAATGTTTGACCCCTGATCAGACCCTCTGGTAAGCAGTCTATAAGTCTAATTGGTTCAGTAACAGAAATACATCTTTAAAATGTTTTTAGTAGTAGGTACTTGGGCATCCAGGTTTCTTATAATAAATAAACTTGGAATTTATAGAGTTGTAGGCTCCATGGTTGGGTGGGGAATAGGAAATAATCAGGGAGATTTTTTTTCTCTGTGTGTGACTAAGAGAGAATAAATACCAAGAAGCCCCAATCTCAGACAGATTCTCTGAGAACAACGTTTTATACATAGTGTTGATGCTACTTCAAAACCAAATCCTTACCCAAGGAAAGAAACATTATATAGAAGCTATGTCTGATGGTTTTACATTATGTTTATGCTGCTTTTTAGCTTTATTCTTTCTAGAGCTGGCAACATTTTTTGTTGGATAAGAATGTAAATCACTTAAGTCTGTCTTGCCTATTAAACCCTTTTGATGGTATACCAATTGTAATGAGAAAGTACTAGGTTTTTACCTTGTGATGGGCTCTTTGTGTAATAGAGGAAACAGGTGTTATAGACTGAATGTTTGTGTGCTCCAAAATTCATATGCTGACATCTTAACTCCAAGGTGATGGTATTAGCAAGTGGGGCCTTGAGGAGGTGATGAGGTTCTTTGGAGGGGAGAGAGCTCCTGAGGGAGATTAGGGTCATTATAAAAGGGACTGCAGAGAATTCCCTCCCCTCACCCTTTCTACTACTATGTGGGGGACACAGCAAGAAGTAGATTAATCTGCAACCGAGCAGAAGGCCTTCACCAGAACTTAACCATGCTGGCACACTGACCTTGGACTTCCAGCCTCCCAAACTGTGAGATATCAATTTCTTCCACTTACAATCACCTAGCCTATTAAATTATGATACAACAACCTGAACTAACACAGCAGAGCAACAGGCCATCTCAGTCTTGTGCTATGAAAGAAAATCAGCCTAGGATACCAAGGAAAGAAATAGTTCACTTAATTCTGAATTTAAAAAAAATTTTTTTTAGGCATTAGTACCTCTCACACAGTCTTGTGATTAATGAATAGTGTGGTTAATTAACATTTATTTAATTGCATTACTTTTCTTAGTTTGTAAACTCTCAGAAGGAAAGCATTTTGACTATTTACTTCTCTTTGAATATTGGTAACTTCTCTAGTGTATCTATGCATTTCAATTAGGTGCTGAATAAAATATTTTATAAAGAAAAGAGAAACACAATAAATATAGAAGTCATTTAAATATTCAGTGTGTAAGGATGCGAAGATGTGTTTTCTTCAAAATCTACTGCCTTTGGCCCAAAGTAGAGAAATATAATATTTATTTTCATAGATTTTTACATATGTTACATGATCCTAAAATGTTTCTTTTCGTATAATCCTACCTTATGTTCTTCTGCAAGGCCCATTTAAAAATATATAATTATCAAGGATGGGTGCTTTAATACATGATAGACAGCATTTTATAATATCTAAGGGAAAATGGTATTTGAATATGAGTAGAGATCTTAATATTTTCCATTAGAGAAATGGTGCTCTGTGTCTATGTAGTACTGTAAATATGTCTTCTTCAAATGTCCAGAAGCCCAATTTAATATATTAAAAGAACAGAGGTGGACACAGGCTCATATATATTCAGCACTAGAAGATTTGGTAATAGATTTAAATATATTTCTGGTAAGTACTTCTTGGACTCTAAATGTGATTTCCTCTTCTGCAAAATGTTGGCAACACAGCTGGTTGAGCTCTAGTGAGGTTTCTCTTCCTGGCTTGTAGACCGCCGTCTGGGAAACTATTTTCTGTGACCGTTAGTCATTTTAAGAGAAAATAAAAATATTTCCATTTAATTTTTTTTGTAACATATACTAAAGTAGAACTGCTAAAAATGAAAGGGTACTATGGATCACTGTTAGCATATTTATTTATTTCAGGATATGTAGCTCTCGGAGTAGTGATTTAAGATCATAATTGGGGAAGGAATACAATATTCTCTTTTTGTAGATCTTCTATCCTTTACATAGTATATGGATTTTCAAGCGTAACAGATAACTGAATTCAACAAGGTAAATGAACTTAAAGACTTATTGTTCACTTTGGGGCACCTGGGTGGCTCAGTGGGTTAAGCCTCTGCCTTCTGCTCAGGTCATGATCTCAGGGTCCTGGGATCAAGCCCCGCATTGGGCTCTCCGCTCAGCAGGGAGCCTGCTTCCTTCTCTCCCTCTCTGCCTGCCTCTCTGCCTACTTGTGATCTCTGTCTGTCAAATAAATAAATAAAAATCTTAAAAAAAAAAGTAAGAAAAAAAAGACTTTTACCTCCATTATTCCAGGTATATAGAGGCCTTACACAGTGCTTCCTATTTGACAGAGCGTAAACAAGACAATAACTAACTTTTTCAAAGCCTAGGCAAAACTGAATTGGAAAGGAACAATTTAGAACACTCAAATTCAAACTCTCAAAATAAAAATTATTTTAGTATGTTTCCTCAATGCCTCATTTTATTCAGTAATGTGTAGACTTCAAGTACAAATCAATCAATAATAGTAGCATGAGAAAATAGGTAGAGGGGCTTTGTAAATCTCTTAGAAGTTACAAGAGAGCCCTGAAGTATTTCACAAATTGGAAATTCAAGCAGCAAATAGAGGTGAAATTTTTTATTTTCTGCTTCAATCTCTGAATCAGCAAAATGTAGCCATAATAATTGTGCCTTAGCTTGCCTTTCTGATGCCATTAGGAGGAAAAAAAAAAACTTCCAAAAAATGAAGCTTTGTCAGCATCTCTGCAGTAATCACTATTAAATTATAGACACTTTTTGTTATTTTTGCTCATTTCCAACTATACATCCTCTCTACCCCCACCCCCACAAAATAGAGGGAAAAAATGAAACCATCTTCACAAGAATAATATTCATTTTGAATAATGACAAGTCTAATCCAGACATGGTTGGCTGTTTCTTTACTTTTAATATTCCAGTCTACAGCTTAAGTACTCTGTTTTCACTGATTACATGAAACATGTAAATTTATGTTGATTTTTCCATTCATATTAAATGGATATTTGCCAGTTATTATCCTAGCCCAAGAAAAATTCATATTTCCATTCTTTGTCTCTCTCTCTCTTCTTCTTTTATCACCAAATTCTATACTAGTCACAAGTCTACCCCCTTATCTTCCCTCTCCTCAATAAACTTTTTGCCAGTAGGGCTGGTTTGTGGAACTTTTTTTTTTTAATTGATTTCAACAACAAAAAAATTATAGTTGTGTTACCTGAACATCACGAAATATGAATTCTTCAGAAATGTAGTTTTATTGATTTCAGTAACTTAGTAAGACAAAACGAAGTTTAGTGAAATATTTCCTGGACGATACCTTACTATTCTACCAATGTTAAAAAAAACTCATTTTTATAACACTTTTTTGAAGTACTATGTACCCATTTTAAGAGTATAACTCAAGCTTCAGAAAACCCAATCTCAGAGATGAAAAATAAAATAAAGTAAGACTTATTTTAAGGAGAAATGCACTAATATGGCACATATAAACAGATAGTTATTTTGCATCTTTTACATGATTACAAAATTTAGAGTAGTGCCCATATAAAGCACTAGCATATGTCATTGAAAATATTAATTTTTGGTCTTATGTGTAAGTATGATGTCATATAGAAAAAAGAAAACTTGTAAGTTTTTAATCCATTTGGATAAATTTTGCTCTTACTTTGCCATCTTTGCTCATAATAGCAAAATAATAGAATTCGCTGAGAAGATAAAACTATAATAGAATTAAAAATTGCCAAGACAATTTTCAGCAACCAATCTAATTCAGTTATTTTTCTCTTTCAGAAAGAAAAATAGTGACTTTCCATCCTGCTTAATTTTATTCTCTTTCAAATACACATTCTCAGTCAATATACCAAGCACCACTTAAATTACGGTCTTTGCATCTGGTTTTTAAATGTTATTCTCAACAATAAGACCTTAAACTTGTGTAGAATTTAATAGATTTGAGTACAATTTGATATCTAGTTATTTCATTTGATTCATACCACAGTCCTATAATGAACTTAGTTCAACACTATTAATCACATTTTGAAAACAAGAGTTCTTTAAATATGGACTTGGTTGGATCTTGTAGAACATAATGCAGAATCAAATTGAACACAAGGAACCAGGGTCTGAACTTGAGTTGAACAGAGTTGGGACCAATGCTGAGGACATAAGGCCAGCTATGCAGACAGAACAAAGTGATCAGAAAATGAAGTGATGAGTACTGGATATGCGCTCCCCTCCATGGAGGTCCAGCTGTAATACTAGAATGCTCTCACAACAGACAATCTAGCAGAGAATAAGGAAGCCATCTGCAAAGACATAGCCAGGTAGCTCCCAAATACAGATATTTGAGGACCATCAGTCATGGAACCAGAATTTTAGTACCTCAAATTACTCCATCTTGGAGGACCAAGAGATACAAGAGGAGACTGTTCAAAATTACTTATTTCCTGTAGCTGGGAGATAGGGTTTCTCAGTGGATCTAGCTGTCTCCAGACTTCTATGTTTCAAATCCAAACTCCTGGTGGTAGAAAGAGGGATCAATTTAAAATGCAAATTTGATCATCTGAGAGCCATCAGTGGTCCCTCAGGAATATATTATGAACAGAGCTTTAAGGATTGAATTCTGGAGAGGAGTCAAGATGGCGGAGAAGTAGCAGGCTGAGACTACTTCAGCTAGCCGGAGATCAGCTAGATAGCTTATCTAAAGATTGCAAACACCTGCAAATCCATCGGCAGATCGAAGAGAAGACGAACAGCAATTCTGGAAACAGAAAAACAACCACTTTCGAAAGGTAGGACTGGCAGAGAAGTGAATCCAAAGCGACGGGAAGATGGACCCCGGGGGGAGGGGCCAGCTCCCGGCAAGCGGCGGAGCAACGGAGCACAAAATCAGGACTTTTAAAAGTCTGTTCCGCTGAGGGACATCGCTCCACAGGCTGAACCAGGACGAACCCCCGCGGGGTCAGCGTGGCCTCAGGTCCCGCAGGGTCACAGAAGGATCGGGGTGTCTGAGTGTCGCAGAGCTTGCAGGTACTGGAACGGGAAAGCTGGCTACAGAGACAGAGCCGACAGTAAGCTCACAGCTCGGGGTGACCTTGAACCGGTCGCAGGCTCGGTGAGCTCAGAGCACGGCTGGAGGTCAGGCAGACGGGAGTTACTGGACGCTGTTCTCTGAGGGCACACAGAGAGGTGGGGCCCCGGGCTCTCGGCTTCTCCAGGCCGGAGACCAGGAGGCTGCCATTTGTATTCCCGTCCTCTGGAACTCTACAGAAAGCGCTCGGGGAACAAAAGGTCCTGAAAGCAAACCCAAGCAGATTACTCAGCCCCTGGTAAGGGCGGAGAATTCCGCCTGGGGCAAAGACACTTGAGAATCACTACACCAGGCCCCTCCCCCAGAAGATCAATAAGAAATCCAGCCAAGACCAAGTTCACCTACCAAGGAGTGAAACCACGGAGAGCAGCAGAATTCCAGAGGAGGAGAAAGCAAAGCACGGAACTCATGACCTTCTCCCTGTGATTTTTTTAGTCTTGCAGTTAATTTAATTTTTTTCTTTTTCATTTTTTTTCTCTTCTTCTGCTAAAATTCTTTTTAACTTTTACCCTTTTTTAACGTTTTTAAATAGTTTATCTAATATATATATATATATTTTATATTTTCCTTTATTCGTTTTCTTTTTATTAATTCTTTTCTTTTCTTTTTTTTTTCTTTTTTTTCTTTCTTTCTTTTTGAACCTCTTTTTATCCCCTTTCGCCCCTCTCATGATTTGGGATCTCTTCTGATTTGGTTAAAGCATATTTTACTGGGGTTGTTGCCACCCTTTTAGTATTTTACTTGCTCCTTCATATACTCTTATTAGGACAAAATGACAGGCGGAAAAATTCACCACAAAAAAAAAACAACAAGTTAAAGTACCAAAGGCTAGAGACCTAATCAATACAGACATAGGTAATATGTCAGATCTAGAGTTCAGAATGACAATTCTCAGGGTTCTAGCCGGGCTCAAAAAAGGCATGGAAGATATTAGAGAAACCCTCTCCAGAGAGATAAAAGCCCTTTTGGGAGAAATAAAAGAACTAAAATCTAACCAAGTTGAAATAAAAAAAGCTATTAATGAGGTGCAATCAAAAATGGAGGCTCTCACTGCTAGGATAAATGAGGCAGAAGAAAGAATTAGCGATATAGAAGACCAAATGACAGAGAATAAAGAAGCTGAGCAAAAGAGGGACAAACAGCTACTGGACCACTGGGGAGAATTCGAGAGATAGGTGACACCATAAGATGAAACAACATTAGAATAATTGGGATTCCAGAAGAAGAAGAAAGAGACAGGGGAGCAGAAGGTATACTGGAGAGAATTATTGGGGAGAATTTCCCCAATATGGCAAAGGGAACGAGCATCAAAATTCAGGAGGTTCAGAGAATGTCCCTCAAAATCAATAAGAATAGGCTCACACCCCATCACCTAACAGTAAAATTTTCAAGTCTTAGTGACAAAGAGAAAATCCTGAAAGCAGCCCGGGAAAAGAAGTCTGTAACATACAATGGTAAAAATATTAGATTGGCAGCTGACTTATCCACAGAGACCTGGCAGGCCAGAAAGAGCTGGCATGATATTTTCAGAGCACTAAACGAGAAAAACATGCAGCCAAGAATACTATATCCAGCTAGGCTATCATTGAAAATAGAAGGAGAGATTAAAAGCTTCCAGGAAAAACAAAAACTGAAAGAATTTGCAAACACCAAACTAGTTCTACAGGAAATATTGAAAGGGGTCCTCTAAGCAAAGAGAGAGCCTACAAGAAGTAGATCAGAAAGGAACAGAGACAATATACAGTAACAGTCACCTTACAGGCAATACAATGTCACTAAATTCATATCTCTCAATAGTTACCCTGAATGTTAATGGGCTAAATGACCCAATCAAAAGACACAGGGTATCAGAATGGATAAAAAAAACAAAACACATCTATAGGTTGCCTCCAAGAAACTCATTTTAAGCCCGAAGACACCTCCAGATTTAAAGTGAGGGGATGGAAAAGAATTTACCATGCTAATGGACATCAGAAGAAAGCAGGAGTGGCAATCCTTATATCAGATCAATTAGATTTTAAGCCAAAGACTATAATAACAGATGAGGAAGGACACTATGTCATACTCAAAAGGTCTGTCCAACAAGAAGATCTAACAATTTTAAATATCTATGCCCCCAACATGGGAGCAGCCAACTATATAAACCAATTAATAACAAAATCAAAGAAACACATCAACAATAATACAATAATAGTAGGGGACTTTAACACGCCCCTCACTGAAATGGACAGATCATCCAAGCAAAAGATCAGCAAGGAAATAAAGGCCTTAAACGACACACTGGACCAGATGGACATCACAGATATATTCAGGACATTTCATCCCAAAGCAACAGAATACACATTCTTCTCTAGTGCACATGGAACATTCTCCAGAATAGATCACAACCTCGGTCCTAAATCAGGACGCAACTGGCATCAAAAGATTGGGATCATTGCCAGCATATTTTCAGACCACAATGCTCTGAAGCTAGAACTCAACCACAAAAGGAAGTTTGAAAAGAACCCAAATACATGGAAAAAAACAGCATCCTTCTAAAGAATGAATGGGTCAACCGGGAAATTAAAGAAGAATTTAAAAAAATCATGGAAACAAATGATAATGAAAATACAACGGTTAAAAATCTGTGGGACACAACAGAGGCAGTCCTGAGAGGAAAATATATAGTGGTACAAGCCTTTCTCAAGAAACAAGAAAGGTATCAGGTACACAACCTAACCCTACACCTAAAGGAGCTGGAGAAAGAACAAGAAAGAAACCCTAAGCCCAGCAGGAGAAGAGAAATCATAAAGATCAGAGCAGAAATCAATGAAACAGAAACCAAAAAATCAATAGAGCAAATCAACGAAACTAGGAGCTGGTTCTTTGAAAGAATTAATAAAATTGATAAACCCCTGGCCCGACTAATCAAAAAGAAAAGAGAAAGGACCCAAATAAATAAAATCATGAATGAAAGAGGAGAGATCACAACTAACACCAAAGAAATACAAACTAATATAAGAACATACTATGAGCAAATCTACGCCAACAAATTTGACAATCTGGAAGAAATAGATGCATTCCTAGAAACATATAAACTACCACAACTGAACCAGGAAGAAATAGAAAGCCTGAACAGCCCAATAACCAGTAAGTAGATTGAAATAGTCATTAAATCTCCAAACAAACAAAAGCCCAAGGCCAGACGGCTTCCCGGGCCAATTCTAACAAACATTTAAAGAAGAACTAATTCCTATTCTCCTGAAACTGTTCCAAAAAATAGAAATGGAAGGAAAACTTCCAAACTCATTTTATGAGGCCAGCATCACCTTGATCCCCAAACCAGACAAGGATCCCATCAAAAAAGAGAGCTATGGACCAATATCCTTGATGAACACAGATGCAAAAATTCTCCCCAAAATACTAGCCAATAGGATTCAACAGTACATTAAAAGGATTATTCACCACGACCAAGTGGGATTTATTCCAGGGCTGCAAGGTTGGTTCAACATCCGCAAATCAGTCAATGTGATACAACACATCAATAAAAGAGAGAACATGAACCATATGATACTCTCAATAGATGCTGAAAAAGCACTTGACAAAGTACAGCATCCCTTCCTGATCAAAACTCCTCAAAGTGTAGGGATAGAGGGCACATACCTCAATATTATCAAAGCCATCTATGAAAAACCCACCACAAATATCATTCTCAATGGAGAAAAACTGAAAGCTTTTCCACTAAGGTCAGGAACATGGCAGGGATGTCCATTATCACCACTGCTCTTCAACAGAGTACTAGAAGTCCTAGCCTCAGCAATCAGACAACAAAAGGAAATTAAAGGCATCCAAATCGGCAAAGAAGAAGTCAAATTATCACTCTTCGCAGATGATATGATACTATATGTGGAAAACCCAAAAGACTCCACTCCAAAACTGCTAGAACTTGTACAGGAATTCAGTAAAGTGTCAGGATATAAAATCAATGCACAGAAATCAGTTGCATTTCTCTACACCAACAAGACAGAAGAAAGAGAGATTAAGGAGTCAATCCCATTTACAATTGCACCCCAAACCATAAGATACCTAGGAATAAACCTAACCCAAGAGGCACAGAATCTATACTCAGAAAACTATAAAGTACTCATGAAAGAAATTGAGGAAGACACAAAGAAATGGAAAAATGTGCCATGTTCCTGGATTGGAAGAATAAATATTGTGAAAATGTCTATGCTACCTAAAGCAATCTACACATTTAATGCAATTCCTATCAAGGTACCATACATCTTTTTCAAAGAAATGGAACAAATAATTCTAAAATTTATATGGAACCAGAAAAGACCTCGAATAGCCAAAGGGATATTGAAAAAGAAAGCCAACGTTGGTGGCTTCACAATTCCAGACTTCAAGCTCTATTACAAAGCTGTCATCATCAAGACAGCATGGTACTGGCACAAAAACAGACACATAGATCAATGGAACAGAGTAGAGAGCCCAGAAATAGACCCTCAACTCTATGGTCAACTAATCTTCGACAAAGCAGGAAAGAATGTCCAGTGGAAAAAAGACAGCCTCTTCAATAAATGGTGTTGGGAAAATTGGACAGCCACATGCAGAAAAATGAAATTGGACCATTTCCTTACACCACACACACAAATAGACTCAAAATGGATGAAGGACCTCAATGTGCGAAAGGAATCCATCAAAATCCTTGAGGCGAACACACGCAGCAACCTCTTCGACCTCAGCTGCAGCAACATCTTCCTAGGAACATCACCAAAGGCAAGGGAAGCAAGGGCAAAAATGAACTATTGGGATTTCATAAAGATCAAATCTTTTGCACAGCAAAGGAAACAGTTAACAAAATCAAAAGACAACTGATTGGGAGAAGATATTTCAAACGACATATCAGATAAAGGACTAGTGTCCAGAATCTATAAAGAACTTAGCAAACTCAACACCCAAAGAACAAATAATCCAATCAAGAAATGGGCAGAGGACATGAACAGACACTTCTGCAAAGAAGACATCCAGATGGCCAACAGACACATGAAAAAGTGCTTTATATCACTCGGCATCAGGGAAATACAAATCAAAACCACAATGAGATATCACCTCACACCAGTCAGAATGGCTAAAATTAACAAGTCAGGAAATGACAGATGCTGGCGAGGATGCGGAGAAAGGGGAACCCTCCTACACTGTTGGTGGGAATGCAAGCTGGTGAAGCCACTCTGGAAAACAGCATGGAGGTTCCTCAAAATGTTGAAAATAGAACTGCCCTATGACCCAGCAATTGCACTACTGGGTATTTACTCTGAAGATACAAACGTAGTGATCCAAAGGGGCACGTGCACCTGAATGTTTATAGCAGCAATGTCCACAATAGCAAACTATAGAAAGAACCTAGATGTCCATCAACAGATGAATGGATCAAGAAAAGTGGTATATATACACAATGGAATACTATGCAGCCATCAAAAGAAATTAAATCTTGCCATTTGCGACAACATGGATGGAACTAGAGCGTATCATGCTTAGCAAAATAAGTCAAGCAGAGAAAGACAACTATCATATGATCTCCCTGATACGAGGAAGTGGTGATGCAACATGGGGGCTTAAGTGGGTAGGAGAAGAATCAATGAAACAATATGGGATTGGAGGGAGACAAGCCATAGGTGACTCTTAATCTCACAAAACAAACTAAGGGTTGCTGGGGGGGGTTGGGAGAAGGGGGGTTGGGTTATGGACATTGGGGAGGGTATGTGCTTTGGTGAGTGCTGTGAAGTGTGTAAACCTGGCGATTCACAGACCTGTACCCCTGGGGATAAAAATACATGTTTATAGAAAATAAAAAATTTAAAAAAAAAACAATGAGAAATTGGTTTGGGGTATACAGAAACTCTCATTGCAGTTTAGTTGTAAATACAAAACTATCTCAAAATTTTAAAAATATTGATTTTTTAATAAAATAAATACAACATTTTTCACAGAAGAAAAAAAAAACACACACAAAAATTTAATTCTGCCTGCCTTTCTCATTTTCTGCCATAACCCTTTATATTCTATCACCATTTCATTTCATGTTGGAGGTCTTTTAGTTATTCACTCCATCTACCTTTAAAACCCTTAACTTCCTTTTCTGCATGACAGTATATCTTCTGTCCTAAAACCACCTATTTTTTATTTACCCAAGAAAGAGTTATTGAGCACCCACAATAAGCACTGTGTTAGAATCCAATATAAAGATAAATGAAGAAAGGGCACTGAATTTTGGGAATTCATAGCAAGGTGGTGGCAGAGGAGCTTGCAGGTACAGATGAGCCATTCAATGTAATGGCTGGTATAGTTGTTAAAGGATTACTTTCAAAAGAAAATATAATCATGATGTTCATACAGACAGAAAAGGAACATGCACCAAAGATTTAAAAATTATATTTAACTCATTAATGAATGACAGAACTAGCAAGATGTTATAGCAGATTCAAAGGATAATTAAAAAATGTAAACATTTAAAAATAATACAAATTTTAAAAAGGACATATATATGCTTGTGTGTATTCACACACACACACACACACACACACACACACACACACATATATATCTGAAATAAATTTGCAAATAAATAATAGGTCTACCCACAGGGCCATAATCAAGTGCATTCCACCAGATATAATTAATTTGCATTTCTATGGGCAAGAATCATTTGCATTATTTGCAGCTTTCCACATTTTCCAGAATTGTAAAATAGCTCCAAAATAATGAAAGAGGGAGATAACTGATAATAAGCTAGACAGGACACACAGTAATGTTTTCTTGCCCATTTTAGAGTTTTCCACAAATTTTCTGACAAAAGTTGAGGCATAGGAGAGGGTGGTGGTCATAGAGATTATGTACTTAAACTTCCCTAGAGTTGGAAGAATTCTGAGAAAGGCTTCTGAGGATATGTGATGTTGATTGTTATTGTGAATGGAATTTTTCCAGGTCAGTGTGAGAATGAGGTACCTGAACTCTGGCTGTAAGAATGAGAAAGAGGTGTGGGCAAATACCTCAAGGTGGTAATATTCATGGGTCTCAAGGGTGTTTCCTTTTGAGAATCAGGAGAATAAAGTTTATAGTCTCCCTCAGTCTTTTCAGAATTTTAAACACAACACTGATGTAAGAATTCCTCTTGGATGCTTTGAGACAAGAGCATTCAATGGCCCTTCCATCTCAGGCTGGATCTCAAAGTGTGGTCCAAGAACAGCAGTATTGACATCACCTGGGAACTTGTTAAAAGTGAAAATTCATGTGCCCTAACCCTCAGCTACTGAATCAGAAATTCTGAGGGTGTACCAGGGAATCTAGTCTAACAAACCCTCCAGGTGATTCTGGAGAACCACTGTCTTAGAGATACAGGTAGTTTACCTGAAGACCTAAGGGGAGATACTGCCTGGAGGACTGCCTTGAGGACCTCAGCTGGAGGAATAAAATCCTTCCACAATTACATGACAAGAATAGATATGGAAGAATATGTAATTTCTGATTTCAGAAAACAATTTATCTGCACATATGTCCCTTCACTCCTTCCTCTAGTCTATGTGAACAGATAATTGTATCTTCCCTCAATCCCCAGATCAAGCCCATGGTAGATATAGCATGACAAATGTTTACTGAATGGCTGAGCAAATGGTTTCCACAAGGCAGAAAATCAACCCCAGAACACAAGATCAAAACTACTGTTGGAGCAGCAGCAAAGCTGACATGAATATTGGATTAGAATGACTCAAGTCCTCCAAGTCAAAAGAGTAGTTCAGTTCCCAATGAGAGAAGATCATCCTTACATGCATGAGGGTAGGGATGTTAGATTGTTGCTCTTCTTGGATACCAGAGCCCGTGCTAAGGACTCACATGAAGCTTCTTTATATTGGAAAGTGTTCTCAAGGAAGTGAGATGGGAGACAATGTAGAGTGAGAAAGAGAATAGAAAACTCTTGAATTGGTCTTGCCTCTTGAGTGGGCAGTTGGAGTTCAACCTGCCAATACCCTTGAAGAACCCATTGAATACGCTTCCACCTGGTGGTGGATGGAAGAGGGAGCACTGATCCACCCTGGATCAGTGCTTTCTGACAAGGTGTACTTCATGGTATGTAACACCCTCAGAATTCCTTTTGTTTACCAACGTGGGTACCTTCACCATCTCAGAGAAACCCTCAGATAGAAAGGTGGAACTATTTGATGATGTGAGCCAAGGTGCTGTCAGGTCTCACCTTCAGATAGCTGGTTGCAGCAAGAATGGCTGGACTAAAAAGGGAGGCACAAGAGGTGGTTAACATACAGTTCTTTCATTTCAGACCCTTCCAAAGTCAAAATTATTTCACTTCCTCTAGTCCCAAGAGGAAATTATTTGGCCTACCCTGCAAAGGAGATTTTGACATAAGAGCAAAGTGGGGCAGTGGTAAGGCAGTATGGAGACTGGATGGTCTCAGCTAATGCACATGGGCCCTGGAATCTGCAGCCTGCCATTCCATCTTCCCCACTCACCAGATACATATTCCTGATAAAGTTTTATTTTCCCCAATCCTCAAACTGTTCATATAAAGTTGTAGTAATAATCTCCTTATCAGTCTCATAAGAATATTGGGATCTGGAAATCATATAATATTTATAAAAAGTACAAAAACAATGACAATCAAACTAAAATAATAACTAGTTATTATGAAGCCTTTATTATGTGCCAGTCATGGTAAATGTTTATGTAGTCTTCATTGTTAACCAGGTTCTATCAACCTCATTTTACAGATGAGGAAACTGAGGCACAATAACTTTAGGTATGACTGACATACACACACACACACATACACACACACACACACAGAGCAAATAACCAAGCACAGATTTGAACAAAGCTATCAGGCTCCAGAGGAAAGTATTTTAGAGCAATTGTTTTATTTATTTATTTTTAATTTAACACTCTATGTGACAAATGATTTACATAAAACAAGGCAGCAGGAGGAGACAGAAGGGTGACTCCCCACTTTAAAGGGATTTACTGCTGGTCTCTCTGCCTATGCTTTTTATAAAACCCTTGCTTGGAATGACTAGAAAAAAGGATGCTGTAGTAAAAGTGGTTGATCTGTAGGGTTTACAACTTGGAGGGAAGTGATGTGGTTAAGGTATACGTGATCTGCTCATTCTTTAAGACACAGCCAGCAGCCCCCAAAGCTGCCCCCACCACAATATTCCCCTGCAGTTTGCCCCTTCTCTGTCTCTCTGAACTTCAAGAGTTTCCTCTGTAGTATTGTCTGACTTTACTTCTTATCTTCCCGTTCCAGATTTTGCCTTGCCTTTCAAACCAATCTTGACACGATCTTTTGATCTTCTCTACCATTTTCTTGCTGTGCTTTAGAATTCCCTGTTTACTTTGAGTAAACACCCTATTGATTTTAACATAGCCTCTATAAGCCTCAGTCTCAGCTCAGCTCCTTGGTGAGAAAGAAGGCTGTCTTAACAACACTGGCCCCTTGGATAAGATCCAGATTTGATAGAGAAATACTATTCTTATATGACACATCCTTTCCCGAAATATGGTCTGGTACCTAAGAAAATTTTCATTGAAATGCATGGCACCAGACTCTTGACCCTCTGATGAATCCCATCCAAATGTTCTTAAAGTTTTTACCAGTGCATCTAAGGGTAAGGTTTCTCTTTCTCACTCTCAAAGTGTTATTCAAGTTTGTAGCTCTGGCTGGAAATGTGATGAATGCCATGTCTACTTGTGGCCCTGGAGGTGACCAACCAGTGGTGAAGAGGTAACAGGGACTGTCAAATTGATTGCCACACCACTTCACACCCCATGATCTCTCTTAGAGAGGAGGAGCGGGCTATGAGAGATTTAGATACCATTTTCCTCTCGGCTTTCAATAATTTGATTGAGGTGCAGCCATTACCACCAGATGTTAAAGATCTCTCAGATGTTGAAGGCATTTTGCTGCCCTTCCTGCTACCTTCGGTACATTGAGGCTTCAGCAAATGAGTGAACATATTTGGGGTAGTGAGATCCTGGTTTCTCAGTGGTGAAGGGAGTTACAGACAAGGAAAGGGGAGGGACTAAGATATATCTCCTGGTGGTACTGATTTAGGATTAAAGTAATCATCATGAATATAAGTTTTATGATTGATATAGTTATTTACTAGCTCTGTTGCTGCGTGGATCTAGAAGGAATTCATATTAACAATGAATATACCTAGTGCCAGGTCTCTTGGGTTAAAAATATGATTCCAAGGCTGGGGTAGGGAAAATAAAAGATGAGCGTGGGGTATATGATAGAAAATAATGGAAACACAGTAAAGATAGCAGGGGCTATAAGGAAGGGTTTCCTATGAGCTAAATTTGGAATAATTTGAGCATCAAAATAAGTAATGATAGTAATGGATTTAATCCATTCTATAGGATAAGAATCCATGAATCCATATTGATTAGATACATAGATAGGAAGGGACAATTCTTTTCAATACACTGTTAACTAACAAATATGGATGGAATGGTGGAGTTAGAAAAGCATAAATGAATGGTAAATCTAATAGGTGAACGTTTGATAACAAAATATTTACATACTGTCAAAGATGAAATGACTCCCCATAAACTGATACCAAAGAGAAAAGAGCAGCTTTGCAGTGCAGTAACTTAGCAAATATGACTTCAACCAAAGGATCACAGTTAATATGACCCATATTGGGACAAATTCACATTATGGACATTTGATGTGATGCACCAAGAAGTGAGGATATCATCACATCTGGGATATTCCTGCCAAAAAGGCATAATTTAAACCCAATCAGGAGAAAACACCTACTAAAAGTAGGGGGCAAAGACATCAAGGTCGAGGAGAACAAAGAAAGGCGGAGGAATCTCCAGATTAAGGAACAGGAAAGAGGCTTGGGTATGTAAGGAAACATGTGATCCTGAACTGGGTCCTGATCCAGGGCGGGGGAAAAAAAGAAAAGCTATAAAAGATATTGTTACTATCATCAATAAAGTTTGATTATAGACTGTGAATTAAATATTAGTATTGTCTCAATGTTAAATTTCCTTATTTTGATCATGATGTTACATAAGAAAATGTGTATGGGTTATATAAGACAAAACCCTTGTGATTTGAGAAGGTATGCTGCAATATTTAGGCATAACAACAGCCATGTTTACAACTCAATTTCAAATGTTTCAGAAAACTGATAAGAGAGGGAAAAAATGTGAACAATTTCTGAAGCTTCATAAAGGGCACATGATTTCCTTATACTATCTTGCAATTTTTCTGTAGCTTTGAAATCGTATCACAAACAAAGAAAACATTTCTACTACTTGAAAGGGGATAGTTCCCTGTGAAAGAAGAAAAGGTAAGTGGCTTTGAATGGGAAAAACTTGGTCGTATGAAAACAGTAAAAGTAGAAAGTAACATTTCTTTATTACCAAAATAACATAACCCTTTGCAGAGTAGCTATGACCAAAAGGGTGACTTAAAACTCTACTGAAGGTAAAGAGCATATCTGAAACTTCAAAACTCAGTCTTCAAATTTACAACTTCCTAAGAAAACTGGGAAGTCCCTTAAAAAGCAGCTGTTTTGTTCAGAGTTGTTAAGAGTTCCTGGTGCTTAGTATTTCCATTAAGATAAATGCTAGATTAAACCAAAGTAGTCTGCAAAGGCAGTAGTAATTGGGGAAGCCTTATCTTCGCCTTGTGTTATGGGTGCAGTCATTTAGCATAGATAATGGGTTAGAGTCAGTCCTGGAAGTAGGTCAGCCAGGAAGCCTGCCCTGGGGAAGGACTGTCAACAGGCCCCTCCCACAAATAAATCCCTGGTGCTGAATTCTTCCCTTCTTTCTTTAGAGTCTTCTTTTATTTTTTAGGTTCTTTAAAAGTTTATTATAATTTGCCTTATTTTTCTTGTTAAGTGAAAGGGGGCTGAGACCACTGAACATTACTTGCTGCAGGCACACAGAAAGTTCACTTTCTTTATAAGAATGCTGGAACACATGATTATCATCCTATTTTATGGATAAAGAAACCAAGGCTCTGAGCAGTTGAGCAACTTTCCAGTAATCATACATGCAATAAATGGCAGTCTACCTAACTGCAGAATGTCTGCTCCTTCGCCACATTGCCCTTTATCTGCATAAAGATGTGCCACTTCCGGAGAAGAGAGTTGGTTAGGCGCATCCCCCTTGCTGAGAACGTGCCAGGTGTGTGGGCACTAGCAGGGCTAGAAGTGATCACTGGAAAAAACCAAAAGTATAAGTAAAAATTCTGTTCTGGTTTTGTTTCATCAACCACCTGAGTTTTCCTACCATTCACTTTAAGTTTCTTAATCACCTAGTTGTTCATTCCTTTCTTTTCATACTTTGAAATATTATTATGGCTCTGAGAAGCAAGATGAAAATCTTTGTTTCCAGTAAATATACATTTGGAAACTATCTAATAGGAAGTAATCCATGGAAGTTGCTATTAGGGCAGCTATTAGGGAAGCCCACAGTGAATGGTGTGGAGAGGGTATGAGTTCCAAGTAAGTCCCTAAACATACCAATAATATTTACACACACACACACACAGAGTGAAAATTACAGAAGCTGAAAGAACCCACACTCTAAGGTTTACAGAAATAAATCCAAGCCTTAGATTCATCATTGGCATGGCCCTAGGGAAATGATGCTCGCTTCAAGAATTCAATTCTTGAACTTCAAGAACTTTAGTCAAGAAGTGAAGGATTGGGATGTCACTGCTTCCTTGGGAGGATATTGCCTCATGCTTCCTTTTGTCAGTTGAGAATGAAGGATCATCCCTGCTATGTCAAAGATCCTTGTGACACCTACGTTAGATAATAAAGTGCTTGGGAAACTATGAAGTTGCATATAAAGGGTTGTTTTTGAAGCAATATTTTCTCTGTTATTAATGAGCCACTTGATGCTACCCAAAGGGTCAACCTCTATAACTATAAAAGAATTCACAGTAGTTCTCAAGAATGTAATAACTCTCCATTAGACTAATCTTCACAGGCAAGAACCATGTCTGACATAGCCCAGGCATTCACTAAATAAATATACCTGGACACATGATGATGAGTGAAGGCCAAAAGATTCTATCATATTGTGTTGGTTCCTCAAACTATGTAAAATACCAGCTCCTAGCACAGTTTCTGCGATGGCTGATTTTATGTGTCACCTTAGCTGGGACACAGTGCCTAGATATTTAGCCAAATGTTTCTCTGAAGATGTTCTGTGGATGAGGTTAATATTTATATCAACAGACCCTGAGTAAAGCAGATTACCTTCCATAAAGCGGGTGAACCTCACCCAATCACTTGAAGGCTTTAAAGGAACAAAGACTGGCCCCTCTTGAGCATGAAGGAATTCTGCCAGCAGACTTTCTTTGGAATCAAACTGCAACTCTTTACTGGGTCTCCAGCCCTGTGGATTTTGGACTTACCAAACCTGGGCAATCACGTGAACCAATCCCTTAAAATAAATGTCTTTTGGCAAACCAAAACACAGACCTTAACTGTAGAGAATGAACTGATGGTTACCAAAGGGGAGGTGAGTAGAGGGGATAGATGAAATAGGTAATGGGGATTAAGGAATGCACTTGTGATGAGCACCTAGTGTTGTATGTAAGTGATAAATCACTATATTGTATATTGTACACCTGAAACTAATATAACACTGTAGGTTAACTAACTCGAATTCAAATAAAAACTTAAAAAAAAAAAACACCTCTGTCTCTGTACATACACATCCTATTGATTCTCTCTCTAAGGAGAACCCTGACTAATACCACTGGAAATGCTCAATGAATATCAAGGTTTTGTTTAATTCCCAAATGGAATATTCTTTAACCATCACAATATTTCACTCTAAAAGAATCTTTTTGTTTTCCAAATAAAAATTAGTTCAAAAATGTTTCTGTATTTAATTGTTCACTCCTTCCCAAATATTTATTGTCTCTTCATTTAACTATCTACCTATAAACATAATGGGGAAAAAAAAGCTCTGGGTAAGCAAATGGAGGGCCATGCCCAAATTTAGCAATGGTGAGAGCCTAAATATTGACAGATTACAATTTAAAAGTTACACAAAATGAATATAATTTTGTGGAACTATTCCTATTGTATTGAATATTGTTTGTTGAATAAAGCAACCTTAAGGAAACTTTCTCTCTATAAAAATACTGGACTTAGACAATAGAGCTAAAGTTGAATTCCCTTAATTCTGCATCTAATGTAGAAAAATGGCACTGAAATTTTGAAAGGAACATGAAATTGTTGTACCTTCTAAATCTCTATCAATAAAATATGTGAGGAGAAGGGGAAAAATTCAATTTAACACTGAGAGTAATTTTCACCTTTTCTTCCTTGAAAAACATATGTGAAATGTCATGTGTTGTCATGGAAACAGTAAAATAAGAAATCTGTTTGTGAATGCCTAAAGTTAGGTGCAAGATTGTCGAATAGAGGCTGTTTGTATTGTCTCTTACAGAAGAAAAAGACTGATGACGATTTGATACATAACCATCCTTGTATTTATTCTGTGTATTCTCTTGGTCTGTGTTTTGTGTGGAGGCAACTTCCAAAAGTTGTGTTTCCTTTTATTTTCCGTCTTGGAGCTTATTGCAGGTGCATTTTTCCAGACCTTATTTGTAACGCCATAGATTTTACAGTTGAAAGATCAATTAAGGGAATTTAATAAAAAGCAAAATTCATGTAACCATGCTCACAAGACAAAATACTTAAAGCAATAGGTGTAAAGTAGAGTTTTAGGGTAAGACATACCCCTGAGTTTGAGTCCTAATGCTTTCATTTAGTTACTCTGTCACCTTGGGCAACATACTTCACTCCTCTCTAATCCGTTTTGTAATCTGTAAAAATGGAACTAATTGACTCACTTGTTTTCGAATTATTGGATAAACTTAAATAATATAGATCCCATAGCTCACATATTAGTCATTATTATCTCATTCCAGTTATTCACATTAGTGGATAGGACCAAAGCCTAGATAACCAAAACTGACCTCAAATCTTCAAATCCCTCTATTGCTTTTGAGGCTTGTGGTTGTGTATGTTCACACCATTCTTGATCATTAACAGTGATTCCTGTAAGAAGACTAGAATCTTCCTCTGACCTTCAAGGATCTTCATGACCTACCTAGTTGCCACCTTCCAATCTTGAACTGCATGCTACCAATCCACTCAGAGCCACTGAGCATTCAGCTGGAAAAGACTCAAGGGCTTTTATTTCAGAGATGGAGATGTAGCCTCAAGATCCCACTGCTAAGGAGGGGTAGAGTCTGCTTTTCCAGCTTCCAATTCAGAGCTCCAGACTTTGTGTCTCATGAATACTGACCCAAGAAGAGCAAGAATATACTTACACAATGCTGATTTCCATTGCTCTTTCTTTGCCTTAGAGAAAACAGTTTTCTTCAAATGTGGATACCAGTGTGAGTGCATGAAATCACCCCAAGGGCTATAGGACCAGGAATAGTCTAAAGGAATTGATTTCTAGCTCTTTAACATCCCTATCTTCTTTTTTCTTAAACTAATTTGCCTAAGAACCTACCTGCCTTCCACTTTACAAAAAAAAAAAAAAAAAATCTCCCTTTCATCTGTCCCACTACTTCCTGTGGTACATTATCCCAGAGGGGAAAAAACAAAACAAAACAAAACCCTCAGGCAAAGTGGAAGCCTCCTGTAGTATTAGTCAAGTCACCCTAAATCCTTTCCTTATCTTAAGCATATCTAGAGTAGGAGAAGAAGTGTTAAAAAGGGACAGTAGCTAATGTCAGGATGTTGTAAAATCAAATACCTGATAGAAGGTGAAAGGAATGACAATTTAATGACATTACCTCTTCCATCCCCCAACCATTATCCAAAAATTCATCTTCTTTGAGGGAGAACCCCATGAGAAGAAAACAGAGTATGGGTAAGAAAGGCTGAAGGCTATGTATTTTGGATTTCACATTTAAATGCATGAAAATGCAGCTATTTTTGATACACATCCTTGCAACATGCATTTAATATAAAGGGATCTTTAAGTAGCCAAAGTCATAATATCTGTGCTTCTTTTAAATGCAATTATGATATTTTTAAATATTTTATTTATTTATTTGACAGAGACAGATCACAAGTAGGCAGAGAGGTAGGCAGAGAGAGGGGGTAAGCAGGCTCCCTGCTGAGCAGAGAGCCAGAAAAGGGCTCAATCCTAAGACCCTGAGATCATGACCCGAGCCGAAGGCAGAGGCTTAACCCATTGAGCCACCCAGGCTCCCCCGATTATGATGTTTTTAAGACAACCACATTCCCCAAGATACACTATTTAAAAGAATACATGAGAGACTATGGACTCTGAAAAACAATCTGAGCGTTTTGAAAAGGCGGGGGTGGAAGGTTGGGGGAACCAGGTGGTGGGTATTATAGAGGGCACGGATTGCATGGAGCACTGGGTGTGGTGCAAAAATAATGAATACTGTTATGCTGAAAATAAAAAATAAATTAAAAAAATAATAAAATAAAAAATAAATATTTTGAAAATAACTATTAAAAAAAGAATACATGAAGAAAGTGTGCAAAATTGATAATTGATAAATCTGGATGGTGAGTAATGGGGATTTTTCATTATTCTATTTGTATATATGCTTGAAACTTTGCATAATATCACCATATTATTAATTAACCTTGGAAAAGATAAAAACTCTTTAATGCACAAACAATAGTAGAAATGGAAGAATTATGAAAGAACATTCCTTATGTCTGCTCAGCTGTCTGTGGATGGACCGGTAATGTATTTCAAACATTCCAAACCAGTTTTCAAATGTAAAAATTAGTGCCAGAAAGCCCCCTCTCCAGCACTCTCCAATCATAAAAGTGATTTAATTTGGAAACACTGCAATGATCCTGAAGAAGAATAAGTAGTGCCACTATTCTTTTGTTTTTGTAACTGAGGAAGCTCTTCCTCTTTCGCTTAATGGACCATGTTATGGGAAGTTCTACATTGTACTTTTATAAGAAAATTATCTTAAATTATTGCAGATAAACAAATATTATACATTAGTCCATAATATTAAGCTCATAAACATTTTGAAATCTCACTTCATTTTGAATTTCAATTAGAAAGAGGATACGAATATTAGACTGGGATTGAGATTTAGTGAAAGCTCTTTTGCTAAACTTGTGACCCTGGAACACAGTACAAAACAATTAAATGCTATCTTGTTTTCCTTCTGGACAAAAAGAATCCCTCAGCATTATATGAGAGAGAGAGAAAAGGAGAAACCAAAGATTATAAAACTCTACAATATATGCAAGAAAATTTGGACATTTATGTAACCTGCACTGTCAATCAATTCTTAAGAGACTACTCATCTTCTTGGGGGTAGGGAGGAAGGATTTCTAAAGAGAGATTGATAGATCTTTGGAAAATATGTAAACACTTCGAAGATAGCTATGGGCACACTTGACCAATATTTTTCCCAGAACAAAATATAGTCCATTTTCTCTTTTGTATTTTGAATCCTTTACAAAAAATTCTTTCTAAATGATTTGTATATGACCCAGTATGTCAAGCTCTATTGGTTCTTCTAAGTGCCCCATTCAACTTGACCACCAAATTTAGGGGATACGTATAATGCTATTATAGCAGGAAAAGAGCACCAGCCTTGGAGTCAGGAGATTTGCCTTGGTGTTTTGTTTCTGTACCTTACTGGCTTTGATGTCTTTGTAGAATAGTTGGTTGGAAGCTCTGTGCCAGTGGATAGGACTTGTTCCTCATGGGCTTCACCGTAGTATCATCTGGTTAGGTAATTTTGGTGGGAAACCATGTTTTTAGTAACCTGGTATATTTTCTTTTGGGCAGGTTTGATTCCTAGTGGAAGACCCTTCCCATGTCTTGTCTATTTGTCTAGAGACTATAAACTTTGGTATAGGCATTCTGGACCTGAGTGGGAACAAAAGAGTCTGGGACTATCTAAACTTTAGCTATACACATATATGTGGGGTTTTTTGTATTAATGATTTGTTCAAAATAATTGTACTTAAAAATATTTGATCATATGGCTCTTTTATCCCCCACTATATAGAAGGGATGCATGTCCAGTGTCAGTGTGATCCTTAATCTACTGATTATAATTTTTTTTTTCTTTCCCTAAATTTCTGGAAGCTTTCAATTTTTTCCTGATCTGAATTTTCACCTAAATACATATAGAAGTGTGTCTTTTATTCCTTAATCTTTTATTTTGATTATCTCTTAATTCTCCACGCTGTCTTTTCATGCCTTTAATTATTTACTTGGACGTCTTAACCTCACCATTATCTCTCTTTTGTATAAACTCTTAACACATAGACACAGGGACCCATAAATCTATATTTTGTAACTTTCTTTTCAGATTATTTCTTTCTTTCATCTTTGGCCCATTTGATCATTTTTTGGTTTGATAATCCAAATACATAATTCATTTCTTATGACATTATATTCACAATATTCTTTTTTTGCCATCTACTGAACTCATATATATTTGAGTCATATTTTTATTTTTTTTAACATTTTATTTTAATATTTTAAATATTTTATTAGGTTAAATTATAGATTTTTTATTCTTTTTTAATCATTCCAAAGATATAATTCTATTTTAAATCTTATTTTTTTAAAGATTTTACTTATTATTTGATAGAGAGATAGAAAGAGAGCACAAGTAGGCAGAGCAGCAGACAGAGGGAGAAGGAGAAGCAGGGTCCCCATGCAGCTGGGAACCCAATGTGGGGCTCGATCCCAGGACCCTGGGATCATGACCCAAGCCAAAGGCAGAGGCTTTAACCCACTGAGCCCCCCAGGTGACCCTTAAATCTAATTTTTATTATAATAATTCTACTCATTGAAAAATAATGTACTCTTTTTTAGTGTGGTATCTATTTTTCATGGACTTGATATCTTCAACTGTTTAGTGACTCTTGGAATTAAACTTGTCTTTTAGTCTCAGATTTCTTCATTGCACTTATATGATGCAGTTATTGTTTCCTGTAGCTACCTATACTCCATACACAAAAGTTTCCAAGTCTCCTAATAAAACTGATCAATTTATAAATCTTTAAAACCCTGAGCAAAGAAAAAAATCTCTTCTATTAGGTGCCTCATATCCTTCTTCCCACACTTCCAGACTATAATTAATTCATTGGTTACTGTTTTGCTATACAGCAAACTACACAGTGCATGAAGTGAATCACTTTTATAGACAACTCTGTATTATACAGGCAACTCTGTTGTATACTGCAAGAAATGAATCACTTTTCGGTTTCAGCTGCCATATAGACCTGCTTTGCAGGCTAAGTCTTTTTAAAAATTTTTCCCATTTATTTATAATGGGGGAAAAGGACAGCTGCCAAAAGGCTGTAAAAAGACAGCCTCCAATATCCATTCCCAGGAGTCATTCCCCTGGTCACGCTCAAGGCTTCAGATTCTGGCCAATGTAAAATAGTGGGGTCCAGATTTATCCTCTTGCCTGAAATTTTTTTTTAAAAATTGGGAAAATATATGACACAATAATTTTCAAGGTACTGAACATCAGGCAGAGAAATACAGTAAACCCTGAGAAATGAAAAACAATTGAAATAGGCCTACAATTGCCTAGCTTACTGCTTTGAAAGAATTTCTTAGCCATGGCACAGAGTGGGAGCCAAGACTGAGCACAGTGGATTTCTGGAGCTGAGGTTAAGAAGGCTGCTATTGTTTGCAGAATGGAGCACAGAGAGATCTGGAGAGACAAGCCATAGATGGGAAGAAGTATTAAAAATTATACATCTCCATAAAGGATTTGTATCCATAATATATAAATAATTCTCAAAACTCAATAATGAGAAGACAAACAAACAAAAAAATTATAAAACTTAACATTAATAAAAATAGGCCAGAAGTTTGAACAGAAATTTGGCCATCAAAGGTACACAGATCACAAATAGGCACATCAAAATTTAGTCAGCATTAATCATCAGAGAAATGGGAATTAAAA
This sequence comes from Mustela erminea, assembly GCF_009829155.1. Classification (NCBI taxonomy): domain Eukaryota; kingdom Metazoa; phylum Chordata; class Mammalia; order Carnivora; family Mustelidae; genus Mustela; species Mustela erminea. Next base: position 64,736,599 of record NC_045614.1, on the reverse strand, counting down.
CCACAATAAGAAACGAACACCCCAAGTAAAATGGTTAAAATTACAGACTTATCACAACAGGTGTTAGTGAGGATACAGGAATTTACAGCCCTTCGCAACAACTTTGGAAAACAATTTGAGAGTTTCTTAAAAAATAAAACCTACAGTCCTCAAACTCAACACTCAAAAACAGATAATCACGTCAAAAAATGGGCAGAAGACACGAACAGACACTTCTCCAATGAAGACATACAAATGGCTAGCCATCGGGGAGATTCAAATCAAAACCACATTGAGACACCACCTTACACCAGTTAGAATGGCCATATTTAACAAGACAAGTAAACAACAACTGTTGGAGGGGATGTGGAGAAAGGGGAGCCCTGTTACACTGTTGGTGGGAATGCAAATTGGTGCAGCCACTTTGGAAAACAGTGTGGCGATTCCTTAAGAAATTAAAAATAGAGCTACCCTATAACCCTGCAATTGCACTACTGGGTATTTACCCCAAAGATACAGATATAGTGAAAAGAAAGGTCATCTGTACCCCAGTGTTCATAGCAGCAATGGCTACAATCAACAAACTGTGGAAAGAGCCAAGATGCCCTTCAACAGATGAAGGATAAAGAAGATATGGTCCATACATACAATGGAATATTATGCCTCCATCAGAAAGGATGAATACCTAACTTTTTTATCGACATGCACAGGACTGGAGGAGATTATGCTGAGTGAAATAAGTCGAGCAGAGAGAGTCAATTATCATATGGCTTCACTTACTTGTGGAGCATAGAGAATAACATGGAGGACATTGGGAGAAGGAGAGGAAAAGTGAGCTGGGGGGAAATTGGAGGGAGAGATGAACCATAACAGACTGTGGACTCTGTGAAACAAACTGAGGGTTTTGGAGGGGAAGGGGGTGGTGAGGGGTTACGGGTGAGCCTGGTGGTGGGTATTAAGAAGGGCACATATTGCGTGGAGCACTGGGTGTGGTGCATAAACAATGATTCTTGGAACACTGAAAAAATAAAATAAAATTTAAATTAAAAATAATAATAATAAAAATAAATAAATAAATAAAACCTACAACCCTATGATTTATACTTTCCTGGGCATTTACCCAAGAGAAATGATGGCATATATCCACACAAAGACTCATACACAAATGTTCACAGCAACCTTATTTGTAACAAATAAGAACTGGAAACAAACCAAATATCCATCAACCACCGAATGGATAAACAAATTGCAATATGACACGCAACAGAAGAGGATTCATCAATTTAAAAAATGAACTACTGATATATGTAAAAAGTTGTATGAATCTCAGATTAATTATGTTGAATGAAAAAAAAAAAAAGAAAAACCAGACCAAACAGTGAACATATATGATTCCATTTATAGAAATTCTAGAAAATGCAAACTAACTGTAATGACAGAAAACAGATTAGTGATTGCCTGGAACTATAGTGGGGGTGACAGCTAGAGTCAGGAGAAAGGTTATAAATGGTCATGAGGATCCTTTTGGAGGGCTGATGGTTTTACAGGTTTATGTATATTTCAAAACTACTTATTATAATACTGTATTATATATATATTTATTATATGTATATACACACATATATATATATATATATATATATATATATATATATTATCACTGTAAGTCAATTAGTCCTTAACAGAGTTGTTATTTTTAAAAGGGCAGATGCAGAACTTGATGCTGAATGTCCATACCCAGTAGATTTTGGCATTTCCTGGGGGAAGATGTCTCTCTCTGCCATTTCCAACCTGACAGCCGCCCTCCTTTCTACCTGGGGTCCTTGTTTTTCAACTCTCCACAACACACTTCTTGCTACTATTGTAGCTGACTAACAAACACTTCCATAGCACACCCTCTAGGTGTAACTTCTTTTTCCACATCTTTGGGCAGCAGAGCCTTGGAATGTATGTCCCAGGGGCGTGTTCTTTATCCCCAACACAAACAAGTTGTGGTCTCTCTCACCTCTCATCTCTTAATCCTGGAATCTTGCTCACTTTTGTATTTTGGTTGCAACTAGAATTTGAACTGAATGAATGGAAGAAAGGAAAAAAACAAAAAAACTGCTTGAAGGCTGTCAGTAGAGAATGACTTGACTATTCTGGTCTTTTAATAGCCAAAAGAAATTGTTCTTGGACATTTAGACCTTGAGAAGAAAGACTTAAATATCCCTCTTCACACAGGCAGCCATTTAACTCTTGAGGGTTCTTTTCCTTTGAAGGATAGTTTATGGTCAACATTGGGAATACCACCAGCAGTACTATGACTTCACTCCAACGGTGTTCTACTTTGGTCCTCACCAGCCCCTAACAACTAAGGAGGGGGAAAAAAGGTGGGGAACTATACAGAAAACCTGCATATTATGCAAGCTTATTAACAAGAACAGATATATAGGACAGGAAAGTGCTCAGAAATTCCAGGTTAAGAAGTTCCAGTTCAAGATGGCAATGGAGAAGTTTCTTAAACTTACCTCTTCCCATGGAGACTGAATCTACAGCTACATATAGGACAATTTCTTCTGAAAGAGATCCAGAAACTTGCTGAATGACTCCTATACATAGGACAAAGGATAAAAATTCCATATCAAAATAGGTAGGAAAAGCTGATATACAATCTCACCATAAACCCTACCCTTGGTATGACTGACCCATACTCATGAGAGAATTCACTCCTCAGAGCTTCTTCTGAGGAGCAAATGATTTGAACCCCACATCTGACACATTAGCTTTAAGACCTACACCTAGGAGACAGCCCTCCAAAGCATCTAGCTTTGAAAGTCAATAGGGCCTGTGTCCATAAGACCTACAGGGTACAAGTGAACTGAGAAATGGCTCTTCAAGGCTTGTATAGACTCAGCTACACCCTCTGGCCCAGCACAGGCACAGCTAACTGAAACACACTCAGTCTTTCTGGGAAATAGGCTTATTTTCTTATTTTAAAAGTTTCAGCCTGAGGAGCAGACATCTAATCTAATACATATCCAGGAGCTAACTTACTATCAAAAGATCGTGGATGCCAGTAGGCACTATCTTCATGCTCTCGCTCTGCCTAAAGGAGCCTTTGTGCACCTCTAACATGACCCAGTCTTTGTGGATCCTGCCAAGGGGACACCCCTTGATCTCCTGGCTCTGGCAAGATCTAAGCTAAGACCTGCACTTGGTCTAAGCCATATCTAGGCTAAAATATAGTCTAGAATGACATAATAATTACTCCCTTCAAGAGAATATTTAATATTTAAAACCTATGTGTAAGTAATAACATGCAATTAACCTATTGTAATAATTGTTATATATGTAAACATAGCAAACTCTATGTGTTCATAGCTAAAATAGAAAACTATTATTAATATGTCTTACTGTTGTCTTCCACAAATTCTTGTTAAAATTATTATTGTATTGGTAATCTTGGCTATGAGGTTCCTATCGGGACACTAAAGTCAAGAGTCTGGTGAAAACAGGGAATGAAGTATCTCTTTTAAAAAGTATGTTTTGGTGAACTCCAAGTAACATCACCAAAAAAAAATTTTTTTTAAGATTTTATTTATTTGACAGAGAGAGAGAGAAAACAAGCAGAGAAAGCAGGAGAGGGAGAAGTAGATTTCCCACTGAGCAAGGAGCCCGATGCAGGGTTCGATCCCAGCATTCTGGGATCAGGATCCGAGTCAAAAGCAGACCCTTAGCTAACTGAGCAACCCGGGTGCCCCTAAAAATTTTAGTTTCTTTCCTTTTCTTCTTAATTATCTTCCATCATTCAGATTCTAAAGTTGCTACATTCCAATAGCAGTGTCTTACCAAAGCCCTTCACATTAATGATGACTCCACTAATGCTCTGTGTTCATTTCAGACCTAGCAGGAAATTCCCTTTATGATATCTCCTGGGATTTATTGACCATCTCCATCTTTCACACTCTGGTCTTTCCTACGACAGGATATCATTCTGCATCACTGTGTAGTACATATTTCCTTTATCTCATGCTTACCCATGTTGAAATTTCACTGTCCTGTATCATAGCTGATGATCACAATCAGCAATCAGTTTTTATACCTGAATTTGTGAATGTGGTCTTTGGAGTGAAATATTTTCTTCCAAAATGCTATTGTACCATTTTGGTCCTAGTTGCCATTCCACAGACTTAGACAATGCAGACACCTGGAAGAATCGCTTTCAATGGTGTGCTCTCAATGATCACCAAAAAATGTCCTCTTGTACTGTGTAGTAAAACCAATTGTCCTAGCCTTAATTTGTTTAAATTTTAGAAATAAAAGAATAAGTCCCAGTTTGAATATTACTGGGTAGCTCCTGAGTCTGAAATGTATTTTTATGTTCAGCCTTATTACAAACAAATATTTCTCCAACCCTAAAACCATTGAGCTTTAAAAAAAAATAATTGTAAATAGTGCCAGCATCTTTTACTCTATAATAAAAGGGAAAAGCATTTCCAGGGAAGAGTAACATTGGAATTTATTTAAATTAAAGAAAAACCAATATAACATCAAGGATTGATGGCAGAAATCTGACTCATCTCCATTCTTTGGGGGATTATGGGTAAATATGATTAATATAAATCACCTCATAACAGGCAAAACAAAGATCCTAAAATATAGAAAGAGAGAATATAGATGTTGAAGCTTGGTTTTACTAACATCATGATTTTCTTCTCATTAAATTTTCATTAAAGTAGTATGGACAGATGTACTTAATGTTTTTGTACCATAGAAAAATTTCCCAATCTATTTGAACCTATTGACCCCCTTTCTCAGAATAAGGTTTTTAAATACATAAAATAAAATATATAGGACACCAAGGAAAAATATTACACTGAAATATAGTTATCTGAATACTGAAAAAAATGATGAAGAAATAGTATAGTTGCCTTTTATTGAGGAGTTAAATAATCAGATGCACTGGCAGATCTAATAAATAACATAATTACAAAAAATGTTGAGCATAAACAATACATGGACACATCTTTAACAACTGCAGTAAGATGTGGAAATATGTGTCATTTCTATTCGTGACAAAGTCACTGGTACTGCTACTACTACTATGGTTTGTTATTCATATTCATAAATGAAAGAAATGACAAATATCAGTTAGAACATAGTGAAAATGAGAAGATTTTTTTTCTTATCTAAATTCACAGATCTCCTGAATTCTACTTCATGCAGGAAGTTCCTTTGTCCTGTATGGTTTAGCAAAAAAATATTTCTACACATTTATCTACAGTTGGGGCTTTAGTTATTCAACTGAGCATTTGTGAGGGCATACTAAGCATCTTAACTAGGTTACGGGTTAGGGACTCAGAGTTCAAGGCCAAAAGTGTAGTATTATCTGAAAGCGGCTTAGAGTTTAGCAGAGTAAGAAATTTTCATATATTAATTCAATGAAACATTAGAAATATTATGAGGAAATGGGACACCTGGGTTGCTAAGTCAGGTGGCTCAGGTCATGATCCTAGAGTCCTGGAATTGAGTCCCGCATCGGGCTCCTTGCTCAGCGGAGAGCCTGCTTCTCCCTCTCCCTCTGCTTGCTGCTCCCCCTGCTTCTGCACCCACTCTCTCTCTGAGACAAATGAATAAATAAAATCTTTTTAAGATTTAAAAAAAATAAGAAATATTATATATCCAGTAGAGAGAAAGCACAAATGAGTGTAAGGTCAAATAGGCCCAACTTCTAAAAACAAACGGGTGGCAACAGGAAGAATGATGGGCAACGATGACCTACCCAGGCAGATGACAATTTATGACTGAAAATATTGATATATAAAACAATTCTAACAAAGTTGGTCATTTGTTATGACTTGATATCTAGTGCAAGGATCTCTTGCCAAAATTACATTGTGTGTTTACTGCCTATGGAGATACTTATATAACAGCCAACTTCATTATAGAAATGCTTCATTCCAAAATAATGAAGTATTCATTTATTCCACTCAAGTGTGTGACTGTGTGACTTTGCATATTTATTGAATGAATGAATGAGTGAAATAATGAATGAGTGAATGAATGAATTTTGAACCCTGTGGTGGCTCCAGTAATACCTAACAGTTCTCATAAGAGCCATCAGATGGCAGATATTTAGTCCAAGGATGGCTGTTAACTGTGAGCAAAACTCACATGATGAAATGCATAATAGCTTTTTTTCTCCTTAATTCTTACTGTCTGAGTTTATTAAAATCAAAAGGATTTCATGTGGAGACTAACTAGGGAATATTTTTAGCCCTTTTCGCCTAGAGAAATAACTGCTTATTGAATTGGTCTATGAAATTGAATTTGAAAAAGACAATAACAAATACCCTTCTCTCAGCAAAGAAATAATAATAAAAAGGATTTTTCAGACAAAGTCATCTTTCTATAGAGATTTCTACTCCTTACTCTCTAAGATCAGTAAAAGAAGGACTTTGACCATGAAAGTCAGTGTATTGTTACATATTATTTGAAGAAACAAAGTGGGTAAGATTCATACACACAGTGATGTCTTTCTATTTTTGCCACATGGAAAGTAAACCTCAAGTCACCATATATATGTTTAGACAGCTAGATAGATAGATACATTGATACATATATAAATAGGTCACAGTCATATATAGCAGAAAGGGTATATCTGCAACCTAGTAGCCCCCAATCATATATAGGATGAATCCACAGGCCCTTGGTACACTTGATTGCATTTAATTCTGGGTGTGATGCCTTAAGTGGGACGTTGAGAAAAAGAGAGAGGTTACCAAAAAGAGATTTTCCAGAATAGAAATCAGGTCATATGGGGAACAGCTTCAGGAAATGAAGGTATGCAGCTGGCACACGTGACACAGGAACCACTGAAGGCTCACACGGGGAAGTCAGACAAACTACTTTTGCTCTGAATTAGGACAACTGAGTTACGGAGAGATGGAATTCTGCTTTAGAAAAGGGGAGGATTTTTTTCATAATTGGGGCAGACCACCTAGAGAACTCTGAAGTTTTTACCAGTGGACTGCTCAATCAGAAGCTTAAGTGTAATTAAGTGTATAAAAACCCAGATAATCTACTTTTTGAGACCATACTCTCAGAAATATAAAGTAACACATGGAAATACATTGTACAATGCCTAGATCGTAGCACATGTTCATTAAACCCTACGTTTTTGTTTGTAATTTCTTTTGTTACTACCTTAATCTGATCATGTACTCATTTTTGCTTATTTACCCATATAACTTTATACTTGCATACAATAAAAATTATAACATGTAATTTTCACATACTACTTTTCAGTCTGTCAACCTTGTACATATTTATCTCATTTATTTAATACTCACAGTGACCTGAGGATAATTCTTGATACATAATTACTTAGCAAGTACTTGTGAGTCATCCATTGTTATCCTTTTCTTATACAAATGGAATCTTATTGTATAAGCCCCCTCTGTTTGTAAGTTGTAGAAATAATTTAATTTATACCTTAATCTTTTTCCTTTGTTCCTTTCTACAATGCCATCTTAGTCTATGTAAGAAAATGATACCTATACATAAATACAAAAAAAAATCCAACAACATATATATGTGTGCATGAGTGTGTGTGTGTGTGTGTGTGTGTGTGTGTCTGAGAGAGAGAGAGAGAGAGAGAGAGAAAGATAGATATCCAGGAAAATCCAAACATATACATCTTTTGGTTTTATATTAAGAAAGTTTTGTTACTCATCAGAGAATACCAATTTAGTTTCACAGAAGAGTTTTGTCAGGTATATTCACATGACACATGGGTTTACTTAAGTGATGACTCATGACGCATGTGCGTCATATATGTAAACATATTATTTTTTTATCCATACATGCATATATACAGATGTTGCCCAATTAATAAGCTACTAAACAATGGTGAACTCTCTTAACATTAGCTGACTAATGTGATACACAGCAGAAACTCTACAGAGATATGCAGAGCAGCATTAAAGTTACCCACTAGGGTAAGGTTAATTAAAGCTATTCTTGGAAATGTCAAGCGATCAGCAAGAATAGGATTAAATTGGGGTCACTGGGAGTTCCCCCTGCACTCAGCATGCTGAGTAGCCCATTATATTGTTCATAATAATCTTTGCCAGCCTGTAATGGCTTATATATTTATAGGCTATCCAATGAAGTTTACAAATTCGAGTGTTAATTCAAACACAGCCTTTCCTTTGTTTGATGAACTTACATGAAACATTTCTTGTGGGCCAGACATTATGTAAAGGATTTTACATGTGCGGATTTCACTTATTAACTCAATAAATACCTAATTGTAAACTCCATTTTATGGGTCACAAACTGAGTTTTAGAGAGAATAAGTAGCTGGCACGGGGTTACATGGGTGAGCCAGCTTTCGAATCCAGGTACTGACTTCTGAATCATCTAATCTTGCATACTTAGACTAAGCACCATGGAGAGGCAATAATAATAGTCAGTACTGCTCACGGAAGGCATAAGCCTTGGGGTCTAGGTCAGACAGCCCAGCTGTTAAGAGAAGGAAATGGGTTCCATGCATAGAATGGCACCAGGGAAGCATTTCAGGTGAGGAGCAGCACAATCGAAGCCCAGGAACACTGGGGATCAGGGTGGTTTTGAGCCAATATGATCCCAGGAAGAGATGTATAGGCTGACATGAAAAGCCACAGACCTGAACAAGATAGGCTCCTGAGGAGGGGCAGACTCCCAGAAGACAATGCCTAGTATACACAAAACCCTGTTCCTCTATTCCACCTACTCATAAAGGCTCCCCTGCTTCTTGCCTTGGCAGCGACTCACTAAAGCCAGTGTGCACCCCTGAAATACAGTGTTGTCCATAGTCAAAGGCAAGTAAACAGCTAAGTTTCTAATTTGGCAGGTAAGACTTCAGGAAAATCTTCAATGGACATATAGATTTTATTATCAATGAAAGAAATTGTACTCGAGTTTCCATCCTTTCCTCTTCCCTCCCCGCCTTCCCATCCTTCTCTTCCCAGCGTCTCACACACACACACACACACACACACACACACACATTTGTACCACCCAATTATGACACTGGACAGCCCCTCATCAAGCATACATTGGATGAATGCCCATGACAGTAAGACAACATGCTGAGGGAATACCACTGATACAGGGCCAAAATTAAAATGTTGATTCAGCCAGGGAAGCTCTGAGTTAGCATATGTATGAAACTGACTTCCACCTGTGATTAAGGAATATACTGAAGCATGCTCAGACTCTGGCCATTACCTTTCAGTATGCTCCCATGCGTGAGTTTTTGTACTCCACGAAGCGTATCTTTGGAGGCCTATTGAGAACCCCACAAGTCTTAAATATCTGATGGCCATCTTCTGAGGAAAGAAGCCCCCCAGTCTGAGAGTTATGAAGGGGGGGTGGGAGGTTGGGGGAACCTGGTGGTGGGTATTATGGAGGGCACTTATTGCATGGAGCACTGGGTGTGGTGCATAAACAATGAATTTTGTTACATTGAAAAGAAATTAAATTTAAAAAAAGAAGAAGAAAAAAAGAAGTCCCCCAGTGGTCACTGAGCCACTCTCTTTAGGGAAAAAACATTATATGCATTTATTCATTTTACTTTACTTTTAAATTAACTATTTTGCAAGGAACTTGAAAGGAGTGAAGGCAGCAAAATGTGATGAACTACACATGAGAGGGCACAGTTATTTTTAAGGTCATTGGAACAAATTCTGGTTATAGTAATACTCCTATCCAGTGGGGCTCAGATACTCCAGTCAGGTATCTTCCTCTGAAAATACAAAAGGTGAGCAAAAATACAGCAGAGCGCCCAGCTCAAGGCTGTATGATGCCAAGTGCGATCTTCTCTGCACACATATAGTTGGGAACCTAGGACCCAGGATAACTCTATCCCTAATAAGTCCAATTTTCATGCTGTCTGATGTTCCTTCAGCACATGTGACTGAGTCACTCCTTTGCATCAGGCACGCACTTACTCTGGGCTAAAGATATAGCAGAACAGCTCACCCTTGTGGACCTTACCTTCTAGTATAGATAAAGGCAATATACATTAAACAATGAAATACTTTTGTTTTAGGTGGTGGCAAGTTCTATTATGAAAATACAAGAAGGTATTTGGCTGCTTTACCATTTCAGAAACTGTGATTGGTGGAAATCTCCTACAGAAAGCTTTATTTGGGTTAAGTGTTAAATATATTAAATATCTGGCCTTGTACAGATATGGGGGTGGGAACATGCTTAGCATGTTCCAGAAGCAACAAGAGGACCAATGTGAGGAGAATGTCATAAGAAGGAACATAGCAAAAGATAGGACATTTGATGGAGCCGGATCATGTATGAACTTCTAGACCCTGGCACGAAGTTTTGGACTAACTTCTGAACATGTTAAAAAGCATTTGGAGGATTTTAAGTGGAAGAGTGATATCTGATTTTTCCTATGGCAAGTTTACTCTGGTACCATGTTGAAAATAGATGACGAGGGAAAAATAAGTCAGAAAATCCTGTAATAAGGCCATTCTTGGAATATCAAGTCATCAGCATGCAATATTAAATTAAGGTCACAGGAGGTTTCTGATCCATTCAGCATACTGAATGACCCATTATGATATTCATACTTTTTCTAAAGACCAAATATCTAAGAGTTTATGTATTCTGAGGGTATTCCAATAAGGTTTTCTGAGGCTAATCCTAAGTCAAACATTTTTCTTGGTGTTTCTATTATTGTTGTCATTGGGCCTTTGCCCTAATTCTCCTTTTGTTGACAGATGGATTTTCCAATAGTAGAAAACCAGAAGGCAAGTATTTAACTCAGCTCAAGGGACGTTGAGCATATCTCTGAGCCACTTTGGGCCAGTCTTTTTATACAAGAATGAGTGAGGTCAGCACAAGTTCATCTGGCTCTGAAATTATATCATTGTTCAGATCATAGAAGTAATTAGAGATGGCCTCAATTAGCTTTATCATTTATTATTCAGAAGGGAAATTAATTGACCATGAGCTCAGTGACCTAAATATCAGTTATACATGTGTGCTGGCTTCAAATAATAGTTTCATTTCCTTTGTTGCACTTATACTCTCTAAAACTATCTAGCTTCTATGTTTTTACTACTCCCATTATAGTTTATGTTTCGTGAAAGCAGGGACCTTCTTTGTTTTGTTTTGTTTTTTAAAACCTGTATGTCCAACCTCTAAAAAGAGTACTTAGCATAGAGCAGATAATAAGTACTTCTTGAATGGATGAGTGAACAAATGATTCACTACTGTGATGAGAATTCCTAGGCACAAAGAGGCACAGCAATAAAACAAACTGACAATAAAATTTTATGGGTTGTTATAGACAAGTATTTTTAAAATTTTTAAAGTCATGGAATCTTTTATTTAGTTACATTCTTGTATAAGAACCAAATATGAAAAGAATATGAAAACTGGCTCTGGAAGAAGAAGGGATAAAAAGCCCAGAGTTTAGCCCAAACACCTTTTTTTCCCCAGTTCCTTCACAAGCAACCACAGAAGTACCTCCATAAATAGTTTGAAACTGCTGGACCCCTTGACAACCAAAATCCTTCTAATTCCATGGAAGCAGGGGTTATGAAACCCCAGTAACTTCTTAGCTCAATGGTATGCCTACCACCTCATTCAACACCTGAGTCCTTGCCTATCATTCCCAGGAAAAAGAATTCACAACATCTAATATTTGAAGATCTCTGTTAGCAAATACCACCTTTATCTGGCCAAAATCTATCTCCCTGGGCTGTGTTCAGCCCTCGTGAATGTCGGACAATCTGTTGGTTCTCTTTTTCATAGGACAAACAGGGGAGTCTCCTGGCTCCCCTATCCAGGATGGACAGTCCCCTGTTCTTTTTATTCTTTATCGATTCACTGGCCTAATGGTCTCTCAGACATTCACAATCAAAAGTTTTCATCCCTTCTTTGGCCACAATTTGACATCCTTCAGTGAATCCATGGGAGGCATTCACCTTCATTTCTGAGCCCCCACATACTCTATTCATGCATCCCACACATCATGTCTGCTGCTATGTTTAGAATCTACAGTCTCCTGCCTCTTTGCTTATTAGGCTATGAGATCTTCAAAGGCAAGAATCATGCCCCATCTTTATTTATCCCTCCAGTCCTACCACTGTCTTTATGGCAGGTGTGTAGTACTTACTCTGGTGGTGAAGGAGAGAAGAAAGTAAGCACTTCTGTCGGGATTTCTTGGCATATCACTTCTTCCAGACTTGCTTTTCAACTTGGATCCTCCTCAAGGTGCAAGTAACTTAGGTAATTTTTCTGAGCCCCGGGAACTGCCAGGGTCCTTTCTATTAGCTCTCATGCTCGAGTTTTCCATAGGTCTTTCTAGGCCTCATCACCCACCTGTTCCCTGGAATCACATTGTGTCTTTTCATGTATCTAAACTCCAGAAATACCTAATGTCACCCAAAGCCAGTCATGACAAGTCAACAGCAAATTTCCACAGTGAACTGCTAAAGCCCAGGTAATGGTTTTCTCTTCCAGGAATCCTCCTACACATTTTCTTAAATACTCCTTTATATGGCCTTTTTTGATTATCAAGAGGATACTCCATAAGTACACTTTTCTTGGCCTGCATTTATTAAACTGTAATTTGGGCAGCATTTCCCTGTGCTAGTCTATAAAAAGGTCAAATGAAGGAATTCCGTCTCCATTCCATTTATGAGTCCAGTTTGCTCAGTTCCAAGCACAGCCGTCTGCACCTCCAGGACCTTAAAAACAGAGAATTTGCATAATTGAACCAGCACGTTCTACTTGTCTCCTGACCTATTTGTCCATCTTCATGTAAATCTTCTAAAATAAAGTCTCCACTTGGATGGCTGACTCAAATTTTCCAGGGTGATAGTTTGTAATTTTGAACCAAGCCACTTAAACTCTAGCCTGAATTGGTCCCATAAATCCTTTTACACAATTTTTGACTCATCTATAATTAATCATAATAATAAAATTGTTAAATTCCATTTATTCCTAAAACCATAAATCTTTCACACCAGATAATTTGTGGTATGGCATGATTAGCAGAGCAGCATAATTACCACATTCCAGAGACCTAGAGCATGACCTTGGATTGAATTCTGTTCGTTCTCCTTATCTCATTATCAGTGACTCCAATGGAAGATTATAAAGGCTGTTACTCACACATAAGCCCTTTCCTGTAGCTTTTTTCCTGAGATGTATATTGCAACAAGGATTCCCTCTTATTATGTGGTCCAGTCTTCCCTGGTTTGTTTTGGGTTTTTGTTTGTTTGTTTGTTTTTGGACAGGTTTAAGTACACTTAAGTAAAATGGTAATTGAATTAATTTAAATGCACAAACACTCACAAAAATGTTTTTTTATGTATATCTAGTACATATAGCAACTTTTACATATATTAACCCCCATATGAGAGCCCATTATACAGTCAGTGCAAACTGTTGATTCTTTAAAAGGTAAGGCCTAGAGACAATGTGCTGCCACTTTCAATTAATTGGACCGGTTAAAGGCAAATGACCTCTGCTATCATACAAGGCTCCATGCTTAGAAAAAGTCTCAGAGCTTGGTTTAACGCTCTGTTATTGCAACCTTGAAATTTTTAATAGCTTTTGTGCAATAGACCCCACACTTTCATTTTGCACTGGACCCTGCAAATGATGGATTTGGAACTGGCCAAAAGAAGTTATAAGGCCAGCTCAGACTCTAGAGAAGGGGAGATGGGAAGATAGGATAGAATTTGCTTCTTATTGGGTAGAGAGCATGCGTGTTCATGGCAAGGAAGAACTGAAAGGGACCGTCTTTGGAGACTACCTACTAGTAATAAAGAAACGGGGGTGGAAAGAGAGGAAGCAGCTTTCACCAAATCACACAGCTGGCTGTCCATGTCCCAGATACAACTCTGATACCTACTAGTGCTTAGTCCAGAGCACATGAGAATATGACCATTAACTTGTTGGAGCTCCCATTCTTGTACAGTCATTGAAGAGGACCATTACCAAGAGAGTTTACTTGAACTCAGTGTGTTTCCTTTAGCACCCCATTTAGTTACATTAGGTCGGAACCTTCTGTCCAATTCTGATTCTGCAGGCCAATGCGTAAGACCAGCCATTTGTCCTTTATCCCACCTGGGCCAGTTCTTGAGCTTTTGAAACCATGCCCCATAGGGTAGATGAGGTTGAAGTTAGCAAAAAGTTTAAAGCTTGTCTTCCAGAGAACTGTTTCTCCCTTGTCAGCTGTTGTGTCCTTTCAGACCTCACTAACAAACTCACCAGCTATCTCTGCAGAAGCCTGGACTCTAGTCTAGATCAAATGAAATTGTTCCAGCCTAGGAGCAAGCAAGGCCTCACATTCCTCATCTAAGAAAATGAACCCAAGATACCATCCAGATTATATAAGCTCTCAGAGTATGCCTCTAGCCCCTTTTCCTTGTCCTAAGGTAACCTCCTGATATCAGGGGCTAAATTTTACCTCATTCTGAGCTTGTGTTTCCACCCCAAAGTGAACAGGAGGTGTATATTACCATGCTCTAAATTTCCTCATGAATAATCATGTCTCATCACCCTTTTTCATCAATATATGTAACCTCAACTCTTATGATTATAAAAAACATGTTCTCTCTTCCAGGAGGCAGATTCGAGTCTTGCCCATTTCTCAATGATTCACTTTGCCTGTGCATCAGGCAGATGGACTTGGGTTTGAGTATATTTTCTCCATTCTCATAAGAACCAGTAACATGGAAGGAAAGAAAAGCTATGTACTGGGGCCAGGCCCAGGGAGATCTACCATGAGGTAGAGGAGACTCACAGACTGGGAAAGGAAGGAGAATCAAGAAATGAGATGACTGCCCCCCATCAGGGGACTGAGAAGTGAGATTCAACAAGATAAAGGAAAGATGGATAGAAGCAGGAGTTTGAGCTTCTGGATTTGAAATCTTAGAAATGCCACAGTTTGGGGAGATTTATTGTTAGGTGACCTAATGACTCGATAGACTGAGGAATCATAAAGATGGGTATTATTAGAATTAAAATGTGTTCATTCTCATAAAGCACTATGTGATCTGAGGGGTTTTTAACCATATTATGGTTAAAACATATTGTGGTTTTAAACCATATTACAGTTGTTTTCAGCATTTACTATATTATTATCAGTTATATTAATAAAAAAAACCCTTAATCTTCTATAGCTTTGTGTTTTGGTACGTGATATTTATAAGTTTTCCATTAAATTAAATTGAATTAAGAAAGTAGCATTTCTAATCTGTATGAGCCTTTATTTAATATTTGACAAAAATGATTATCTTATTCTTCTAGTATTCTAGTATTATCTAGTATTATTTCTAGTGTCTTCTAGTATTATATAATTATAATTATATTATTATTATCTAGTATGGTGCTTGATGCAAAGATGTTGTTAGATTTAATTCAATGTTCAGGATAAAAGTCAAAATCAGTGTTTGTCTAAAATCACTGAAATTCTTTAATGTTTTCATATGTCAAATATTGTAACCTTTAGATATATGTTCTCTAATTCTCACCCTTTGTAGTGGATAATGATATTATCAAAATTATACAGAAAAGAGAGTTAAATGAGATTAAACTCTTATCAGAGTAAGTAAACAGGATGATAATCTGCAAAACCTAAATGATTAATCCCACCCTTTCTATCTGTTTCAGTTTTTGTAGTACTAGGAGGCAAACTATCGCAAAACTTAGGGTCTTAAGACAATATTTATTTGTTCACAGTTCTGTGGGTTGACTATTTATCTGGGTTCAGCTGAGCAGTTCCTCTGCTAGTCTCCCCTGGATTAATCTGCTGGTGGTTACAGCCATCTGGTGCCCCAAGTGGGGTTAGATGGGCCCAGATGGTCTCCCGGACTTGTGGGAAGTTTGGTGCTATCTTATAGCCGGCCTCTCTCTGCATGTGTTCTTTCGTCCTCATGGGTGCTATAGCTCAAGCTTCTTTATATAGCATCTGGGTTCCAAGAAGGGAAAATGAAGTGCTCCAATGCTCTAGGGCTTTAGCCTTGTGACTCCCACAATATCACTTACTCCAAGTTCTACTTGTCAAACAAATCACAAGGTCAGCCTAGGCTCAAGAAATGTCAAGTAGACTCAAACTCTTGAGGGGAGATGTTACAGAGCATTTGCTGTCCATTCTAATGTATCACAGTTTCTACACTTATTAGAGGAAGAAGTTTGATGCAAGAATATCACCCAAGGCTACTTCTTTGTGTCTCTGAGCCACTTCTGCTGGGCCAATGCTCTTCTGCACCCAAGCATATAACTGAAAAACAGACAGTAGGCTCAAACTGTTCTGCTCCCAGCTGCCCCTTAGAAGCATTTTGATGCTGCACCAACTGCACAAGCATATGCAACAGCCCTAAATCCATCTGATTTTTCCCTTGACTCAAAAATATGTTTTCATTTATTGTTTGGTTGGGAAAGTGTTTTCTGTATTTTATTCCAAAATAAATTATCTGTGAACATTTATAAAGAAACACTTGCAAGAGCCTGGAATAGCAGGCACTCTACCTTTTTTTTTTGAAATTTCTTTTTCTAAGTATAACTTCTCATGAATGAAAATGTAGTCACAAAGCCAGCAGCAGGTAGATCCTGTCTGCCCATGTGTGCAGAGTCACACTTACCCTGCTGTGAGCATGCCTTGATTTAGCAATCTGCCTACAAAGGCTGAGACACATCAGTGCTTGCTCTTCCTTCATTATAAGCTGAAGGACCCTTTTAGGGCAATTTCTATACCAATAATGACAGCATCCCAAGCGTCTACATAGTTAAAATGTCACCATTGGCAGAGCAGAGTGCTCTTTGGTCACCGCTAGTGACTCATTTGTGTTGATCATGGAATATGGACCTATAAAATGCCATGAAAAACAATCACTACTAAAGCTAGTTCCCATTTTCCAAACAGGAATATGGAAAACACAGGCCATGCACATTTGCTGATCTCCCACTGTTCTTAGGCGTGGATGTTGCACCAAGATGCCTGATATTCAGGAACAGTGTCTGGCTCCACCCCTTCACCACCCTTCCCCCACAGCTATAGATCCCTGCAGGCAGAGATCGGAGGCAATCTCCTTCAGATTTAGGGCCATTAGGTCACAGTCTTTGATCTCAACCAGCACCTTCTCAGTGTGCCTGAAACACATTTTTTTTTTATTATTATTTTTCTATAGATTCTATGAAATGAGAAAGCAGTTGCAGAACACTGATCTAGTGTTTTCTCACTGACATACAAGTGTAGTTGCTTGGGTCAATTTTAAGCAATGAAATCTGCTCATGGCCATACTTGAAAAAATCCTCAGTGTCCTGAGCCCAGTCCTGTCCAAGCATAAGTACATGTATATTGTATACATACACACATATATGTAATACATATATATGCACACACATATTTATACAAATATGTATAAATTATTATACAAATATGTGTGTATACATAAAACTGATTACACTAAACATATTCACTTTCACTTTTTTCCTTAATATGTCTTGGATTGCTGTCCATATCAGTATATGTAGGACATGAATGTACCAGTATATGTAAATCTCCATTCCTTTAGCTACTACAGTAGTCTATTGTTTACATGGCCATACTTTGTTTTTCAATTAGTTTCTTATGAATGAACATTTTTATTGTTTCTGGGTTTGTACTGTTACTGGCAATGGTACCAGCAGCCCACAGTTTGGGGTAGAATTTCAGTACCCAGGCCTTGTATCCATCCAGGTGGCCTCATTCTAATTCTACCTATGCTGTCCACTAGCTAAGTATCTGGCGCAAGACTCTTCCCTTCTGTGCCTTTTCTCATATATAATATTGTAAAGGAACAGTGCCTAGCTCATTGAATTTGGGGATGGATTAAATGGGATTTTTAGTGCTCAAAACAGACTCTGGCACATTGTAAGTACTCAACTAATACTAATTATTGTTAAGTTGCTCTGTATCCATTCCAACATTTTTATGGGATAAAATAATCTAAGAAATTACCATATCAAAGTTTCAAAAAATATTTCAAATTGCCCTTGAAAATTTTTATTGTACATGTTTCTTCAATTCCATTCTAATTTATCAAACTAAACTTTTACTGAATCTGATTAGTAATCGAAGTTTAATTAATTTATGCTAATCTGAATATCTTTTTATTTTTAGTATACTCAAATACTTCATATTTTTGCTCATTGTTTGTCTTTCTCTGTCTCATGACACTCGGTTAATTTTTATTGAGTTGTTCACAGCTACCTTACCAATTTGAAAAATTGATCTCAAAAAATGGTGGGGCACCTGGGTGGCTCAGTGGGTTAAAGCCTCTGCCTTTGGCTCAGGTCATGGTCCCAGGGTCCTGGGATCGAGCCCTGCATTGGGCTCTCTGCTCAGAGGGTAGCCTGCTTCCTCCTCTCTCTCTCTTTGCCTGCCTCTCCACCTACTTGAGATCTCTGTCTGTCAAATAAATAAATAAAATCTTTTTTGAAAAAATACCTTTATCCTAATGTATTTCTTTCAAATTCCCAGGAGTTCGTCCTTTATCTCTTGTTTTTTATACCTTTCTTCTTGTTGTTTTTCATATAATAGGCTCTTTTTTAAAAAATAGTTTTGGGATCCTGTATGTGTTAAAATCTTTTTTTTTCTGTGAATATTGTGTTATGAATACACATTTTTGCTTTTAGATTTTTGACTGTTCTAGATAGACATCAGGGAATTGATGAAGGAGGTATGTGTAGGTGTGGCTTCTGGAAGGTAGAACCTGCACAGCTGACATCCCCAATGGTGTACTATTTGAGCTGAGAACAACAGGATGAGAATGAGCCAGCCATGTGCAGAGGCAGAGGGAACAGGAAATGCTGAGATCCCAATGATCTGCTCTGTCTGAGCAATAGGAACATGGCTCAGTGTGATTGAGTAATCTGAGTATCTATGGGGAGAAACGGGCAGAGAATAGCTCTAAAGGAAGCCTCAGTCACCACAGTTTTTATATTTGGACTATTACAGTGGCCTATATCATAAGTGATCCAATGACAGATATGAATTCAGAGACCTACTAGCACAAGAGAATGTTGTCTGCACCATGAATAAAATTGACTTAGCAACTGGAGTCAAGGGAAAGGCAAAGCAGAGTGTTGCTTCTTCAAAATGAGAGAATATTTTTTTTCTCATCAAAGGCAATAAAACACATGCCAAATCAAATAACCCTGTGAGAAATAATTTATAATGAAAAAGGGAAAAGGCTACACACAGTGGCATATACAGGAAAATTCTCTAAAAAAAAAAAAAATCTTTTTGAAAATTCTCCAAAACAACAGATGTCTTAGGGAAATTTACTATGAAAGTAATGCTCAATGGATAACTCCAAAAAATATAAAAACTATCATCTTTCTTGATGGAAAGGTAGATGGAACTACTGTACAGCAGGAACAACTTTGGAATTGTAGCCATGCATGATTAACATGTGTGTGTGCGACAGACTGGGTGTGGGTGTGTGTGGGTTCCAAAGAAATCTCAGAACTAGTACAAAGTCTCACTGATCTGTTCTCTAGCTTCCAAATCCCATCAGCCCTAGACTATTTACAATGTGCAGCTGGTGCATCTCATTGAGATAGAATCCTGGAATGAACTGATTTAATTAAGGTAAGGCCATTGTGTACAATAGTCATGCTTAAATCCTAAATCAAAAAGCTTACTACGATGCAATTTGGTTTTTAGAATAGAGTATTTCTTCCAAGAACAAAGACTGAACCCAATCGGGAGGAATGGTAAGTCCCTGCTCATGGCTGCATTGGCAGTGGTAAGGTTGCACTATTGTAAAGGAAGTTTTGGGGGGAACATAGCAAAGGGAACACTGGAACAGACTTTCCATGCATCTCAGGCAGGATCATTTCTTCTGATGAAATCACTTTTGAGCAGAATCTTTAGTTCCCTATGGAACATGAATTTGGAGCTTAAGGACATGGGTACACCTGAGAGATTACTCATGATGAGCAAGTTGGAGTACTTCTGGACCATTCTTGAGATCTAATTAGTCCCCGAATTCTCGTCTTTGGACACTGCTGATTAAACACTGACTCACACTGTGTAGTATCTACCATATGGACCAGTCACTTTTCATTATCAGGGACTTTTATTCTCATACAATTCACAATATATTTGATACACTTTTTATATTATTACCATTATAATCCAGTCCTGTTTCCTGAAGTTATATCCAAGTTGTCAAAGTAAAGATTGGGTATTCCCAAATCTGTAAATACCCACTTTTCCCACACACACAGACACACTTCCAGATAATGTCTATGTGTCTCCCGAAATGACTTGTTTTGTTACTTATGTTTGGATTTTATCATCTTGGTCCTCAGAAGACCACTTTAATTCTAAGATTTGGGGGACAGGTGATATTATGTTGTGCCTTAGGTAGAGGACAGACGACTGGCCCACAGACCACAGAGCCAGTCGCAGCAGTGTGCAAACCTGTCAGCAGTGCAGGGTCCAGGTGAACTTAATGGACTTTTCAGGGTATACACATAAAGTGGTCCAAAATCGCAAATCAGTACATCTTACTCATAGTTGAGGAAATGAGCCAAAATGATAAAAGCAGTAGAAAACTTCAGGATCAAACTGTGAGGTAGTGTAGGAATTAAGAAATGTATAAGGAGTAAGTCTAAAAGTTGAGTTTAAGATCGACTGACCAGATAGGTTGAGGAACAAAGCTGTGACCAACTTAAGCCCACATAAGGATTATTTTCTTATCTGTTTGTTCTGGCTAGCATATCTAGGATACAGGCCTGACAAGCTGAGGAACATGCAGGAACACACAGCAGATAATTAAGGATATTGTTCAGCCACAAGAAGGAAGGAAATCCTGCCATTTGCAACAACACGGATGCATCTTGAGGGCATTACGCTAAGTAAAATAAGTTAGAGAAAGACAAATACTCTGTGATTTCACTTATTTCAGAAATCTATATGAAGTCAATCTCATAGAAATAGAGTAGAAGTGGTTATCAGGAGCTGGGAGATAAGGAAAAAAGGGAGATGTCAATCAAAGGGCACAAAGTTCCAGTTATAAGATGAATAAATTCTAGTGATATAATGTACTACATGATGATTATAGTGATTAATACTATTACATACTTGGAAGTTACTGAGAAAGTAGATCTTAAATAGTCTTGACACAAAAATAGCAATTATGTGACATGATCGAGGTGTTTGCTAAAGCTGTGGTGGTAGTCATTTTGCAATACATAAGTGTATCATATCAACCCATTGTACATCTTAAATTCACATGATGTTATATGTAAATTACATCTCAGTAATGCTAGAAAAAATAACTTAAGGATAGTGAAAGCTTGTATTTCTCAATGTCTCATAGTATAAAAGCACAATGCTCACAATATATATATATTTTTTATCATGACATAGTCAATTTTTTCTGAACACAATCCTTCCTACCTCCCTAGACCTGGGTTCTGGGTGCCCAGTTTCTCCAGCTTCTGGTTAGTGTAAGTCTCTGATGTGGTTCTGTTGGGAAGGGGCAGGGGACCTTTAGGAATATGAGGCAAAGGCTACCAGAAGCTTAGTTCCCTGTTGCTCTTGGAAGACATTTCTACTGCAAAAGGAAATGTGACTCTCACAGGGTGAAGACAAGAAATGAAAGACAGAAGAGAAGAAAGAATAGTGGTAGCTTTCCATCCCTGAATCAGATTCACCTGGACGCAATCTGCAACCTTCCAACATCAGGTTATAGGAAGTAGTAACTGACTGTTTTACTGGTTTCTTTGCCTTGATATTTCTGAAAGCAGAGTCTGAGGCAAGCTGTCCAAGATGGTTTAATTGGGAAGGAACCTCATGGAGCAGGAAGGCAGGGTAGGAGGTGGAGCAGAAGGTGATACTAAGGTACAAAATGAAATTGGCAAGTGACAACTGTTACTTAATCCAGCTGGGGCCTTCTGAGGTCCCACCTGATTAACTGTTTCTCTAAACACTTTACCTCTGAATAGGAAAGAGGAAATATTATCCATTGGCCCCACCCTTCACTGGTCAAGTGGTGGTCCCACTGGGCATTAATCCTCTGGACTCCCGGTTGCACATTCAAAAGTATAGACCTGGGCATCACGCATCATAGAGTCAGAGGAGCTTCAGGGCTGGAGAGGAGCACGTGCATCACCAGAGGCAAGGCCTGTCTGAATGCACCTGGCTGAACCCATCAGGCTCATGTGTCTAAAAGGTAAGAGTGAAGGATTTTGAAGTGACTCACAAGATCTGTCTGATAAAATTAGCACTTAGTCCTGGTCCATATAGTATGGAAACTTGTAGTTATTGTCAAAAGAATTAGAACTAAAGGAATGTAATTTTTGTCCAAAGTTGAGCACAGGAGGAATAAATGAATTTCAGGGTACATTATTAAGTAAATACCCTAGAAACATTTTTTTTTCTTGCCTACAACTTCTTAAAATAAGGAGAAAGACTTTGCATTTACTCTTGAAGGAGGGAAACAGTCTGCTGCCTGACTATGGCCTCTGCCCACTAAGAACTAGGACTTTAGAGAAAGAAGAGAAAATACAAAACAAAAATGAGATTAAAGCTTGTGATTTTCTGGAAATATTCCTGCTTATATTGTCATTTTTATATTTTTTAATTGAGAAATTTTTTTTTGCTTTTATTTTTTTTTAATTTATTTTTTATTTTCAGCATAACAGTATTCATTATTTTTGCACCACACCCAGTGCTCCATGCAATCCGTGCCCTCTATAATACCCACCACCTGGTACCCCGACCTCCCACCCCCTGCCCCTTCAAAACCCTCAGATTGTTTTTCAGAGTCCATAGTGTCTCATGGTTCACCTCCCCTTCCAATTTCCCCCAACTCCCTTCTCCTCTCTAACTCCCCATGTCCTCCATGCTATTTGTTATGCTCCACAAATATGTGAAACCATATGATAACTGACTCTCTCTGCTTGACTTATTTCACTCAGCATAATCTCTTCCAGTCCCGTCCATGTTGCTACAAAAGTTGGGTGTTCATCCTTTCTGATGGAGGCATAATACTCCATAGTGTATATGGACCACATCTTCCTTATTCATTCGTCCGTTGAAGGGCATCTTAAAGATAGGAAGTAATATTCTTTACAAAACAAATTTACCATTCTTTTAACATTAGTGGCCACTTTATGAGCATGGAAAGAGTTCAGGCACAATGATATTTTAATAACTCATTTATATTTGATGATAACTTACATTAAATTAGTTTAATAGCTGTAAATCAATTAAAATCCATTCAGCTATTACAAAGTTTGGTTATATCTTCACAAGTGATATGCATGTAGGCATTTAATATACAATCTGTGTGTACATACACACACATTTATATGCACACATACAGGTTCATGTGTGTATATAGAATATGTGCAATATAAATGAAATGTAGATCAGTCATATCTGAGCACTCCTGTCCCCCTGAACAGTTTTACAACTAATTTTTCTTTTCAATGAATTTTCACTTTCCAATATATTTCTATTCTTTGCTTCCAAGGACACTTAAGAGAATGATCCTTGTCTCAGGGCGCACAGCTACCTGTATTGGAGATATTGATGCCAGCTGCTCTCATAGTCATAGGAAGGGACCCTACATAAATATCCATGCATTGAGCAGACCCTTACTTCAGTTCTCCATAGGTTGTGACTTTTATTTTGAAGTTGCCCAAATTTCAGGGATGACATAAGGGAAATTCCATCCAAGGAATAATTCCATCCAAGGAATAATTTCTCCCATTCTTACTTGATGTGTGTCTTGAAGATCGTTTTCAGTTAACTTATTACAATCTACTCCATTACTTTCTAACTGTTGAATATGTATGGAGCATGGTTATACTATAATTTTAATTTAATTGGAAAATTTAGAGTTAGTAAATGATAGTCTTTACAAAACAAATTTGTCATTCTTTTTTTTTTTTAAGAATTTATTTATCTATTTGATGGAGAGAAATCACAAGTAGGCAGAGAGGCGGGCAGAGAGAGGAGGGAAGCAGGCTCCCCACTGAGCAGAGAGCCCAATGCGGGGCTCGGTCCCAGGACCCTGAGATCATGACCTGAGCCGAAGGCAGAGGCTTCAACCCACTGAGCCACCCAGGCGCTCCTGTCATTCTTTTAATATTAATGGATTAAACTTGAGTTTGGAAAGAGATGGGAATTGCACATAGAGAGCCATCTCTTCTCAAAGCTGCCATCTTGCTACCCAGTTGTTCTGCACCATCATAACTGATATAATTTGTCACATAATGATCAACATTAGATTACCCTGTGTTATTGCAAACACTGTTTCAATACATCCCCTCTGTATGAACAACTCCATGTGTAAGATGCAGTTCCAGAAGTGTCATTGAGGTGGCAGATACACGTGTGTGTGTGTGTGTGTGTGTGTGTGTGCAGATTTATGTCTGGCACCTATTACTAAACTTTCATCCTGAAATTTTGTATGAGTTTATCCCCCCCAAATTATTGTTACTCACAAAATATCCTTAATGCCTTTTTACAATTTCATGGTATAATTAAAACATGAATAGCAAAATAATAAAAAAGTAACAAGTAATGAAAAGGCAACAGTTTGGGTGACTGGCAGGAGTACATATATGACAACACTTTTGTTGACAAACAACATTTGGTGCCGAGTTTACAAAAACAACTTTGAGTTTCAGACCTTTTTGTATTTCACAACTGCCTATAAGAGATTATAATCTCTTATCTCCTATAAGAGATTAATATCAAAGCATTCATTTCTGAACAGTATCTTCTTAATTATGCACAATATTGAAAGTTCATTTTATATACTTATTAACCATGTGTTTGCTTCTTCTGGGGTGAGCTACTCATTCATACCATGTGCCCAGTTTCAGTTTTGATTATTTAAATTTGTCAAATAAATTTTAAGATTTCTGTATAAAAGATATTGGCTGATATCAATTATGTTTTACCTAGTAGTTTGATTTTGAGTTGTAATTTTTTTAATCATAAAAAATGTTCAAAACTTGTCTCAACTTCTAGATGTTGTGTCATACTCAGAAAGATTTCCTGCATTCACTGATATTTTCTTCTGATATTTGAGCTTCTTTTTTATATTTAAATAAGTAATCATTTGAAAATTGGTTTGGATGTTCAAGAAAGATATTAAGGATGCAGCCTTCTTTTTTCTAAAGGGCATTTAAATTTTTCCAGTATCATTTATGTAATGACCCACCTTACTAATATCATGTATCCTTTTACATGAGATTATTTATCTGAGTTTATTTCTAATCTCTCAATTCTGGTGACTGGAACTATTGCTCTATTATTTTTACAACATCAATCAGGACTGAAAGAGCAAAAATAGATACCAACACCACAGCAACACTACAACCAGATCATAGAGGAGCAAAAATGTTCAGTGTTCTCAAGGAAAGAAAGTGAAAACAAAATATTTATATCCAGCCATGCTTTTGTTTAAAAATAAAAGTTACAAAAATTTTTGAAGATGCAAGAATTAAGGAAATATTTTTCACAAGAGCAATTCTTAAAGATTTTATTTAGGGGGGGGGAAAGCCTAGACAAATTAAAGGATCACTAAGAAGGCACCAGAAAAAGAAACTAATAGAAAATAGTATATGCATATGCTTTTTCTACCTTTTTAGTAAATAATAACCTAGGGAAAAAAACACACATATTTGACTTATCGAAGTCTAATGCCAATTGATACTGTTAAATTTTTTCTAGATGATGCAAGAAAGTTAGAACAACTTAACTTCATTACCATTTCCCCCAATTTCTTTATTTTGGTGACATATATTAACAAGGTAGTACATGAATATATTTGTTTTATAAAATCCTAGCTCATTGTCCATATACCTACCACCTTTGTTCTCTTCCATTTCTTCTGCACCTGTCAACCCCTTTTAGTTTCTTCTATTCCTTGCTCAAACAATAACTTCACATATTTATTTATGGAGTATATGCTGCCAGTGATGAGCACTATAATTTTTGTCTTTATTTTTCATTTATTTATGAAAGATACATATTCTGAATATAGTATTCTCAGTTGACAGGTATCCCTTTTTAGAACATTGATTATAACATCCTACTATCCTCTGACTTGTTTTGTTACTTGTAAAAAGTCAGCTATGATATGTCAGTTTGAAAATTTTCTCTTTACTTTTAGTATTCCAGAGTTTCTCTAAGATATGTTTAGGTTTAAATGGCTTTTTGTATCCTGTTTGGAATTTATATTTCTAGAATTTTTTGCTTGATACCTTTCATCTGGAAAATTCTCAGTCCTTAGCTCTTTAAATATTCTCTCTCTGTTTCCTTCTGGAAAGTAAGTTTCTTGTATATTACCTTGCTCCTTGTATCCTTGAAAACTTTTGCTTTCTAATCTATATTTAATTAAATCCTCTTTTTCTTTTATTTTTTCTAAAATTCAATTATTATATTTTCTTTCTAGACTTTCTCTTTAGTTCTTTTTCAAACACGCTTTGTTTCTAAAATAATTTTCTTTTTCATTCTGGAATTTGAAACCTCGGTGTTTAATTTTTGAACTTGATAAATATAAATGTCCAACAAACAACTAAAGATCAATAAACAACTAAAAATGATGAGATAAGATACTATGTGCAATAAACAGAAAAAAAAAAACAGATTAAAATACTGTCCTGGAAGTCACAGCCATGAAACAAGTCAAAAAAATTTATAAAATGCATAAATATTAAAAAAGAAGTGACTTGATCCCATATATAGAAAACTCAGGAGTGGGGGCGAGTCAAGATGGCAGAGAAGTAGCAGGCTGAGACAACATCAGGTAGCAGGAGATCAGCTAAACAGCTTATCTAACCATTGCAAACACCTAAAAATCCAATGGGAAATCAAAGAGAAGAAAAGCAACAATTCTAGAAACAGAAAATTGATCACTTTCTGAATGGTAGGACTTGCAGAGAAGTGAATCCGAAGTGAGGGGAAGATAGACTGCGGTGGGAGGGGCCAGCTCCCAGCAAGCAGCAGAGCAAGGGAGCACAAAA
The DNA here is from genome assembly GCF_009829155.1 of Mustela erminea. Classification (NCBI taxonomy): domain Eukaryota; kingdom Metazoa; phylum Chordata; class Mammalia; order Carnivora; family Mustelidae; genus Mustela; species Mustela erminea. The sequence goes on along the minus strand of NC_045614.1, from coordinate 64,709,572 downwards.
TCGGGACTTTAAAAAGTCTGCTCCACGGAGGGACATCGCTCCAGAGGCTAACCCAAGGGAGAAGCCCACGTGGGGGCAGTGTAACCCCAGGTCCCGCAGGGTCACAGAAGGTCCGGGGGTGTTTGAGTGTCGCAGAGCTCACAGGTATTAGAGCAGGGAAGCCAGCAACAACGACAAAGCTGAGGAGTGAACTCTCAACTTGGGCATACCTTGAATGGTTGCAGGCTGGGTGAGCTCGGAGCACGGCAGGAGGCCACAGAGACAGAAGCGACCAGACACTTTTCTCCAAGTGCGGGCGACTGAACACTTTCCCCCAAGCGCAGCCAGAGGCCAGGGAGATGGGGACAGTTGGGCGCTTTTCTCTGAGGGCGCACTGAGGAGCGGGACCCTGAGCTCTTGGCTCCTCCTGTCAAAGACTGGGAGGCCGCCATCTTCATTCCCAACCTCCGGAGCTCTAAGAAAGTGCTCAGGGAACAAAAGCTCCTGAAAGCAAACCCAAGCGGGTTACTTAGCCCGGCCCCTGCTAAGGGCGGTGCAATTCTACCTGGGGCAAAGACTCTTGAGAATCACTACAACAAGCCCCTCCCCCAGAAGATCAACAAGAAACCCAGCCAAGACCAACTTCACTCACCAAGGAAAACAGCGGAATTCCAGAGGAGGGGAAACCAAATCTTATCTGGACAAAATGACAAGGCGGAAAAACTAACCACAAAAAAAAAAAAAAAAAAAAAAAGAGCAAGAGGCAGTACTGAAGGCTGGGGCCTAATCAATACAGACATTGGTAATATGACAGATCTAGAGTTCAGAATGATGATTCTCAAGGTTCTAGCCAGGCTCGAAAAAGGCATAGAAGATATTAGAGAAATGCTCTCTGGAGAGATAAAAGCCCTTTCTGGAGAAATAAAAGAACTAAAATCTAACCAAGTTGAAGTCAAAAAAGCTATTAATGAGGTTCAATCAAAATGGAAGCTCTTACTGCTACGATAAATGAGGCAGAAGAAAGAATTAATGACATAGAAGACCAAATGACAGAGAATAAAGAAGCTGAGCAAAAGAGAGACAAACAAATACTGGACTACAAGGAGGAAATTTGAGAGATAAGTGACACCAAAAGATGACACAATGTTAGAATAATTGGGATTCCAGAAGAAGAAGAAAGAGAGAGGGGAGCAGAAGGTATATTGGAGAGTATTATTGTAGAGAATTTCCCCAATATGGCAAAGGGAACAAACATCAAAATCCAGGAGATGCTAAGAATGCCCCTGAAAATCAATAAAAATAGGTCCACATCTCATCACCTGATAGTAAAATTTACAAGTCTTAGCAACATAGAGAAAATCCTGAAAGCAGCCTGGGACAAGAAGTCTGTAACATACAAGGGTAAAAAATTAGATTGGCAGTGGACCCATCCACAGAGACCTGGTAGGCCAGAAAGAACTGGTATGATATATTCAGAGCACTAAACAAGAAAAACATGCAGCCAAGAATACTATATCCAGCTAGGCTATCATTGAAAATAGAAGGAGAGATAAAAAGCTTCCAGGACAAACAAAAACTGAGAGAATTTGCAAACACCAAACCAGCTCTACAGGAAATAGTGAAAGGGGTCCTCTAAGCAAAGAGAGAACCTAAAAGTAGTAGATCAGAAAGAAATAGAGACAATATACAGTAACAATCACCTTACAAGCAATACAATGGCACTAAATTCATACCTCTCAATAGTTACCCTGAATGTTAATGGGCTAAATGCCCCAATCAAAAGACACAGGGTATCAGAATGGATAAAAAAAAAAATCAATATGCTGCCTACAAAAAAATTCATTTTAGACCTGAAGACACCTCCAGATTTAAAGTGAGGGGGTGGAAAAGAATTTACCATGCTAATGGACATCAGAAGAAAGCAGGAGTGGCAATCCTTATATCAGATCAATTAGATTTTAAGCCAAAGACTATAATAAGAGATGAGGAAGGACACTATATCATACTCAAAGGGTCTGTCCAACAAGACCTAACAATTTTAAATATCTATACCCCTAACATGGGAGCAGCCTACTATATAAACCAATTAATAACAAAATCAAAGAAATACATTGACAATAATACAATAATACTTTAACACTCCCCTCACTGAAATGGACAGATGATCTAAGCAAAAGATCAACAAGGAAATAAAGGCCTTAAATTACACACTGAACCAGATGGACATCACAGATATATTCAGAACATTCCATCCCAAAGCAACAGAATATACATTCTTCTCTAGTGCACATGGAACATTCTCCAGAATAGACCAAATCCTGGGTCATAAATCAGGTCTCAATTGGTATCAAAAGATTGGGATCATTCCCTGCATATTTTCAGAACACAATGCTCTGAAACTAGAAATCAATCACAAGAGGAAATTTGGAAAGAACCCAAATACATGGAGACTAAACAGCATCCTTCTAAAAAATGAATGGGTCAACCAGGAAATTAAAGAAGAATTGAAAAAATTCATGGAAACAAATGATAATGAAAACACAATGGTTCAAAATCTGTGGGACACAGCAAAGGCAGTCCTGAGAGGAAAATATATAACAGTACAAGCCTTTCTCAAGAAACAAGAAAGGTCTCAAATACGCAACCTAGCCATACACCTAAATGAGCTGGAGAAGAACAACAAGAAAGCCTAAACCCAGCAGAAGAGAAATCATAAAGATCAGAGCAGAAATCAATGAAATAGAAACTAAAAAAAAACAATAGAACAAATCAACAAAACTAGGAGCTGGTTCTTTGAAAGAATTAATAAGATTGACAAACCCCTGGCCAGACTTATCAAAAAGAAAAGAGAAAGGACCCAAATAAATAAAATCATGAATGAAAGGGGAGAGATCACAACCAACACCAAAGAAATACAAACAATTAGAAGAACATACTATGAGCAACTCTACGCCAACGAATTCAACAATCTGGAATTAATGGATACATTTCTAGAGACATATAAACTACCACAACTGAAGCAGGAAGAAATAGAAAATCTGAACAGATCCATAACCAGTAAGGATATTGAAACAGTCATCAAAAATCTCCAAACAATCAAAAGTCCAGGGCCAGATGGCTTCCCAGGGGAATTCTACGAAACATTTAAAGAAGAATTAATTTCTATTCTCCTGAAACTGTTCAAAAAAATAGAAATGGAAGGAAAACTTCCAAACTCATTTTATGAGGCCAGCATCACCTTGATCCCAAAACCAGACAAGGATCCCATCAAAAAAGAGAGCTATAGACCAATATCCTTGATGAACACAGATGCGAAAATTCTCAACAAAATACTAGCCAATAGGATTCAACAGTACATTAAAAGGATTATTCACCACGACCAAGTGGGATTTATTCCAGGGCTGCAATTTTGGTTCAACATCTGCAAATCAATCAATGTGATACAATACATTAGTAAAAGAAAGAACAAGAACCATATGATACTCTCAATAGATGCTAAAAAAGCATTTGACGAAGTGCAGCATCCCTTACTGATTAAAACTCTTCAAAGTGTAGGGATAGAGGGCACATACGTCAATATTATCAAAGCCATCTATGAAAAACCCACCGCAAGTATCATTCTCAATGGAGAAAAACTGAAAGCTTTTCCACTAAGGTCAGGAACATGGCAGGGATGTCCATTATCACCGCTGCTATTCAACAGAGTACTAGAAGTCCTAGCCTCAGCAATCAGACAACAAAAGGAAATTAAAGGCATCCAAATTGGCAAAGAAGAAGTCAAATTATCACTCTTCGCAGATGATATGATACTATATGTGGAAAACCCAAAAGACTCCACTCCAAAACTGCTAGAACTTGTACAGGAATTCAGTAAAGTGTCAGGATATAAAATCAATGCACAGAAATCAGTTGCATTTCTCTATACCAACATCAAGACAGAAGAAAGAGAAATTAAGGAGTCCATCCCATTTACAATTGCACCCCAAACCATAAGATACCTAGGAATAAACCTAACCCAAGAGGCACAGAATCTATATTCAGAAAACTATAAAGTACTCATGAAAGAAATTGAGGAAGACACAAAGAAAGGGAAAAATGTTCCATGCTCCTGGATTGGAAGAATAAATATTGTGAAAATGTCTATGCTACCTAAAGCAATCTACACATTTAATGCAATTCCTATCAAAGTACCATCCATCTTTTTCAAAGAAATGGAACAAATAATTCTAAAATTCATATGGAACCAGAAAAGACCTCGAATAGCCAAAGGGATATTGAAAAAGAATGCCAAAGTTGGTGGCATCACAATTCCAGACTTCAAGCTCTATTACACAGCTGTCATCATCAAGACATCATGGTACTGGCACAAAAACAGACACATAGATCAATGGAACAGAATAGAGAGCCCATAAATAGACCTTTAACTCTATGGTCAACTAATCTTCAACAAAGCAGGAAAAAATGTCCAATGGGAAAAAGACAGCCTCTTTAATAAATGGTGTTGGGAAAATTGGATAGCCACATGCAGAAAAATGAAATTGGACCATTTCCTTACACCACACACAAAAATAGACTCAAAATGGATGAAGGATCTCAATGTGAGAAAGGAATCCAATAAAATCCTTGAGGAGAACACAGGCAGCAACCTCTTCGACCTCAGCCGCAGCAACATCTTCCTAGGAACATTGCCAAAGGCAAGGGAAGCAAGGGAAAAAATGAACTATTGGGATTTCATCAAGATCAAAAGCTTTTGCACAGCAAAGTAAACAGTTAACAAATTCAAAAGACAACTGACAGAATGGGAGAAGATATTTGCAAACGACATATCAGATAAAGGACTAGTGTCCAAAATCTATAAAGAACTTAGCAAACTCAACACCCAAAGAACAAATAATCCAATCAAGAAATGGGCAGAGGACATGAACAGACATTTCTGCAAAGAAGACATCCAGATGGCCAACAGACACATGAAAAAGTGCTCCATATCACTCGGCATCAGGGAAATACAAATCAAAACCACAATGAGGTATCATCTCACACCAGTCAGAATGGCTAAAATAAACAAGTCAGGAAATGACAGATGCTGGCGAGGATGCGGAGAAAGGGGAACCCTCCTACACTGTTGGTGGGAATGCAAGCTGGTGCAACCACTCTGGAAAACAGCATGGAGGTTCCTCAAAATGTTGAAAATAGAACTGCCCTATGACCCAGCAATTGCACTACTGGGTTTTACCCTAAAGATACAAACGTAGTGATCCAAAGGGGCACGTGCACCCGAATGTTTATAGCAGCAATGTCCACAATAGCCAAACTATGGAAAGAACCTAGATGTCCATCAACAGATGAATGGATCAAGAAGATGTGGTATATATACACAATGGAATACTATGCAGCCATCAAAAGAAATGAAATCTTGCCATTTGCGACAACATGGATGGAACTAGAGCGTATCATGCTTAGCGAAATAAGTCAAGCAGAGAAAAACAACTATCATATGATCTCCCTGATATGAGGAAGTGGTGATGCAACATGGGGGCTTAAGTGGGTAGGAGAAGAATAAATGAAACAAGATGGGATTGGGAGGGAGCCAAACCATAAGTGACTCTTAATCTCACAAAACAAACTGAGGATTGCTGGGGGGAGGGGGGTTGGGGGAAGGGGGGTGGGGTTATGGACATTGGGGAGGGTATGTGCTTTGGTGAGTGCTGTGAAGTGTGTAAACCTGGCGCTTCACAGACCTGTACCCCTGGGGATAAAAATATATGTTTATACAAAATAAAAAATTTAAAAAAAATTAAATTAAATTAAAAGTTTATTTTTAAAAACTTGAAAGAACAATAAATAAAAAGGCAGTCATACCCCTTAAAAGCCAACCAAGAGTAAAAAGTTTCTGTGATTATTTTAATACAAGCAAAACAGACAGTAAGGAAAAGCATTACCAGAGATCAAAAGGAACATAATATAATGATTTAATTCACCCCCCCAAAATGTAACAATTCTGAATTTATACTCACCTAATAATCTATCTTCACTTAAAAAGAAAGGAAAAAAATCACCAGAAGTACAAAAAGAAATGGGCAAACACACAGTCACACAAGGAAATTCTTTTAGTCAGTCATAAAAAAGGCAAACTAAAAAATAAATTTAAAAATCGTTATAGATATAGTACATTTAAACAATATGGCATTTTGGATAAGACAGTTGATAATTATGAGCTACTGCCCTGACATTATGGGAATGCAACGTCCCTGGCGCCATACAGTAAATGCCAATAGTCCTCCCAGACTATTAGGACATCAACTGCCCCCAGACTTTCCCAAATCCTCCTGAGGCTTGTGCTCCTCCCCCACAGCACACACTCTGTTTGAATCATCCGCCGCAAGAATTAGACCCTCTTCTGTGACGTAATCATGCTCTCTCATGTACATTTGCAGCACAGCCCTTTCTAAGGCAATTTTATCTACACATCGATGTGCCTGAATTTCACAAAGGAACGTAATTTCTTACATAGATTTGGCCAAATAGCATCACAACGTTATAAAATCATCTTGTATTCTTATAATAGCATTAAACAACACTTATTAAGCACTTATTTAACAATGTGCTTAAACTTTCTCATCTGTAAAATAGAGATAATAATAGTTATTTCAATTGAAGACTTAAGTAGCATAATGTCTTTATAGCTGTTCACACAGCACCTGAGATTATTATATGAATGCAGTTGAGTAGTGCTATTATGAAGTTATCCCCTGCAAAAGCTGGCTCCCTGTGATGTGGGGGGCAGAGGCTGAGGTTATGCAAGTCTAACCGAGGAGTGGTGTCCTGGAATCTTGAAGAATTATCATCTGAAAGCCCAGATAATGGTCTGAGATTGCGGTCAGGAGAAACATCACAGCTAAAGCACTGTCAGCTGTATACCTAGGTAGTGTTCTCTGACATTATGAGGATATGATAAATTGTAAAGAAAATCAGAGAACAGAGTTTGTGAGACTGGAGTAAGGGCAGGGTTTGGTGTGGGGTTCTAAAAAGTTGCTGTGGTCAGGAGAGGATGGGCATCCCTTGTTTTGTGTACTCTTTGTACTCATGGGGAGGATCAGTATTCCTCCTGGCTGAGGATGCTCCCAGGGTGAAATGAAAGGGAAAGAAGCCTCTTTGAGTAAATAGACCCAGAATCTCTAAAATATTCTATTTGACTCAAGTCTCTACTCAACACTTCTTAATGTAGGGCTGAAATGGCCAGATGGCAGTTTGAGATGCCGAGGAAAAGAACTCAGGGTAGAATGCCAGAGATAAAGGTCCATGACACAAAGACAAGGGACAGAGTGAACAGGGGCATCCCACATCTCCCCAGCTGTGGGAGCAGGCCCACACCAATACTGGCAACGGCCCACTATCTGCCCCTCTACTTTGCTCAAATAGCCAGTCATTTAACTTAACACTAAACACTGCTTCTTCAATGGCAGGCACTGTCTTTAGTCTCCTTCACAACTTCCTGTGTGTCAGCCAAAAGGCCACTTAATGTCACTGGGAAGTCTAGCTATGGCATTGCCTTCAAAGTGACAGGAAATAAATTCTCTCGTGCCCTATCCACTAAATGTGGAGGTCTGTGTTTTTGTGGGCATGTGTGTGTGTTGCAAAAGTCAGTAGACCAAAGAAAGATTGACGTGTTCATGCTATTTAATGGCCACCTCAAAGTTCCATTTATTTAAGGGCTGACAACCACTAAATGGGAGAGGAAGAAAGAGAACACATGTCTATTGAAAGTAAAGTCTGTGTTGATTGATTGTATATTAAAAAGCTTTAGACCACCAATGTGCTTAAAATATTCTTTACCACACCCTGGGGGATAAGTCAATGTCAGAGCTGAGCATTCATGGGTTTTTTTTTTACCTACTGAATCCAGCCCAAACTTCTTAGCTTTTTTGCACAAACCTCCTGACTGGACTGCTCTGTGGCTCCACTCCCGCCTGCTCTCCGATTTCATGCCCACTTCATGCTATCCTGGGTGGGTTAATCTGCTACCCAGAAGCATGCAATATTTTCCATCTTATGGAGGAGTACAGCAGAGGGCTCTGGAAGGTAGACTCTGAAGTTGCCTGCCCACATTCAAATTGCAGCTCTTACTTCCTAGCTTTGTGACTTTGGGAAAGTATAATCATTTAAACTCTCTGTGCCCCAGTGATGTCAATCGTATATTTAAAATGATGTAACAGAAGTACTTTGCTCAGATGTGTTTAGAGGGCACAATGAGTTCATATGTATAGAAGGTCTGGAACTGTGCCTGGCAAACACTAAGTGCCATGCAGATGTTTGCTGCTGCTGCTGCTGGCTGCTGTCATTGTATCAGCTGCTGTAATGGCATCTCCATTTGTACATATCCAAATCCTCTTACCTTTCCATGCAGACTGCATCTCTTCTGTCATGTTCTCCTGATCCCATCTGCTAGATAAGATATGATCTTTCCTGCCTTAAAAGCTTCATAATATTTAGATTTTCATTTAGCACAGAATTATTCATGTTGCAAATTACAAGAAGTAAATGGATATTTTGATTGAAATTGTTTGGGGAAAGCACTTTATTTTTAACATGTTTGAAAAGTTAACACAAGTGTGTTACATGCTTACTTGTGGTACAGCAGAAAGCCTTGCTGGCCTCAGAGCAGAGCATGGACCAGCAGCATCCACATTACCTGATACCTAGTTGAACTTCAGGAACTCCTACCCCTCTCTGGACCTCAAAGTCCCCACCACACTACACACTGAAGCACTAGTGTAAAATTTTGGAACTTGGCGATGATGGACTGAATTCAACTATGTGTTTTGGGGGAAAAGCAAGATCTTGAAAGCGCCATGATATTAACTTCTTCTTTTACCTACGTAACAAAGCTGAAATGTAAACCCAGTTTTCTGTATCCAGAATCTCTACCCTTAGTCTATGTAATCTTGACTAAATGCCATCAGTAACCCAATGTAACAGTATGTTTATGATGTCAGTGTCAAGATAGAAGCTCAATCCCCAACTTTCTCTACTAGTGTAAACAGAAAGCACCCATAATTGCGGGAATTTACACATGCTTAAGGATGCATGAATTTTTAGTGTTTTGAGTGAGTGACTCATAAACTCAGATTTATGAGGGAATTTATGGAAAAAGGAAGTAGAGAGCAAGCTGAGAAAAGATGAGGATGTGTTAACACTTGGTCTCCTTTTACTCTCTTTGAAGGTATAAATGATTCAGTATTAAGTGCTGGACAACTATTTACTTTGAAGCACAAAAAAGGAGTGAAAATTTTCTTTTAGGGTATTTGAGAAGATATATATATATATATTTATTAATCTACTATTTACTTAAATTTACTAATTTTAATTTCTTACATCTTTATAAAGGCTTAATTTTTCCTCATTTTTGAAAGTACTACTGAGTTTCATAGACTTAAATAATGTTTGTTCTTTACATCACATTTCTCACTAATTTTGTTGTGCTTTTGAAGTTGGCTCTGCTAGGAGGAAGAACAAAGAAATTGCTCAATACTTCCTTTTTAAAAAATTTTTTTTAATATCTTTTCAGTGTAACAGTATTCATTGTTTTTGCACCATACCCAGTGCTCCATGCAATACGTGCCCTCCTTAATACCCACTATCTGGCTCCCCCAACCTCCCAACCCCCACCCCTTCAAAACTCACAGGTTGTTTTTCAGAGTCCATAGTCTCTCATGGTTCACCTTCCCTTCCAATTTCCCTCAAGCCCCTTCTCCTCTTCATCTCCTCATGTCCTCCATGTTATTTGTTATGCTCCACAAATAAGTGAAACCATATGATAACTGATTCTCTCTGCTTGACTTATTTCACTCAGCATAATCTCTTCCAGTCCCGTCCATGTTGCTACAAAAGTTGGGTATTCATCCTTTCTGATGGAGGCATAATACTCCATGGTGTATATGGACCACATCTTCCTTATCCATTCATCCGTTGAAGGGCACCTTGGTTCTTTCCACAGTGTGGCGACCGTGGCCATTGTTGCTATAAACATTGGGGTACAGATGGCCCTTCTTTTCACTACATCTGTATATCTTTGGGGTAAATACCCGGTAGTGCAATTGCAGAGTCATAGGGAAGCTCTATTTTTCATTTCTTGAGGAATCTCCACACTCTTTCTCCAAAGAGGCTGCACCAACTTGCATTCCCACCAACAGTGTAAGGGGATTCCCCTTTCTCCACATCCAACACACGTTGTTTCCTGTCTTGCTAATTTTGGCCATTCTAACTGGTATAAAGTGGTATCTCAATGTGGTTTTAATTTGAATCTCCCTGATGGCTAGTGATGATGAACATTTCCTCATGTGTCTGATAGCCATTTGTATGTCTTCACTGGAGAAGTGTCTGTTCATACCTTCTGCCCATTTTTTGATATGATTATCTGTTTTGTGTGTGTTGAGTTTGAGGAGTTCTTTATAGATCCTGGATATCAACCTTTTGTCTGTACTGTCATTTGCAAATATCTTCTCCCATTCCATGGATTGCCTCTGATTTTAATGCTCAGAATGAACTCCCTAACACTCCTGGGGGCGGGGGGGACATGAAAAGAGACTGGCAAAAGACATACTTCTCCCCCATTTAGAATGCAATGGCCTCGTGAAACTAGCTGTGCTCCTCTGTGGATGGTGGCCTTGGTTTAGGGGATGGCAAAGAGGAGACTTGAGGCAAGAGTCTTCTGGGTAGAATGGCCTGGCTGATCACATCTTATTTTAAAGCTGAAAGTGCCCATGAAAATCATGCAGACCTACCTTCTCTATTATCCAATAATGGAAAGGAGACCAAGAGAGTTTGCCAAGGTCAGGGAGCCAAATGTGACTCAGTAGTGTCTGGAAGACTAACACAAAATGAATCTAAGTGATAGCTGATTGGGTTCCCTCAAGGAATCTGGAGTCCCCCCACCCCCACCCCATTAAGTTCCCTAAATGGGATAAGGATTGTTTTATCTTCATTCCTTTATATTCACTGCTGATATCATTTTTGTTCAATGATTTGGAATCTTTTAAAACCATCAAATATGCTACAACAGAACTAAAATCAGACATGGGAAAATGTCCCTGATGCTGGAGCCCCCAGACCAATGGTAAAGCCTTTGATATGTACTACATACTCTTCTGGGTGCAGCCAGGAGTGGGCTCCAAATCTCCACTGTACACAGGCCCCAAACTCTGTCCTCCTCCCAGGCTGGGGGGAAATATGGCCCCCTTGGCCCATGAGTCTATTCCTCTACATTATCTAATCCCATACCTAGGACAGACATCTCCATGAGTTCTGATTTTCACAGATAGGTAGGATAGTTAATGTTCATCAGCTTCTGCCTTACTTACACTCTTTTAAAAAAATGAGGTAAAAAAATGAGGATCTGGCAACTTCTCTGAAACAGAAGAAAAAATATAGAGGGGAATGCCACACACAGAGCTCTAATTTGACATGGTTCCTGCAGCAGAAAATGTAAAATCCAATTAATATGTCAAGAAATGATCATGCCACATGAGCTAGTATTATTTCCCACTTAAATTTCACATCAAATGTGAAGCTAAAATGTGATAAATGCTAAGCTTATTCAGGCCACCTTCATAGATTTCTCTAGGAGATATGTAGCAGAAAAGTTTTGAGAAGCACTGAATTAGGCCAATGGCCTCCTTTTGTATGTGAGGGAAATGAGGCCCATGCACATCATTTATGGCAGATCCAGGCTGCAGTTGAGTGGATGGAGGCCTCAGAGAATGTGGTGAGCTTAGACAAACAATACCACTTACTTCAGTTAATAAAGGAGGTCAATAGCGACCTCCCAGAGTCTTGCTGGTCTTGGTTCAGTTCTTGTAGCCATGTCATCAGTTCCACTAATCACAGTGGCATAGGAGACCAGGAGTGAGAAGGATACTGAACTTAGAACTGACACCTCACCTTTCCCTTAGGCCACCTGGCCAGACCCTTTGATTCTCACACCCCTCATTATTTCAGTCACCACTAGGTGTCCAAGTCACCCATGTCATCATTAAGAGTGTGACATTTTCCTCACAGGGCTCTGTACATCCATAACCTAACACAAATTTTCACTCCTTGCCTGCTCTCAAACATTTCCTTCATGCTCTCTGGACTACTCCATTTGGCATCAATAAAATTCCCTGCTTCATCAATCTCTTCTTTTAGATTTCCTTCACCTCTGAAACTCATTGCACTTGAATCATTCTAAAGGACCCTCTGAATAATGGCAACTCTCTTATAACCCAAGTGCCAGAGGGGCTGGGGAAGATGCCATCCTTAATACTTATTGCTGAATTATCTCTCTTCCCTCCTCCCAAGACCCACAAGAGAATCTCTTTAAATGCCCATGCCATCCCACCATACAATCCACTACTCCTCTACTTGGGTCTGAATATTTGTGTCTCCCCAAAGTTGGTATGTTGAAATTCTAATGCCCACTGTGATGGTGTTAGGAGGTTGGACTTTGGGGAGGTGCCTAGGCCATGAGAGTGGAGCCTCATGAATGGGACCAGGGCCTTTACCAAAAAGACTCCCCAGAGTTCCCAGCCCTTCCACCAGGTGAGGACAAAGGAAGAAATCTGTAGTCTACAACCCGGAAGAGAGTCTTCACATGTATCTGATCATGCTGGCAGCCTGGGTCTAAACTTCCAACCTCCAGAACTGTGAGAAATAGTTTTCAGTTGTCTATAAGCCAGTCAGTCTGTGGCATTTTATTATTGCCACCTGAACAGACTAACACATTTTCCTCATTGGGGTCTTTTTCCAACTCCTAGTAACTCCCTTCAGTGGGAGATTTTAAAAAGTGGCACATCACCAATATTACCATCATTATTTGTAAAGACAGAAATCCACAAAGTGAGGTAAGGGGAAAAGAGAGTAGGAAAGGAAAATGAAGGGTGAATAAGATGCCCGTTGACTGACAGAGCAGAGAAGGCTAAAGACAACTTGAGCTGCTGATGGTGGTGGTGGGATTAGGGTATGAAATTCAAAAAACAGCAAGGCAACCCCTGCCACAGATGTATTCTACATACAAATGCATACAAATTTGTTGCATTAGGTACTTCTGAAGTTTGGGGAGCTAGATGGAAGTGGAAAACGGTGAGCTTTATTGAAAGTTTGACTAAGGAGCAATGAGAAATCTGGATCTCCTTATCTTTCCTACAAAGCTGAATTACTTGCCCTTCCTCTCCCTGGAAGAACACTATTTACTCTCTCAGCCTTAACTGAAAAAAGTTTGGGCCTTGAGAATATGAGGCACAAGGAAGGTTTGGGTCACAACCCAATACTGAAAATAAGAGATGAAGTGATGGTTGGCCTGCTTTCAACAGTGAGCCCCTGGCTGCTTTTCCCTGTTCAATTCCCAAACACTGGAAGTCAACTCTATATAACATATTCAAACAAGAGATTGAAATGTCCTCTCCAGGGAAACTAGCCAGCTCAAGATTAAAAATATACAAGGCCTACAGCCATTGACCTTAGGTTATCCCAGAAATAAATATTCCTATGCCTGATCAATTTACAATGAAGTGCATCACCTGGCAAATGGTACCATTCTACCACCACCACCCCCCTCAAAAGAAGCAGAGTGAGTTACCAAATATCAGTTTAATGTGTTTCTAAGAACCAAGAATTACCAACCATTTGAGAAAACATTTAACATGGAGGTCAAAGGAAAAGTTTTAAAAATAAATTAAGGAACACAAAAGATCAATAGACAATGTTATGGATAGAGGGAAATATGAGAAAAATTAATATCCTCAAATGACAGGAAAAGTACTGCTTCTGTTACATTGCAAGAGATCTAATAAAAAGACTACAAAGAAAAAAGAACCATTAGAGACAAAAATGATGATGCTATAAATTAAAAATATAGTAGGTAAATTTAAAGATAAGGATGCAGAACATAAAGAAAAATAGATTATCACTAGGAGAAAAAATTAAAAATGTGTCTAGTATCTCTTAAGAATACAGTAATGAATGTATTTCTATAACATCATTACAATAAACAGCACACATACGTACACACAGAGGACACATAGTGAACTAAAGACCAATATCTGAATAATAATTATATTAGGAAAATTAGTATCTCATTCATTAATTAAGCCACTGATCACATTTAATATTAGATGCCAATTTTTTTTTTATTTCCAGCATAACAGTATTCATTATTTTTGCACCACACCCCGTGCTCCATGCAATCCGTGCCCTCTATAATACCCACCACCTGGTACCCCAACCTCCCACCCCCCGTCCCTTCAAAACCCAAGATTAGATGCCAATTTTATGTGAATTTCTTCTTTTTATCCCAGGACCGTTAGTGCAACTACACTTGTGTACCAGTGTACTCATGTATTTAACACTCTGTAAAGTGTATTCTTCATATTTTCATGTCAGTGGTAGGATGGTTATAGGAATGCATTTGAAATCTAAACAGGTTTTCAATTTCCTATTACAAATATATCTTGTCAAGGCAAAAGGCCTTAATCAAATAATAACAATTCTATACCTGCTTTCTGTGTACATTAGAGCAAATAAATGTTAAATATTATTTTTTTCAGGATTCAATATCCTGTATCTGCTTGTCTCATTTTAGAGACAGATTTTCAACTCAAAAGCAATGTAAACAATCACACACTTATAAATATATTTTATTTTACCTTACTGTTCTCTATTTAGCACTTCATTACATTTTAAAAGAAATGGTGGGCATTGCCGTTTATTTTATAATAGAATTAACAGAACTAAGGAGGAAGTTACAGAGAAGATATATGAGGTATTGGTGAAGTAATTATTCCTTTGTGGCTTAATCATTTAAAACCATAAGCCAATAAGCCATGTGAAAGTTTACTATTGATGCTTTTCTAGGCACTAAATTTCCATGTGATATAAATATCCTATTTGTAGCATATGATTGTTGGAGACTCAATGAGCCATTTGAATGATAAACAGTTAATACATTACTTTCTGTCCTTTTGCTTTACTCCCACAGTATTTGTAGGAAAAGTTTAATTGCTCCAATGTTCTTTTAAGTAATTGAATTGCTTGTTTGCTATATTTTCTTCCTGATATAAAGAATAGCTGAAAATAATTCATCGTGAAGTTGAGTAATAACCATGAATTTGTGTTACAGGAACATAACGAGCTTGGAATTTTTTTAAAAAGCTGTTTCAATTAAATTCAAATAGTAAATGGAGAATTTTTATCAGTACGGGGCAAACATGTTCTACCACTACAATTTCTCATGCTATATTCTCAAATTAATATTCTTCTAAGAATACCATCAGTTATTTCAGGGCTGAGATTCTTAAAGTTTCAGAAATCATTCTTGAATCAAAGTTCTTCCTGAGAATCAACCTCTTCCTGGCAAATATGACAAATACTGAGTAAGGTCCTGGAGGACGGAGAAACCATCTGAGTCACTGCAACATCATCTCATGGTTGAGACCCACAGTGGAGACTTAATGAGTTCCAATGAAAGGGTTCCAGTGAAAGGCTAGTATTCTTGAAACACAGCATGTGGCAGCCCATCAGAGATCAGGATGTTCATCCGAGATGTGCTCTCAGACTTCACTTCTGCACAGGCCAGCAGAGCAGATAATAACACACCGCTTATGCCTAATCTCATAAAGGATTTTTCTTCTCAAATCATGCTCTAACTATCCACTATGGTGTCAATGATTTATCACTACCACTTTCTTCTCATCTAGGATCTTTCCAGGCATGTGGTGAGGACTAAACTTATTCATTCATTTATGCGTTCATTAATTCAAAATTATTATTGACTGAGTGCTCTGTGCCAAACATTGTTCTACATGCTCAGAGTATGGCAGTAAATACCCTCCCCCCACCCAGCACTTACACTGAGGGGCTCAAAATAAGAGCACAAATGGATCCTGTTTACCACATGTCCAGGTATTGAACAGTTACACATCTAGCTAACAAAAGCTTGAATAATATGCATTATATCTTCCCATCCTAAAAACTATGACTTTATGATATACAGGTTCAAGTTAAGAATGCTCAAACTCCTTGCAAATTCCTACTAGAACACGGCAGTGCAAAAAAGAGAGCCAGCCCCTCAGCTGCTGGCCCCCACCTGAAGCCACCCTTCCTCCCTCTCACCCATCACCCATCCCTCCTCTCACCTTTCTCCTTTTTGTTCTGCAAAGCTCTTCCTGCACACTGTGTGGACTTCTCCAGGAAGCTTCTAAGACTGTCCAACTGAGCCTATGCTTTCTGAAAACAACCCTTTTTTAAATGATTTTATTTTTAATTAATTAACATTTTTATTTATTTGAGACAGACAGAGAACATGAGCAGGATGAGAGGCAGAGGGAGAGGGATAGGCACGCTCCCTGCTGAGCATGGAGCCCCACACGAAGCTCAATCTCAGACCCTGAGATCATGACCAGAGCCAAAGTCAGATACTTAAATGACAGCCACCCAGGGGCCCCTAAAAAACAATTCTTGAGCATAGGAATACACTCAGAAAAATGGCCAGGTAGACTCATGGAAGGACACTCAGGAACGCCTGATAAAGGAATTCTGAGGTCCTTAATATATACAATGGTCTAGAAAGGGGATTTAATTCTGTGGATGAATAGATCCTCCTTTCCTCCCACCAGGGGTTCAAAACTTCAGGACTTCCAATGACTCCAGTGTCCCAAAGCCATGAGAGCAGACCAATTAATAAAGGAGGTGTCCTATCTTTGGGACCTCCTTATCAATCTTGCAGACTTTACCTTTTCTTCTCTGCCTGTGAAATTATCTGAGCCTAGAGTTTCCTTTTGGGGAATTTTTTTAAACTATGAATTCAATTTCTTTAATAGCTATAGTACTATTCAGGTTATCTATCCTTGGTGAATTTGAGTTATTTGTGGTTTTCAAGGAATTACTCCATTTCATTGAAATCACCAAATTTGTGTAATTGGAATTCTAATATCTTCCAATGTTTGTGATATTTCCTTATTATTACTTTCTTATTAGTATTTTAGTATTTTCTTATTACTCTTTCAGTACCTGTGAGTTCTCTGTTGAGATCCTTTCTCATTCTTGATCACGGTAATTTGAAAATTCTCTTTTGCTTTGTGAGTCTGACTAGAGGTATAACAATTTCATTGACCATTTCAAAAATAAGATTTTGGTTTCTTTGATTTTTTCTGTATTAGATTCTGTTTTTATTCTAACTGACTTCTGCTCTTAACCTAATTATTGCTGTCCTTTCCCTTTTCTTTTCCCTACTTTCTTAAGGTGGAAAATTAGGTTGTTGATTTCTTTTTTATAAAAGAAGTAAGGTCAGGGTGCTTGGATGGTTCAGTTGGTGAAGTGTCAGACTCTTGATTTCAACTCAGGTCATGATCTCAGGGTTGGGAGAACAAGCTCCGTGTCTCGGCTCTTCACTGAGTGTGGAACCTGCTTTAGATTCTCTCTCACCCTCTCCCTCTATTCCTCTCCCCAACACTTGTGTGCTCTCTCTTTAAAAAACAAACAAACAAAAGTAAGGTCTTCTTTTATAATGTAAGTTGTCATGAATTGAATTGCGTCACTCCTCATTTCATATACTGAAGTTCTAACTCCCAATACCTGAGAATGTGACCTCGTTTGGAAATAAAGTCTTTGCAGATGTAATTAAATTAGAATGATTTCATTCTGCAGTAGGATGGGTCCCTAATCCAATATGATGGAGTCCTTATAAGGAGAAATTTGGATGCACACATGTAAACAGGGAGAATACCATGTGAACACAAACATGACCTTCTATAGGCCAAGGAGAGAAGCCTAGAAAAGATTCTTTCCTCACAGCCCTCAGAAATAAATAACTTTGCCAACTTCTTGATTCTATACCTCTAGCCTTTAGAACTGTGAGACAATAAATGCTGTCTAAACCACTCAGTTTGTTCTATTCTGTTATGATAACCCTGGAAAACTAAAAGATTAACCTTTAATGCTATAAATTTCCCTCTAAAGCACTGTTTTAGCTGCATCTTGAAAATTTAGATATTTTTTATTTTCATTTTTGTTCTATCAAAATATTTTCTGATCTTCCCTGAGACTTCTTTTTTGGTCCTTGTTTGAATAATTGTGTGCTGTTTACTTTTCAAATATTGAGGGATTCTTCAGCTACCTTTCTGTTGGTTCTTTCTTGATTGGTTCCATTACAAGTAGAAAACAAAAATTTTAAGACTTCAGTTATTTTTACAGTTTGTTCTATGATGTAGGATATGGTAACTCTTGGTAAGTGCTCATTTGAACTTAAAAAGAATATGTATGCTACTTTTGGTGGGTGGGGTGATTTATAAATCTCAATTAGATCTAAGTTTATTAACTCTCTACTGATCTTTATCTCTACCCTTACTATTGATTATTTAGAAAATAGAATAAAAGTCTTCAACTCTGTGAATTTAATTTGTCCATTTTGCCTTTCAGTTCTATCCACTTTCACTTCATGTCTTTTAAAACACTTTGGCACGAGGCATACACATTTAGAAATCTTATGGGGTTTTTTTTGTTTGTTTGTTTGTTTGTTTGGTGAATGGACCCTTCTGTCACTATGTAAAGTATTTCTGTATTTCTGTAAATTTCCTAAGCTCTAAAGTTGATGTTGTCTGATATTAACATAGCCACCCAAGCTATTTTGTTTTTACTATTAGTATATACATGGTATATCTTTTCCATCCTTTTACTTTTCACCTATGTATAACCTTGTTAAAGTATTTAAAGTGAGTTCCTCATAGAGAAACTCATATTTTAGAAGGGATTCTAATAGCAGTGTAATTGTTAAGTTCTTACTATCTAACAGGTACTTTCTAGGTGCTGCAAATAAAGCATAAAGATTACACTGTTTTACGAAGTCCAAAGAAAGGAAATTTACTCATTAGTTTAGTACATAAAATTTGTATTGTGAAGTCAACTTCAGCTTCATAGAGTTGTAATATATACATAATATTTTATATCTGTCTGCCCTGGAAGGAGAAACTGGTGCTCTGAACAGGACACTTTTTCTTCAGGATATGACCACAAAGAAGTCCAGGGTACAGATTCTGGCATTGAATATAATAATAAGTTAAACATTGATAATGAGCTTTTTCTGGCTGGATGTGTCAGCCATGCAATTTTCTGCAGGGACCAAATCCTATCTAAAGAGCCTTTCTTCCAAAAGACTCCTCTTTGCTTTCATTGCATTCTGACTATCAGTTTCCTGATTGTAATTGTTATCCTGTAATACCTTCCCACATGTCAATTTCCAAAATTATAGCTTGGTTTGTGATGATTACAGTTTAAGGGGTGTTTCCTGTTTCCTAACCACTGGGAGTTACCACTATTAGTCTGCAAATCACTGTGTAGTAAAGGCTATTTTTGTGGAGGCTCCTGCGGATGGCTAACTTCTAAGGGAGACTTGTCTTTATTTCCATGTGGAAACATTTCTCCAGCCTCATGCTAGATACCAGAACCCATATGGCCTGTGAGAGAAAGGAAGTCAGACTTCACTCTACTTACACCCAACCCAAGACTCTAAGATCAAAGCAGAAACAGAAGATAAGTGAAGCAGGCTGAATCACAAAAGGATATCCCAGAAGTAAGTAAACAGGCTGAGACCTACAGAGGATTTGGGAGGAGTAGCAATGAGCTAAAGAGGATGAGAAATCACTCTTCAAGGATGATGGAGCATGGTGGGAGGATATGTGCTTTTTACCAATATAAGGTCAAGTTCAGCTAGTTGTGGTCAAATAAGAAACAAAGGTCTTCATCATTGGAGCCTACCAGAGAACTATGGATTCCCAACTTTTCAAGAAGCTTAAAGGCCAAGACATGATACCACCTAAAGACAAAGATCCAGAGAAATAATATAAGGATCCAGCCATTAGATTGATTTGGTGTTATAGGTTGGTTTCATTAGGATATAGTGATGAAGATTACTATAAAAAATTATTAGGTGTCCATCAACAGAAAAATGGATAAGGAAAAGATGGAATATATACATGACAGAATATTATGCAACCATAAAAAGGATGAGATTGTGCCATTTGAGACCATAGATGGACCTAGATAGTATTATGCTGAGTGAAATACATCAGACTGAGAAAGAAAATGCCATAATTCCACTCGTAAGTGGAATTTAAAAGGTTAATATCCAGAATATATAAAGAACTTACACAACTCAACACCAGAAAACAAGTAATTCATTTTAAAGTGGACAGAAGACATGAATAGACATTTGCCCAAAGAAAATGTATAGATGCCCAAAAGACATATGAAAGCATGTTCGATATCACTAATCATGAAAGAAATGCAAATCAAAACCACAATGAGATATGACCTCACACCTGTCAGAATAGCTAAGATCAAAACACAAGTAAAAACAGGTGTCGGTGAGAATGTGGAGAGAAATGAACCTTCATGCATTGCTGCTGGGAATGCAAACAGGTGCACCCATGTGGAAAACAGGAAGTTCCTCAAAAAATTAAAAATAGAATTGCCAGAAGATCCAATAACTACATGAGTAATTGCCAGAAGATCCAATAACTGATGAGTAATTACCCAAAGAAAACAAAAATACTAATTCAAAAAGATAGACACACCCCTATGCTTCTTGCAGCATTATTTACAATAGCCAAATTATGGAAGCAACCCAAGTGTCCACCAATAGATGAACAGATTAAGAAGATGTGGTATATGTATACACTGGATTATTAATCAGTCATAAAAAGAATGAAATCTTGCCACTTGCAACAATGTGAATGGATCTAGAGAGTGAAATAAGTCATTAGATAAAGAGAAATACAATTTGATTTCACTCATATGTGGAATTTAAGAAACAAAACAAATGAAAAAAGGAAAAAAAGAGAAACAAAAAAAATACTCTTTTTTTTTTAAAAAAAGATTTTATTTATTTATTTGGCACAGAGAGAGAAAGAGAGAGAGAGAGAGCACACAAGCAGGGGAAGGAGCAAGCAGAGGGAGAACAAAAAACAGGCTCCCTACTGAGTAAGGAGCTCGATTCCAGGACCTGAGGCTCATGACCTGAGCCAAAGGCAGATGCTTAACCAACTGAGCCACCCAGGTGCTCCAGAAGAGCAGACTCTTAACTATAGAGAACAAACTGATGGTTGCCAGAGGGAAGGTAAGTGAGGCGATGGGTGAAATAGGTACAGGGGATTAAGAATACATTCATAATTTTGATGAAGTCCCAAAAGTTTATTTTCGCTTTTGTTTCCTTTGCCTTTGGAGACATATCTTGAAAGAAGTTGCTGTGGCTGATATCGAAGATATCGAACATTACTGCCTATGTTCTCCTCTAGGAGTCTGATGGATTCCTGTCTCACGTTGAGGTCTTTTATCCATTTTGAGTTGATCTTTGTGTACGGTGTAAGAGAATGGTCAAGTTTCATTCTTCTACATATAGCTGTCCAGTTTTCCCAGCACCATTTATTGAAGAGACTGTCTTTTTTCCACTGTATATTTTTTCCTGTTTTGTCGAAGATTGACCATAGAGTTGAGGGTCCATATCTGAGCTCTCTACTCTCATATGGTTTCACTTATTTGTGGAGTATAACAAATATCATGGAGGACAAGGGGTGTTAGAGAGGAGAAGGGAGTTGGCGTAAATTGGAAGGGGAGGTGAATCATGAGAGACTATGGACTCTGAAAAACAATCTGAGGGGTTTGAAGTGGCAGGGGGGTGGGAGGTTGGGGTACCAGGTGGTGGGTATTATAGAGGGCATGGATTGCATGGAACACTGGGTGTGGTGCAAAAATAATGAATACTGTTTTCCTGAAAATAAATAAATTAATTAAAAAAAAGAATACATTCATAATTTTGACAACTGTGGCCATTGCTGCTATAAACATTGGGGTACATATGGCCCTTCTTTTCACTATGTCTGTATCTTTGGGGTAAATACCCAGTAGTGCAATTGCCAACTCTTGTATAAACATGGACGGGACTGGAAGAGATTATGCTGAGTGAAATAAGTCAAGCAAAGCGAGTCAGTTATATAGTTTCACTACTTGTGGAACATAAGGAATAACATGGAGGACACTGGGAGAAGGAGAGAAGTGACTTGGGGGAAATCAGAGGAGGAGAGGAACCATGAGAGACTGTAGACTCTGAGAAAAATACTGAGGGTTTTGGAGGGGAGAGGGGTGGGCGGTTGGGTGAGCCTGATGGGGGGTATTAGGGAGGGCACGTATTGCATGGAGCACTAGGTGTGGTACAGAAACAATGAATCTTGGAACACTGAAAAAATAAAATAAAATTTTTTAAAAAAGAATACATTTATCTTGATGAGCACTGAATAATGCAATGAATTGTTGAATCGTTATACTGTACACTTGAAACTAATATGACACTATATTTTCATTATATTTTCATTTTAAAGTAATGAATTAATTAATTACAAATAAATTCTGAGAGAAGTTACTAAAGAATCCCAGGGAACCTCTCTTCCTAAGGGAAACTTAGAAAAGAAAGAAAACATGGCCCCTCCTGGTAGGGTTGGTCTTGAAGTCATAAGAGATACTTCTTGTCTCCCCCCTTTACTGTTGATTTTGGATTCCCTTCATCCTCAGCTAATACCTCTGCCTGTCTCAGTGGCTTATCTTATGACATAATTGATTATTGCATTCCTAAAGAATCTGTGCCTCTGGTCACAACCATGTTCTTAGGCCAGGCTGCTGCCTTTGTCTTTTTGCCATGAAAACTGGGCAAAGGTATCCCAAAAGGTGCCCAAGTGCATATTTGTACACCAAACATATTCTTCCATGCCCCATATATCTCTTCCTCCTCTTGATGATCATTGACCATCCCTTCCAAGATTATGACTTTTCCTGTTTACAGTTCTTCCCTGGCCAGAGGTATTTATAGTATCCAGGTAGTAGCCATAGCTTGTGGCTCAGTGAGAATCTTTCTATATCTCTCAGGTTGGAAGGGTTTCACCTCTGGCAACTAACATATCTAAACCCTTAGAATCCAGATTTTTGCATATAAGAAGCAAAAATTTCCCCTAAGGGAATCACTGGGACTCACAATGAATAGTACACTTCTGCTTCCACCTCTTTGTTTATAGACTAATGGATTCTACCTATTGGAGACATAACATATATAAGAGTTTTTGCCATTCTTGTGCCCTTGATTGAGCACACTCAAAATCCAGTCCTTGTGTATGTACAGCTCCTACCCGTAGACACTGGCTAGGTTCTGCAACGCCTCTGGAATATGTTGTCTTTGCTCCCTTCTCAAGTCTAGCATGACTCCAGCTAGGTTCTGTTAAAACTTAATCCTGGTCATTGGCCTTGTGGCCTGAAGGGGAGTTAGTGACAGATCCTAAGGAGTCCTCACAGGTTCTCTTCAAGTGGAGAGATCTCTGCATTATCTTCAGGCAAAGTGGGAGTACTACCCCTTAACAGGGAAATATGAGCCACTGCAGCTGGCATAGAGGGGTCACAGAAATCTAAAATCTAAATCTAATCTAAATCTAAATACAAATCAATTCAAATGCCTCATCCCACACATCAGTGTCCCATCCTCTCCCAAAAGTGGCAATGATTTTAGAAAAGTACGCTTGCCTAGGTTGAAATGTTCATGCTTTTTGGAGGTCTATTATTTTCCTGATTAAGACCTGTGTCTGTTCCACAGCTTTATTTGCCCTCTAGCTACAGGAGGTGAAAGACTCCTTGTGTGCGACCATGTAACCTCTACAGCCCACATTAAGCTTTTAATTGCTGACTAACCACACTCGGAATTCTCTCATTTTTCCAAAGTATCGATAATATTTAACAACAACCACCCAATTTCACTGCCCTTACAGAATATACTATATACTACGTAGTGTATGGAGCATACTATTTCCCATCACATTTTGCAAATGCATAGCCCCTGCTCCTGTATTTCCTGCCACTGCGATGTCATTCCAGTTCACCAAGGGTAAATTTTTAACAAACACCCAGCTATATACCAGGGATAATCTGTAATCCAGGTTGGGGTTTCACTGCCAGCTGTGTTGGAAAGGACCTGAATTCCAAATGTCTCCTTGGTATCTTCTTTCTTAGACCATTCCTGGCACCAGCTCTCACAGGATATGCTCCCAGGAAAGCAGACTAAGATGAAGATTATCACATGGAGAGTTTACTAGGGAATATTCCTATGAGCAACAGCAAAGAAAGGAAGGGCAAGAAGTAGACTGAGCAGAGGAAGAACTTGGCTATGATGCAGCCTTAACAAAGGCTTCAACTGATAGCAAGGGAGATCTGAAATTGAGATAGTCCTTCAGAGGTGCCCCAAATTGGGGTGAGGTGTCCAGGCCATTATGTTCTTGCCTCAGCCAGTAATTGCATATGGAAAGACGGTGTGACTTTGGAAAATCCTGCTCCAGTGAACTAAACTACTCTTTGCTGGTACTATTCTTAGGAGCTGGGGAAATAAATCTTTTCATCCTGCAATGAGATCTAGAAGGTCCATCATAGTATCCACTACACTGAGGTATATGGAGAGAGCTTGGTCACACAAGTTAGGTTGAGG
Organism: Mustela erminea; assembly: GCF_009829155.1. Classification (NCBI taxonomy): domain Eukaryota; kingdom Metazoa; phylum Chordata; class Mammalia; order Carnivora; family Mustelidae; genus Mustela; species Mustela erminea. The sequence continues at coordinate 64,685,055 of NC_045614.1, read as the reverse complement.
TCCCAAATGCTTTAGCTAAAATGAAGCTCCAATTTGAGGCAGAGCAAGGAAAATGCCAGTGTGATGCCCTGTGCTTCTATACCTCCTCCTTCAGTTTTCTGGAAGAATGACTGGTATGAGCTTGGGATGGGCAAAGTCTATGAATGATGAGACATGGTGGTCTGTGGCCCCGGCTGTGGGGGTTACAGAGCTATGAGCACAGAGAGAAACCTCACAGACCCCACTGTGGCAAAGGAGACCCCAGGATTTCTTATGTCTTTAGAAATACAGCTTTTGGTATCAAACAGAAGACTTCCAAATACTTATTAGGGTACTCCTTAGGGTTCTTTAAGTGAAAAAAACTCAAATCTGAGGAGCTTAGGAATAATTCGTTAAAATAAAACGTTGAATTTTCAAATACTAAATTAAAAATTCTAACAAAGTCGAAATACTTGGGTAAATTTTTATAAAATTGGGCAGTTGAGAATAATTTATCCTTACAAGATTTTGATTTCTACAGTTTGAGGTTATGATTTTTACAATTACTTACAACTGCATGTGTTTAAAGTTGAAGGAAATATGAGCCAGTTCCCGATGCAAACAAAAACAACCCACTCTTGAGCTTCTACAACAGCTCAGCTCTGGCTTCTGGCTGCAGACTCCCTGCCTTGCCTGCAGCCATGAGACCCTGCTTAAAAATCACTGATGGTCATACACTGTCGCATGGTGAGGTATGCATGGCCATGCTGGGTTTGATCTCTGGGGCATTTGCAGTTTCAGCTCTGTCTCCCCAGGACCCTAAAGCATCCAACTATCTGTGTTCCCCTCACCTGTGCAGGCAGCACTCCATTGGCCAGTCACTCTCCTCACGTCCCTAAAATGGTGACCTATTCTACCACCCCATGCTGCCCCTTCCATCGGATAATTTGAAATTTCTTAAATGGAAGGTCATCAAGGAGCCTCCCTCTCACAGTTCCCCCGACCTGAGTGAGCAGAGTACAGGGCAGTCCTGAGAATTACACAGGAGGGGAACCACACAGGTAAGTCCTCACCAAGGCACAGGCACCCCTAGAGACTCTGGGTGACACTACTTGGGTCAGATGCCTACACATACATTCAGCTAAAATTTCATAGTAGGAGGCAATGAAATTAGTTCATAAACAACCAAAATTGCTTTTTTGATCTACTAATCAGTCTGCTCAAGGACAGAATGCCCAGATTGCCGTCTCTGCACCTGTCAATTAATCAGTTAAATGACTACTAAAAAAAAATACAAGTAAAATCCACTGTACTTTGATTGCTTGAAGCTGCCTTTTTTTCCTTTCTCTCCCCTCTATCTTATTAATCTTGGTTTTCACTTTATTTCCTACTCAAACTACAACTGACTTCAAGTGTAAGTAAATAATCTTCATGAAAATGACTAAACAGCATGTAAAATGACTTTTCAAATGTATTTGAATAATTCTTACTTGAACCAAACACATAGTAGAATCATATTGTCAGTACATTTTTATTAGGTTAAGTAGAGTAAAGTTGCTCACTTCAAATAAACACATTTTAGTTAGGTAATTAACATAGTATTCACTCTTCCAACATCCCTAAAGAAGCTCCAAATAGGAAATTTGCTTTAATAACAGCAAACTTAAGTCTTGATCCAATTTGTAATCGCTTTAGGTCATCAAAATTTTGCTTGTTATTATAACTTATATTTACTGAGAAGAGAGGTATTTCAATTAAGTAGAAAAATATATGAATTTGGAGTTTAGACCTAGGCTCTTCCAAATTACAGAACCCCAGTAATATAACTAGTCTCTCATCATTTCTCAACAGTAAAATGAGCCCAATAATTTATAACTTTATTAAGAAATTTTGAGGATAAAGTTAAATAAGCAATGTAAACTCTTTGAGAATATGGTTGAGACTGACTTTTGCCCTTTCTTTTTGTCAGGGTGCTCTAATCTGTGAAACCAATCATGCTCTTTGCATACAATTTATACATGTTCCTAAAAAAGATGGGAAATCTTGATAAACTACTATGTGCTATAGAACTCCCAATATTTAATTCCCCAGGCTGAAGAGGAATGAATTCATGTCAAATGGAGAATGACCAAAAATCTACATGATCACACAGGAAAAGATGAGAGGAAGTCAAATGTGCCATGTTGCTATGATATCAAATATTCCAATATTCTGATTAACAGACTAACAGAGCAAGTGATAAGTGTATCCTTTTTTTAAAATTTTTAAAAGTAGTCTCCACAACTGCATGGAGCCCAGTGTAGGGCTCAAACTCAGGACCCTGAGATCAAGACATGAGCTGAGATCAAAAGTCAGACAATTAACCAACTGAACCACCCAGACACCCCATTAAACATCTCTTTTAGCTTTAAAATACTGGCATTAGAGAGTCGGGCACTGTTCTCATGTCATTTCTTAAAATTAGGTCTTTGAAGTACCTTTTCAATAGAAATCTGGTGGTAGTTTAGTACTATTAGTGTTGTTGCAAGTCTTTATGTATCTTAAATCAGTTGAATGTTCTTTAAGAGCCAATGAAGAGGTCAGTATTCTCCAAAGAAATTCTTTCATGTCTACTAGGTAATACTAGAGGATGACAAACATAGTTAGCAAGAATGCTCACAGATTAAAAATTCAAATAAACTACAGGGGACCAGAATTTTAAAATTTGAAGCCCATTGAAGATGTTTGTAGTCTAGTACCACCGTCTCATAGGTGAAGAAATTGAATCCCAGAATAGTCCAGGGACTTACATAAAATCATGAGAAGTGAAAGATGGAGCGAGGTCCCTGATAGATAATTGAATGGTGGGTGGGTGGAAAAAGCCAAGCAAATAAATGAGGCTTAGAAATTAGACACCTTATAGCAGAATTAGATTAGCTCCTGCTTTTAGGGTGATGAGGCTCTAAGGAAATGATTCTTACTAATCAAATTCATAATAAATGGATTTTTAGGACAATATGTTAAAAAAAATTTCTGGCTATGCCATAATAACCAGAATGCTCTAGAAGCTATCACAATAGGAAAAAGAAATCCTCTGGGTCCAGGGTGTTCTAAGAGCTAAAAACATTCATACTGAAATATCACCCACCTATACACTCACTGCTAAAGTTTTTAAAATGTTAATATGTTGCTATATGAGTTTCAAACTTGTCTGTTTTTTTAAAAAATTCATAAAACAAATATTTAAAAGAATAGTTAAAAGAAATACCTAAACCACACTCTTACCTCTTCCCCAGCCTTTACTCCTCAGGTATCTACCACTGTGAAGACAGTATACGTCATGCTCAGACATGCTTTGTATCTCTCCTGCATATGTACAAATGTATACTAGCCTACATAAATGGTATTCTAATACATTCATCCTTTCCTAGCTTCCTTTTCCCCCTCAACTTTAAGTTTATAGATTTACACGTTGTGATACAAAATTTCTAGTTCATTTATATCTTGATTTGAGTTGACCTCACAACTAAGAGATGATTGGGGTTATTTCTCACTTTTGTACTGTCCCTGATACAATTAATGTTCTAGTATTTGTCTTCTGGGGCACATTTCTTCTTGTGCTCACGTGTATAAGTTCTTCAGAGATAGCCACTAAGAAATGCTATTGTCAAGTTGAAAGGTGTTCTTCAACATTACTAACTATGCCTAATTGCCCTCCAGGGCAGTGGTTCCAATTTACACTTTCAAAGTAAAAGTGTCTCATTTCCCCACATTCTACTCATTGCGTCATGTGGTAAGCTGAATAATGGCCTTCCAAAGAAGCCACAGATCCTTGGAACCTGTGAACAGGTTACATTATAATTGCCAAAGGTACTTTGCAAATGTGGGTTTGATATTGGGGAGATAATTCCTGTGATCCACAGGGACCCAATACCATCACAGGAGTCCTTTATTTTATAAATAAAGAGTGGGGAGAGGCAGAGAAGGAAATGTGAGGACAGGAACAGAGATCAGAGAGAGTCAGAGATCTGAAGATGCTATGCTGATGAACTCCAAGAGGGAGGAAAAGTCCAGGAGGCAAAGAATGCAAGCTTCACCTAGAAGCTGGAAAAAGAAAGGAAGTAGATTCTCCCCTAGAATCTTCAGAAGGAACCAGCCCTGCCAATACCTTCACTTCCACCTAGTAAAACTCATCTTGAGTTTCTGACCTCCTGAATTGCCAAATAATACATCTGTGTTGCTTTAAGTCACTAAGTTTTTGGAAATTTGTTATAGCAGCAATAAGCAACTATGACACATGATGTTAAGGGACAGAGCATTTTGTTTATTTTTTGCCAAAATAAGGTTATGATGATTTGCATTTACCCACCTACTAGTGAGTTTGAGCCTCTTATCATATGTATATTGGTCATTTGGGTTTGTTTGTTTTTTTTTTCCCTCTGTGAATTGCCTGAACTACTTTGCTGATGATCATTTTCTAAATGATTTGAAGAAATCTCTACACCACACTTACTCAAACTCAGCACTCATTGCATTTTGAGCCAGATAGTTCTTTGTTGTGTGGGGCGATGTGTGTATTGCAGGATTTTTAGCAGCATCCCCATTGTCCTCAATCAAATAAATGACAGCCCTCCTGAAGTTTTGATGACCTAAATGTCTCAGATACTGCACATTCCCCAGGGGACAAAATCACCGCCCCCTCAGTTGTAAAGCGCTGATCTTTATTTAACTGTGCTGAATATTTCATATGCTAATCTTCCATCAGTTATTTTTTTCTAAGACAATGGTTTAATAAATATTTCACATTTAAAATATCACTACAGCCATTCTTATCAATCTTTTACTTTCCAGCTTGACCCTTCTATCTTTTTTATGAAGTGTTACTCTACTGCAATGGTCCTCACACTTTAATATACATAACAGCTAGTTGGAGGGCTTTTAAAACAAAGACAGCTACCTCTGGAGTTGAAAGGCCTGGACAAACCTCACCCCACCCGAAACTTGTTTATGCCCGAAAGTGTTATCAACCAGCTACTTCTGCTTCTGTAAAAGTGCTTGCTCAACGCGTGGGCTAACTAGCTACTTTCGCTTCTGTTCGAATGCTTGCCTGATGGGCGCGGGGACTCCCAACACCAATCAACCAACACCAGGTATAATTTTTTTAAACTTGTTTGTACCCCATCCAAAACTTGTTTGTACCTGCTTATAAAAACCCTGCACTTACTCTGCTCAGGACCTGTCAGCGTCACCAGCAACGAGTACGCAGAGGTCCCGGTTCAAACTCGCAATAAATGACCCTTGCTGTTTGGCTTTGACTTGCGTCTCTGGTGGTCTTTTGAGGTGGGCATACAAGGCATCTGACATTACATTTGGGGCCTCTTCCTGGATACGCCCCCTTCAGGACCACCAGACAACCGGTCAACAGGGGTCGTCGGGAACCGATCAATTCACCCTGGCAGGCGGAGGAAGAGAATCTCTACTCCCATCATCAAAGAATGAAACGCACCTAGCTCCGACTTTTAGCCCTCCGAAGGTCACTATTTACCCCTTCGGACGGACCAACCGGGAGTGCTCATCCTCAGCTAGCCCCTCCGTATTCCTAACTTGTTCCTTCGTCTCCCATCCCTTGCACCGGTGCCTCTGTCGCTCCCTGCCTATTCTAGGCGTATTCCTCTTCGTCTTAACCATATTTTTAATCTGGGAACTGCCTGACCAGATGGGGCAAACCCAGAGCACTCCTCTCTCTCTACTCCTGACTAATTTCAAGGATGTTCAGGCGAGAGGCAATAACCTGAGCCTGGATATCCGGAGATCTAAACTCATCACTTTTTGCTGTTCCGAATGGCCGACCTTCGGGGTGGAATGGCCCATAGGAGGCACCATTTGCCTACCCATTATCCTTAAGATCAAGTCCCAGATTCTCTTGCCTGGAAAGGAGGGGCATCCAGACCAAGGCCCCTACATATTGGTATGGCAAGATTTAGTAGAAAATCCCCCTCCCTGGCTAGGCCCCTTCCTATCCGCAGGAAACTTCAAGGTCCTTGTAGCCCGACCTACAGAACCTCTTAAACCGCGCCCCCTCTGCCTGTCCTCCCTGATAGCCAAGATTTACTCAGTTTTGATCCACCCCCTTACCAACTCCCTCCCGCGAGAGCTCAGGAGATAGCGGAGGATCGAGAAGCAATGGCCTCCCCAGCTCCACCTTAAGCGAAAACGGAGGGTCCAGAGGCAATAACCGCCCCCATCCACCCCGCGGAGGGACCGATGGGCCTGCCGGACACTAGAGGGCGCTCTCAAAGAGAAAACCCTCCACGCCCGCCAGACTCAACTGTGGCTTTACCCCTTCGGGAGATTGCCCCCCCACCCCATGACACTGGTAACCCTAGACTCCAGTATTGGCCTTTTTCAACCAGTGATCTATATAACTGGAAAAGTCAGAATGCGCGATTCTCGGATAATCCAAAGGATCTCATAGTTCTTTTAGACAGCATCATGTTCACCCACCAGCCCACCTGGGACGACTGTCAGCAACTTCTCCGGATCCTGTTCACCATGGAGGAACGGGAAAGGATCCAGGTGGAAGCAAGAAAGTTGGTCCCTGGGGATGATGGTCGACCAACAGCTAATCTGGACCTCATTAATGCAAATTTCCCTCTGTCCAGGCCTGACTGGGACCACAACGAGGCAGAAGGTAGGGGACGACTACTCATTTATCGCTAGACTCTAATGGCGGGTCTCAGGGCTGCTGCTCGCAAGCCCACCAATTTGGCTAAGGTATATGCAGTAATGCAAGGTAAGACAGAGAGTCCAGCGGCATTCCTAGAAAGGTTGATGGAAGCCTTTAGACAGTATACCCCCATGGATCCCGAGGCCCCTGAGAATCAGGCAGCAGTAGTTATGCCCTTTGTCAACCAGGCAGCCCCTGACATTAAAAGGAAGCTCCAGAAATTAGAGGATCTGGAAGGAAAACAGGTTCAGGACCTGCTCTGTATAGCACAAGAGGTCTACAATAGCTGGGATACCCCAGAGGATAAACAGCTGAAGGTGACCAAGGAAATGACCAAGGTCCTGGCCACCTTTGTCCAGAGGGAATCAGCCCCTCCAAGGGGAGCTCAGATGGCCCGACAATCTAGACGTCCTCTAGATAATAACCAATGCGCCTATTGCTGGGAAAAAGGGCATTGGGCACGTGATTGCCCTAGGAAAGACCCCTCGTGAACCAGACCACAGCCATGGGAGCCAAGACCCACTCCCATCCTATCCACACAAAATTCGGATTAGGGGGGACCGGGTTCGATTCCCCTCCCCAAGCCCAGGGTAACCCTACAAGTGGAGGGGAACCCCATCCAGTTCTTGGTTGACACGGGAGCTCAATGCTTAGTGTTAACCAAACCGTATGGAAAAAATTCAGAAAGATCCTCCTGGGTCCAGGGAGCCACCGGAACTAGGAGATACCCCCGGACCACCCAACGGACAGTTAATTTGGGTAGAGGGGAGGTAACCCATTCCTTCTTGGTCATCCCTGACAGCCCCTGCCCCTTACTAGGAAGAGACTTACTCACTAAAATGGGAGCACACATTTACTTCCAACCCGAGTCGCTCAGCCGTCCCATGGTGACCGACTCATGGAACCTGCCATTAATAATACTCACAGTGCGTTTGGAAGATGAGCATCTGCTCTACCAAACTGCGCTCCCTTGAGAGCAGGATATCGAGTCCTGGCTACGCTGGTTCCCGGAAGCCTGGGCTGAAACAGGGGGCATAGGGCTGGCAAAACACCGACCAGACCTCTTTATAGAGCTCAAACCTAGGGCCGACCCCGTCTGGGTCAAACAATACCCCCTATCTGCAGAGGCTAAGTCGGGTATCACCCCCCACATCCATCACCTTCTGGACTCTGGGGTATTACGCCCCCGCCACTCGGCTTGGTACACTCCCCTGCTGCCGGTGCGTAAACCCAACAGCAGGGATTACCGGCCAGTGCAAGACTTGAGGGAAGTTAACAAACGGGTTATGGACATACATCCCACTGTCCCCAACCCTTACACGCTCCTCAGTGCCCTGAGGCCAAACAAGAAGTGGTATACTGTTCTCGACCTGAAGGATGCTTTTTTCAGTATACCCTTAGCACCCACAAGCCAGGAACTCTTCTCATTCGAATGGACAGACCCTGAGAGAGGCATAAATGGGCAGTTGACATGGACGCGTCTCCCGCAGGGATTCAAGAACTCGCCCACCCTGTTTGATGAGGCCCTCCACGAGGATCTAAGTGAGTACAGAAATCAGAATCCCGATATAACGGGTACACAGTAGTGTACCTAGGGTACTTGCTGAAAGGAGGACAAGATGGCTCACTGATGCCCGCAAGGACACTGTGCTCCGCATCCCCCGACCTACCTCACCACGCCAGGTAAGAGAGTTCCTGGGGACGGCAGGATACTGCCCACTATGGATACCGGGCTTCGCCGAGATGGCCAAGCCTCTGTACACAGCTTCCAGAAACCAGCAGGATTTTGAATGGACGGAGGAGGCACAACAAGCCTTCCAGCAGATAAAAAAGGCCCTCCTCTCTGCCTCAACTCTGGGTCTACCAGACATTTCTAAACCGTTCCACCTGTTTGTGGATGAGCATAATGGGGTGGCTAAGGCAGTACTGACTCAAAGTCTAGGCCCCTGGCCTAGGCCCGTAGCATACCTTTCAAATAAATTAGACCCCGTGGCAGCCGGGTGGCCCCCTTGCCTACGGATGATAGCAGCCACTGCCCTAATGGTAAAGAACACCGATAAGCTGTCCATGGGTCAGGAATTACATGTGACCACCCCGCACGCTATTGAAGGCGTCCTTAAACAACCTCCGGACCGATGGATGAGTAATGCTCGCTTGGTCCATTACCAAGGACTGCTACTGAATCCCTTAAGAATAACCTACACTTCCCCTCGGGCCCTAAACCCTGCATCCCTGTTACCTGACCTGGACTTGGATGCACCCCTCCATGACTGCGCCGACATATTGGCCCAGACTTACGGGCTACGAGAAGACCTGCAGGACTACCCCCTGATGGATGCCGAAGTTGTCTGGTTCACTGATGGCAGCAGCTTCGTTCACCAAGGACAAAGGTACACAGAGGGGCCGCGGTGACGTCTGAAACAGAGGTTATTTGGGCAGAGGCATTACCTCCGGGCACCTCAGCACAAAGAGCTGAGTTAATCGCCCTGACCCAGGCCCTAAAGTTGGGGCAGGGCCTCCGGATGACTGTGTACACGGACAGTCGATATGCCTTTGCCACAGCCCACATCCATGGAGCAATTTACAGAGAAAGGGGGTTACTCACTGCCGAGGGGAAAGACATTAAAAACAGGGATGAAATTTTGGCCCTACTAACGGCCATCTGGGCCCCCAAGAAACTGGCCATAGTACACTGCCCCGGCCACCAGAAACCAAACGATCTGGTTTCCTGGGGAAACAACCTTGCTGACCAGACTGCTCACCAGATAGCCCATGGGACCATTCCAGTGTTGCCTATACAGCTGCCTGACCCAGGGCCCCGAGAACTGCCACCTCACCCCAAGTACTCTGGAGAGGACATCGCCTGGATGAGCAAACTCCCAATGACACAGATCAAGGATGGTTGGTGGCAGGATGCCAAGGATAACATTATCCTCCCTAAGACCTTGGGGCAAACAGTCTTGGAGCGAATTCATCGCACGACCCACTTGGGTTCTAAAAGACTTCAGGCTCCTATAAGGCAATCCAAGCTACTCATCAAAGATATCACCAGGAAGACAGAAGATTACCTCAAGCTGTACAGCCTGCCGTTTCCAGAACGCTCACCCACATCCCGCTGTGGCCGGATCCAGAGAAAGGGGGACCCTGCCGGGAGCCTACTGGGAAATAGACTTTACAGAGGTAAAGCCTGGAAAATATGGCTATAAGTATTTACTGGTGTTCATAGATACCTTTTCAGGTTGGACTGAGGCTTTCCCAACCAAGCACAAAACAGCACAGGTTGCAACAAAGAAACTACTCGAGGACATCCTGCCCAGGTATGGCTTTCCTGTTGTAATAGGATCAGATAATGGGCCAGCCTTCGTTTCTAAGGTAAGTCAGGGACTGGCTTCCATACTTGGGGTTAATTGGAAATTGCATTGTGCATATAGACCTCAGAGCTCAGGACAGGTAGAGAGAATGAATAGAACCTTAAACCGCTAAATGCTAAATTGACCATGGAGACTGGCGCTAACTGGGTGGCTCTACTCCCCTACACTCTGTATCGCGCTCTGTATTGGGTACGCAACACCCCATACAAGCTGGGGCTCACGCCGTATGAGATCATGTATGGCAGGCCTCCTCCTGTCATTCCCAAACTCAAAACCGATCTCATAGAGTCGGGCCAGGATAACTCCCTCTTGTTTTCCCTCCAAGCCCTGCAGCAGGTCCACAAAAGGATTTGGCCTAAACTGAAGGACTTGTATAAGACAGAGCCACCGCCTGCACCCCACCAACTTTGCCCGGGGGACTGCATCCTCGTCAAGCGACATCGGCCTGAGACCCTCGAGCCCAGGTGGCAAGGACATTACCAGATCATCCTGGCCACCCTCACAGCCGTCAAAGTAGACAACATAGCCGCCTGGGTCCACCACACTCATGTCAAAACAGTCGACCCCCTGTCGGATCTCGTCAGGGAGCCTGACCAGGACATCAGTTGGACAGTGGACCGCAGTAAGGACAATCCTCTAAAACTAACCCTGCGCCGAAAACCTGACCCCATGCTTCCCCAATAATTAATAAGAAACTTTCTCTCTCTGTCCTGCTGTTTACATTCCTGCCATGGTAAGGGACCTCCAATCCCCACGCCCCAGCCATTCTGACTTGGTGGGTCACTAATAGTGCGGGCTTAGTAGTTTGGAACATATCACACACAGCTACTCCCTACACCTGGTGGCCTAACTTATACCCTGACATTTGTAAGTTAGCCATGGGAGCTCCAGCCAGCTGGGACGTAGAGAACTACTTTAACCTACAGGAGCCCCCTTCCCAACCATCCCCCCGGGGGCAACTCGGGTTAGATCCTTGGGGAGGCTGTGGGGACTGGAGTCAGTGAAGTATGTTAAGGACGCTTACCTTCTATGTATGCCCCGGGTTTCACAGACCCAGAGGGTGGACCCACTCATGTGGTGGGGCAGCCCACTTTTATTGTCGCAATTGGGGCTGCGAAACTACTGGTGACACTTATTGGAAACCTACCTCAGGCTGGGACTACATAACCGTGATGGCGAATTATTCTCATGCCAGGAGCAGCCCCTGGACACAGAACCCAGCCTGTAAAGACCAGTGGTGCCACCCACTCAAACTAACCTTTACCGAGTTGGGGAAAAGACAACTTAACTGGGTGAGGGGACATACCTGGGGCCTCAGATTCTATAAAGAATGTTATGACAATGGTCTAACGTTCACTATAAAACTTTCTATAGAAACCTCTAAAGCCGCTATAGGACCCAATCCAGTTCTCGCCTTGCCTCCCCGGAGACCAAAGCCGACACCACCTACACACATGCCAACCATCCCTACCCCAAACCCTGAAAAGCAGCCTGTAGAAACCACGGGCCCTAAGCCAAAAGACACCCACGCCCGCCTAACCCAACTAGTTCAGTACGCCTTTCAAGTCCTAAACTATACTAATCCTAGCGCCACAGAGTCCTGCTGGTTGTGTTATGAAACATCACCCCCCTTTTATGAGAGCTTGGCCAGTTCTGGAAGTTATAATAGTTCAGTTCGCCTTCAATGTGTCAATGGTCTAACTCCAACCATCGCCTAACTATAATGGCCATAAGTGGACAAGGGACTTGTATAGGACAGGTCCCACAGAACATGCCCACATCTGCAACCAGACTACAGCCATAAATGACACAGAAAAATATCTAATACCACCCCAAAATACCTGGTGGGCCTGTGGACTTACAGGATGCATCCATCTGTCAGCACTGAACCGAACTAAAGACTATTGTGTTCTGGAGCATCTTGTACCTTGCCTAATCTACACCCCTATGAGGACGTGATTTCATACTGGGAGGGAGGACCACACAGGGTTAAGAGAAAACCCGTAAGCTTGACTCTTGCACTCATCCTGGGGCTAGGACTAGGAACTGCCGGGGTAGCCACCGGAACCTCAGCCTTAATCTCGCAACAACACCACTACCAGGGCCTGCGAGAAGCCATAGATGCAGATATACAGGAGCTAGAATTATCCATCTCAAAGTTGCAAGAGTCAATCAGCTCGTTAGTGGAAGTAGTCCTACAAAACAGACGTGGGTTAGATCTCCTATTCCTCCAACAGGGGGGCCTCTGTGCTGCCCTTAAGGAGGAATGTTGTTTCTATGTTGATCACGTAGGAGTAGTCAAAGATTCTATGGCTAAGGTGAGAGAAGGGTTGGCAAAGTGGAAAAAGGAGCGAGAGGCAACAAAGGGCTTATTCCAATCCTGGTTTGCCTCGTCCCCGTGGATAATGACCTTAATCTCTTCCTTGCTGGGACCCGTCTGTGTCTTACTCCGCCTGTTGACTTTTGGACCATGCATTTTAAACCACCTGGTAACTTTTGTCAATCAAAGCCTCCAGACAGTGCAAACTCTGGTCTTAAGACAGCAATACCAGCCCCTAGACTTGCACGACAACAACTGCACTCATGACCATGGAAGATCCAAGATTGGCTCCTCAGGTACTTGAGAGAGGGGGAGATGAAAGGCCTGGACAAACCTCACCTCACCCGAAACTTGTTTACGCCCGAAAGAGTTATCAACCAGCTACTTCTGCTTCTATAAAAGTGCTTGCTCAACGCGTGGGCTAACTAGCTACTTTCGCTTCTGTTCGAATGCTTGCTTGATGCGCGCGCGGGCTCCCAACACCAATCAACCAACACCAGGTATGATTTTTTTTTTTTTTATTTCCAGCATAACAGTATTCATTATTTTTGCACCACACCCCGTGCTCCATGCAATCCGTGCCCTCTATAATACCCACCACCTGGTACCCCAACCTCCCACCCACCGTCCCTTCAAAACCCTCAGATTGTTTTTCAGAGTCCATAGTCTCTCATGGTTCACCTCCCCTTCCAATTTCCCCCAGCTCCCTTCTCCACTCTAAGTCCCCATGTCCTCCATGCTATTTGTTATGCTCCACAAATAAGTGAAACCATATGATAATTGACTCTCTCTGCTTGACTTATTTCACTCAGCATAATCTCTTCCAGTCCCGTCCATGTTGCTACAAAAGTTGGGTATTCATCCTTTCTGATGGAGGCATAATACTCTATCCCCAGGGGTACATGTCTGTGAATCACCAGGTTTACACACTTCACAGCACTCACCAAAGCACATACCCTCCCCAATGTCCATAATCACACCCCCTTCTCCCAAACCCCCTCCCCCCAGCAACCCTCAGTTTGTTTTGTGAGATTAAAAGTCACTTATGGTTTGTCTCCCTCCCAATCCCATCTTGTTTCATTTATTCTTCTCCTACCCACTTAAGCCCCCATGTTGCATCACCACTTCCTCATATCAAGGAGATCATATGATAGTTGTCTTTCTCTGCTTGACTTATTTCGCTAAGCATGATACGCTCTAGTTCCATCCATGTTGTCGCAAATGGCAAGATTTCATTTCTTTTGATGGCTGCATAGTATTCCATTGTGTATATATACCACATCTTCTTGATCCATTCATCTGTTGATGGACATCTAGGTTCTTTCCATAGTTTGGCTATTGTGGACATTGCTGCTATAAACATTCGGGTGCATGTGCCCCTTTGGATCACTACGTTTGTATCCTTAGGGTAAATACCCAATAGTGCAATTGCTGGGTCATAGGGCAGTTCTATTTTCAACATTTTGAGGAACCTCCATGCTGTTTTCCAGAGTGGCTGCACCAGCTTGCATTCCCACCAACAGTGTAGGAGGGTTCCCCTTTCTCCGCATCCTCGCCAGCATCTGTCATTTCCTGACTTGTTGATTTTAGCCATTCTGACTGGTGTGAGGTGATATCTCATTGTGGTTTTGATTTGTATTTCCCTGATGCCGAGTGATATGGAGCACTTTTTCATGTGTCTGTTGGCCAGCTGGATGTCTTCTTTGCAGAAATGTCTGTTCATGTCCTCTGCCCATTTCTTGATTGGATTATTTGTTCTTTGGGTGTTGAGTTTGCTAAGTTCTTTATAGATTCTGGACACTAGTCCTTTATCTGATATGTCGTTGGCAAATATCTTCTCCCATTCTGACAGTTGTCTTTTGATTTTGTTAACTGTTTCCTTTGCTGTGCAAAAGCTTTTGATCTTGATGAAATCCCAATAGTTTATTTTTGCCCTTGCTTCCCTTGCCTTTTGCGTTGTTCCTAGGAAGATGTTGCTGCGGTTGAGGTCAAAGAGGTTGCTGCCTGTGTTCTCCTCAAGGATTTTGATGGATTCCTTTCGCACATTGAGGTCCTTCATCCATTTTGAGTCTATTTTTGTGTGTGATGTAAGGAAATGGTCCAATTTCATTTTTCTACATGTGGCTGTCCAATTTTCCCAGCACCATTTATTGAAGAGGCTGTCTTTTTGCCATTGGACATTCTTTCCTGCTTTGTCGAAGATTAGTTGACCATAGAGTTGAGGGTCTATTTCTGGGCTCTCTATTCTGTTCCATTGATCTATGTGTCTGTTTTTGTGCCAGTACCATGCTGTCTTGATGACGACAGCTTTGTAATAGAGCTTGAAGTCCGGAATTGTGATGCCACCAACGTTGGCTTTCTTTTTCAATATCCCTTTGGCTATTCGAGGTCTTTTCTGGTTCCATATAAATTTTAGCATTATTTGTTCCATTTCTTTGAAAAAGATGGATGGTACTTTGATAGGAATTGCATTAAATGTGTAGATTGCTTTAGGTAGCATAGACATTTTCACAATATTTATTCTTCCAATCCAGGAGCATGGAACATTTTTCCATTTCTTTGTGTCTTCCTCAATTTCTTTCATGAGTACTTTATAGTTTTCTGAGTATAGATTCTGTGTCTCTTTGGTTAGGTTTATTCTTAGGTATCTTATGGTTTTGGGTGCAATTGTAAATGGGATTGACTCCTTAATTTCTCTTTCTTCTGTCTTGCTGTTGGTGTAGAGAAATGCAACTGATTTCTGTGCATTGATTTTATATCCTGACACTTTACTGAATTCCTGTATAAGTTCTAGCAGTTTTGGAGTGGAGTCTTTTGGGTTTTCCACATATAGTATCATATCATCTGCGAAGAGTGATAATTTGACTTCTTCTTTGCCGATTTGGATGCCTTTAATTTCCTTTTGTTGTCTGATTGCTGAGGCTAGGACCTCTAGTACTATGTTGAATAGCAGTGGTGATAATGGACATCCCTGCCGTGTTCCTGACCTTAGCGGAAAAGCTTTCAGTTTTTCTCCATTGAGAATGATATTTGCGGTGGGTTTTTCATAGATGGCTTTGATGATATTGAGGTATGTGCCCTCTATCCCTACACTTTGAAGAGTTTTGATCAGGAAGGGATGCTGTACTTTGTCAAATGCTTTTTCAGCATCTATTGAGAGTATCATATGGTTCTTGTTCTTTCTTTTATTGATGTGTTGTATCACATTGACTGATTTGCGGATGTTGAACCAACCTTGCAGCCCTGGAATAAATCCCACTTGGTCGTGGTGAATAATCTTTTTAATGTACTGTTGAATCCTATTGGCAAGTATTTTGTTGAGTATTTTCGCATCTGTGTTCATCAAGGATATCGGTCTATAGCTCTCTTTTTTGGTGGGATCCTTGTCTGGTTTGGGGATCAAGGTGATGCTGGCCTCATAAAATGAGTTTGGAAGTTTTCCTTCCATTTCTATTTTTTGGAACAGTTTCAGGAGAATAGGAATTAGTTCTTCTTTAAATGTTTGGTAGAATTCCCCCGGGAAGCCGTCTGGCCCTGGGCTTTTGTTTGTTTGGAGATTTTTAATGACTGTTTCAATCTCCTTACTGGTTATGGGTCTGTTCAGGCTTTCTATTTCTTCCTGGTTCAGTTGTGGTAGTTTATATGTTTCTAGGAATGCATCCATTTCTTCCAGATTGTCAAATTTATTGGCGTAGAGTTGCTCATAGTATGTTCTTATAATAGTTTGTATTTCTTTGGTGTTATTTGTGATCTCTCCTCTTTCATTCATGATTTTATTTATTTGGGTCCTTTCTCTTTTCTTTTTGATAAGTCGGGCCAGGGGTTTATCAATTTTATTAATTCTTTCAAAGAACCAGCTCCTAGTTTCATTGATTTGTTCTATTGTTTTTTTGGTTTCTATTTCATTGATTTCTGCTCTGATCTTTATGATTTCTCTTCTCCTGCTGGGCTTAGGGTTTCTTTCTTGTTCTTTCTCCAGCTCCTTTAGGTGTAGGGTTAGGTTGTGTACCTGAGACCTTTCTTGTTTCTTGAGAAAGGCTTGTACCGCTATATATTTTCCTCTCAGGACTGCCTTTGTTGTGTCCCACAGATTTTGAACCGTTGTATTTTCATTATCATTTGTTTCCATGATTTTTTTAAATTCTTCTTTAATTTCCCGGTTGACCCATTCATTCTTTAGAAGGATGCTGTTTAGTCTCCATGTATTTGGGTTCTTTCCAAACTTCCTTTTGTGGTTGAGTTCTAGCTTTAGAGCATTGTGGTCTGAAAATATGCAGGGAATGATCCCAATCTTTTGATACTGGTTGAGTCCTGATTTAGGACCGAGGATGTGATCTATTCTGGAGAATGTTCCATGTGCACTAGAGAAGAATGTGTATTCTGTTGCTTTGGGATGAAATATTCTGAATATATCTGTGATGTCCATCTGGTCCAGTGTGTCGTTTAAGGCCTTTATTTCCTTGCTGATCTTTTGCTTGGATGATCTGTCCATTTCAGTGAGGGGAGTGTTAAAGTCCCCTACTATTATTGTATTATTGTTTATGTGTTTCTTTGATTTTGTTATTAATTGGTTTATATAGTTGGCTGCTCCCACGTTGGGGGCATAGATATTTAAAATTGTTAAATCTTCTTGTTGGACAGACCCTTTGAGTATGATGTAGTGTCCTTCCTCATCTCTTATTATAGTCTTTGGCTTAAAATCTAATTGATCTGATATAAGGATTGCCACTCCTGCTTTCTTCTGATGTCCATTAGCATGGTAAATTCTTTTCCACTCCCTCACTTTAAATCTGGAGGTGTCTTCGGGCTTAAAATGAGTTTCTTGGAGGCAACATATAGATGGGTTTTGTTTTTTTATCCATTCTGATACCCTGTGTCTTTTGACAGGGGCATTTAGCCCATTAACATTCAGGGTAACTATTGAGAGATATGAATTTAGTGCCATTGTATTGCCTGTAAGTTGACTGTTACTGTATATGGTCTCTGTTCCTTTCTGATCTACCACTTGTAGGCTCTCTCTTTGCTTAGAGGACCCCTTTCAATATTTCCTGTAGAGCTGGTTTGGTATTTGCAAATTCTTTCAGTTTTTGTTTGTCCTGGAAGCTTTTAATCTCTCCTTCTATTTTCAATGATAGCCTAGCTGGATATAGTATTCTTGGCTGCATGTTTTTCTCGTTTAGTGCTCTGAAAATATCATGCCAGCTCTTTCTGGCCTGCCAGGTCTCTGTGGATAAGTCAGCTGCCAATCTAATATTTTTACCATTGTATGTTACAGACTTCTTTTCCCGGGCTGCTTTCAGGATTTTCTCTTTGTCACTGAGACTTGTAAATTTTACTATTAGGTGACGGGGTGTGGGCCTATTCCTATTGATTTTGAGGGGCGTTCTCTGAACCTCCTGAATTTTGATGCTCGTTCCCTTTGCCATATTGGGGAAATTCTCCCCAATAATTCTCTCCAGTATACCTTCTGCTCCCCTCTCTCTTTCTTCTTCTTCTGGAATCCCAATTATTCTAATGTTGTTTCGTCTTATGGTGTCACTTATCTCTCGAATTCTCCCCTCGTGGTCCAGTAGCTGTTTGTCCCTCTTTTGCTCAGCTTCTTTATTCTCTGTCATTTGGTCTTCTATATCACTAATTCTTTCTTCTGCCTCATTTATCCTAGCAGTGAGAGCCTCCATTTTTGATTGCACTTCATTAATAGCTTTTTTTATTTCAACTTGGTTAGATTTTAGTTCTTTTATTTCTCCAGAAAGGGCTTTTATATCTCTTGAGAGGGTTTCTCTAATATCTTCCATGCCTTTTTCGAGCCCGGCTAGAACCTTGAGAATTGTCATTCTGAACTCTAGATCTGACATATTACCAATGTCTGTATTGATTAGGTCCCTAGCCTTCGGTACTGCCTCTTGTTCTTTTTTTTGTGTTGAATTTTTCCGTCTTGTCATTTTGTCCAGATAAGAGTATATGAAGGGACAAGTAAAATACTAAAAGGGTGGCAACAACCCCAGGAAAAAATGCTTTAACCAAATTAGAAGAGATCCAAAATCGTGAGGGGGGAGAAAGGGGATAAAAAGAGGTTCAAAAAGGAAGAAAGAAAAAAAAAGAAAAAAGAAAAAAAAAAAAGAAAAAAGAAAAGAAAAGAATTAAAAAAAAAAAAAGGAAAACACCTAAGAAAAATGTAAAAAAGAAAAAATATATATATTAGATAAACTAGTAAAAAATCGTTAAAAAAGAAAAAGGTAACAGTTAAAAAAAAAAAAAAATTTTTACCCGAAGGCGAGAAAAAAAAAAAAAAATGCAAAAGAAAAAAATTAAATTAACTGCAAGACTAAAAAAAAAATCACAGGGAAAAAGCCATGAGTTCCGTGCTTGGCTTTCTCCTCCTCTGGAATTCTGCTGCTCTCCTTGGTATTGAAACCGCACTCCTTGGTAGGTGAACTTGGTCTCGGCTGGATTTCTTGTTGATCTTCTGAGGGAGGGGCCTGTTGTAGTGATTCTCAAGTGTCTTTGCCCCAGGCGGAATTACACTGCCCTTACCCGGGGCTGGGGTGAGTAATTCGCTCGGGTTTGCTTTCAGGAGTTTTTGTTCCCTGAGTGCTTTCCGTAGAGTTCCAGAGGACGGGAATACAAATGGCGGCCTCCTGGTCTCCGGCCCGGAGGAGCCGAGAGCCCAGGGCCGCACTCCTCAGTGCGCCCTCAGAGAACAGTGCCCAGTTACTCCCGTCTGCCTGACCTCCGGCCGCGCTCCGAGCTTTCCGAGCCTGTGACCAGTTCAAGGTAACACCGAGCTGTGAGCTTACTGTCGGCTCTGTCTCTGTAGCCGGCTTTCCCGTTCCAATACCCGCAAGGTCTGCGACACTCAGACACCCCTGATCCTTCTGTGACCCTGCGGGACCTGAGGCCACGCTGAACCTGCGTGGGCTTCGCCCCGGTTTAGCCTCTGGAGCGATGTCCCTCAGCGGTACAGACTTTTAAAAGTCCTGATTTTGTGCTCCGTTGCTCCGCCGCTTGCCGGGAGCCGGCCCCTCCCCCCGGGGTCTATCTTCCCGTCGCTTTGGATTCACTTCTCCGCCAGTCCTACCTTTCAGAAAGTGGTTGTTTTTCTGTTTCCAGAATTGCTGTTCTTCTTCTCTTCGATCTGCCGATGGATTTTCAGGTGTTTGCAATCTTTAGATAAGCTATCTAGCTGATCTCCGGCTAGCTGAAGCAGTCTCAGCCTGCTACTTCTCCGCCATCTTGACTCCTCCCTCCAGGTATGATTTTTTAAACTTGTTTGTACACCACCCAAAACTTGTTTGTACCTGCTTATAAAAACCCTGTACTTACTCTGCTCGGGACCTGTCAGCGTCACCAGCAACGAGTGCCCGGAGGTCCGGATTCAAACTCGCAATAAATGACCCTTGCTGTTTGGCTTTGACTTGCGTCTCTGGTGGTCTTTTGAGGTGGGCGTACAACGCATCTGGCATTACAGAGTTACTCTGGATGGGGCCCAAGAAATTGCATTTCTAACAGATCCCCAGAGGATGTGATATTGCTGGTCTAGGGACTACACTTTGATAAGGTCATCCATAAAAAAAGATTTTTAAAAATTTTTTCATAGCTTTGCTTTTCCACATGTAGGTCCTGAATCCATCTGGATTTTCTTTTTGTGCATGGTGGTAGATAGCTTTCAAGTTTTCAATTCTTTTCCTCCATACGGATAGGCTATTACATAGCACCATCCCCCAGCTGTCAAGTCTTTTCTACTATACTATGGTAGATTTTAAATTATGAGCTTATATATTTGAAATAATTTACAGAATACTTGTAAAAATAATATGGATAGCGTCTATCTAACTCATGCCCAGTTTCCCCTATTATTAGCATCTTACATTCACAGGGAACATTTTTCACAATTACTGAACCAATTTTAATACAGTATTATTAACTAAAATCCATATGGTTTCATATTTTCTTATTTTCTACTCAATGTCTGTTTTCTGTTTGGGAATCCCATCCAGAATAACATATCACATTTAGTTGTCATGTCTCAGACTACTCTCAGTTATGACAGTTCCTCAGACTTTTCTTGTTTTTGATGAACGGGACAGTTTTGAAGAACATTAGATAGGTGGTTTTTTGTTTTTTTTTTTAAACATGGCCTTCATTTGGGATTTATCTGATGTTTTCCTCATGATTGGGCCTAAGTTACTGGAAAGGTGATTAGATCAATGAGCTAACACAGGCAGGAATGTGCCTTTATTGAATCCAGATGGCCACTATCACACCAAGAGGCAGCATGGTGTACGGAAGAGAACATAATATTTGGGGGCCACACACATCCAGGTTTGAATCCAGAGACGTTTTTGAGACTCAGTTGGCTCATTCTTTAAGTGGCGGTCATAGACTCTACCAACTTTTAGGCTCACACTATGTTAAACCTAAATAGTTTTGGAAGCCTACAACATAATTTGAACCCCCTAAATGGGAATTACTACATTACTATTGTTTTATAGAGAGATAAACACAAAGGAAAAGCCATTACCTAGGTTCTTAGCCACTATGTTTATGATTATATATTATTCTGCTGGGGACTACAAAGAACAGCTTTCATACCAGTCTGCTTGGCAGGTGTCACAGTGTATAGAAGAAACAAATCTCCAATTAATAGCCTTTCTTCTAGCCAAAAATAGGTGTTCTCTCGCCTGGCCACTGCTTTGTCTCTTGCCTATTTTGAATCATAGCCTCTTGTTCAGCATGTAATGCTGCACCTGCTCTGTGCTCCAACTCAATCATCAGGAGCTGGAAACAAAAGAGGTGATTTCCAGATGTGCTAAAAGAAATCTGGCTGTATTGGGACCCAAGGTTTTACCTACCAGCCTCATCATGATCAAGACAGACAAAAATCATGATCTGCTAATAGTGGGTTTCACCTGAATAACTCTCTAGGACCTCTTTATCTAAATGAGCAGAGTGTGTCTAAGTCTAGCTATCCAAACTAAAACGGAATCTTGGCATGAATTGTCTTTAATGTTAATGAGAAACAAAAGGAGAGGAAGAGGGGATAGCATAAAGGAACCTTGACAATAGCTATTTTGGCAATATCATAAAAATGCAGACCCCAAAAGAATATGCACATGTATTCAGCAGTTACTGAGTATTGACAATGAATAGACACTGAGCCTCCAGTAAGTTCAGG
Source organism: Mustela erminea (assembly GCF_009829155.1). Classification (NCBI taxonomy): domain Eukaryota; kingdom Metazoa; phylum Chordata; class Mammalia; order Carnivora; family Mustelidae; genus Mustela; species Mustela erminea. The sequence goes on along the minus strand of NC_045614.1, from coordinate 64,663,525 downwards.
GCCTTATGCTAACGATGTGGAGGGCAGACACTATTTGCTAATGGTAAATGCCCCATATGTCTACACTCAGCGAAAACAATGGAAGGAAGTCCTCCCTCTATTCATTATTGCAATTTCACATGCTACTGTGAAAGTTGTACCTTGCACTTGTATTCTCCAGCCAGGGAGACAAATGAGATTAAAAGCCACCCTGTACTTGCCTACTAATTAAGACATTCAACTCAGGGATGGGTCTGCCCAGAGTGATGGAAGATTTTTCCTCATTTTCAAGTAGTTACCTGGCAAATCAGGTAATTATTTCCTTTATAAGCTCATTCACTCATCAATATTGATTGTATCTCATATCTTTATTGAACTAGGCACTGGTGATAGAAACATGAACAGGTTAATCGCCCTGTTCTTGATAAACTAACACACACATGCCTAGGAAGCTCAGGAGAAGGAACAGCCTGCCCCTTAAGGAGCCCCTTCATTTAAAGTGTCCCATTCACCACCTCTCTTCTTTAAAAATTCTCATTTACTGCTGTAATGGCTCTACCAAATAAATAATTGAAAATAGAGGAGGAAAATGTACATAAAATATTCCTTAGGTCTCTACAGGGTATGGGGCAAGTTCTCCTAACTGCCAATTTGATCCTTAAAATAGTCAGTAGGGAAGCCAGATGGCTCAACGTAATAAAGGTTATATGACAAACTTACAGTTAACATAATATTCAATAGTAAAAAACTGAAAGCTTTCCCTCTAAGACCAGGAATAAGAGGAGTATACCTACTCTCACCACTTTTATTTAACATAATACCAAAAGTCCTAGCCATAGCAATCAGATAAAAAAGAAATAAGACATCCAAACCAGGAAAGAAGTAGTAAAACTGTCACTATTTACAGATGATATAATAATATATATAGAAAAATTCTAAAGACTAGACCAAAAAACTACTAGAAATGACAATGAATTCCATAAAGTCACAGATTTCTATGCACTAATTATAAAGTAACAGGAAGAGAAATTAAGATAATAATCCTATTTACAACTGCATCCCCCTTCAAAAAAAAAAAAAAAACCCTAGGAATAAAGTTAACCAAGGGAGTGAAAAACCTGTGCTCCAAAAGGTATAAAACACTGGTGAAAGAAATTGAAGATGACACAAACAAATGAAAAGATAGTCCATTCTTATGGACTGGAAGAACCAATATTGTTTAAATGCCTATACTACTTAAAGTAATCTACAGATTTAACATAATACCTATCAAAATAACAACAACAGGGTGCCTGGGTGGCTCAGTGGGTTACGCCTCTGCCTTCAGCTCAGGTCATGGTCTCAGGGTCCTAGGATGGAGCCCCACATCGGGCTCTCTGCTCAGCCGGGAGCCTGCTTCCCTTCCTCTCTCTCTCTGCCTGCCTCTCTGCCTAATTGTGATCTCTGTCTGTCAAATAAATAAATAAAATCTTTTAAAGAAATACCAACAACAATTTATACAGAACTAAAACAAGTAATCCTAAAATTTGTATGGAACCACAAAAGACCCCAAATAGCCAAAGCGGTCTTGAGAAAGAAGAACAAAGCTGATGGTAGGTACCACAATTGCAGGTCTACTGCAGTATACTACAGGTATAGTACAGTACACTAAAAAGCTGTAATAACTGAACAAGTATGGTACCAACACAAAAATAGACACATAGTTCTATAGAACAGGATAAAAGTCCCAGAAACTAACCCAAGGAGGAGACCAGAATATACAGTGGGAAAAAATTCTTCGACAAATAGGGCTGGGAAAACTGGAGAGCTACATGCAAAAAAAAGAAAGAAAGAAAGAAAGAAAGAAACTGAATCACTTTTTTTTTTAAGATTTTATTTTTATTTATTTATTTAAGAGAGTGAGAGCACAGTGAGGCAGAGGGAGAAGCAGACCCTTCGCTTAGCAGGGAGCCTGACATGGATCACAGGACCCTGTGATCATGACCTGAGCCAAAGGCAGAAGCTTAAGAGACTGAGCCACCCAGATGCCCCAAAACTGAACCACTTTCTTACACCATATACAAAATAAACTCAAAATGGATTAAATACCTAAATGTGAGATCTGAAACCATAAAAGTCCTAAAAGAAAACACAGATGGTCATCTCTTTGACATCAGCCACAGAAAAATTTTTCTAGCTTTATCTCTTCAGGCAAGAGAAACAAAAGCAAAATTAAACTATTAAGACTACACCAAAATTAAAACCTTTTGTACAGTGAAGGAAACCATCAGCAAAATGATGAGGAAACCTACTGAATAAGAAAATATACTTGCAAACAATATATACTATTTGATAAAGATATATAAAATATACAAAGAACTTACACAACTTAACACTCCCCTCCAAAAAAAAAAACAAACAAAAGCCTGATTAAAAAATGAGAAGAGAACCTGAAAAGACATTTTTCCAAAGAAGACATACAGATGGCCAAGAGACACATTAAAAGATGCTCAACATCAGTCATCATCAGAGAATGCAAATCAAAACTATGATGAGATATCATCTGACACCTGACAGAATAGCTAACATTAAAAAAACACAACAAGTGTTGAAAAGGATATGGAGAAAAGAGAACCCCCATGCACTGCTGGTGGGAATGCAAGTTGGTGCAGCCACTGTGGAAAAGAGTATGGAGGTTCTTCAAAAAATTAAAAGCAGAAATATCATATGATCCAATAATTCCACTATTGGGTATTTACCCAAGGAAAATAAAAATGTTAACTCAAGAGATATACATACTATGTTTTTGCAGCATTATTCACAATAGTTAAGATATGGTAGCAACCTAAATGTCCATTGATAGGTGACAAAGAAGATACTATATCACACACACACACACACACACACACACACACACACACACTAAGGACTATTACTCAGCCATTAAAAAGAATGAAATCTTGCCATTTGGATGGGCCTAGAGGGTATAATGCTAAGTGAAATAAGTTCAGAGAGAGAAAGACAAATGCCACATGATTTCACTTACATGTGAAATTTAAGAAATAAAACAAAGGAAAAAAGAGACATACAAAAATCCCCCAGATTCTTAAAGATAGAAAACAAACTGGAGGTTGCTGGAAGGGAGAGGGTAGGGGGATGAGTGAAATAGGTAATAAGGGAAAAATGCTGTTTAACATCCCTACACTCCTTGTATATAACTTAGCCAAGTAACTATTTATTTTATACAGGTAATAAACAACATAATTCTAAATTTTAATCTTTTCTTCTCATGAGGGAAGGTAAGACTAGTCTGAAAATTCCAAAGTGATAGTTCAAATGAAATAACCCACCACTATCAACTCCTAATCTAGCTGATGGCAGCAGGTGATGTTCTGTACACTGACTTTGTGTTCCCAGAGTACGGCAGCATACCCGTGGCAGGGTTTAGCCCTGACACTGTCAGGGACACTTCCTGCCGGTCCTAGGTTATGTTTCTCTAATTACACAGAGGGGTTTTCTAAGTCTAATCAGTCTTGAATATGAACTTGAAAGGAGACGAGTCCTCAGTGATCAGGCCGGCTCTTAACCTTTTTCTCCAGCTGTCATCCCACCAACACACCCAGATTCATTCATCTTCTCAGTTCTTGATGAACAGTTTCCATATTCACTCCCCAAGCATCAGTGATTGCCAGTCACCTAGAGATAAAGATAAAACTCTTTACCTTGGAATTTAAGACTTCTACAATGTGATCTCAACCTTTTTTTTCAATCCACTACTCTCCTTTGCATATACATAAGTACTGCGCTCTACATGAAATTCAGTTGTATAAATCCATGCCTCTGCTAATAGAAATGTATCCACTTTAAATATTCTCTTCTTCCTTTCTTATAATTGCATGTACAAATTCTACATGTTGTATCTAAATGCCATTTCCATTAAGACTTCCACTGATTCCCTCTGGCTCGGAATAATTACTTACATCTCTGAAGTTTAATGTTCCAAGTGTCACCTTCTTAAAGACCTTTTTCTTTTAACCCTGTAAGGTTTTCTTCAGAACATAAGATTTCTGAGAGCAGAGGCTCTGACAGTCCATCCCTCTTTACTCTCTTGTGATATTACCTGATATTTACTGAATTCTCACAATAAATCAATAAATATAGTCACAGCAACTCTATATTCTGTTTTATTCCTCATTGGAACAGAAGTATTTTCTCTCTAGGGTCCCAGAGGAAGTAGAATTTATCTAGCACTCCCTGCTATTACTGAGTCCATTCCTCAGTGGAAAACCATCTGAGTGAGCAATTTCTCTGAAAGTACACAACGGGCCATCTGAGGGTTAGGGAGGCTTGTTTCCTTGGCAGCTGTCAGGAAGGTGCATTGTGGATTGGATTAGGAAAGCAAGAACCTTGCTAAGAAAATATCACATATTTTGCTATAACAAATCAGTACATTCCATTGCATTTCCGGTCATAAAATTTTTTTATTTTGTGATTTGCATATTAAATTAGGGTTCTAGTTGTATATTACGAAGTAATAAAGAAATATACTGATTAGCAATTGCTCTGTCTTGGGCAAGTACATCAGGCAAAGTGGGCTAGATGCATGAAAACAGGTGGTGCATGTGACAGGTGGGTATGGGGATGCTTCAGTGGAGAACCAGCTTCTGGCTCCTCACCCAAAGAGGACAGATGTATAACACTCATTGCCGAAGACCTATCAAAGATAGACGAACCCAGAAATCAAAGCTCCTGGGGCATCAAGACAGAATTTGAGATAAATAGGAAATGTGGGATGCATTATTCTAGTTATGAGGGGATCTGGCCTTTTACTATCTCTCCAATCCAAAAAGGAACTTGGTCACCGTAGATCATATTATTTGTGCACATGTGCAACCCTCACTTACTCTGGCAAAACTCTGCAGTTTGTCACCTGTGAATTGTAGAGCAGACTCAGCCACCCTTGGCAAAATGGTATTTTCTATTGAATTGCAACCCAAGAAAGCTTAAAAATTCTACCTGGTGTTTTTCTCCCATCTCTTCTCATCTGAGGAAATGACATTTCGGTGAAGAATACATGCTTATTGTCTCTTTTACTTTTTCGTGGTCTGAGATTACTTTTCCCTGAACATCTGCTACCTAACAATTATTTTGCAAAGTAGATTGTTTTGCCCCCATTATACAGATGAAAAACAGCTCAGAGAGCCTATTATGTAGCTCAGGGACCCACACGTGGTAATTGGTAGAGCTACCATCTGAGCATGGGTAGATTTCTATAGTTCCCTTGACTAAGCTTCCTTTAGTACAGGCATGCCTCTGCCCTGACTGGTGAGCTCTGATGAGCCCTACTTCCTGAAGATGAAATACTCATTGATCAGACTTTTCAGGAAGGGTTGCCAGATTAAGCAAATAAAAATACATAATAATTAATGATTAACTTTTTAGTATAAGTATGCCCCCAAGAAATATTTGTAGCCTGTATTTTCTCTGGCAAGACTAAATTAAGGAGGACCTTTATTATTAAAGTGCCTTAGTTACTGTACTCCCAGGAGACATGCTGGATCTCCATTTTAGATGGAGCTACATGGAAAACAGAGATGCATGCATTTACTCACAGCAAGTACGCTCCTTAAGGGGAATGATCATATCTAACTCTGAATCCCCAGTTAGTACTTTGTAGGAAACTTCTTATACATAGAAGTATTCAATAAATATATGTTTAATGAATCTCCTAAAGTTAATATAGACTTAGCCATATTTGTATTTTGTGGCAAAAAAAAAATCACTTATAAGGATGTTTAGACCAATAAAATAGCATATTAGAAGTAGATACAAAATAAATGAAATAAAAATCAAATAAAGAAAGTATGGTAGTGAAAATGAATTTGGAACATGAATATAAAAACCTGAACCATGAAGACATTTGCTGCATATAGCAACATAGAAATATCTAATTCTACCACAACTTCTGAGCATCTTGCCTATTTCTAAACCTAGGAATGTTATTAATTTTGAGTAGCACATATCCCAGTGCCTCCTCCTTTTCCAACCTCTGAGAAGGCTCAAGGATAAGCTTAACCTAGGAAGAAAGCTCAGAAGCCTGATCCCATCTTCGGGTGACTCAGCCCCACCTTTAGCTGATGGAGGTTGTATGTACATTGTATGTACAGTGGGCATTGGATCCTGCCATTGACCATGGCAGGCACTCGTGGTGCCCTAAGTGAGAGATGTGGACTTACTTTCAGCAGCCCTATTAAGGAATGGATCCTGTCTGAACCCCAATGAGTAATGCCTAGCTCCCTCCTCCATATGTCCATGTTTCAGCTGACAACCCAAATGTCATCATGCTGCCTTGTTCTGTAATCTCTACGTTCTTATGCTGGTTATTAGCCAAGATGTTTTGTCGTCCACTCTGGGTACCACTCTTTTAGTACACAGTAAGTTTGCTCCATCTACATCTGTCTGGATCCTTTTTACCATTTTTGTACACATAACCTCTTTAGCGTCCTTTTGCTTTCAGCAGCTAGTATGCATTTCATGAAAAACTGCCCTGAAGATTTTGTAGCCCCTCGCTCACACCAAGAAAAGCCAGAGTGCATATGATCTTATATTCTCCTTATCTTAGGCAGTCTACCAGGTAAACCTGATCTGCCATTCCCTGGGGTATGATTTCCTTGTGGTATGACCTTCTTGGTCTAGCTTACACTCCAGAATTACTCTGTGGGATCAGGCTAAGATGACCCTCTAAAAGTCAGACTTTACTTGCTTTCCTTCCCTCCTTGCTCCCACACTACCTTATTAGTTTCTTCCAGAAGCACTTTCTTAATGAATCACTTGTACATGAATACTTCTTTAGGTTTTTCGCCTAGGGAATCCAACCTAAGGAACCCTACTTCCTCCAGACTTGGGCTGTCACCTATTACCTTCTTGGCCTGGAGTAGGGTAAGTCCAGAGTCCCCTGGCTTTGACCCTCCAAAGCAGACATGTTTTGTTACAAATCAAAGTTATTTCCATGCCACTGCAGGGATATGGCAAGCCAGAAAATACAAGAGCAGCTTCTAATCCATAACTGGGCTCTTCTATTTTAACAGAAGATGCAATGGGCCTTGCATGGTCACACTAATCATGCAGGCAGTGAGCTCATCCTCATTAGGAATGCCAAGCTTTTTACCAACTGTTATTAATATTGGAGGTGTTCCATTGACTCTGTTATTTGAAATTTGTTCTTGGTACACTGATTTACTACCTGTCATTTTACTGCTATATATTCATAAGATATTTGAATTTTCTTATTAGTCCCTTTAAAACTCCCAAGACACTCAGGGAAAGAAAGGAAAAGAGTTCATTGTCCTGACAATGGGTTTGATTTCCAAAGAACTCTAACACTTTAATATTAACAGTTATGCCCTGTGGCAGTCAAGTTATGAGATGGAGGGCTTAGAGGATCAATGGTTCTTATCAGAAGCAAGAAAAGAAGGATGCAAAAAGCAAGACTTCAAGGTCATCCAGGGAAGCAGTGACAAGGCAAAGAGGAAGGACATCTCAAAGCTGTGTGACATTCAACTAAGCAGAACTTCCTTCTGGATTTAATGTCTATTTGTGCAAGTGTCACCTCTCTCTAAATCTTCCCCAAATGGAAATAGGATTAATTCTTCCCTCTTCTGTGTCCCCACACCCCACTGCTGGAACAGTTGGGAGCAATGATTGCAAGAGATACAGCTCCAATGTTAATCTGAGCCCCGTGAGGGCTAGCACTGCTTAATTTCCTTATTTCTGGTGTCAAAATAGAATGAACAATTCTTATAGTGGTGGTCTAAAAATGTATACATTGAATAAAACATAATGCTATCCTTGTTATCAAAATATTACAAATGAAGGAAGGAATGGAAAAAATGAAAGAGATTAAATAATTTAGTCCAAAGGACACCTGAACAATAGACTGTTCTCTCTTTATGATTTCTCCCCTTTCTCTTCATGCAATTAGACACATCCACATTGGAAAAGGGATATGGTTCCAGAAATATTATGTCACTCCCAATCATCACTGTATATGGTAAATTTATCACTAGCTAAATCACTCTTTCAGTGTATATTTCACTGCGTGAGAAAACTGTTTACTTTTTCCACAGAGAAATTACTTTTATGGACAATTCATGGTGAATGGTACAAAGGGCTGTCCATCTCAGCATGCCTCTGGACGTAATGGGATAATTATACCTCAAGGAGAGAACCAGGTAGGGCAAGAATGCATGTCCACTAACATGCTTATGTATGCTAAGGATGGGCCTAGGGTCATGAGGAAAGAGAGGTAGACAGAAAGTATTATCAGAAATATGTCTACCCAAATGGATGAACTCCATAGACATAATGCTGAATGAAAGAAGCAGACACAAAAGAGTGCATTGCATTATTTCATGTGTGCAAAGTACAGAAGCAGACAAAGTTAACCTGTTCTATTTGAAGTCAGGGTAACAGTTGCCTTTTACAGTAAATATAAGGAAGAGATAAGACTTTGTTTTGATGATATTCTGTTTATTGGCCTGGGTTCTGGCTTCATGGATTTGTTGTTTGTGAAATTTTAGCCTGTTATAAACCAATGGATACCTTTTTATATGTATACTACTCTTCATTAAAAAAAATAAAAGATTATCAAAATACCATTGATATTTTTCACAGGACTGAAAAAAAAAACAGTTTTAAAATTTGTATGGAACCAGAAAAGACCCCGAATCACCAGGGTAAAGTGGAAAAAGAAAACCAAAGCTGGGAGTATCATGATCCCTGACTTCAAGCTATACTGCAAAGCTGTGATCAATAATACAGCTTGGTATTGGCACAAAAATAGACACATAGATCAATGGAACAGAACAGAGACCCCAGGAATGGACCCTCAATTCTATGGACAACTAATCTTCGACAAAGCAGGAAAGAACATCCAATGAAAAAGACAGTGTCTTCAGCAAATGGTGCTGGGAAAACTGGACAGCCACATTTAGAAGAATGAAACTGGACCATTCTCTTACACTATACACAAAGATAAACTCAAAATGGGTGAAAGACCTCAGAAATGGATTTTTATGGACAGGAATCTATCAAAATCTTAGAGGAGAGCATAGACAGTAACATCTTTGACACTCGCCACAGCAACGTTTTTCAAGACACATCTCTAAAGACAAGGGAAACAAAAGCAAAAATGGATTTGGGGGACTTAATCAAGATAAAAACTACTGCACAGTAAAAGAAACAGTCAATAAAACTAAGAGGCAATCCACAGAATGGGAGAAGATATTTGCAAATGACATTTCAGATAAAGGGCTGGTATCCAAGATCTATAAAGAACTTCTCAAACTCAACACCCAAAGAACAAATAATCCAGTCCAAAAAAAAATGGGCAAAATACATGAACAGACATTTCTCCAAAGAAGACAAACAAATGGCTAACGGACACATGAAAAATTTTCATCAGTAGCCATCAGGGAAGTACAAATCAAAACCACAGTGAGATACCACCTTACACTAGTTAGAATGGCAAAAAATAACAAGTTAGAAAACAACAAATGCTGGCAAGGATGTGGAGAAAGGGGAACCCTCTTATACTGTTGGTGGGAATGCAAGCTGGTACAGCCACTCTGGAAAATAGTATGGAGATTCCTCAAGACATCAAAAATAGATATTGTACTACTAAGTATTTATAGTAAACCCAGATGGTACTACTAGGTATTTATACTAAAGATATAAATGTAATGAAAAGAAGGGGCAAATGCACCCTAATTTTTATAGCAGCAATGTTCACAACAGCCAAACTGTAGAAGGAGCTGAGATGTCCTTCAACAGATGAATGGATAAAGAACATGTGGTTTATATATGCAGTCAATTATTACTCAGCCAACAGAAAGGATGAATACCTACCATTTACATAGGACACAGATGGAACTGGAAAGAATTATGCTGAGTGAAATTAGTCAAGCAGAGAAAGACAATTACCATACAGTTTCACTCAAATGTGGAACATAAGCATTAGCATAAAGAACCATAGGGGAAGGAAGAGAACTCTGAATGGGAAGAAATCAGAGAGGGAGACAAACCATGAGTACACCTTCCTATTAAACTCTCTGGATTCTGGGAAACAAACTGAGGGTTACAGAAGGGAAGGAGTGGGGGGAATGGGATAGCCAGTGATGGGTATTGGGGAGAGTACATTTTGGGATAAGCACTGGGTGTTATATGCAATTAATGAATTATTGAACACTACATAAAAAACTAATGATATACTATATATTGGCTAACTGAACATAATAATTAATTGGTTAACTAGTTTTAGATAGTTAAAACAATTTTTAAAAACAGGAGACTACTATTGACTGCTGGTTATGAAGAATTCTTTTCCTTCTCTTGGGCTGGCTATTTCTTACTTCTCAAATTTCAGAATGTTATAGAGAATCATTGTCGTAATAGAGGGCTTTCAAAGAGTCCAAGGTTGAAGCTCACTTTGAAACTTATGGGGTTGCCTACTGGAGAAAAGGCTCAGCAACACCACTTTTCCCCTTCTGACTCTCCCTGCAGGCATACATATTATAAATTGAGATAACAATGGGGCAGAACTTAGTGCCCTGGAAGATAAGGCCACTGGAGAACCACTGTGCTATGCTAGAAATTTCTGATGATCTCTTATTAATGGGTTTTCTTGAACTGTTCTTGCTCGCAATACAGTGGTAAGAGCCAGGCTTTGTTCTAATATACCTTATCAAATCTAAGATGTGCCTGCCTCCATGCACATATATGGATATAAAGAGAAATAACTGTAGTTTTCTGGATCTTTTTTAGCCTGAACTCTGCAGTCTAATATGTCATTCAGCTTTATGCTTTGATGTGTATTCTTCCTTGTATGTCCCTAACTCCTGCCTCTAATCACTTCTCTCATACAGAGCTTTTCTATCTAGGTCTTACTCTGTTTCCTGGACCTGGGTTCATTAATTTTCATCTTCTTCCCCCTAGTTACAGACCTCCAGATCCTACAAAACCCTCTTCTTAGCTCACTACCTCCATCTTAAAGTGCTCCCGTAGGTTGCTGGAAAAGCTTTGATTACTTGCACAGTATGTTGCTGTGTTCATCTGCTTGGTGTACCATAACAGAATGCTACACATTAGATGGCTTAAACAACAGAAATGTGTTCCCTCACATTTCTGGAGGCTGAAAGTCTAAGATCAAAGTGCCATCACAATTAGGTTTTGGTGAGGAGTCCCCTTTTGGCTTGCAGATGGCCACCTTCTGGTTGTGTCCGCACATGGCATTTTCTCTGTGCATGTACAGAGCAACAGAATGCTCTAGGGCCTCTTCCTCTTCTTGTAAAGATATTAGTCCTATCAGTAGGGCTCCATCCTATGATTTCATTTAACCTTAATTATCTCCCTAATAGTCATATCTCCAAAAATACACCAAGGGTTAGGGCTTCAAATATGAATTTGAGGAGGACATATTCATTCCATAACAGCAATATCACCTCTTTCTACATTTTTCTTCAACATTTTTAGAGTGATATGCTCCACTAAAGTGTGATTTTTTTTTTCTACTTGGGAGAAATCATTTTGGAGGATACAAGATTTTTAGCCTTGGAGCAATTAATGGGATTTAAACTCAGCATAACCTTAGAAATGTGTTTATAATAATATTAGCAATTTTGAAACCATTATATAGCAGTGATTCAATCATTAGCTTCCAAAACGCATACTAATCCAGCTTTCTGTAGTTATATCCTCATATACATATGTCCAAGCTCATGGTATGAAAAGAGTTTCAGTTATTCCTTGCTTTTCTTCCAACTGCACACGAGGGTAAGTTTAGTGAAGATGTTCTCAAGATGGTGACAGTAATGGAAGACTGGCATAGGCAGATACCTGGGCAATTGCTTTGTCTGAAGACAACTGACCAAACCTTAGCTTATGAGGACTGTCACATGCCTGCTTTTAGGCAACACTGTGCAGCTGCTTGGGAACATTCACCATGGAAAGAAAAGGAAAGCCAGATGTACTACATGCCCTGGTTCAGCTTAAGAGGAGAATCAGAGGTAGGCTCCAGGCCTAACACCTCAGAGATACACCATGTCTCCTTCCCCTTCACTTACAGTCCTGGCTGCACGTCAAGGTTCAGCTGCTTTGCACATGCTAGACAGGATCATCATTCACCATGCAGCAGAATCAGCTTGTATTTTCTCTGAGCAGCATATCTTAGTGACGATAACTCCTTTTTTATCTGGCAAACAACCAGTTTCCAACAGTGAGGATCAGAGTTCTAACCACTTTGTAGGCTTGTGCTGTTAACCTTTTCTTATACACAGAATTCTACAACCACAAAAAGTTTTGGGGACACCAAAGGTAAGTGACAAATGTCCAAAATTCAGGCCCTTGTATACCTCCTTCATTATTTTTGCCTGAGACCTGTCATTCATAATATTAGTTATGTAATAATGGTCTTTAAAACCATTAATTCTTATATTAATTTTTTGAAAAATAAAATAACTATCATTAATCTAAATGGAAAACTAGCATCTCATCCCCTATATATACAAGTGGAAAAATAAACACAGTAAAAAGCAAAACAATATTACTGAAATCTAAGTTCAACCATCTACAGATTTTGAACCTGAAGACCAATTTTTCTTTATCTAAAGAAATGAGACAATTTTTTGGATGATGTTCAAGACAAGCAGATATTCTCCTTGATTCAATCAGAAAGACTAAAAGAGACCCACATATAATCCACTCTACTTGATGCAATGCCATTAAGGGTATGTATACCAAATGCCTACATCATCACTTGTCCCAATTTTATGCATTACCTCATTCACTTACTAATTGTGTATATCTCAGTTTCCTTATCTGTAAAATGGGTTTATATTAAATGAGTTGGTATGTAGTACAAGGCTCTTTTATTATGCTTGGTTATCATTATTATTAGTATTATAGTGTTGTTGTCATTACCATTCTTCTTATTAACCTCCCAATAATTATTAGGTGCATATTATGTGCAAAGCACACTTGACATATGACAAAATATCCTGGATTCATGCCCTAATATTTAAGAAACAATGAGCTGGACCAACTTCTATTTTAAACATTAAGTAGCTAAAATTCAAAGGTGGGGAAAGACCCTACTTAAGGTCATTTGGCTACTACTTTCATTAAGTTTACAGAATTCAGGTAAACAGAGAATAAGATGTGATGCATTTGGTTGAACAACCCCCAAATTTAATGTTAACATGTGCTTATCACCTTTTGTCTTCCAAAACATTTATGTTAAAATAAAAAAATGCATGAATTAGGGGAATAGGCTGGGAAGTGCTCTAATATTTAGCAGGGTCGTTCCTTCCGCTCTCTGTTTCTTGCTCCATAAGGCTCTCCCTGCTGTTTTAAACACCTACAGTGACACTGGTGGCTGAACTTGAAAGAGCACACTGTTTATTGACATGATCATCTAGCAGCACCAGTGGACACTGCCATCGGCATCTCACGCATCACAGGACACACCCGGGAGTCTCTAAGACAGTGGAGAAGGTTGGCAACTCTCCTTTGCCCCAGCACCAAAACACTGATAGAGCCACGGTACTTCACTGACTAAAGAAAAATAGCGTCTTAGTTCATTTGGGCTGCTATAAGAGAATGCCCTAAGTGGGTAGTGTATAATACCATCACATTGGGGATTAGAATGTCCACATATGGATTTTTAGGGGCAACAAACACTCAGACCATAGCAAATCGCTTGGCCACCCAATATTTAAAAACAATCAAAGAAACAAAAACTTCTGAATTAATTTGGAATTCTGAACAAGAGCATATCAATGAACAGAGAGGAAGGAAAAACCAGCTACATGCCTAGCATCCTTGGTTCTGAGTGGACATGATGATGCTAGAACTCCAAGCAGCTAAAACCATGTCCTAATGAGGACATAGGATTGTTGGATGCTTGCATCCGGTCTGGTCCCTGTTCAGGACCTTTGAGTTTGTACAGTTGATCCAAAATGATTTATGTGCCATCTCTACGGAAAGGATCTTCTGTATTTCAGTCCTCCTGGATCAAAGCAAAGCAGGGTAAAAGGCAAAAGCAGAAGAAAATTAAATGTGTTCCACTGGGAAAGCACGAATACAATGGAGAAAACATCTTTGATATCCCAGAAACCATTAATGACTGCATTCTTTGTACTACTGAAGTGGACAGCAGGGGGATATCAACATGGTAAAACTAGATCTCAGCCCCTGAAGAATATATGCACTAATTGAAAAGCTGCTAATTAATTAAATGTCAGTCTAATGAGGAGAGGTGGGTAAGATAAGCCCGCAAGAGATTTTATACACAGTACGTCACACAGTGTGTGTGTTCATACATCTAATTCCAGCCCTTGAATGTCACAGATGTCTTTGAGATTATAATGAAAGCGCTGATTCTAGTGAAAGCTCTGATTCTTCTCTCTGGAAATATACATATGTGTACAATAGCACACATATATTTAAGGCCAGAACTTAACTGGAGCCCAGATCTAGAACCTCTGCCCAGGATAAAGAGACATATATTTGGACTCAGAAATTAAATCACTTTGCACTTGAATATGCTTGGTAGAAATCAGTTAGCAAGAATGACATGTATAAATAGATAACCATACCAGAGACCTAAAAATACTGTGTCTGTCTGTAACAGGGACTAGAAGCAAATTAAGAGTTAAAATAGACAAAGAAGAGAAGTGATAAATTGGAACACATTCATAAAGTTAAACAGACAGTCATAAAAACATGAAAAATATTTTATGAAATACTGAAGGACTGAGCAAGGTACAGAAGAATATTTCTGACCCCATTGTATAAAAAGAAAAATGAATTTTATAAATATAACATGTTTATACATGTATGTTGAATTTGCATAAGAAATTTATTCAAGGATACACCAAAAAATTTTACAGCAGGAGGAGGTAGAACACTTAAATTTTCACCTTTATTTATCATATGGTTTGAATTTTTATCAAGATGGTGCTGTATCTGAGACCAGGAGAGACACAGTGGACATTGTTGTTACTCCTGATATACACAGACTCCAACTACACTCTTGCTTAAGAGCAAGAAACACCAAAAACTATGCATTAGGAACATCCTACACTTTCAGCACTTTGAGTTTTCCCAGAAGCAAACCCTGAGCCAAGGATTTAGGAGCAAGTGCTTTATTAAGAAAGTGTCTCCAGGAAAACTCAGCGAGGCAGTAAAGGAGTCAAGATGGGGAACGGAAATAAGCCAAGCAAGAGGTGACTTCAGGCAAACTTTGCAAATCAGCCTGATCCAACAGTGAGCTCTGGAGTGTAAATCATACCTCAAAGTGCGCTCCATTGATGTAAAGAAGCCTGGTTTTTGTCCTTCCATACTAGTCATTTGATCACCTATAGGTAGCCTATATGGGTCGCCTGCTGTCTGGGGGCTCAGGGTTTATAAACTTGTGGATAGTTCCAGTTCTCTGTGTCAGTTAAATGACTCCAGGGACCCAGGGCAATCACCCACAGGCTGGAACTATAGCTCTTGGCAGCCAAGCACACAATAGCTGGGGCCATGTGCACGAAGAAGATAAAAGTATCTGAGAGGAACTAGATGGGTAGATGGGGCACCAACCACACACCTATGTTCAAAATATTGTAGCATCCATGCATTCAACAGCTATCTAACATGTAACCACTAACCACATAAAGACTTTAATCATTTGAAAAGTGCCTATTCCAAAAAGAGATACACTGTAAGTATAAAATAAATACTGATTCTGAAGACTCTGTAAGAAAAACAAATGCACATCTCACTAATAATCTCTTCATACTGGTTACATATTGAAATAATACTATTAAATATATCATTATAGAATAAATAAAATAAATTATCAAAATTAACTTGTTTCCCTTTACTTTTTTCATGTCACTTCTAGAAAATTTTAAAAAGCCTATGTGACTTACATTGAATTTCTGTGAAGTAGTACTTGTCTAGACTATATCCGATACTGTGCTGGGCGTTGGAGATACTTCAATGACCAAGACTAACTGGGTTTTTGTCTTCATGATGTTTATAGTCCAGTGGTGGTAACAGACAGGAAAAGGATGGTATTGTTTGTTTTAAATAAGATGACAGAAGTAACAGTATAGACAACCAGGAGGGAGTTATATCACAGACTCATCAGGAAAGATGTGGCTAAAGAAAACTCTCTTAAACCCAAAGACAGGGACAGGGAGTGAACTATGGGGTGCAAGAAGGGGGATTTGAAATGTCCGGAGGTAACTCCAGGCCACAGGAACATCAGATGGGGGTGGGGAGAAACATCTATGAATTGCTTAACTGTATGATTATATTAGTGTAAAGGTATTAAGACCACCAAAATAGTAAAGATAACATAAAATCCCCCTCAACCACAGACACTTAACTTGGCACAAACAATTGACCCCAACAACAACAACAAAAACAAAACCAAACAAAATACAGATTTTGAGAGGTGATTGAGAAAACAAATTTTTCTCCTTTCCTGAAAAACATTCAGACTTTCACTTTAGCAAATAATGTCCAAACTACTTGGAAAACTAAAGTTTAAATAAAAAGGCAACAGAACTTCTATGTTCATGTTAAGGTGGAAAAATGTAAATTACTAGAATAGGCTTTCAACACAATCGCAATAGCCTATTTATTTTCTCTTCAAGTGATTTTGAAGTGATGTTAACTTGTCATTGAAAACATGCAAGAATTTTTAGGAGAAAAGATTATTGAAGTGATGGTCTTCCTGTTTTTCTGAAATGAAGTCAGAACAAAATGCTTTTGACATTTCTAATACTGAAATTATTAAGACATATTCCTTATTACATAAAAATCTGCCCCAAGAAATATAATTTTAGCATAGTCTATTATATTTTTGATAATATGTAAGTATTTAATGTAAAACTGTTAAAGTTGAGCCTTCTTTCTTTCTTTGCAATCTCTACGCTCAACATGGGGCTTGAACTTACTACTAGAGATCAAAAGTCATACATTCTTCCAGTTAAGCCAGCCAGGTACTCCTGACTCTTCTTACAATGGGGAACGTTTTTTCTTCATATTGTTTTAATCAATAGAATGCTAACAAGCCCCAAATTATGTTTTTTTAAAATCTAGCTTATTTCATATTTCAGTTGAAATATATGCCAAAAAAATAAATGGTTTAACATTCCAATCTATCCTCTTAAAAATTCTTATAACTTCTGAATCAATACTTTGTGGTAAATTTAAAAAACTGAAATTTGAAGGTGAAGAAAGTCTTCAAAACTTATGCTTTTTTCTAAATAAGAGAGCATCAAGCAGAATTTTATCATAGGAAAGTTTATAGAGACCCAATATACCTAAAGGTGATGACAGGGATAACAGATATTTATTCATATATAGTCTATTTTATCCAATAAATCCTTACTGGGTCGAAGGTCTCTGGTACTATAACTATAAATGATACACCCTCCCTGTGATCCATGAAGCTCACAGTAAGTTAGGGGAGGACCCACCCAGGCCCAGTCCGGAGCTCAGTCTGGAGCTCAGGAAAAAGTTAGAAACTTTGACTCTATCTGAAAGAAGAAAATTGGAGAAGGCTTCACTGAACAGGTGATCTTTGACCTGTACTGTGAAGAAAGAGGAAGGCTTTCATTCCTGGAAGAGAGGATATTACGAGGAAAGCCACTGCAGCGGGAAACTGCCTATAAGAGTCACTACCTACTAAAATTAAAGCATGGTGAGTAGTTGTATGTCAAGAGAATTAGAATATATGAGGTGGCTTTGGACCAAAATGCTGTGGGGAAGACTTTGAAATTTAGTCTTTATTTCTTTTTCTTTTTAAAATGTACATGCATGTTTTTGGTACATGCTCTCTGGTTCTTTTAGGAAAGGAGCAAGTAAGTAGCAAAGTTTCATTTTTTAGCTTTTCTGATCGCCTGCTTCATCCTCAGTAATTTACAAACTTTGTGTTATCTTTGTTCTCTCTGCTTTTCATTAGGATGGTTATTGATTTATGAGCAGCCTTAATGTGGCTCTTTCAGGCATCCTGAATCATTCTGACAGCAGCTTGGTAAATAGATCAATTTCTGCCTTTAAAATCTGATGTCTCCTATCCTAACAAACCATTATTTTGGCTAAACTCAGAGGAATTCTTCATCCTTGGCAAAGTATCACTAAGTTAGTCTCCAAAGGACTGAGGTAATATTATTCTTATTATGTCAAGTGGAAGTAATCCAACACGTTGGACCCGATTAAAGGTCACTTGTGTATTGCGGTAACTCCGCTGCCAATAAATGATGGGACAGGATTCTTCACCAGCCTTGGGTAACTGTGCTAATATCGCCTGAGTTTAAGAGGAGGATAAGAGTCCTGATCACCATCCACATACACCACTATGAACTGACCTTTCAGCAGCCTAGGGTAAGCAACTGTTTGCATATGTAAATTAAGGTCAGCATGATTTCAGGAGGCAGGATTCTAGGTCCTTCTTTGCATTTCCTTTTTGTGGCAAACACACACTGCTAACATGTACTTTTTTTGCACCTTTTGATTCCTTAGAAAAAAGAAACTGACATAGTGGAAATAGAAAGGACCTTACAGGAGCACCTGGGTGGCTCAGTCACTAAGGCGTCCGACATTTGCTTTCAGTTCGGGTCACCATCACAGGGTCTCAGGGTCATTAGGTCCAGCCCTGAGTGGAGTCCCACAAGGAGCCCAGAGGAGTCCTGTGCTCAGCGGGGAGTCTGCTTGAAGATTCTCTCCCTCTGCCCTTACCCCAACTCACATGCACATTCTCTGTCTCTCTCTCTCTCTCTGTCTCTCTCAAATAAATAAATAAATTTTCTTTAAAAAAAGAAAGAAATTATGTTACAGGCAAAATATCTTGATTCCATTCTTTGTATCTCCACATAGCTCACTGTTATGGCATTAGGCAAAAGGTCAGTTAGTGTTCTGAAATTTTTTCCTCTCTATAAATCAGGGGCAATGTTTTCTACCTTAGGGGTCACTGCAGAGGATGAGCAATACATGTAACAGTTATTTGTAAATCAAGCAGCTATTTATAAAGGTAAGATATTGCCACTAATCGTTAACCTTGCAATTCCAAAAGGATTGGGAACAAAACACAATTATGCAAATACTACTGTTCTAAAATTGTCATCAGTTAAAGTTGTCTACATATTCTAGGAATATGGAGCACACTGTGTTTCTGTGAATCATATTTATGGCCCCACAGCAGAAGAATAGGCAGGTTAAAAACAAAAACAACAACAACAAAAAAAACAAAACAAAAAAATCCAGAGGCATTCTTCAAGGTCAAAACGTTCTTTTCAAGGTCAAAACATTCTCAGGTAGGTGGAAGGTGATGTTCAACCTCCTTTAGTATAGATAAATGCAAAGTAAAGCAATATTCATATATTGTTCAATGGACTCTAACCTCCTTGAGATTAGCCCACCTCTGCTTCTCTCGTGGGAGTCAGGCTACACAGAGGAAGGTAAAAGTTCTGGCTTGCTTCTCCATGAGGAGTCTAACAGCGGCAAAAAGAAACTTTCAGAGAGGGAATCCTTGGGTTGCCCAATAATGGTTGTAACTGTAAGGGCAAAATCTCTAATTCTTGGGTTTGTATTAGGAAGCTCAGTGGGTTGCCCATGTAAGCTACATTCTGAATTGGCTTTATCAGCTGAAAAAAAAAGTGATTTTTTAAAATCTCTGCATATATACCCCATTCTGTTTACTATGTGGCTCCTCTCAGACCTCAAAATCTAAGCATAGACCCATGAATCTTAGAAAAGATACAGTTTAAAATTATTCAGAATCTATTTGTCTGCAAGAATTCCTTAAAAGGTTGAAAAAAAGATATAGATACAGAATATCATTTGGGCAACAAAGGAATAGGAGACTTTAAGAACTTTGGTGGGAGTTGGCCTTGTGGGTTTCTGAGCTTGGTGGCTTGCAGGGGCTCACATTGTACCTGGCTGGGATTTATCTCACATAGTCTAGATAAAAGCTGTAGGTTACTTTTAGTAAGTGCTGGCCTAGGTCAGTCACTGTAGCTTATGACTACTTTGTCCTGTGAAGGGTCGCTAAAGCAGAGCTCAGGTATAACACACCACTCAGGTCTTAATCAAATGCCTGCAGGGCTGCCTGGGAAGGTTCCCAGGACACAGCTGCTGCTACAGCTTGACCCTGAACCAGAGTCACAACTTCACCTGCTATTACATGGGAGCTGGGGGCAGAATTGGATTATTTTAGACATTGGTGAGCCTGACAATATTAGTTGCTTTCAAGTTGCTAGGCACCCTGTATTTACAACCACAGAGAGTTAAAGTGACTTGTCCATGGTTCAGAGAAACTGCCCACCACATGTATTCAGGGTGACTTACTTTTTACTTAGTTCTAACAATGCCTTTAGATTTCAAACACTCACACTGGGATTTTGCCCATAGAAAGGTCAGTTTTGTTTAAAAAATAAATAAGAAATAAATGAGATTAATTATAAAGATAATGTGGCATCTTCTTGCCAGAGATAAAAGAAAGGAACATTTTAAGGAATTCTTGCAGACAAATAGATTCTGAATAATTTTTAAAGGCTATGCTTGAAACACTAACATCCATCAAAAAATTAAGCAATAACAAATGTTTCAAAAATTATTCTTTAGTCTTCTGACAAAAGAAGGGTAGATTGATTTGATTAAGCTAGAAGGGGAAAAAAGAGCTCTTTTTAAAAGAAAGGTTAAAAAAAAAGAAACTTTAAAATTTTATAATCGAGACAGATATGAAGGGGAAAATTAGATATTAGAGGCCATGAATAATGGAAATAAGAGAGAAAAGGAGATGTGCCCAGGTTAACTGCTCTCGAAGAGTGAATCAGAAGAAAAGGAAGTTGTCCTAGCTGTTAAAAGGTTTCGAAAAGTTGACCAGAGCGCAGAGGAATTGCATAGATGACGGACAGAAATCATGAAAGCAGACTGAAGTGTCTCCATCAGAGAGAATCAGGATCCAAGATCCTAAGAAAACATGGCCTCGAAAAACTGCTGATGGAAAAACCATAGCAAAACCACCTTGGGGACCTTTAAATACTGAAGCAGCTTTACCAAGTGGTTACAGGAAATCTGGACAGACTTGAGAGGACAAGATCTCAAAAACGAGCACAAAATCCTAAACACATAATAAGGTAACATTTAAAGTGGTACAACCATTTTAGGTAGAAGTGTAGGTACTCTCTGTATCCTTGGGTATGCTCATACTCACAAAGGCCTCCCCAGGCCAGAAAAAAGCAATCAGTGCCCCCCACTGGCATTTTCCCACCCTAGGATTAAACCAGAAATAAAGTAGCAACATTCTGGGTCTTGTCAAGTTTTTCTTTTATTTTAACGGAAACATATTTCTAGCCTCACAGAAGAAGATCTACTTTCTCAGGTTGGGGTACCAGGTGGTGGGTATTATAGAGGGCACGGATTGCATGGAGCACGGGGTGTGGTGCAAAAATAATGAATACTGTTATGCTGGAAATAAATAAATAAATAAATAAATAATAATACCAAATTTTAGACACTAAAAATTATTTGTCCCTAAAAGATAATAAACAATAAAAGTCATGTAAGTGAGAGTCTGTGATCATAAAACCAGCAAATAGACCCTCTTTAAAAGGAATCAGAAGATTCAGAGGAAGTGGTATCGATCTGTTCAAAAAAGCAAACTTGACTGGGACTCTAATGAAACACAAAATAAAATTAACATGTTTATGGAACAAAACCACTGCTAATATCACCAAAGCTTTTCGTAAGATGAAAGAGTCCAAATGGAAGACTTGCCAATTCCTCTCATTTTTGGTTGAAATTATTTAACATCAGCCATCTTTTAGAGAAAGCAAAATTCATCCACACAGCACAGGAAAAGCAGGAAGGTCTTCCCATCCTCACCTTCAACTCCTATTCTGCACCTCTTACAAGCTGTCTTGAGTAATTTAATTTTTTTTGGTTAAACCTACAAAGCCATTGGTCCATCCATCCGTCAGTCCATCCATCCACCCATTCATCCGGCATTCTTGAGCATATGCTCCATCCCAGGCCACGGGAGTGGGACCTACTCTTATAATCTACTGGGTGGGGTGAGTAAACAAGTCGTTATGACACAGTCTCTGGGGAGTGCATTCACAGCTTAGGAGGCTCCTAGAAACTGAATTAGTTGGGCTGCAGCCCGAGTTACAACTTCGGCCAAACACTAGGGGTCCATCTTTAGTCTTTGCAGCGATGGCCATGTGCTGAGCATTAGTTACTGTGCTTGTTCCCTGGGACATGTGTGAGTTGAGTTGGATAGGTGTCTGCACAAAACAGACAGTTGGTAATAATGGGAAGTAACCATTTCCCTTTTGACCTGCCCCTTTGTTTCATCTTTTGTGAAAATGGCAACAATCTACCTCTGGCAGACTGCAGTTGCTATCTATGGCAGAAGAACCTGCTGGGATAATCTTGTTTCTCTTTTTCAGTTCACAACTGCCAGAGAATAGATTCCAAAAGAGGGTGCAGGAAATATACAGTCAGGAAAGGCTCTTGGGCCTGCACAAATCCAATCCAAGAGGCCTAGTCCTGGGTTGAGCCACAGGCACCATTTCCAAGTCAATGCTAATGTTTCCTTGCCTGTGGCATCAGTTCTGAACTGTTTACCCTGACCTGCCCCACACACATTCCTGTTTTTAGAACTTTCTGCTATCTCTCTCAGGAGACTTGGCCTCGGTCTTCAACTCACCTAACACTGTGCATTGCTCTCTGGGCTCTTAGCTTGGTGCTCTTCCTGGCCATGCCTTTCTCGCAGCCAAACCCTCTGGGAGGCTCTGGTGGGTCAGCATAGCCCCTATGGAAATGATTGCGAAAGAAGCACAACTGAACAGATAGAACTGATTTCCTATTCCCTTGGAAATAACTTGTAAAATAAAGAACTCGGAAGACAAAAATCAATTTTTTTCCAGGACGAGTATTACCCACAGTGCCATAACATTTTGAAGTGATTTCCAAAACCAGAATAGCGAATGAGCGAGCACAAATGCATGTGGCCTGTAGTTCTGAGGTTTTCCACAGATCTATTTGGACCATTAAATGCTACCCATCTTTATAAAAGACAAGATTCAGCCTATTAAAGTTCAGACCAGGCACTAGTATCTAATATTAGAAGATTTATCGGATGTAACATGTTGGTAATCATTTTCAGGAGCTTATGTTTATTACAGATACAAAGAAACACTTCTTTTTTCCCAGAATCTCTCCACATGGTTGTGATGCAATTGCTTTATGAGGTCATATGCAATAAAGATTATAGAATACACTGGAGGCAGCCTGCCTCTCACAGAGACATCAGCTACAGAGTTAGAATAACCTGCATTAGATGCCTTCATCTTAGTCACTCAGGCGAGCTTCTTAGCCTTGTGATACTTAGCTGTCCTCATTACAATAGTGGACTGTGAGTACCTACCTGATAAAATCGCTGAATGAGAAGTAGAATGGCTCAGAGTCTTCAGCAAATACTACCTCGTTAAGTATGGTTAAAGGTAGCCTCTATAGTTTAAATATCTGGCTTTATGCAACTGTATGTACATACTTTCTAAGAAATACTCAACAAGAATTTCTGAAGCTAGCAATGGAACAGCATGAACCCCTTGATGTGAACTGTTTTGGGCAGAAGGACCAAACCAATGGGGCCAGGATGAAATAAAAGAATAAAGAGGCCTGGACCAGAAATAAGGTAATATATTCCTAGTGACACCTTGCTAAGGGTTTTTGTCCTAGTGTAATATAAAATGAAACCATTGTTATGTATTTGAGCTTCTGTGTACAGTCCAGCTATATATCTATAGACACAGATATGTATCAACACCTTTTGCTACCTTCATAAAATCCCTATTTTAAAGCCACTCTTTAAACCACTGAACTCAGATCCTTTCTGCACTTGTAATTATATATGTGTTTGCTTCTTTATTATCTGTGTTCCTCATGAGATTGTAAATTCCTTAATGACAAGAGCCGTGGATATATCATTCATCAGGGTATATCAAGCACCTAGAATACATAAGGCCCCTCATAAATGTCACACAAATAAATAAATGACTATCTAAAGCATGAAAAGGATTTTGATTTGGTAATTTAACACAGAGAGAAAGAAAATGCATACATATTCCAAGCAGGCTTCCCCTGAAGCAAACACCAGAGACATTTTGTCTGTAGGATAAATATAGCCTTGGGAGTGAATATCGTTACCTGATTTGATGAAGTTCATTGGCAGAGTCAGATTGATGTGCTGCTCAACAGAAACCCCTCAGGATGAGCTATACGTTGACTGATACTTAAACCCCAGTGTTCCCCAGTATGACTCATTAGAAGGTTTATTTTAATATTTCCCATTCAACTACATTGCAAACTCCAGCCTAAACTCTGGCCATTGTTTGCCAGTACATGAGCCTCTTCAGTCTAAGTGATGATGGTCATGTTATTTGGCAATTTCTGGTGTGAGAAAATTTCTCAAAAATAAAAATACAAGCTTGCTTTACACTGAGTGGTTACTGTGTGCTTTGAATCTTGGACTTAAATACTAGCTCATCTACTTACCAGCAATGTGAGCATGAACAATTATCTTCAATTAGCCACAATTTTCACATCTGTAAAGTAAAGGTAAAATCAGTACAACTTCCTTAGAAATGTCAAGAAGAATAAATAAAACAGTGCCTGCAAAGCCTTTTAGCCTGATACTGACATGTATAATAAATATTAGCTACTATTAGTAGCTACTATTAGTAGCTAATATTTATTATACATGTCAGTATCAGGCTAAATTAGTAGCTAATATTTATTATAACTAATAATGTTATTATTGATGGATTGTTTCCTATAATTCTAATCCTATGTAATCTAATTTGAATGTAACATTATTCATTAAAATCATCTTTTAATTGATAATCATCACACATTTATTGAGGAACTACTATGTGCCAAGCACACTGTGGGATGTAGAAAAATATTGTTCACTAGGACATGGTTATAACAACACTTTCCAAAAGAGTAAAATTCACATTATGTGAATTAATAAACTGGTAATGAAGAACAACGAGTGAATCTAATTAAAAGCTGACATCACCCATGGAGCTATTCTAGATTAGGATACATTTTCGTTAGACCTTAATGTATTTTCAGATTATTTCATCTCAACTTTCTAAACCAAGGCACTTCCAAAATGTGAGAAGTATTTACATGCTGCTGTGCTAAATTTAACATAGAAATCTATAAAAAGAAACTTTTTTTTTTTAGTAAATTCTCATTATTTCACCTTGCAGTCTTTTCTTTTATTTGGGTGATTTCTTTTCATCATTTTGAACATTAGTCCTATGTTGTCTGGCTGCTACGTAAACTTGGATTTTTACTATGCAGAAAGCAAAGTTGAAAAACGTAAGGAAATAAAAGGAGTAAACAATCTCAGAATATCTACTTGCTCACTTGTTTTTCTGGTTTGAGGAGCAAAGCATACTGGGTAAATAGAAATCAATAATGTCAGCATCTTCCATTTTTCACCCTGAGACAAATATACATCAAGTCTCTACCACATACTAGGCACCATGCCAATACTTGATGAGGAAAAATGACTCCTCTCCCCAAGACAGCAGTGGAGAGAACTGCTAAAAGAATGGCTTTTGAAATCAGACTGATGAGGAATAACATAACTAGTAACTGTGACTTGAAAGAGTCCTTCATGGAGGCCAGCTATGGACTTGGGTATCAGGCAAATTTGAGTTCAGATTCCAGAATTTCCGCTTTAAGGCTGTATGACCTTGAATAAGTACTTAGGTATCTCTAAACCTCTGTTTTGTTACCTTAAAAGAAGGACCCAGGAATCTAATTTTGAAAGTTGTAAGGATGAAACACGATAAAAATCTGTAACATGTTTAGCACAATGCTGAGGTCACGTAAAGAAAATGCTATGCTGATTCTCTTATACACATGTGCCTTTTCTTCCAGATATACTTCTAGAATCAAAAGGGATAGTTGGGAGAAGAAAATCAACCTCAGTTAAAAATCTGGGATAAATACTGGCACATATCACTCCTTTGAAAGGACAGAATGTATTTATTGCTATGAGTAAAAACCATAGACACAGCTAAGTATTTCCAGCCAAATCTCTGGCAATAATAGTTGATCAATAACTTGGCATCCTATCTCCACTGTAGATTTAATGACTCAAGAAATCAAAAGAATGGTAAGTTTCCCAAATAGCATGCAGCACTTTCTGAAGCAAGAGCTGAATATTAGTTTCAACCAGATCAAATTGTTCACCATCTGTTTGTGGAAAGGTAAAACCCATCTTCCTGTATAATAGATCAACAAGGATTTAAAGAAAAAGAGATTGTCTCAAATTTTATTATCAAATGGATGTTTATGTGACTAAAAATTGCACACAGGGAACAAATAAAAAGAGATCAGTCAGTAAAACAGAGCAATATAAACGTTGAAATGTTTTTCCAAATCTCTCAGAAACATTCCATTTGTGTTTCATGGAAGAATATAAAGCAACAGTGAAAAACATATTTAATATAATTCCAGATAATTCAAGTAAGTTTTGTCATTGTAGGCCTCCAACCTACAAAGTGCTATTTTTATCTCTTCCTATCCTCAAAATCATTGCAAGTTTTAATGACTTTTGTACTGTGCATAAAGGATGAAACTTCTGTATAATATTTTATATAAAATTAAGTAATCAACTTTCCTGAAACCAATAAAATAGCAAAATAAAAAACAGAAAATAAAATAAAGTCTTTGATAAGCTAAAATTCAGCCACACCTCTAAACTTTTCCCTAAGAACAACCTTATAACACCATAAATATTGGATCTGGGGGAAAAAAAAGCTGAGATGAAGATGCCTTGACTGTATCTGGCAAAGGAAGAAAAGCTTCCCCAAACCTTCCCAGGGGGAAGGATCATATCTGTTATTGCAGACTAAGTCAGGAAGATGAACTGGGAATATGAAGACATATGCCAGGTGTTGATGTGTGAAGGAAGGAAGGAGAGAAGGAAGTGAGAAGGAAGAAAAAGCAAGTGTCAAACAGCTCTGTGAGTGCTTCAGAAAAATAAACACTATGTAACTACTCAAAAACACCTGTGGCATATGGACTAGAAAACTAGAAAATGAAATTCAATAAGTGATATAATTTATATAATTAAAATTACATCATACCTAGACATCAGTATAACAGATACATAATATCATTACACTGAAAACCACTAAGCATTTCTGAGAGGTAGCCTAAATAAAGAGAAGAATACTAAAGTTCATGAATATAAAGACTCATGTTGCAAAAATATAAATTATGCTCAAATTGATCTAGAGTTTCTAGAAAGTCCCAGTTAAAGTCTCAGCAGGTTATTTTTAGTTGGCAAGCTGATTCTAACAATTATATGAAAATGCAAAGTACCAAAAGTATCTATGGCAGTCTTTTCTTTTTTAAGTATTTTACTTATTTATTTTAGAGAGATAGAGCAAACACAAGCAGGGGGAAAGGCAGAGGCAAAGGGAAAAGCACACTCCCCAGTGAACAGGGAACCTGACGCAGGGCTTGATCCCAGAACCCCAGGATCATGACCTGAGCTGAAAGCAGATGCGCAACCAACTGAGCCATTCAGGTGCCTCGTATTTAATACAATCTTAAAAACGAAGATTTAAGAGTAGGTTAGAGGACTTGCACTTGCACTATCATACATTAGGATTTGCTACAAATATATGGTACAGTAACTAAGATAGTAGCATCAGTACAAAGATAGACAAAAAGACCAAGGAAGCAGAATATTCTAGAAGCAGACAAATTTATGAATATTTGATTTAAATAAGTTACTTCAAAATAGTGAGGGAAATGTAGTCTTTTCTTTAGAAACAGTGCTAATTACATATCCTTATGAAAAAATGAATTTTGATACCTAACTCCCAACATACACAAAAATCACTACCAGAGATATCTGTGTATGAAAGGTAAAATAATAATGGTTTTAGAAGACTTTGAAACTGTGTACATGACTTTGGAACAGATGAAGTCTTCTGGAACAGGAAATAAGAAGCATTGCCATTGGAAAATTAGATTACATTAAAATTAAGGTTTGTTCAGTAAACTATTCCATTAAGAGATGGAAAAGGCAACCCAAAGAGTAAGAGAAGATATCTGGACTAGGTGTATCCAAAAAAGGACTCACAGATATGCTATAAATCAGTAAGATTAAAGGCCCATCATCCAAAATAGGTAAAAGACTTGAACACATTTGCAAGAGTGTTTCCAAAATACCAAGAAGCCTATGAAATGGTGTTCAATTTCATTTGTCACAAAAAGATGCAAAACTACAATTTTTTACCACTCTATATCCATTAAATTTATATCTAAAATTCCAAGGATTGACAATACTATGGTGTACCAGTCACTACAGGCAGAGTTGTAATTGGAACAATCACACTGGAAAATTGTCAATATCTACTAAACACTGAAGATATGGCTAACCCAAGATCCTTAATTCAATTTAATGTTAAAATCAACATTATTCACCAAAACATATGCTAGAATGCTATTCAAAATAGTCTCCAACGGGGGCACCTGGGTGGCTTAGTGGGTTAAAGCCTCTGCCTTCGGCTCAGGTCATGATCCCAGGGTCCTGGGATCGAGCCCCATATCGGGCTCTTCACTCAGTGGGGAGCCTGCTTCTTCCTCTCTCTCTACCTGCCTCTCTGCCTACTTGTGATCTTTGTCTGTCAAGTAAATAAATAAAATCTTTAAAAAAAATAGCCTCCAACATCTTAAATGTTACCAACAGTAGAATGATAAGTCATTTATGGTATAGTCCTATAAACACATACTATATAGTAATGATAGTGAAACAACATACTGCCACACACAGCAGCATGGATAAATCTCATAAATATAATCTTGAATCCAAATATGCATTCAAGACAATATGATTACATTTATGCAAAGTCCACAAACAGGGAAAATGAATTTATGATGTTAAAGTAAATACAGAGGTGACCCTGGGTAGGAAAATGGTGGGGAAGAGGGTAGCATCTAGAATGCATACAATGTTCTCTTTTGTATGTGCGTGGTAGCTAGAATGGTGGGTTCTCTTTATGAAAATACTTCGAACAATGTACCTACGAGTCATATACTGTTTAATATATATGTTATACTTCAAAAATTGATGTTAAAAGAGTATTATCTCTCCATATATATATATATATAACATTTCCATGCTTTTCAAATTTACATATATCACTTTATTTAAAAAAAAATGCCTGCCCACCTGATAAACCAAAAAAAGGAAGTATACACCCTTTTCTTCAAGTTTGCACTTTTGTGAGAACATTACTAAAATATTTTGAATTTTTACTACCTTGAATTGAGAGATTCAAGCTTTTTTCTTTTTTTTTTTAATTTTTATTTATTTTTTTCTTTTCAGTGTTCCAGAATTCATTGTTTATGTACTACACCCAGTGCCCCATGCAATACCTGCCCTCCATGATACCTACCACCAGGCTCACCCAACCTCCACCCTTCTCCCCTCCAAAATCCTCAGTTTGTTTCTCAGAGTCCACAGTATCTCATGGTTCATCTCCCCCTCCAATTTCCCCCAATTCACTTCTCCTCTCCATCTCCCAATGTCCTCTGTGTTATTCCTTATGCTTCACAAATAAGCAAAACCATATGAAAATTGACTCTCTCTGCTTGACTTACTTCACTCAGCATAATCTCTTCCAGTCCCATCCATATTGATACAAAAGTTGGGTATTCATCCTTTCTCATGGAGGCATATTACTCCATAGTATATATGGACCACATTTTCTTTATCCATTCGTCTGTTGAAGGGCATCTTGGTTCTTTCTACAGTCTGGTGACTATGGCCATTGCTGCTATGAACATTGGGGTACAGGTGGCCCTTCTTTTTACTACATCTGTATCTTCAGGGTAAATAACCAATAGTGCAATTGCAGGGTCCTAAGGAAGCTCTATTTTTAATTTCTTAAGGAATCTCCACAGTGTTTTCCAAAGTAGCTGCATCAACTTGCATTCCCACCAACAGTGTAAGAGGATTCCCCTTTCTCCACATCCTCTCCACACGTTGTTTCCTGTCTTGTTAATTTTGGTCATTCTAACTGAGTAAGGTGGTATCTCAATGTGGTTTGGATTTGAATCTCCCTGATGGCTAGTGATGAACATTTTTTCATGTGTCTGTTAGCCATTTGTATGTCTTCTTTGGAGAAGTGTCTGTTCATGTCTTCTGCCCATTTTTTGATGTGATTATCTGTTTTGTGTGTGTTGAGTTTAAGGAGAATCAATCTTTTTTCATGTTAACTTGCCATTTATATTTCTTTTGCAAACTGCTCTCACCTTTTGCTCAACATTTTGGCTCTTATTAGTATTGTTGTTTTGTTGTTATTTGAAGGCTCTTCATGAAGTAAGGGAATGAATGGTTTGCAATGTGTGTATCGTTATCAGCTCCTTGTGACCTTAAAGTTATTACTGTCTAAAGCTTCACCTTCTTCACCAGAAAAACTGGTGGGTAATAATAGTATCAACAGTCCTGAAAAGATTTATTTTTAAGGACTACATAAGTACATAGGTGACATGTACATCATAAATATTTTCCAATTTTTCATAAATTTTTGAGTACCAATTAAGTGTAATAAGGGCTCATGTAGGTGATAAAAAAAAAATCATTTCTACCACTAAACCAATGTGCTGGTCAGCTGTCAGTCAAAGCACCATGAATCCCAATCTCCCTCTTTCCCATTTCATCTGTCACTTCCTGCTATTGACTTCAGCTCTTCAATGTCCTTCAGCGTGGTTCTTTCCTTTCCATCCCGAGTGTCACTGTCTGCATTCAGGCCGCCATCCTTCCTAGCATAATATTCTTTTTTTTTTTTCAGCATAACAGTATTCATTATTTTTGCACCACACCCAGTGCTCCATGCAATCCGTGCCCTCTCTAATACCCACGACTTGGTTCCCCCAACCTCCCACCCCCCCCACCACTTCAAACCCCTCAGATTGTTTCTCAGAGTCCATAGTCTCTCATAGTTCACCTCCCCTTCCAATTTCCCCCAACTCCCTTCTCCTCTCTAACTCCCCATGTCCTCCATGCTATTTGTTATGTTCCACAAATAAGTGAAACCATATGATAATTGACTCTCTCTGCTTGACTTATTTCACTCAGCATAATCTCTTCCAGTCCCCTCCATGTTGCTACAAAAGTTGGGTATTCATCCTTTCTGATGGAGGCATAATACTCCATGGTGTATATGGACCACATCTTCCTTATCCATTTGTCCATTGAAGGGCACCTTGGTTATTTCCTAGCATAATATTCTAATGGCTTCCTAACCAGTCTCTCTGTGTCCCTTTCCTTATTCTCCAGTCAATTCAACTTCCTACCACTAGATGGGTCATTCTAACTGCAGCTCTGATTAGGCTAACCCCTCACCCCTATTTCCCATAATGTAGATTCTGTTCATTTTATCAGATCACAAGAAACAGTCATCATTTGATCCCTAGTTTAGTGATCCCAAGTTTTAATCTGAAGCACCATCTCTTAATGGTTCCCAATTGGCCCTTAATATTTCAAAAGTTCTAAAATGCTAGCTTTTTCCTAAATGATCCATGACATTTATGTCATGTGGCTTTGCATAAACTCCCAGGTCTTATACCATCATAGTAACTGCATAATTGCACCTGTATCATTTGTTCATTTATCCATCCAACTCACTACTCTAGGATCTACTAAAAAGCAGATTACGTGTTTGGCTCATTATCCCCTGAGCCTGAACGGTCAAACATTAATGAGTAAATGAGTGAAAAAAAGGAAAGAACATAAGACTGTCATGCTTTTCAGCAACATTCTCAGGATGATTCTAATGGGAACTCAATAAAAGTCAAGATTAAATTTTCTGGACAGAAGAGATGAATCTCAATAAACTATATCTATAGCAATGCAGAAACATCCTTTTCTAGATGGTTGGTATATAGGTAAGTAGGTAGGTAGGTAGATGATAGATAGATACAGAGAGAGAAAGAGAGAGAGAGAGATTTATTTCATACAATAAGAAACAGACCAGTGCTTTAATTCATATGACCGTTTCTGACAGGGATTCAAATGTCCTAAGCTTAAGGGCACTTGAAGAATATATTCTCTTTGACAGTGCTTTATTATTAGTCTCACAAGACTGATTCATCCCCTCAACTTTCAAACTGCTCTTAAATCAGGATTATGAGGTTGAAGGAAAACAATCTATATTCTATTCTAAGTAGTTGTAGAATGCACATTATAAATCTCATTGCTTCTTTGGGAAGGACAGAGCCCATCACTTCTCTTGCTTCCTAAAGGCTCTATTTTAGAACTTATGTAATTGAGGATTAGCTCACATAGTACAAATTCACCAAAAACCTTAAAGTGAGATAACCTCTATGTAGCCCATGGAGAGATGACTTAAGGTTCTCTTCTCTTGTTAATGGTATAGAAGATGTGGAGACCCGATCCTGAGAAAAATGAATAGAACCCAATCTACAAACATAGATCTGCTTCTCCTAGGAATGTAAATTATATGTGCATTGTATATTTATAATATGGACTTTTATCCTAATGTTATTTACTCATGAACTACTTCTTTGTGAGCATCTTTTGTCATTGACTATGTCATACTTATCTGAATCTCCCCTTCAATATCTGCTACAGCACTTTTCACCTACTTGGTTCTCAGCAGATGAGGTTTTAAATTGATACTTAAAACTTTTTATGAACCAGGAATCCAGGAAGTATCTGATTTTTTTACGTAAAATATTCTAAGAGATAGCAGTCCTTGTACCCAGTTTTATCTACATCCTTTAGATGTTCATTTGCAACAGACTTCTGCTTCCAATTTGTTGCATGATGGATAGTGACAGCTGCACATAAAACAGCTCAGAGACCATGAGGGAAAAGGGGAGCATCCATTACCTCCAGTTGGTGCACATTACTGTCATTATCCTGCATTTGAGTATGAGCTGCAATCATAGATTGTCAGAAAGTATGGAATATCTATTTCCTTTAGTACCACTACTTTCTCGTGACTCATGGTGTCATTTAACTAAGTTCGTGACATCTGTGTCTGTGCTGCCATAAAATATGTAGCTGGTGATACCCCTCATCTTTTTGAGCTGAACATATTAATTTGTGTAATTATTGGTGAATATTCTCTGTGTGGGCATTTGTGTGTAAAGGCTTATATTTATATGCAACGGTCAGTACATGAGAGTAGCCATATGAAGAATGTTGAGAGTTTTGAAATAAGCACCAAAATAAAAAAAAAATTCAGTATGTAATGGATCAAAACAGAAATATGGAAAGTTATCTTAAAGAGATAAAATGATTCCAAGACCTGCAAGATTTGGCTTCATCCTGAGTGAAGTAGAAATACATCTAAACATGAAGGGTCCAAGAAGAAGCAACTGGCTAGGCTAAGAAATTGTGGAGGAAACAGGAAAGTTAAGGAGACACATATTGTCGGTGTCCATTGAGCCCTCTTTAAGGTAAGTGGGTGCCCTGGAGAAATGATACAAAATATCTACTTAGTACAAAATATGTCAGTCCCAGAAACCATAACTCTTGCTCACACACCATACTAACTGAACAATATTCCAATTGCAAAACTGTTTTTTGAGATATCTCCACACCAGGAGAAAAGACACCTTGAATTAAGAACATGAGTAGCCCCAAAACTGCACATGGATCATACATGTGCACATACACAGACTTACACACACACAGAGAATAAGATGGTCTGCTAGTTTATAGACTCATGTTGTGGGTAGGCACATGAGTTTCCTTGGGGTATACTTCTCGGTGTTCACTTCTCCAGAAGTTAGATCAATTCTGAGACACTGAAAGGACTAAGCACATATGTAGAGACCAACCAGAAGGTCAGAGCAGTGAGAGAACTGAGAATATTGTCAGACAAAGATTGAGGCCATAGCTTGAGGGTTTCAGGATGAACAGAAAAGAGAATAAAAACAGGAGATGTGAAATAGAAGTTAGAGGAGCCAGAGGACTAGGTGAGGTCAAAGGGTAGAGGACAAGGGATAAACTCAGTGAACAGGCTAAAATGACTGGAAATTATTATCAGAAACCAGAAAATCTAAATTTATATTTCTAAGCAAAGTAACAGATTTCAGTGATTGTTAAGTTCAGGATTTGGCTATAGGAAATCATTAAATATGAACTCAAGATGGTGTCTCAATCATTCCAACATTTGACATCGAGCATCATGGCAGGAAGAGCATTAGACAGAAAGTCTCTGAATTAGATGTCACATTCCTCAAAAACCAAAGGCTGGGGCACCTGGATGGCTCAGTGGGTTAAAGCCTCTGCCTTCAGCTCAGGTCATGATCTCAGGGTCCTGGGATTGAGCCTTGCATCGGGCTCTCTGCTCAGTGGGGAACCTGCTTCCCCCTCTCTCTCTGCCTGCTGCTCTGCCTACTTGTGATCTCTCTCTCTGTGTGTCAAATAAATAAATAAAATCTTAAAAAAAAAACCCAAAGGCCAAATATGTTACCCACATAGCTACTTTATTTCTTCATATTTTGTTCATTCTCCTTCCACTTGGTGAAACTCCATCTCTTCTCCACCTTGCCCTACCACATTTCATGCAGAACTCTTATTTCCCCTAGAATATGAATTCTTGCTATATCCTCCATACAATATGAATTCGTTTTTAATGCAATACATATAATTCAATGGCTAAATCCATAAATGCTCATTGAATGAAGGAAACAGGAAACAGTATAATCATGAAGATCATTCTGTAATGTAATCCTACAAATTTATTTTAAAATTTTTTCTGGCAGTATTAAAAGAAGCAGGAGAGAGAGAATACATAGATTAAGAAAATGGTCTTTTAAAAAAATGGGAAAATATATTTGTCAACATGGAGGGCTTCAGTGATGTGGATGAGCACAATATCGGTTGAACTGTCAGCACAGGAACGTGAGCCCTCTGGATTGCAAAGGAGAGAAGACTGCTGAAAATAAGTCACTGTCCAGGGTGCTTAACTCAGACACAAGGTAGTAGCTGCAAGACTTCCCAATAATTTCAGGTTTTTGATGCAATGGCAAATGGCATTTTTAAGTTTTACTTTCAGATCATTTGTTGCTAGGATAAGGAAATAGAGTTAACTTTTGCTAATCATCTTATCTCCTACAAACTTACTAAACTTATTTGTTCCAGTAGCTCTTTAGTAGATACTGTGGGCCTTTATACAATCACATTTCTGCTTTGTTCTTTATCCTGGAAGGAAAGCATCAAGTCTCTCACCATTATGTATGATGGTAGCTATAGGCATTTTGTAGATACCTTTATCAAGTTAAGGACATTTTCTTCTCCTCTTGGCTTGATAAGAATTTTTATCCAGAATGGATTATGGATTTCGCCAAATTTTTTCTCTATTGAGATGACCATATGCTTGTTCTTTTCAGTCTCTTGATAAAGTGAATTATATTGATTGGTTTTAAATGTTTGATTAGCCTTGCATTCCTGAGAGAAACCTCATTTAGGATACAATTTCCTTTTTACGTATGGTTTAATTTACTAAAATTTTGTTAAGAATTTGTACTCTGGGGGCGCCTGGGTGGCTCAGTGGGTTAAAGCCTCTGCCTTCAGCTCAGGTCATGGTCCCAGTGTCCTGGGATCGAGCCCCACATTGGGCTCTCTGCTGAGCAGGGAGCCTGCTTCCCCCTTTCTCTCTCTGCCTGCCTCTCCGCCTACTTGTGATCTCTGTCTGTTAAATAAATTAAAAAAAATTTTTTTAAATTAAGAATTTGTACTCTGTGTTAATGAGAAATATTAGTATTTAGATTTCTCTCCATGTAACATGTTTGTCTGACTTTGTTATCAGGAAAATGTTGGCCTCGCTGAATGAGTTGCAAAGTTCCCTCCTCTTAAATTTTATAAAAGAAGTTTTAAAATTATTATTTTTCCTTTTTTTAAGTGTTTGGTAGAATTGACCAGTGAAGCCATGTGGGTCTGGAGTTCAATTTCTCTAATAGATACAGAGGTACTGAAATTATCTATTCCTCCTGAAAGAGTTTTGGGCTCTGTATCTTTCAAAGAATCTGTCCATTTCATTTACAATGCCAAATTTAATGCCATAAAGTTGTTCATAATATATCCTCATTATTCTTTCAATACCTATGCAATCTGTTGTGATGTCACCTCTTTCATTCCTGACATTGATAATCTCATAAGAAATATATGTATTTATTTTTATATTTTACATTTCTTTTTTATATTTTCATTTATATATGTTTTCCATTTTTGTTTTCATTTTTTCCTTCCATTTTTTCCATCTTTTCCTTCCTTTTGCTTCTAACTTGCTCTTTTTTTCCTTCTTTCTTAAGCTGAAAGCTGAAGTGGCTGAATGAAGACCTCTTTTCTAATATTAGCATTTAATATTGTAAATCTCTTTCCAAATACTGCTCTAGCTGCATACCACACATTTTGATATGTTGTTTCCATTTTCATGTGCTACAAAATGATTTTTAATCTCCCTCTTGAGTTTGTTTGATCCACAGTTAATTTAGAAATATCTTTTTTATTATTCAAAAGTAATTTTATTTTACTTTTTTTCTAACTTAAATTCAATTAGCTAACATATAATACATCATTAGTTTTTTAAATATGTTTAATGATTCCTTAGTTGCATATAACACCAGTGCTCATCATATCACATGCCCTCCTTAAGGTCCATCACTGACTTACCCAAACCCCTCATCCACCTCCCTTTCCACAACCCTCAGTTTGTTTGCCAGAGTCAAAAGTCTCATATGGTTTGTTTCCCTCTCTTATTTCTTCCCCCTCAGTTTCTCCTCCTTTCCACTATTGTCCACATATGAGTGAAACATATAATTGTCTTTCTCTGATTGACATATTTCACTTAGCATAATACCCTCTGGTTCCATCCATGTTTGATGAATGGATATAGAAATATCTTTTCTTTAATTAAATTTATTTATTTTCAGCATAACAGTATTCATTATTTTTTCACCACACCCAGTGCTCCATGCAATCTGTGCCCTCTATAATACCCACCACCTGGTACCCCAGCCTCTTACCCCCCCACCACCACTTCAAACCCCTCATATTGTTTTTCAGAGTCCATAGTCTCTCATGATTCATGAGAAATATCTTTTTAAGCTTCTAGATATCAGGGACTTCCTGGAAACCTTTCCACTAATGTTAACTCTCTTTGTTTGCCCTGAATCCTTTTAAATTCATTGAAATTTGTTTCATAACCTAAAACTTGGCTGTCTTAGTAAATATTCCATGTGGATTTCAAAATTTTGGGTGCTTCTCTTGTTGCATGGAGTATTTATAAGTGTGAATTAGGTCCAGTGGGTTGACCATATCTTCCAAATACTTACTGATTTTCAGTAAACTTGTGCTAAAAATTTGTGAGAAAATGAGTTAAAAATCTCTGAAGATTATGCTAAGTGAAATGAGTCAAGCAGAGAAAGTCAATTATGTGGTCTCATTTATTTGTGGAACATAAGGAACAGCATGGATGACATTAGGAGAAGGAAAGGAAAAATGAAGAGGGGGAAATTGGAGGGGGAGATGAACCATGAGAGACTATAGACTCCAGGAAACAAACAGGTTTTAGAAGGGAGTGCATGGAGAGGTAGGTAAGCCTGGTGATGGGTATTAAGGAGGGTGTGGGTTGCCTGGAGCACTGGATGTTACATGCAAGCAATGAATCATGGAATACCATATCAAAAATGAATGATGTACTGTATGGTTACTAACATAACATAATAAAATCTCTGAAAATCATTATCAATTTGTGTATTTCTCCTTTCACTTATATAACGTTTTACTTAATGCATTTTGTAGTTTGTTGTTTTTAAATAATTTTTTCAATTTATTTATTTTCAGAAAAACAGTATTCATTATTTTTTCACCACACCCAGTGCTCCATGCAATCCGTGCCCTCTATAATACCCACCACCTGGTACCCCAACCTCCCACCCCCCCGCCACTTCAAACCCCTCAGATTGTTTTTCAGAGTCCATAGTCTCTCGTGATTCACCTCCCCTTCCAATTTACCCCAACTGCCTTCTCCTCTCTAACACCCCTTGTCCTCCATGATATTTGTTATGCTCCACAAATAAGTGAAACCATATGATAACTGACTCTCTCTGCTTATTTCACTCAGCATAATCTCTTCCAGTCCTGTCCATGTTGCTACAAAAGTTGGGTATTCATCCTTTCTGATGGAGGCATAATACTCCATAGTGTATATGGACCGTATCTTCCTTATCCATTCGTCTGTAGAAGGACACCTTGGTTCTTTCCATAGTTTGGCGACCATGGCCATTGCTGCTATAAACATTGGGGTACAGATGGCCCTTCTTTTCACAACATCTGTATCCTTGGGGTAAATACCCAGGAGTGCAATTGCAGGGTCATAGGGAAGCTCTATTTTTAATTTCTTGAGGAATCTCCACACTGTTCTCCAAAGAGGCTGCACCAACTTGCATTGCCACCAACAGTGTAAGAGGGTTCCCCTTTCTCCACATCCTCTCCAACACAGGTTGTTTCCTGTTTTGTTAATTTTGGCCATTCTAACTGGTGTGAGGTGATATCTCAATGTGGTTTTAATTTGAATCTCCCTGAGGGCTAATGACAGTCTCTTCAATAAATGGTGCTGGGAAAACTGGACAGCTATATGTAGAAGAATGAAACTCGACCATTCTCTTACACCGTACACAAAGATCAACTCAAAATGGATAAAAGACCTCAACGTGAGACAGGAATCCATCAGAATCCTAGAGGAGAACATAGGCAGTAATCTCTTCGATATCAGCCACAGCAACTTCTTTCAAGATATGTCTCCAAAGGCAAAGGAAACAAAAGCAAAAATAAACTTTTGGGACTTCATCAAAATCAAAAGCTTCTGCACAGCAAAGGAAACAGTCAAAAAAACAAAGAGGCATTCTGACTGGTGTGAGGTGATATCTCATTGTGGTTTTGATTTGTATTTCCCTGATGCTGAGTGATATGGAGCACTTTTTCATGTGTCTGTTGGCCATCTGGATGTCTTCTTTGCAGAAATGTCTGTTCATGTCCTCTGCCCATTTCTTGATTGGATTATTTGTTCTTTGGGTGTTGAGTTTGCTAAGTTCTTTATAGATTCTGGACACTAGTCCTTTATCTGATATGTCGTTTGCAAATATCTTCTCCCATTCTGTCAGTTGTCTTTTTGCGACAACATGGATGGAACTAGAGCATATCATGCTTAGCTAAATAAGTCAAGCAGAGAAAGACAACTATCATATGATCTCCCTGATATGAGGAAGTGGTGATGCAACATGGGGGCTTAAGTGGGTAGGAGAAGAATAAATGAAACAAGATGGGATTGGGAGGGAGACAAACCATAAGTGACTCTTAATCTCACAAAACAAACTGAGGGTTGCTGGGGGGAGGGGGTTTGGGAGAAGGGGGTGGGATTATGGACATTGGGGAGGGTATGTGCTTTGGTGAGTGCTGTGAAGTGTGTAAACCTGGTAATTCACAGACCTGTACCCCTGGGGATAAAAATAT
Source organism: Mustela erminea (assembly GCF_009829155.1). NCBI lineage: Eukaryota > Metazoa > Chordata > Mammalia > Carnivora > Mustelidae > Mustela > Mustela erminea. Next base: position 64,623,915 of record NC_045614.1, on the reverse strand, counting down.
ATGTTTATAAAAAATAAAAAATTATAAAAAAAAAAAAACAAAGAGGCAACCCATGGAATGGGAGAAGATATTTGCAAATGACAGTACAGACAAAAGATTGATATCCAGGATCTATAATGAACTCCTCAAACTTAACCCACACGAAACAGGCAAACATATCAAAAAATGGGCAGAAGATATGAACAGACACTTTTCCAATCAAGACATACAAATGGGGACGCCTGGGTGGCTCAGTTGGTTAAGCAGCTGCCTTCGGCTCAGGTCATGATCCCAGCGTCCTGGGATCGAGTCCCACATCGGGCTCCTTGCTCAGCAGGGAGCCTGCTTCTCCCTCTGCCTCTGCCTGCCATTCTGTCTGCCTGTGCTCACTCTCTCCCCCTCTCTCTCTCTGATAAATAAATAAAATCTTTAAAAAAAAAAAAGACATACAAATGGTTATCAGACACATGAAAAAATGTTCATCATCATTTTGTAGTTTTTTATTAGGTACATAAAAGTTTAGGATTAGTATATTCTCTTGAAATCATTGATTCTTTTTTCCCATGGTAATATATTTTGTTCAAAAATATATTTTATCATTTAAATATAGCCACTCCAGCTGCTTTTGACTACTATACTGATACTATATATCAGTACATATTTTTCCAATGTTTTAATTTTAATATATTTTTCTCATTACATTTAAAGTAAATTTCTTATTAACATCATATAGTAAGGACTTGCTATTTTATCCAATCTGACAATTTCTAACTTTCAATTGTAGTGTACAGACCATTTACTTAGTGTTTTTACTGATATTTATTTGTATTTAAGTTCACCACTTTTTTTCATTTATTTATTTTCAGCATAACAGTATCATTATTTTTTCACCACACCCAGTGCTCCATGCAATCCGTGCCCTCTATAATACCCACCACCTGGTACCCCGACCTCCCACCCCCCCACTTCAAACCCCTCAGATTGTTTTTCAGAGTCCATAGTCTCTCATGATTCACCTCCCCTTCCAATTTACCCCAACCCCCTTCACCACTTCTTGTTTCCTATTTGTCCCGTCTGGTTTTTGTTCCTCTTTCTTTTCTTTTGTATTCATTGTTTTTATTATTTGATTTTTTATTGGCTTATTCACTATATTTTCTTTTTAAGGTATTTTTGTAGGTTTATACTACATACCTTAAACCTATCATCTTCTATCTTCAAATAATACTATACCATTTCATACATGATACAATAACCTTAAAACAGTTTACTTCCATTTCTCTCCTCCTGGCCTTTGCCCTATTTTTGTGATACATTTTACTTCTACTTATGGTATTAACCCCCACATTACATTGTTATTATTGTTGCTTTTAACAGCCAATTATATTTTCTAGTGATTCAAAAATGAGAAAGATCTTTTTTATCTTTATATTCACATACATTTTTTTCTATTCTGGTGTTCTTTATTCCTACGTGGATTCAAACTTTAATTTGGTATTGTTTTTCCTTTTCCTTTTGTCTAAAGGACTTCCTTTAACATTTCATGCAGTGCAGATCTATAGACGATAAATTCAGATTTCTATGCCTGAAAAAGTCTGGTTCACCTTTATTGTTGAAAGATATTTTCACTTGGCTGGCTGTTATATGTAAGTGATAAATCAATAACTTCTGATGATAAATGAAGTGATAAATCAATAACCCCTGAATCCAATATTACACTACATGTTAACTATATAGAATTTAAATAAACACTTGAAACAAAGAATTTTTAGATTAACAGTTTCCTTTCACATTTTCTTCTCATTTTGAAAATGTGCTTCCCGATTTTCTTCCTTACTTTATTTCTAATGAGGAGTATGCTTTCATTCTTATCATATTTCTCTGTATTAATGTGTTTTTTTCCTCCTCTGTTTTTAAGATTTTCACTTTAATACATTTTTTTTAGATTTTTTTTATGTATTTATTTGACAGAGAGAAATCACAAGTAGGCAGAGAGGTAGGCAGAGAGAGAGAGAGGGAAGCAGGCTCCCCGCTGAGCAGAAAGCCCGATGTGGGACTCGATCCCAGGACCCTGAGATCATGACCCAAGCCAAAGGCAGCGGCTTAACCCACTGAGCCACCTAGGTGCCCCACTTTAATACTACTTTTAAGAAACTAAACTAAGAAGTGCCTTAGTGTCATTCTTGATGTTGATACTTGGGTTATTTGCAACTCTTTGAGTTTATGGTTTCTTTTTTTTTTTTTTTTTTTTTTTTTTTTTTTATTTTTTTTTTTTTTAATTTTTTTTTTTATTTATTTATTTGACAGAGAGAAATCACAAGTAGACTGAGAGGCAGGCAGAGAGAGAGAGAGGGAAGCAGGCTCCCTGCCAAGCAGAGAGCCCGATGCGGGACTCGATCCCAGGACGCTGAGATCATGACCTGAGCCGAAGGCAGCAGCTTAACCCACTGAGCCACCCAGGCGCCCCGAGTTTATGGTTTCTATTAAATTTTTTAAATGACAGTTGTTTCTCTTTTTTTATTCAAGTATATTTAGCACACAGTATTATATTAGTTTCAGGTGTACAATATAATGATTCAACAATTCTACACATTACTCGGTTCTCACCACAAATGCACTCTTAATCCCCTTCACCTATTTCATCCATCCCTCCTCTCACCTTCCCTCTGGTAACCAGAAACAAATTTGTTCTCTATACATAAAAGTCTCTCTCTTTTTTCTCTCTTTCATTTGTTTTGTTTCTTAAATTCCACATATGACTGAAAACCTGTGGTATTTGTTTTTCTCTGACTTATTTCACTTAGCATTCTATCCTCTAGATCTATATATAGTGCTGCAAATGGCAAGATTTCCTTCTTTTTATGACTGAATAGTATTCCATTATACATTTTTTGAGTACTGTTTTTCACTCCTCCTACCTTCACCCTTTAGGACTCTAATTAAATCCATATAAGGTTGCATGAAGTGTTCCTACAGCTCACTACTTGAGCTCAGTTCATTTTTCCCAGTTTTTGTTTTCCTTCTGTTTCATCTCAGGGAACTTGTATTCCTGTCTTTGATTCATTAATATTGTCTTCTGTACATCTAATCTACTGTTTTCCCTATTCAAAGTATTTTCCTCACATGTATTTTATTTCTTGTCACTGGAAATGTGATATTGTTCTCTTTAATATTTCCTTTTGCCTCTACTTAAGTTCAATAATTTCTCTACTTGCTTGAACATATTAAATATAATAATTGCTTTAATACACTTACCTACTATTTCAATCAATAGTGTCATTTCTGTGTATATTTTTATAAATTAATTTTCTCTCCATGATGAATAATTTTTTTCCTGCTTCTTGACCAGCTTGGTAATTTTTCATTGATGTCAGATAACATAAATTTTACTCTGCTGAGTGCTAGACATCTTTTAATTCCTGTAAATATTCTCAATCTTTATTCAGGGACAGTTATTTGAAAACACTTTGGTCCTTCAAGATTTATTTTTAAGTTTGTTAGCCAGGATCAGAGTGGTCTTTATTCTGGAGCTAGTTTTTCAGCACTACTGAGGCAAGAGCCTTCTGAGTATTCTACTCCTTGAATTATGAAGATCCTGCATAGAAATATAAACTATTCTGGCCCTGTGTGGGCTCCTGAGAGTTTTCCTTCTGTTTCTTTTGGGTGGCTCTTCTCCTGACTTTAGACAGTTGCCTCACATCCATGCACTGATTAGAGCTCAGTTGAGGACTGAAGGGGGCTCCTGGGTAAATCTCTATAACTGTCTCTCTCTGTTTCTCTTTCTGTTCTGTGAACTAAATATTTTGGCCTCAATGGACTCCAAATAAGGATGATAAATGAAGGAATCTTTACAACCCCTCAATCAGGAAGAGGTCGAGGTTCTATGTGGATTACCTCTCTTGGTGGCCTGGAAATTCTGTCCAGTCAGTAATCCCAGGTGGTTCAAAGAGTGCCCCTAATTTTTTTTCTCATTGTCATTGACTCTCAGGAATCACTACCCTGCTCTCCCTGATGTCCATTCCACAACAAAAAGTACCTGAAAACATGACTTTGCATATTTTCTTTGAACTTTCATTTGTTTCAAGCACTAAGAGCTAAATCCAATTCCTGATTTTTGATGTGCTGAAAGTAGTAGTTTAAATATAGTATTTAAAAGTAACTTAAGGCATTTTTCCTTTTGATTATGTTTTAGGTAAAATTTTAGAACTAATATAGCATTACAATGTAGCTAAATATGAAGTTTTTTCTGTTGGTCTGATTGAGTAGTCTATCACATCAAGCAATCTTTGACCCACTTTATATGGGGAAGGGGTAGTGTGGTTATTCTCAAATAGGGATGCACCCTGATCTCCCTTCTCCATCCCATCCCCCAGTGAAAGCTACATTACTGCACTTTCACCTTATAGAGCACATGCAGAAAATCCTTATTAAGGCTTTGAGAACAAAAAGACTAGCCACAAATACATCTACACTTTGGTTAACTGTTCCCTCGGTGTCTAGCACCACGTGGGACCTTGTTGAGTATAGAAGCAACTGACCTTTTCCCTACACTCCAATGATCAAGACTCCAGCAAGGATGTTTAACTAGCCTGTAACAAAAAACAACTGAATAGTAATCATAAGTGCTGAATATAAATCTAATAGTTCATAAAAGGAAGCAAACAGGTAGAATTATGATGAGCAAATAGTGTTGTATTAGATGGAACTTAGAGACAAATGAATGGGGAAAAATAGGCTTACAGAAGGAGATAAGAGAGGTGCAAGCAAATATTTCATGTACTGGGGATACTGCAAGGCCTGCCAGGATGAAGCCCTCGAGAGCATGTGACAAGAAAGTGCACTTGTCCAAGGTAAGCCATGCTCCATCGCATGGAGTCAGATCATTATTTTCCAAGCCTGTCTTTCATTGCCATAATCACCACCAAGATCTTTGTACAAAATACAGTTTGTGTCCTTCCCACAACTATGCATGCACTTGCTCATGTACTGTAATAGTTGTGGGTGGCACCCTATCCAGCAACCTTATCTGGGCACACACTGCTGGCCATGTGAGTGTTGGCTGTTAGTGGCTCCCAGATGACCCTTTCTGAAGCAGGAATGCCTTCCCAGGGGACTGCATTTTCTTCTACTCTTTTCCTTCTGCCTTGGACAGCCAGAAGCCAATGTTTAACTGACACAGGGTTTAAAAAATCAGGCTCCTTTATCTCAGATTGACCCTCGTCTGGGGTACAATTTGGAATCCCCAGGGGTCAGTCCAAAGCTGGTCTTGAGCCAAGACTACACCCTTATCTGGTTTCTTCTCCTCCCCTAACTGCCTCTCTTACTGGTTTCTTCTGGAAGGTTCCTCCCAGTAATACTTGTAGATGAACTCCTTTGCCAATATCTTCCTCCTGAAAGCCCACTCTAAGGCATATACAGATTATATTTCATAAACAAATGTTTTTTTGTGTAAAAACTGAGAATTCCATAGTATACCCTGACCTTTTAATTATTATTATTGTCAAACTCTGGTTGATGATACCCAAATCAGTCCTCACATCTTTGTCACCACTCATGGAAGTGCCTCAGGTTCCTTATAAAATCATTCCTGGCCAGAGTCCCCATATCCTGGTCAAGTCTCCAAATATACCTCTGTGTCCCTCAGATTTGGGCCCCGTTCTCACCAATTCTCCCACCTTTAGTTGGGACATCATGATTTCAGTTGTCTCTTGGGTTATAAGCCCACGTTGGCCTCAAATTCTCTATTCTCATATTCCTTTGGATATCTAAACATTAGCCTAGGTCGGAGGTCCGGATTACCTGATTGACCTAATAAGGGGTTCAGAATTTTTTTTTCTCCTCAAGCCTTGGTTCTGGGTCTCCTACTCCTAGTCCTGAGTCCCAGAGCCAACCTTCAACATTAGTGTCCTGCTTGTGCCCTGGCAGAAGCAGGCTCAGAGGCCTCAGTCTGTCCATTTTCTGGCTATGCCAGAAACTGGAATTAAAGTCTCAGTTCTTGATTGAGTTGGTGACCCAATGATCCCCTCCTAACACCCACATGGCAGAGTCACAGCATGTTAATTACAAACCATAGCCTCTCTGAAATCAACTTTCTTGCCACTGTCTTGCTCAGGAAAGTCTCTTGGCACCCAGAAACCAAGCCTCAGCAAGTAAAGGTCTCACTTGATCAGGCAGTCAACAGGTTCACCAGCTTGATTCAGCTATTCCCCCTTGGGATGAGGTGACCTTTTCCCATTCTACTTTGGCTCCTGGCCTTGTCTTCTTAGTTCCATACATTCTTTTGTGCCCACCTCTCCAAAACTCCCCAGAAATAATGCATTCTACTCAAGTAGACAGAATGGTTTCTTTTCCCTTGTCTTCATCATTTTCCCCATTTTCTTCTGCTCTGCCTACTCACAAAATCCCCCTGCCCTCACTCTATGAAGCTACCAGCAGAGTCTACATGGTTTCTGTTTCAGTCCCAATAATTTACTTACACTTTACTGATTGGCTATTCATTGGATAGCCCCAAAATTATTTTTTAATTTCTTTTTAAAACTTTGTCTCAAGCATGAAAATAATTGAAAATCAGTCAAAGAAATATAGACTAAAATTCTACAATACATAACATTTAAGAGCATGAGCTCTGGTACCAAATGGGCATAGTTTTTATCTCACCTCTTTTACATCCTATGTCTGGGCTTCAGTTTCTTCATCTGCAAAATGAGGGTAATAGAATCTTCTTCAAAAGAACACTGTATGAGTAAATTTATAGACTAGATGTAAATCATTTAGAACATGAGCTAGAGATATAGTAAGTCATCACTAAATGATATATAAAGCTATTTTTATTTTGACTTGTGTTTTTCAGAGCTATGAATGTAGTCCTTACTCAAAAACTGATCTTCCAGAGAGTGAAGAAGATGGCAAAGTAGGAGAATTCTGAGCTCACCTCCTCTCACAGATACAAGAAATAACAACTAGATGTCATACAACTCACTATGAATACAACCTGACTGGCAAAACATATATTCTATAACTAAAGATGTAAAGAAAAGGCCACATTGAGAAAATAGAAGAGGAAGAGGCACAGTGAGAAAATAAACCTCCAGTATGGCTGGGACCCACAAGTGGGAGGTGAATGAATCATAGGCATGGAAGCACACACTAAGAAGCAGGAGGTTCAAGCCCCAAATCAGTAATGTCCAGCCCTGGAGATCTACACCAAAAGATAAGCTCCCATAACATCTAATTTTGAAAATCAGAAGGTCTTGGCTGCAGGAGATTTGAAGGGCTATAGGAAACTGAGCCTCCATTCTTAAAGAGCCAGCAAACTTTATCACTCAGTCCGAGGTCGAGCATGGAAATAGAAGTATGAAGAGTACCTGGGGTACATGTGAAACAGATTTAGTTATTAATTTTAAGAAGTATGCCAGAGGGACAGAGATCTTCAGGAGCTTTATCTGGAACTGGAGCTGCTACTAGGTACCATTTTTTTCTTGCCCTCTTCAGTCTAACTGGCTGAACACTTTGGGGAACCAGTTTTGACACCTTTCATCTACCTTGCAAGGACTGGGAACCCTGCCCTGCCTAACTTGCCTGCCCCAAGATGTACCCCTCCAAACTGGTTCCTGCCCTCACCACATCCAGCAGGCAGCATTGGCCAAGATCTGTACCTCCAGAGAAAGCCCTAACCTGGGAAAAGAGGAAAGTAATCCTACTCACCAGCATTCCCACAGTAATTATAGCCCAGCCTCTCAGTCAGCAATGCCAGGATCAAGCTCTGTCCATCAGTGTACCATTAGAAGTTGAGGCTGGTCATTGCAGACAACCAGGCTGAAGTCTATCCCCCCTAGTAAACTAACAACAACTGCAGCCAAACTTCATACTCAGCTGTAGTAGGGGTGAGGCTTGCCTATCAATATGCCCATAGCAGCCATAGTCCAGCCAGATCACAAGTGAACATCCAACCCATTCATACAACACCCCAAAAACACCAGCTTCTGGAGACCAGGAGGCATTGAACACAAAGCACCACAGGGCCTCTTCTATACAACGTCACTACTTTCACCAACATAAGACATAGTTTCCCTACTTAATACATAGAAACAGAGAGAGTCAAATAAAAGGAAGAGACTGAGAAATATGATCCAAACAAGAGAATAAGACAGAACCCCAGAAAAATACCTAATATAAATGGAAATAAGCAATATGTTAGTTAAAAGAGTTCAAGGTAATAGTCATAAAGATGCTCATTACATTTGAGAGAGGAGTGGATTAATTCAGTAAAAACGTTAGCATAGAAATAGAACAAATTTAAAAGAATTATTCAGATATAAAGAATACAATAACTAAAATAAAAAATACACTAGAGTATATCAGCAGCAGATTAGAGGATGCAGAAAAACAATTTAGCAATACGGAAGAAAGGGTAGTGAAAGTAACCAAGCCAAACAGCAGAAAAATATTTTTTTAAATGAGGCTAGGTTAATAAACTTCTGTAACGACATCAAGTATACTAACATTTACATTATAGGCCTTTTAGAAGAGAGAAAGGGACAAAAAATGTATGTGAAAAAAGAATAGCTGAAAAATTCTGTAACCTGGGGAAGGAAACAGGACCCACAGAGAGTCCCAAACAAGATGAACCAAAGGAGGTACACACCAAGATACACAAGAATTAAAGCAGAAAACAATTAAGTAAGTAAATAATATAAACAAATATTCTTAAAGGTAGCTAGAGAAAAGCAAACAATTGCATGCAAGGGAGACCCCTTATGCTATCAGATGATTTTTCAACAGAAATTCTGCAGGCCAGAGAAGTGACATGATATATTCAAACTTCTGAAAGAAAAAAACCTACAACCAAGAACACTCTAATCCAGCAAAACTGTATCATTCAGCATTGAGAGATAAACTTCCCAAACAAAAGTTAAAGGTATTCATCAGTACTAAACCAGCCTTATAAGAAATGCTAGAGAGACCTCTTTAAGTGGAAAAGAAAATGCCGTAACTAGAAGAAAAGTATGAAAAGAAAACACTTCACTGGTAAAAAAAAATACAGAATAAAGTTAGTAAATGAATCACTTATAAAACTAACTTAAAAGTTAAAAGACAAAAGTAGTAAAATCAATTGCATCTACCAAAATTAGTCAAGGGATTCACAAAGAAAAGATATTAAATATGACATCACATACATAAAACATGGAGTAGGGAGTAAAAATGTAGTGTTTTCAGAATGTACTTGAACATAAGTAACCATCAAATTAATATATATTGCTACATGCATAGGATGTTATACATGAACTTTGTGATAACCACAAACCAAAAAACCTATAATATATACAGAAAAAATAATAAAAATAAAGAAATCTGAGTATAATACTAAAGAACGTCATCAAATCACAAAGGAAGAGAGTAAGAGAAAGAAAAAGGAACAAAGAAGAACTATAAAAACAACCAGAAAACAATGAGTAAAACAGCAATAACTACACACCTATCAATAATGACTTTAAATGTAAATGGTATAAATATTCCCATCAAAAGACATGGGGTGACTAAATAGATAAAAAAGACCTATCTATACGTTGCTTATGAGAGACTCACCACAGACCTAAGGACATATACAGACTGAAAGTGAAGGAATGGCAAAAGATACCCCATACAAATGGAAACAAAAAAAAGAGCTGGAGTAGCGATACTTACATCAGACAAAAGAGACTTCAAAACAAAGACTGTGGGACACCTGAGTGGCTCAGTTGATTAAACAATTAAGCGCCTGCATTCAGCTCAGGTCATGATCCCAGGGTCCTCAGATCAAGCCAAACATCAGGCTCCCTGCTCAGCAGAGAGCCTGCTTCTCCCTCTCCCTCTGCCTGCTGCTCCTTCTGCTTGTGCTTTCTCTCTGTCTAGTAAAAAAATAAAAATCTCTAAAAATAAAATAAAATTTTTAAAAAAGAGTGTAATAAGAGACAAAGAAAAAGAGCGAGCACATAAATGATAAAGAATTTGAGTCAACAAGAAGCTATAGTAATTGTAAATATCTATGCATGCAACATATAAGCATATAAATATATGAAACAAATATTAAGGGAGAAATTGACAATAATACAACAGTAGTAGGGAATGTTAACACCCCAGTTACATCAATGGGTAGATCATCCAGACAAAAAATCAACAAGAGAACAGCAGCTTTGAACAACACATTAGACTAGATGGATTTAAGTGATATACAAAGAACATGCCATCCAAAATCAGTGGAATATACATTGTTTTCAAGAGCACATAGGATATTTTCCAGCATAGATCATGTTAGACCACAAAAATAGGCTCAGTAAACACAAAAAGACTATAATTACAACAAGCACCGTTTCCAACCACAACCCTGTGAAATCGGAAATCACTCTTGCAAGGGAAAAAAAAAACAAAAAACAAAAAAACACAAAACAGGAAAAAACACAAGTCACATTTTAGTAAGCAACAAATGAATCCCTGAAGAAATCAAAGATGAAATCAAAAAGTGTCTTACAACAAATGAAAATGAAATCACAATGGTTCAAAATTCTTGGGACACAGAAAAATCAGTTCTGAGAGGGAAGATTAGAGCAACACAGGACCACCTCAGGGAGAAATAACAATATAAACTTACACATAAACGAACTAGAAAAAGAAAAACAAACAAAACCTAAAACCATCAGTAGGAAGGAAATAATACTAGAGCAGAAATAAATGAAATAGAAACTTCAACTAGAAAGTATCAATGAAACTAACAGCTTGTTATTTGAAAAGACAAAATTTATAAAGCTTTAATCAGATTAGCCAAGAAAAAAAGAGATAACTCAAATAAATAAAATAATAAAGAGAAGTTAGCTAACACCATAGAAATAGAAAGAACTATAAGAGACACTAAAAATATTATATGCCAATAAACTGGACAGCCAGGAGGAAATGGATAAATTCCTGGGAACAAATTATCTTCCAACACTAAGATGCAAAACTAACTGGAAAAAATAAAAAATACAAACAGATTGATCACTAATAACAAAATTGAATCAGACATCAAAAACTCCCAACAAACAAATTCTGGGACAAGATGACTTCACAGGTAAAAATCTACCAAACATTTAAAGAAGAAGTAATACTTGGTTTGCAGGGAGGAAATAAGATGGTGGAGTATTAGGGGGACTCAATGCTAGTGTCATCCCTGGAACACAACTAGAGAAATATCAAATCATTCTGAACACCAAAAAAAAAAAAAAATATATGAGAACTGACAGAACAAACTGCATAGCTAGAGAGAGAAAAGAGGCCACCTTATGGAAGGCGGGAGGTAAGGAAATGTGATTTGGGGGAGAAAAAAATAGCACTGTAGAGGAGAGGGAGCACTGATCATGTGGAGAGGAGGAAAGGGAGAGAGAGAAAGGGAGAGAGAGGGATGAAGGAAGGGAGGGAAAGAGAGAGAGGAGTACACAGGGGATTACACAAGAGAAACACTTCCCCAAAACCATTGACTGGGAAAACAAGAGAGTCTCATTATCATGAGTTTTAAAATCAGTGGAGCTCAAAGGCTGAAGTTTTAGAAGTCTGTACCATCATGAGGCAGAGCCCAGCATGCATAGGGGTGTTCCTATAGAGAAGAAGGGCAGAGGTCCAGGAGTGGACAGCATGGTCCAAGGATCCCCTGGGATGTGCTGGGAGAAAGAGTTCCCCTTCTTGAAGTGCATTTGGGAGAGGAGGCATTGCCTCTTAGGGGAAAAAAGAGCCAGCAGGCACCATTGTGCTGCCCTATTCATTAGCATAGGAGTAGAGGCACCCGCTGAGGGCAGCCAACCTGGACATGAGCTTTTTGCTGCATTTTACTCTAAACTCCAAGCTGTGGTGTGCTTTTATGTAACTATCCTTCTGGGAGAAACCAACACCAGCCCCAGCATGGTTAGACCCTCCCCCAAGGAGTCCCTAACTGCAGAGTTAAAAGACTTAAAAACTAGTCAGGCCAAAATAAAAAATGCTATAACCAAGATGCAAAACTAACTGGATGACTACTACTGACCACAAGGATGGAAGAATCAAAAGAATGAATAAATGATATAAAAGATAAAACTATGGAAAACAATGTAACTGAAAAGAGGAAAAGAAAATACAGGATCACAAAGGTAGACTTAGGGAATTCAGAAAGCCAAAGCCATAAAATATAATATTTGTATCACAGGATTTCCAGAAGAGAGAAAAAATGGGGCAGAAGTTTGATTTGAGCAATGTATAGCTGAAAACTTCCCTAATCTGGAGAAGGAAGCAGACATCCAAATCGAAGAGGCACAGAGAACTCCCATAAAAATAAATGAAACAAGATGGGATTGGGAGGGAGACAAACCATAAGTGACTCTTAATCTCACAAAACAAACTGAGGGTTGCTGGGGGGAGGGGGTTTGGGAGAAGAGGGTGGGATTATGGACATTGGGGAGGGTATGTGCTTTGGTGAGTGCTGTGAAGTGTGTAAACCTGGTGATTCACAGACCTGTACCCCTGGGGATAAAAATATATGTTTATAAAAAATAAAAAATTATAAAAAAAAATCAACAAAAGCAGGCCAAGTGCAAGATATATGGTAGTAAAACTGCATTATACAGAGATAAGGGGGAAAAAACCCTAAAAGCAGGAAAAGAAAAGAAATCTCTAACTTACAAAGGACAACAAATCAGGTTAGCTCCAGATTTATTCATAGTAACTTCACAAGCCATAAGAGAGTGGCATGATATAGTCAATGTACTAAATAGGAAAAATACGCAATCAAGAATACTTTATCTAAGAAGGCTGTCATTCAGAATAGGAGAGAGAAAGTTTCTTAGGCAAACAAAAACTAAAAGTTCATGACCACTAAATCAGCCATACAAAAAATAATAAAGGGGACACTTTGAGTGGAAAAGAAAGACCAAAAGTGAAAAAGACTAGAAAGCAACAGAAAAAATCTCCAGAAACAACTTTATAGGTAATGCAATGGCACTTAATTCATATCTATCAATAATCATTCTGAATATAAATGGACTAAATGTTCCAAACTAAAGACATAGTGTTTCAGAATGGGAAAAAAAAATCTATATGCTATCTACAAGAGACTCATTTTATATATAATTTTTTAAAGTCTTTTTGTTTAAGGTTTTATTTATTTATTCAAGATAGTGAGAGAGAGCCTGAGAGGAGAAGGCCATAGAGAGAAGCAGATTCCTTGAGGAGCTGGGAGCCTGATGCAGGACTCGATCCTGGGACTCCAGGATCATGACCTGAGCTGAAGGCAGACACTTAACAACTGAACCCCCCAGGCACCTAAGAGACTCATTTTAAACCTGAAGACATGGGTATATTAAAAATGAGGAGATGGAGAAAAATTTATCATGCTAATGGACATCAAAAGAAAGCCAGAATAGCCATTCTTATATCAGATAAACTGCATTTTGAATCAAAGACTCTAACAAGAGATGAAATGGGACACTGTATCATAATATATAATAAAAGTGTCTATCCAACAAGAATACCTAACAATTGTAAATATTTATGCCCCCAACCTGGGAATACCCAAATACATAAATCAATTAATAAAAAAGCATAAAGAAATTCATTGATAATAATACAATAATAATAGGGGACTTTATCATCCAGCTTACAACAATGGACAGATTATATAAGCAGAGAATCAACAAGGAAAAATGGCTTTGAATGCACACTGGACCAGATGGACTTAACAAATATATTCAGAACATTTCATCCAAAAGAGGCAGAATATACATTCTCTTTGAGTACACATGGAACATTCCCCAGAATAGATCACATATGGGATCACAAACCAGGCCTCATCAAATACAAAAAGACTGCGATGATACCATGCATATTTTCAAACCATAGTGCTATGAAACTTGAAGTCAACCACAAGAAAGAATTTGGTAAGACCACAAATATGAGGTTAAGGAACATCCTACTACAGAATGAATGGATTAACCAGGAAATTAAAGAAGAAATAAAATAAAACATGGAAGCTGATGAAAATGGAAACATGACAGTACAAAACCTTTGGCATGTAGCAAAAACAATCATAAGAGGGAAATATATAACAATACAAGCCCACCTCAAAAAGCAAGAAAAATCTCAAACACACAACATAACCTGACACCTAAAGGAGCTAGAAATGAAAAGCAAATGAAGCCTAAAGCCAGCAGGAGAGAGGAGATAATGAAGATTATAGCATAAATAAACTATAGAAACAAGCAAAACACAAAAAACAAAACACACTAGAACACATCAGAAACTAGTAGCTGGTTCCTTGAAAGAATTAAAAAAAAATTGATAAACCCCTAGCCAGAATTATCAGGAAGAAAAGAGAAAGGATCCAAAAAAAAAAGAAAAATCATGAATGAGACAGGGGAGTTCAGAACCAATACCATAGAAATATAAACAACTATAAGAGAATATTATAAAAATCCTATGACAACAAATTGGGCAATCTAGAAGAAATGGATAAATTCCCAGAAACATATAAATTACCAAAATTGGAACAGTAAAAATGGAAAACTTAAACAGATCTAAAGCCAGCAAAAATATTGAATCACTAATAAAAAATCTCTCAGCGGGATGCCTGGGTGGCTCAGTTGGTTAAGCGGCTGCCTTCGGCTCAGGTCATGATCCCAGCGTTCTGGGATGGAGTCCCACATCGGGCTCCTTGCTCGGCAGGGAACCTGCTTCTCCCTCTGCCTCTAGCCTGCCACTCTGTCTGCCTGTGCTTGTATCTCTCTCTCTAACAAATAAATAAAATCTTAAAAAAAAAAAAAAATCTCTCAGCAAACAAAAGTCCAAGGCCAGATGGCTTCCCAGGAGAATTCCACCAAACAATTAAAGTAGGGTTAACACCTATTCTTCTCAAACTGTTCCAAAACATAGAAATAAAAGGACAACTTCCAAACTCATTCTATGAAGCCAACATTATCCTTATTCCAAAACCAGAGAAAAATCCCATTAAAATGGAGGCCAATATCCCTAACAAACATGGATGCAAAAATTTTCAACATGATTCTAGAAAATTGAATCCAATGATGCATTAAAATAATTATTCACCACAGTCAAATGGGATTTATTCCTGGACTGTAAATGTGGTTCAATATCTGAAAATAAATCAACATGATATACCATATTAATAAAAGAAAGAATAAGAACCATATGATCCTGTCAATAGATACAGAAAAAGCATTTGAACAAATACAGTTTCCATTCTTGATGAAAACCCTCAACAAAGTAGGGATAGAGGGAACATACCTAAACATCATTAAGGTCATATATGAAAGAACCCCAGCTAATATCATCCTCATTGGGGGAAAAAGGTGAGAGATTTTCCTCTATGTTCAAGAACAAAACAGTGATGTAGAGATGTTTATTCTCACCATTGTTATTTAACATAGTACTAGAAATCCTAGCCTGAGCAATCAGACAATAACAACAACAACAAATAATAATAAAGGCATCCTAATCAGCAAGGAAAAAGTCAAACTTTTACCATTCTCAGACAACATGATCCTCTATGTAGAAAATCTGAAAGACTACACCAAAAAATTACTAGAACTCATACACAAATTTAACAATCATAAGATATAAAATCAACATACAGAAATCTTATTCATTTCTATACACCACTAATGAAGTAGTAGAAACAGAAATCAAGGAATCAATCCCATTTACTGATTGGAAAAACCATATGAGAGCAAGGGGAAAACCCAACCAAAGAGGTAAAAGATCTGTATTCTGAAAATACAGAAAGAAACTGAAGTGGAAGAAAGAATGTAAAAACATTCTATGCCCACAGATTGGAAGTAAAAATGTTTTAAAAATGTCTATACTACCCAAAGCAATCAATACATTTAATGCAATTTCCATCAAAATACCACCAGCATTTTTCACAGAGCTAAAACAAATAATCCTAAAATTTGTATGGAACCACAAAAGACCCCAAATAGTCAAAGCAATTTTGAAGAGCACCTGCCTTCAGCTCCAGTGTGTGTGTGTATATATATATCTAGATATCTAGATATAGATATTTATATGTATATATGAACATACATACCCACACCCAAGGCTGAAATCTTGCCATGTGCAGCAATGTGGATGAAGCTAAAGTATATAATGCCAAGCAAAATAAGTCAGTTAGAGAAAGAAAAACACCATATGATTTCACTCATATGTGGAATTTAAGAAACAAAGCAAATGAACATAGGGAAAGGAAGAAAAAAGAGAGGGAAACAAACTGTAAGAGACTATTAACTATAAAGAAAATCAGTGTTGATGGAGGGGAGATGGGTGGGGGATGGGCTAAATGGGTGATGGGTATCAAGGAGGGCACCTGTTGTGATGATCATTGGGTGTTCTATGTAAGTGATGAATCATTAAATTCTACTCCTGAAACCAATATTACACTACATGTTAACAAAGTAGAATTTAAATAAAAACTTGAAACAAAAAATAAAGATTTAAAACCTATTGTTGGGGCTCCTGGGAGGCTTAGTGGGTTAAGCCTCTACCTTCAGCTCAGGTCATGATCTCAGGGTCCTGGAATCAAGTCCTGCATCAGGCTCTCTGCTCAGCAGGGAGCCTGCTTCCCCCCACCTCTCTGCATGCCTCTTTGCCTACTTGTGGTCTCTCTCTCTGTCAAATAAATAAAATCTTTAAAAAAAAACTATTCTCAAACTATTCCAAAAAATAGGCAAGTAGGGAATGCTTCCAAATTAATTCTATGAGGCCACATTACCCTGATACCAAAATCAAGCAAAGATGCTAAAAAAAAAAAAAAAAAGAAACTACAGACAAATATCCCTGATGAATATGGATGCAAAAATCCTCAACAAAATATTAACAAATTGAATTCTATTTTTTTTAATTTTTTATCTGTATATATTTATTTTTTTAAGTGACCCCATATCCAGCATAGATCCCAATGCAAGAGTTGAACTCATGATCCTGAAATGAAGATCTGAGTTGAGACCAAGAAGCAGATGTTCAACTGAGCCATCCAAGTTGCCCCAGCAAACCGAATTCTAAAGCACATTAATCACTATGATTTGTGGGATTTGTTCCAGAGATGCAAGGATAGCTCAATTTCCACAAATCAATCAAACATAAATATCACATTAACAAAATGAAAAACAAAGATCATATGATCATCTCAATAGATGCAGAAAATCAAAGGACAAATTTGATATCCATATATGATAATAACAAAATAGATATAAAGGGAATAGACCTCAACATAATAAAAGGCAATATGAGACAAATCCATGGCTAACATCGTACCCAACAGTGAAAAAAATGAAAGCTTTTCCTCTATGATCAGAAACAAGAGAAGGACGTCTACTTTTGCCATTTTTAGTCAACATTACTAAAAACTCTAGCTGCAGAAATCATATTAAAAATAAAAGGCTATGCAAAATAGAAAGGAAAAAGTAACACCATAACTACTTGAAGACATGATAATATAAAAAGAAAACCCTAAAGACTCCCTGAAAAACTCTTAAAACCATTAAATGAAATCAGTAAATTTGCAGGATACAAAATCAATATGCAGAAATCTATTGTGTTTCTATGCACAAATAATGAAAACTAGTAGAAAGGAAATAATCCCATTTACAATAGCATTGAAAAGAATAAAATACTTAGAAATAAATTTAACCAAGGTATTAAAAGACCTGTACTCTGTAAAGTATAAGACACTGATTAAAAAAAGAAACAAACAAAAAAACTGAAGACAACACAAATAAATGGAAGGCTATACTATGCTCATGAATTGGAAGAATTAATATCATTAAAATACCCATAACATACAAAGTAATATATAGATTCAATGAAATTCCTATCAAAATAGCAATAATACTTTTAACAGAATGAGAACAAAAACCTTAAAATTCTCATGGAACCACAAATAACCAACTAAATAACCAACACACTCTTGAGGAAGAACAAAGTTAAAAGGTATCATAAGCCCAGATTTTAAACTATACTATAAAACTATAGTAATTAAAGAGTATGGTACTGGCACAAAAAATATATAGAGCAATGGGAGACAATAAAGTGCTCAGAAATAAATTCATAACTATATGATTCATTAATCTATGACAAAGAAGGCAAGAATATATAATAGGTAAAAGTCTCTTCAACAAATGGTTTTGGGATAACTGGATGGCTACATTCAAAACAATGAAATGGATCACTTTCTCTCACCATAAATAAAATTAAACTAAACAGGACAAAAGACTTAATGTAAGACCTGAAATCTCCTAAAAGAAAACAAGGATCTATTATCTTTATGAGTCAACAATATTTTGTCTTAGCAACATTTTTCTGGATATGTCTCCTCAGGCCACAGAAATAAAAATAAACTATTAGAACAACACCAAACCAGAAAGCAAAGGAAAGAATCAACAAAATGAAAAGAAACCCATTGAGTGGGAGAATATATTTGCAAATGATACATCAGATAAGAGGTAAATATACAAAATATATAAACAATTCATACAACTCAACACCATAGCAGTAATAATAATAATAAATTTCATTTAAAAATGGGCAGAGAACATGAACATTTTCCATTGTAGAAATACGGATGATTAAAAAACACATGACAGAATGCTCAGTATCACTAATCATCAGGGAAATTTAAATCAAAACCACACTGAGATGTTACGTCATTCCAGTCAGAACAATTACTATTAAAAAAAAAAAAAGAGGAACAAAAAATAGCAACTATTGGCAAGGATGTTGAAAAAACGGAACTCTTGTGCACTACTTGTGGGGTTGTAACTTGGTGCAGCCAATAGATGGATGTTCCTCAAAAGAATAAAAGTAGAGGGGCACCTGGGTGGCTCAGTGGGTTAAGCCTCTGCCTTCAGCTCAGGTCATGGTCTCAGGGTCCTGGGATTGAGCCCCACATCGGGCTTTCTGCTCGTTGAGGAGCCTGCTAACCCCTCTCCCTCTCTGCCTGCCTCTCTGCCTACTTGTGATCTCTCTTTCTCTGTCAAATAAATAAATAAATAAAAAAAATCTTTTTTAAAAGATAATAAAAATTAAAAAAAAATTTTTGAAGAATAAAAGTAGAACTACCATATGATCCAGTAATTTCACTACTGGGTATTTACCAAAAGAAAATGAAAACAATTCACTAATTCAAAAAGACATATGCACCCCTATGTTTATCACAGCATTATTTACAATAACCAAGATATGGAAGGAATCTAAATATCCATCAACAGAATGGACCAGAAGATGTGATAACACACATACACACGCATGCACACACACATAATGGAATATTATTTAGCCATAAAAAGAATAAAATCTTGCCATTTACAACAACACAGAAAGACCTAGAAAGTATTATGCTAAGGGAGATAATTCGAAAAAAGGTCATAGGATTTCACTCACATATGGAATATAAAAAAAAAATAAAATAAAACAGGGGAGCCTGGATGGCTCAGTGGGTTAAGACTCTGCCTTCTACTCAGGTCATGATCCCAGGGTCCTGGGATCGAGCCCCGCATCTGGCTCTCTGCTCAGCATGGAGCCTGCTTCTTCTTCTCTCTCTACCTACCTCTCTGCCGACTTGTGATCTGTCAAATAAATAAATAAAATCTAAAACAAACAAAACCAAAAACAAAAACAAATGAATATTATAAATAGAGAGAGCAAACTGGTAGTTGCCAGAGGAGGGGGGATAGAGGAATGAGTGAAATAGGTGAAGGGGATTAAAAGGTACAAACTCCCAGTAATAAAACAAATAAATCACAGGGATGAAAAGTACAGCATGGGGAATGTAATCAATAATATTGTAATAATTTTGTATGGTGACAGATGGTGACTGTACCTATGGTGAGCATTGCATAATGTATAGAATTATTTAATCACTATGTTGTACACCTGAAACTAATACATTATTTGTCACTTAGGTTTCAAATAAATATTTTAAAATCTGGGGGCTCCTAGGTGGTACAGTCGGTTAGGTGTCTGAATCCTCCTTTTGGCTCAGGATGTAATCTCAGAGACATGAGATCTAGCCCCATTTGGGGTCCCCTCAACACGTAGTCTGCTAAAACTCTCTCTCCCTCTGGCCCTACCTCTCCACCCCACACTCTTCTCCCACCCTCTCATAAATAAAATATTTTCAAAAATTAAAAAAAAAGTTCATCATCACTAGCTATCAGGGAGATTCAAATTAAAACCACATTGAGATACTACCTTACACCAGTTAGAATGGCCAAAATTAGCAAGACAGGAAACAACATGTGTTGGAGAGGATGTGGAGAAAGGGGAACCCTCTCCCACTGTTGGTGGGAATGCAGGTTGGTGCAGCCTCTTTGGAGAACAGTGTGGAGATTCCTCAAGAAATTAAAAATAGAGCTTCCCAGGGCACCTGGGTGGCTCAGTGGGTTAAAGCCTCTGCCTTCGGCTCAGGTCATGATCCCAGGGTCCTGGGATCGAGCCCCGCATCGGGCTCTCTGCTCAGCAGGGAGCCTGCTTCCCTTCCTCTCTCTCTGCCTGCCTCTGCCAAGTTGTGATCTCTATCAAATAAATAAATAAAATCTTTAAAAAAAAATAGAGCTTCCCTATGACCTTGCAATTGCACTATTGGGTATTTACCCCAGATATAGTGAAAAGAAAGGCCATCTGTACCCCACTGTTCATAGCAGCAATGGCCACAATCGACAAACTGTGGAAAGAGCCAAGATGCCCTTCAACAGATGAATGGATAAGGAAGATATGGTCCATATATACAATGAAATATTATGCTTCCATCAGAAATGATGAATACCCAACTTTTGTATCAACATGCACAGGACTGGAGGAGATTATGCTGAGTGAAATAAGTCAAGCAGAGAGAGTCAATTATCATATGGTTTCACTTATTTGTGGAGCATAACAAGTAACACAGAGGACATGGGGAGATGGAGAGAAGGGAGTTGAGGGAAACTGGAAGGGGAGATGAACCATGAGAGACTATGGACTCTGAAAAACAATCTTAGGGTTTTGAAGGGGTGGGGGATGGGAGGTTTGGGGAGCCAGGTGGTGGGTTTTATGGAGGGCATGTATTGCATGGAGCACTGGATGTGGTGCATAAACAATGAATTCTGTTACACTGAAAAGAAATTAAATTTTTTAAAAAATGATTAAAAAAATAAAAAATAAAAAACCCTCAAAACTGATCTTCCTTCCTTCATAAATTAATTCAGCTATAAAGAATGATTGCCTGTTTCATCCAAAACAACCTGCTAGGATTTAGAGATTAAGTGAGATGAGTAAAAAGGCCAGACTGACCTTTGTCTTCAGGTTACAACCTTGATGGGGAGGAATGAGAGGTGGATATGAAAGAGATCTTTTCACACAATGAGATCAGTGAAAACAGGGATTTGCAATTAACTCATGGGAACACAAGCCTAACCTCAGGAAAGGTTTCATCACAGAGAGGGAGTGGCAGAAAAGGAAATCATAAAGTGGGATCCTCAGGGCTCTAACTTTCCCAAAATGAAATGCAAATCTACTGTTTTTAATTTCAAGTATGTTGTAATAGGCAGGGCCAAAGGCAGCAGAACCTATTAAAAGTTTTAGGTATTTATTCCAATTGAAAGAACTACAGTTGGCCTCCTGAGTTAAATAACTCACCAGTTCTGGTTATTGCCATAGTCTTCATTCCATAACTACTCAGCTTTTAATTTATGTTCGAAGCCCAGGAGGGTAAGAGGAGCAGCTGTTCCCTCAGACAGAAGTCCTCCAAGAGAAACAGATCAGATAACCACAGAGACTGGCAGAATGCTGCCCTTCTCCAGGCAAGGGACAAAGCCTGTAATCTGCTACCTTGTAAATGTCGAAGGCTCAGACATACCCTTGTGACCACAAAGTAACCATTGTGTCCAAAGGTAAGGAGTACAGGATGACTCCAAGGAGGCAGGGCACCTGAGGGCAGACCTCCAAAGAGAGAAGTTATGCCTCCCAAATCAGGACGGAATTCTTGAATCTGGAAATGAGGACAAGTAAGAAAGATATATTCCTCTCAATTTCAATCCCCTCCTCTGAAAGAAATTCATGCATCTCTAGAGAGTTGTGTAGCATGGAAAAAACAAAGGCATCAATATGCAGCAAACAGTCTGCATGCAGCACAAAACAAAGGCATCAATATGCAGCAAACAGTCTGCATGCAGCACAAAACTTTAGAACCCACAGGTCCCCATCCTTGCCTGCCCAGGATTTGGGTCAAATTGCCTTTGGAAAAGTGCTTTTCCCTATTTCTGGATCTGGATCAGCTGGCTCATCTCTGGGGCATACATTTAGATAACCCAAATGAAAAACTGTAAGTCAAGAAGAAAAGCGCGGCAAATAGTTTGTTCTCATTGAAAACAAAAATGAACTCTGATCTATGTAAGCTCCAACAAAGCACTTTTCTTGTCTTAAAATACTAGCTATCTCACCCAATTAAAACAGAAATTGATAGGCAAAGCACTGAATCACAGCAACATTTCAGGGCTTTCATTAGTATGAAAAGTAAGATTTATCTGACCGGTGATATAATCCCCTTGCTTAGTTTCCACTGCAGAAACAAACACGGCAAAAGGCTCACAGCTGAGACAGACTTTGGATCAGGGGCTTGCAGACGACCCTCCCACAGGAACTATTTTCTGGACACCATTGCTAAAATAAAATGAAATGTTGTTATTTTTCAAATCTGCAGAAGAAACATAATTGTTTTTTTTAATCTCAATTATTTTCCTGTTACAAATTTTCTCTTAATGCTGATACCTGATACCGTCAGTACCATAATGAGCCTACAACGGTGTCTGCTTTTGAATCAATTTGTATGTGCTTATGTTCATCTTTCGATATGCCATGTTTCACCTCAAAGAGCTCCCAGATGTTCCGTCCCCTCATCAAATGCAGATTTCTCCATTTGTTAGGAATCAGAAAGTGTTGTCGTACTCACAGTTGAATCACAGGTGTTTTTTAGAGACAAAATACGCTTGTGCTAACACTAATTGCTAGCACCTACTCAACGTTTATTAAATGCCAGGCCACGTGGTTGAATCTTCAGAAAAGCTAATGACTTTCAGGGGAAAAAACTGAGGCTCCAGAAGTTCAGTCACATGTTTTGAGTCACATTGCTGGGAAGTGCCTGAGCCTAGACTCAGAGCCACGGTTCTCTGGCCCCAGAGCCTTGACTCAGAGGCACACCGTCAGAAGCAGAGAGATAATTACCACTGATGGTGTGATCATCAGTATCCAGCCTCCGGGCTGTTGGTCTTACTCACTGTTGAAACCCCATCACCTAACTCAGTGCCAGCCATGTAGTGCTTCTTGAAGAAAATAATAATCTCAAGGTTTTTAGCACTCAGAGAACCAGGAAATAGCCTATGAGTCAGGCCATTGATATTGGAGGCCAGAGTTAGAATCGTGTGACTCAGAATTGCCTCACTTCCATTAGAGAGTTGGACCGACGGGATGTGAGTAGCATCCATG
Source organism: Mustela erminea (assembly GCF_009829155.1). Classification (NCBI taxonomy): domain Eukaryota; kingdom Metazoa; phylum Chordata; class Mammalia; order Carnivora; family Mustelidae; genus Mustela; species Mustela erminea. The sequence goes on along the minus strand of NC_045614.1, from coordinate 64,600,437 downwards.
GTAGATTTCCTCACAGTTCTGTGATGATGCTTTTACTTTGTGACTCCCTTATGAGTAAAGACATAGGTTCTTGCCCTTACCTTCTACCAAGGAACACCACTGTCTTGGGTTAGGCTTCCAGAAGCAGAACCCATGGTAGGGATTCAGATAAAAATGATTTATTAGGAAGAACTCTTAAGAGAAATCTTAAGAGCAGGAAGGAGTGTGATAGAGAGGCAGGAAAGAAACTGAGTACAGATGTATTCTCTGGAAATTCTAGATTTGATCTGTTCCAGGGGGAGGGGCTATAGAACATAAATACACTGCAAAGACACCCCTGCTTAAAATTGGGCATGGGGGTCTGGCTTTTGCACAACTACTTCAGTTCAGTATTGATGATGGTCAGCCCTAGAAGAAGAAATGCATCATCTCTCAGTCTTTAGAGACGAGGCAGCTGTGAGCCTTTAGCAGCCAATAGTACTAGAAATCGTGGGAGTGGGTTGTGATTAAGGGAAGTTTGGCTGGACACCAACATTGTCTACTACAACTTTTCTGGAGAATTGATCTCTCATTGGATTCCTGTCCACAAAAGAACAAACATTACTGATACAATGAAATGCAGCAAGTCCCTATCTATGCCAGGTCCTTGTTCTGTTCCGAGCCTACAAAAATGAACAAGCCAGGGCGCCTGGGTGGCTCAGTGGGTTAAAGCCTCTGCCTTCAGCTCAGGTCATGATCCCAGGGTCCTGGGATCGAGTCCCGTGTCAGGCTCTCTGCTCAGCGGGGAGCCTGCTTCTCCATCTCTCTCTGCCTGTCTCTCTGCCTACTTGCGATCTGTCAAATAAATAAATAAAATCTTTTTAAAAAAATGAACAAGCCACTGTCCATACTATACCCAGCCAGTGGCAAAACTATGTCTAAGTCAGATAGTTAAGAAGTACATATATACACAGGAGAATTTCAGATAAGGAGCACCATAAGGAAAATTAATCGGGCCAAGGTAAGAGAGTGACTTGAAGGGCAGTGACTGCTTTGGAATGGGTGGTCAGGAAAGCCCTTCCTGTGGAGGGGTCATTGGAGCAGAGACTGAATAGAACAAGAGAAGGAAATAAGCCACATGAAGATCCCCAGGCACAACTTTCCTGGCAAAGGGAACAGAAGGTGCAAGATCGCTATGTTGGGAACAAGCTTGTCAGCATCTAAACATTGAGTACAAAAGAAGCAACAAAAGCACAGGAAGAAAAATCTAACATGAGTCCTCACATTCAAGTTGAAACTAGAGGAATGACCACAGTCAACACAGATGAAGACTATGTATCAGTGGAAATTTTCTACATCAGAAGCTAAAAATAAAAAAGATAAACAAGTTGTGATCTCTGGCCCCAACAAGGTCACAACTTTATCCTGAAATAGATAGATGATGACAGATAGATAGATAGATGATAAATAGATATAGAGATGATAGATAGATAGATAGATAGATAGACAGATGGATGATTGATAGATGATCAAAGATTCTAACTCGCATGACAAGAGCTGTGGGTTATGAAAACACAAAAAGGAAAACACTGGATTCTGCCTGAATATAGCAGTAAACATCCCCATAGGGAACAAAGGTTTTGAGTAGGGCCTCAAAGCAGGAGTAGGAGCTCACCTGAAGGAGAAACAGGACGTTACATTCCAGGAAAGACAATAGTATGAGCAAAGGTACTAACATGTAGAGTCTAGAATATCTAACTTGTACATATTATAGGGACTGGCAGGAAGACAGGGCAGGGAGAAGGGGCAAGAAGATCTGCTAATTTGGGGCACCTGGATGCCTCAGTGGGTTAAAACCTCTGCCTTCGGCTCAGGTCATGGTCCCAGGGTCCTCCCCATGTCCGGCCCTCTGCTCAGCGGGGAGCCTGCTTCCTCCTCTCTCTCTCTCTCTCCCTGCCTCTCTGCCTGCTTGTGATCTCTGTCTGTCAAATAAATAAATAAAATCTTTTTTTAAAAAAAGAAGATCTGCTAATTTACCAGGAAAAGCAAACTCAAGCAGCTCTAAAGCAATTAACTATTCTATTATTTTCCTTTAACTAAACAACCCCAGAAAATACTAGCTTAAACTTGGCTCCCCAAGACAACATTTCTCAGTTGTGATGCATAAACCACCTGTATCAGAATCACCTCAACTTCTTCAAAATGCAGGTTCCTGGGCTCCCACCCCCCTCAACTTTTCTTAAAAAGAGAATTGCTGGGTTATAATCTTTATCCAGATGATATGTAAGTACTTTCAACAATTTAAACATGTCTTCACAAGTAAAAATGAAATTGTGTCACCAATTCCTGTTTATTTCTAAGATGGACCTATGTTTGCTCGCCACCATATTTTACAAGAGCAGTAAAAATTTCAGCAACCGTAAGAGCTGGAGAAGTCATATATATTCCACTTACCGTGGCACACCAGCCCCCTGATCTTGGATTGCAGTTATCGCTATTTGCCACTGAGACTACTTAGTCTCTTTCCTAAGAGAGAGGTATCCATCCAGGTTACAGTGACTGCAAACACCTGCTGAATTATAGGTCGCCAGCCCAGGGAAATCTTTCTGAGAGGGGCTGCTTTAAAGTGGGACAGTCAGTCTGCATTTAGACTATTTCTCCAGCCATCAACATTCCCAGGTGCCTCTTATTAGAAGTACCACTACCAGCCAGGCAGCCCCCCACCCCCAAGCAAGGCAGTCCACTTGCCCCCAGCTCTACCTTTAAGTTCAGTATGTGCAGTAAGATGAGAAGAAATCTGGAATTGGGTAGATGCCCCTGCCACTGCACGCCTTACAAGCCACTTCAGAGACCAGGCCTCTCCCTACATTCACCAGACTCCAGGTTTCTGAGTGCCCAGGCTCGCTCCTGGCCATTAGGCACCCCATCAACTCTCCTGGGGCAGCTGGGGTTCTCGGGGTTTGTGGAGCTGCGGCAGGTACCCCAACATATCTCAACCCTTCTGGATGGAGGCATCAGCCCACCTCCCCACCCCACCCCATCCAACGGAAGCTCTTTCTGAGGCTTCAGCTTTCAAGTGATGAAATTCAGCACTTACCCAGTTTAGACTCGCTGCCCGATGGGGTCTCCAGCTTCCCCAGCATCAAGGCTCCCAAGGGTCTCTTGCTGGAGACACATCCCCACCAGTGGGCCGGGACCCACCCTAGCAAGGCAGTCCCCTTGCCTATAGCTCTAACCATAAGAGCAATATGAACACTCGTATAGGTGATGTCATGGAAGTATACCAATACAGGTATGCTGAAGAACTTGCTTCTCTGTGACCCGGCCTCGATAATCCCCTGTCCTGTTCCAAGTCCCCGGCTTACCTTGCCTGCTAGGACTGCACATGCGCAGTACACAGCTCCTCATCCAGCCTCGGGCAGCAGGGCTCTCCAGGCCTGCAGATCTTGGGTGGTCCCCATCACCTGCGTGACTGCCTGAGTGTATGGAGCTTAACCACCAAACATCTTTCTGTGGGGCAACTCTAAAATGGTGATAGTCAGGGGCACCTGGGTGGCTCAGTAGGTTAAGCCGCTGCCTTCGGCTCAGGTCATGATCTCAGGGTCCTGGGATCGAGTCCCACATCGGGCTCTCTGCTCAGCAGGGAGCCTGCTTCCCTCTTTCTCTCTCTCTGCCTGCCTCTCTACTTGTGATTTCTCTCTGTCAAATAAATACATAAAATCTTTAAAAAAAATAAATAAAATAAAATAAAATAAAATATAATGGTTATAGTCAGTTCCCATTTAGGGTGTGCCCAATAGGGTCCCAGGCTTCTCCAGCAGTGAAGGCTTCCAAGTGTTTCTTCTTGAAGGATACTCTCCCTGCCCCTTCCCACACCAGCCAGCCCACGCAAGGTTGTCCACTTTCCTCCAGCTCTGCCTTCAGGTGAAGTATGCACATTTGTGTAGGATAGGACTTAGAATTAGGCAGATACTTTGTACCCCAAGAACCGTTTCTGTGACACAGCCTCTTAAGCAACCTGCCCTGTTCAGATCCTTGCCTTCCAGTACCCAAGTAGCCGGCACACGTGCAGTACGTACCCAGTCAGCCTCAATCCACCTTGAACCTCTGGGAGGTTGGGGGCACGGGGGAGAGAGGCGGGTGGTGGCTGGCCCGTGGTGCTCAGGCCACTCCGCAAACACCTGCATTACCTTCTGGGTGGATGGATCTCACTGCTGTAAACCATTCTGAGATGGCAGCCTTAAATTGGCGACAGTTCACATCCCATTTGGTCTATGTGACTGATAGGGTTTCTCCAGCCCTCAAATCTCTGGGGTGTCTCTTAATGGAGGGGGTCCCCTGACCTTCTCCATTAAGAGATGGAGCCCGGCCCTGCCAAGGTAGGCTAGATGCCTCCAACTCTGCTGTCAGGAGGAATATGTGCATTCTTGGTTAGGACTTAAAATTAGGCAGATACTCTCTAGCCCGTGAACACCTTGTGACCTTGCCTTTCTTATCAGCAGTGGCATTTCAGATCCTGAGTTTCCCTGACCTGTACCATCCACACATGCGCAGTACCCACCCCATCAGTCCACCTCCCTGAGCAGGGGCTCTCCAGGCCTGTGGCACTTAGGCTTGTCCCCAGATACCTCCCTAAGCTCCAGGACAGAGGGAGGCCACCCCTCTAAATATTGTTGCAGTGACAGCTTTAAACTGGCAACAGTCAGTCCCCATCTGGACTCGCTGCCTGATGGGGTCTCAGCTTCTCTAGCAATAAAGGCTTCCAGGTGTCCGCTATGGAGGATAGCCCAGCTGGTCAGGCAGGGCCAACCCGGGCAAGGCAGTCCACTTTCCTGCTGCCCTGCCTTCAGCCTCTGTGTTAGTTTTGGCCAGGAAATTGGCAGATGCTTTGCAATCCCACGATCTGGCTAATGTGTGCCAGCCTCTCCAGTCACCTATCTTGTTCCAGATCCCTCTCTTCTCTGACCCAAAAGGCCTGTGCATGAGCACTAGGCACCAAGTAAGATGGAGCTGCTGCTTCTTATCAAGCATCATAAAGGTGAGAAATACTCCAAATACAGAAAAAGAATTTACGTGACTGAGGGTCACGAAAATACAAAGAAAGAACATGATTGCCAGAGGGGAGGAGAGGTGAGAGATAGCCAAAAATGGGTGAAGGGGAGGGGGAGACACAGGCTTCCAGTTATGAAATTAATAAATCAGGGAAATGAAAGGTACAGCACAGGGAACATACCCAATGGCATTGTAATAGCACTGTATGCTGACACTTCTGGTGAGCACAGCATTAATGTATAGACTTGTCAAATCCTTATGTTAGATACCTGAAATTAACATGACATTGTATGTCAACTATACTTCAATTAAAAATTTTAAAAGACATGGAGGGTCAAAACAATTCACCCAAGTGTAATAAGATGTCACCTTTGCTACTCTTCAAGAAAAACAAACTAAATAACAAGAGAATATTAATGAACAATGAAATATTAACTACCAATAAGATGTTTTAGTGTATTGTATTGGCAACAAATTTAATAGGAATTGAAGAAAGTGAAGAGAAATGAGCTATCTCACGTGGTGTTGGTGGGCAATGTAAGGGAAGAAGACAGTTGGACAGGACCTGTCAAAATATAATACTTACCTGCCCCTTGACCTGGAAATTATAATTCAATGCCCAATGTAAAAGAAAAATTCAGGAACCTTGTTTAAATATGATTAAGAATTTCAAAATGGAGGGAGGAGCAAAATGGAGGAGTGGGAGACACAAATTTTGTTTGGTCCCAGGAATGCAGGTAGATAGTTCTCAAACCATTCTCAACACCTACATACTCAACAGGAGATCAAAGAGAAGAAGAGCGGCAATTCTATGAACAGAAAAGCAACCACTTTTTGGAAGGTGGGATGTGCGGAGAAGTGAATATGAGGTGATTTGGGAAGATAGACTTAGGGGGCAGGGAGCCTCCATCACCTGGCTACTGACAAATGAGAGAGCAACAAAGAACAAAATCAGAGCTTTTGGAAGTTGGCTCCGCAGAGGGATGTTGCTCCAGTGGCTAAGTGGGGGGTAGAACATTCATGGAGACAATGTGGTCTCAGGACCCACAGGGTCATAGAAAGACCAGGGGTGCATGAGTGTGGCAGAGCTCCCAAGTATTAGAGTGGGGAAGCTGGCTGCAGAGATGGAGCCAAGGAGGGGCTTTCAGCTCAGGGTTACCATAAACAGTGATCTCAGGCACAGTCGGGCAACTGCTCTTCAAGCAGGGACCCAACAAGTGGCAGATCTGGGGAGACTCACCTTCCTCCCCCCATGGGAGTGGCACAGGAGCATGCTGCTGGAATCAGCTGGGTTTGGAGACTTTAAACAGGGCCATGCACCAGAGATAGAAACACTCGGTCACAGGCCAGGTGAGCACGGAGCACAGCAAGAGACCAGGGAGAAGGGAGTGTTTGGCTGCTTTTCTCTGAGGGCTCATGGAAGAGTGAGGCCCTGACTTCCTGGATCCTCCAGGGCTGGAGATTGGGAGGCCGCCATTTTTATTCCCATCCTCCAAAGCTCTACAGAAAACTTTCAGGGAACAAAAGCTTCTGAAGCAAACCTGAGCAGATTACTTACCCTGGCCCCTGGCAAGGACAGTGCAATTCTGCCTCGGGCAAAGACATTTAAAAATCACTACAGTAGGCTCCTCCCACAGATCAGAACCTCTACAAATCAATCAATGTGATACAATACATTAATAAAAGAAAGACCTTAAACCATATGATACTCTCAATAGATGCAGAAAAGGCATTTGACAAAATACAGCATCCTTTCTTGGTCAAAACTCTTCAAAGTGTAGGGATAGATGGTACATACCTCAATATCATCAAAGCCACCTATGAAAAACCCACAGAGAATATCATTCTCAATGGGAAAAAGCTGAGAGCTTTTCCCCTAAGGTCAGGAACATGGCAGAGATGTCCACTATTATCACTGCTATTCAACATAGTACTAGAAGTCCTAGTCTCCACAATCAGACAACAAAAAGAAATACAAGGCATCCGAATCAGAAAAGAAGTTAAACTCTCACTCTTTGCAGATGATATGATACTTTACGTGGAAAACCTAAAAGACACCACCCCAAAACTGCTAGATTTCATACAGAATTCTGCAAAGTGTCAGGATATAAAATTGATACATAGAAATCAGTTGCACTTCACCCACAGTGAAACAGAAGAAAGAGAAATTCAGGAGTTGATCTCATTTACAATTGCACCTAAAACCATAAGATACCTAAGAACAAATCTAACCAAAGAGACAAAGAATCTGTACTCAGAAAACTATAGAATACTGATGAAAGAAATTAAGGAAGACACAACAAAATGGAAAAACATTCCATGCTCATGGATTAGAAGAACAAATATTATGAAAATGTCTATGCTACCTAAAACAATCTACACATTTAATGTAATCTTTATCAACATACCATGAACTTTTTTCAAAGAAATGGAACAAACAATTCTAAAATTTGTATGGAACCAGAAAAGATCCCATATAGCCAGAAGAATGTTGAAAATAAGAACCAAAGTTGGTGGCATCACAATTCCAGACTTCAAGCTCTATTACAAAGCTGTCATCATCGAGACAGTATGGTACTAGCACAAAAACAGACATATATATTAATGGAACAGGATAGAGGGCCCAGAAATGGACCCTCAACTAATCTTCGACAAAGTAGGAAAGAATATCCAATGGAAAAAAGACAGTCTCTTCAGTAAGAAGAGTGTTGGGAAAATTGGACAGCCACATGCAGAAGAATGAAACTGGACCATTTCCTTACATCACACACAAAAAGAGACTCAAAATGGATGAAAGGCCTCAATATGAGAAAGGAATCTTTCAAAATCCTTAAGGAGAACATAGGCAGCAACCTCTTCAACCTCAGCTGCATCAATTTCCTCCTAGAAACATCTCCAAAGGCAAGGGAAGTAGGAGCAAAAATGAACTATTGGGACTTCATCAAGGCCAAAAACTTTTGCACAGCAAATGGAACAGTTGATAAAACCAAAAGAAAAACAACAGAATGGGAGAAGATATTTGCAAATGTTTTATCAGATAAAGGGCTAGTATCCAAAATCTATAAAGAACTTATCAACCTCAACACCCACATAATCCAATCAAGAAATGGACAGAAGACAAGAAAAAACATTTCTGCAACAAGGACATCCAAATGGGCAACAGACACATGAAAAAGTGCTCAACATCACTCAGCATCAGATAAATACAAATCAAAAACCTCAATGAGATACCACCTCACACCAGTCAGAATGGCTAAAATTATTAAGTTGGGAAACAATAGGTATTGGTGAGGATGCGAAGAAAGGGGAACCCTCCTACACTGTTGGTGGGAATGAAAGCTGGTGTAGCCACTCTGGAAAACAGCATGGAGGTTCCTCAAAAAGTTGAAAATAGAGCTACTATTGCAATTGCACTACTGGGCACTTGCCACAAAGATACAAATGTAGTGATCTGAAGAGGCATCTGCACTCCAATGTTTATAGCAACAATGTCCACAATAGCCAAACTATGGAAAGAGCCTATATGTCAATCAATAGAAGAATGGATAAGGAAGATGTGATAGATATCTACAATGGAATAGTATGCAGCCATCAAAAATGAAATCTTGCCATTTGTAATGACATGGATGGAACTAGAGGGTACTATGCTGAGCAAAATAAGTCAATCATAGAAAGACAATTATCATGTGACCTCACTGATATGTTGAATTTGAGAAACAAGACGTAGGGGAAGAGAGGAAAAAATGAAACAAGAAGAAACCAGAGAGGGAGAAAAACCATAAGAGACCCAATCTCAGGAAACAAAATGAGGGTTGCTGGAGTGGAGGGGCTTGGGAGAGATGAGGTAACGGGGTGATGGACATTGGGGAAGGTATGTGTTATGGTGAGCACTGTGAATTATGCAGGACTGATGAATCATAGACCTGTACCCCTGAAACAAATAATAAATTACATGTTAATAAAAAAATTTCAAGATAGTGACAGCAGAGCACTGAACCACAGAGAGACATCTTCTGAGTATGTAACTCTATACAAAAGCATAGATCTCAAATCTATGAAGGCATCCTGGCTACTGCACAGGCATGAAATTACATAGTCAAGAATGCTCACTGTGGATGTGTGTAATAGAAAGAAAAAGTAAATATATTTTATATCTATTGAAGAGGGAATATCTAAATTAATTTTGGAATGTCCACACAATTATTTGTTTCCATTAAAAAGAATGAGATATAGGGGTGCCTGTGTGGCTCAATGGGTTAAGCCTCTGCCTTCGGCTCAGGTCATGATCTTGGGGTCCTGGGATCGAGCCCTGCATAAGGCTCTCTGCTCAGCAGGGAGCCTGATTCCCCACCTCTCTCTGCCTACTTGTGACCTCTGTCTGTCAAAAAATAAATAAAATCTTTTAAAAAAAGAAAAGAATGAGATATATATAACCTACTAACATGGAATTATTTCCTAGCCATGCTTCTAAATAAACATGTACCTCCCCAAAACATGTATCATGTAATACTGTTTACAAGGAAAAAATAGAGAGATGTGTTCATAAACATCAATGAAGTGCAAGAAAAGAAGCTGGATGGACACACATAACTACTCCAGATCAGTGACAGAGTGCAAAGACGTCTGTGTTCTATTCATTAGTATCATTGACATTAAGAATGTGATTGGATACTAAAGTTTTTAATAGAAAAATTACCAGATAATTGAGAGAAATAGAGCCAGAAAAGTTGAGCTAGTAAAAACATAAAAAAGGAGGAGCATTAAAAACAAAACATAAAATTAAATAATAAGAAATCTAAAGATGTTAGAAGACAATGATTCTCAGCTAATGAAACCAACAACCATCAGTCCTAACTTAAGAAAGCAGAAATAATACTGGATGGCTGAATGGCTCAGTGGGTTAAAGCCTCTGCCTTCAGCTTGGGTCACGATCTCGGAGGTCCTGGGATCAAGCCCCGCATTGGGCTCTCTGCTCAGAAGGGACCCTGCTTCCCTTCCTCTCTCTCTGCCTGCCTCTCTGCCTACTTGTGATCTCTGTCTGTCAAATAAATAAAATCTTAAAAAAAAAAAGAAAGAAATACCATGCAAAAATAAATACATTTAAGCAGGTAACGATGTTTGTAAGGATCAAATATAACTCAAAGCAAAGATTATTACATGGATATGACAAAGAATTATTATTATATAGTGAAAAGGCTGCAAACCTCTAAGAAATACATAGATATCATTAAGTTTTATGTATCAGCTGTCCTGCCTTTGAAATATATGAAGCAAAATTACTAGAAATATGAGCAGCAGGCTATCTCATGCAACAATCTAGATTTCTGATGTAGATCAAATAAACATAAAGATAGACATATAGTAAAATCATCACAGTGAGAATGCAAAGAAATAGCATAATACAATGAAGAAAACGTGATCCTGTGGCCTGCAACAGAATCTAGAATCTGCCATTTACCAGGTGTAAAACCTGGAGCAAACACTTACTCTACTTCTCAGTTTTTTCATCAAGTAAGTCTATCCAGGGGTGGGGAGGGATAAAACAGCATATAGATATATATTGATAATAATGCTTAATTTAAACTATATAATATGCTGTAATAATTAATTTAGAATTTCTTGGTTAAATGTGTGAATTTTGAAGACACTATACATTATCAAAATTGACTGAAAAGTATAAGGCTGACCATTTACTGTAGGAAGAATTGAAAGATTTATCTCCCATAAAGAGAGCAGGCCTTGATGATTTGTGAATCCTTCAAACTATTCAAGGATAAATAAGAAAGCTTTTCTTTTCTTTTTTTTTTTAACTTTTTTTTAAGATTTTATTTTATTTATTTGACACAGAGAAAGAGATCACAACTAGGCAGAGAGGCAGGCAGAGAGAGAGGGGGAAGCAGGCTCCCTGCTAAGCAGAGAGCCCAATGTGGGAACCAATCCCAGGACCCCAGGATCATGACCTGAGCCGAAGGCAGAGGCCCAGCCCACTGAGCCACCCAGGTGCCCCCGGAAAACTTTTCAAAAGTAAGTGGACAGGGGCTGGAAAGCTCTGAAATGTGTATTTACAAATAAACCTGATATAAAAACTTGACAAAGATATTTAAAAAAACACACTTTACTTTCAAACTTTGATCTAAAATTTCCTGAGGGGATTAAGACTACACTTATCAGGATGAACACTGAGTAATGTATAAAATTGTTGAATCACTGTATTGCACATCTGAAACTAACATACACCTGTATGTTAATTATAATGGAATTTAAATAAATAAATAAATAAATAAATACCTGATATATATTTTACAGAATACTTTTCTAAATTAAATAAATAAGTGGGGGCGCCTGAGTGGCTCATTCATTAAGCATCTGTCTTCAGCTCAGGTCTTGATCCTGGGGTTCTGGGATTGAGCCCCAAATTGGGCTTTCTGCTCAGTGGGAAGCCTGCTTCTTCCTCTTCCATTCCCCCTGCTTGTGTTCCCTCTCTCACTGTCTCTCTCTCTCTGTCAAATAAATAAATAAAATCTTAAAAAAAAAAGAAGTGACATAATAAAATAAATTTCCAAATTAATTTAGGTAAAAACCTTCCAGCAATACCTTAAAAGTCTAAAACCTCCATTTCAATTATAATTTATCCCAACAAGCAAGCATACTTCAAATATTTAAACCCACTAATTTTATCATCAGCTAGTATTTAATGTAAGACAAATCAAAAGGATAATGGTGATGTTGTACAAGTTTGACCCAACAAATTGGTAAAAATTTAAAAGAACTATAATATAGCAGACATCTGGGTGGCTCAGTAGGTTAAGCTGCTACCTTCAGCTCAGGTCATGATCCCAGGGTCACGGCATCGAGTCCGCCATCACATCAGGCTCCTTGCTCAGGAGGGAGACTGCTTCTTCCTCTACCTGCCGCTCCCACTGCTTCTATGCTCACTTTCTCTCTCTCTGATAAATAAATAAATTTTTTTTTTGTAAATTGTAATTTGTGATCAGATGGCATTTAAAACCAATATTAAAAAAAAAGTACAAGTTCCTCTTAATCCAAACAATAAAGGATCACTCAAATTAAGCCACATGAAGGAGTGAAATGGTATTTGTGAAGATACCTGAGTGAAAGAACGCACAGCATTTGAGTAACCACAGAAGACTCCTGGTGCCTATGGTCCTGGGAACAAAAGGGGAAGAGATGAGACATGAGATTGGACAGGTAAGCAGGGTGGGGCCAGGTGGGAGGGCAGAGCTGACAGCAGATGCTCCCCATGCATAGCTTTCCAGGCACAACCCACAGTGGAATTTTATATTTTTTTTCTGATGTTAAGGTAGGCTAACTGAACGTTTAAAGTTTGGTGCACAGTATGATTTTTCTATTTTGTTTCAGTTTTTCACTGAACATTTTATAATATACCCTGTCTCTGGTCATTGCACTTAAATGTTGCTTCTCATTTCTCTTTTGCTTGAAAGGCAGAATAAGTTACGAGCTAGAGGTAGATGTGCTGAGGCCAAATCGCCACACAGCATAAATCCTGTGTCCTGCAAACAAACGGAGGGTTTTAGAGGGCAGGAGATGGGGGAATGGGTGAGCCCAGTGATGTATATTAAGAGGGCACATACTGCATGGAGCACTTGGTGCTATATGCAAACAATGAATCTTGGAACACTACATCAAAAATTAATGATATACTGTATGGTGACTAATATAACACAATAAAAAAAAAAGTTCTGTCAAGAGTTAATTTTCCTAACTTGTTTTTGCAGGGTTACTTGATGTCAGTATCAGTGTTTAATAAATATATAGATATATGTATATAAACGTATGCATGCAAATACATATAAATAGATGACCACATCAATGTGCACATAGAGTCAGCTCCATGAACATTCTTGAATGCACTGAAGTCTACCAGCCAGTTGCCATAATTACATGAATCATAGTAAAAGCACAATTAGGCACAGCAGATTTTCTATGCTAGGTTGTGCAAGTCATTTGTCATATTACATTTACTTGTTCTTTATGTGATAGAATTTCTGGCTTAGGGATGTCCCAGTGTTTGGAAAACAGGTGACTCAAGGGACCATTCTGGAAAGAAAATGTGGGCTCTAGGTAATTACTGGCAATAAAGAAGTGGAAATTGGCAATTAAGAAACAAGATACGAAGCACTTGTGTTCCAGAACTTTAATGAGTTTTAACCTGTGGCCTCAAAGACCTGCTGTGGCCCTGATGGAAATAGCAACCCGACTCCTACTGGTGAGGAATTAGAAAAATTTAAGCCTTGCAGACTGGAATTTGACTCTGAGGAGCACACCAAGCTTCCATTTATGAAGAGAGCGGTGTTCACAATGCAGTGTTTCAGAACATAGAGAATTACTGTAATATTTTTATTTCCTTCTTTGAAAGCCTTCTTTAACAATAAAGTTTTAAAAGTAGTTAGTGATTAAATTATTCTTAAAACATTTCCAGCAGTTCAGCCAGAAGATCTTTGCTTTCCTAATCACAGTGACTGTTCCCGTATCATTTTCACTGTATCATTCCCAAATCATATTATTATACTTTGTTTAATTTATATCCCATAGGTGAGAATTTCCTAACCAGGAGGGGGTCTATGGGTTCCTGAAGGAGACTGTGGGTACATACTCAGGGGTTAAATATTTCAGTGGTATTTTTTATTGAGGCATAATTAGCATACAATGTTATATCTATTTTAGGAGTACAATATATTGATCCAACAATTCTATACATTATTCAGTGCTCACTCTGTTATATGTGGTCACCATCTGTCATAATACAATATTATGGTAGTTTGTATCTCTTAATTCCTTTTACCGATTTCACCCATGCTCCCACCCACTTCCCCTCTGGCAAACACCAGTTTGTTCTCTGTATTTAATAGTCTGTTTGGGTTTTTGTTTGTTCTGTTTTTGTAGATTCCACATATAAATGAAATCATATAGTTTTTGCCCCTCTCTATCTGGCTTATTTCACTTATAACACTCTTTAGGTAACATCATTATTGTCAAAAATGTAACATCTCATTCTTTTTTATAGTTCAGATATATATCACATCTTCTTTATCCACTCATCTAATGATGGACATTTAGGTTACTTCTATATGATGGGTATTGTAAATAATGCTACTATAAACATAGGGATGCATATATCTTGTCAAATTAACCTTTTCATTTTCTTTGGGTAAATACCCAATAATAGAATTACTAGATCATATGGTGGTTCTATGTCTAATTTTTTGAGGAACCTCTGTACTGTTTTCTGCCATGGCTGCATCAATTTACGTTCCTTTCAACAGTGGACAAGTTCCTTTTTCTCCACATCCTTATCAACACGTTGATTTTTTGATACTAGCCATTCTGAGTGGTGTGAGGTGGTATCTCACTGTGGTTTTGATTTTTGTTTCCTGATGACTAGTGATATTGAGCATCATTTCATGTCTGCTGGCCATTTGCCCTCTGGAAAAACATCTAGTTGGGTCCTCTGCTCATTTTTTAATTGGATCATTTGTGGTTTTGATGTTGAGTTGTATGAGTTCTTCATATACATTGGATATTAACCACTTATCAAATATATCATTTGCAAATATCTTCTCCCATTCACCAGGTTCTTTTTTGTTTTGTTGATTGTTTCCTTTGCTGTGCAAAAACTTTTTACTTTGGTGAAGTCCCAGTAGTTTGTTTTTGCTTTTGTTTTCCTCACCTGAGTATACATGTCCAGAAAAGAATTGCTATGGTTAATGTCAAAGAGATTGCAGCGTATGTTTTCTGTTAAGAGTTTAATGGTTTCAGGCCTCACATTCAGGTCTTTAATACATCCTGAGTTTCTTTTTGTGTCTGCTGTAAGAAAGTGGTCCCGTTTCATGGGACTGTCCAGTTTTCCCAACACCATTTGCTGAAGAGACTGTCTTTTCCCCCACTGTATATTCTTTCCTCCTTTGTAACAGATCAATTGACCATATTGATGTGGGTTTATATCTGGGCTGTCTATCCTGTTCTATTGATCTACATGTCTACTTTAATACCAGACCATACCATTTGGATTACTACAGCTTTATATTATGTCTTGAAATCTGGGATTATGGTACCTCAAGCTCTGTGGAGCTAACCAATCTTCATGATTAGTTAGGTTATTTGGTTCATATACATTTTAGGATTATTCATTCTAGTTCTATAAAAAATACTATTGATAATTTGATAAGGACTGCATTGAATCTGTAGATTGTTTCATGTACTGTGGACGTTTTAACAGTATCAACTATCCCAGTCATTGAGCATGGAAGAATTCTATTTGTTGGACTCATCAAGAAAGAGAGAGAGGACTCAAATATTACAAAATCGGAAATGAAGGAGGGTAAATAACAACCAACATCACAGAAGTGCAAAGGATTATGAGACTATTATGAAAAATTACAGGGGAGCCTGAGGGACTCAGTCAGTTAAACATCTGCCTTCAACTCAGGTCATGATCTCAAGGTCTTGGGATAGACCCCCACATCACGCTCCACACTCAGTGGGGGGTCTGCTCCTCCCTCTCCTTTGCCCCTCTCAATTCCTCACTCTCTGTCTCAAATAAAAAGAAAAAAATCTTTAAAAAAAAAAAGAAAGAAAAGAAAAATTACAAGCTAACAAATTGGACAGCCTAGAAAAAATGGTTACATTTCTAGAAATGTAAGTTTTTGTTTGAATATTAGCTTAATAACAATCCATCAAAAAAGGAGTACAGACAGATGTAATTTGCAAAAGATGCTTTCAAGGTGCATGAAGTCAGATAGTGAGATGGCAAACTATGGGAGAGTGATCATCCCACAATACTTGTGGAAGAATGGAGACATAATTCAGCCCACAAGATGGAGAGAATGCTAAACTGGAAAAAAAAAGAAAAGAAAAGAAAGAAAAGAAAAGGAAAGAAAAGAAAAAGACAACCACAGCAAGGCAGCCCAAGTTCATTCTGTGTGTGTCCATGTGGTTTCTAGAAAACCATGTTTCTTATCATTTTATATCAGTGTTGTTAACTTCATTTTAATTTAAAAGGCTTTTTACTGGCAAATATAATTTGGTTTTTATGTGAATAATACCATAACTTTAAGAAGTATCTAAAACTTTTAATATTTCTACTTGTTTATACTTATGCAGTTAACATGGTAAAACCATTTTAAATCAACCTGAGGGATCTGAAATGCTTTCTTTTCTTTCAAAGGGGTCTCTTCATTCTTTGGGTTTATTAGCCCCACTCCTCTACATGTGGCTAGGTGGTTCAGTCGGTTAAGCATCTGCCTTTGACTCAGGTCATGATCCCAAGGTCCTGGGATGGAGCCCAGCATTGGGCGCTCTGCTCAGTGGGGAGTCTGCTTTTGCCCCTCCTCCTTGCTTATGCTCTTCCTCTCAAATAAATAAATAAAAATCTTTTTTTTTTTTTTTAAAGGAAGAAGAAAGAAGAAGGAGGAGGAGGAGGAGAAAAAGAAGCCCTCCTCCTTTAAATGTGTCTTGTTACATCAATTGGATCTGGAGCTTCTCAAGAACAAGCTCTTATTTCTGCCTTGATATCTCCAGGTCAACAGTTGTGCATATGCTTGTTAAATTAGCAAGGAATGAATGAGACATGTTCTTAAAATCTTGTTTTATGACCTTATGCTTGTGAATGCTACCTCCTGGGCCCCAAATTCTTACTCTTGGGATGTTATACCTTCCCACTATGTTCCACCAGTAGGGACATATGTACTTGTCTTAGCAAATATACGGGTGAGACAAAATTCAGAATAAGTCATCTCAAATTTTAAAATCAATTAAATTTGTCCCCCGAAGAAAGTTTACTTATTGTAAGATCTAATTTGCCACATATATCGATTTCATGGAAGTAAAATTTTGAAAGTCAAAAAAACACAATCTTATATGCTTTCATTTTTCTGAAAATAACATGAACTGAGTCCTATTTGGCTTTACTATAATGACCCCAACTCCCAAAGGAAGGGCTATATTTTGAAGTAGCACAACCTCTGATTCCAAAGTCCTGACACAAAATGAAATTTCCATGTGGAAACCTGAAACCCACCAATTAAATACAGGCACAGAATAAAAATAAACTTTAAATCTCAGATATCATGCTGTAATGGAATATGCTAAAAAAAAAATTCCAGAAAGTGAAATAATAAAAGTATTAGTTACCAAAATCTTAAGATGCTGATATATGATGTAATATAAATAAAATTTTAAATTATGAGATAAGAGTAGTCCCACTCATTGGGCCTAACTGAGGAATTTCGAATAAATTTCTGCAATTACAAAGTTATCCACATTATTCCCTGAGACATCCATAAAATACTCTGAAACATATATTTTAATGAAATCAGATGCCCATCACTCTATATAAGCCTGCTGATGTGAAATAAAGTATGATAAATAATTATTTCTCAGTACTTACACTGATTCAGAAATTCTAGGTCTACTGATCAGAAATTTAAGTATGATTTTTTTGTTGGTTTGGGTTTTTTGTTTTGTTTTTGTTTCTGTTGCGCTATTTAGTAGTATATTATAGTAAATGTATAATTTATTTTATTAACTGTAACATATTCAAGGACACCTGGGTGGTTCAGTCAGTTGAGTGTCTGCCTTCGGCTCAGGTCATGACTCCAGGGCCTCTGCTCAGCAGGGAGCCTGCTTCTCCCTCTCCTTCTCCTCCCCTGCTCCTGCTCTCTTCCTCAGTCTCTCTCGATCTCTCTCAAATAAATGAACAAAATCTTTAATAAATAAATAAATAAATGTAACATATTCATCCTAAACATTCAAATAATACAGGAGTAGATTATGTGAAAGTCATAGTTCCATCTTTTCCTTCTCTAGAATCCACCTTCTGGATTTCAGCACTATTTAGTTTGTTCTCTTCCAATCAGACAACTGTGTGCATATGGAAATTACTGTTGTAAAAATGGGATTATATTATATGTACCATTTAGGGTCACAGCATGAAACAGATAGCACCTTCAAGTGGTGGGTAGAGTTTAACGACTGGACTAGGCATGAAGTTGTAGCAGTAGGAATGCAGGGAGGATGCAGTACCAGCGGCATGGTCACCAACCTGGGATGGAGTGAGTCGGTTCCAGACTGAAGACGGAGAGAGAACCCAGAGGGGGCTGCCCCACAAGATCCTAAGTCATGGGACCCAGCCACCTTGCAAGGAAAGGATCAGGGATATAAACTCTATCCTCTGCTCCTTCCCTCCACCCTTTCTCCAGTCAGAACCAGAGGACAAGAACATTGTTAGAGATTTCTGGCAGGTCGCCCTGGGGGTGGGGGTGGGGCTGTAGTAGCGGGAGGAGGGCGGGGCCCTGGGCGCAGGCCTGTATGTTCCACTTAACTC
The DNA here is from genome assembly GCF_009829155.1 of Mustela erminea. Taxonomy (NCBI): domain Eukaryota; kingdom Metazoa; phylum Chordata; class Mammalia; order Carnivora; family Mustelidae; genus Mustela; species Mustela erminea. The sequence goes on along the minus strand of NC_045614.1, from coordinate 64,582,064 downwards.
TTCTGCAATTCTTGGTTCTCATGACTGATAAGCAGGGGACATTTTTCCATATACCTTCTATGAATGCTCCTCATTCTTTCCTTGCTGTTACAAAAAATTCTGTTCTGTGGACTTATTCCAGCAGCCACTTAAGGGATGGGCACTGGGCTCCCGGGTTTCACCAGTTCAAACCAAGCGGTGGGATCCATCCACATACGGCTGTCTGCAGACTGTTGGGGGAAGTCTGTGGCAAGGAGATGCTAAGGCAAAGGGTTTGCCACTTTCTGAAGAAACTAAAATTCCCCCCCGCACTGCTGCACTGCTCCCCTTTTTTAGACACTAGAGCTCTCAGAGAGCCAGCCTGCGGGGAGCAGTGCAGCAAACTGCTGGTGGTATGTTGCACTCGATGGAGACACAGCCCAAAAGGGAAGAATGAGGGGCAGAATGAAAGCCAGGACAAGATGCCACCCACCACCCACCATGCCAGGCATCCTGGACGCTGAATTTTCATGGTAGCCCTCTCTTCAGAGCACTAGGACCCACCTCGAAAACGGTGTACTGTGTATGGGAAGCTCATTTTTTAACACTTTGCATGTATAAAAATGTTTTTATGACTGTGTACAGAATTCTATGTGGGAAACACTTTTGTCCTAGTGTCTTAAAGGGACTGATCCATTGTGATCTGTTTTCTAACTATACGAACATGAAGTTAAGGTCTAATTCTTAAACATTTCTTTGTAACTTTCCCCTCCAAACCCCTAACTTTATAAGCCATGTTTTCTCAAGTATTACTGGGAACTGAGAGTAGATATTATCCCATTTTTTTCTTTTAGTATAAGTGATTTTCACATGTTCAGTGTTTTTTGTTTATCTAGGGAACACTCTCCCTTCTGCTACGTAGGAGAATCTCCCCAACTAAGCCTCGTGTTAACTTTGTATTCACGTCCTCAGATTGGATGATGAGACTGACCAGGCCCTGCCCCTCCCAGCGCACGGGTGTGTGTGTTTCCTATCACCATGTTCCTGGTGTTGCCAGAATCAGTCTCTGCAAGGAGCTCAGCGCAAGTCCTCAACACAGCTCCTAACAAACACGCAACACCTTGTTGGCCCATACCTAGGGCGGCTCTGCTGGCCCAAGTCTTCTCTCACATGGCCTCAATATTAGAAAGTTGACTTATTTTAAGATAATTATAAAAATCAAATGCAGGAAATCCCCTTACCACACTGTTGCCAGGGGGCTTCCTGTCACCTCCTCGGTGCTGCTGACTTGCTTCTCAGGAACAACTGGTTACTCTCCACGTACTCTCCTGCAGCTGCACAGCATTCCTAAGGGCTGTCCGCTCTACAAGAGCACTGCTGGGCAGGGAGTGTGGAAGGACCACATGCCTAGGGAGGGCTCAGGGTGCTGCTTGGGGATGGGGAGGATGTTCTGTCAGATGTCCGTTCAGCAGCACAGACCCTGCGTCTCTAACCTAAGACCCTGGGGGTGAAGTAAAGCTCTTCTTACTTTCCCTTGCCTTGATGCGTTGCTCATTTAGAGATGTTTAGGAACGAGCAAACTTCCCACACTTCACAGTTCCTTTAGGAAACTTTTACAAGAAAATGGCCTATTGCCAGATAATATCCTTTATTACCTGGGCCATTACAATGTTTTATTTGTGTGTGTCTATGTGTTTTCATGGATATTTCAATGGGCAGATCATTAGAAAGCTAAATCTGCCAAAGATTGCAAGTGAGGCATTTGGAGCTTTAGGGATTATTTGTTGCTTTTTATCATCTGCTCCTCTGGGGCCAATAACCATGTACTAGATAAAGAGAGGAAATGCAATTATTTTTGGTGCTTCTGTGTTAAAGAAACAAACCTCTCCCATGGCCTTTCTGTTGACTCAGTGAATCTTCCCTGACAATTCTTCTGGCTTTGTGGAGTTTTATTTCTCCATATGCTGCAAATGGAAGGTTTCCCACTTCAGGCCGTTAGCAACTCTAGGTCATGAGAGCCTCCCCTTCTATACCTCAGGAGGAATGTGTCTCCAGACGTGGGTGGGAGCGCCCATCCATGAGTCTGGCAAGAAGACCCCCGGATGTCCTTACCTTCAGCCTCCCGTCCTTTCCCCACTGTGCAGGGCAAGGACAACCAGCAGACAGAGCAAGGCTAGAAGCGGAGGATGCCATTTCCAACATCCAAGATGAAAGCAGGCCTCCAAACAAATTATATGCTGGAATGTGTTGTATCTAGTTGGAAAAAAAAATAGAAAAAAAAAATCTTGTAATGGCAACATAAGCACAGATTACCAGTTTCACCATTTTCTTGTTCATTTTTTGTCCTTCCAAATGTGCTGGCACAATTTTAAGTACTATTAAGGTTAGCTCATTCTTTTGTATTCTGCATTATTCAGTAAAAATTACATTTCAGGCAATTTTTCATGAAGCTATGTCATCTTTATGAGGATTGATTTAAATGTCAGCCCAGTAGTTCACTAAGAGCCAGTTTCATGGGCAATATCCCATTTGCCCTTGTTTGGGGATATTCGATTTTGTTTTATTTTCATGCATTAGAAGAGCACCATAAATGATATACTCATGTGTGAGTAACATTCTTAGAGTTTTTAAAATTTTTTAGGTTCCCAGAAGCAAAATTCTTGGGTCAAAGGATGGAACTTTTTATAACCACCAAAATGGATTGTCAAATTGCTTGCTAATGCTGTTCATGTTCTCAAATTTTACGGGGTCATTTCAGCTAACACCAAATGTTTATTTTCTCCATGACTGGATATTTAAAGAGACATATCTTCCTTTGTCCTTGGCCCCGTGTTTGGTTCATTACTTGTTTGGACAAGCACTATGATTCAAATTTTCATCTTTTCAAAGTGATCCTGTCACAAGGAAAATTTGCGCAGGAAGCATGAGTTTCTTGCAAATACCATGGGGACTGCTCCTGCATTTCTGACTTCATAAGTGTGGTTTCGCTTACGTAACGTGGAAGGGCTATGCAATCATGCAAGGTAAAGTGGCTCACCATCCATGAGCTGGGTGTAGGGGAAGTGGCTCACTGGGCCATAACCAGTCTGCAAGGGACTCATACCTGCTAGACTTGTGCATCCCAGCCCTGGCTTTATGACGTTGTGCAGTCCTTTAACCTCAGTGAACTTCAATATCATACCCTGGAAAATAAAGGTTGCTGGGAAAATCAAGTAAGAAACTGCTATCAAATAGCACACGGTGAATTGTGCTTCTCCTTTCATTGGTAGGGAATGGTACTATTTGAAGGAATTATATATAAATTATTTCAATTGCTCACACCCTCCCCTCCTGGTTGTGTCGTAAATGATCTCCATGCTTCACCCTCAAAATCCGGATGGTGTATCCATGGCCTCCCTCCCCTTATTTCCTACCACCTGCCCCTCCCTCCTGCACACCCCAGGGGTACTGGTCTGCTCTCAGTGCCTAGAACATGCCATGCTCACCCTAGTCTGAGGGGCTTTGCACTTGGTATCTTCTACACAAACAATTCTTACTGCCCACCTTTCCTTGTCATAATGCAGGCATCAGTCGGAAGTTCCGGCAACCTTCTCTGTCTGTCCAGGCAGAAGCCCAGTTCTTTGCCTAAGTAATCTCCACTTTGCTGCTTGATTTTTGTACCTTTGTAGACCCTATCACTTCCCAGAATTATGTTATCACAGAGTTGTTTACTTGTTTATCACCAAAACTGCATTTACTGCCAAATGCCCAGAGCCTAAAGCGCCCCCCACCCCCGCCCCGGCATGCAGCAGGTGCTCATCAGCTGTTTCTTGCTTGGGAGCCCAGTTGTAACTCCTGTGTTGCCTCGTGAGCAACAAAAATTTGTTGACTAATTGTTTCACCTTGCATAATTTTTCTTTTTTTATTCCTCACCAAGAAATTGTATGTGGCAGTGCACTTAATCAGCGTACAGCACTGGTCAGACTTCAGCTCCTACAGCAAGGTATTCCAGATTCCCGCTCCTCTAAGATGCCCCGTCTCCACACTGCCAATCACTGATGCCAGAGAGAATGCTAAGATATATAGCGACCACCTCTGAAGGGGAAATGGTGATTTTTTTTCCCCTCTGGAATTCTGCAAGACTTTCAAATAGGTATACCTTCCCATAATTGTTGTAGAAACCATGGAAATCATAGGGCTTCTTTCTCGGGGAGTGACTTTGAGATTCATCAAAGCTCTACTTCGTTTGGTTTTTGCTGATGCCCTCCCATCTCCTTGGCCATTACAACAGCTTGCAAAAAATAGCCTGCACATAAATTATGCATCAAGTCTTTAAATATCCTGGTCTTTTTCCTTTCTTGTCCCTCCTCCACCCAAAGAGAAAGATTGCAATGCTTTTATGAAGTACCTGTTGTTTCTGCTGTTAGATTTTTTTTTAAAGATTGTATTTACTTATTTGACAGACAGAGATCACAAGTAGGCAGAGAGGCAGGCAGAGAGAGAGAGAGAGGAGGAAGCAGGCTCTCCGCAGAGCAGACAGCCCGATGCGGGGCTCAATCCCAGGACCCTGGGATCATGACCTGAGCCGAAGGCAGAGGCTTTAACCCACTGAGCCACACAGGTGCCCCTTAGATTGTTTTTCCATTGTGCTAGATCATTTTCTTTTCTGAGAGAACCTGATTTTTGATGAGAATCTTTCTCCAAACAATACACACACACACACACACACACACACACACACACACACACACACGCTAGTGAGGTGCATTTTTAAAAAATTCAAAGTAGGAAGCAAAATATCTCATTGTGGGAATCTGGTATATGATTGGCACGTCACATGAGGGCATAGAGCTGCGAGGGTACAAAGAAGACTTTCCTTGTATTAGTCATGTTTTATGTCATATTTTAAAATATGAAAATAGAACAAAAGTTAGATTTTTGAATTCTGAATAATCGGTGTATAGGTACATTTTTATGCTAAATTTTTCCAGGTAATAAAATTTTACAAAGAAAAAAGTGAGTATTTTCACTTCAAATCTCTCTTTATTAAAATAGAAAGATGGGAAGACCTATAGACCAACAATTTGAATGCACGAGACAAATGGATTGGAGTTACTATAGCAGAGGAGTTCACACACATTAAAAATTTGCTATGTCCCTGAGGCTAACTAAGCCAGGTGTTAGGAACATGATAGAGGAAGTTCTCTTCACATCAGTAAGACAGAAAGGTCCTCATACAGAAGACAGAGATAGGAAAGCATATTTCAAAGGGTGTAATTCTGGAGTAAGAAAACTTACTCTCAAGGTTTAGGCACACATCTTTGCCATTTCTCAAGATGAAGCCCAGAAGCACAGTTTGTAGCACCAAAGGCCTCATATTTGGTTTTTGTTTTAAGGTGTTTTCTAATTATAAGATTTTTAAACAGCTACATAAACTGAATTGTAGCACCTAAATGTGATTTTAAAAAATTATGGGAAGAATATACATGGGAACACAAAAGTTCAAATTGGAATCAAGCAGGAAAAAGACATAACCCGTGGATGCAATTACATGACTGAGTACATTTTAAAATATACCCTAAATGAGATTTTCAAAGGCTATGAAAACCATTCAAATAGATACTTAGTGCTTTCTTATTTTAGAACTAAATGATCTTAATGGCAAGATTAAACAGAAAAATATTATGGGTATGAAGAAATCATATTCTCTACATTTATGTGTGTATATACAACTAGATGTGTGTGTGTGTGTGTGTGTGTGTGTGTGTGTGTGTAAATTTAGCTAAACTTGGAAATGTGGTTTGGAGTAGTTATGTGGGCTTTTAGCATACCAAACAGCAATAAGCTGTCTCACTAGAAGGGAAAACATCGGGCCACATTTTCTTTTGTTAATTTTTTATTTTTTATAAACATATATTTTTATCCCCAGGGGTACAGGTCTGTGAATCACCAGGTTTACACACTTCACAGCACTCACCAAAGCACATACCCTCCCCAATGTCCATAATCCCACCCCCTTCTCCCAAACCCCCTCCTCCCAGCAACCCTCAGTTTGTTTTGTGAGATTAAGAGTCACTTATGGTTTGTCTCCCTCCCAATCCCATCTTGCTTCATTTATTCTTCTCCTACCCACTTAAGCCCCCATGTTGCATCACCACTTCCTCATATCAGGGAGATCATATGATAGTTATCTTTCTCTGCTTGACTTATTTCACAAAGCATGATACGCTCTCTTTCCATCCATGTTGTTGCAAATGGCAAGATTTCATTTCTTTTGATGGCTGCATAGTATTCCATTGTGTATATATACCACATCTTCTTGATCCATTCATCTGTTGATGGACATCTAGGTTCTTTCCATAGTTTGGCTATTGTGGACATTGCTGCTATAAACATTCGGGTGCACGTGCCCCTTTGGATCACTACGTTTGTATCTTTAGGGTAAATACCCAGTAGTGCAATTGCTGGGTCATAGGGCAGTTCTATTTTCAACATTTTGAGGAACCTCCATGCTGTTTTCCAGAGTGGCTGCACCAGCTTGCATTCCCACCAACAGTGTAGGAGGGTTCCCCTTTCTCCGCATCCTCGCCAGCATCTGTCATTTCCTGACTTGTTTATTTTAGCCATTCTGACTGGTGTGAGGTGATACCTCATTGTGGTTTTGATTTGTATTTCCCTGATGCCGAGTGATATGGAGCACTTTTTCATGTGTCTGTTGGCCATCTGGATGTCTTCTTTGCAGAAATGTCTGTTCATGTCCTCTGCCCATTTCTTGATTGGATTATTTGTTCTTTGGGTGTTGAGTTTGCTAAGTTCTTTATAGATTCTGGACACTAGTCCTTTATCTGATATGTCGTTTGCAAATATCTTCTCCCATTCTGTCAGTTGTCTTTTGATTTTGTTAACTGTTTCCTTTGCTGTGCAAAACCTTTTGATCTTGATGAAATCACAATAGTTCATTTTTGCCCTTGCTTCCCTTGCCTATGGCGTTGTTCCTAGGAAGATGTTGCTGCAGCTGAGGTCAAAGAGGTTGCTGCCTGTGTTCTCCTCAAGGATTTTGATGGATTCCTTTCGCACATTGAGGTCCTTCATCCATTTTGAGTCTATTTTTGTGTGTGGTGTAAGGAAATGGTCCAATTCCATTTTTCTGCATGTGGCTGTCCAATTTTCCCAGCACCATTTATTGAAGAGGCTGTCTTTTTTCCATTGGACATTCTTTCCTGCTTTGTCGAAGATTAGTTGACTGTAGAGTTGAGGGTCTATTTCTGGGCTCTCTATTCTGTTCCATTGATCTATGTGTCTGTTTTTGTGCCAGTACCATGCTGTCTTGATGATGACAGCTTTGTAATAGAGCTTGAAGTCCGGAATTGTGATGCCACCAACGTTGGCTTTCTTTTTCAATATCCCTTTGGCTATTCGAGGTCTTTTCTGGTTCCATATAAATTTTAGAATTATTTGTTCCATTTCTTTGAAAAAGATGGATGGTACTTTGATAGGAATTGCATTAAATGTGTAGATTGCTTTAGGTAGCATAGACATTTTCACAATATTTATTCTTCCAATCCAGGAGCATGGAACATTTTTCCATTTCGTTGTGTCTTCCTCAATTTCTTTCATGAGTACTTTATAGTTTTCTGAGTATAGACTCTCTGCCTCTTTGGTTAGGTTTATTCCTAGGTATCATGGTTTTGGGTGCAATTGTAAATGGATTGACTCCTTAATTTCTCTTTCTTCTGTCTTGCTGTTGGTGTAGAGAAATGCAACTGATTTCTGTGCATTGATTTTAAATCCTGACACTTTACTGAATTCCTGTATATTCTAGCAGTTTTGGAGTGCAGTCTTTTGGGTTTTCCACATATAGTATCATATCATCTGCGAAGAGTGATAATTTGACTTCTTCTTTGCCGATTTGGATGCCTTTAATTTCCTTTTGTTGTCTGATTGCTGAGGCTAGGACCTCTAGTACTATGTTGAATAGCAGTGGTGATAATGGACATCCTTGCCGTGTTCCTGACCTTAGCGGAAAGGCTTTCAGTTTTTCTCCATTGAGAATGATATTTGCGGTGGGTTTTTCATAGATGGCTTTGATGATATTGAGGTACGTGCCCTCTATCCCTACACTTTGAAGAGTTTTGATCAGGAAGGGATGCTGTACTTTGTCAAATGCTTTTCAGCATCTATTGAGAGTATCATATGGTTCTTGTTCTTTCTTTTATTGATGTGTTGTATCACATTGACTGATTTGCGGATGTTGAACCAACCTTGCAGCCCTGGAATAAATCCCACTTGGTCGTGGTGAATAATCCTTTTAATGTACTGTTGAATCCTATTGGCTAGTATTTTGTTGAGTATTTTCGCATCTGTGTTCATCAAGGATATTGGTCTATAGCTCTCTTTTTTGATGGGATCCTTGTCTGGTTTTGGGATCAAGGTGATGCTGGCCTCATAAAATGAGTTTGGAAGTTTTCCTTCCATTTATATTTTTTGGAACAGTCAGGAGAATAGGAATTAGTTCTTCTTTAAATGTTTGGTAGAATTCCCCCGGGAAGCCGTCTGGCCCTGGGCTTTTGTTTGTTTGGAGATTTTTAATGACTGCTTCAATCTCCTTACTGGTTATGGGTCTGTTCAGGCTTTCTATTTCTTCCTGGTTCAGTAGTGGTAGTTTATATGTTTCTAGGAATGCATCCATTTCTTCCAGATTGTCAAATTTATTGGCGTAGAGTTGCTCATAGTATGTTCTTATAATAGTTTGTATTTCTTTGGTGTTATTTGTGATCTCTCCTCTTTCGTTCATGATTTTATTTATTTGGGTCCTTTCTCTTTTCTTTTTGATAAGTCGGGCCAGGGGTTTATCAATTTTATTAATTCTTTCAAAGGACCAGCTCCTAGTTTCGTTGATTTGTTCTATTGTTTTTTTGGTTTCTATTTCATTGATTTCTGCTCTGATCTTTATGATTTCTCTTCTCCTGCTGGGCTTAGGGTTTCTTTCTTGTTCTTTCTCCAGCGCCTTTAGGTGTAGGGTTAGGTTGTGTACCTGAGACCTTTCTTGTTTCTTGAGAAAGGCTTGTACCGCTATATATTTTCCCTCTCAGGACTGCCTTTGTTGTGTCCCACAGATTTTGAACCGTTGTATTTTCATTATCATTTGTTTCCATGATTTTTTTCAATTCTTCTTTAATTTCCCGGTTGACCCATTCATTCTTTAGAAGGATGCTGTTTAGTCTCCATGTATTTGGGTTCTTTTCAAACTTCATTTTGTGGTTGAGTTCTAGCTTTAGAGCATTGTGGTCTGAAAATATGCAGGGAATGATCCCAATCTTTTGATACCGGTTGAGTCTTGATTTAGGACCGAGGATGTGATCTATTCTGGAGAATGTTCCATGTGCACTAGAGAAGAATGTGTATTCTGTTGCTTTGGGATGAAATGTTCTGAATATATCTGTGATGTCCATCTGGTCCAGTGTGTCATTTAAGGCCTTTATTTCCTTGCTGATCTTTTGCTTGGATGATCTGTCCATTTCAGTGAGGGGAGTGTTAAAGTCCCCTACTATTATTGTATTATTGTTTATGTGTTTCTTTGATTTTGTTATTAATTGGTTTATATAGTTGGCTGCTCCCACGTTGGGGGCATAGATATTTAAAATTGTTAAATCTTCTTGTTGGACAGACCCTTTGAGTATGATATAGTGTCCTTCCTCATCTCTTATTATAGTCTTTGGCTTAAAATCTAATTGATCTGATATAAGGATTGCCACTCCTGCTTTCTTCTGATGTCCATTAGCATGGTAAATTCTTTTCCACCCCCTCACTTTAAATCTGGAGGTGTCTTCGGGCTTAAAATGAGTTTCTTGGAGGCAACATATAGATGGGTTTTGTTTTTTTATCCATTCTGATAACCTGTGTCTTTTGACAGGGGCATTTAGCCCATTAACATTCAGGGTAACTATTGAGAGATATGAATTTAGTGCCATTGTATTGCCTGTAAGGTGACTGTTACTGTATATGGTCTCTGTTCCTTTCTGATCTACCACTTGTAGGCTCTCTCTTTGCTTAGAGGACCCCTTTCAATATTTCCTGTAGAGCTGTTTTGGTGTTTGCAAATTCTTTCAGTTTTTGTTTGTCCTGGAAGGTTTTAATCTCTCCTTCTATTTTCAATGATAGCCTAGTTGGATATAGTATTCTTGGCTGCATGTTTTTCTCGTTTAGTGCTTTGAAAATATCATGCCAGCTCTTTCTGGCCTGCCAGGTCTCTGTGGATAAGTCAGCTGCCAATCTAATATTTTTACCATTCTATGTTACAGACTTCTTTTCCCGGGCTGCTTTCAGGATTTTCTCTTTGTCACTGAGACTTGTAAATTTTACTATTAGGTGACGGGGTGTGGGCCTATTCTTATTGATTTTGAGGGGCGTTCTCTGAACCTCTTGAATTTTGATGCTCGTTCCCTTTGCCATATTGGGGAAATTCTCCCCAATAATTCTCTCCAGTATACCTTCTGCTCCCCTGTCTCTTTCTTCTTCTTCTGGAATCCCAATTATTCTAATGTTGTTTCATCTTATGGTGTCACTTATCTCTCGAATTCTCCCCTCGTGGTCCCATAGCTGTTTGTCCCTCTTTTGCTCAGCTTCTTTATTCTCTGTCATTTGGTCTTCTATATCACTAATTCTTTCTTCTGCCTCATTTATCCTAGCTTGAGAGCCTCCATTTTTGATTGCACCTTATTAATAGCTTTTTTGATTTCAACTTGATTAGATTTTAGTTCTTTTATTTCTCTAGAAAGGGCTTTTATATCTTTCGAGAGGGTTTCTCTAATATCTTCCATGCCTTTTTCGAGCCCGGCTAGAACCTTGAGAATTGTCATTCTGAACTCTAGATCTGACATATTACCAATGTCTGTATTGATTAGGTCCCTAGCCTTCGGTACTGCCTCTTGTTCTTTTTCTTGTGTTGACTTTTTCCATCTTGTCATTTTGTCCAGATAAGAGTATATGAAGGAGCAAGTAAAATACTAAAAGGGTAGCAACAACCCCAGGAAAATATGCTTTAACCAAATCAGAAGAGATCTCAAATCGTGAGCGGGGAGAAAGGGGATAGAAAGAGGTTCAAAAAGGAAGAAAGAAAAAAAAAGAAAAAAGAAAAAACAAGAAAAGAAAAGAATTAAAAAAAAGAAAACAAATAAGAAAAATATAAAAAAGAAAAAATATATATATTGGATAAACTAGTTAAAAAACGTTAAAAAAGAAAAAGGTAAAAGTTAAAAAAAAAAATTTACCAGAAGGCGAGAAAAAAAACAAAAAATGAAAAAGAAAAAAATTAAATTAACTGCAAGACAAAAAAAAAATCACAAGGAAAAGGCCATGAGTTCTGAGCTTTGCTTTCTCCTCCTCTGGAATTCTGCTGCTCTCCTTGGTATTGAAACCGCACTCCTTGGTAGGTGAACTTGGTCTTGGCTGGATTTCTTGTTGATCTTCTGGGGGAGGGGCCTGGTGTAGTGATTCTCAAGTGTCTTTGCCCCAGGCGGAATTGCACCGCCCTTATCAGGGGCCAGGGTGAGTAATCCCCTCGGGTTTGCTTTCAGGAGCTTTTGTTCCCTGAGCGCTTTCAGTAGAGTTCCAGAGGACAGAGAATACAAATGGTGGCCTCCTGGTCTCCGGCCCGGAGGAGCCGAGAGCCCAGGGCCCCACTCCTCAGTGCGCCCTCAGAGAACACGCCCAGTTACTCCCGTCTGCCTGACCTCCGGCCGAGCTCTGAACTCACCGAGCCTGCGACCGGTTCAAGGTTACACCGAGCTGTGAGCTTACTGTCGGCTCTGTCTCTGTAGCCGGCTTTCCCGTTCCAATACCCGCAAGCTCTGCGACACTCAGACACCCCCGATCCTTCTGTGACCCTGCGGGACCTGAGGCCACGCTGACCCCGCGTGGGCTTCGCCCCGGTTTAGCCTCTGGAGCGATGTCCCTCAGTGGAACAGACTTTTAAAAGTCCTGATTTTGTGCGCCGTTGCTCCGCCGCTTGCCGGGAGCCAGCCCCTCCCCCCGGGGTCTATCTTCCTGTCGCTTTGGATTCACTTCTCCGCCGGTCCTACCTTTCAGAAAGTGGTTGTTTTTCTGTTTCCAGAATTGCTGTTCTTCTTCTCTTCGATCTGCCGATGGATTTTCAGGTGTTTGCAATCTTTAGATAAGCTATCTAGCTGATCTCCGGCTAGCTGAAGTAGTCTCAGCCTGCTACTTCTCGGCCATCTTGACTCCTCCCCTTGCCTCCGAGCCACATTTTCAAGTGCCCTCTCATCAGAATCAGAGATTTTTAGTGAAATTCAGGGTCTAAACCCAAATGTCATGGCCAGATTTATGGAAGTTTTCATTCACCTATGATTTGCCTTCTTCCTGTGATGCTTGTAGTGGCTCTCGGTTCCAGACTGCTGCCTTTTCTCAGCAAGGTTATGCTGTATAATAGTTTCTAGAAGGAATCTAATGAGAATACCAGACCCAGAACCAGGGTGGTCAGTTAGCTCCAGGTAGAGGTGTGGCCTGGCTGATTCTTCTCTTTCAGATCTGCATGAACCTCACCTCACTAAGCCTCCCGGAGTGTGGCTCTGCTGAATGCTCCTCTTTCCTGACACTCCTGCCTGGGTGGGTACCCACTCTGCCCTGCGAGATGATTCCTCACACCCTTCTAGACACTCAGGCTCCTTCGGCTGTCTCTCAGCTTTCTCTTTTTCTCCTTTTTTTTTTTTTATTAAATTAATTTATTTGTTTTCAGAAAAACAGTATTCATTATTTTTTCACCACACCCAGTGCTCCATGCAATCCGTGCCCTCTATAATACCCACCACCTGGTACCCGAACCTCCCACCCCCCCACCACTTCAAAACCCTCAGATTGTTTTTCAGAGTCCGTAGTCTCTCATGATTCACCTCCCCTTCCAATTTACCCCAACTCCCTTCTCCTCTCTAACACCCCTTGTCCTCCATGATATTTGTTATGCTCCACAAATAAGTGAAACCATATAATAATTGACTCTCTCTGCTTGACTTATTTCACCAGCATAATCTCTTCCAGTCCCGTCCATGTTGCTACAAAACTTGGGTATTCATCATTTCTGATGGAGGCATAATACTCCGTAGTATATATGGACCACATCTTCCTTATCCATTCGTCCGTTGAAGGGCATCTTGGTTCTTTCCATTGTTTGGCGACCATGGCTATTGATGCTATAAACATTGGGGTACAGATGGCCCTTCTTTTCACAACATCTGTATCTTTGCGGTAAATACTCAGGAGTGCAAGTTCAGGGTCATAGGGAAGTTCTATTTTTAATTTCTTGAGGAATCTCCACACTGTTCTCCAAAGAGGCTGTACCAACTTGCATTCCCACCAACAGTGGAAGAGGGATCCCCTTTCTCCACATCCTCTCCAACATATGTTGTTTCCTGTTTTGTTAATTTTGGCCATTCTAACTGGTGTAAGGTGATATCTCAATGTGGTTTTAATTTGAATCTCCCTGAGGGCTAGTGATGATGAACATTTTTTCATGTGTCTGATAGCCATTTGTATGTCTTGATTGGAGAAGGGTCTGTTCATATCTTCTGCCCATTTTTTGATATGATTGCCTGTTTCGTGTGTGTTGAGTTTGAGGAGTTCTTTATAGATCCTGGATATCAACCTTTTGTCTGTACTGTCATTTTCAAATGTCCTCTCCCATTCCGTGGGTTGCCTCTTTGTTTTTTTTGACTGTTTCCTTTGCTGTGCAGAAGCTTTTGATTTTGATGAAGTCCCAAAAGTTCATTTTCGCTTTTGTTTCCTTTGCCTTTGGAGACATATCTTGAAAGAAGTTGCTGTGGCTGATATCGAAGAGGTTACTGCCTATGTTCTCCTCTAGGATTCTGATGGATTCCTGTCTCACGTTGAGGTCTTTTATCCATTTTGAGTTTATCTTTGTGTACGGTGTAAGAGAATGGTCGAGTTTCATTCTTGTAAATAGAGCTGCCCAGTTTTCCCAGCACCATTTATTGAAGAGACTGTCTTTTTTCCACTGTATATTTTTTCCTGTTTTGTCGAAGATTAATTGACCATAGAGTTGAGGGTCCATATCTGGGCTCTCTACTCTGTTCCACTGGTCTTTATGTCTGTTTTTATGCCAGTACCATGCTTTCTTGCTGATCACAGCTTTGTAATAAAGTTTGAAATCAGGTAACGTGATGCCCCCAGTTTTATTTTTGCTTTTCAACATTTCCTTAATGATTCAGAGTCTCTTCTGATTCCATACAAATTTTTGGATTATTTGCTCCAGCTCTTTGAAGAATACCGGTGGAATTTTGATCCACCGGTGGAATGGCATTAAAAGTATAGATTAAAAGTATAGATTGCTCTAGGCAGTATAGACATTTTAACAATGTTTATTCTTCTAATCCAAGATCATGGAATGGTCTTCCATCTTTTTGTGTCTTCTTCAATTTCTTTCATGAGTGTTCTGTAGTTCCTCGAGTACAGATCCTTTACCTCTTTGGTTAGGTTTATTCCCAGGTATCTTATGGTTCTTGGTGCTATAGTAAATGGAATCGATTCTCTAATTTCCCATTCTGTATTTTCATTGTTAGTGTATAAGAAAGCCACTGACTTCTGCACATTGACTTTGTATCCTGCCACATTGCTGAATTGCTCTATGAGTTCTAGTAGTTTGAGGGTGGAGTCTTTGGGGTTTTCCATATAAAGAATCATGTCATCTGTGAAGAGAGAGAGTTTGACTTCTTCATTGCCAATTTGGATACCTTTTATTTCTCTTGTTGTCTGATTGCTGTTGCTAGGACTTCTAATACTATGTTGAACAAGAGTGGTGAAAGTGGGCATCCTTGTCTTGTTCCTGATCTCAACGGGAAGGCTGCAAGCTTTTGCCCATTGAGGATGATACTTGCTGTGGGTCTTCATAGATAGATTTGATGAGGTTCAGGAATGTTCCCTCTATCCCTATACTTTGAAGCGTTTTAATCTGGATTTTGTCAAATTCTTTTTCTTCATCAATTGAGAGGACCATGTGGTTCTTCTCTCTTCTCATATTAATTTGTTGTATCACATTGATTGATTTGTGAATGTTGAACAATCCTTATAGCCCAGGGAAGAATCCCACCTGGTCATGATGGATAATCTTTTTTTTTTTTTTTAAGATTTTATTTATTTATTTATTTGACAGAGAGAGATCACAGTAGGAGAGAGGAAGGGAAGAAATCACAGAGAGAGGAAGGGAAGCAGGCCCCCTGCTGAGCAGAGAGCCCGATGTGGGACTCGATCCCAGGACCCTGAGATCATGACCTGAGCCGAAGGCTCAGCTTAACCACCTGAGCCACCCAGGCGCCCCATGGATAATCTTTTTAATGTGCTGTTGGATCCTGTTGGCTAGGATCTTGTTGAGAATCTTAGCATCCATATTCATCAGTGATATTGGTCTGAAATTCTCCTTTTTGGTAGGGCATTTGCCTGGTTTGGGGATCAGGGTAATGCTGGCTTCATAGAAAGAGTCTGGAAGTTTTCCTTCTGCTTCAATTTTTTGATACAGCCTCAGGAGAATAGGTGTTATTTCTTCTTTGAAAGTTTGGTAGAATTCCCCAGGGAATCCGTCAGGTCCTGGGTTCTTGTTTTCTGGGAGGTTTTTGATCACTGCTTCAATCGCATTACTAGATATCAGTCTATTCAGGTTGTCGATTTCTTCCTGGTTCAATTTTGGGAGTTTATAGTTTTCCAGGAATACATCCATTTCATCTAGGTTGCTAAGCTTATTGGCATATAACTGTGATAATAACTTCTGATTATTGTTTCTACTTCCTTGGTGTTAGTTGTGATCTCTCCCTTTTCATTCATAATTTTATGAATTTGGGCTTTCTCTCTTTTCTTTTGGATTAGTGTGGCCAATGGTTTATCAATCTTATTGATTCTTTCAAAAAACCAGCTTCTAGTTTCAATGATACGTTCTACTGTATCTCTGGTTTCTACCTCACTGATCTCAGCTCTAATCTTGATGATTTCCCTTCTTATGTGTGGAGTTGGTTTGATTTGTTGTTGATTCTCCAGTTCTTTAAGGTGTAGAGACAGCTGGTGTATTCTGGATTTTTCAATTTTTTTGAGGGAGGCTTGGATGGCTATGTATTTCCCCCTTAGGACGGCCTTTGCTGTATCCCATAGGTTTTGGACCAAAGTGTCTTCATTCTCATTGGTTTCCATGAATTGTTTCAGTTCTTCTTTGATCTCCTGGTTGATCCAAGCATTCTTAAGCAAGGTGGTCTTTAGCTTCCAGGTGTTTGAGTTCCTTCTGACCTTTTCCTTGTGATTGAGCTCCAGTTTCAAAGCATTGTGATCTGAGAATATGCAGGGAATAATCTCAGTCTTTTGGTATCGGTTGAGTCCTCATTTGTGACCCAGTATGTGGTCTATTCTGGAGAGGGTTCCGTGTGCACTTGAGAAGAATGAGTATGCTGTTGTTTTAGGGTGGAATGTTCTGTATATATCTATGAGGTCCATCTGGTCCAATTTGTCATTCAATGCTCTTGTTTCTTTATTGATTTTCTGCTTTGATGATCTGTCTATTTCTGAGAGAGGCATGTTAAGATCTCCTACAATTAGTGTATTCATATCAATATGACTCTTTATCTTGATTAACAGTTTTCTTAAGTAATTGGCTGCTCCCATATTGGGAGCATATATATTTACAATTGTTAGATCATCTTGGTGGATAGTCCCTTTAAGGATTATGTAGTGTCCTTCTGTATCTCTGACTACAGTCTTTAGTTTAAAGTCTAATTTGTCTGATATGAGAATCGCTATCCCAGCCTTCTTTTGAGGCCCATTGGCATGAAACATGCTTCTCCATCCCTTCACTTTCAGTCTGGGTGTATCTTTAGGTTCAAAATGGGTCTCTTGACAACATATGGATGGGTCCTGTCGTTTTATCCAATCTGCAACCCTGTGCTGTTTTATGGGCACATTTAGGCCATTCACATTGAGAGTGATTATTGATAGATATATTTTTATTGACATCAAGATACCTTTGAAGTCTTTCTTTCTGTAGACTTTCGCTATTTTTCTGTTCAATGCTATTCTTGGGATTTTTCCTCTTTTATAGAAGCCCTCCTTAATATTTCCTGCAGTGTCGGCTTGGTGGTTGCATAGTCTTTTAAGCCTTGCCGGTCTTGGAAACTCTATCTCTCCATACATTTTGAATGTCAGTCTTGCTGGATAAAGTATTTTTGGCTGCATGTTCTTCTCATTTAGTGCCCTGAATATATCTTGCCAGCCTTTTCTGGTTTGCCAGGTCTCTGTGGACAGGTCTGACGTTATTCTGATGGGCTTCCCTCTCTAAGTAAGGAGCCTCTTTGCCCTGGCGGCTTTCAAGAGATTATAGCTACAATTATAATTCCTCAATTTGACTATCAGGTGTCGTGATGTTTTTTTGGAATGTATAATCTTGGGTGGGGACCGTTCAGCCTCTAGTACATGAACGCTGGTTCCATTCGTGAGATTGGGAAAATTTTCATGAAGGACTTGTTCCACTATATCTTCTGGACTTCTTTCTTTCTACTCCCCTTCAGGGATTCCAATAATTCTGACGTTGGAACGCTTCATGGCATCATTTATTTCCCTGATTCTGTTTTCATGGTTTCTAAGCTCTTTGTTCCAGGCTTCCTCCTGATCCTTTCTCTCTATCTGTTTGTCTTCCAGATCACTAATTCTATCTTCTGTCTCAGTTACCCTAGCTTTGAGAGAGTTTAGATTAGATTGGAACTCATTGAGAGCATTGTGAACCTCCTCCCTGGTAGCTTTAAGCTCCGCCCTAACATTGTGAGCATCCTTTCTGGTCGCTTTCAGTTCGGCACTAATCAATTCCATTTGGTCATCCATGGCTTTCTCCAATCTAGCTATTGCCTGGATAATTGTTAGCCTGAATTCTCTTTCCAACATATTGTCTATGTTGATAGCCATTAGCTCTGTTGCAGAAGGTCCATCCTCTGTATTTTTCTTCCTCTGTACTTTGGGCATTCCTCCTCCTAGTCATTTTGGTGGGAGATGACTGAACAGATGTAGCTGGATGTATCAACTGTGGTGCAGTCAAGGTGCACCCTGGAACACTTCTGAGCAATCAGGATTCCCCACCCAAATGAGAGACAAAAGAAAAAGAAAAAAAAAGAAAAAGAACGAGAGAGAGACAGGAAAGAAAGGGAAGATGAAAGAGAAGGTTCAGCCCAGATGGGCCCCAAGGTAAGATTTATGAAGTAGACAAACAAAAAGCGACAAAAAGACTGATCCAAGTATATGACAATAGAAATATATATATATATATATATATATATATATATATATATATATATATGCAAATAAAGGAAGAAACTTGTCAAAAAGAACCCCAAGTGTAAGATTTATATGCTATCAGGACAAACACAAAAACACAGAAACACCGGTGGAAGAAGAAGATGGGAGTGTTCTTATAAATTCTCAGTGTGTGTGAGGAAAGTTGTCTTGATTCTTCCTGGATGTATCTTGATATTTTTATTAAAGGACTCAATTTTCCTAAGATAAAGAGGATTAAAAATTGGTTTACCTATAGGGGTAGTATTGATTGGGGAAAGGGGATTACTTTGAAGTTTAACTCTATATGAATATTAGAGGATAAAAATAAAAAGGAATAAACTATACTAAACTAAACTAAAATTAAAAAAAGGAATTCAAAAAATAAAAATGCAAAAGAAAAACATAGGTGTATGTATCAAAAAGTTCAGGTTAGAAGGGTACTGTGGAATTTGATGTACTGTACAGCTCGCTGTGATGGTAAATAGGTTAAAAAAAATTACCTATGTGTAAAAAAAAAAAATGAACCAGAATAGTGGGAATGAGTGAAGAATAAAAGTTTTCCTATGAAGTAGTGGTTGTTCTCTTGTAGTCCTTTTTTTTTCCTCTTTTTTTTCTTTTTCTTTCTTGGTTTGTTTTCTGGGGGAGGGACCTGCCACGTGGGTTGTCAGACAATGATGCTTCCTGAGTTAAGTCCTCCCGCCCCCCTCAAGGAGGCGGGCTCTAGGAAACTGGTTTTTTTTCAGGCTTTTGTTCTCTGGCGGTTTTTATGTTTGTTCACCTTTTTTTCTCTCACCTTGACCGCCTTTGATGGTTTTTGTAGTTTTAGAGGAAAACAAACCGCACCCTGATCTCCCTCTCAGAGAGAAGCCTCGGTCTGGGTGCAGAGCCTAAATAAGTTCCCCCTTGGCCTCTGGCAGAGCAGGTTCCAAGTTGCAGACCCTGGGGATGCAGGATCTTTTGCTTGTACCCAAAGTCAAGGCAGTGGCGGCTGTCTGGGAGCTCCCAACCACCAGAGAGGTTCCAAGCAGCAATCACACACAGATTTTGCCTTTGGCCTGGGCTGGGAGTGCCTGGTCTTGCTGGGTCTAAGAGTGCCCAGTTGTGCGCACCTCTTTCAGGGGCGGCTATGGGTCACGCGCACGTCTCAGGGGGCCCCTGAGAACGGGGCGCAGGTCCGAAAGCACCAGGCTGGGCTTTTGCACATCTCTGTCAGGGGAGAGTTTGGGGTGTGTGGCTTAGGCTTTGGAAACAATGGCGCGGGTCACAGAGCGCTGGCCGGGCCTTTGTAACTCAGGGGAGCATGAGGGACGTGCGCGTGTATCTCAAGCTTTGTGGTAGGGCTCGCGTGTTCTGCGGACCGGCGTGGCTCCCATTCCCTCACAGGAGCTAGAACCCACGCATTCTCGGGCGCGCTGGCGGCTTAGGAACCAAGACCTGCTTTCTCCGCCGCACTCTCTCTGCCTCAGCACCAGGGAGGCTGTCCTGGGACCAGGGACTTAAGCCCCTGTCCCTAGCCGCCCCAATTCCCACAATTTCCCCCCGTGATCCTTTGCTCTTTTGGAGTGCTTTCAACCAGTCTCCAAGTTAATGCTGGTCCCCAGACGCAGGGCACTCTCACTTGTATTGGGGTATTACCTTCCAACCGGTCGCCTCTGGTGGCTCCCTCCCCCTTTTGTTTATCTTCTGATATCAGTCCACCGTTCCCACTCCGCTTTACTTGCCCACTGGTGTCTTCTGCCCCTGTAGAGATCCAGACGTGTATAATTCTGATCTCAGGCTGATTTCATGGGTGAATGGAGTTCTTTGGTAGGAAGGCTCACTTTGGGCTACCGGCTGAAAAGGCGCCTCCTCCTACTCCCCTCGTCATCTTGTCCCCTTTTTCTCCTTTTCTTAAGTTGTCTTTGACAATTTGCAGATTCATATGATCTATTTTTCTAGAACAGATTTCTTTCCTAACTCTAGATCCACATTTCTAATTGTCCAGAGCTGGGGATACCACTCTGAGAGGGGTGTGGTCAGAGGTGAGGCAGAGAGATCTGGAGGGCCAGCCTGTCCTTGTTATACACCTGCTCTGTGACCAGCTCAACTTCCCAGCACTGGTCCACAGCTCAGCGGTGGCCCCAAGCCCATCATAGGGTCCTGGACTTCAGTCCACAGAGCTGATGCTTCCACAGAGATGGTTGCTTCCATAGAAGTGGGCTCCACAGACTTCTTCACAAGTGTACCATTTCTCAAAATTTCCAGCAAACTCTGGTCGATATGCCCTGGTGCCTCAGACTGACTTAGTGTCTGCCTTTCTCATCTTACCACCCCTGTTTCCAGACCTTCACTTACACCTGCCAGATACATGGAAGTTCTCATTCTCCTATGAATTACCTTCTTCCTGTCATGCTCGTAGTAGCTCTCGGCTCCTGACCAAACCCTAAGGGATACACCAATTCCAACCTGCTCATCCTTCTTTCCTCATCTGACCAACATGTCCTTTCTATTTAAAGACCCATCACACTCTTTCCTACCCCTCACATCCAGTCAGGCACAAAGCCTCTCTCTCTATGGTCCCTTAGACTTATTCTTTCCTCTTCCTCTCCATTACCACCTCCTTAGTTCACACACTCATTATCTCTGACCTGTCATTTCTTTTCTGTTCAGCCCCCTCAAGGGGACGTGGTCTATTTAATACCCCTCTCACCCTAAATTCAGAAGTGTAACTAGTGTCTCTCTCCTCAGTGCCACTTGCATGTGAAACAGCTCCCTCTCTTGTTTTTTGGTGCTTGGGTAATTTATCTCCCTTACTCCTGCTCTGAACAAACTTCTGATCAACCTTTCCATCAGTTGAAGGGTCTGTCACCCGTTATACAACACCAATTTTCCCCCACATCCTGTCACCTCCCTGGGTGACTTCAGTGTCCACTGGGATGGCCCATGTAAGCATCTGCCTTCTCAGTTCCCTGAGTGACCCAATTTCAACAATCTCCCTTCTGCTTCTTGAGCTGCCCATCTTCTTTGCCAGAGTCTGTAAGTCTTGAATTATGATATCTCAGTCTTGTAGCTCTATCACTGAGTTCCTAAGGCTTCCAGAGTTCTGTAAACTCACTACATTAATCATTTGTACAATTTCTCCCTCTTTCTCAAGCCCTAGCTGAGAAAAGGTTATTCTTACTTACCTCACTTACCTCCCCATCGAGATTAGATCCTGGGTACCACCACTTCCGACATCGTCTCACACTCATCAGTAATTCCCTCACCCCCTCCCTGTGGGTCCCATATCCCAGTACAGCCGTGGTCTCCCTCTCAACATGTACACACAGCAGAGGGATGCTACAGAAAAATCACATACTTATACAGACTGTGGTTTCCAAACTTGAATTTCCTGAGCCAAAGATACCAACATCCCCATTCTGTGATTCCCTTCTCTGCTCCGCATCCCACTCCTGCTCCTGTAACCACCTCTACTATCAAGTCTCCCACCTCAACAACTACTTTCTCATTATCTACTTACTGCTTTAAAAAAAATCAAATATAAAGCCCTTCAGCTCTCTGTCAACCTGCTACAAACTCAGGCAAGCACTGAACTGGGCACTGAGAGTAAAAGAAGGTAGGCTAGGGCTTTCAGCATGTGGACTGTGGTAGGGTCTCCCAGTGGAGGAGACATGGGCTCAAACTTCACTCTGCTGCATGCCTTGCCCCAACTCCTGAAGGATTTTAAACTGAAAATGATTATGGGTAATGCTGACTTCCTAGGGTACTTAAATGAATTATATTAAATGAGACAACATAGAAATCTGCCTGTCTCTATGGTGCCTAATAAACATGGCGGCCCTAGCCTTGCTGCTGAGAAATTCATAGGTTGATGTGGTTGATGGAGCCAAGTAAAACCACCACCTGCTGCACGAGACGTTTCTCTTGGAGGTGTGACCATAACAGTGGAAACTCAGCAATGAGAGTTACATGAGGGATCCTGCATATTTTTACTTTTGAATCCCTAAACCCTTATACACATGCATGGTGATTTGTTGGAGTTTGAGAGAGAATTCAGGGAAAGGGAAGAGAGGGCTGCAGCTCAAAGATTTGTAGGAGTTTTTAATATGATTCAGTTCAGGGAGTCTCAACATGTTTTCCTCAAGCGAACATAATGTGATTAACATAGCTTATTATAGGAGGAAGAGCTCTCCTGACACAACTGTTCATCCCCCTCTGATCCCTACAGTTGCCCTGCAGGAATCCCATCTTGGCTGGTTATTCATGAGGAAGAAATGCATTTATAAGTGGCAACCTTGTTTATGAAGAATTCTCTCTGTCTGACTGAAGACAGTACCGCTCTACTTTATTAACTATTTTGTGAAGCATGACAGATGTTTTTAGAGGTACTGATACAAGCCCTTTCTTTCTAGTTGTCTGGCTTCTCTCAGAGTCCAGGGTGCCTCAGTCTGCTGAAATCACTCCTCCGTCAGTGACCTCCAATGGATCTTCACAGGACAGGCTCTATTCAAGGTACAGATGGTGACCAGAAGCTAGTTCTGCCCTCAGGCACTCTATGGTCATTGTCCAGTGTAATGGATTTCATTTTTAATTGATTTTCAACATCTTACTTGGAACCTCACTAAAACTGATTGAAATCTATAAAACGTAACAAAGAATAGTGGTTCTGATTGGAGCCAGGGAGTAAGACAGGAGCTGACTTCTCTGAAGCAAAATTAGAAGGAAACAGGTCTGATGAGTGAGGGTTAAGATGCTGCCTGAATTTTGGAGGAAATAAAACACTGAAGAGCCCTCAGCAGGTTCCACAAATTAAGCTGTTGACAGGAAATAATCAAATCAATCTTGACCCTTGCATACCGTCCTGCAGATAGTGTCCCTTCTCCCCCAAGTTCACCTCCAGAGGAGGGGGGTTGCTATACCACGTGAAACTCTCCATTCATCCCTCTCTGGCTTCTAAAGTTTGAAGGTTTACTGTATTTTCACTTTACTTGCCAATCTCTTTCTATCCATGTATGACCCCTGGATTCAAAACTCTCCTCCATGGAGACACAGTCTTCCCACTTCCTTCTAATGGTTGTGTCTGGGGTCTCTGAGGACTTCCACTGCATCACTTTGCATTCTATCTGTTCCCCCCTGAATATCACAGACCCTCCCACGAAAGCCCTAACCTTCTCTGAGGGCACTGTCATCCCACCTAGGGTGATCAAACATCCACGTTTGCAGGGATTTTTGTGGTCTTTCAACTAAACATCTCACATTCTGGGAACTTGGACCTTTAACTTCTCTTCCATGGTGTGGATCAGAGAAGTGGGATAGAACTCTCTCTCCTCCTTTCTCTGCCCTTGTTATCATGCTACTCTCTTAGCTCACCATCCGGAATAGCCAGCATGAACTCTCCAGTCCCGATCATCAGGAAGAGCTAATAATATGTACAACATCTGCCTTCCGTCCTGCAGAAATCCTTGTGGCAGAGAAGCACTGGCACTGATAACCATGAGAACCAACAAAGAAAGGAAACCATAAGAAGACTAGTCTAACTAATCAACCTACCATATGCCCAAGTCATTGAGCACAATGGTAAAGAGTAAGCACTATTATTTTTCCTGTGTGCCAGATGTAATCAAAGCAAAACATCACATGGGTCTGACTCTCAAGGGCTTCACACCCAGGTGAGAGAGGCAAGAATTGTGAGTGTGTGCGCTTTAAGTTATATCTGACTCTAAGTATGAAAAACCTGATCTGGCCTGGTATGTGCAAGGTGAACCACATATTTTGGAGTCGGGAAAAATTAATGGAAGAAGGGCAGAAGGTCTGCAGGTTACAGGAGGCGACCATTTGCAGTTATCTGTGAAGTGCTCTGCTCCTCCGCCCATATAGGTTCATATTTTGTGATTTCTCCTCAGGGATCGCTCCTGCTTACGTCATTTCTGACAGACTTCTAAATCTTCCTTGGTGGTTAAAATGAAATTCTTCTGTCTGTCTGGAAATGAAATGGGAGGTTATTTCTCTAGATGCTCGTTTTATTGATCTTGGAATGTGCTGTAGAGTTTGGGTACACCTCATCATCTATAGCTAATGGAGACGAGATTTTTTAAAGTGGCTTGTTCTCTTGCACTTTTCTAATTAGGTCAATAAATAAATATACTAAAGAAATGCTATGTCTGCAAGCTTTTGTTAGCAGTGCATCTAGAGATTGCCCTGGAGACCCTCGCTTTAATTAGATTCAGTAGGGGGTCTAGACACTTTGTCTTCAGGAGTTTTTGGTGTCCCACTTCAGGTATGAATTGAGGAAATAGTGGCTAACACGAACTCCAAAATGAAGCATGTAACAATACAGATTTATTTTTTATCACTAGGATAGTATCTTTGCCAAAGCTCAGCTTGTTGCTCTGCTTTTCGAATGTGTATCTCTCAAGTTTAGGGAATTCTGTCCTGGTTGTCACAACTTGGTCGATAAGAATAAAAATTGACAATAGCCTAGATACGAAGCCACAGACTATAGGTAGTTCACACATAGGCTGCAGCGCAACCATTCAACACATAGATAGGTGCAGAAAAATCAACCGGCACAGAAAAATCAATTGGTAGAACAATATGTATGCTATAGGCCTATTTTTAAAAAATAAGGATAGACTGTTAATGACAGTGTTTTTGAATCATCTGAATTATTGAAATCTGATTATTTTAGCATATCTGAATATTCTATTTTCTGCATACCAGTGAATTACTGGTATGTGAGTAATGGCATAAGTGAAACTAAATAAAACAATATAAATTAGAAGATAGAAATTATTTTCTGCTATAACAGAGAATTTCTACTGACTCCAGTGCCCCATGGACCTGGAAAGTGACTCAGCATTGCAGGAGGTGCTGGAATCAGAGCACAGCAGATCCAGTGGGACCCTGGAGACCCAGCTGCACTCCCTCATCTCATGGTAAAGAGCTAAAGCCCTAGCAGCCAAATGTCTTGCTCGAAACCCTACCGCTCATTAGCACAGGAACTGGGTTTTCTGACTCACATTTGAATTGCTTCCACATGGCTCAGAGTCTTAATGAGAACTGCTCACACAGAAGTCCATCAGCTTCTTGTCTCACACACAGTTAGAAGCTTTGAAGAATACAGAATAAATTTTCAATGCAGTTGCTACTCACAGATAAAAGGGTAGAAAGTTTTGGAAATCCATGGCATCAACCAGGCTTAGCTAGGTAGACTGATGGGTGTGGGCTTGGGCTGAGATGGATGCGATGACCAACTCCTCTGTCCACACAGTCTCATCCTCCAGCAGGGTGGTCCAGAATTATTCACTTGGCTCCAAGAACAGTGGGTGGGAACTGGAAAACCTCTTGAAGGCTAACATGGAACAGGTCTGCTGCCATTTTCACCTCATTCTCTTAGTCAAAGCAAGTCACAAGACTAGCCCAGATTCAAGGTGTAAAGAAACAGACTGCTAATGGATGGTAGGAGCTATAAAGTTGGGCCACGCTTGCCATCTACTACACTTAGACAAGGAGGGCAGTCAGTTCCAACAGGAATAACCGAATGTGATCCTGTGTTTTTCAGGGCACCCAGACTGAAAGATGAGCCCAGATACAAAGATGAGCCAATTAGACTGCTTATGATAAGTGAGTCCCAGAGTTGGAATTTGGACTTGGGCAAAACAAGGCCAAAATGAGGCTCTTAGCCATAATTCTTCACCACTCAACTCAAAGAGCAGCTCCTCCAAGTTATTTCTATACCTAAGCCAAACACACCAAGAGTATTCATCTGAGCCTCCTCAGCAGTATACAGTTCATCTGTGATAGTCCTTATCTTGCCTTCCTGTGTAGTAAAGTCATGTTTCTACTTTGATCCCTGATTCTAAATTTAAGCTACTTGAAGGCAGGCAGTACCATTTCTCCACCACTGCCTCTCCCAAAGCCTCAGGCACAGCAAACACAGGGAAATGCATTTGCTACAATTTAAGACATGTGTTTTTTTTTTAGTGTTGTTGACACAAGCGTTACATTAGTTTCAGGTGTACAATATAGTGATTTCATAAGTTTGTACATTATGCTATGTTCACCACATGTGTAGCTACCATCAGTCCTAATATATCATTATCATTGTGTATTATATATATATATAATCATATATATGGTATATATGTATATTATTCATATATATATATATATATATATATATAAGACTTTATTTATTTACTTGACAGAGAGAGAGAGACAGCAAGAGAGGGAACACAAGCAGGAAGAGTGGGAGAGGGACAAGCAGACTCCCCACTGAGCAACATGGGGCTTGATTCCAGAACCCTGGGATCACGACCCTGGGATCACGACCTGAGCCAAAGGCAGATGCTTAACAATTGAGCCACCCAGGCACCCCTATGTTTTATATAGAGAGATACAGATATAGATATCATTGACTATATTCCTTATACTGTGCTTTTCATTCCTGTTACTTATTCATTCCATAACCGGAAGCTTATACCTCCTACTCCCCTTCACCCATTTTGCCCAACCTCCTCTCCCCTTCCCCTCTAGCAACCATCAGTTTGTTTCCTCTATTTATAGGTCTGATTCTACTTTTTGTTTCCTTATTCATATTTTTTAAGATTCCTCATATAAATAAAACCATATGGTATTTGTCTTTCTTAGTCTGACTTATTTCACTTAGTGTAATACCCTCTAGGGTCATTCATGCTGTCTCAAATGGCTCAATCTTGTCTTTCTTATGGCTGCATAATATTTCTGTGTGTGTGTGTGTGTGTGTGTGTGTGTGTGTGTGTGTATACACCACATCCTTCTTATTCATTTATCCATCTTGGCTATTGTAAAAAATGTTACAATAAATATAGGGGCACATATGCATTTTTTAATTAGTTTTTAAATTTGTTTTCTTTAAGGTAAATACCCAATTGTGGAGTTATTAGATATTATAATATTTCTATTTTTAATTTTTTGAGGAATTTCCATACTCTTTTATAGAATGGCTGCACCAGTTCACATTCCTACCAGCCAGTGTGCATGTGTACCTTTTTCTCCACATCTTCATCAACATTTGTAATTTTTTGTCTTTTTTATTTTAATCATTCTGATAGGCCTGAGGGGATACCTCATTGTGGTTTCGATTTGCATTTCCTTGATGATGAGTGATGTTGAGCATTTTTTCATCTTCCTCTTGGCCATCTGTATGCCTTCTTTGGAAAAACATCTATTCAGGTCCTTTGCTCATTTTTTTGATCAGATTGTTTGTTTTTTTGGTGTTGAATTGTACAAGTTCTTTATATATATAAGATATAATTCTTTATTCTATATATCATTTGCAAACATCTCTGATTCAGTAGGCTGTCTTTTTGTTCTGTTGATGGTTTTCTTTGCTATGTGAGAGCATTTTATTTTGAGGTCATCTCAACAGTTTATTTTTGCTTTTGTTTTCCTTGCCTTAGGAGACATATCTTAAAAATTGTTGCTGCTTTAAGACATTTGCATTTATATTTATAGCTGAATTTGTTCTGTAGTTTTTCTTCCATTTTGCTGTCTTTGGCAGGCTTTTTATACAATGTATATATGCTTTATAAAGATAATTTGGAAACTCCTTTTTTGTTATTGTTCATGAGATAATTTAAATATATTTGGAATTATTTCTTCCTTAAAAGTATACTAATATTCTCCTCTGAAACCTTCTATACCTTATACCTTATAAGGAGGCAGTCTTTGACACCTTTCTTGATCTTCCTATAATAATAAACTTGTTCAAATTTTTTGTTTCTTCTAGCATTTCTTTTAGAAATTTGTATTTTTCAAGGCAGTAATCTTTCAGGTTCTCAAATTTATTGAATAGATATGAATATAATAGTTTCTAGTGATTTTTTTCATTTATTCCCCCTGTATCTGTGTTGATTTCCCCATTATTATTGCTAGTTTTTGATATTTGTGCATTAATAGTTGTCAGTTTTGCTATTTTTCCAGGTGAATCAAATCTTGCACTTACATATTAGCTTTGCCATGTTTCCTAATAATACAATACTTTTGTTCAATACTATAAAATATAATACTCATACCTAAAGGTGAAAGCTCATGAAATAATGTATAACTTCACGACTTATCATTCAATTAAAATTTATGTACCCATCACTTAAGTCAAGAAATCGAACATTTCCAGAAACCCAGAGTCCCCGACATGATTCTTCTAATTTCAACATTATCCCTCCCCCCTCTTAGAGCTAAATACAGTGACTTTTGTGGTAATCATTCTTTGCTTTTCTTTATAATTTTAGCAACTATGTTGGCAACATCAAAATTCTAATTTAGCTTTTCCTATTTTGGAATTTTACATAGATGGAATCACACAGTATGTATGCTTAGATTATTTCATGTAGCTGTGTATAACCAAAGACTGTTAATGTTATTGCTAAATAATATTTCATTGTATGAATATACTTTTTTAACCTATTTATTTTATTTTTTAATGAGATTAATAACCTTTCTAAATTTTTACTGTTACAAATAATCTTATGAAATGTAGTCTTTTAACTGTACCCTAATGCATACCTCTATAAAGATGTCCTTAACCCTTGGATCCATGGATAGAATTGAATGGGAAAAACAACTACATCATTATGTTCACTAACTTCAATCTTAAAAGCAACCTTTTTTTTTTTCCATTACAAATGTAGACAAAAGATAAATAATACTTATACCTGTAACTTTGTCACAGGTAACTTTGCCATTGACAGAAATAACAGATATTTTGTATCACATCATGATTGCATATATCTAGAAATATCATTTGTGCTTACTACTCTTTTGAAATTATGGTAGTTATTAAACCTATTAGTTATTGTTATTTAACATGTTAATAAAGATGGATAATTTTTATTATAGCACAGGGTTGTTGTTTTAATATTTGACAGTGATTTTCTGATGCAATTTTTTCCTTTGTAAATCCTATATATTTTACATATTTTAAAATATTATAAGTTACTATGAAAAAGGATGCCTAGGCTTCACCAAACTGCCAAAGGGTACATGACACAAAAACAATCTGGTACTTCAGGGAATGTAAGTAAGGAAAATGGAGTTTGCATATCAGTCAGGGATGAATTAGGCTAAGCTTTAGAAAGAAACAATACCTAAATCTCAGTAGTTTAACACCAAATGTTTATTGCTCACACATTCTACATCTCAGTGTATCTATCTTAGGGAGCTAGGGACTTCACTCAGCAAAGTAGAAGGCTAGAGTTTCCATCATCTAAATAATGACTGGTTGCTGTGGCAAGGAAAGTGGAAGACAGCAAATTATACATTTGTCCTTAAGACATTCACATAAGAAAAGTAACACGTTTTGCTTTTCCTTACATTTAGTTGGCTAGAGCAAATTACATGACCAAACAGTAGGAACAAAGAATTCTATCAAGTGTCCAAAAGCAAGAAAAACTCAAAGTATTGGCTTTATTGGCTATCTGACTACACAAATCTTCAATTTTATTATATAATGTCCAACATGTTTCAGAAAAGGTTGTCAATGTTCAGTCCCATCACTACTATATAGAAATTCATCTTGCTTAATATGTCCTCAACAACACTTGGTTTTGTCATTTTCTTTTTCCATTTTGGTCATTCAGGTTTGTTTGGTTTTTTTTAATTTATTTTTTATTTATTTTCAGCATAACAGTATCATTATTTTTGCTCCACACCCAGTGCTCCATGCAATCCGTGCCCTCTATAATACCCACCACCTGGTACCCCAACCTCCTATCCCCCACCGCTTCAAACCTGTCAGATTGTTTTTCAGAGTCCATAGTCTCTCATGGTTCCCCTCCCCTTCCAATTGCCCCCAACTCCCTTCTCCTCTCTAACACCCCTTGTCCTCCATGATATTTGTTATGCTCCACAAATAAGTGAAACCATATGATAATTGACTCTCTCTGCTTGACTGATTTCACTCACCATAATCTCTTCCAGTCCCATCCATGTTGCTACAAAAGTTGGGTATTCATCCTTTGTGATGGAGACATAATACTCCATAGTGTATATGGACCACATTTTCCTTATCAATTCATCCATTGAAGAACATCTTGGTTCTTTCCATAGTTTGGCGACCGTGGCCATTGCTGCTATAAACATTGGGGTACAGATGGCCCTTCTTTTCACGACATTTGTATCTTTGGGGTAAATACCCAGGAGTGCAATGGCAGGGTCATAGGGACATTCTATTTTTAATTTCGTTTTTTTTTAATTTTTTTTATTTTTTTTAATTAATTTTTTACTTTTTATAAACATATATTTTTATCCCCAGGGGTACAGGTCTGTGAATCGCCAGGTTTACACACTTCACAGCACTCACCAAAGCACATACCCTCCCCAATGTCCATAATCCCACCCCCTTCTCCCAACCTCCCTCCCCCCAGCAACCCTCAGTTTGTTTTATGAGATTAAGAGTCACTTATGGTTTGTCTTCCTCCCAATTCCATCTTGTTTCATTGATTCTTCCTCTACCCACTTAAGCCCCCATGTTGCATCACCACTTCCTCATATCAGGGAGATCATATGATAGTTGTCTTTCTCTTGAGGAACCTCCACACTGTTCTCCAAAGAGGCTGCACCAACTTGCATTCCCACCAACAGTGGAAGAGGGTTCCCCTTTCTCCACATCCCCTCCAACACATGTTGTTTCCTGTCTTGCTAATTTTGGCCATTCTAACTGGTGTAAGGTGATATCTCAATGTGGTTTTAATTTGAATCTCCCTGAGGGCTAGTGATGATGAACATTTTTTCATGTGTCTGATAGCCATTTGTATGTCTTGATTGGAGAAGGGTCTGTTCATATCTTCTGCCCATTTTTTTATATGATTGCCTGTTTTGTGTGTGTTGAGTTTGAGGAGTTCTTTATAGATCCTGGATATCAACCTTTTGTCTGTACTGTCATTTGCAAATATCTTCTCCCATTCCGTGGGTTGCCTCTTTGTTTTTTTGACTGTTTCCTTTGCTGTGCAGAAGCTTTTGATTTTGATGAAGTCCCAAAAGTTCATTTTCGCTTTTGTTTCCTTTGCCTTTGGAGACATATCTTGAAAGAAGTTGCTGTGGCTGATATCGAAGAGGTTACTGCCTATGTTCTCCTCTAGGATTCTGATGGATTCCTGTCTCACGTTGAGGTCTTTTATCCATTTTGAGTTTATCTTTGTGTACGGTGTAAGAGAATGGTCGAGTTTCATTCTTGTACATAGAGCTGCCCAGTTTTCCCAGCACCATTTATTGAAGAGACTGTCTTTTTTCCACTGTATATTTTTTCCTGTTTTGCCGAAGATTAATTGACCATAGAGTTGAGGGTCCATATCTGGGCTCTCTACTCTGTTCCACTGGTCTATATGTCTGTTTTTATGCCAGTACCATGCTTTCTTGCTGATCACAGCTTTGTAGGAAAGCTTGAAATCAGGTAACGTGATGCCCCTCATTTTGTTTTTGTTTTTCAACATTTCTTTAGTGATTCAGGGTCGCTTCTGATTCCATACAAAGTTTTGGATTATTTGCTCCAGCTCTTTGAAGAATACCGGTGGAATTTTGATCGGAATGGCATTAAAAGTATAGATTGCTCTAGGCAGTATAGACATTTTAACAATGTTTATTTTTCCGATCCAAGAGCATGGAATGAATGGTCTTTCATCTTTTTGTGTCTTCTTCAACTTCTTTCATGAGTGTTCTGTAGTTCCTCGAGTACAGATCCTTTACCTCTTTGGTTAGGTTTATTCCCAGGTATCTTATGGTTCTTGGTGCTATAGTAAATGGAATCGATTCTCTAATTTCCCATTCTGTATTTTCATTGTTAGTGTATAAGAAAGCCACTGACTTCTGCACATTGACTTTGTATCCTGCCACATTGCTGAATTGCTGGATGAGTTCTAGTAGTTTGGGGCTGGAGTCTTTTGGGTTTTCCATATAAAGAATCATGACATCTGTGAAGAGAGAGAGTTTGACTTCTTCATTGCCAATTTGGATACCTTTTATTTCTCTTTGTTGTCTGATTGCTGTTGCTAGGACTTCTAATACTATGTTGAACAAGAGTGGTGAGAGTGGGCATCCTTGTCGTGTTCCTGATCTCTGCAAGCTTTTTCCCATTGTGAATGATATTTGCTGTGGGTCTTTCATAGATAGATTTTATGAAGTTCAGGAATGTTCCCCCATCCCTATACTTTGAAGCATTTTAATCAGGAACG
The DNA here is from genome assembly GCF_009829155.1 of Mustela erminea. NCBI lineage: Eukaryota > Metazoa > Chordata > Mammalia > Carnivora > Mustelidae > Mustela > Mustela erminea. The sequence continues at coordinate 64,549,614 of NC_045614.1, read as the reverse complement.
GATGCTGGATTTTGTCAAATGCTTTTTCTGCATCGATTGAGAGAACCATGTCGTTCTTCTCTCTTCTCATATATTCACCTAAGATGAGAATATGAGGTGAATATCATTCTTAATGGGTAAATACAAGGAGTTTTCCTCTAGGGTCAGGAATATGGCAGGGATGTCCACTCTCACCATTGTTGTTCAACATAGTAACAAAAATCCTAGTCTCAGCAATCAAAAAACAAAAAGAAATAAAAGGCATCTGACTCAGCAAAGAAGAAGTCAAACTCACTCTTCACAGATGACATGATACTCTAAGTGGAAAACCCAAAAAACTCCACCCCAAAATTGCTAGAACTCATACAAGAATTCCGCAAAGAGGCAGGATATAAAATCAATGCACAGAAGTTGCATTTCTATACACTAACAAGAAGACAGAAGAAAGAGAAATTAGGGAGTCAATCCCATTTACAATTGCACGCAAAACCATAATATACCTAGGAATAAACCTAACCAAAGAGAGAAAGGATCTGTACTTAAAAACTATAAAACACTCATGAAATAAATTGAGGAAGAAGCAAAGAAGTGGAAAACGTTCCATGCTCATGGAATGGAAAAACAAATATTGTTAAAACATATATGCCCCCCAGAGTAAAACTATACATTCAGTGCAATCCCATCAAATTACCATCAGTTTTTTTCACATAGCTGGAACAAATAATCTTAAAATTTGTATGGAACTAGAAAAGACCCCCCAAACAGCCAAAGGAATGTTGAAAAAGAAAATCAAAACTGGTAGTATCACAATGCCAGACTTCAAGCTATATTACAAAGCTGTCATCATCAAGATTGTATGGTACTGGCATAGCAACAGACACATAGATCAGTGGAACAGAATAGACAGCCCAGAAATGGACCCTCAACTCTATGGTCAAGTAAACTTTCAAAAAACAGGAAAGAGCATCTAATGGGAAAAATACAGTCTCTTCAACAAATGATGTTGGGAAAATTGGACAGCAACATGCAAAAGAATGAAACTCTTACACCATACACAAAAATAGACTCAAAATGGATGAAAGACCTAAATAAGAGACAGGAATCCATCAAAATCCTAGAGAAAAACATAAGCAGCAACCTCTGTGATGTCAGCTGCAGCAAGTTCTTGCTAGACATATCTCCAAAGGCAAGGGAAACAAAAGCAAAAATGAACTCTTGGGACTTCATTAAGATAAAAAGCCTTTGCATAGCAAGTAAACAGCTGACAAAACCAAAAGACAATTCACAGAATGGGAGAAGATGTTTCCAAATATTTTATCATTTATAATCATTTTATCATTTGGGCTAGTATCCAAAATCTTTGAAGAACTTAATAAACTCAACACCAAGAACATATAATCCAATCAAGAAATGGGTAGAAGTCATGAACAGAAATTTCTCCAAGGAGGACATACAGATGGCCAATAGACACATGAAAAAATGATAAACATCAGTCAGCATCAGGGAAATACAAATCAAAACCACAATGAGGTGCCACCTCACACCAGTCAGAATGGCTAAAATTAACCATTCAAGAAACAGATGTTGGCAAGAGTGCAGAGAAAGGGGAATGCTCTTATACTGTTGGTGTGAATGCAAGCTGGTGCAGCCACTGTGAAAAACAGTATGGAGGTTCCTCAAAAAGTTGAAAGTAGAGCTACTCTATTACCCAGAAATTGCACTACTAAGGATACAAATGTGGTGATCTGAAGGCACACACACACACAGGGTGCACAAGCACCCCTACGTTTATAGCAGCAATGTCCACAATAGCCAGACTATGGAAAGAGCCCAGATGTCCATCAACAGTTGAAGGGATAAAGAAGATGTGAGATACACACACACACACACACACACACACACACACACACACACACGCAAAATGGAATACAACTCAGCCATCAAAAAAATGAAATTTTCCCATTTGCAATGACATGGATGGAACTAAAGGGTATTATGGTAACCAAAATAAGTCAATCAGGGAACGACAATTATCATATCATCCCACTGATATGTGAAATTTAAGAAACAAAGCAGGATTATGGGAGAAGAGAGGAAGAAATAAAACAAGATGAAATCAAAGATGGAGACAAATCATAAGAGACTCTTAATCATAGGAAACAAACTGAGGGTTGCTGGAGGGGAGAGGAGTGGAGGGGTAGGGTAGCTGGGTGATGAACATTAAGGAGGGCACATGATGTAATGAGGACTAGGTATTATATTAGACTCATGAATCACTGACCTCTACCTCTAAAATTAATACATTATATGTTAATCAATTGAATTTAGATAAAATAATAAAAATTTTAAAAAATAAACATGAAATAAGGTATACTTCAGATATATGAAAGCTAAAAGAATTCATCATAAGTAGACTTGTGTTGTAAGAGATGTTAATGTAGGTTCTTTTTTTTTTATTAAGATATTATTTATTTATTTGACAGAGAAAGACATAGCAAAAGAGGGAACACAAGCTGCAGGAGTGTGCGAAGGAGAAGGAGGCTTCCCACCAAGCAGGGAGCCCAAAGTGGGGACCCAGGACCCTGGAATCATGATCTGAGCTGAAGGCAGACTCTCAATGACTGAGCCACCCAGGTGCCCCAACAAAGGTTCTTCTTCCTTTTTTTTTTAAGATTTTATTTATGTATTTGACAGACAGAGATCACAAGCAGGTAGAAAGGCAGGCAGAGAGAGAAGAAGGGAAGTGGCTCCCTGCTGAGTAGAGAGCCCAAAGCAGGGCTCGATCCCAGGACTCTGGAATCATAACCTGAGCTGAACGCAGAGGCTTTAACCCACTGAGCCACCCAAGCACCCTAAGTTTCTTCTGATTGAAAATGCAAACCAGCCAAAAGAAGAGAAAAGCACCAGAGATGGTAACTACCTGAGTAACTGTATAAGAGAATTTTTCCATTATTTAAATCTCCTTAAAATAAAGTTGATAGTATAAACAAAAATAACAACATATTGTTTATATGTTATTTATTATATTGTGCATATAATATAACCACAAGTAAAATGTCTTACAATGATAACATGAAAGCCAGGAGAGGGAAAATGGAAGTAAATTCTTTTAAGTTTTTTATATAATATGTGAAGTGATATAATATCACTTGAGACAGACTGTGAATTCCACACAAGAATGAAATCATATGGTATTTGTCTTTCTCTGACAGACTTGTTTCCACTTAGCATAATCCATCCACATGGTTGTAAATGGCAAGATTCATTATTTTTGACGGCTGAGTAATAGTCTACATATCTATTATATATTAATAGATATAAATTATATTTTACATATAAAATATATACATGTAATATATATAATTTATAGATATAGTACCACATCTTCTTTATGCATTCATCAGTCAATGGACATGGACATTTGGGTTCTTTCCATAATTTTGCTATTGTTGATGATACATTGGGGTGTATGTACTCCTTTGAGTTAGCATTTTTGTATTCTTTGGGTAAATACCCAGTAGTGTAATTGCTAGATTATAAGATAGTTCTATTTTTAGCTGTTTTAGAAACTTCCATACTATTTTCCAGAGTGCCTGCACCAGCTTGCATTCCCACCAACAGTGTAAGAGAGTTCCCCTTTCTCTGCATCCTTGTCAACACCTGTCATTTCCTGTTTTGTTGATTTTATCTATTCTGACAGGTGTGAAGTGGTATCTCATTGTGGTTTTGATTTGTATTTCCCTGATGATGAGTGAAGTTGAGCATCTTCTCACGTGTCAGTTGACCATCTGTACATCGTCTTTGGAAAAATAGCTATTCATGTATTCTGCCCATTTTTTTAAACTGGATTATTTATTTTTGGGGGGTGTTGAGTTGTATAGGTTCTTTATGTATTTTGGATATTAACCTTTTATCTGATTTCTCATTTGCAAATATCTTCTCCCATTTCATAGGCTGCCTTTTAGTTTTATTGATTGCTTCCTTCACTGTGCAGAGCTTTTTATTTGGATGTATGTAAGTCTTAAATCACTAACTTCTACACCTGTAACTAATATTACACTTTATGCTAACCAACTGGAATTTAAATAAAAACTAAAAAAAGAAAAGAAGAAGGTAGACTTTATTGTTATACTAGGATCCTAAAGCAATCAACAAAGTAAAGAAAAAGTTGTAAGAAATCAATCAGCTCAGATAAAATGGAACCACAAAATGTAGTCAATCAATCCAAAAGGAGACAAAGAACAAAAAAAAGGGGGAGGGGGAGGGAACAAAGAGCAGATGAGACAAAAAAAAAAAAAAAAAAGCAAATGATAGCTTCGCACTTAATCATATCAATAATCACATGAAGTGCAAATGATCTAAATACCCAATTAAAAGCTAGATATTGGGGGCACCTGGGTGGCTCAGCCTCTGCTTTTGGCTCAAGTCATGATCCCAGGGTCCTGGGATTGAGCCCTACATCAGGCTCTCTGCTCCGCAGGGAGCCTGCTTTCCCCCGCCCCCGCCTGCCTCTCTGCCTACTTGTGATCTCTCTCTGTCAAATAAATAAATAAAATCTTTAAAAAAAAGCTAGATATTGTCAGATTGGATTAAAAATAAAGATCTAGTTAATAGTACTATATTGTGTATTTGGAAGTTGTGAAGAGAGTAGATTTTAAAATTCCTTATCACAGGAAAAAAACTGTAATCATATATGGTGATGGATGTTAACTAGACTTATTGTGGTACTCATTTTGTTATATACCAAATCAATTTATTCTAGCCCTAAAGCTACTATAATGTTATATGTCAATTATATCTCAATAAAAAAATTTTTGAAAAAATTAAAATGTGGAGCTCCTGAATGGCTCAGTTGATTAAGTGGCTGATTCTTGATTTTGGCTCAGGTCATGATCTCAGGTTGTGAGATCAAGTTAAGGAGTGCTCCCCACTCAGGTGGGAGTCTGCATGAAATTCTCTCCCCCTCCCTCTGCCCCTCCTCCTGCTCACGCTCTCTCTCTCTCTCTCTCTCAAATAAATGAATCTTTTTTAAAAATCAAGATGTGTAATGATATACTATTTATAAGAAACACTAAATATAAAGACACAAATGGATGAAAATTAGAATAAAAATCATATGCCATTCTACCACCAATTGAAACAAAGTAATAATAACTGTATTAATATCAAAGTGGATTTCAGAGAGAAAAAAATGTTACCAGAAATAAACAATGTAGACCAAAACCTGGCTCTTTGAGATCAATAAAACTGATTAAGTATCTAACTGGACTGATCAGAAATAAAAAAGAGAAAACACACAGTACCCATTTCAGGAATGAGAGAAGTGATGTCACTACAGATACTAAAGTTATTATCCATGTCCACCTCCCAATGCTAAAATTGGCCCCCACGACATACACATAATCCGTGCTGGGGAAGCAGTAAAAAATACCATGCCTTGAGGCCAGATGTGGGGAACTTCTCTTAGGGCTCCCAGTGCTGTGCGCACAAGACAAGCTGTACTAATGTTGTTTACAATGCATCAAACAGTGAATTGTTCCATACTGAGTCCTCAGCGAAGAACAGTATCAGGCTCACGGACAGCACACCGTACTGACAATGGTACAAGTTCCATTATGCACACTGCCCCTGGGCCACAAGAAGGGGGCCAAGCTGACTCCCGAGGAGGAAGAGCTTTTGAACAAAAAATGATCAAAGAGAGTTCAGAAGAAATATGATGAAAGGAAAAAGAATACCAACATCAGCCGTCTCCTAGAGGAGCAGTTCTAGCCCAGCAAGCTTCTTGCATGCATTGCAACAAGACCAGACAAGTGTGTCCGAGCAGATGGTGACCAGCTAGAGGGCTCTAGGAGCTAGAGTTCTATCTGAGGAAAAATCAAAACCTGGAAAAAATAAATCTTCCTCCCTCCTCTCTTTGGTCATGTAATAAAGGTGTTTGTTATTCAAAAACAAAACAAACAAAAAAAGATGCAGTACATAATGTGAAAGTCTAATATGAAAGAAACTGAATTTGTAGTTAAAAATCTTCCCACAAAGCAAATTCCTAGGCCCCTGGCTTCATTTATATTTCTACAAAATATTATATGAGGCAATGATACCAATTCTACCCAAACTCTTCTAGGAAATTAATCAGGAGGGTAATTACCCAAATGCCAATCAACTGTTAACTAATTATTATATAGTTACATAATGAAATACTACACAACAATGAGAACAGAGGATCTACAATGATATGCAACCTACTAATAATTCTTACAAAGTGTTGTAGAAGAAAGTAGACTTCATGTCTATTTTTACAATGTATGTGTGACATGGTTCAGTTCAGAAAGTATGCATGCAGCCAACACTGATCTGTGCTGTTAGGAATCAGGAGAGTGTTACACTTGGGAGGTATACCGTATCACCCGGAAGAAAGCACAAGAGGACTTACTTCATAGCGTGCTGGCAATAGTCGACCTCTCCATCTGGTGCCAGTTGCATGGGTGTGTTCATTCTGTGAAATCTGGATAATGCAGACACTTAACAATAAATACATACACTTCTATGCATGTACATATGTTCAATTAAAAGCTTTTTAAGTGGTTGATTTGCACATCCTTTTTTAGTTTCAGATTTTCCCCCATTGAATTGTGACCAACCATGTTTGCATTTTTCTAAGTATAAGGCAACAGATTTTATTTCATGCTGTACAGAGAAATGGGTTTTCCTTGAAAAAAATAACATTTCCCTCATTATCTCTGTAACTAGATGATCTCTCACTCCACAAGCAACCCACAGACAATTCTGTAATTTTAATACTTTTTTCCTTTTTCAATTTTATGGATAGTTTTATCTTCTTGCTTTGGCTCTGCAAGAGTTTGCTGCCACACAGCTGTGCTAAATCAAAGAGAACGTGCTTTATCTGCTTAGTAAACACAGACAAAACCAACACAGCTGATATCCAAGTGTCACAGAGAGTGTTGTGAGCAAGAAATTAAAATCTAAAAATATGAAATAATAAAATTGTACGTGAAATTCTTCCTATGGTTGATTGAAGACAAAAAGGAATGACTGTGTTTTCAAACAAACATTCAACTGTGGCCATACATATTTTAGCTGACTTACTTCAGATTTACATGGTGGTTTTGATGAAGAGGTATTTGGGTCCTTTGCAGATTCTCAGCTTGGCTCCAAAGGAGAGCTACTGTGGTCACGGCCACCTCTCCTCCACAGTCCCAGATCACATCTAAGTTCTATTCAACACAAACAGGTACAGAGGATTAAAGCAAGATCAATGTATACAACTATGTGGCTAAACGCCTTAAATCAGTGATTGATAAGCACTACTATTTGTGTCCGAACATTAAGGGCTATAAGTAAAAAGGTAGAATCATAGAAATACAATGTTGTCTTCATTCTAGAAGGTTTGCTCTTTCATTTTGACATTACCATATTTTCTGAATATTATGTAATTGAATTTTTAATTATATAGTGGATAAAAGATTATTCATGAGTCCTCATTCTTAGCCCCTTTATAATAATTCATAGGAAATATATGTTTGATCTTGGTATTTCCTTGTATTTTGCTATGCTTTGCACATGGTACTAAGATCTGTATTAGGTGTTTCCACATAGTTTCTGGATTTTACAATTAATTGGAATTTTCCTTGTTCTACAGTTCATAACCCATTTTTTAAATAAATATCCTATAAACCATTGAAAAAAAATTTTTTAGTAAACCTAAGAATTTTGTGTTTGTATTATGTGTGCACTTACCTCTTTTTTTTAAGTTTTTTTTGTTTTTTTGGGTTTTTTTTTTGTTTTTTTTAATGAGAGAGAGAGCATGAGCAGGAGGTACAGCAGAGAGGGGGTGGGGGAAAAGAAATCTCCCCAAGGAGCAGGGATCTCAAAGCAAGTCTAGATTCCAGGACTGGAGATCATGACCAGAGCTGAAGGCAGATGCTTAACCAACTGAGCCACCTAAGCGCCCTGCATTTGCCTCTTTAAAATAATTATACAAGCCTCACTGAGTTTGTTTGTTTGTCTTTCTATCATAAAGACTTGTGCTAATCTCCAAAATTTCAGTCGTGGTCTTGTTAATTTATCATTTTTATTTATTTATTTTTTTAATTTTATTTATTTGACAGACAGAGATCACAAGTAGGCAGAGAGGCAGGTAGAGAGAAAGGGGAAAGCAGGCTCCCCACTGAGCAGAGAGCCCGATGCGGGACTCGATCCCACGACCCTGAGATCATGACCTAAGCCGAAGGCAGAGGCTTTAACCCACTGAGCCACCCAGGCACCCCAATTTATCATTTTTATATGATGACTTTTGTTTTATGTGTTGATAGTCATTTTATATGGAAGACTTAATCCTGTTTTCCTATTATTGTGGATTTGAATACTTGAACACCATATATGAAGGTATAGTTTTGAAAATAAAATTCTAATTTGACAAAGATTTAAAAGGTGAAGCCTACTTTTAACATATCTATCTGGAGATAGTAAAAGGTAATTTTACTTCATTTTTGTCCTTTTTATTTATTCAGCCATATTATTTATTTAGCAAATCAAAGTAAATTTTACTTGATGACATAGACTCAAAAATATATAAAGTAAAAATTAACAGCTCTACTAGGAGAGACTAACAAATCTGCTGTCATAATGGGAGATTTCAAGATAAGTTTCTCAATAAATAACATATTAAGAAAACCAAAAAACAAGCAAAACCTTAAGTAGACAGTTTGAACAGCAATGTTGATAAGATTAGTCAACAGACATAGAAAATTGGATGCTACACAGTTTTTTCCATACAATTTACAATGACAGACTGTTTTATACCACAAGACAAATCTCAGTGAAAATGTATGGCATTGGAACAGCTATGTTCTCCAATCACCAAACAATTATATTTGACAATAATTTTTAGAAGTGTAATGAGAAAAAAAGTATATATACACACACATTTATATATATTTGAAATCAATAAATATTTTTAAATAGTGGTTTAAATAAAATTAATATAAAAATTAGATAGTTTTTAGACAAAATATATAGTTCAAATACTACACACCAAAAGATGGAATAGACATAAAGCTTACTTTAAAAGAAAAAGAAGAGAATATGAAAATCAGAAATTTACTAGTGTAATTAATGTATTTTTCAAAAAGAAAATATGAACCATTTCAACTGATGCAGGAGAAGCATTTCTGAAATGAGACATATATTCATGATTTTTAATTTTTTGGAAAACAAGAATCAAAGAAAAGAAAGCATAAGCTTCAGGCCAAATTGTGTGCCCCAAAATTCACACTGAAACCCTAACTCCTGCTCCCACTGAATATGAATATTTGGAGATAGGGCCTTTAGAAAGGCGATTAAATCGAAATGACACTGTTAAGGTAGGCTAGATCCAATCTGATCAGGGTCCGTACCAAAAGAAGAAATTTGGACACAAGAGGGGACTTCAGGGATCCTTGCAGACAGAGAGTGGCTGTGGCGGCCCAGGGAGAACGCAGCCCTTCTCATACAGAAAGCAACACTGCTCGCATCTTGATCTTACTTCTGACCTATGACAAAATAAATTTCTGTTGCGGAAGCCACCCAGTCTGTAGTATTTGGTTATGGTAGCCAAAGAAAACTAAGGTGTCATGTGTTAAAAACAAAACAAAATAGAACAAATATCTTCTTTTATTTTGAAATGTCTAAAGCATTCCCTCTAGATTAGGAACAAAGCAAGGATAACTGCCATCAACCCTTTTACTCTGATTTTACCCAAAGTCCTTGTCAATGTCATAGGGAAAGAAACAAAATGGGCAATGATCAGAGGAGAAGATACAATGCTGACACTATCGCAGATGATAAGAGTTGCATATTTGAAAAATCAAATTCAAGCAAGTTATTAGAATAAGTAAGAGATTTTAACAGGACTGTTAACAATGTCATGTTTTATATTCAATTAAAAATTGCATGTAATTTTATGTTATTGAATGTAATTTTAAAAATTTACAAATGCATCAAAAATATACTATACTTAGAAAAAATATGATTAAAATTATTAATTTTTAGAGACAATTTTAAAACTTTAATGAAAGTCATGAAAGAAGAACTAAATAAACAGTGAGGTATACTTTGGTTCTGGATAAGAAAAATCAATGCCATCATGATGTCAATATGCCAAACTGTCTAGTGGAGTTGATATAATTCTAATCAAAATCCCAAAGCCCTGCCCCCACCCTCAGGTAGTCAATAAGCTATTGTAAAATTTATAAGGAAAAATAAGAAGCAAGAACACACAAGACATTTTGCAGAACAAGGAGGAAGACTTGTCCTATTTTAAATTAAGACAGATTTTAAAGCTCTAATGACTGGAACACCTGGGTAGCTCAGCGGGGTAAGTGTCAGACCTTTGATTTCAGTTTAGGTCATGATCTCAGGATCCTGGGATCAAGCCCTGCATCAGGCTCCATGTTTGATGGGGAGTTTGCTTGAAGATTCTTTCTCTCTCTACCCGCCCCCTCCACTCATTTACTATCTCTCATTTAAGACAATATGCTTAAAGTGTCCATATTAGAACAGTATAACAAATAAACAAGAGGAGAGAATTAAGAGCCCATACATAGATTTACATATGTGAAAACTTCCCAAAATGCACAACAGTGAGCATTTCTGACCAGAGAGAAAAGTATTGATTTCTTAATGGCCATGGGATAATTAGGTTTCTATGCAAAAATTAGAAAATTGATTCTTTCCCCAAAAAAAGAAAAAAAAAAGAAAATGGATCCTAATTATGTCACTTCAAAAAATACCTTTAAGTGGCTTATGTATATAAATACAAAAGTAAAATATGTTAAACCTACAGAGGTCCTTGGATAGATAAGTGCTTAAGATACACACACACACACACACACACACACACACGAACAAATCACAATGAAAAAATTATAAAATCAACTGCATTAAAAATAAGATTTTCTATATAATTGTTGGTTGAGAGTCTGACCCCCATACATGTAGGGCAGGAAGAGATGAGGAAGCAGGCCACTTTAGATCTGGAGGTGGCAAGTTTAACAACCAAGGGAACTTACAAGGCCAGTAAATCTCTGCACCCACTTTCAGAATCCTAAAGCTTTATATAGAGGGCTTAATGGGACTAAGCCTTATATACCATGCAGATGATCTCAAAAACACCTTACGCTATCAAAGCTATGACCTGGGACAGCTCCTGGTGTGGAAGAGTTAGGCATAGCATACATGCCAAGGATAACATAGGAGGTGAGGAGCCTGTGAATGTCAGGGTCCAGCTCCTGGGTCAACTGAAGTCATATTTTTTTGATCTCTTCCAACATTAGTAAAAATGTTTGCAAAACCAAAAATAGTATCATAATTAGAAAAATGTAAGAAAATATAAGAGGAAGTCAGGCAACTCAGAAGGAAAAATGTGTGTAAGAACAACAGATGAGGAAATCCAAGGGCCAATAAACATATATAAAAAAAAGTTTCAGCTTCATTCGTTCTTAAGGAAGTGTAAATTAAAACCACAATATGATACAATTTCACTCTATCTCACTGGAAGAAAACTTAAAAGTACGCTTATAAAAAACTATTGACAAGGGCACCTGATAGCTCAGTTGGTTAAGCATCTGTCTTCAGCTCTGGTCATGATCCCGGGGTCCTGGGATCCAGCCCCACATAGGGTTCTCTGCTGGGCAGAAAGCCTGCTTCTCCCTCTCCCTGCTCCTCCCTCCTCTTGTGCTCTCTCTCTCAAATAAATAAATAAATAAAGTCTTTAAAAAAAAAAAAAACTATTGATATCCTCTCTTGACATAGATATCTTCAAACACAATCACAACCAGCTACATACACTATTAAAACTCTTAAAAGCATTCATTGAGTGAGATGAATAAGAATGTTCAAAGCAGAAAAAAAAAAAAACTGGAAATCATCCAAGCATCTATCAAGAGCAAAATGTGTTAACAAATTTTGGTATATATGAAAATGAATGAACTATAGCCACAGGCATCAATACAGATGACACTTTAAAAAGGAGAGTAAACAAATACACATCATAGAGGATGTATCTGGTTTCATTCCATGTATATAAAGCACAACAGCAGGCAAAGACTGAGCAATATTTAGCTTAAAGATACAAACACATGTGTTAAAAACACAAAGAAATCAAGGGGATGAATAACACGACATTTAAGAAATTGTTAACTTTAGACAAGGGCGTAAGAACGTATGTGAGCCAAAGTTCTAACATCCTAGCCCTTAATCAAGGTCATAAGTACACAGATACTCATTTTATTATCTAAAAACTATATACAAATTATGAAAAAAGGTAAAGACCAACTGCCAACACTTACCAGGCAGAGAGAACTTAGGAATTTAAATACACTCAGTCTTTAAAAAAAAAGACAATGCAAACAAAATTTTTTCCAGAGTATCCAAAGAGTAATAATGACCTCCTTTAAGGTAACAATACTCAGGCAACACCAAACACATACCCAGGCACAGTTTAACAAGCAGTCTGTTTTTATGTCGATAACTCAGTTGTCCATCATATGCATTTAGCCTTTTTTTGAGTTGTTTGTTTGTTTTTTATTTTTTGTAATCCCATGTCTCCATTTCCATAGTAGCCTCATTGGATTGCTTCATGGAGGCTCTACTTTCCTGATATGCTCTCAAGATTCCATTTAGAATGTTTTTAGGACCTATGAAGTAGCAACCTCACAAGTTTTGTATAATAAGGAATTTCAAAAAATATCTTTAAAAAGAGATAGTGAACACCAAACGGGGAGGTGGAAGCGTGGTTTCAGGGACAACCAAAGAAAAGAGTCTGCAACGCCCTCTTTATGATTTTGTCTTACTTTCTCAAAGCCACACTGGCTGCCTGGCTTTCTCGCTATTCAGTATCAACACAAGTCCTAAGCCTTACAAAATAAAGGTAAGATAACAAGGAGAACAAATACAACAAAATAATAACCAGAGAGGAGAGATTAAAAAGAAACAAAACTGTCAACTGAAAATAAAGTAGAAAATTAAAATAATTAGAAGAGAATTTGAAAAACAACCAATGTGTAAGCCTAATGGCAAAAATAATATTAGTAAAACTTTAGAAAACCAGACAAAAAGCTGATCAGGTAAAAGCATATAATAAGAAAGTGAAAGCAACAGAAGATAAAAATAGCTTCCAGAATATTAAGAAATAGTAAGTTAAAAGTGAAGGATTAAGAAGCAAAGGGAAATGCATTATTTTTTAAATGAAATGAAAATGAAAATACAAGTATATCAGGGGTCCCCAAAACCATGCTCAGGCTTCATGATTCCCGAGAATGATTCATGGGACTCAGAAAAGCTGTTGTCGTCATGGTTATGGTTGATTACAGTGAAAGGACACAGAACAAAATCAGCAAAGGGAAATGTACATAAAGTCCAATCTTCCAGTTCTCTCCCAGTGGAGTTACAGCGATGGGCTTAATTCTCCCAGCAACAGTATATGAGGACAGGTGCAAAGGTGTCTAGGATTTTTACTGGGGCTCAGCATGCAGCACCTGTATGACTGACCTTAGCTATCCTGTGAGTACCAAGACCTCAGGCATACAACTACACTCTCATCGAGCAGAATATCCCAAAGGCTCAGAGCTCATTCTCCCAGGAACCGGCTGGTTCTGGCCAGTCCTGAAAACAGGTCTTTCTTGAAAATGCGAAAGTCTGGAGCAACACTGGCCTGCTGAGTTAACCCTTTTCTGCACAGGATGGTAAGAAAAAAATAATATAAGAAAATGGGAAAGAAGCAGAAAAATTAAAAACCCAAGAGCTAGAAGAATTAAGTGATAAATCTAAAAAAAAAATCAATGAAAAATCAACGTCTCAGAAACTGAATCTATTAAAGCATGCCAAGATTCTCAATTGAAATACTAATAGAGGGAAACAAAAAGAAGGAAAGAACTGAGGGACATTAGCTATAGGCAAGCAAAGTGCTCCTTGTTTTCACCTCTCTCCAACATGCCCCGCATTGTCCGAAGTTCTACTAGCACCCACCAAGGTGAACACCCTGGTCAAAGAAGCCACGCTCTCCAGAGAGGCTCAGCCAGCAGCCAGCAGCCCATGCCCTGTGGTCCTGCCATGTGCTGCAGGTGCCCACCTACCACTAGGAATGTTGCCAGCTCTCCTGTGCTTGGAAATTAGGCAGCACATTTACGTGGCATCTTAGATCACAAGTGTATGGCTTATTCCATCACTAATCACCTTAATTACATCTTGGCCCTTTCCTTATGGTGCATCACCTGTAAGTCTACCCATCTTCCCCCTCCCCATGTATCTACATATTGCAGAAATGCAGCGATTGACCATTTAGGACAACAAAAAGCCTAATGAACATCATGACACAGCAAATAGCCGATGTCTAAAAGCTTCCATGTTAACCTGTAGGAACAGGACGACGGAAGGAAAGAGAGAGTGCCACAGGCTTTGAGAGCATGTTATACTCTACTGCAACGTGAAAAACACATTTGCTGAAAGCAAACTGTCACCACTTATGAAAAGCTATCAGGGCTCTGAGTCCAATTAGAAAGGGGAAAAAAATCAATAGTGATTCACTTCCTTGTTAGAAGAATTGATTTTCCTGATAAAGTTCACAATATTCTTAGAGTTTGTCTTAATCATTTTCTGGCAGGATGGCACAGCTCCAACTCTCCCTAAATTGTACAGTTAAATTGAGATCAGTGCTTTAGCAATTCATGGAGTTACAAATCAATCTCATCAAAGAGGACAACACATCTCTCGGACAGAAGGTGAGCAAAACGCCAGCCAGTCCTCCTGCTCTTGCCAAATATTCAGTTATTTATTTTATCTTTTTTAAGAATCTAGGTAAAGACCACGAGCTCCCAATTTCCATTCAGACTTTAATATTAAAATGGATACATGGTTTCATTTTTCCTGTGCTAATAAATAAAACTCTGCCCTTGGATTTAGAAGAGCTAAGTTTCTGCATCCCAGCTCCATCTCTTGCTGGCCACATGACCTTGAGAAAATCATTTCACTTCCTCGAACTGCTTCTCCATATTTAAAAAAGAGGTTGGATTTGACCATGCGTGTGTTAGATACTTATGTGACCCTAAAGCAGTTACACATTTTCCCTACTGTCCAAAAGAAGAACATTCCTATGAAATCTTTCATAAGCTGAAGTAGCGTAAAGCCGAGTATCCCTTGCTTTTTGAAAGTTCACTTTGCTTTTGCAAAAGATCTACATTAGTAAAGGAACAGCTTTTTCCACCAAAGTGAAAATCCTCTTCGGATTTCTTTTGGTTAGTGAAAATAGGTACCAATGTACCTGTATGTGTAATTTAACAATTACATATAATTAAGCAATTACAGGTCACATGCACTGGGCTAATGCATCAACTCATTGAACCCTTCCAACCACCCCATGAAAAAGCTATCATCATCATTCTTTTTTATAGACAAGGACACAGGGGCTTAGAGAGGTTTAGGTACTTTGCCCAAACTTTACCCTCATCCAGGGTGATATGAAACACAAGCTCTTGACCATGAGGCTCCTAAAACAGGACTCTAGAAACACCCCAACCTATATTCTCTTTTTTTTCACATTAGCTTATGAAAGATTCAGGGGGGTGCAACTGGGTGGCTCAGTGGGTTAAGCCTCTGCCTTCGGCTTGGGTCATGATCACGGGGTCCTGGGATAGAGCCCTGCATCGGGCTCTCTGTTCAGCGGGGAGCCTGCTTCCCTTCTTCTCTCTCTGCCTGCCTCTCTGCCTACTTGTGATCTCTCTCTGTCAAATAAATAAATAAAAATCTTTATTAAAAAAAAAATGCTTCGGGGGGGTGGGGTTCTGAAGCAAAGGCACCAATTCATCCCAGCATTTCTCAAGTCGTTGGGTTATAGAACTTGCCTTTTCATGTCCATTCTAGCAACATCCCAAAGGGAAAAGGATACTGGACTAAGAATCAGAAAATATTTGAGTCCCAGTCCTAAACATAAGCTACTAAATATATCACTTGCAAATTGTTTGAACTTTTGTTGTCTCACATTTAGGTCTTTCATCCATTTTGAGTTTATCTTTGTTTATGGTGTAAGAGAATGGTCTATTTTCATTCTTTTGCATGTGGTTGTCCTATTTTCCCAGCACCATTTATTGAAGAGACTGTACTATATGTTGGCTAATTGAATTTAAATTTAAAAATTGCTTAAATTTTAGGGACACCTGGGTGGCTCAGTTGGTTAAGCAGCTGCCTTCGGCTCAGGTCATGATCCCAGCGTCCTGGGATCGAGTCCCACATTGGGCTCCTTGCTCCGCAGGGAGCCTGCTTCTCCCTCTGACTCTGCCTTCCACTCTGTCTGCCTGTGCTCGCTCTCGCTCGCTCTCTCTCTGACAAATAAATAAATAAAATCTTTAAAAAAAATTGCTTAAATTTTATAAGCCTGGGATTTCATTATTGAACCGTGGAACATCTACCTTAGGAAAGCTATACATAAATCAGATAGGATGCTATACGGAGAAGTTTTTGTAAATAATAAACTACTACACAGATCCTAGGTGATAGTATCATTAATTCAGTTTTTTGAACATGAAACGTGAGGAATGGTTTCCTAACCACAGGCAACACTTGTCACTTAGTCATTCATTAGACTTCTTTTATAAGACCCATTTCTTCCTTTGTCTTTCATTTTTGTAATCTTCTAGTCCATGCCAAAACATCCAAATAGCAAAATAATTGAACCTCATCAAAGGTTCGTTGACATGAATCTCTATTCAATCTTGATATTTTAACTGATTGCCCTAACAAATTAATTCCATAAAACCCACAAATACTATTTGAGACTAAGTTTTAAAGTAAGCACAGACGGGTGGTGGGCATTGAGGAGGGCATGTGATGTGATGAGCACCGGGTGTTATATGCAACTGATGGATTGTTGAACGCTACATCTGAAACTAGTGATGTACTATAGGTTGGCTACTTGAATTTAAATTTTAAAAAAAGTAAGCCAATACATAAACCTGGTATCATTCCAACAAATGGATTTACTCATTGCCTGTGGATGGCAAACTCTGTTCCAGCAGCTCACCACCTCACATGCTTTATTATGTTGTTCATTACTTGGTATTTCCCCCCACATTGTTGCTATCATGTTTTACATCTCCTATATATCCCATAAAATACTGCTAATTCACTATGGTGTGATACATCAAGATTGAGAATTCAGCATGAGAAAAATCTCTCTCCAGACTCAAGGAGTTTAATGTTCAAAGCACCATCAGGCATTCCGTGTGTGTGTCTGTGTGTGTATGGGTGTGTGTGTGTGTGTGTGTGTGAGAGAGAGAGAGAGAGAAAGAGAGAGAGAGAGAGAATTATGGTCCACAAGCCAAACCAAATCCTACATCCTCCTATTTTTATACAGCCTGGGAGTTAAGAGTAGTTTTTACATTTTTAATGGTTGAGAGGGGAGAAAGGAAATATGTTGTGATAAGTGAAAATGATATGAAATTCAAATTTTAGTGTCCTTAAGTGTCACAGGAGTGAAGCCACACCTTTCAGTAGAACAGCAGAGTTGAGAAGTCGGGACAGAGAGTGGAAGGTTTGCAAAGCTGAAATATTTACTATCTGACCCTTTACAAAAAAGTTTGCCGACCTCTGTCCTATGCTCAGATTTTTCATCCAATGTGGTTTAGCTGAGAAACCATAGTTACTCCGCTGAGCAGACATCTGGGGACAGATTTGGGGGAATAAGCTTAGTTAGCTTTTAAACTTGGCTTACAAAGGAAGGCAGTATGGGTTAGCAGAAATCTCAGGGCTTTGGGCCTGGGCGAGCACCTTGACTCTGGTTTTCCTAGCTGTCTGTCCTAGGATTACGCTGTTTGAATATCCCCATTCTCAATTTCCGTACCTATAGAGTCAGACTCATGAATGTAGCAGAGGACCTAGAACAAAGCAATCTTCCGGTAAATGTCAGTTTCCTCTCTCAGGGTCACAGTAAGACTCCAGGGGACACATTACAAATGGACCCCAGCAATTCATTTTGCAGTCGAGGCCACACGGCAATTGAAAAGGAGGGAGCAGACCACCCCCCAGATTGTTTCCAGCAGCTTATTCACAACACTTCTCAAGTCTAACCAACTGA
This sequence comes from Mustela erminea, assembly GCF_009829155.1. Lineage (NCBI taxonomy): Eukaryota > Metazoa > Chordata > Mammalia > Carnivora > Mustelidae > Mustela > Mustela erminea. The sequence goes on along the minus strand of NC_045614.1, from coordinate 64,531,514 downwards.
AAGATAACATAATTCAGACGGATCATTTGATTTCGCCCTTCCATATTAGAAACAATTACCAAGCTGCATGGACTTCTCTGAAAATGGGCTTAACTCTGGACCTCCAGCCAGCACCCTCCAACAGCCCAGCTCAGAGCAAGAACTGGACACCACTGGTGTAGCATCCCTACAAGTGGGGAAAAGGTGGGAGGAGGGCACAGCCGGAGAATTGGCCCCCTCAGTGCTTAACCCAGTTAAATGAGAGGCACACTCTTTCTCTGCCCCAACCTGCTCAGTGCTGGAAACGAAAGAACACAAGGCTTTGCCTGGGCACTCAGCTCAAATATGTTTACACCTACCTACTCACCTGATTCATGGCTGTATTCCAGCAGGGTCAGCAAATGTAAGTGTGGTGACTCCCCCAGAGCCTTTCTGGCAGGATGATATCCATCCCCAGACTTCTGGAAGTGATGGCTGTTGCTAAGGGACAGAGGTGTCCCTGCTCAGGAGAACAGCCCTCGACCGAAAACTTGTGGTTATGCACTCCCCTTCTCACCCAGGAGAAACACTGAGCCAACACATAACTGGTACAGGCTACAGAAGGCTACCCCCTTGCCTCACAATGGGACAATTGCACTTCTCTGTTCGCTCCAAAGCCCCCTTCCATCATCCGCGGGGCATCAGGCCAGAGCTAGATATTTCCTGAAGTCAGGTCCTTGCTCAGCTCCTTCTGCTTTCCGAGCTCACTGCTTTAGTCTCTCCCTGAGGGATATTTCTTTTTTTTTTTTTTTTAAGATTTTATTTATTTATTTGACAGACAGAGATCACAAGTAGACAGAGAGGCCAGCAGCGGGTGGGGTGGGGGCAGGGAAGCAGGCTCCCTGATGAGCAGAGATCCTGATTTGGGGCTCAATCCCAGGACCCTGGGATCATGACCAGAGCCGAAGGCAGAGGCTTTAACCCACTGAGCCACCCAGGCACACCTCCCTGAGGGATATTTCTGAAAAGTGCTCCCTCCCGAAGTCACAAATCCCTGTCTCAGTCCCTACATCTAAGAGTCTTAACCTGAGGCACCTGAGACACCCAAAAAGCACAGACTGAGACTAATCCATGCCTGGGAGTGTGAGGTCACCAGGACAAGCCCCGGCACTGGAACCAGCAGAGTGGGCTGCACCCCTGAACACTTCACTCAACATTCAGTGCACATTGGATTGACGGTGGAGCCAGATTCAGATATGGGTGGGCTGAGAAAAAAACCAGGGGACCTCCAGGGATGGAATTCCAAGATTATTCTCTGAAATTATAATCTTAGCATTAAAAGCCTAGAAAGGTAGTAATGGCTTAAAGCTGGCCCAAAGAGAAAGATGACCCTTTTGCAAAGCGAGGCCAAGATGAGGAGGGCCAGGAGAGCAGGCAAATCAGAACAGCCTTGGGAAGAGATGAATGCTTGCAGAAGTTCTGCTTACCCCGTGATCAACCCATGATGCTATTTGACCTGAAGTATAGCACTAACCTGGTTAAAAAGGGAACTGTGCCAAGTCCATCAGGAGCCTAAGAGGGTAGAGGCAAGAGGGCATTCTCCTCCCCCTTCCTTCACTGGGGGAGAATGATGGGAAACAGTGAGGCGACCATGAGGATGAGGAGGTAGCCACCACATCATTATGGCAGTACCACACACCTTCAGTTGCCAGCCTCACTGGGGAGGCAGGAAAGGCGGTGGGCTCTTACTCCACAAAGGTAATTTAAAAGCCTGCAGGTGAGACTTTTGGCCAGATAAAATGGCTTTTACTTCAGTGACTTACGGCTGATCAAGTAATCAGGGAGTAGAGGAAGTTTAAAGAGGATGAAAGGGGAGTTATGGAAATAATATGTCATAGTAAAAGGAATTATGGCTTCAAAGGCAAGACAGGGATGTGTCTGTGAACCCAGGAGAACCATGCAGCAATGGAGACTGAACTGTGATAGAGGACTTAGGTGGGAGAAGAGAAGAATGAGAAAATGCGATGAGTTCCCTGGTGTCACCGACACGGGGGAAATTGACAAAGCCCCAACTCAGCAGAAAAACTGGAACTTGCCTGGTGGATAGAATGTGAGTTACCAGGTAAATTTGTAAATCTAATTCTATGTAACAAGTTTCTACTCTAGATTGCAAAGGGCAGGAATCTTTTGGGAATGTGAAAATATTCTAGGTCTTAATAGCAGGTAAAGATTTGTCAAAATTAGATACCTGTGCACTTGAAATGTGTCATTTTTTTTAAAAAGTGTCAATTTTATGGTATGTGAATCATACCTCCATAAATTTGGTTTTTTAAGTTTGCACAGTGAATATATACTGGAAATATACTAATAAAAGGTTATTTCTCCTAAAACATTGATAAATTAATCAGTTACTCAGTATAGATTAAATCTTGGTCTTGAGATTACAGAATGGTACAAATTGCACTGCTAGCTAATTGAGTAAAAAAACTAATTTTCAGAGATATCAGTTCATTTGAGTGAAAGGTGCCATTTTCATTTTTTGCAAATAAGCTATTTTTCCTAAGACTTCTTTAGGAAACAATTGTGTATATGTGAACTGGCAAGAGAAATAGTTTGCAATGTTTGGACTAAATGCGTGAGAATTTTGAAACTAAATTTTATTATTTCCAAGATGGCTAATAGTCCTCAAACATACTGAATTGAATTGGGTACACAATGAAATTAAGTAGGGCATCATTATTTATCACATTGTATTTTTTTATTATAAACTCTGTGTGTTTTCAATCATTATTTCCTGTATTTCAGGAATAAATTTGTGTTGGAAAGCAATTTATTGGACCAAAGCTGAAATACCATATAGATCAGGCATTAATAAATGGCATTGTGTTTGAACAATGGTTGTCAACATGATTTTTTTCCTAGCTGAACATTGGGAAGAATTTTTCCCATTTTTTGGCCTGCTTTAGAACCTCATACTAAAGTCCAAATTCTGTGGCTTTTCTAGGAAAGGCTGATTTTTAAAAAGCAAAAGTTTTTACAAATACAAATTGGAACTGTGTTCTATTTCGAGCCCTAACATTAAAAATCTTTTCGTGGAAACCAACAAATTAAAAGGTATTGAAAATATGTGTATTATACAACTTGGCGAGGTAAAACTAAGAAATGCTTTCTCTTACTGTTCCAAATCGGATTAAGAAAAATGTTTTTGGCACAGTGCCAATTTTTTGTGGGCATTAATCTGTTAAAAGTAAAATTATTGCAGAATGTAAAATTGCAAGGATTCTAAAATTTATTTGACTTTTAACCTTAAATTATTTTGTCTTAGGTGTCATATTAGCCACAGTTCTCTAGAGAAACAAAAACAACAAAGTGTATGTATACATAGTGAGAGAGGTTTATTTTAAAGGAATTGGCTTCTGTGTTTGTGGAGACATGGAAAGTCCAAAATCTTCAGGGTAGGACAGCAGGCTGGAGACTCAGGAAAGCATCTCAGTTCAAGTCCAAAGGTGGTGGTCTGCTTGCAGAATGTCTTCTTGCTCAGAAGAGCCATACTTTTTCTATGAAGGCCTTCAACTCTCTGAATGAGGCCCACTCCCATTATTGAAGGTAATCTGTTTTACTCGAAGTCTACTGATTTAAATGCTTATCTTACACATAGAAGAGTAGATTTACAGAAAAGTAATGTTTGGCCAAATATCTCAGTACAGAGTCCCAGCCAGACTGACGCATAAAATTATCCATCACAGGTGGGGAGGAATTGAAATATATCGAAAATGACTGGGAATCACACATAACAGTATCAGGGGATAGCTAGGTTTTAGGTAAATGTGGAAAGAGTGCTGAAATATGATGTAGCCACTTGTCCTTGAACTTGTCCTTGAACTTGATGACATGTTTTTGATGGAACACTGCACAGTCAATATTGTCAAGGTCACAGTTATAAGCTGTGTTATGAAAACATTCCCAGTCAGTCTTCTCATTTTAATACAGGCTGTACTTCTCTGAGAGTGGAATAATAATAATTCTATTTTCTCATACTTTCAAATTTGGAATATTTGGCAAAGTGGAAGCTTAGGTAATAGTTACTCTATATACATATATCAAGGCCTCTGGGAATTTGAAATTCAACACTAAACAGTCTGCGATAATTATTTTTAAAGACTTGATAGTAATAGTGGCACTAGTTAAAAGCAAAACAGGAATGTGGAGGGAAAGAGAGGCAACAGGTACTGAAGTGGCTCCATTAATTATCAAACCCAGGCAATTGCTCAGTTTTAAAGAACCTTCATCAGACAGACATGTGATTCCTGTTCCTCACAGTGGACCATGAGAAAGGAGAGAAGAGTTTATCTGCCAGTTCCCATCTCCCTTTGATCAAGGGTTTAACATAAAGCCTTGATCATAAAAGCCTTTAACATAAAGCCATGATCAAGTGGCTGCACTTCCAGCTCATGTAAGTGTGGGTGCCAGCAGGCGCCCATGGAGTCTCACGACTCCACGGCAACCGGAAGCGAGGGGCGGCAGGCAGTGTGCAGGAGGTGTGTAGCCAGGTGTGCCTGGAGAAAGTTGCTCAGAGCCCACGGAGTACCTGTCACAGGCTGGGGTTCCTGGGAAAAAACCCTGAGATGGAAGGGCACTTGGGTGGTTCAGTGGGTTAAGCCTCTGCCTTCGGCTCAGGTCATGATCTCGGAGTGAGATCGAGTCCTGCATCGGGCTTTCTGCTCCCCCCGCCCCCTCTCTCTCTGTCTGCCTCTCTGCCTACTTGGGATCTTTCTGTCAAATAAATAAATAAAATCTTAAAAAAAAAAAAAACCCTGAGATGGAGATTTTCCATATAGGTGGAATGTTGGGGGGTGTGGGTGCTCTTAGGAATAAGACTGGGAAATGATAGAGGGAAGCAGGGTGGAGCTGGGGGTGCAGCTCGCCACAGCCTCCATTTCAGTAAGCACTGTGGTGAAAGGCCACATCAGTGCACAAGCTCCTGGAGTCTGGGCAGGCTGAAAGAACCTGCTTTTTTGGCATTAAGGGATGTGTAAAGAAACCAGTGCTAGGTCTTAATTGCAGGTAAAGATTTTACACGAATAGTGTAAAAGAGGCTCATACCTTTCAGATATGCTCATATTCCACCATTGCATCTGACCCCTATGCTACAATATTTAGGGCCTCCTTTTTTTTTTTTTTTTTTTTTAGGAGAGGAAGGTGCGGAGGGGCAGATGGAGAAGGAGAGAATCTTAATCAGGCTCCACACCCAGTGCAGAGCCCCACGTAGGGCTGGGATCTCACAACCCTGAGATCATGACCTGAGTCGTAATCGAGACTCAGATGCTTAACTGATTGAGCCACCAGGTACCTCACGGCCTCTATTTTTGATAGAACATACAACACTTCTTCCCTGAAAAAATAGAATTAAGCAGCCCTAAGTTTGACTTAAAGGTTGTAGACAACCTCAGTTGTGTAAAACAATAGAATTAGTGGTAATAAAACTACAGTTCCTCCTGCTAAAGCATGTCCCAAAACTCTTCCCCTCCCGTTCTGGATGTATTTAATCTCATTTGAGCACTTCTGATAGCCTGAGTTGCTTGCCAGTGGAATAAACCAGAACTTAATCCTGAAGGTGTTGAGCCTTTGGTTGCTGTATCCTTGTCAAGTGGTGATCATCTTATTTCTCAGCTGCCTTTATTTTTTTTTATTTATTTATTCGAGAGAGAGAGAGAGAGAGAGAGAGAGAGAGAGAGAGTATGAGAAGGGGGAGGGTTCGAGGGAGAAATAGACTCCCTGCCGAGCAGGGATCCTGATGCAGGACTCGATTCTCAGACTCTAGGATCATGACCTGAGCTGAAGGCAGTCGCTTAACCAACTAAGCCACCCAGGCACCCCCCTCAGGTCCCTTTAACTTAAAAACATAAGAGACACAGCAGTGAACTCTGGGTTGAAGACATAGTCCATCCAAGCCCTTGTGGAAAATTGGGTTGAGTGTGCCTCTTCGTAGAAGAAACAGACAAATGAAAACCTACAGAAGCCTGAGTCAGGTTCTACCAGCAAAGACAATTCATTCTGGCTTCTAAACAAACTGAATAAACAAAACTCTGTAAACTCCTCCAGCCATCTTTCAAAACTCTCACAGTCATGTGCTAGGATCCTCTCAGTGGTGTCTTGTTCTTAAACAGTTGTTAGTAGTACTACTTGTGAGAAACAGTGAAGTTAGGAACAACCTATTTTGCCATGTTGGTGGCACCACTCTCAAAAGTCTTGGCTGTCAGTGTTTCTTTCCTCTATCACTTTGAATATGTCATTCCACAGCTTTCTGGTCTCCATTATTTCTGCTGAGAAGTCAGATGTTAATCATATTGGGCTTCCCTTGTTAATAATCAGTCATTTTTCTCCTGTGTACTTCCAGATTTTCTCTTTGTCCTTTGCATTCAGTGTTTTTGCTATGGTGTGTCTATTTGTGTATCTCTTTAATTATTCACTCTACTTGGAGTGTTTTGAGCTTCCTGGATGTGTTGGTGGTTTTTTGTTTTGTGTTGTTTTGTTTTTTAAAGATTTTATTTATCTATTTGACAGACAGAGATCAGAAGTAGGCAGAGAAGCAGGCAGAGAGAGAAGGGGAAGCAGGCTCCCTGCTGAGCAGAGAGCCTGATGCAAGACTCCATCCCAGGATCCTGAGATCATGACCTGAGCTGAAGGCAAAGGCCTAACCCACTGAGCCACCCAGGCACCCCTGGTGGGTTTTTTTCCCCAATATTTTTCCTTTTCTTATTTTCATTTATTTATTTTATTTTGTTTCCTGTTCTATTTTTGGTACTTCCCTTATGTAAATGTTGGCACACTTACCACACCTATGTTTCTCTAAGGCTCGTTCATTTTTCCTCATTATTGTTTCTCTCTTCTTCAGTTTGAGTAATCTCTATTGATCTGTCTTCAAGTCTGCTCATTTTTCCTTCTGCCAGTTCAAATCTACTGTGAAGCCCTTCAAGTGAATATTTTATTTCACTTATTCTCCTTTTAACTCAAGAAATTCCTTTATTATGCTTTCTAGCTTATTGTGGATATTTTCTATTTGATGGACAGCTATCACCACACCTTCCTTTATTTCGTTAATCATGGTTTTCTTTAGCTCTTTAACATATTCATAACAATTTTTTAAAAATTTTATGTATTTATTTAACAGAGAGAGAAGTAGTAAGAGAGAGAGAACACAAGCAGGAGGAGTGGAAGAGGGAGAAGCAGGCTTCCTGCTGAGTGTAAAGCCTGATGTGGGACTCAATCCCAGGGTCCAACTGAGGCAAATCTGGGATTTTGACCTGGGATTGTGACTTGAACCAAAGGCAGACGCTTAACGATTGAGCCACTCAGGTGCCCCTCATAACAAATTTTTTTAAAGATTAAATGTATTTATTTAAGAGAGGGAAAGTAGGAGAGAGCACAAGTGATGGGGGCAGAGGAAGAAGCAGGCTGCCCACAGAGCAGGGTGCCCAAAGTAGAGCTCCATCTAAGGACACTGGGATCATGACCTAAGCTGAAGGCAGACACTTAGCTGACTGAGGCACCCAGCCAGCCCTCATAACAACTTCTTTAAATTCACCTTCCATTGTGTCTGACATCTGGTCTCTCTCAGAAGCAGTTTCTGTTACCTGAATTTTTTTAGGTCTGTGGGTCAAACTTTCCTGTTTCTTTGCATTCCTCATAAACTTTTTTGTTGGAAACTGGATATTTTAGTTAATAACAATTCTGGAGACTGGTATTATCCTTCTGGGACTTGTTATTGTTATTTACTTTTTTGTTTGTTTAGTGATGATTTTATTTTATTTTATTTTTTTAGTTAGGTGTATTCCCGTACCTCACAGTGTTGGTCCTCTGATATTGAACCTTAGTGGGATGAAGAATTGGATATGCTCAGAATTGCTCTGGAACAAGTGTGATTTTGGCAGGTCTCTCTTTGACTGTCTCTTTCCCTGACCACACCCATGAGCCTCATGTGTGCCAGACACATTCTAATCCAGGGCATTTCAACATTGCTTCTCCCCCTTCCTGGAAGACTCTTCCACCAGATATTATCATTTCTTACTTTCTTACTTCATACATATCTTGTGTCAAATGTTATTTCCAAAGAAAAATCTTCTCTGTCATATCCATAGAAAATAGCAGTCCCTCTTGGAGTGCTTCCTTGTTTTATTTTTTTCCCATAACACTTATACTGACTGTCATAATAACATGATTTATTTTTATTGTCCATCTCATACACTAGAATATAAAATTCACAGAGCATGAATTTTGCCTGCCACATTCACTGTTATATTATTTCTAGGGCCAAAGACAGTCCTTGGCATATAGTAGGCACTCACCAAATATTTATTAAATCAATTTTTGTTAAATATTTGTTAAATAAATTATTTTTTAACCAATTAGTAAATATTGTCACCCTATACTTGGCATTGAAAGTGGAAAGAAGTATGCTCTGAGAAGAAGACTAAGAAAGAGAAAATTCTGGATGCAGAAACACCAAAATCAACCTTCTCACCTCTTCCTTCCTGGTCTTGCTCCTCTATATTTTGGGGGAAGTTATTCCCTATTACTTTACTCTAAAATTTTACACACCTCAAGCTGCAAGGCAGGAGAGAGGAAGAGCTGGTACAGAAAGAGAAAATAATTTGACTATGATTAATTTTTACAGACATACTCATTCCCAGGGTTAGAAAAATATGAAGAAGAGCTCAAGTGCAAAGGGCCACAATCATGATGGGGTAAATGTTATATGCACATTTTTCAGAATGCTTACATAGAGCTCTATGCAATCAGTTCACTTCTCTGGTTCAAATCCTTCAAATATTCCCCTATTTCCCCCAGAATAAAGACCCCAGACCTCTAATATGTTTAAAAGATCCTGTATGGGGGTGCCTGGGTGGTTCAGTGGGTTAAGCCTCTGCCTTCGGCTCAGGTCATGATCTCAGTGTCCCGGGATTGAGCCCCGCATTGGGCTCTCTGCTCAGCGGGGAGACTGCTTCCCCCTCTCTCTCTGCCTGCCTCTCTGTCTACTTGTGATCTCCCTGTCAAATAAATAAATAAAATCTTAAAAAAAAAAATCCTGTAGGAACTGGTCTCAGCCTTTCTCTCTCAGTGCCTCTCAAGCCACGTGCTTCCCAGCCTTGCTGGGCTTTCTTCACATCCCCAGATGGTTTCCCAGCATCAAACATACATGCTCTTGCACCCTGAAAGCATTCCCCTTCAGGCATGGCCTGGATAATCTTAATCATGTTCCAGGTGTCAGCTCAAATATCACTTCTACCAGGCTTCTTCTGACCATAAACTTAAATAGTTTCCTATGGTATTTAGGGTATATCCAGCTGCTCTAACAAAAGACTTCAACACTAGAATGGCTCAAACCCGTAGAAGTGTGTCTCACACAGGTGGCAGTTCAAGGATAATTCAAGCAGACAGGCTGATATGGTCTCCAACTTCTTCAACACAGGGCTTCTAGGATCCCATGATTATCTCCATTCTGGTGAGCTGGGCCAGGGTAAGACTCTAGAGGAGGATATATGGGAGCTTTCATGGACTAACCCGAAGTTGGCATACCACACATCTTCTCACATTCTACTGGCTAGACATCAGTCATGTGACCATGCCTAACAGCAAGAGAGATTGGGAAATGTAGTCTAGCTGTATTTCCAGGAAGAAGAGGAGAATTTGGATTTGAACAAAAAGGTAGCAGATTCTGCCATAAGGTCCCTTTCTCCTCCCTTTCCGCTATTTTATACCCCTTGTTATTTCTCTATCACAAAGCTATATAAAGTCTACAAAGGTGGGGAATACCCCCACTATATCCCTTGCAAGCCTAGCACATGGCTTTCAATATACATTACATTGAACTATGTGAAATTGCTGTTTTGTTTGTCGTAAAATGTCTAATACCAGTGATTTCAAAGAACAACATTTGAAGCACACCTTTGACAACCAGTTGTTCAGCAGAGCCTCTCCCACAGGTTAATGGAAACTCACAACTCAAAGGCTTTCCAGCTTGCTTCTTTCCTCTTGTCTTAAGCCTTGTTATGTAATTTAACTCCTTGCCAGGGAAATGCTTATAGAACAAAGTGTTCTATGGACGACCTCTGAGGCCATGTAGCCTGTGGAAGCCCAGGGGAGGAGCTGGGGACTCACACGCAGACCTCCTCTTAGGCTGAGCAGAATGCTTTGTCGTGCATGTTAATGAATGACAGACCTTCTGTTCTATCCCAATTAAGCAAACATTTGTTCAGCATCTACTATGTGCCAGTCACTGGATCCAGAGACAAGGACACAAGGACGATTACTTCCTTTGAAGAGCTTATAGACTTGCAGGGGCTCACAGTCAGTTTGTTTTGGAAATACCCCTTTGGCAGTTTTCAGAAGAACAGGCAGGAGAGAAAGGAAAACCATCTGGAAGATGATTTTAATAATCCAGGCAAGAGATGGCGTCGCATATTGTTTTCCTTCACAGCTTTTTTCTTTCTGTTTTTCCCTCTGGGGGAATGAGGGTGGGAGGAGAGGTGGTCCTAGGAAGGGTGAAAGGGCTGGGGAAGACAACTAGTCACAGAAAAAGGCAGTGGTCCTCCCCCTGCTGATGAGGTACCGGGTAAGTAACAGAAAGGGGCCACCACTGTCTCGATAAACGTTGGGGATGCCTGTGCCTTGTTTAGATGGTGCTTCAGCTGAGAAGTTCCCACTCCTTTCCAATCCCTTTAAATAGAGACATCTGCTTCTAAAATTCAGGAAAAAATGGGATCACAGTGACATCAGCAACTGAGGCAGTACAGCCTCTCCTGGCATCCTTAATCCTTGGACTCCACCTTAATCCTTGTGAATGTAGTGTTGGAGAAATAGGAAGGAAAACCCACTCCAGAGTGTGTGCATTCCATCATTTGTCAAGCAGGAGTCGTCTTTTTGCTGGGTCTTTGTTGCTCTCAGGCTCAGAGCTAAAAATAGACCTTCCAAAGAAAGCTCCCTTTAGGTGGTCTTACCAAGGCAATTTACATTATCAGCTCCTAGCTTCAAGACTAATTTGGAACACTCCTGCATTTGATGTGCTCCATTTTTTTTTCAGGGGTGGCTGCTTTTTCACAACAGACTCCAAGGAAGTGCTCACCACAGGGATCTCAAATCTTGAGTCAAGAATTAGGACAGGAGGTCGTTAGCACACTTTAGGTGTTTGGTAGATTCCGTTTGGATTCCCTGCACAGGGCTATCAAATGCTTCTGCCCGTTTTTTCTCCTAGGTGGGGATTAAAAATATCTGCCCAAATAATCATATTCCTCTAAGCTTTCTACTAAACCCAGTAATTTCGTGGGGGTACCAATTCCCTTTTACCTTGCATGGGATGACCGGTCAGCTGGAGAGTAGTCTGTAGTTGTCACTGTCAAAGCAGATAGAGGATTCATGTCAGAGTGCAGAGATCCTCAAGACTGTCCTCAGATTGAATGGCACGTCCTATCCAGGTCATTCCGAGCAGTGTCAGGGAGCCTGAGCCTGAAACCAGGCAGCACGGCCACCTGCATCATTGTGGAGAATATTGTGGAGACCGTCATGGAGACCGTGGAGCTGGGCAGCAGCAGGGAAGTGCCTGAGCTATCAGGAAGTAATGAGCTTTCACTGTTGACCCTGCCCAAGTGACCCCTTTGGTGGTCTCTGACACCGACTCTGACAGGCCTGACTTCTCTTCCCAAAGGGCATGTGTATAACCTGTCACACTATAAAAAGAGCTTTCAAAGCCAATTTTATTATTTAGCCATTTTGACACCTTCATGGAATGACCTAAATTCTATATTAAAGATGAGGAAATGAAAACTCGGAAGGGTTAATTGACTTGTCCGAGTTCAAACTCACCCAAATCTCAAGCATCAGAGTACGGGAAATAAAACTGACGCTCGTTTTAGTGACATTCAACATCTATTCAGCAACAATGTCTTACCACCCAGAAGCAAGATACCTGTCACCATCTATTAAAATCTCAAGTTTGTCTTCCACTTACTGACTCAGAAGCTACTAGACTAAGTGCAGCATTTGTGTGTCAGGCACGTAGTAGATTTTGCTGTTATTGTTCTACTTTATTTCTTTCATTATACATAAGTTCTGCATGATTTTATAAAGGCTATTTCTTAATATATTTTTAAAGTATTCTTCCTGTTTGAATGTGATCTTGTTTGCATTATATTTCTCATTCACTCCAGGTAGAGAGGAAAGCTGCTGCCATTTCTGCTTTAATTTTCACACCAACTGCCCAGTTGAACTCCCTAATGAGTTTTCATAGTTTTTAAGTTAGTTCTCTTGTACTTTTCAAGTACACAGCTATGTTATCTGAAAATAATGATACTATTAATTTAAAATTTTCCTAGGTCTTTCCCTCTTACCACCTTCTCTTTCTCTCTTCCCTAACTACCTTCCTTAATTGGACTATCTTGAATTGGTAAAAATAAAGATGTTCTATGTTGGAATGAGGGTAGTTAGGATTCAGAGAAAAGTTCCAAGTTTCAGTATCTCAGTGGCTTTCAGGAGTTGAGAAGAGGGGCCATGCCTGCTGTAGCCAGGTTCTGAAAAATAAGCTTAGAGAGGAAGGACTTTGTGGAAGAGCTGGAAGCAGTAGCCTATTCTGGGTTCAGTTCTGACAGACCAGAGGACAATAAGGCCCTGAGCCATTGCTGTTCCTTTCAGAACCAGAGAACACCCATCCCCTATGCAGACAAACTCTAGCAACAGCAATATGTAGTGTTACCCAGCAAAAGAGCACACCCCTTGCCTAGCACTACACAGACCACCTCTCCAGGTGTTCATATCAGTTGGCTTATCTCCTATGTCTCTTGGTGTTGGCCCACAAGATTAGAACCACCTTCCAGGGGCATCTGGGTGGCTTAGCTGGTTAAGTGTCTGACTCTTGATCTCAGTTCAAGTCATGATCTTAAGGTTGTGAGATCAAACTCTGCCTTTGGCTCTGAACTAGGCATGAAGCTTGCTTAAGATTCTCTCTCCTGCTCCTTCTGCCCCTAACCTCTCTCTCTCTCCATATTAAAAAAAAAAAAAAAGAACCCCATCCCCCCTTGTAGGCATGTAGGCATGTGAGCTCTGGGCTCAAATGCTGGGCTCACCGATCCCTGCCTGTGAGACCACTTGGGAAAATAACCCTTCTGTGCCTAATTTCCTAAGCTATGAAATGGTACTAATACTTATACTTACCTTCCAGGGCTTTAGGAAAGACTAAATTAATAAATACATGTAGCGAGGAGGAGTCAAGATGGCGGAGAAGTAGCAGGGTGAGACTACTTCAGCTAGCAGGAGATCAGCTAGATAGTTTATCTAAAGATTGCAAACACCTGCAAATCCATCGGCAGATCGAAGAGAAGAAGAACAGCAATTCTGGAAACAGAAAAACAACCACTATCTGAAAGGTAGGACTGGCGGAGAAGTGAATCCAAAGGGACGGGAAGATAGACCCCGGGGGAGGGGCGGGCTCCCGGCAAGCGGCGGAACAACAGAGCACAAAATCGGGACTTTTAAAAGTCTGTTCCGCTGAGGGACATTGCTCCAGAGGCTAAACCGGGGCGAAGCCCATGCAGGGTCAACGTGGCCTCAGGTCCCGCAAGGTCACAGAAGGATTGGGGGTGTCTGAGTGTCTCAGAGCTGAAGAGCTTGCGGATCTTGGAATGGGAAAACCGGCTACAGAGACAGAGCCGACAGTAAGCTCCCAGCTCGGGGGTTACCTTGAACCGGTCTCAGGCTCGGTGAGCTTGGAGCGTGGCCAGAGGTCAGGCAGACGGGAGTAACTGGGAGCTTTTCTCTGAGGGCACACAAAGGAGTGGGGCCCCAGCTCTCGGCTCCTCCGGGCCAGAGACCAGGAGGCCGCCATTTGTATTCCTGTCCTCTGGAACTCTACGGAAAGCGCTCAGGGAACAAAAGCTCCTGAAAGCAAACCTGAGCGGACTACTCAGCCCGGCCCCTGGTAAGGGCGGTGCAATTCCGCTTGGGGCAAAGACACTTGAGAATCACTACACCAGGCCCCTCCCCCAGAAGAAGATCAACAAGAAATCCAGCCAAGACCAAGTTCACCTACCAAGGAGTACGGTTTCAATACCAAGGAGAGCAGCAGAATTCCAGAGGAGGAGAAAGCAAAGCACAGAACTCATGGCTTTCTCCCTGTGATTTTCTTAGTCTTGCAGTTAATTTAATTTTTTTCTTTTTCATTTTTTTTCTCTTCTTCTGCTAAAATTTTTTTTAACTTTTACCCTTTTCTTTTTTAACGTTTTTTAACTAGTTTATCTAATATATATATATTTTCTTTTTCATATTTTTCTTTATTCGTTTTCTTTTTTTTAATTCTTTTTTTTTCTTTCTTTATTTTTGAACCTCTTTTTATCCCCTTTCTCCACAGTCACGATTTGGAATCTCTTCTGATTTGGTTAAAGCATATTTTCCTGGGGTTGTTGCCACCCTTTTAGTATTTTACTTGCTCCTTCATATACTCTTATCTGGACAAAATGACAAGATGGAAAAATTCACCACAAAAAAAAAGAACAAGAGGCAGTACCAAAGGCTAGGGACCTAATCAATACAGACATTGGTAATATGTCAGATCTAGAGTTCAGAATGACAATTCTCAAGGTTCTAGCCGGGCTCGAAAAAGGCATGGAAGATATTAGAGGAACCCTCTCGAGAGATATAAAAGCCCTTTCTTAAGAAATAAAAGAACTAAAATCTAACCAAGTTGAAATAAAAAAAGCTATTAATGAGGTGCAATCAAAAATGGAGGCTCTCACGGCTAGGATAAATGAGGCAGAAGAAAGAATTAGTGATATAGAAGACCAAATGACAGAGAATAAAGAAGCTGAGAAAAAGAGGGACAAACAGCTACTGGACCACGAGAGGAAAATTCGAGAGGTAAGTGACACCATAAGACGAAACAACATTAGAATAATTGGGATTCCAGAAGAAGAAGAAAGAGAGAGGGGAGCAGAAGGTATACTGGAGAGAATTATTGGGGAGAATTTCCCCAGTTTGGCAAAGGGAACGAGCATCAAAATTCAGGAGGTTCAGAGAATGCCCCTCAAAATCAATAAGAATAGGCCCACACCCCATCACCTAATAGTAAAATTTTCAAGTCTTAGTGACAAAGAGAAAATCCTGAAAGCAGCCCGGGAAAAGAAGTCTGTAACATACAATGGTAAAAATATTAGATTAGCAGCTGACTTATCCATAGACACCTGGCAGGCCAGAAAGAGATGGCATGATATTTTCAAAGCACTAAACGAGAAAAACATGCAGCCAAGAATACTATATCCAGCTAGGCTATCATTGAAAATAGAAGGAGAGATTAAAAGCTTCCAGGACAAACAAAAACTGAAAGAATATGCAAACACCAAACCAGCTCTACAGGGTATATTGAAAGGGGTCCTCTAAGCAAAGAGAGAGCCTACAAGTGGTAGATCAGTAAGGAACAGAGACAATATACAGTAACAGTCACCTTATAGGCAATTGTATAATGGCACTAAATTCATATCTCTCAATAGTTACCCAGAATGTTAATGGGCTAAATGCCCCTGTCAAAAGACACAGGGTATCAGAATGGATAAAAAAAACAAAACCCATCTATATGTTGCCTCCAAGAAACTCATTTTAAGCCCGAAGACACCTCCAGATTTAAAATGAGGGGGTGGAAAAGAATTTACCATGCTAATGGACATCAGAAGAAAGCAGGAGTGGCAATCCTTATATCAGATCAATTAGATTTTAAGCCAAAGACTATAAAAAGAGATGAGGAAGGACACTGTATCATACTCAAAGGGTCTGTCCAACAAGAAGATCTAAAAATTTTAAATATCTATGCCCCCAACGTGGGAGCAGCCAACTATATAAACCAATTAATAACAAAATCAAAGAAACACACCAACAATAATACAATAATAGTAGGGGACTTTAACACTCCCCTCACTGAAATGGACAGATCATACAAGCAAAAGATCAACAAGGTAATAAAGGCCTTAAACGACACACTGGACCAGATGGACATCACAGATATATTCAGAACATTTCATCCCAAAGCAACAGAATACACATTCTTCTCTAGTGCATATGGAACATTCTCCAGAATAGATCACATCCTCGGTCCTAAATCAGGAATCAACCGGTATCAAAAGATTGGGATCATTCCCTGCATACTTTCAGAACACAATGCACTGAAGCTAGAACTCAACCACAAGAGGAAGTTTGGAAAGAACCCAAATACATGGAGACTAAACAGCATCCTTCTAAAGAATGAATGGGTTAACCAGGAATTTAAAGAAGAATTGAAAAAAATCATGGAAACGAATGATAATGAAAATACAATGGTTCAAAAACCTGTGGGACACAACAAAGGCAGTCTTGAGAGGAAAATATATAGCGGTACAAGCCTTTCTCAAGAAACAAGAAAGGTCTCAGGTACACAAACTAACCCTACACCTAAAGGCGCTGGAGAAAGAACAAGAAAGAAACCCTAAGCCCAGCAGGAGAAGAGAAATCATAAAGATCAGAGCAGAAATCAATGAAATAGAAACCAAAAAAAAACAATAGAACAAATCAACGAAACTAGGAGCTGGTTCTTTGAAAGAATTAATAAAATTGATAAACCCCTGGCCAGACTTATCAAAAAGAAAAGAGAAAGGACCCAAATAAATAAAATCATGAATGAAAGAGGAGAGATCACAACTAACACCAGAGAAATACAAACTATTATAAGAACATACTATGAGCAACACTACGCCAACAAATTTGACAATCTGGAAGAAATGGATGCATTCCTAGAAACATATAAACTACCACTACTGAACCAGGAAGAAATAGAAAGCCTGAACAGACCCATAACCAGTAAGGAGATTGAAACAGTCATTAAAAATCTCCAAACAAACAAAAGCCCAGGGCCAGACGGCGTCCCGGGGGAATTCTACCAAACATTTAAAGAAGAACTAATTCCTATTCTCCTGAAACTGTTCCAAGAAATAGAAATGGAAGGAAAACTTCCAAACTCATTTTATGAGGCCAGCATCACCTTGATCCCAAAACCAGACAAGGATCCCATCAAAAAAGAGAGCTATAGACCAATATCCTTGATGAACACAGACGTGAAAATTCTCACCAAAATACTAGCCAATAGGATTCAACAGTACATTAAAAGGATTATTCACCACGACCAAGTGGGATTTATTCCAGGGCTGCAAGGTTGGTTCAACATCCGCAAATCAGTCAGTGTGATACAACACATCAGTAAAAGAAAGAACAAGAACCATATGATACTCTCAATAGATGCTGAAAAAGCATTTGACAAAGTACAGCATCCCTTCCTGATCAAAACTCTTCAAAGTGTAGGGATAGAGGGCACATACCTCAATATCATCAAAGCCATCTATGAGAAACCCACCGCAAATATCATTCTCAATGGAGAAAAACTGAAAGCTTTTCCGCTAAGGTCAGGAACACGGCAGGGATGTCCATTATCACCACTGCTATTCAACAGAGTACTAGAAGTCCTAGCCTCAGCAATCAGACAACAAAAGGAAATTAAAGGCATCCAAATCGGCAAAGAAGAAGTCAAATTATCACTCTTCGCAGATGATATGATACTATATATGGAAAACACAAAAGACTCCACTCCAAAACTGCTAGAACTTGTACAGGAATTCGGTAAAGTGTCAGGATATAAAATCAATGCACAGAAATCAGTTGCATTTCTCTACACCAACAGCAAGACAGAAGAAAGAGAAATTAAGGAGTCCATCCCATTTACAATTGCACCCAAAACCATAAGATACCTAGGAATAAACCTAACCAAAGAGGCACAGAATCTATACTCAGAAAACTATAAAGTACTCATGAAAGAAACTGAGGAAGACACAAAGAAATGGAAAAATGTTCCATGCTCCTGGATTGGAAGAATAAATATTGTGAAAATGTCTATGCTATCTAAAGCAATCTACACTTTTAATGCAATTCCTATCAAAATACCATCCATCTTTTTCAAAGAAATGGAACAAATAATTCTAAAATTTATATGGAACCAGAAAAGACCTCGAATAGCCAAAGGGATATTGAAAAAGAAAGCCAAAGTTGGTGACATCACAATTCCGGACTTCAAGCTCTATTACAAAGCTGTCATCATCAAGACAGCATGGTACTGGCACAAAAACAGACACATAGATCAATGGAACAGAATAGAGAGCCCAGAAATAGACCCTCAACTCTATGGTCAACTAATCTTTGACAAAGCAGGAAAGAATGTCCAATGGAAAAAAGACAGCCTCTTCAATAAATGGTGTTGGGAAAATTGGACAGCCACATGCAGAAAAATGAAATTGGACGATTTCCTTACACCACACACAAAAATAGACTCAAAATCGATTAAGGACCTCAATGTGAGAAAGGAATCCATCAAAATACTTGAGGAGAACACAGGCAGCAACCTCTTCACCTCAGCCGCAGCAACATCTTCCTAGAAACATTGCCAAAGGCAAGGGAAGCAAGAGCAAAAATGAACTATTGGGATTTCATCAAGATCAAAAGCTTTTGCACAGCAAAGGAAACAGTTAACAAAATCAAAAGACAACTGATTGGGAGAAGATATTTGCAAACGACATATCAGATAAAGGACTAGTGTCCAAATCTATAAAGAACTTAGCAAACTCAACACCCAAAGAACAAATAATCCAATCAAGAAATGGGCAGAGGACATGAACAGACACTTCTGCAAAGAAGACATCCAGATGGCCAACAGGCACATGAAAAAGTGTTCTATATCACTCGGCATCAGGGAAATACAAATCAAAACCACAATGAGATATCACCTCACACCAGTCAGAATGGCTAAAATCAACAAGTCAGGAAATGACAGATGCTGGCGAGGATGCGGAGAAAGGGGAACCCTCCTACACTGTTGGTGGGAATGCAAGCTGGTGCAACCACTCTGGAAAACAGCATGGAGGTTCCTCAAAATGTTGAAAATAGAACTGCCCTATGACCCAGCAATTGCACTATTGGGTATTTACCCTAAAGATACAAACGTAGTGATCCAAAGGGGCACGTGCACCCGAATGTTTATAGCAGCAATGTCCACAATAGCCAAACTATGGAAAGAACCTAGATGTCCATCAACAGATGAGTGGATCAAGAAGATGTGGTATATATACACAATGGAATACTATGCAGCCATCAAAAGAAATGAAATCTTGCCATTTGCAACAACATGGATGGAAAGAGAGCGTATCATGCTTAGCGAAATAAGTCAAGCAGTGAAAGACAACTATCATATGATCTCCCTGATATGAGGAAGTGGTGATGCAACATGGGAGCTTAAGTAGGAGAAGAATAAATGAAACAAGATGGGATTGGGAGGGAGACAATCCATAAGTGACTCTTAATCTCACAAAACAAACTGAGGGTGGCTGGGAGGAGGGGGGTTGGGAGAAAGGGGGTGGGGTTATGGACATTGGGGAGGGTATGTGCTTTGGTGAGTGCTGTGAAGTGTGTAAACCTGGCGATTCACAGACTTGTACCCCTGGGGATAAAAATATATGTTTATAAAAAATAAAAAATTTAAAAAAAACGCAAAAAACACAGATTCTTTAAATAAATAAATAAATAAATAAAAACAGAAAACAAAAAAAATAAATATATGTAAAATGCTTACATATATATAATGTATATATGTATACATATGTGTATATGTATATACATATACATATAATGTATATATTACATATATAATATATTAATATGTATATATCATATACAGATAATGTATACATATATGTAATGTTTTGTGTATACATATGTATATACTTACAAAATATATGTAAAAAGACTGGCTTATAGAATGTGCACAATAAATCTTAGCTAGCTAGAATAGTGCCTGGTGATTGAGTCTCTGGCATGCTCTGGTGGCAAGACTGCAGGAAAGATCCTTTAAATTTCCAATTAATCTCTCTGAGCCTCATTTCCCTCATCTGTGGAGCTAAGAACACCTTCTTTGTTTAACTTACAGGAGAATTACTTCAGACAAGGTATATAAAACAGCTGAAATGGCAATGACCTAAAGTTGGTTTCCTTCCCATTAAATATCTTTATTATGTAATAAGCTCCATGAGGATGGAGACACGCCTCTATGCCTAAATACATCAGGGATTTAACCAGATCCAAAGAGGAAGCAAGGTTCTGCACTAAATAAGTTGTAGGGTTAAATTCCATCCATCCTTCACTCTACAACAGAATCTTTTTTTAGAAATACCTTGACCTTGGTCTTGTCAGTCTTCTTTCAGTAGGATAATTTAAGGAGATTCAATTTACAAAGAGATTATTTACAAAGCTATAATGATATTTGAGGTTCTTGCAGAGAGTAAGTAACATAGGGCTGGTAAGGTGAGTAGGGCTGTTTCTAACTCTCAGCCTACAGAATCAAAGGGAAGCACTGGTCCCAAGTACCTGGAAGGAGGGAGTCCCTAAGAAAAAGTCTCTGTGAGAAGCACTGAGCTCCAATCAAGGAACAAAGCCAGACCAAGTTCATCTCGCACAAAGAGAAGCAGAAAAATAAATATTTTGAACTCCCTCCCTGATCTTATATCAGTCTCCTGCTAGAACTCCCCAGTAGTGAAATTCAACCAGAATTTAATTCTAATTTAATTTTAAATTCTAACCAGGTGGGATGAAAGTAGGGTTGCCAGATTTAGCAAATTGAAAATGCAAGACACATAGGTAAATTCCAGTTTCAGATAAACAACCAATAAATTTTTAGCATAAGTATATTCCAAGTATTTCAGAGGATATACTTATATTAAAAACTTATTGGTTAGTTATCTGAAATTCAAATTTTAACTCTTTACCCTGCAGATGAGAGATCATTGATGGTTTCGATATAGGTCAGCCTCCCTAAGCCGAGAACAGGATCGAAAGGGATGGAGGGTGGATTTTGAGAGGCAAATGCAAAATAGTATGACACACTCATTAGTTCACTTCTTTTTCTTGAACACATCCAGTATTTTTTCCTGTCTGGAAAAGTTTGAAACTTTAATATAGAAAATACATGAAATCACAGGAACTGCCAAGTCAACATTGGGTCAATTAGGTCACAGCCCTCTCTAAATCTAGCATGGTTTTCTATATACTTGTTATTATGGAAAAATTGACTTACTCTTTGATAACGATCTGAGAACAGTGTTTTAGTCACTCACTAAATTTCAATATTATAAATTTTAGACTGGAATTCATAAAACTTGGATTGTAGTTTTGGGAGTGAGTTTAGAAACAAAGAATATACAGAAACTAATACATATTTGAAGCATAAAACAATTGTTTATTAGCAATATTAAGAGTTTTTAACAATGTGTAATTTTAATATATTCTATTGCTATAACATAGTTATATCACATGTGTTTGTTTCAAGTTAATAAGCTTGAAATATATGATAAGTTTAATAGTATAGTCTCTCTTGATCTTATGGTTCTTGCAAACAAAAGATAAATTCTAAAACTGCATATCTCCAAGAACCATAAAGTAAGAATTACAAAGCCAAACAGTTACTAGCATTTTAGTTTTAGTTTAAGAGGTTATGTCTACTTTTTGAACTTACGGGATTTTACATATCATCTTCTGGGAATTCATCACTGTCTCTATAATTTTAACAGTGCTAATATTCCATTTATGTGTTCAGTGAATGAATACCATAATTCAGGCACCCACAGAGAAGAATTCTGAAGAATTTTGATAGCACTTTAATGTAGTTAACTAATAAGAAAATGGGCACATAGGAGGCTTGCATGGGAAATTCTCTGTGATGACACTGAAGGACTTTTCTAAGATTTCAGCTAGACAATTCACAAAGTAGATCGTTGTGGGTAGAGAATACATCAGGGACCACATAGAGAATCATAGTGCAAGAGGGATATAAACAATATCAGAGAACATCTCTCTGAAGGACCTGATTTAGCCAGGAGGGAAGCAGGTGCTTAAGACAGTGAACAAATGTGCCAGGCCATGGCAATTTTTTCTGGCTTTATGTCCAGCTCTAAGACTGTCTAGAACCATTTCAACAAGAGTGACACATGCTCTGGTGAGATTTTAATAATGCCTGAAGAAAAGACTGCCTATAAAATAGGAGTGTTTGACCTGAGGATACTTGGATGTATGTGCTCCAGGAAAAAGAAAAGTGTACTTCATTGAAAAGAGCACTTATCACTAAAGTGAAGGGTAGAAGATTCTCTGATGTTTTGCTGATATGCTTCTTTTTCCTGCTTTTGGTCTAATCGCTGGGGTCAGGTTTATCTGGAAGATGTGGAGCAGTAAATGGCTACCATAAATTCCTACAGGTGACACCAGCAGATCCCACCAAGATAAGAGGCTGTGCCCAAAACACATGGCCAAAGCCAGTTTTAAAAGCATCCAAGTGAAATAATGCAACAACATAGCATGGCAGCACCAGTGGCAATGTATGCTATAAAGGCAAGGAACTCAACATCTGTGTCTTTCTGGAAAGGGGAGGTAGACTGAAAAGAAGACCAGAGCAGGAGCTAGAAAATCTAGATTTTTAGGTTCATCTCAATGTTTCACTGGATTCGTAAAATTGAGTAAGGCACTTGGCTTCCCTCCCTGAGTGTCCAATCAGGATAAGAATGCTGAGAATAGGCTTGTCACAAAATAAGCACTCAAAAGTGTTATTTATAATCATTTGGATTTTATTATTATAATCTTGCAAGACTACTATGTTACATAAAAATGCATCTATGGAAAATTGCAATGCATTATGTATACCCAAGGAGCTCCATAATTTACTGCAGATTGTGATGCTGGTATCCTTTCTAGCAGTTGTTACTTGGACCTTTAAAATTCAGGTGATTGAAATATTTTTCAGGATATAACACTAGTGAAAATTTTAAGACATACACCAGAATCATTTCCTTCACAATGACTGCAGCTAAGGGGGAAAAAAAAAAAACCTCCTATGTGTATAGATAAGGAATGAACAGGAACATGGGAAAATGACAGTAATTGGATTTGTTAAAGGTGGTAGAAATGTGACTTATCCTTTTGTGTTTTTATGTATTTGAATCTGTTCTTTAAATTAAAATAGCTTTAATTTGAAAATAATGAAATGCAGGAAGTTAAGCTAAACCTTGAGATTTACATGAGGGAACTCTGATATCCTAAATAATACTAATATAACAGTAGTCCGTCTTACTGAGCACCTCCCATGAGTTGGGCATGGTGCTGAGTGCTTTCCGTGCACAGATCTGTCTCATTTTCCCAACAACACTGTGAACTGTAGGAGACACATAAGGAAACTGAAGCTCACAGATTACCAGCTTGCCAAGGTCTCCCAGCTGGCAAATGTAGAGTACAGAAGCGCTTTGTGTGTAACAGTTCGGAATAAATATTGGTCCCTTTAATCCGGGGAACACAGATGGGTTCGCGTTCTACCAGCTTTTTGGTGGTATTTGGAGCACTGAAGAGAAGGTTAAGTCACTGATCATGAGTATTTTTCACTTATGTCTCATTCACTAGTGTGAATGCTCCAACTTCCCATGGCTTCCTGGTTGCCTGCACACACCTACAGAGTGTGCAAGGACTATTCGAACAGCAAATGACAGATGAGGAGCAAAGCCCAGAGAGGGAGGAGTCTGAGCTGGGGGACAGAAAAGAACTGAAATGGCTTTGGAGGCCTCCTGGAGCAACATCAGCTGCTAAAAAGAAGGAAAACACAAGCAAAGCAATGGATCTAAATTTAGCCATGGAGCCCTCCAGGCAGTATTTCACAAGGGCACTGCTATTTCTAGGAAAGAAGGAGGGGGCTTCTGAGAACCTGTTTCTCTTAAGGTAGCTGCAAGCATCCTTCTTAAACAAGTGCAGACAAATTGGGGAATCTCGGCTACACCCCATCCTTGATGTCACTCAACTGGATATAAAGATGGTTCAAAATGCCTTTCTTGCTCTCTGCATCTAATTTTCATTTTTCTAAAAATTAATGTTGCTGATATTATAGGAGATAGCCTATAAAAAGAAATCGAGTACTCTTCTAAAATTTTGGAATCAAAAGTAAAATGTTTATTATTACATTTTTTCCAGGGATTTGAGGACATTTAACAGAAGGTGATAACAGTAAGCTCAGCTAACTGTTCTGTGATGTCAGTTATGACTGAAACTGATTACCAGTGGGTACATTATCATGACTTTCTTCAGCATGTCATTTTCAAGCACAAAACCTGTACCAAAGCATCAGGGCTATAGATAATAATTAGACATAATCCCTGCCTAGTCTAGAGACTGAACACTGTATGATGATAAATGATTCATTATAATGTGATAAGTGCTCTGTTGGATGTATGTGCAAAACAGGGGTGCAAGAGAGAACCAGTGGGAGCTGGAGCACAGCAGGGTTTATCAGATAAAGAGAAGGTAATGTCCTCCAAAGTGGTGCATTATCCTTAAAAACTATGAAGGGATCCTTTTTTGAAAGACACTGTAGGATCAGTATTAGGGACAGACAGAAGTTCTGGAATCAGGGTTCAGAGCCAGGCTCTGTCACTTACTAACTGATGTAGGAGATTTCAAAATGCAGCCCAAATCTTCTACTTCCCTCACAACGTGAAGCTAACTCCAAACAAGAGGGAGAGTTTTCTTGACTCCTTGAGTCTGGCTTCGCCATGTCACTTGCCTTGTGATACAAGCAGAAGTTTGACAAGCCTTGAGCATCGCATCGTGTCCTCTCTGGGTTTGTTGAACCCAGAGACCAGCACATGTGCAGCCTTACTACCCATTGTCGGATAAGAGACTGTGAGACCTGGCAGGGGACCTCAGATGTATGAGTGACCCCAGGAAGACTAGCAGAAGTGCCCAGCTCAGCCCACACCAACTGTCTACCCACAGACTTCTCTAAGCTGAAGAAATGATTGCTATTATAAATGCTAAGTTTGGACATAGTTTGCTATAAATAAAAACTAATTGGTACATTCTGTGGCTCTGGATAATTTTCTTCACCTCTTTAAACTTGGTTCCCTCATCTATAACATGGAAATAATCAGAGTAATTGTCTCTTCAGTTGCTAAGAGTATTAAATAATATAAGGCATACAAAGAACTTACAATGCCTGGCACCTTACAATGCCTGACTAGATAGATAGTGATTAATAGTATGATTATATGATTATATGCTTATAACCAGAATTGGATTTTTCCAGAAGTCAGGAGGGGCCCTGTGGGATGTTATATGCTCTGTAACTACTAGAACCATAACATTTCCTGTGACATGTTTTAAAAGTAAACAATGGGAGGGGTGAGCCTGAGTGGCTCGGTCCTTCCGCTTAACTCTGGGATCGGGCCCCACATCCAGGCTCCCTGCTCTGTGGGGAGTCGGCTTCTCCCTCTCCCTCTGCCCCTGCCCCTGGCTCGTGTTCTCTCTCACTCGCTCTCTCTCAAATGAATAAATAAAAATTTTTTAAAATAAAAATAGAGATTTTTGTTTTTTTGTTTGATATTTCAGTTTCTTTGGGAGTTTCATATACCAGTTAATAGGTTTTAAAATGCTATTTGGTGAAGTGCTATGTATTTGTGGGTTTTTTTCCCCCTAAATCCAACTTCTACATTTTTTTAACCATTGTCTCTGAACCACAATGTTGAGCAGCTGAATCTTCTGCTTTCTCCAACTTCAGTGGCATATAACATCTTCCTGATTCATCTCTCACGGGGCAGCAGGGGGAATGCAATACTTAACTACATCATAGGAAGGATATGTCGGTTTGCTAATGGTCTCCTGAAAAAAATTAAGTGTTAAGTGGTTCGATTCTTTCTACTTCTCTATTTTAAACATCAAGTCTAACAGAATTAATTTCCTAAAAATTAAAACTCTCTCCTAATGGAACACAATTAGGAAAATACATGAATGTACCCTTTTCAATAATGTGTTTTATATTGTTTATATTCTAAGTGTTTACATTCTAACTGAAGTCAGAAATTGACATAAATTTACACTAGCTGCAATTACTGTATAATACTCACATTTTGAAATTGTGCCTTTTTGTATTTAGTCATATGCTAGTGTTTCACACCTTTGAACTGGGTTCCACCTTACCCTCAGTTCTCCCCTCAACTGTGGTAATCCTTAAATACAAAACCTTGCTCAAGGCAACATGTTTATTCCTCCTGATAGAACTTGCAAAAGAATCTTCAGTGATGCCTTTATGAATGGCTATTTCCTGGTAGGCAACAGCATCATGACATCTCCATTCTGAGTTCTATCTGAACGTAAAACATGAATGTTTGTAAGAATATGCATTAGAGCTACAAAAATCAAACCACCAGCCATTCAGACACTTAATGAGGGAGTTTTCAATAATAGTCATGTTTCTGTTGGTAGCATCAGTTCCTCCAATTTGTTTGAACTTATCTATATCATAGGCTGTAATTATATGGGTCTACAAATGAAAGACAAGGTGTTTAAGTCACAAGGATATGCTTGATTTTTCACTTGTATTTTCAGTCCAGCAAGGGGCTCAGGTTGGAAGCAATCTAACACATGAGAGCTTGAGTCTGTAGTCAGAATGCCTTCACTTAATATCTCTGTGCTGGTCACAGTGTCCTCACCTGCAAAGTGGAAATAATAATATTTCTTCCTAGACTTCAGCGAGGCATGCACACAAAAGCATTGGAGGGGTGTCAGGGTGGCTGTCAGTTAAACATCTGACTTTTGCTCAGGTCGTGATCTCAGGGTCCTGGAATCCAGCCCCATGATGGGCTCTGTGTTCAGTGAGGAGTCTGTTTGTCCCTCTCCCTCTCCCTCTGCACCCCACCACCACTGGAAACAGTATCTGGTGCCTAATAGCCCTCAGTACATGCTTTTTGAATTTGACCTTTGTGGAATGTTTCTTGTGGTGGAAATGGCATGGCTTCTTAGATCACTGTTTCTGAGTAGGACACAATAGTCAATGTTAGGGCTATACACATGGCTCCCTTTTAATAGAAACAGTATTTGAAACCAAGATTTGGGCACTCAGTGTGTTTGTCGCTGCTGAGGTGTGCTTTCTTATAGGTCCTCTACAATAGCGAAAGACAAATATGTGTGCATGTGTGTGTGTGTAACAAATATATATATTTGCATATTAATAAGTATATTTGGGGGCACCTGGGTAACTCAGTCTGTTAAGCATCCAACTCTTGGTTTCAGCTCAGGTCATGACCTCATGAGTCATGAGACAGAGACCCTCATGGAGCATCTCATCCAGCTCCATGCTCAGTGGGGAGCCTGCTTGAAGATTCTCTCCCTCTGCTTCTCCCCCAACTCATGCACATGAGTGCACTCTCTCTCTCTCAAATAAATAAATAAATCTTAAAAAGCTAAGTTATATATTTATATATATACATATATACAAAGTATAAGGTATATGAGATGTGTGAATATATATATGGTGTATATATAATATATAAGGTATATATATTAATATATCTTTATATATTAGTATTTCTACATGTAGCCATCCATGTCTATATTAGGTTACATATGAATTCAGATGTCTCCAACTTTTAATCCATTACCATGTGGATCATTCTCATCTCCACCTTTATGCATCTCCCACCAGCAGTGGGAAACTTGCTTCCACCAATAGCTGTCATCCACTATCCACTGATGTAATTGTTCAGTTTCAGTATGCACATATATCCGTATAGAACTGTTAACCTCTCCTCCTGTGGGATCAGCTGATCAGCTAGAGCACAGGGCTTATGCCCTCCCCTCCAGTTCAGACAGGGTTCTGAAAAAGTTGTTTCTCTTGGTGTGTTTGACTTTGTTATGGAGATTGCTCTGGGCCTAAGGCAGAATAGTTATTTTTCTGTCTCCCTGCTCAAAACAGGAGGAAGTTTTCCTGTGATCTTCACTGAGGCGATCTGGTGAGTTTCTTAAAAGTAAAGCTCATAGAAGTGTAAAATCCCCCCAACACTGGGTCCCAGGAGTTTCTCACTCTGAAGCTAGTCTACCCTCATCCTCCAGCAATTCATAAAAATCTGTTTCTAGTCAATATTTCTACAATTTTATGGCTCCAGTGGTTTTGGCTTCAAAGAAGCCAACCTTAGTTGTGTATAACATTTTTAGTGCTTATTCTATGTATTACATTATATATGCTTGACTTATTATAGACTACGGGTGGTATCATTTTACCAGTTTGAGTGAAATATTAAAACCTTACCTTTTTTACATCCCTGTACCCTCCCCCATTCATAATAATTGTCTTAAATATTACCTGTACATACCTTTAGAACCATACTCAGTGTTATTGTCTTTGTTTCAGCAGTCAAACAGAACTTACAAAACTCAAGAAGAGATTCAAAGCCTGCTCTGTTTACTGATCGATTTTGCTTACCATGTTTTTCTTCCTTCCTCATGCATCATACTTGCTTTTGTTATCATTACCTTTCTGTTCAGAGAACGTCCTTTAGCCATTATTTATGGTAACCTTCCAGTAATATATCCTCTTATTTGTTTTTCATCTGAAAATATCTTGATTTCCCTTCAGAACTGAAGAATATTTTCAGTGATCATAGAATTCTGGGTTGATGCTTCTTTTCTTTCAGTACTTGAAAACAGTGTTACTTCTTTTTAGCTCTCGTGATTCCAGATGAGAAATCCTTGGTCATCTGAACTAATTTTTGAGTTTTTGTTTTATTTTGTTTTGTTCTCCTATGGATAAGGCGTCACTTCTCCTCTGGATGCAGTCAAGATTTTTTTTTTTTGTCTTTAGTTTCCAGAAGTTTAATTATGAAGTGTCTTGGCGTGGATTTCACTGGATTCCATTTTGTGGAAATCTCTTAGCTTCTAAAATCTGTAGGTTTATATCTGTTGCTAAATTTGGTACATATTCAACCATTGTTTCCTAGAGTACTTTTTTAGCCTGACTCAATTTCTCCTCTCCTTCCAGGATTCTGAGGATGTGACTGTTCATTTTTTATATAGTCCCTTTAGCCCTGAGGCTTTCTTCACCTTTTCCATTTATTTTTGTTCTGTTGTTCGCACTGGTCAGTTTCTATTGTTGTAGCTTCCACTTCACTGATTCTTCCTTCTTTCTCCTTTGTGCTGCTGAATCCATGCATGGAGCTTTTAAAATTTTTTTTTAATTCAATTTACCTAACATATAGTGTATTATTAGTTTCAGGGGTAGGATTCAGTGATTTGTCACTTACATATAACCTCCTATGCTCATCCCAACAAGTGTCCTCCTTAATGCCCATCACCCAGTTACTCTATCTCCCTAACACCTTCCCCCCAGCAACCCCCAGTTTGTTCCCTATAGTTAAGAGTCTTTTACAGTTCCCCTCTCTGTTCTTATTTTATTTTTATTTCCCTTCCCCTATGTTCATCTGTTTTGTTTCTTAAGCTCCACATATGAGTGAAATTACACAGTATCAGCCTTTCTTTGAGTGACTTATTTCTCTTAACATAATACTCTCTAGTTTCATCCATGTCATTGTAAATGGTAAGAGTTCATTCTTTTTGACAGTTGAGTAATATTCAATTTTGTTTCAATTTCTGTATTTTGTATGTCTAGAATTTCCACTTGGTTCTTCTTTATGTCTTCTATTTGTTTACTGAGATTTTCTATTTCTATGCTGAGCTTCCTACTTTTCATTTGTTTCAAATGTGGCCATATTGGTGTTTGAAGCATTTTTATTGTGCTGTTTTATGATCTTTGTCAGGTAATGCTAATATCTCTGCCATATCACTGTTGGTGTCTTTTATTTTTAAGATTTTATTTATTTGATAGACAGAGATCACAAGTAGGCAGAAAGGCAGGCAGAGAGAGAGAGGAGGAAGCAGGCTCCCTGGGAGCCCGATGCGGGGCTCGATCCCAAGACCCTGAGATCATGACCTGAGCCGAAGGCAGAGCCTTAACCCTCTGAGCCACCCAGGCACCCCACTGTTGGTGTCTTTTGATTGCCTTTTTCCATTTGACTTGTTATCTTCTAGTTTTTTAATATGATGAGTAACTTTCTGTTGAAACCTAGAGTTTTTGCATTGTGTTATGAGACTGAATGTATTTAAACCTTCACTTTGAGCTAGTTTTCTCTGTCCCTCCTCTTGCAGAGGAAGTAGGGCAGGGTAACACCTTATTGCCAAGTCAAAACTGACATATAGAGCCCTAGGGCCTGTTGGCCCTTTGTTAATGCTGAGTGAGAGTGAAAGCCCCTCCCTCCCCATGTGGTCTCCACCAACACCACTGGGCATGGGGAGGGAGGAGCTCATTAGCAGCTGATGAAAATTAAAGTCCCAGATCTCTACTCCACTTTCTGACACCCCCCCCAGTAGGGATGTTGGGACACCTCCTCACAGCCTAGTAAGAGTGGAATCCTGAGCTCCCCACTTGGTCTTTGCTGACATGGCCAGGGTATAGTCTCAGTTTCTTATGTGGCATTGGCTGCAGCAGAGCAGTTATTGTCTAAAATCTGTCTGCACTTTTGGGTTGACCCTTTCTTGACACTTTAACTAGAAGAAGCAGCCTCTGGCTGGCATTTTCCCCCCTGGTCCATCCCCTTTGGCATTTCTGGTTTGCAGGCCTGTTCAGTTCCAACTATGGGATGTATAAGACAAAAAGAAAATTCAGGGAACTCACCACTGTGTCTTCCCTTCGGTCCAGAAATATCAAGCCATTCTGCCTCCTTCTCTCTACCTTACAAAGTATTCTTAAATTTGGTTTACATAAAACATTCAGAGGTTTTAGTTGTATCTAATGGGAAGACTAGGGAAAAGTATATCTTCTCCATATTCTTATAAGTAGAAGACGACTCACTTTTATTTGGATTGTTTACCTTCCATTTGTAAAATTCTTCTATACTTTATTGAAACATAATATATGGACAGAAAAACTCACAGATTGTTCACATATAGTTCAGTGAGTTGCCACCACCAAAGGTGGAGAGCTCCACTGGTAGGTACCCCTGAAAGTCACAGTGCTTCTTTCTAGTTATGAACTGTCCTTCTTTCCTAAATATGGCCATTGTCCTTGAACTTTACATAAATTATGTAGCATAGTATGTATTCTTCTGTGTCTGATTTCTTTTTTTCTATTTCGTGACAGAATCTGAATGTCCAACAAACATATGACAAGGGGGTTCAACTTCATTAGCCATCAGGGAAATGCCAAATAAAGCTACCATGATGAAATAAAAAATAATGCAGTATCCATGTTGGAGAAAACTGGAACCTGTAACTGAGCTTATGCATCAGCACCAAAAGTCATACACAAGAATGTTCAAGCAACACTATTTGTGATAGGGAAGAAATGAAAACACCCTAACAGTCCAGCCACACATAATGGGTTAAATAAATTATGGCAGATTCATACAATCAGATTCTATACAGCAAGGAAAGAGAACAAATAATCTGCATATTTTACTTCTAAGTTACTTTTAAAAATGAAACTTTTTCCTGCGATAAATTAGAAAGAGGAAATATGCTATCATGTAGGATGCTTTATGCAACTTAAAACACTTATACACACAAATTAACGGCATATATTTCTCAAACAAGCATACATGTCTAAGATAGCTATTTTCAAAACATGATAGTGGGTGTCACTGAAGCAAGGGTATTTTGAGCAGGATGTGGGTTAGGTTTGGGACAATTAAAAAACAAATTAAAATGAGAAAGAAGAGTTACAAGGAGTGATGATGACACTTCTAGGTCCCTCCACTTCTCCCTGAGTAACAATAGTAAAATAAATAGCTACAGAAAATGTAAGTAGAAAAGTAGACTCATATTGAAATGCGAAGAATGGCCTTCCCCTTCTCCTCTCGGAAAATTGCTCCTTTTCTTTCAATAATAATGTTTTTCCCCTTGGTGAGCCTTCTCCTAGCTCCTCAGTGGAATTAGAATATTCTTGCCCTGCTGGCTATGACCTCTCTTCATACTCGTGGTTATCATTTGTCCCCAGTTCTGTCTTCCTCGATAAGGTGAATTTCCCTCTGGGTTAAGAAAGAGACATATATCTCTCTCTATCCCTGGATCTAATAAAGGGCCTGGTACATAGCAGTTCTCAACAACTGTCAATAAATAAATTAGCAAATAAAGTGAGGACTTCATTTATTTAGATATCTCTGCCTTATTTTTTAATGATCTCAAATATCTTAAGCTGAATAACGCCTTACTCCCAGGACCACAGAAGCAGTAGAAGCAACAGGACATGGTGACTCACTGCATAAGATGGTTGAGGAAAAGCAAATGGTAAAATGCTGCAGATTTTATTTAAAATCTGGGTGTTGGAATGCCTGGTGGCTCAGTTGGTTAAGTCCCTGCCTTTGGCTCAGGTCACGATCCTGGGGTTCTGGGATCGAGTCCAGAATGGCTCCTTGCTTGGCAGGGAGCCTTCTTCTCCCTTTGCCTGCTTTGCCTGCTGCTCTCTCTCTTGTGCATATTCATTCTCTCTCTCTCTCTCTCTCTCTCTCTCTGACAAATAAATAAGTTAAATCTTTGAAAAGTAATAAAATAAAATCTGGGTGTTTCTCTGATTGACACATCAGCAGCTCTACCTGCAGTCTAAGGAACTCAGGGATTCCATGTCATATAAAACTACCAGCCAGGTTGGGTGACCTCAGAGCCCTAGGCCATTGTTTGGTAGAGTCTGGCGTTGTGGCAGCTTGCACATGGATAGAAACGGCCAACAACCCCTCTGAGTGTTTGTCCGAATAACACCACCATCAATATTCATTCCTACTCTACTCCACACTGTAATTACCTGTATCCAGTCTCATTATTAACTGAGGAGACAAAATGGGCCAACTTTACAAGAATAAAGACAGATGAAACAGAGGTAAGTTTCCTAAGTCCAGGTTTTGTGGGTAAGTTGGCCTCAGCTATGGAGGGAAGAAAGTAGCATTTAAAGCTTAAGGTCTGAGTCATCTTTTCCAGACCAACTCTCAACTGCCTGATGGATGGCTCATGGCTGCCAAGTGAGTTCCTGGAGGAACAGAGAGGGTTACAGAAGGCAGAAGGACAAAGAGGTAATATAACCCCTCTCTGGAAAATGGTTAAGAGAATCTGTAAGATTCATTTGCCCCCAACATGACACTACAGGCTTTTAGAGCATATTTCAAAGTAAATGCAAAGCTTTAGAGATAAAGAGCAGGAACTATTATCCATTTTTGCTGGAGTTCTTGGTTTTCGTTTTTTGAGAGTCACTCTTTACTCCTCATTTCTAGGGATGTCATTTAAGATACAGAAGGATTAACCGAGCATACATTGAATATCCATAATCCTCTACAGATTGTAAGTGTGCAAGTGACAGGTGTGTATAAATTTTAGGACCCTGCAAACAGAATACTTTCCTGCTTCAGAGGGAGCCATAGCTCCATGTCTGGCTACCAGGCATCGAGAATCTATGTGTGTCTCTCGGAACTCTGGATGCTGGTTCTTTCTTACTCTGTGACCCATGAAACCCTCCAGAAATCCTCATCATTCTTTTTCTCCTCCCTTTGTTACTAACAAGTCTGTTCCTCCCAGGCTGACTGGCATCCAACTTTCCCCATGGACCATTTATAAAAGTACTTAAAATGATTATTCAAAGGATTTCTCCAACATTTCCCTTTTTTGAGCATCATGTGTGTTATCTTACCCACAAAGAAAAGAAACTGTAATTTTCTAGGAACCAAACCTGAACAGCCCTGCATTAGCACACTCCATGTCTGTATGGACACTGTACATTCCACTCAAGATTCCTTCCACCAGGGACACCTGGGCGGCTGGGTCCATTAAGCATCTACCTTTGGCTCAGGTCAAGATCTCAGGGTCCTGGGACCAAGTCCTGCATGGGGCTCCCTGATCAGTGGGGAGCCTGCTTCTCCCTCTCAATCCCCTCCTCTGCCCTGCCACTGCTCATTCTCTCTCTCAAATAAATAAGTAAATCTTTAAAAAAAAAAAAAAAGAAGAAGGAGGAGGAGGAAGAGGAGGGGGAGAGGGAGGGGGAGGGGGAGGGGGAAGGGGAGGGGGAGGGAGAGGAGGAGGAGGAGGAGGAGGAGATTCCTTCCACCAAAACCATAGTCACCTTTCAATTTCCACAAGAACCTTCCTAAACACCCTTTCCACTGATGGACTTCTTCCTCCCCTGGCCTGAGCTCTCAGATCATGTTGCTCAAGCCCCTTATATAACAGTGATCCCACTGAGTTTTTACAGTTTGCTTATGTGTGGCAAGGAGTCTGAGGTTTGGAGTACAAAGGTGGGAGTTGGAATCTCTACTCTACACTTTCCATTTACCATTAGGGAAAGTCATAAAACCTCTCAGGCTTCTGACGACATCATCTGCAAAATGGGTCTAAAGGCACTTAGCTTGCCAGGGTGACATTTAGGAACACAAGAGATAAATGAGATTTTAATTGCCTTCTAACAGTTCCCAGGAAAAAGCAGAAAAGCTCCTTTATAAATAAATAATGGCACATCTATACAAGTGGATACACATTCATTAAAAAAAGGATAATGTACACTTACATTTATTGACACAGAACTATCTTTATGAATTATTATTATTAAAGACACGAACCCTTGGTGTCCTGAGATCATTTTATGTGAAATATACATTTAAAATATACCCATATATACACGTGCTTTGAAAAGGCAGCTTACCAAAAATCTAACAGTTATTACAAATAGGTGGTAGAATTCAGGAAGATTTTTTAATTTCTTCAAGGTTCTTTTTGATACTGTTTGAATCATGATAAAGTTGCTGTTTTGGAAAAGAGTATTCAGAAATACTTTGCATAAGGGCAAAAATGAACTATTAGGATTTTATCAAGATAAAAAACTTTTGCACAGCAAAGGAAATAGTCAACAAAACCAAAAGACAACCAATAGAATGGGAGAAGATATTTGCAAATGACATATCAAATAAATGGCTAGTATCCAAAATCTATAAAGAACTTATCAAATTCAACACCCAGTACAAATAGTTCAATCAAAAAATAGGCAGAACACATGAACAAGTATTTTTGCAAAGACATCCAAATGGCCAATCGACACATGAAAAAGAGCTCAACATCACTTGAAATCAGGAAAATATCACAGGGAAAACCACAGCGAGATACCACCTCACACCAGTCACAATGGCTAAAATTAATCATTAAGGAAATGACAGACGTTGGCGAAGATGCAGAGAAAGGGGAACCCTCCTACACTGTTGGTGGGAATGCAAGCTGTGCACCCATTCTGGAAAACAGTATGGAGGTTCCTCAAAAAGTTGAAGATAGAGCTACCCTATGACCCAGCAATCGCACTACTGGGTATTTACCCTAAAGACACAAATGTAGTGATCCAAAGGGACACATGCACCTAAATATTTATAGCAGCAATGTCCACCATAGCCAAACTATGGAAAGAGCCTACATGTCCATCAAGAGATGAATGGATAAAGAATATGTGGTATATATATATATATATATATATATATATATATATATATATATATATATATATATATATAGGAATACTATGCAGCCATCAAAAAACCTGAAAGCTTGCCATTTCCAATGATGTGGATGGACCTAGAGGGTATTACGCTAAGTGAAATAAGTCAATCAGAGAAAGAAAATTTTCATATGATCTCACTGATATGAGGAATTTGAGAAACAAGACAGAGGATCATAGGAGAAAGGATGGAAAAATGAAACAAGACAAAACCAGAGAGGGAGACAAACCATAAGAGACTCTTAATCTCAGGAAACAAACTGAGGGTTGTTGAAGGGAAGGAGGATGGAATGGATGGGGTGACAGGATGTTGGACATTGGGGAGGGCATATGCAGTGGTGAGTGCTGTGATTTGTGTAAGACTGATGAATCACAGACCTGTACCTCTGAAACAATAATATATTATATGTTAATTTTAAAAATGCTGTTAGAAAAAGAAATATTTTGCATAGGATAATAAATTTGAAGACTCAGGAAAGAAACTCATGTTTTTAGTAGTTTGCTCATATGTTCCAAATCTGAGTACAGCAGTGAGCATTGAGATTGGTAAACAAGTAAACACACAGTGTTTCATTGTGCCACATATTAATTAACTTGGCACAGTATTTAACCTTTGTGAGTTTTGAGTTTCCCCTCTACAAGAGTTTTTCCATCATACCTGTAAGTTTCTCTACAGGCTGGCATTTTATCTTTCACTCATTTAACAAATACTCACTGAGCACCTATTATACGAGGACCTAAGCTCCAGAAATAGATGATGAAGAGGAGACATGAGGTCCTCAATGTCACAGAGCTTAGATCCTGAAGGACACCAAATAAGGAAAGAAAGAAACAAGATTCTTTAGATGGTGGGCTCTGAGGTCTGAAATTGGAGGAAAGCTGTCTGTGGGGAACAATGGTAAGGGATTCTCAGATTCAGGAAATGGTGACAAGCACCAAAACTGGAAGAAGGAATAGACCAGACATTTTAAGAAACAAAACGACCAGGGTGAAGGGGTTCTCACATCTCCGAAACTATTACCCTGAACCCACAGAAGAGGGAATGTGAAGGCACCTGCTAATTACTAATCAAAGGACTAAATTCTGTAGGAAACTGCATCTGAAGTTTCCAAGTAGGAGCTGCCAATAATTTTAGAAATGTGATACCTCCAGCTTGTTCTTCTTTCTCAAGGCTGATTTGGCAATTCAGAGTCTTTTGTGGTTCCATACACACTTTGCACACTTTAGGATTGTTTGTTCTAGCTCTGTGAAAAATGCTGATGGTATTTTGATATGGATTTCATTAAATCTGTAGCTTACTTTGGGTAGTGTGGACATTTTAACAATATTGGTTCTTACAAACCGTAAGCATGGAGTATCTTTTCATGTTTGTATCATCTTCAGTTTCTTTTCCCAGTGTTTTATAGTTTTCTGAGTACAAGTCTTTCAACTCCTTGGTTAAGTTGATTCCTAGGGATTTTATTATTTTTGGTGTGAATATAAATGGGATTGGTTTTTTAATTTCTCTTTCTGCTATTTCACAAATAGTGTATAGAAATTCAACTGTTTTGACATTGTACATGCAGTTGGTTGTAATGAGCAGAAAACCCTACTCAGAGTGAATATATTTGAGCAAAAGCATACAACTAATATTGATGATGATAGTAATAATAATAATTAGCAGTATAAGACTAATTTTGACCAGGACTTTAATCCTTTGATCCTGACAGAAACCCTATGAAGTAGGGATCATTATCTCATTTTATACAGGAAACCAAGATTGAGGCAGATCAAGTCAATTGTCTAAGATCTTGTTGTTTTTAAGTGGAAGAGGTGGGATGTTTGAACTTCAGGCTCATGGCCCTTTCACTAAGTGTGAAGATTCAAGTCCCCCTCCAATTCCCAGAGGTTAGAACCAACTAGAAGCAGCCCACAAATTTACTCTATAGAGAATAGAGACAGATCTTAACCAGAAACTAGCTCTATGAGGCTGCTTTTTCCAGGTCCTTCCAGTGGGAGACCATTTCAATGCCATCACACAGTGCTATTCAAATATAACCTACCATCATTATTGCTGTCATTATTATTAATTGGCACGTCCAAAAACAGGTTAAGAAGTCTTGCACTGGGTCTTGTCTGCCCTGATAACGGGAGTCTCCAAATAAAATGATTAGCTTTGATGCTGAGGAGGGAACAGTCAAGAGTTGTTGTGAGGACTGCAGTCCTACATTAACCATTGTTCAAAGCAGGGGCTGGTGGGGTTGTTGGTAGGGCTCTGGGCAAAGTGTTGGGTTTCTCTGGCTTCCAGGCAGGTCCCTCAGGCAAGGTGGCCAGAGGTGACAACTAATGCCCCTTCACAGGTTGAATGATAGTGGTTGGTGCCTCCTGACACATTTGTCTTGACTTCTTGGCTATCATCTCCAAAATGTACACGTGGTGATTTTTCACTTTTAAGATACAAGAATGGAGTGGGCAACTCTCCATTCTTTGAGGACTCTCCCTATGCTTCTCCTAGGCTTCTGTCTGTCAATCTACGTCACTCTTCTCTTTAAGGCCTGCAGCCTCTTCACCAGATCTGGATTCCACATAGGTGCAAGGGACAGCAGAACAATGTAGCCAAAACTTGGCCCAGGAGCAGGATATATCTGAGTTCGAGTCCCTTTTCCCACACTCACTGTAAAACCTAGCATAATTATCTTGCTAAATAAAAGATTAAATGAAAAAAAAAAAACACAAAGAAAATGTTTCTAGCATAGCAGAAGCCCAGTGCAGGTTAGCAGTTATTATTATCATTGACTTAACTGCCACACTCCATACCCTTCATATATCTTATTATTCACAACCCCACGCATCAGACATGGAAACCAACTTATTGAGACCCCTTTTTCCTTTATCCTTGTCACTTCCCCCTTCCCTCATCATTCTGCTTATCTTCTCACTTCCTTTCCTTGCTATTCTTTTTGGTACCCTTCCTAAGTATGGCATTTTAAAATTTTAAATAGTCTTAATATCTTTCTACTAAATGGCTCCAGAAGAAGCCAAAGCCCACAGAATCAAAGTCTGAGCATTTTCTAAAATTATGGGTGAGACCATACAGCTGACCTTCAACTCTTTAAAAAAAAAAATAAAATAAGATCCAAAGATGAAAAATTCTTTGTACTTAAGTTACGGTGTGCTTCCCTACCAAGGTTGGAACTGCCCATGATCCTGGGGGGCTTCACTTCCTCCAAAGATCCTTTTCTGGCCACACACTTGTTCAGTCCTTGCATTTGTTCATAGTCATTAGATTTCTATATTTTTCTTTATCACAGTTCATAAAATCTGTGTGTGTGTGTGTGTGTGTGTGTGTGTGTGTGTGTGTGTGTATGATTTACTTAATCTCTGTCTCTCTCTCTCTCTCACCAGGTTCTCCATTCCAGGACAACAGACTAAATCTATTGATATTTTCTCTCTGCTCAATCATTATTTTCTAGCACAATGTCTGGTACAGAGGAGATGCTGGATAAAGATCCACTGATACTGTTGCCCCTGTCATTGTATGCTCGGGTTGTTGCTCTTGTGATTTTGGCTATTAGAATTTTGTATCTAATGAACAATTAGGAGTTGTGTTTTGAGAAGGAAAGAGCTGTGGCCATTTGAGTTAGCCAATCTGGCCTGGTCAAATAAGAAGCTAAGGGCCACTAGGGTATTTGGAGCTCTCTGAGAGCTCCAGAAGAGAGCCAAATGCCCATTAAGAGCCTGGCACTTAGAACAGGAGCTTTCAGTTGATGTCCAGAATAGAGAGGGTAATAGGTTCTTCCCAAAGACATGAGCTAAGGCAAACATGCAGGACCAGATATATAATTCACAGGGTCCAGTTCAAAATGAAAATTCAGGGCCCCTTGTTCAAATATTATTAAGAATTATAAACAGAGCCATAAATACAGAGAGAACAAACTGGTGGTTGCCAGAGGGAAGGGAGGTGGGAAGATGGGCAAAAAGGGCAAAGGGGAATGAGAGGTACAGGCTTCCAGTTACTGAGCACATAAATCACAAGAATGAAAGGTACAGCACAGAGAATACAGTAAGCAGTATTGTAATAACATTGTATGGTGACAGATGGTAGCGGCACTTGTGGAGAGCAGAGCATAATGAATAGAGATGTCGAATCACTATGTTGGACTCCTGAAACCAGTGTAACACTGTGTATCAACTAAACTACAATTGAAAAAAAATTAAAAATAAAGGAATTTCAAGATGGTGATGGAAGAGCATCAAACCAAGTACAGGGTCCTGGATGAGACTGCACAGGTTGCATACCCATGAAGCTGGGCTTGCAAAATTCACAGATAATCAGGAAAACCTGGAACATAATGTTGCAATTTTCTGTTAGACAATTGTGGGAGTCTTATGTTTATGAAAAAATAAGATTTTTTAAATATCCAGATGTATTTCCTTTCCGTGCATACTTAACATAGATTGTGTCTTCAAAACATAATAGATCCTTCTGTCCCTTTATTCAATGGGGCCATCTCTCTGTTTCCAAAGGCTCTATTAAGGCAGACTGGTCTGCCCCTCCGTGAACAGCCCTGAATTCCTTGCTATGCAGAATCACCCTGTGGGGTGTTCAGCCAAGCAGAGCTGGCCTCCATCTGAGGCCTCAGAGTTCAAAGGGCATGGGTTTTTGAGCCAAAATGGGTTCCAATCCACTATTTATAGTTCAACGACTTAAAGCAAATTACTTAGCTTCCCTAGAACCTCAGTTTTCTCGTCTATAAAATGTGAGTGATGCTACC